>NC_092659.1:10720176-13120176 GCF_032118995.1 Asterias amurensis
ACTGAGCTATCTAGCCCTATATTGGCGGTGTCCCTATTTTGTCAATATCTTTGTTCGGGGGTGCCAGTCAGAAACCATACAACCGTTAACTGCCGTGTTGACAGGGATCACACCCAAATTACGATACAACCTGGGAAGCGGCAGCTAGGGGATCACCATAAGGGGATGCGACTTTTTGTTTCAGATATCAATATAAACCACAAAGGAAACTGACTGGGTAAATTTGTAAATGATTTTTGGGGTTGAACAAAGAATTGACTAGAGTGGGATTCGAACCAACGACCTCCGGATTAACGTGCCGGCGCTCTACCAACTGAGCTATCTAGCCCTATATCGGGCACGTTAATCCGGAGGTCGTTGGTTCGAATCCCACTCTAGTCAATTCTAGGCAAAAGTGACGTCTTAATTTGACCAAAAATCGTCGATTATCGCCAAAATATAACAATGGCGCACTCGGGTGGGGTATCCGCAAGAAGTAATCACGCTAATTCGGCTTTTCGGGGTGGCTCGAAAATTAAAGGGACACACCGGCCGAATTGGGCTATTTGGGCTACAAAATAGACTAAGAAATGTATTCAACGGGTTTCCAGGAATGAAGAAGAACAGTCCTTAAAAAAAATCATCAAATTTTGCCGTTTTTGAGCATTTTAAAACAAAAACGAAGGTCGCGTGATTGTTCTAACCAAAAAGTGGTACAAACAATCACGTGACCTTCCGGGCTAGTTTTACTTCCAGCCGTATAAAAGTAACTTACCAAACCAAATTTAAAACCCTTTTTTTACAAAATTATGAACGAGTAATTGACGAAAAAGATCATGTATTCAAATTATCGCTACAAAATGTAAATAATGGTGAAAAATCTAACGTAAGATTTGCATTCAAAGAGTCCGTTTAACGGAATCTTGTTATATGGCCCCACAGCGTGGAGCAATCGGGGCATATCACGGGGCATATCACGTACCGCACATGCCGTGTCTCGTGGGGGGCTGGAGGTGTAATCCCGGGCGCTATGAACTCCCAGCTTGCGGGTCTCGCCGTGAGCTTGGGAGGGGTTGGGAGCCAGACATCAGAGTACATGTTTGTCATCGTGGGTTTGTCAGTCGGTACACCTCGTGTCAAATCCGTTATTTCTTATGATCGCAACGTTCCAATATTATACTCTGTTTTGTTTCATGGCTCCTAATTTCATTTTCAACGTCAAAACGTAGGAATACCGCATTTTGTTATATTGACAGTGTTATTGTGTGAGTAGCTTAAAAAATGTTTTATGAAGAAGAAAAAAAGGATTAAAAAAACCGGAGCCCCCGATCGAAAAAAGAACGGGTGAAAAATAATTTTGTATAAAAGGTTGAAACAAATATGATAACAAAATTTCCTCAAAGCATAATTTTGTCAAAAAAATATTTTTTAATTCTGTGAATGAAGTGTTATTTTTGAGATTGTTGAGGTATTATTTGGTTACGTTCCAAGCTACGCAGCTACTCAGCTACGCTTACGTTCCTTCAAGTTACGCTATAATATAAAAGGTACGTTTTTCAAGCCCGAGTCAAGCTACGCTTACGTTCCATATGCAGCTACGCTTACGTTCCAAGATATCCAGCTACGCTTATACCGTCCAAAATATGACGTTCCAAGCTACGCTTACATTCCAAGTTTTGCTTACGTTCCGTCTCAAGTTACGCTATATATACAAAAGGTACGCTTTCAATCCTGAGTCAAGTTACGCTTACGTTCCATACGCAGCTACGTTTACGTTCCAAGATACCCAGCTACGCTTACGTTCCAAGATATGCTCGGGTTCCAAAAGATAAGATTACGTTCTAAGCTACACAGCTTTTCAGCTATGCTTACGATCCATACGCTTATGTTCCAAGATATGCTTACATTTCGAAAGATATGGTTACATTCCAAGCTACGCAGCTACTCCATATCCATACAATCCATATACATCATTTAGGTTTGTTAGGCTAAAATCAAAAATTACGCTTTCAATCACGAGTCAAGCTAGGCTTACGTTTCAAGATTTGCAGCTACGCTTACATTTCAAAATACATTCTCACAAGGACGTTTTAGAATCCCTCACGATTCCCCCTACCTCACCCCCACACCAACCCCCCCCCGCCCCCTACCCCAACCCCCCCCCCCAAGATTATAAAATGTTTCACTGTGAATAACAGGGCCCCTCAGTTTCATGTGTTTAGCAGAAAATACTGCTCACAAAATTTCTTTACTATTCAAAAATTTAGTCGGCCACCAGCCACAAGTTCACCAGGAAGTTGGTGCCAGTAATGCTTTATTTACTTGTCACTGTCCCATCATATTCTGGGTTAGTTTTTTTTGTTCTTCGTGACGATCTTTGGATGTACGTCGAAGTAGTGATCATTCGTTTTACACGTTCAAAGCACCGTTGCACGTCCAGATCTTGCCAATGCCCAATCACAAGCTGGATACTGAAGGCTCCACCCTACTCGGACCGTTGTCTTTGTTAAACGCTATACATATTCATGTATACGTTATTCAATAGAGGCAGGAGAGCTGATGGAGGCATGTGTAAGCCCCAGGAAAATTCTCTTATTGTCTGCTCCTTGTAAAGCATGCAGGTAGCGGACAATCACTCACAAGACAGTGTAGTGTTAGCATTCATTATTAAGGAAAGATTTACTAAGAATTGCTGTTGTCAACTAGTGCCCAGCCAAATTTAACCAAAGGAAAAAGCGAAAAGGGGAACATTTTGTAATTATTTTTAAGTACCCTCCTAAACTATTTTGCAAAAAAATGTATATTAAGAAGGGGCTGGGTGAAGTATGTTGGGTGTCACTGTGGCCGAATAACATAAGGATTTATTTTTAACTGTTAAAGCTGATACTCCAGCGTCCTTACTTACTGTTATTATGTGCAAACACAAAAACACCATATTCATATCACTCAGATGTTGGATTGAATCTCCAAAATCCAGTAGTGATCACTCAAAGTAGGGTTTAAAAAGAGAAGAAAAAAGGAATATAATTTTGTAAGTGACCAACTAATCTTATTTGAATGTGAACAGCAGTCCTGAACATCATTACAGATGAACGTTATCTTATTTGAATGTGAACAGCAGTCCTGAATATCATTACAGATGAACGTAATCTTATTTGAATGTGAACAGCAGTCCTGAATATCATTACAGATGAACGTAATCTTATTTGAATGTGAACAGCAGTCCTGAATATCATTACAGACGAACGTAATCTTATTTGAATGTGAACAGCAGTCCTGAATATCATTACAGATGAACGTAATCTTATTTGAATGTGAACAGTCGACCTGAATATCATCACAGACGAACGTAATCTTATTTGAATGTGAACAGCAGACCTTCTCTTTACAAGTTGAGCACACCTACATTGTTAGGATCCAACTGCCCAACCAAAGGGACTTGCACATGTTGGATTGAGCTCACAAGTAGTGGTATTATACTGTATAGGCTATTGTTGCATGTTTTTTACACACCCTGCTTGCTTAGCAATGAATGCTAACATCACCTTGTGAGTGAATGTCCGCTACCTGCATGCTTTACAAGGAGCAGACAATAAGAGAATTTTCCTGGGGCTTACACACATGCCTCCAGCTCTCCTGCTCTATTGAATAACATGAATATGTATAGCGTTTAACAAAGACAACGGTCCGAGTAGGGTGGAGCCTTCAGTATCGAGCTTGTGATTGGGCATTGGCAAGATCTGGACGTGCGACGGTGCTTTGAACGTGTAAAACGAATGATCACTACCACGACTACCTCCATCGTCGAAGGATTTGCCTGATCCGTATATGCTGGTTGTTTATACTTTATGGATAGACTGGATCGTTATGCTGCGTCGTAGTAAAACGTTGCTATAAACAAAGCACCAGTCTACTTGCAATATTGTGCGACGATGTCACGAAAACTTGACAGTTGCAACGTTTACGCTGGCCTTTTACCGCTTTTGGGTTTTTTAATCATTTTTCGCTAATTACGTGACATTTTGATGATTTTTTTTTACAGCAACCATCTATAAAAACATTCTTATGATTCTACAGCCCTAAACTGCGTACACGGTGAGCCGGTGTGTCCCTTTAAAAAGTTTATTCCCCGGGTAGGGAAAAGGGTAGAGCGGCCATCTTGTTTTTCTAATAGTCAACTCTGGAAATTGCGTTTTGACGGTACAAACCGACCAAGTTGAGCATCCTGAACAACTTTCCTGTGTGGAGTCATGCAAAATTCGCAAAACGTTGGGAATTACAACTTTTTGGTGCAAAAGTGACGTCATAATTTGACCAAAAATCGTCGATTACCGCAAAAAAAAAAAAACAATAGCGGAGTTCAAATTAGCACCGGCACACTCGGGTGGGGTATCCGCAAGAAGTATTAAACACACTAATTCGGCTTTTCGGGGTGGCTCGAAAATTAAAAAGTTTATTCCCCGGGTAGGGAAAAAGGGAAGAGCGGCCATTTTGTTTTTCTAATAGTCAACTCTGGAAATCGCGTTTTGACGGTACATATCGACCAAGTTGAGCATCCTGAACAACTTTCCTGTGTGGAGTCATGCAAAATTCGCAAAACCTTGGGAATTGCAACTTTTTGGTGCAAAAGTGACGTCATAATTTGACCAAAAATTGTCGATTACCGCCAAAATATAACAATGACGGAGTTCAAATTAGCACCGGTACACTCGGGTGGGGTATCCGCAACAAGTAATCACGCTAATTCGGCTTTTCGGGGTGGCTCGAAAATTAAAAAAGTTTATTCCCCGGGTAGGGAAAAAGGGAAGAGCGGCCATCTTGTTTTTCTAATAGTCAATTCTGGAAATCGCGTTTTGACGGTACAAATCAACCAAGTTGAGCATCCTGAACAACTTTCCTGTGTGGAATCATGCAAAATTCGCAAAACGTTGGGAATTGCAACTTTTTGGTGCAAAAGTGACGTCATAATTTGACCAAAAATCGTCGATTACCTCCAAAATATAACAATGACGGAGTTCAAATTAGCACCGGTACACTCGGGTGGGGTATCCGCAAGAAGTAATCACGTTAATTCGGCTTTTCGGGGTGGCTCGAAAATTAAAAAGTTTTTACCCCGGGTAGGGAAAAGGGTAAAGCGGCCATCTTGTTTTTTCTAATAGTCAACTCTGGAAATTGCGTTTTGACGGTACAAATCGACCAAGTTGAGCATCCTGAACAACTTTCCTGTGTGGAGTCATGCAAAATTCGCAAAACGTTGGGAATTACAACTTTTTGGTGCAAAAGTGACGTCATATTTTGACCAAAAATCGTCGATTTGCGCCAAAAAATAACAATGACATAGTTCAAATTAGCACCGGTACACTCGGGTGGGGTATCCGCAAGAAGTAATCACGCTATTAAATTCGGCTATTTGGGGTGGCTCGAAAATTAAAAAGTTTATTCCCCGGGTAGGGAAAAAGGGAAGAGCGGCCATTTTGTTTTTCTAATAGTCAACTCTTGAAATCGCGTTTTGACGGTACAAATCGACCAGGTTGAGCATCCTGAACAACTTTCCTTTGATGAGTCATGCAAAATTCGCAAAACGTTGGGAATTACAACTTTTTGGTGCAAAAGTGACGTCATAATTTGACCAAAAATCGTCGATTACCGCCAAAATATAACAATGGCGGAGTTCAAATTAGCACCGGCACACTAGGGTGGGGTATCCGCAAGAAGTAATCACGCTAATTCGGCTTTTCGGGGTGGCACTAAAATTAAAAAGTTTTTACCCCGGGTAGGGAAAAAGGGAAGAGCGGCCATCTTGTTTTTCTAATAGTCAACTCTGGAAATCGCGTTTTGACGGTACAAATCAACCAAGTTGAGCATCCTGAACAACTTTCCTGTGTGGAGTCATGCAAAATTCGCAAAACCTTGGGAATTGCAACTTTTTGGTGCAAAAGTGACGTCATAATTTGACCAAAAATTGTCGATTACCGCCAAAATATAACAATGACGGAGTTCAAATTAGCACCGGTACACTCGGGTGGGGTATCCGCAACAAGTAATCACGCTAATTCGGCTTTTCGGGGTGGCTCGAAAATTAAAAAAGTTTATTCCCCGGGTAGGGAAAAAGGGAAGAGCGGCCATCTTGTTTTTCTAATAGTCAATTCTGGAAATCGCGTTTTGACGGTACAAATCAACCAAGTTGAGCATCCTGAACAACTTTCCTGTGTGGAGTCATGCAAAATTCGCAAAACCTTGGGAATTACAACTTTTTGGTGCAAAAGTGATGTCATAATTTGACCAAAAATCGTCGATTACCGCCAAAATATAACAATGGCGAAGTTCAAATTAGCACCGGCACACTCGGGTGGGGTATCCGCAAGAAGTAATCACGCTAATTCGGTCTTTCGGGGTGGCTCGAAAATTAAAAAGTTTATTCCCTGGGTAGGGAAAAGGGAAGAGCGGCCATCTTGTTTTTCTCATAGTCAACTCTGGAAATCGCGTTTTGACGGTACAAATCGACCAAGTTGAGCATCCTGAACAACTTTCCTGTGTGGAGTCATGCAAAATTCGCAAAACCTTGGGAATTGCAACTTTTTGGTACAAAAGTGACGTGATAATTTGACCAAAAATTGTCGATTACCGCCAAAATATAACAATGACGGAGTTCAAATTAGCACCGGTACACTCGGGTGGGGTATCCGCAACAAGTAATCACGCTAATTCGGCTTTTAAAAAAGTTTATTCCCCGGGTAGGGAAAAAGGGAAGAGCGGCCATCTTGTTTTTCTAATAGTCAATTCTGGAAATTGCGTTTTGACGGTACAAATCGACCAAGTTGAGCATCCTGAACAACTTTCCTGCGTCGAGTCATGCAAAATTCGCAAAACCTTGGGAATTACAACTTTTTGGTGAAAAAGTGACGTCACAATTTGACCAAAAATCGTCGATTACCGCCAAAATATAACAATGGCGGAGTTCAAATTAGCACCGGCATACTCGGGTGGGGTATCCGCAAGAAGTAATTACGCTAATTCGGCTTTTCGGGGTGGCTCGAAAATTAAAAAGTTTATTACCCGGGTAGGGAAAAGGGTAGAGCGGCCATCTTGTTTTTGTAATTGTCAACTTTTGAAACTGCGTTTTGACGGTACAAATCGACCAAGTTGAGCATCCTGAACAACTTTCCTTTGAGGAGTCATGCAAAATTCGCAAAACCTTGGGAATTACAACTTTTTGGTGCAAAAGTGACGTCATAATTTGACCAAAAATCGTCGATTACCGCCAAAATATAACAATGGCGGAGTTCAAATCAGCACCGGCACACTCGGGTGGGGTATCCGCCAGAAGTAATCACGCTAATTCGGCTTTTCTGGTTGGCTCAAAAATTAAAAAGTTTATTCCCCGGGTAGGGAAAAGGGTAGAGCGGCCATCTTGTTTTTCTAATAGTCAACTCTGGAAATTGCATTTTGACGGTACAAATCGACCAAGTTGAGCATCCTGAACAACTTTCCTGTGTGGAGTCATGCAAAATTCGCATAACCTTGGGAATTGCAACTTTTTGGTGCAAAAGTGACGTCATAATTTGACCAAAAATTGTCGATTACCGTCAAAATATAACAATGACGGAGTTCAAATTAGCACCGGTACACTCGGGTGGGGTATCCGCAACAAGTAATCACGCTATTAAATTCGGCTTTTCGGGGTGGCTCGAAAATTAAAAAAGTTTATTCCCCGGGTAGGGAAAAAGGGAAGAGCGGCCATCTTGTTTTTCTAATAGTCAATTCTGGAAATCGCGTTTTGACGGTACAAATCAACCAAGTTGAGCATCCTGAACAACTTTCCTGTGTGGAGTCATGCAAAATTCGCAAAACCTTGGGAATTACAACTTTTTGGTGCAAAAGTGACGTCATAATTTGACCAAAAATTGTCGATTACCGCCAAAATATAACAATGACGGAGTTCAAATTAGCACCGGTACACTCGGGTGGGGTATCCGCAACAAGTAATCACGCTAATTCGGCTTTTCGGGGTGGCTCGAAAATTAAAAAAGTTTATTCCCCGGGTAGGGAAAAAGGGAAGAGCGGCCATCTTGTTTTTCTAATAGTCAATTCTGGAAATCGCGTTTTGACGGTACAAATCAACCAAGTTGAGCATCCTGAACAACTTTCCTGTGTGGAGTCATGCAAAATTCGCAAAACCTTGGGAATTGCAACTTTTTGGTGCAAAAGTGACGTCATAATTTGACCAAAAATTGTCGATTACCTCCAAAATATAACAATGACGGAGTTCAAATTAGCACCGGTACACTCGGGTGGGGTATCCGCAAGAAGTAATCACGCTAATTCAGCTTTTCGGGGTGGCTCGAAAATTAAAAAGTTTTTACCCCGGGTAGGGAAAAGGGTAAAGCGGCCATCTTGTTTTTTCTAATAGTCAACTCTGGAAATTGCGTTTTGACGGTACAAATCGACCAAGTTGAGCATCCTGAACAACTTTCCTGTGTGGAGTCATGCAAAATTCGCAAAACCTTGGGAATTACAACTTTTTGGTGCAAAAGTGACGTCATAATTTGACCAAAAATTGTCGATTACCGCCAAAATATAACAATGACGGAGTTCAAATTAGCACCGGTACACTCGGGTGGGGTATCCGCAACAAGCAATCACGCTAATTCGGCTTTTCGGGGTGGCTCGAAAATTAAAAAAGTTTATTCCCCGGGTAGGGAAAAAGGGAAGAGCGGCCATCTTGTTTTTCTAATAGTCAATTCTGGAAATCGCGTTTTGACGGTACAAATCAACCAAGTTGAGCATCCTGAACAACTTTCCTGTGTGGAGTCATGCAAAATTCGCAAAACCTTGGGAATTGCAACTTTTTGGTGCAAAAGTGACGTCATAATTTGACCAAAAATTGTCGATTACCGCCAAAATATAACAATGACGGAGTTCAAATTAGCACCGGTACACTCGGGTGGGGTATCCGCAACAAGTAATCACGCTAATTCGGCTTTTCGGGGTGGCTCGAAAATTAAAAAAGTTTATTCCCCGGGTAGGGAAAAAGGGAAGAGCGGCCATCTTGTTTTTCTAATAGTCAATTCTGGAAATTGCGTTTTGACGGTACAAATTGACCAAGTTGAGCATCCTGAACAACTTTCCTGTGAGGAGTCATGCCAAATTCGCAAAACCTTGGGAATTACAACTTTTTGGTGCAAAAGTGATGTCATAATTTGACCAAAAATCGTCGATTACCGCCAAAATATAACAATGGCGAAGTTCAAATTAGCACCGGCACACTCGGGTGGGGTATCCGCAACAAGTAATCACGCTAATTCGGTTTTTCGGGGTGGCTCGAAAATTAAAAAGTTTATTCCCCGGGTAGGGAAAAGGGAAGAGCGGCCATCTTGTTTTTCTCATAGTCAACTCTGGAAATCGCGTTTTGACGGTACAAATCGACCAAGTTGAGCATCCTGAACAACTTTCCTGTGTGGAGTCATGCAAAATTCGCAAAACCTTGGGAGTTACAACTTTTTGGTGCAAAAGTGACGTCACAATTTGACAAAAAATCGTCGATTACCGCCAAAATATAACAATGGCGGAGTTCAAATTAGCACTGGCACACTCGGGTGGGGTATCCGCAAGAAGTAATCACGCTAATTCGGCTTTTCTTGGTGGCTCGAAAATTAAAAAGTTTATTCCCCGGGTAGGGAAAAAGGGAAGAGCGGCCATCTTGTTTTTCTAATAGTCAACTCTGGAAATCGCGTTTTGACGGTACAAATCGACCAAGTTGAGCATCCTGAACAACTTTTCTATGTGGAGTCATGCAAAATTCGCAAAACCTTGGGAATTGCAACTTTTTGGTGCAAAAGTGACGTCATAATTTGACCCAAAATCGTCGATTACCGCCAAAATATAACAATGACGGAGTTCAAATTAGCACCGGTACACTCGGGTGGGGTATCCGCAACAAGTAATCACGCTAATTCGGCTTTTCGGGGTGGCTCGAAAATTAAAAAAGTTTATTACCCGGGTATGGAAAAAGGGAAGAGCGGCCATCTTGTTTTTCTAATAGTCAATTCTGGAAATTGCGTTTTGACGGTACAAATCGACCAAGTTGAGCATCCTGAACAACTTTCCTGTGAGGAGTCATGCAAAATTCGCAAAACCTTGGGAATTACAACTTTTTGGTGCAAAAGTGATGTCATAATTTGACCAAAAATCGTCGATTACCGCCAAAATATACTAATGGCGAAGTTCAATATAGCACCGGCACACTCGGGTGGGGTATCCGCAACAAGTAATCACGCTAATTCGGCTTTTCGGGGTGGCTCGAAAATTAAAAAAGTTTATTCCCCGGGCAGGGAAAAAGGGAAGAGCGGCCATCTTGTTTTTCTAATAGTCAATTCTGGAAATTGCGTTTTGACGGTACAAATCGACCAAGTTGAGCATCCTGAACAACTTTCCTGTGAGGAGTCATGCAAAATTCGCAAAACCTTGGGAATTACAACTTTTTGGTGCAAAAGTGATGTCATAATTTGACCAAAAATTGTCGATTACCGCCAAAATATAACAATGACGGAGTTCAAATTAGCACCGGTACACTCGGGTGGGGTATCCGCAACAAGTAATCACGCTAATTCGCCTTTTCGGGGTGGCTCGAAAATTAAAAAAGTTTATTCCCCGGGTAGGGAAAAAGGGAAGAGCGGCCATCTTGTTTTTCTAATAGTCAATTCTGGAAATCGCGTTTTGACGGTACAAATCAACCAAGTTGAGCATCCTGAACAACTTTCCTGTGTGGAGTCATGCAAAATTCGCAAAACCTTGGGAATTGCAACTTTTTGGTGCAAAAGTGACGTCATAATTTGACCAAAAATTGTCGATTACCTCCAAAATATAACAATGACGGAGTTCAAATTAGCACCGGTACACTCGGGTGGGGTATCCGCAAGAAGTAATCACGCTAGTTCGGCTTTTCGGGGTGGCTCGAAAATTAAAAAGTTTTTACCCCGGGTATGGAAAAGGGTAAAGCGGCCATCTTGTTTTTTCTAATAGTCAACTCTGGAAATTGCGTTTTGACGGTACAAATCGACCAAGTTGAGCATCCTGAACAACTTTCCTGTGTGGAGTCATGCAAAATTCGCAAAACCTTGGGAATTACAACTTTTTGGTGCAGAAGTGATGTCATAATTTGACCAAAAATCGTCGATTACCACCAAAATATAACAATGGCGAAGTTCAAATTAGCACCGGCACACTCGGGTGGGGTATCCGCAAGAAGTAATCACGCTTATTCGGTTTTTCGGGGTGGCTCGAAAATTAAAAAGTTTATTCCCCGGGTAGGGAAAAGGGAAGAGCGGCCATCTTGTTTTTCTCATAGTCAACTCTGGAAATCGCGTTTTGACGGTACAAATCGACCAAGTTGAGCATCCTGAACAACTTTCCTGTGTGGAGTCATGCAAAATTCGCAAAACCTTGGGAATTGCAACTTTTTGGTGCAAAAGTGACGTCATAATTTGACCAAAAATTGTCGATTACCGCCAAAATATAACAATGACGGAGTTCAAATTAGCACCGGTACACTCGGGTGGGGTATCCGCAACAAGCAATCACGCTAATTCGGCTTTTCGGGGCGGCTCGAAAATTAAAAAAGTTTATTCCCCGGGTAGGGAAAAAGGGAAGAGCGGCCATCTTGTTTTTCTAATAGTCAATTCTGGAAATCGCGTTTTGACGGTACAAATCAACCAAGTTGAGCATCCTGAACAACTTTCCTGTGTGGAGTCATGCAAAATTCGCAAAACCTTGGGAATTGCAACTTTTTGGTGCAAAAGTGACGTCATAATTTGACCAAAAATTGTCGATTACCGCCAAAATATAACAATGATGGAGTTCAAATTAGCACCGGTACACTCGGGTGGGGTATCCGCAAGAAGTAATCACGCTAATTCGGCTTTTCGGGGTGGCTCGAAAATTAAAAAAGTTTATTCCCCGGGTAGGGAAAAAGGGAAGTGCGGCCATCTTGTTTTTCTAATAGTCAATTCTGGAAATTGCGTTTTGACGGTACAAATTGACCAAGTTGAGCATCCTGAACAACTTTCCTGTGAGGAGTCATGCAAAATTCGCAAAACCTTGGGAATTACAACTTTTTGGTGCAAAAGTGATGTCATAATTTGACCAAAAATCGTCGATTACCGCCAAAATATAACAATGGCGAAGTTCAAATTAGCACCGGCACACTCGGGTGGGGTATCCGCAAAAAGTAATCACGCTAATTCGGTTTTTCGGGGTGGCTCGAAAATTAAAAAGTTTATTCCCCGGGTAGGGAAAAGGGAAGAGCGGCCATCTTGTTTTTCTCATAGTCAACTCTGGAAATCGCGTTTTGACGGTACAAATCGACCAAGTTGAGCATCCTGAACAACTTTCCTGTGTGGAGTCATGCAAAATTCGCAAAACCTTGGGAGTTACAACTTTTTGGTGCAAAAGTGACGTCACAATTTGACAAAAAATCGTCGATTACCGCCAAAATATAACAATGGCGGAGTTCAAATTAGCACTGGCACACTCGGGTGGGGTATCCGCAAGAAGTAATCACGCTAATTCGGCTTTTCTTGGTGGCTCGAAAATTAAAAAGTTTATTCCCCGGGTAGGGAAAAAGGGAAGAGCGGCCATCTTGTTTTTCTAATAGTCAACTCTGGAAATCGCGTTTTGACGGTACAAATCGACCAAGTTGAGCATCCTGAACAACTTTTTGTATGTGGAGTCATGCAAAATTCGCAAAACCTTGGGAATTGCAACTTTTTGGTGCAAAAGTGACGTCATAATTTGACCCAAAATCGTCGATTACCGCCAAAATATAACAATGACGGAGTTCAAATTAGCACCGGTACACTCGGGTGGGGTATCCGCAACAAGTAATCACGCTAATTCGGCTTTTCGGGGTGGCTCGAAAATTAAAAAAGTTTATTACCCGGGTATGGAAAAAGGGAAGAGCGGCCATCTTGTTTTTCTAATAGTCAACTCTGGAAATCGCGTTTTGACGGTACAAATCAACCAAGTTGAGCATCCTGAACAACTTTCCTGTGTGGATTCATGCAAAATTCGCAAAACCTTGGGAATAACAACTTTTTGGTGCAAAAGTGATGTCATAATTTGACCAAAAATCGTCGATTACCGCCAAAATATAACAATGGCGAAGTTCAAATTAGCACCGGCACACTCGGGTGGGGTATCCGCAAGAAGTAATCACGCTAATTCGGTTTTTCGGGGTGGCTCGAAAATTAAAAAGTTTATTCCCCGGGTAGGGAAAAGGGAAGAGCGGCCATCTTGTTTTTCTCATAGTCAACTCTGGAAATCGCGTTTTGACGGTACAAATCGACCAAGTTGAGCATCCTGAACAACTTTCCTGTGTGGAGTCATGCAAAATTCGCAAAACCTTGGGAATTGCAACTTTTTGGTGCAAAAGTGACGTCATAATTTGACCAAAAATTGTCGATTACCGCCAAAATATAACAATGACGGAGTTCAAATTAGCACCGGTACCCTCGGGTGGGGTATCCGCAACAAGTAATCACGCTAATTCGCCTTTTCGGGGTGGCTCGAAAATTAAAAAAGTTTATTCCCCGGGTAGGGAAAAAGGGAAGAGCGGCCATCTTGTTTTTCTAATAGTCAATTCTGGAAATCGCGTTTTGACGGTACAAATCAACCAAGTTGAGCATCCTGAACAACTTTCCTGTGTGGAGTCATGCAAAATTCGCAAAACCTTGGGAATTGCAACTTTTTGGTGCAAAAGTGACGTCATAATTTGACCAAAAATTGTCGATTACCTCCAAAATATAACAATGACGGAGTTCAAATTAGCACCGGTACACTCGGGTGGGGTATCCGCAAGAAGTAATCACGCTAATTCGGCTTTTCGGGGTGGCTCGAAAATCAAAAAGTTTTTACCCCGGGTAGGGAAAAGGGTAAAGCGGCCATCTTGTTTTTTCTAATAGTCAACTCTGGAAATTGCGTTTTGACGGTACAAATCGACCAAGTTGAGCATCCTGAACAACTTTCCTGTGTGGAGTCATGCAAAATTCGCAAAACCTTGGGAATTACAACTTTTTGGTGCAAAAGTGATGTCATAATTTGACCAAAAATCGTCGATTACCGCCAAAATATAACAATGGCGAAGTTCAAATTAGCACCGGCACACTCGGGTGGGGTATCCGCAAGAAGTAATCACGCTAATTCGGTTTTTCGGGGTGGCTCGAAAATTAAAAAGTTTAATCCCCGGGTAGGGAAAAGGGAAGAGCGGCCATCTTGTTTTTCTCATAGTCAACTCTGGAAATCGCGTTTTGACGGTACAAATCGACCAAGTTGAGCATCCTGAACAACTTTCCTGTGTGGAGTCATGCAAAATTCGCAAAACCTTGGGAGTTACAACTTTTTGGTGCAAAAGTGACGTCACAATTTGACAAAAAATCTTCGATTACCGCCAAAATATAACAATGGCGGTGTTCAAATTAGCACCGGCACACTCGGGTGGGGTATCCGCAAGAAGTAATCACGCTAATTCGGCTTTTCGTGGTGGCTCGAAAAATAAAAAGTTTATTCCCCGGGTAGGGAAAAAGGGAAGAGCGGCCATCTTGTTTTTCTAATAGTCAATTCTGGAAATTGCGTTTTGACGGTACAATTCGACCAAGTTGAGCATCCTGAACAACTTTCTTGTGTGGAGTCACGCAAAATTTCGCAAAACCTTGGGAATTACAACTTTTTGGTGCAAAAGTGACGTCATAATTTGACCAAAAATCGTCGATTACCGCCAAAATATAACAATGACGGAGTTCAAATTAGCACCGGTACACTCGGGTGGGTTATCCGCAAGAAGTAATCACGCTAATTCGCCTTTTCGGGGTGGCTCGAAAATTAAAAAGTTTATTCCCCGGGTAGGGAAAAGGGAAGAGCGGCTATTTTGTTTTTCTAATAGTCAACTCTGGAAATCGCGTTTTGACGGTACAAATCGACCAGGTTGAGTATCCTGAACAACTTTCCAGTGAGGAGTCATACAAAATTCGCAAAACCTTGGGTATTACAACTTTTTTGTGCAAAAGTGACGTCATAATTTGACAAAAAATCGTCGATTACCGCCAAAAATAACAATGGCGAAGTTCAAATTAGCACCGACACACTCGGGTGGGGTATCCGAAAGAAGTGATCACGCTAATTCGGCTTTTCGGGGTGGCTCGAAAATTAAAAAGTTTATTCCCGGGGTAGGGAAAAGGGAAGAGCGGCCATCTTGTTTTTCTAATAGTCAACTCTGGAAATCGCGTTTTGACGGTACAAATCAACCGAGTTGAGCATCCTGAACAACTTTCTTGTGTGGAGTCATACAAAATTCGCAAAACCTTGGGAATTACAACTTTTTGGTGCAAAAGTGACGTCATAATTTGACCAAAAATCGTCGATTACCGCCAAAATATAACAATGGCGAAGTTCAAATTAGCACCGGCACACTCGGGTGGGGTATCCGAAAGAAGTGATCACGCTAATTCGGTTTTTCGGGGTGGCTCGAAAATTAAAAAGTTTATTCCCCGGGTAGGGAAAAGGGAAGAGCGGCATCTTGTTTTTCTAATAGTCAACTCTGGAAATCGCGTTTTGACGGTACAAATCGACCGAGTTGAGCATCCTGAACAACTTTCCTGTGTCGAGTCATGCAAAATTCGCAAAACCTTGGGAATTACAACTTTTTGGTGCACAAGTGACGCCACAATTTGACAAAAAATCGTCGATTACCGCCAAAATATAACAATGGCGGAGTTCAAATTAGCACCGGCACACTCGGGTGGGGTATCCGCAAGAAGTAAACACGCCAATTCGGCTTTTCGTGGTGGCTCGAAAATTAAAAAGTTTATTCCCCGGGTAGGGAAAAAGGGAAGAGCGGCCATCTTGTTTTTCTAATAGTCAATTCTGGAAATTGCGTTTTCACGGTACAATTCGACCAAGTTGAGCATCCTGAACAACTTTCTTGTGTGGAGTCATGCAAAATTCGCAAAACCTTGGGAATTACAACTTGTTGGTGCAAAAGTGACGTCATAATTCCACCAAAAATCGTCGATTACCGCCAAAATATAACAATGACGGAGTTCAAATTAGCACCGGTACACTCGGGTGGGGTATCCGCAAGAAGTAATCACTTCTTGCAGATACCCCACCCGAGTGCACCGGTGCTAATTTGAACTCCGTCAATGTTATATTTTGGCGGTAATCGACGATTTTTGGTCAAATTATGACGTCACTTTTGCACCAAAAAGTTGTAATTGCCAAGGTTTTGCGAATTTTGCTTGACTCCTCACAGGAAAGTTGTTCAGGATGCTCAACTTGGTCGATTTGTACCGTCAAAACGCGATTTCCAGAGTTGACTATTAGAAAAACAAAATGGCCGCTCTACCCTTTTCCCCACCCGGGGAATAAACTTTTTAATTTTCGAGCCACCCCGAAAAGCCGAATTAGCGTGATTACTTCTTGCGGATACCCCACCCGAGTGTACCGGTGCTAATTTGAACTCCGCCATTGTTATATTTTGGCGGTAATCGACGATTTTTTGTCAAATTGTGACGTCACTTTTGCACCAAAAAGTTGTTATTCCCAAGATTTTGCGAATTTTGCATGATTCCACACAGGAAAGTTGTTCAGGATGCTCAACTTGGTCAATTTGTAGCGTCAAAACGCGATTTCCAGAGTTGATTATTAGAAAAACAAGATGGCCGCTCTTCCCTTTTTGCCTACCCGGGGAATAAACTTTTTAATTTTCGAGCCACCCCAAATAGCCGAATTAGCGTGATTACTTCTTGCAGATACCCCACCCGAGTGTACCGGTGCTAATTTGAACTCCGTCAATGTTATATTTTGGCGGTAATCGACGATTTTTGGTCAAATTATGACGTCACTTTTGCACCAAAAAGTTGTAATTCCCAAGGTTTTGCGAATTTTGCTTGACTCCTCACAGGAAAGTTGTTCAGGATGCTCAACTTGGTCGATTTGTACCGTCAAAACGCGATTTCCAGAGTTGACTATTAGAAAAACAAAATGGCCGCTATACCCTTTTCCCCACCCGGGGAATAAACTTTTTAATTTTCGAGCCACCCCGAAAAGCCGAATTAGCGTGATTACTTCTTGCGGATACCCCACCCGAGTGTACAGGTGCTAATTTGAACTCCGTCATTGTTATATTTTGGCGGTAATCGACGATTTTTGGTCAAATTATGACGTCACTTTTGCACCAAAAAGTTGTAATTCCGAAGGTTTTGCGAATTTTGCATGACTCCTCACAGGAAAGTTGTTCAGGATGCTCAACTTGGTCGATTTGTACCGTCATAACGCGATTTCCAGAGTTGACTATTAGAAAAACAAAATGGCCGCTCTACCCTTTTCCCTACCCGGGGAATAAACTTTTTCATTTTCGAGCCACCCCGAAAAGCCGAATTAGCGTGATTACTTCTTGCGGATACCCCACCCGAGTGTACCGGTGCTAATTTGAACTCCGTCATTGTTATATTTTGGCGGTAATCGACGATTTTTGGTCAAATTATGACGTCACTTTTGCACCAAAAAGTTGTAATTCCCAAGGTTTTGCGAATTTTGCATGACTCCTCACAGGAAAGTTGTTCAGGATGCTCAACCTGGTCGATTTGTACCGTCATAACGCGATTTCCAGATTTGACTATTAGAAAAACAAAATGGCCGCTCTACCCTTTTCCCTACCCGGGGAATAAACTTTTTCATTTTCGAGCCACCCCGAAAAGCCGAATTAGCGTGATTACTTCTTGCGGATACCCCACCCGAGTGTACCGGTGCTAATTTGAACTCCGTCATTGTTATATTTTGGCGGTAATCGACGATTTTTGGTCAAATTATGACGTCACTTTTGCACCAAAAAGTTGTAATTCCCAAGGTTTTGCGAATTTTGCATGCCTCGACACAGGAAAGTTGTTCAGGATGCTCAACCTGGTCGATTTGTACCGTCATAACGCGATTTCCAGAGTTGACTATTAGAAAAACAAAATGGCC
Organism: Asterias amurensis; assembly: GCF_032118995.1. Lineage (NCBI taxonomy): Eukaryota > Metazoa > Echinodermata > Asteroidea > Forcipulatida > Asteriidae > Asterias > Asterias amurensis. The sequence continues at coordinate 10,738,171 of NC_092659.1, forward strand.
GCTCTACCCTTTTCCCTACCCGGGGAATAAACTTTTTAATTTTCGAGCCACCCCGAAAAGCCGAATTAGCGTGATTACTTCTTGCGGATATCCCACCCGAGTGTACCGGTGCTAATTTGAACTCCGTCATTGTTATATTTTGGCGGTAATCGACGATTTTTGGTCAAATTATGACGTCACTTTTGCACCAAAAAGTTGTAATTCCCAAGGTTTTGCGAATTTTGCTTGACTCCTCACAGGAAAGTTGTTCAGGATGCTCAACTTGGTCGATTTGTACCGTCAAAACGCGATTTCCCGAGTTGACTATTAGAAAAACAAAATGGCCGCTCTACCCTTTTTCCTACCCGGGAAATAAACTTTTTAATTTTCGAGCCACCCCAAATAGCCGAATTAGCGTGATTACTTCTTGCAGATACCCCACCCGAGTGTACCGGTGCTAATTTTAACTCCGTCAATGTTATATTTTGGCGGTAATCGACGATTTTTGGTCAAATTATGACGTCACTTTTGCACCAAAAAGTTGTAATTCCCAAGGTTTTGCGAATTTTGCTTGACTCCTCACAGGAAAGTTGTTCAGGATGCTCAACTTGGTCGATTTGTACCGTCAAAACGCGATTTCCCGAGTTGACTATTAGAAAAACAAAATGGCCGCTCTACCCTTTTTCCTACCCGGGAAATAAACTTTTTAATTTTCGAGCCACCCCGAAAAGCCGAATTAGCGTGATTACTTCTTGCGGATACCCCACCCGAGTGTACCGGTGCTAATTTGAACTCCGTCATTGTTATATTTTGGCGGTAATCGACGATTTGTGGTCAAATTATGACGTCACTTTTGCACCAAAAAGTTGTAATTCCGAAGGTTTTGCGAATTTTGCATGACTCCTCACAGGAAAGTTGTTAAGGATGCTCAACTTGGTCGATTTCTACCGTCAAAACGCGATTTCCAGAGTTGACTAATAGAAAAACAAAATGACCGCCCTACCCTTTTCCCCACCCGGGGAATAAACTTTTTAATTTTCGAGCCACCCCGAAAAGCCGAATTAGCGTGATTACTTCTTGCGGATATCCCACCCGAGTGTACCGGTGCTAATTTGAACTCCGTCATTGTTATATTTTGGCGGTAATCGACGATTTTGGGTCAAATTATGACGTCACTTTTGCACCAAAAAGTTGTAATTCCCAAGGTTTTGCGAATTTTGCTTGACTCCTCACAGGAAAGTTGTTCAGGATGCTCAACTTGGTCGATTTGTACCGTCAAAACGCGATTTCCCGAGTTGACTATTAGAAAAACAAAATGGCCGCTCTACCCTTTTTCCTACCCGGGAAATAAACTTTTTAATTTTCGAGCCACCCCAAATAGCCGAATTAGCGTGATTACTTCTTGCAGATACCCCACCCGAGTGTACCGGTGCTAATTTGAACTCCGTCAATGTTATATTTTGGCGGTAATCGACGATTTTTGGTCAAATTATGACGTCACTTTTGCACCAAAAAGTTGTAATTCCCAAGGTTTTGCGAATTTTGCTTGACTCCTCACAGGAAAGTTGTTCAGGATGCTCAACTTGGTCGATTTGTACCGTCAAAACGCGATTTCCCGAGTTGACTCTTAGAAAAACAAAATGGCCGCTCTACCCTTTTTCCTACCCGGGAAATAAACTTTTTAATTTTCGAGCCACCCCGAATAGCCGAATTAGCGTGATTACTTCTTGCGGATACCCCACCCGAGTGTACCGGTGCTAATTTGAACTCCGTCATTGTTATATTTTGGCGGTAATCGACGATTTGTGGTCAAATTATGACGTCACTTTTGCACCAAAAAGTTGTAATTCCGAAGGTTTTGCGAATTTTGCATGACTCCTCACAGGAAAGTTGTTAAGGATGCTCAACTTGGTCGATTTCTACCGTCAAAACGCGATTTCCAGAGTTGACTAATAGAAAAACAAAATGACCGCCCTACCCTTTTCCTCACCCGGGGAATAAACTTTTTAATTTTCGAGCCACCCCGAAAAGCCGAATTAGCGTGATTACTTCTTGCGGATACCCCACCCGAGTGTACCGGTGCTAATTTGAACTCCGTCATTGTTATATTTTGGCGGTAATCGACGATTTTTGGTCAAATTATGACGTCACTTTTGCACCAAAAAGTTGTAATTCCCAAGGTTTTGCGAATTTTGCATGACTCCTCACAGGAAAGTTGTTCAGGATGCTCAAACTGGTCGATTTGTACCGTCATAACGCGATTTCCAGAGTTGACTATTAGAAAAACAAAATGGCCGCTCTACCATTTTCCCTACCCGGGGAATAAACTTTTTAATTTTCGAGCCACCCCGAAAAGCCGAATTAGCGTGATTACTTCTTGCGGATACCCTACCCGAGTGTGCCGGTGCTAATTTGAACTCCGCCAATATTATATTTTGGTGGTAAACTTCGATTTTTGGTCAAATTGTGACGTCACTTTTGCACCAAAAAAGTTGTAATTCCCAAGGTTTTGCGAATTTTGCATGATTCCACACAGGAAAGTTGTTCAGGATGCTCACATTGGTCGATTTGTAGCGTCAAAACGCGATTTCCAGAGTTGACTATTAGAAAAACAAGATGGCCGCTCCTCCCTTTTTGCCTACCCGGGGAATAAACTTTTTAATTTTCGAGCCACCCCAAATAGCCGAATTAGCGTGATTACTTCTTGCGGATACCCCACCCGAGTGTACAGGTGCTAATTTGAACTCTGTCATTGTTATATTTTGGCGGTAATCGACGATTTTTTGTCAAATTGTGACGTCACTTTTGCACCAAAAAGTTGTTATTCCCAAGGTTTTGCGAATTTTGCATGACTCCACACAGGAAAGTTGTTCAGGATGCTCACATTGGTCGATTTTTAGCGTCAAAACGCGATTTCCAGAGTTGACTATTAGAAAAACAAGATGGCCGCTCCTCCCTTTTTGCCTACCCGGGAATAAACTTTTTAATTTTCGAGCCACCCCAAATAGCCGAATTAGCGTGATTACTTCTTGCGGATACCCCACCCGAGTGTACCGGTGCTAATTTGAACTCCGTCATTGTTATATTTTGGCGGTAATCGACGATTTTTGGTCAAATTATGACGTCACTTTTGCACCAAAAAGTTGTAATTCCCAAGGTTTTGCGAATTTTGCATGACTCCTCACAGGAAAGTTGTTCAGGATGCTCAACCTGGTCGATTTGTACCGTCATAACGCGATTTCCAGAGTTGACTATTAGAAAAACAAAATGGCCGCCCTACCCTTTTCCCTACCCGGGGAATAAACTTTTTAATTTTCGAGCCACCCCGAAATGCCGAATTAGCGTGATTACTTCTTGCGGATACCCCACCCGAGTGTACCGGTGCTAATTTGAACTCCGTCATTGTTATATTTTGGCGGTAATCGACGATTTTTGGTCAAATTATGACGTCACTTTTGCACCAAAAAGTTGTAATTCCCAAGGTTTTGCGAATTTTGCATGCCTCGACACAGGAAAGTTGTTCAGGATGCTCAACCTGGTCGATTTGTACCGTCAAAACGCGATTTCCAGAGTTGACTATTAGAAAAACAAAATGGCCACTCTACCCTTTTTCCTACCCGGGGAATAAACTTGTTAATTTTCGAGCCACCATGAAAAGCCGAATTAGCGTGATTACTTCTTGCGGATACCCCACCCGAGTGTACCGGTGCTAATTTGAACTCCGTCATTGTTATATTTTGGCGGTAATCGACGATTTTTGGTCAAATTATGACGTCACTTTTGCACCAAAAAGTTGTAATTCCCAAGGTTTTGCGAATTTTGCATGACTCCTCACAGGAAAGTTGTTCAGGATGCTCAACCTGGTCGATTTGTACCGTCATAACGCGATTTCCAGAGTTGACTATTAGAAAAACAAAATGGCCGCCCTACCCTTTTCCCTACCCGGGGAATAAACTTTTTAATTTTCGAGCCACCCCGAAATGCCGAATTAGCGTGATTACTTCTTGCGGATACCCCACCCGAGTGTACCGGTGCTAATTTGAACTCCGTCATTGTTATATTTTGGCGGTAATCGACGATTTTTGGTCAAATTATGACGTCACTTTTGCACCAAAAAGTTGTAATTCCCAAGGCTTTGCGAATTTTGCATGCCTCGACACAGGAAAGTTGTTCAGGATGCTCAACCTGGTCGATTTGTACCGTCAAAACGCGATTTCCAGAGTTGACTATTAGAAAAACAAAATGGCCACTCTACCCTTTTTCCTACCCGGGGAATAAACTTGTTAATTTTCGAGCCACCATGAAAAGCCGAATTAGCGTGATTACTTCTTGCGGATACCCCACCCGAGTGTACCGGTGCTAATTTGAACTCCGCCATTGTTATATTTTGGCGGTAATCGACGATTTTTGGTCAAATTGTGACGTCACTTTTGCACCAAAAAGTTGTTATTCCCAAGGTTTTGCGAATTTTGCATGACTCCACACAGGAAAGTTGTTCAGGATGCTCACATTGGTCGATTTGTAGCGTCAAAACGCGATTTCCAGAGTTGACTATTAGAAAAACAAGATGGCCGCTCCTCCCTTTTGCCTACCCGGGGAATAAACTTTTTAATTTTCGAGCCACCCCAAATAGCCGAATTAGCGTGATTACTTCTTGCGGATACCCCACCCGAGTGTACCGGTGCTAATTTGAACTCCGTCAATGTTATATTTTGGCGGTATTACGATTTTTGGTCAAATTATGACGTCACTTTTGCACCAAAAAGTTGTAATTCCGAAGGTTTTGCGAATTTTGCATGACTCCTCACAGGAAAGTTGTTAAGGATGCTCAACTTGGTCGATTTCTACCGTCAAAACGCGATTTCCAGAGTTGACTAATAGAAAAACAAAATGGCCGCCCTACCCTTTTCCCCACCCGGGGAATAAACTTTTTAATTTTCGAGCCACCCCGAAAAGCCGAATTAGCGTGATTACTTCTTGCGGATACCCCACCCGAGTGTACCGGTGCTAATTTGAACTCCGTCATTGTTATATTTTGGCGGTAATCGACGATTTTTGGTCAAATTATGACGTCACTTTTGCACCAAAAAGTTGTAATTCCCAAGGTTTTGCGAATTTTGCATGACTCCTCACAGGAAAGTTGTTCAGGATGCTCAACCTGGTCGATTTGTACCGTCATAACGCGATTTCCAGAGTTGACTATTAGAAAAACAAAATGGCCGCTCTACCCTTTTCCCTACCCGGGGAATAAACTTTTTAATTTTCGAGCCACCCCGAAAAGCCGAATTAGCGTGATTACTTCTTGCGGATACCCTACCCGAGTGTGCCGGTGCTAATTTGAACTCCGCCAATATTATATTTTGGTGGTAATCTTCGATTTTTGGTCAAATTGTGACGTCACTTTTGCACCAAAAAGTTGTAATTCCCAAAGTTTTGCGAATTTTGCATGATTCCACACAGGAAAGTTGTTCAGGATGCTCAACTTGGTCGATTTGTAGCGTCAAAACGCGATTTCCAGAGTTGATTATTAGAAAAACAAGATGGCCGCTCCTCCCTTTTTGCCTACCCGGAGAATAAACTTTTTAATTTTCGAGCCACCCCAAATAGCCGAATTAGCGTGATTACTTCTTGCAGATACCCCACCCGAGTGTACCGGTGCTAATTTGAACTCCGTCAATGTTATATTTTGGCGGTAATCGACGATTTTTGGTCAAATTATGACGTCACTTTTGCACCAAAAAGTTGTAATTCCCAAGGTTTTGCGAATTTTGCTTGACTCCTCACAGGAAAGTTGTTCAGGATGCTCAACTTGGTCGATTTGTACCGTCAAAACGCGATTTCCAGAGTTGACTATTAGAAAAACAAAATGGCCGCTATACCCTTTACCCCACCCGGGGAATAAACTTTTTAATTTTCGAGCCACCCCGAAAAGCCGAATTAGCGTGATTACTTCTTGCGGATATCCCACCCGAGTGTACCGGTGCTAATTTGAACTCCGTCATTGTTATATTTTGGCGGTAGTCGACGATTTTTGGACAAATTATGACGTCACTTTTGCACAAAAAAGTTGTAATTCCCAAGGTTTTGCGAATTTTGCATGACTCCACACAGGAAAGTTGTTCAGGATGCTCAACCTGGTCGATTTGTACCGTCAAAACGCGATTTCCAGAGTTGACTATTAGAAAAACAAAATGGCCACTCTACCCTTTTTCCTACCCGGGGAATAAACTTGTTAATTTTCGAGCCACCATGAAAAGCCGAATTAGCGTGATTACTTCTTGCGGATACCCCACCCGAGTGTACCGGTGCTAATTTGAACTCCGTCATTGTTATATTTTGGCGGTAATCGACGATTTTTGGTCAAATTATGACGTCACTTTTGCACCAAAAAGTTGTAATTCCCAAGGTTTTGCGAATTTTGCATGACTCCTCACAGGAAAGTTGTTCAGGATGCTCAACTTGGTCGATTTGTACCGTCAAAACGTGATTTCCAGAGTTGACTATTAGTAAAACAAGATGGCCGCTCCTCCCTTTTTGCCTAACCGGAGAATAAACTTTTTAATTTTCGAGCCACCCCAAATAGCCGAATTAGCGTGATTACTTCTTGCGGATACCCCACCCGAGTGTACCGGTGCTAATTTGAACTCCGTCATTGTTATGTTTTGGCGGTAATCGACGATTTTGGGTCAAATTATGACGTCACTTTTGCACCAAAAAGTTGTAATTCCCAAGGTTTTGCGAATTTTGCATGACTCCTCACAGGAAACTTGTTCAGGATGCTCAACATGGTCGATTTGTACCGTCAAAACGCGATTTCCAGAGTTGACTATTAGAAAAACAAAATGGCCGCTTTACCCTTTTCCCCAGCCGGGGAATAAACTTTTTAATTTTCGAGCCACCCCGAAAAGCTGAATTAGCGTGATTACTTCTTGCGGATACCCCACCCGAGTGTACCGGTGCTAATTTGAACTCCGTCATTGTTATATTTTGGCGGTAATCGACGATTTTGGGTCAAATTATGACGTCACTTTTGCACCAAAAAGTTGTAATTCCTAAGGTTTTGCGAATTTTGCATGACTCCACACAGGAAAGTTGTTCAGGATGCTCAACTTGGTCGATTTGTACCGTCAAAACGCGATCGATTTCCAGAGTTGACTATTAGAAAAACAAAATGGCCGCTCTTCCCTTTTCCCTTCCCGGGGAATAAACTTTTTAATTTTCGAGCCACCCCGAAGAGCTGAATTAGCGTGATTACTTCTTGCGGATACCCCACCCGAGTGTACCGGTGCTAATTTGAACTCCGTCATTGTTATGTTTTGGCGGTAATCGACGATTTTGGGTCAAATTATGACGTCACTTTTGCACCAAAAAGTTGTAATTCCCAAGGTTTTGCGAATTTTGCATGACTCCTCACAGGAAACTTGTTCAGGATGCTCAACATGGTCGATTTGTACCGTCAAAACGCGATTTCCAGAGTTGACTATTAGAAAAACAAAATGGCCGCTTTACCCTTTTCCGCAGCCGGGGAATAAACTTTTTAATTTTCGAGCCACCCCGAAAAGCTGAATAAGCGTGATTACTTCTTGCGGATACCCCACCCGAGTGTACCGGTGCTAATTTGAACTCCGTCATTGTTATATTTTGGCGGTAATCGACGATTTTGGGTCAAATTATGACGTCACTTTTGCTCCAAAAAGTTGTAATTCCCAAGGTTTTGCGAATTTTGCATGACTCCACACAGGAAAGTTGTTCAGGATGCTCAACTTGGTCGATTTGTACCGTCAAAACGCGATTTCCAGAGTTGACTATTGGAAAAAGAAGATGGCCGCTCCTCCCTTTTTGCCTACCCGGGGAATAAACTTTTTAATTTTCGAGCCACCCCAAATAGCCGAATTAGCGTGATTACTTCTTGCGGATACCCCACCCGAGTGTACCGGTGCTAATTTGAACTCCGTCATTGTTATATTTTGGCGGTAATCGACGATTTTGGGTCAAATTATGACGTCACTTTTGCACCAAAAAGTTGTAAATCCCAAGGTTTTGCGAATTTTGCATGACTCCTCACAGGAAAGTTGTTCAGGAAGCTCAACCTGGTCGATTTGTACCGTCAAAACGCGATTTCCAGAGTTGACTATTAGAAAAACAAAATGGCCGCTCTTTCCTTTTCCCTGCCCGGGGAATAAAGTTGTTAATTTTCGAGCCACCCCGAAAAGCCGAACTAGCGTGATTACTTCTTGCGGATACCCCACCCGAGTGTGCCGGTGCTAATTTGAACTACGCCATTGTTATATTTTGGCGGTAATCGACGATTTTTGGTCAAACTGTGACGTCACTTTTGCACCAAAAAGTTGTAATTCCAAAGGTTTTGCGAATTTTGCATGACTCCACACAGGAAAGTTGTTCAGGATGCTCAACTTAGTCGATTTGTACCGTCAAAACGCGATTTCCAGAGTTGACTATTAGAAAAACAAAATGGCCGCTCTACCCTTTTCCCCAGCCGGGGAATAAACTTTTTAATTTTCGAGCCACCCCGAAAAGCCGAATTAGCGTGATTACTTCTTGCGGATACCCCACCCGAGTGTACCGGTGCTAGATTGAACTCCGTCATTGTTATATTTTGGCGGTAGTCGACGATTTTTGGAAAAATTATGACGTCACTTTTGCACCAAAAAGTTGTAATTCCCAAGGTTTTGCGAATTTTGCATGACTCCACACAGGAAAGTTGTTCAGGATGCTCAACTTGGTCGATTTGTACCGTCAAAACGCGATTTCCAGAGTTGACTATTAGAAAAACAGAATGGCCGCTCTACCCTTTTCCCCAGCCGGGGAATAAACTTTTTAATTTTCGAGCCACCCCGAAAAGCTGAATTAGCGTGATTACTTCTTGCGGATACCCCACCCGAGTGTACCGGTGCTAATTTGAACTCCGTCATTGTTATATTTTGGCGGTAATCGACGATTTTGGGTCAAATTATGACGTCACTTTTGCACCAAAAAGTTGTAATTCCCAAGGTTTTGCGAATTTTGCATGACTCCACACAGGAAAGTTGTTCAGGATGCTCAACTTGGTCGATTTGTACCGTCAATACGTGATTTCCAGAGTTGACTATTAGTAAAACAAGATGGCCGCTCCTCCCTTTTTGCCTAACCGGAGAATAAACTTTTTAATTTTCGAGCCACCCCAAATAGCCGAATTAGCGTGATTACTTCTTGCGGATACCCCACCCGAGTGTACCGGTGCTAATTTGAACTCCGTCATTGTTATGTTTTGGCGGTAATCGACGATTTTGGGTCAAATTATGACGTCACTTTTGCACCAAAAAGTTGTAATTCCCAAGGTTTTGCGAATTTTGCATGACTCCTCACAGGAAAGTTGTTCAGGATGCTCAACTTGGTCGATTTGTACCGTCAAAACGCGATTTCCAGAGTTGACTATTAGAAAAACAAAATGGCTGCTCCTCCCTTTTTGCCTACCCGGGGAATAAACTTTTTAATTTTCGAGCCACCCCAAAAAGCCGAATTAGCGTGATTACTTCTTGCGGATACCCCACCCGAGTGTACCGGTGCTAATTTGAACTCCGCCATTGTTATATTTTGGCGGTAATCGACGATTTTTGGTCAAATTATGACGTCACTTTTGCACGAAAAAGTTGTAATTCCCAAGGTTTTGCGAATTTTGCATGACTCGACACAGGAAAGTTGTTCAGGATGCTCAACCTGGTCGATTTGTACCGTCAAATTGCGATTTCCAGAGTTGACTATTAGAAAAACAAAATGGCCGCTCTACCCTTTTACCTTCCCGGGGAATAAAGTTTTTAATTTTCGAGCCACCCCGAAAAGCCGAATTAGCGTGATTACTTCTTGCGGATACCCCACCCGAGTGTGCCGGTGCTAATTTGAACTACGCCATTGTTATATTTTGGCGGTAATCGACGATTTTTGGTCAAACTGTGACGTCACTTTTGCACCAAAAAGTTGTAATTCCAAAGGTTTTGCGATTTTTGCATGACTCCACACAGGAAAGTTGTTCAGGATGCTCAACTTAGTCGATTTGTACCGTCAAAACGCGATTTCCAGAGTTGACTATTAGAAAAACAAAATGGCCGCTCTACCCTTTTCCCCAGCCGGGGAATAAACTTTTTAATTTTCGAGCCACCCCGAAAAGCCGAATTAGCGTGATTACTTCTTGCGGATACCCCACCCGAGTGTACCGGTGCTAGATTGAACTCCGTCATTGTTATATTTTGGCGGTAGTCGACGATTTTTGGAAAAATTATGACGTCACTTTTGCACCAAAAAGTTGTAATTCCCAAGGTTTTGCGAATTTTGCATGACTCCACACAGGAAAGTTGTTCAGGATGCTCAACTTGGTCGATTTGTACCGTCAAAACGCGATTTCCAGAGTTGACTATTAGAAAAACAGAATGGCCGCTCTACCCTTTTCCCCAGCCGGGGAATAAAGTTTTTAATTTTCGAGCCACCCCGAAAAGCTGAATTAGCGTGATTACTTCTTGCGGATACCCCACCCGAGTGTACCGGTGCTAATTTGAACTCCGTCATTGTTATATTTTGGCGGTAATCGACGATTTTGGGTCAAATTATGACGTCACTTTTGCACCAAAAAGTTGTAATTCCCAAGGTTTTGCGAATTTTGCATGACTCCACACAGGAAAGTTGTTCAGGATGCTCAACTTGGTCGATTTGTACCGTCAAAACGTGATTTCCAGAGTTGACTATTAGTAAAACAAGATGGCCGCTCCTCCCATTTTGCCTAACCGGAGAATAAACTTTTTAATTTTCGAGCCACCCCAAATAGCCGAATTAGCGTGATTACTTCTTGCGGATACCCCACCCGAGTGTACCGGTGCTAATTTGAACTCCGTCATTGTTATATTTTGGCGGTAATCGACGATTTTGGGTCAAATTATGACGTCACTTTTGCACCAAAAAGTTGTAATTCCCAAGGTTTTGCGAATTTTGCATGACTCCACACAGGAAAGTTGTTCAGGATGCTCAACTTGGTCGATTTGTACCGTCAAAACGCGATCGATTTCCAGAGTTGACTATTAGAAAAACAAAATGGCCGCTCTTCCCTTTTCCCTTCCCGGGGAATAAACTTTTTAATTTTCGAGCCACCCCGAAGAGCTGAATTAGCGTGATTACTTCTTGCGGATACCCCACCCGAGTGTACCGGTGCTAATTTGAACTCCGTCATTGTTATGTTTTGGCGGTAATCGACGATTTTGGGTCAAATTATGACGTCACTTTTGCACCAAAAAGTTGTAATTCCCAAGGTTTTGCGAATTTTGCATGACTCCTCACAGGAAACTTGTTCAGGATGCTCAACATGGTCGATTTGTACCGTCAAAACGCGATTTCCAGAGTTGACTATTAGAAAAACAAAATGGCCGCTTTACCCTTTTCCGCAGCCGGGGAATAAACTTTTTAATTTTCGAGCCACCCCGAAAAGCTGAATAAGCGTGATTACTTCTTGCGGATACCCCACCCGAGTGTACCGGTGCTAATTTGAACTCCGTCATTGTTATATTTTGGCGGTAATCGACGATTTTGGGTCAAATTATGACGTCACTTTTGCTCCAAAAAGTTGTAATTCCCAAGGTTTTGCGAATTTTGCATGACTCCACACAGGAAAGTTGTTCAGGATGCTCAACTTGGTCGATTTGTACCGTCAAAACGCGATTTCCAGAGTTGACTATTAGAAAAAGAAGATGGCCGCTCCTCCCTTTTTGCCTACCCGGGGAATAAACTTTTTAATTTTCGAGCCACCCCGAAAAGCTGAATAAGCGTGATTACTTCTTGCGGATACCCCACCCGAGTGTACCGGTGCTAATTTGAACTCCGTCATTGTTATATTTTGGCGGTAATCGACGATTTTTGGTCAAATTATGACGTCACTTTTGCACCAAAAAGTTGTAAATCCCAAGGTTTTGCGAATTTTGCATGACTCCTCACAGGAAAGTTGTTCAGGAAGCTCAACCTGGTCGATTTGTACCGTCAAAACGCGATTTCCAGAGTTGACTATTAGAAAAACAAAATGGCCGCTCTTTCCTTTTCCCTGCCCGGGGAATAAAGTTGTTAATTTTCGAGCCACCCCGAAAAGCCGAATTAGCGTGATTACTTCTTGCGGATACCCCACCCGAGTGTACCGGTGCTAATTTTACCTCCGCCATTGTTATATTTTGGCGGTAATCGACTATTTTTGGTCAAATTATGACGTCACTTTTGCACGAAAAAGTTGTAATTCCCAAGGTTTTGCGAATTTTGCATGACTCCACACAGGAAAGTTGTTCAGGATGCTCAACTTGGTCGATTTGTACCGTCAAAACGCGAATTCCAGAGTTGACTATTAGAAAAACAAAATGGCCGCTCTACCCTTTTCCCTTCCCGGGGAATAAACTTTTTAATTTTCAAGCCACCCCGAAAAGCTGAATTAGCGTGATTACTTCTTGCGGATACCCCACCCGAGTGTACCGGTGCTAATTTGAACTCCGTCATTGTTATATTTTGGCGGTAATCGACGATTTTGGGTCAAATTATGACGTCACTTTTGCACCAAAAAGTTGTAATTCCCAAGGTTTTGCGAATTTTGCATGACTCCACACAGGAAAGTTGTTCAGGATGCTCAACTTGGTCGATTTGTACCGTCAAAACGCGATTTCCAGAGTTGACTATTAGAAAAACAAAATGGCTGCTCTTCCCTTTTCCCTTCCCGGGGAATAAACTTTTTAATTTTCGAGCCATCCCGAAAAGCCGAACTGGCGTGATTACTTCTTGCGGATACCCCACCCGAGTGTACCGGTGCTAATTTGAACTCCGTCATTGTTATATTTTGGCGGTAGTCGACGATTTTTGGACAAATTATGACGTCACTTTTGCACCAAAAAGTTGTAATTCCCAAGGTTTTGCGAATTTTGCATGACTCCACACAGGAAAGTTGTTCAGGATGCTCAACTTGGTCGATTTGTACCGTCAAAACGCGATTTCCAGAGTTGACTATTAGAAAAACAAAATGGCTGCTCCTCCCTTTTTGCCTACCCGGGGAATAAACTTTTTAATTTTCGAGCCACCCCAAAAAGCCGAATTAGCGTGATTACTTCTTGCGGATACCCCACCCGAGTGTACCGGTGCTAATTTGAACTCCGCCATTGTTATATTTTGGCGGTAATCGACGATTTTTGGTCAAATTATGACGTCACTTTTGCACCAAAAAGTTGTAATTCCCAAGGTTTTGCGAATTTTGCATGACTCGACAGAGGAAAGTTGTTCAGGATGCTCAACCTGGTCGATTTGTACCGTCAAATCGCGATTTCCAGAGTTGACTATTAGAAAAACAAAATGGCCGCTCTACCCTTTTACCTTCCCGGGGAATAAAGTTTTTAATTTTCGAGCCACCCCGAAAAGCCGAATTAGCGTGATTACTTCTTGCGGATACCCCACCCGAGTGTGCCGGTGCTAATTTGAACTACGCCATTGTTATATTTTGGCGGTAATCGACGATTTTTGGTCAAACTGTGACGTCACTTTTGCACCAAAAAGTTGTAATTCCAAAGGTTTTGCGATTTTTGCATGACTCCACACAGGAAAGTTGTTCAGGATGCTCAACTTAGTCGATTTGTACCGTCAAAACGCGATTTCCAGAGTTGACTATTAGAAAAACAAAATGGCCGCTCTACCCTTTTCCCCAGCCGGGGAATAAACTTTTTAATTTTCGAGCCACCCCGAAAAGCCGAATTAGCGTGATTACTTCTTGCGGATACCCCACCCGAGTGTACCGGTGCTAGATTGAACTCCGTCATTGTTATATTTTGGCGGTAGTCGACGATTTTTGGAAAAATTATGACGTCACTTTTGCACCAAAAAGTTGTAATTCCCAAGGTTTTGCGAATTTTGCATGACTCCACACAGGAAAGTTGTTGAGGATGCTCAACTTGGTCGATTTGTACCGTCAAAACGCGATTTCCAGAGTTGACTATTAGAAAAACAGAATGGCCGCTCTACCCTTTTCCCCAGCCGGGGAATAAACTTTTTAATTTTCGAGCCACCCCGAAAAGCTGAATTAGCGTGATTACTTCTTGCGGATACCCCACCCGAGTGTACCGGTGCTAATTTGAACTCCGTCATTGTTATATTTTGGCGGTAATCGACGATTTTGGGTCAAATTATGACGTCACTTTTGCACCAAAAAGTTGTAATTCCCAAGGTTTTGCGAATTTTGCATGACTCCACACAGGAAAGTTGTTCAGGATGCTCAACTTGGTCGATTTGTACCGTCAAAACGCGATTTCCAGAGTTGACTATTAGAAAAACAAAATGGCAGCTCCTCCCTTTTTGCCTACCCGGGGAATAAACTTTTTAATTTTCGAGCCACCCCGAAAAGCCGAATTAGCGTGATTACTTCTTGCGGATACCCCACCCGAGTGTACCGGTGCTAATTTGAACTCCGCCATTGTTATATTTTGGCGGTAATCGACGATTTTTGGTCAAATTATGACGTCACTTTTGCACCAAAAAGTTGTAATTCCAAAGGTTTTGCGAATTTTGCATGACTCCACACAGGAAAGTTGTTGAGGATGCTCAACTTGGTCGATTTGTACCGTCAAAACGCGATTTCCAGAGTTGACTATTAGAAAAACAGAATGGCCGCTCTACCCTTTTCCCCAGCCGGGGAATAAACTTTTTAATTTTCGAGCCACCCCGAAAAGCTGAATTAGCGTGATTACTTCTTGCGGATACCCCACCCGAGTGTACCGGTGCTAATTTGAACTCCGTCATTGTTATATTTTGGCGGTAATCGACGATTTTGGGTCAAATTATGACGTCACTTTTGCACCAAAAAGTTGTAATTCCCAAGGTTTTGCGAATTTTGCATGACTCCACACAGGAAAGTTGTTCAGGATGCTCAACTTGGTCGATTTGTACCGTCAAAACGCGATTTCCAGAGTTGACTATTAGAAAAACAAAATGGACGCTCTACCCTTTTACCTTTCCGGGGAATAAAGTTTTTAATTTTCGAGCCACCCCGAAAAGCCGAATTAGCGTGATTACTTCTTGCGGATACCCCACCCGAGTGTGCCGGTGCTAATTTGAACTCCGCCATTGTTATATTTTGGCGGTAATCGACGATTTTTGGTCAAACTGTGACGTCACTTTTGCACCAAAAAGTTGTAATTCCAAAGGTTTTGCGATTTTTGCATGACTCCACACAGGAAAGTTGTTCAGGATGCTCAACTTAATCGATTTGTACCGTCAAAACGCGATTTCCAGAGTTGACTATTAGAAAAACAAAATGGCCGCTCTACCCTTTTCCCCAGCCGGGGAATAAACTTTTTAATTTCGAGCCACCCCGAAAAGCTGAATTAGCGTGATTACTTCTTGCGGATACCCCACCCGAGTGTACCGGTGCTAGATTGAACTCCGTCATTGTTATATTTTGGCGGTAGTCGACGATTTTTGGACAAATTATGACGTCACTTTTGCACCAAAAAGTTGTAATTCCCAAGGTTTTGCGAATTTTGCATGACTCCACACAGGAAAGTTGTTCAGGATGCTCAACTTGGTCGATTTGTACCGTCAAAACGCGATTTCCAGAGTTGACTATTAGAAAAACAAAATGGCTGCTCTTCCCTTTTCCCTTCCCGGGGAATAAACTTTTTAATTTTCGAGCCATCCCGAAAAGCCGAACTGGCGTGATTACTTCTTGCGGATACCCCACCCGAGTGTACCGGTGCTAATTTGAACTCCGTCATTGTTATATTTTGGCGGTAGTCGACGATTTTTGGACAAATTATGACGTCACTTTTGCACCAAAAAGTTGTAATTCCCAAGGTTTTGCGAATTTTGCATGACTCCACACAGGAAAGTTGTTCAGGATGCTCAACTTGGTCGATTTGTACCGTCAAAACGCGATTTCCAGAGTTGACTATTAGAAAAACAAAATGGCAGCTCCTCCCTTTTTGCCTACCCGGGGAATAAACTTTTTAATTTTCGAGCCACCCCGAAAAGCCGAATTAGCGTGATTACTTCTTGCGGATACCCCACCCGAGTGTACCGGTGCTAATTTGAACTCCGCCATTGTTATATTTTGGCGGTAATCGACGATTTTTGGTCAAATTATGACGTCACTTTTGCACCAAAAAGTTGTAATTCCAAAGGTTTTGCGAATTTTGCATGACTCCACACAGGAAAGTTGTTGAGGATGCTCAACTTGGTCGATTTGTACCGTCAAAACGCGATTTCCAGAGTTGACTATTAGAAAAACAAAATGGACGCTCTACCCTTTTACCTTTCCGGGGAATAAAGTTTTTAATTTTCGAGCCACCCCGAAAAGCCGAATTAGCGTGATTACTTCTTGCGGATACCCCACCCGAGTGTGCCGGTGCTAATTTGAACTCCGCCATTGTTATATTTTGGCGGTAATCGACGATTTTTGGTCAAACTGTGACGTCACTTTTGCACCAAAAAGTTGTAATTCCAAAGGTTTTGCGATTTTTGCATGACTCCACACAGGAAAGTTGTTCAGGATGCTCAACTTAATCGATTTGTACCGTCAAAACGCGATTTCCAGAGTTGACTATTAGAAAAACAAAATGGCCGCTCTACCCTTTTCCCCAGCCGGGGAATAAACTTTTTAATTTTCGAGCCACCCCGAAAAGCTGAATTAGCGTGATTACTTCTTGCGGATACCCCACCCGAGTGTACCGGTGCTAGATTGAACTCCGTCATTGTTATATTTTGGCGGTAGTCGACGATTTTTGGACAAATTATGACGTCACTTTTGCACCAAAAAGTTGTAATTCCCAAGGTTTTGCGAATTTTGCATGACTCCACACAGGAAAGTTGTTCAGGATGCTCAACTTGGTCGATTTGTACCGTCAAAACGCGATTTCCAGAGTTGACTATTAGAAAAACAAAATGGCTGCTCTTCCCTTTTCCCTTCCCGGGGAATAAACTTTTTAATTTTCGAGCCATCCCGAAAAGCCGAACTGGCGTGATTACTTCTTGCGGATACCCCACCCGAGTGTACCGGTGCTAATTTGAACTCCGTCATTGTTATATTTTGGCGGTAGTCGACGATTTTTGGACAAATTATGACGTCACTTTTGCACCAAAAAGTTGTAATTCCCAAGGTTTTGCGAATTTTGCATGACTCCACACAGGAAAGTTGTTCAGGATGCTCAACTTGGTCGATTTGTACCGTCAAAACGCGATTTCCAGAGTTGACTATTAGAAAAACAAAATGGCAGCTCCTCCCTTTTTGCCTACCCGGGGAATAAACTTTTTAATTTTCGAGCCACCCCGAAAAGCCGAATTAGCGTGATTACTTCTTGCGGATACCCCACCCGAGTGTACCGGTGCTAATTTGAACTCCGCCATTGTTATATTTTGGCGGTAATCGACGATTTTTGGTCAAATTATGACGTCACTTTTGCACCAAAAAGTTGTAATTCCAAAGGTTTTGCGAATTTTGCATGACTCCACACAGGAAAGTTGTTGAGGATGCTCAACTTGGTCGATTTGTACCGTCAAAACGCGATTTCCAGAGTTGACTATTAGAAAAACAGAATGGCCGCTCTACCCTTTTCCCCAGCCGGGGAATAAACTTTTTAATTTTCGAGCCACCCCGAAAAGCTGAATTAGCGTGATTACTTCTTGCGGATACCCCACCCGAGTGTACCGGTGCTAATTTGAACTCCGTCATTGTTATATTTTGGCGGTAATCGACGATTTTGGGTCAAATTATGACGTCACTTTTGCACCAAAAAGTTGTAATTCCCAAGGTTTTGCGAATTTTGCATGACTCCACACAGGAAAGTTGTTCAGGATGCTCAACTTGGTCGATTTGTACCGTCAAAACGCGATTTCCAGAGTTGACTATTAGAAAAACAAAATGGCTGCTCTTCCCTTTTCCCTTCCCGGGGAATAAACTTTTTAATTTTCGAGCCATCCCGAAAAGCCGAACTGGCGTGATTACTTCTTGCGGATACCCCACCCGAGTGTACCGGTGCTAATTTGAACTCCGTCATTGTTATATTTTGGCGGTAGTCGACGATTTTTGGACAAATTATGACGTCACTTTTGCACCAAAAGTTGTAATTCCCAAGGTTTTGCGAATTTTGCATGACTCGACACAGGAAAGTTGTTCAGGATGCTCAACTTGGTCGATTTGTACCGTCAAAACGCGATTTCCAGAGTTGACTATTAGAAAAACAAAGTGGCCGCTCCTCCCTTTTTGCCTACCCGGGGAATAAACTTTTTAATTTTCGAGCCACCCCAAAAAGCCGAATTAGCGTGATTACTTCTTGCGGATACCCCACCCGAGTGTACCGGTGCTAATTTGAACTCCGCCATTGTTATATTTTGGCGGTAATCGACGATTTTTGGTCAAATTATGACGTCACTTTTGCACCAAAAAGTTGTAATTCCCAAGGTTTTGCGAATTTTGCATGACTCGACACAGGAAAGTTGTTCAGGATGCTCAACCTGGTCGATTTGTACCGTCAAATCGCGATTTCCAGAGTTGACTATTAGAAAAACAAAATGGCCGCTCTACCCTTTTACCTTCCCGGGGAATAAAGTTTTTAATTTTCGAGCCACCCCGAAAAGCCGAATTAGCGTGATTACTTCTTGCGGATACCCCACCCGAGTGTGCCGGTGCTAATTGGAACTACGCCATTGTTATATTTTGGCGGTAATCGACGATTTTTGGTCAAACTGTGACGTCACTTTTGCACCAAAAAGTTGTAATTCCAAAGGTTTTGCGATTTTTGCATGACTCCACACAGGAAAGTTGTTCAGGATGCTCAACTTAGTCGATTTGTACCGTCAAAACGCGATTTCCAGAGTTGACTATTAGAAAAACAAAATGGCCGCTCTACCCTTTTCCCCAGCCGGGGAATAAACTTTTTAATTTTCGAGCCACCCCGAAAAGCTGAATTAGCGTGATTACTTCTTGCGGATACCCCACCCGAGTGTACCGGTGCTAGATTGAACTCCGTCATTGTTATATTTTGGCGGTAGTCGACGATTTTTGGACAAATTATGACGTCACTTTTGCACCAAAAAGTTGTAATTCCCAAGGTTTTGCGAATTTTGCATGACTCCACACAGGAAAGTTGTTCAGGATGCTCAACTTGGTCGATTTGTACCGTCAAAACGCGATTTCCAGAGTTGACTATTAGAAAAACAAAATGGCAGCTCCTCCCTTTTTGCCTACCCGGGGAATAAACTTTTTAATTTTCGAGCCACCCCGAAAAGCCGAATTAGCGTGATTACTTCTTGCGGATACCCCACCCGAGTGTACCGGTGCTAATTTGAACTCCGCCATTGTTATATTTTGGCGGTAATCGACGATTTTTGGTCAAATTATGACGTCACTTTTGCACCAAAAAGTTGTAATTCCAAAGGTTTTGCGAATTTTGCATGACTCCACACAGGAAAGTTGTTGAGGATGCTCAACTTGGTCGATTTGTACCGTCAAAACGCGATTTCCAGAGTTGACTATTAGAAAAACAGAATGGCCGCTCTACCCTTTTCCCCAGCCGGGGAATAAACTTTTTAATTTTCGAGCCACCCCGAAAAGCTGAATTAGCGTGATTACTTCTTGCGGATACCCCACCCGAGTGTACCGGTGCTAATTTGAACTCCGTCATTGTTATATTTTGGCGGTAATCGACGATTTTGGGTCAAGTTATGACGTCACTTTTGCACCAAAAAGTTGTAATTCCCAAGGTTTTGCGAATTTTGCATGACTCCACACAGGAAAGTTGTTCAGGATGCTCAACTTGGTCGATTTGTACCGTCAAAACGCGATTTCCAGAGTTGACTATTAGAAAAACAAAATGGACGCTCTACCCTTTTACCTTCCCGGGGAATAAAGTTTTTAATTTTCGAGCCACCCCGAATAGCCGAATTAGCGTGATTACTTCTTGCGGATACCCTACCCGAGTGTGCCGGTGCTAATTTGAACTCCGCCATTGTTATATTTTGGCGGTAATCGACGATTTTTGGTCAAACTGTGACGTCACTTTTGCACCAAAAAGTTGTAATTCCAAAGGTTTTGCGATTTTTGCATGACTCCACACAGGAAAGTTGTTCAGGATGCTCAACTTAGTCGATTTGTACCGTCAAAACGCGATTTCCAGAGTTGACTATTAGAAAAACAAAATGGCCGCTCTACCCTTTTCCCCAGCCGGGGAATAAACTTTTTAATTTTCGAGCCACCCCGAAAAGCTGAATTAGCGTGATTACTTCTTGCGGATACCCCACCCGAGTGTACCGGTGCTAGATTGAACTCCGTCATTGTTATATTTTGGCGGTAGTCGACGATTTTTGGACAAATTATGACGTCACTTTTGCACCAAAAAGTTGTAATTCCCAAGGTTTTGCGAATTTTGCATGACTCCACACAGGAAAGTTGTTCAGGATGCTCAACTTGGTCGATTTGTACCGTCAAAACGCGATTTCCAGAGTTGACTATTAGAAAAACAAAATGGCAGCTCCTCCCTTTTTGCCTACCCGGGGAATAAACTTTTTAATTTTCGAGCCACCCCGAAAAGCCGAATTAGCGTGATTACTTCTTGCGGATACACCACCCGAGTGTGCCGGTGCTAATTTGAACTCCGCCATTGTTATATTTTGGCGGTAATCGACGATTTTTGGTCAAATTATGACGTCACTTTTGCACCAAAAAGTTGTAATTCCAAAGGTTTTGCGAATTTTGCATGACTCCACACAGGAAAGTTGTTCAGGATGCTCAACTTGGTCGATTTGTACCGTCAAAACGCGATTTCCAGAGTTGACTATTAGAAAAACAAAATGGCCGCTCTACCCTTTTCCCCAGCCGGGGAATAAACTTTTTAATTTTCGAGCCACCCCGAAAAGCTGAATTAGCGTGATTACTTCTTGCGGATACCCCACCCGAGTGTACCGGTGCTAATTTGAACTCCGTCATTGTTATATTTTGGCGGTAATCGACGATTTTGGGTCAAATTATGACGTCACTTTTGCACCAAAAAGTTGTAATTCCCAAGGTTTTGCGAATTTTGCATGACTCCACACAGGAAAGTTGTTCAGGATGCTCAACTTGGTCGATTTGTACCGTCAAAACGCGATTTCCAGAGTTGACTATTAGAAAAACAAAATGGCCGCTCTTCCCTTTTCCCTTCCCGGGGAATAAACTTTTTAATTTTCGAGCCACCCCGAAAAGCTGAATTAGCGTGATTACTTCTTGCGGAAACCCCACCCGAGTGTGCCGGTGCTAATTTGAACTCCGCCATTGTTATATTTTGGCGGTAAACGACGATTTTTGGTCAAATTGTGACGTCACTTTTGCACCAAAAAGTTGTAATTCCAAAGGTTTTGCGAATTTTGCATGACTCCACACAGGAAAGTTGTTCAGGATGCTCAACTTGGTCGATTTGTACCGTCAAAACGCGATTTCCAGAGTTGACTATTAGAAAAACAAAATGGCCGCTCTACCCTTTTCCCCAGCCGGGGAATAAACTTTTTAATTTTAGAGCCACCCCGAAAAGCTGAATTAGCGTGATTACTTCTTGCGGATACCCCACCCGAGTGTACCGGTGCTAATTTGAACTCCGTCATTGTTATATTTTGGCGGTAATCGACGATTTTGGGTCAAATTATGACGTCACTTTTGCACCAAAAAGTTGTAATTCCCAAGGTTTTGCGAATTTTGCATGACTCCACACAGGAAAGTTGTTCAGGATGCTCAACTTGGTCGATTTGTACCGTCAAAACGCGATTTCCAGAGTTGACTATTAGAAAAACAAAATGGCTGCTCTTCCCTTTTCCCTTCCCGGGGAATAAACTTTTTAATTTTCGAGCCATCCCGAAAAGCCGAACTGGCGTGATTACTTCTTGCGGATACCCCACCCGAGTGTACCGGTGCTAATTTGAACTCCGTCATTGTTATATTTTGGCGGTAGTCGACGATTTTTGGACAAATTATGACGTCACTTTTGCACCAAAAAGTTGTAATTCCCAAGGTTTTGCGAATTTTGCATGACTCGACACAGGAAAGTTGTTCAGGATGCTCAACTTGGTCGATTTGTACCGTCAAAACGCGATTTCCAGAGTTGACTATTAGAAAAACAAAATGGCCGCTCCTCCCTTTTTGCCTACCCGGGGAATAAACTTTTTAATTTTCGAGCCACCCCAAAAAGCCGAATTAGCGTGATTACTTCTTGCGGATACCCCACCCGAGTGTACCGGTGCTAATTTGAACTCCGCCATTGTTATATTTTGGCGGTAATCGACGATTTTTGGTCAAATTATGACGTCACTTTTGCACCAAAAAGTTGTAATTCCCAAGGTTTTGCGAATTTTGCATGACTCGACACAGGAAAGTTGTTCAGGATGCTCAACCTGGTCGATTTGTACCGTCAAATCGCGATTTCCAGAGTTGACTATTAGAAAAACAAAATGGCCGCTCTACCCTTTTACCTTCCCGGGGAATAAAGTTTTTAATTTTCGAGCCACCCCGAAAAGCCGAATTAGCGTGATTACTTCTTGCGGATACCCCACCCGAGTGTACCGGTGCTAATTTGAACTCCGCCATTGTTATATTTTGGCGGTAATCGACGATTTTTGGTCAAATTATGACGTCACTTTTGCACCAAAAAGTTGTAATTCCCAAGGTTTTGCGAATTTTGCATGACTCGACACAGGAAAGTTGTTCAGGATGCTCAACCTGGTCGATTTGTACCGTCAAATCGCGATTTCCAGAGTTGACTATTAGAAAAACAAAATGGCCGCTCTACCCTTTTACCTTCCCGGGGAATAAAGTTTTTAATTTTCGAGCCACCCCGAAAAGCCGAATTAGCGTGATTACTTCTTGCGGATACCCCACCCGAGTGTACCGGTGCTAATTTGAACTCCGCCATTGTTATATTTTGGCGGTAATCGACGATTTTTGGTCAAATTATGACGTCACTTTTGCACCAAAAAGTTGTAATTCCCAAGGTTTTGCGAATTTTGCATGACTCGACACAGGAAAGTTGTTCAGGATGCTCAACCTGGTCGATTTGTACCGTCAAATCGCGATTTCCAGAGTTGACTATTAGAAAAACAAAATGGCCGCTCTACCCTTTTACCTTCCCGGGGAATAAAGTTTTTAATTTTCGAGCCACCCCGAAAAGCCGAATTAGCGTGATTACTTCTTGCGGATACCCCACCCGAGTGTGCCGGTGCTAATTTGAACTACGCCATTGTTATATTTTGGCGGTAATCGACGATTTTTGGTCAAACTGTGACGTCACTTTTGCACCAAAAAGTTGTAATTCCAAAGGTTTTGCGATTTTTGCATGACTCCACACAGGAAAGTTGTTCAGGATGCTCAACTTAGTCGATTTGTACCGTCAAAACGCGATTTCCAGAGTTGACTATTAGAAAAACAAAATGGCCGCTCTACCCTTTTCCCCAGCCGGGGAATAAACTTTTTAATTTTCGAGCCACCCCGAAAAGCTGAATTAGCGTGATTACTTCTTGCGGATACCCCACCCGAGTGTACCGGTGCTAGATTGAACTCCGTCATTGTTATATTTTGGCGGTAGTCGACGATTTTTGGACAAATTATGACGTCACTTTTGCACCAAAAAGTTGTAATTCCCAAGGTTTTGCGAATTTTGCATGACTCCACACAGGAAAGTTGTTCAGGATGCTCAACTTGGTCGATTTGTACCGTCAAAACGCGATTTCCAGAGTTGACTATTAGAAAAACAAAATGGCAGCTCCTCCCTTTTTGCCTACCCGGGGAATAAAGTTTTTAATTTTCGAGCCACCCCGAAAAGCCGAATTAGCGTGATTACTTCTTGCGGATACCCCACCCGAGTGTACCGGTGCTAATTTGAACTACGCCATTGTTATATTTTGGCGGTAATCGACGATTTTTGGTCAAACTGTGACGTCACTTTTGCACCAAAAAGTTGTAATTCCAAAGGTTTTGCGATTTTTGCATGACTCCACACAGGAAAGTTGTTCAGGATGCTCAACTTAGTCGATTTGTACCGTCAAAACGCGATTTCCAGAGTTGACTATTAGAAAAACAAAATGGCCGCTCTACCCTTTTCCCCAGCCGGGGAATAAACTTTTTAATTTTCGAGCCACCCCGAAAAGCTGAATTAGCGTGATTACTTCTTGCGGATACCCCACCCGAGTGTACCGGTGCTAGATTGAACTCCGTCATTGTTATATTTTGGCGGTAGTCGACGATTTTTGGACAAATTATGACGTCACTTTTGCACCAAAAAGTTGTAATTCCCAAGGTTTTGCGAATTTTGCATGACTCCACACAGGAAAGTTGTTCAGGATGCTCAACTTGGTCGATTTGTACCGTCAAAACGCGATTTCCAGAGTTGACTATTAGAAAAACAAAATGGCAGCTCCTCCCTTTTTGCCTACCCGGGGAATAAACTTTTTAATTTTCGAGCCACCCCGAAAAGCCGAATTAGCGTGATTACTTCTTGCGGATACCCCACCCGAGTGTACCGGTGCTAATTTGAACTCCGCCATTGTTATATTTTGGCGGTAATCGACGATTTTTGGACAAATTATGACGTCACTTTTGCACCAAAAAGTTGTAATTCCAAAGGTTTTGCGAATTTTGCATGACTCCACACAGGAAAGTTGTTCAGGATGCTCAACTTGGTCGATTTGTACCGTCAAAACGCGATTTCCAGAGTTGACTATTAGAAAAACAGAATGGCCGCTCTACCCTTTTCCCCAGCCGGGGAATAAACTTTTTAATTTTCGAGCCACCCCGAAAAGCTGAATTAGCGTGATTACTTCTTGCGGATACCCCACCCGAGTGTACCGGTGCTAGATTGAACTCCGTCATTGTTATATTTTGGCGGTAGTCGACGATTTTTGGACAAATTATGACGTCACTTTTGCACCAAAAAGTTGTAATTCCCAAGGTTTTGCGAATTTTGCATGACTCCACACAGGAAAGTTGTTCAGGATGCTCAACTTAGTCGATTTGTACCGTCAAAACGCGATTTCCAGAGTTGACTATTAGAAAAACAAAATGGCCGCTCTACCCTTTTCCCCAGCCGGGGAATAAACTTTTTAATTTTCGAGCCACCCCGAAAAGCTGAATTAGCGTGATTACTTCTTGCGGATACCCCACCCGAGTGTACCGGTGCTAGATTGAACTCCGTCATTGTTATATTTTGGCGGTAGTCGACGATTTTTGGACAAATTATGACGTCACTTTTGCACCAAAAAGTTGTAATTCCCAAGGTTTTGCGAATTTTGCATGACTCCACACAGGAAAGTTGTTCAGGATGCTCAACTTGGTCGATTTGTACCGTCAAAACGCGATTTCCAGAGTTGACTATTAGAAAAACAAAATGGCAGCTCCTCCCTTTTTGCCTACCCGGGGAATAAACTTTTTAATTTTCGAGCCACCCCGAAAAGCCGAATTAGCGTGATTACTTCTTGCGGATACACCACCCGAGTGTGCCGGTGCTAATTTGAACTCCGCCATTGTTATATTTTGGCGGTAATCGACGATTTTTGGTCAAATTATGACGTCACTTTTGCACCAAAAAGTTGTAATTCCAAAGGTTTTGCGAATTTTGCATGACTCCACACAGGAAAGTTGTTCAGGATGCTCAACTTGGTCGATTTGTACCGTCAAAACGCGATTTCCAGAGTTGACTATTAGAAAAACAAAATGGCCGCTCTACCCTTTTCCCCAGCCGGGGAATAAACTTTTTAATTTTCGAGCCACCCCGAAAAGCTGAATTAGCGTGATTACTTCTTGCGGATACCCCACCCGAGTGTACCGGTGCTAATTTGAACTCCGTCATTGTTATATTTTGGCGGTAATCGACGATTTTGGGTCAAATTATGACGTCACTTTTGCACCAAAAAGTTGTAATTCCCAAGGTTTTGCGAATTTTGCATGACTCCACACAGGAAAGTTGTTCAGGATGCTCAACTTGGTCGATTTGTACCGTCAAAACGCGATTTCCAGAGTTGACTATTAGAAAAACAAAATGGCCGCTCTTCCCTTTTCCCTTCCCGGGGAATAAACTTTTTAATTTTCGAGCCACCCCGAAAAGCTGAATTAGCGTGATTACTTCTTGCGGAAACCCCACCCGAGTGTGCCGGTGCTAATTTGAACTCCGCCATTGTTATATTTTGGCGGTAAACGACGATTTTTGGTCAAATTGTGACGTCACTTTTGCACCAAAAAGTTGTAATTCCAAAGGTTTTGCGAATTTTGCATGACTCCACACAGGAAAGTTGTTCAGGATGCTCAACTTGGTCGATTTGTACCGTCAAAACGCGATTTCCAGAGTTGACTATTAGAAAAACAAAATGGCCGCTCTACCCTTTTCCCCAGCCGGGGAATAAACTTTTTAATTTTAGAGCCACCCCGAAAAGCTGAATTAGCGTGATTACTTCTTGCGGATACCCCACCCGAGTGTACCGGTGCTAATTTGAACTCCGTCATTGTTATATTTTGGCGGTAATCGACGATTTTGGGTCAAATTATGACGTCACTTTTGCACCAAAAAGTTGTAATTCCCAAGGTTTTGCGAATTTTGCATGACTCCACACAGGAAAGTTGTTCAGGATGCTCAACTTGGTCGATTTGTACCGTCAAAACGCGATTTCCAGAGTTGACTATTAGAAAAACAAAATGGCTGCTCTTCCCTTTTCCCTTCCCGGGGAATAAACTTTTTAATTTTCGAGCCATCCCGAAAAGCCGAACTGGCGTGATTACTTCTTGCGGATACCCCACCCGAGTGTACCGGTGCTAATTTGAACTCCGTCATTGTTATATTTTGGCGGTAGTCGACGATTTTTGGACAAATTATGACGTCACTTTTGCACCAAAAAGTTGTAATTCCCAAGGTTTTGCGAATTTTGCATGACTCGACACAGGAAAGTTGTTCAGGATGCTCAACTTGGTCGATTTGTACCGTCAAAACGCGATTTCCAGAGTTGACTATTAGAAAAACAAAATGGCCGCTCCTCCCTTTTTGCCTACCCGGGGAATAAACTTTTTAATTTTCGAGCCACCCCAAAAAGCCGAATTAGCGTGATTACTTCTTGCGGATACCCCACCCGAGTGTACCGGTGCTAATTTGAACTCCGCCATTGTTATATTTTGGCGGTAATCGACGATTTTTGGTCAAATTATGACGTCACTTTTGCACCAAAAAGTTGTAATTCCCAAGGTTTTGCGAATTTTGCATGACTCGACACAGGAAAGTTGTTCAGGATGCTCAACCTGGTCGATTTGTACCGTCAAATCGCGATTTCCAGAGTTGACTATTAGAAAAACAAAATGGCCGCTCTACCCTTTTACCTTCCCGGGGAATAAAGTTTTTAATTTTCGAGCCACCCCGAAAAGCCGAATTAGCGTGATTACTTCTTGCGGATACCCCACCCGAGTGTACCGGTGCTAATTTGAACTCCGCCATTGTTATATTTTGGCGGTAATCGACGATTTTTGGTCAAATTATGACGTCACTTTTGCACCAAAAAGTTGTAATTCCCAAGGTTTTGCGAATTTTGCATGACTCGACACAGGAAAGTTGTTCAGGATGCTCAACCTGGTCGATTTGTACCGTCAAATCGCGATTTCCAGAGTTGACTATTAGAAAAACAAAATGGCCGCTCTACCCTTTTACCTTCCCGGGGAATAAAGTTTTTAATTTTCGAGCCACCCCGAAAAGCCGAATTAGCGTGATTACTTCTTGCGGATACCCCACCCGAGTGTACCGGTGCTAATTTGAACTCCGCCATTGTTATATTTTGGCGGTAATCGACGATTTTTGGTCAAATTATGACGTCACTTTTGCACCAAAAAGTTGTAATTCCCAAGGTTTTGCGAATTTTGCATGACTCGACACAGGAAAGTTGTTCAGGATGCTCAACCTGGTCGATTTGTACCGTCAAATCGCGATTTCCAGAGTTGACTATTAGAAAAACAAAATGGCCGCTCTACCCTTTTACCTTCCCGGGGAATAAAGTTTTTAATTTTCGAGCCACCCCGAAAAGCCGAATTAGCGTGATTACTTCTTGCGGATACCCCACCCGAGTGTGCCGGTGCTAATTTGAACTACGCCATTGTTATATTTTGGCGGTAATCGACGATTTTTGGTCAAACTGTGACGTCACTTTTGCACCAAAAAGTTGTAATTCCAAAGGTTTTGCGATTTTTGCATGACTCCACACAGGAAAGTTGTTCAGGATGCTCAACTTAGTCGATTTGTACCGTCAAAACGCGATTTCCAGAGTTGACTATTAGAAAAACAAAATGGCCGCTCTACCCTTTTCCCCAGCCGGGGAATAAACTTTTTAATTTTCGAGCCACCCCGAAAAGCTGAATTAGCGTGATTACTTCTTGCGGATACCCCACCCGAGTGTACCGGTGCTAGATTGAACTCCGTCATTGTTATATTTTGGCGGTAGTCGACGATTTTTGGACAAATTATGACGTCACTTTTGCACCAAAAAGTTGTAATTCCCAAGGTTTTGCGAATTTTGCATGACTCCACACAGGAAAGTTGTTCAGGATGCTCAACTTGGTCGATTTGTACCGTCAAAACGCGATTTCCAGAGTTGACTATTAGAAAAACAAAATGGCAGCTCCTCCCTTTTTGCCTACCCGGGGAATAAACTTTTTAATTTTCGAGCCACCCCGAAAAGCCGAATTAGCGTGATTACTTCTTGCGGATACCCCACCCGAGTGTACCGGTGCTAATTTGAACTCCGCCATTGTTATATTTTGGCGGTAATCGACGATTTTTGGACAAATTATGACGTCACTTTTGCACCAAAAAGTTGTAATTCCAAAGGTTTTGCGAATTTTGCATGACTCCACACAGGAAAGTTGTTGAGGATGCTCAACTTGGTCGATTTGTACCGTCAAAACGCGATTTCCAGAGTTGACTATTAGAAAAACAGAATGGCCGCTCTACCCTTTTCCCCAGCCGGGGAATAAACTTTTTAATTTTCGAGCCACCCCGAAAAGCTGAATTAGCGTGATTACTTCTTGCGGATACCCCACCCGAGTGTACCGGTGCTAATTTGAACTCCGTCATTGTTATATTTTGGCGGTAATCGACGATTTTGGGTCAAATTATGACGTCACTTTTGCACCAAAAAGTTGTAATTCCCAAGGTTTTGCGAATTTTGCATGACTCCACACAGGAAAGTTGTTCAGGATGCTCAACTTGGTCGATTTGTACCGTCAAAACGCGATTTCCAGAGTTGACTATTAGAAAAACAAAATGGACGCTCTACCCTTTTACCTTCCCGGGGAATAAAGTTTTTAATTTTCGAGCCACCCCGAATAGCCGAATTAGCGTGATTACTTCTTGCGGATACCCCACCCGAGTGTGCCGGTGCTAATTTGAACTCCGCCATTGTTATATTTTGGCGGTAATCGACGATTTTTGGTCAAACTGTGACGTCACTTTTGCACCAAAAAGTTGTAATTCCAAAGGTTTTGCGATTTTTGCATGACTCCACACAGGAAAGTTGTTCAGGATGCTCAACTTAGTCGATTTGTACCGTCAAAACGCGATTTCCAGAGTTGACTATTAGAAAAACAAAATGGCCGCTCTACCCTTTTCCCCAGCCGGGGAATAAACTTTTTAATTTTCGAGCCACCCCGAAAAGCTGAATTAGCGTGATTACTTCTTGCGGATACCCCACCCGAGTGTACCGGTGCTAGATTGAACTCCGTCATTGTTATATTTTGGCGGTAGTCGACGATTTTTGGACAAATTATGACGTCACTTTTGCACCAAAAAGTTGTAATTCCCAAGGTTTTGCGAATTTTGCATGACTCCACACAGGAAAGTTGTTCAGGATGCTCAACTTGGTCGATTTGTACCGTCAAAACGCGATTTCCAGAGTTGACTATTAGAAAAACAAAATGGCTGCTCTTCCCTTTTCCCTTCCCGGGGAATAAACTTTTTAATTTTCGAGCCATCCCGAAAAGCCGAACTGGCGTGATTACTTCTTGCGGATACCCCACCCGAGTGTACCGGTGCTAATTTGAACTCCGTCATTGTTATATTTTGGCGGTAGTCGACGATTTTTGGACAAATTATGACGTCACTTTTGCACCAAAAAGTTGTAATTCCCAAGGTTTTGCGAATTTTGCATGACTCGACACAGGAAAGTTGTTCAGGATGCTCAACTTGGTCGATTTGTACCGTCAAAACGCGATTTCCAGAGTTGACTATTAGAAAAACAAAGTGGCCGCTCCTCCCTTTTTGCCTACCCGGGGAATAAACTTTTTAATTTTCGAGCCACCCCAAAAAGCCGAATTAGCGTGATTACTTCTTGCGGATACCCCACCCGAGTGTACCGGTGCTAATTTGAACTCCGCCATTGTTATATTTTGGCGGTAATCGACGATTTTTGGTCAAATTATGACGTCACTTTTGCACCAAAAAGTTGTAATTCCCAAGGTTTTGCGAATTTTGCATGACTCGACACAGGAAAGTTGTTCAGGATGCTCAACCTGGTCGATTTGTACCGTCAAATCGCGATTTCCAGAGTTGACTATTAGAAAAACAAAATGGCCGCTCTACCCTTTTACCTTCCCGGGGAATAAAGTTTTTAATTTTCGAGCCACCCCGAAAAGCCGAATTAGCGTGATTATTTCTTGCGGATACCCCACCCGAGTGTGCCGGTGCTAATTTGAACTACGCCATTGTTATATTTTGGCGGTAATCGACGATTTTTGGTCAAACTGTGACGTCACTTTTGCACCAAAAAGTTGTAATTCCAAAGGTTTTGCGATTTTTGCATGACTCCACACAGGAAAGTTGTTCAGGATGCTCAACTTAGTCGATTTGTACCGTCAAAACGCGATTTCCAGAGTTGACTATTAGAAAAACAAAATGGCCGCTCTACCCTTTTCCCCAGCCGGGGAATAAACTTTTTAATTTTCGAGCCACCCCGAAAAGCTGAATTAGCGTGATTACTTCTTGCGGATACCCCACCCGAGTGTACCGGTGCTAGATTGAACTCCGTCATTGTTATATTTTGGCGGTAGTCGACGATTTTTGGACAAATTATGACGTCACTTTTGCACCAAAAAGTTGTAATTCCCAAGGTTTTGCGAATTTTGCATGACTCCACACAGGAAAGTTGTTCAGGATGCTCAACTTGGTCGATTTGTACCGTCAAAACGCGATTTCCAGAGTTGACTATTAGAAAAACAAAATGGCAGCTCCTCCCTTTTTGCCTACCCGGGGAATAAACTTTTTAATTTTCGAGCCACCCCGAAAAGCCGAATTAGCGTGATTACTTCTTGCGGATACCCCACCCGAGTGTACCGGTGCTAATTTGAACTCCGCCATTGTTATATTTTGGCGGTAATCGACGATTTTTGGTCAAATTATGACGTCACTTTTGCACCAAAAAGTTGTAATTCCAAAGGTTTTGCGAATTTTGCATGACTCCACACAGGAAAGTTGTTGAGGATGCTCAACTTGGTCGATTTGTACCGTCAAAACGCGATTTCCAGAGTTGACTATTAGAAAAACAGAATGGCCGCTCTACCCTTTTCCCCAGCCGGGGAATAAACTTTTTAATTTTCGAGCCACCCCGAAAAGCTGAATTAGCGTGATTACTTCTTGCGGATACCCCACCCGAGTGTACCGGTGCTAATTTGAACTCCGTCATTGTTATATTTTGGCGGTAATCGACGATTTTGGGTCAAGTTATGACGTCACTTTTGCACCAAAAAGTTGTAATTCCCAAGGTTTTGCGAATTTTGCATGACTCCACACAGGAAAGTTGTTCAGGATGCTCAACTTGGTCGATTTGTACCGTCAAAACGCGATTTCCAGAGTTGACTATTAGAAAAACAAAATGGACGCTCTACCCTTTTACCTTCCCGGGGAATAAAGTTTTTAATTTTCGAGCCACCCCGAATAGCCGAATTAGCGTGATTACTTCTTGCGGATACCCTACCCGAGTGTGCCGGTGCTAATTTGAACTCCGCCATTGTTATATTTTGGCGGTAATCGACGATTTTTGGTCAAACTGTGACGTCACTTTTGCACCAAAAAGTTGTAATTCCAAAGGTTTTGCGATTTTTGCATGACTCCACACAGGAAAGTTGTTCAGGATGCTCAACTTAGTCGATTTGTACCGTCAAAACGCGATTTCCAGAGTTGACTATTAGAAAAACAAAATGGCCGCTCTACCCTTTTCCCCAGCCGGGGAATAAACTTTTTAATTTTCGAGCCACCCCGAAAAGCTGAATTAGCGTGATTACTTCTTGCGGATACCCCACCCGAGTGTACCGGTGCTAGATTGAACTCCGTCATTGTTATATTTTGGCGGTAGTCGACGATTTTTGGACAAATTATGACGTCACTTTTGCACCAAAAAGTTGTAATTCCCAAGGTTTTGCGAATTTTGCATGACTCCACACAGGAAAGTTGTTCAGGATGCTCAACTTGGTCGATTTGTACCGTCAAAACGCGATTTCCAGAGTTGACTATTAGAAAAACAAAATGGCAGCTCCTCCCTTTTTGCCTACCCGGGGAATAAACTTTTTAATTTTCGAGCCACCCCGAAAAGCCGAATTAGCGTGATTACTTCTTGCGGATACACCACCCGAGTGTGCCGGTGCTAATTTGAACTCCGCCATTGTTATATTTTGGCGGTAATCGACGATTTTTGGTCAAATTATGACGTCACTTTTGCACCAAAAAGTTGTAATTCCAAAGGTTTTGCGAATTTTGCATGACTCCACACAGGAAAGTTGTTCAGGATGCTCAACTTGGTCGATTTGTACCGTCAAAACGCGATTTCCAGAGTTGACTATTAGAAAAACAAAATGGCCGCTCTACCCTTTTCCCCAGCCGGGGAATAAACTTTTTAATTTTCGAGCCACCCCGAAAAGCTGAATTAGCGTGATTACTTCTTGCGGATACCCCACCCGAGTGTACCGGTGCTAATTTGAACTCCGTCATTGTTATATTTTGGCGGTAATCGACGATTTTGGGTCAAATTATGACGTCACTTTTGCACCAAAAAGTTGTAATTCCCAAGGTTTTGCGAATTTTGCATGACTCCACACAGGAAAGTTGTTCAGGATGCTCAACTTGGTCGATTTGTACCGTCAAAACGCGATTTCCAGAGTTGACTATTAGAAAAACAAAATGGCCGCTCTTCCCTTTTCCCTTCCCGGGGAATAAACTTTTTAATTTTCGAGCCACCCCGAAAAGCTGAATTAGCGTGATTACTTCTTGCGGAAACCCCACCCGAGTGTGCCGGTGCTAATTTGAACTCCGCCATTGTTATATTTTGGCGGTAAACGACGATTTTTGGTCAAATTGTGACGTCACTTTTGCACCAAAAAGTTGTAATTCCAAAGGTTTTGCGAATTTTGCATGACTCCACACAGGAAAGTTGTTCAGGATGCTCAACTTGGTCGATTTGTACCGTCAAAACGCGATTTCCAGAGTTGACTATTAGAAAAACAAAATGGCCGCTCTACCCTTTTCCCCAGCCGGGGAATAAACTTTTTAATTTTAGAGCCACCCCGAAAAGCTGAATTAGCGTGATTACTTCTTGCGGATACCCCACCCGAGTGTACCGGTGCTAATTTGAACTCCGTCATTGTTATATTTTGGCGGTAATCGACGATTTTGGGTCAAATTATGACGTCACTTTTGCACCAAAAAGTTGTAATTCCCAAGGTTTTGCGAATTTTGCATGACTCCACACAGGAAAGTTGTTCAGGATGCTCAACTTGGTCGATTTGTACCGTCAAAACGCGATTTCCAGAGTTGACTATTAGAAAAACAAAATGGCTGCTCTTCCCTTTTCCCTTCCCGGGGAATAAACTTTTTAATTTTCGAGCCATCCCGAAAAGCCGAACTGGCGTGATTACTTCTTGCGGATACCCCACCCGAGTGTACCGGTGCTAATTTGAACTCCGTCATTGTTATATTTTGGCGGTAGTCGACGATTTTTGGACAAATTATGACGTCACTTTTGCACCAAAAAGTTGTAATTCCCAAGGTTTTGCGAATTTTGCATGACTCGACACAGGAAAGTTGTTCAGGATGCTCAACTTGGTCGATTTGTACCGTCAAAACGCGATTTCCAGAGTTGACTATTAGAAAAACAAAATGGCCGCTCCTCCCTTTTTGCCTACCCGGGGAATAAACTTTTTAATTTTCGAGCCACCCCAAAAAGCCGAATTAGCGTGATTACTTCTTGCGGATACCCCACCCGAGTGTACCGGTGCTAATTTGAACTCCGCCATTGTTATATTTTGGCGGTAATCGACGATTTTTGGTCAAATTATGACGTCACTTTTGCACCAAAAAGTTGTAATTCCCAAGGTTTTGCGAATTTTGCATGACTCGACACAGGAAAGTTGTTCAGGATGCTCAACCTGGTCGATTTGTACCGTCAAATCGCGATTTCCAGAGTTGACTATTAGAAAAAC
This sequence comes from Asterias amurensis, assembly GCF_032118995.1. Classification (NCBI taxonomy): domain Eukaryota; kingdom Metazoa; phylum Echinodermata; class Asteroidea; order Forcipulatida; family Asteriidae; genus Asterias; species Asterias amurensis. The sequence goes on from NC_092659.1 coordinate 10,772,642, forward strand.
AAAATGGCCGCTCTACCCTTTTACCTTCCCGGGGAATAAAGTTTTTAATTTTCGAGCCACCCCGAAAGACCGAATTAGCGTGATTACTTCTTGCGGATACCCCACCCGAGTGTACCGGTGCTAATTTGAACTCCGCCATTGTTATATTTTGGCGGTAATCGACGATTTTTGGTCAAATTATGACGTCACTTTTGCACCAAAAAGTTGTAATTCCCAAGGTTTTGCGAATTTTGCATGACTTGACACAGGAAAGTTGTTCAGGATGCTCAACCTGGTCGATTTGTACCGTCAAATCGCGATTTCCAGAGTTGACTATTAGAAAAACAAAATGGCCGCTCTACCCTTTTACCTTCCCGGGGAATAAAGTTTTTAATTTTCGAGCCACCCCGAAAAGCCGAATTAGCGTGATTACTTCTTGCGGATACCCCACCCGAGTGTACCGGTGCTAATTTGAACTCCGCCATTGTTATATTTTGGCGGTAATCGACGATTTTTGGTCAAATTATGACGTCACTTTTGCACCAAAAAGTTGTAATTCCCAAGGTTTTGCGAATTTTGCATGACTCGACACAGGAAAGTTGTTCAGGATGCTCAACCTGGTCGATTTGTACCGTCAAATCGCGATTTCCAGAGTTGACTATTAGAAAAACAAAATGGCCGCTCTACCCTTTTACCTTCCCGGGGAATAAAGTTTTTAATTTTCGAGCCACCCCGAAAAGCCGAATTAGCGTGATTACTTCTTGCGGATACCCCACCCGAGTGTGCCGGTGCTAATTTGAACTACGCCATTGTTATATTTTGGCGGTAATCGACGATTTTTGGTCAAACTGTGACGTCACTTTTGCACCAAAAAGTTGTAATTCCAAAGGTTTTGCGATTTTTGCATGACTCCACACAGGAAAGTTGTTCAGGATGCTCAACTTAGTCGATTTGTACCGTCAAAACGCGATTTCCAGAGTTGACTATTAGAAAAACAAAATGGCCGCTCTACCCTTTTCCCCAGCCGGGGAATAAACTTTTTAATTTTCGAGCCACCCCGAAAAGCTGAATTAGCGTGATTACTTCTTGCGGATACCCCACCCGAGTGTACCGGTGCTAGATTGAACTCCGTCATTGTTATATTTTGGCGGTAGTCGACGATTTTTGGACAAATTATGACGTCACTTTTGCACCAAAAAGTTGTAATTCCCAAGGTTTTGCGAATTTTGCATGACTCCACACAGGAAAGTTGTTCAGGATGCTCAACTTGGTCGATTTGTACCGTCAAAACGCGATTTCCAGAGTTGACTATTAGAAAAACAAAATGGCAGCTCCTCCCTTTTTGCCTACCCGGGGAATAAACTTTTTAATTTTCGAGCCACCCCGAAAAGCCGAATTAGCGTGATTACTTCTTGCGGATACCCCACCCGAGTGTACCGGTGCTAATTTGAACTCCGCCATTGTTATATTTTGGCGGTAATCGACGATTTTTGGACAAATTATGACGTCACTTTTGCACCAAAAAGTTGTAATTCCAAAGGTTTTGCGAATTTTGCATGACTCCACACAGGAAAGTTGTTGAGGATGCTCAACTTGGTCGATTTGTACCGTCAAAACGCGATTTCCAGAGTTGACTATTAGAAAAACAGAATGGCCGCTCTACCCGTTTCCCCAGCCGGGGAATAAACTTTTTAATTTTCGAGCCACCCCGAAAAGCTGAATTAGCGTGATTACTTCTTGCGGATACCCCACCCGAGTGTACCGGTGCTAATTTGAACTCCGTCATTGTTATATTTTGGCGGTAATCGACGATTTTGGGTCAAATTATGACGTCACTTTTGCACCAAAAAGTTGTAATTCCCAAGGTTTTGCGAATTTTGCATGACTCCTCACAGGAAAGTTGTTCAGGATGCTCAACTTGGTCGATTTGTACCGTCAAAACGCGATTTCCAGAGTTGACTATTAGAAAAACAAAATGGACGCTCTACCCTTTTACCTTCCCGGGGAATAAAGTTTTTAATTTTCGAGCCACCCCGAATAGCCGAATTAGCGTGATTACTTCTTGCGGATACCCCACCCGAGTGTGCCGGTGCTAATTTGAACTCCGCCATTGTTATATTTTGGCGGTAATCGACGATTTTTGGTCAAACTGTGACGTCACTTTTGCACCAAAAAGTTGTAATTCCAAAGGTTTTGCGATTTTTGCATGACTCCACACAGGAAAGTTGTTCAGGATGCTCAACTTAGTCGATTTGTACCGTCAAAACGCGATTTCCAGAGTTGACTATTAGAAAAACAAAATGGCCGCTCTACCCTTTTCCCCAGCCGGGGAATAAACTTTTTAATTTTCGAGCCACCCCGAAAAGCTGAATTAGCGTGATTACTTCTTGCGGATACCCCACCCGAGTGTACCGGTGCTAGATTGAACTCCGTCATTGTTATATTTTGGCGGTAGTCGACGATTTTTGGACAAATTATGACGTCACTTTTGCACCAAAAAGTTGTAATTCCCAAGGTTTTGCGAATTTTGCATGACTCCACACAGGAAAGTTGTTCAGGATGCTCAACTTGGTCGATTTGTACCGTCAAAACGCGATTTCCAGAGTTGACTATTAGAAAAACAAAATGGCAGCTCCTCCCTTTTTGCCTACCCGGGGAATAAACTTTTTAATTTTCGAGCCACCCCGAAAAGCCGAATTAGCGTGATTACTTCTTGCGGATACACCACCCGAGTGTGCCGGTGCTAATTTGAACTCCGCCATTGTTATATTTTGGCGGTAATCGACGATTTTTGGTCAAATTATGACGTCACTTTTGCACCAAAAAGTTGTAATTCCAAAGGTTTTGCGAATTTTGCATGACTCCACACAGGAAAGTTGTTCAGGATGCTCAACTTGGTCGATTTGTACCGTCAAAACGCGATTTCCAGAGTTGACTATTAGAAAAACAAAATGGCCGCTCTACCCTTTTCCCCAGCCGGGGAATAAACTTTTTAATTTTCGAGCCACCCCGAAAAGCTGAATTAGCGTGATTACTTCTTGCGGATACCCCACCCGAGTGTACCGGTGCTAATTTGAACTCCGTCATTGTTATATTTTGGCGGTAATCGACGATTTTGGGTCAAATTATGACGTCACTTTTGCACCAAAAAGTTGTAATTCCCAAGGTTTTGCGAATTTTGCATGACTCCACACAGGAAAGTTGTTCAGGATGCTCAACTTGGTCGATTTGTACCGTCAAAACGCGATTTCCAGAGTTGACTATTAGAAAAACAAAATGGCCGCTCTTCCCTTTTCCCTTCCCGGGGAATAAACTTTTTAATTTTCGAGCCACCCCGAAAAGCTGAATTAGCGTGATTACTTCTTGCGGAAACCCCACCCGAGTGTGCCGGTGCTAATTTGAACTCCGCCATTGTTATATTTTGGCGGTAAACGACGATTTTTGGTCAAATTGTGACGTCACTTTTGCACCAAAAAGTTGTAATTCCAAAGGTTTTGCGAATTTTGCATGACTCCACTCAGGAAAGTTGTTCAGGATGCTCAACTTGGTCGATTTGTACCGTCAAAACGCGATTTCCAGAGTTGACTATTAGAAAAACAAAATGGCCGCTCTACCCTTTTCCCCAGCCGGGGAATAAACTTTTTAATTTTCGAGCCACCCCGAAAAGCTGAATTAGCGTGATTACTTCTTGCGGATACCCCACCCGAGTGTACCGGTGCTAATTTGAACTCCGTCATTGTTATATTTTGGCGGTAATCGACGATTTTGGGTCAAATTATGACGTCACTTTTGCACCAAAAAGTTGTAATTCCCAAGGTTTTGCGAATTTTGCATGACTCCACACAGGAAAGTTGTTCAGGATGCTCAACTTGGTCGATTTGTACCGTCAAAACGCGATTTCCAGAGTTGACTATTAGAAAAACAAAATGGCTGCTCTTCCCTTTTCCCTTCCCGGGGAATAAACTTTTTAATTTTCGAGCCATCCCGAAAAGCCGAACTGGCGTGATTACTTCTTGCGGATACCCCACCCGAGTGTACCGGTGCTAATTTGAACTCCGTCATTGTTATATTTTGGCGGTAGTCGACGATTTTTGGACAAATTATGACGTCACTTTTGCACCAAAAAGTTGTAATTCCCAAGGTTTTGCGAATTTTGCATGACTCGACACAGGAAAGTTGTTCAGGATGCTCAACTTGGTCGATTTGTACCGTCAAAACGCGATTTCCAGAGTTGACTATTAGAAAAACAAAATGGCCGCTCCTCCCTTTTTGCCTACCCGGGGAATAAACTTTTTAATTTTCGAGCCACCCCAAAAAGCCGAATTAGCGTGATTACTTCTTGCGGATACCCCACCCGAGTGTACCGGTGCTAATTTGAACTCCGCCATTGTTATATTTTGGCGGTAATCGACGATTTTTGGTCAAATTATGACGTCACTTTTGCACCAAAAAGTTGTAATTCCCAAGGTTTTGCGAATTTTGCATGACTCGACACTGGAAAGTTGTTCAGGATGCTCAACCTGGTCGATTTGTACCGTCAAATCGCGATTTCCAGAGTTGACTATTAGAAAAACAAAATGGCCGCTCTACCCTTTTACCTTCCCGGGGAATAAAGGTTTTAATTTTCGAGCCACCCCGAAAAGCCGAATTAGCGTGATTACTTCTTGCGGATACCCCACCCGAGTGTGCCGGTGCTAATTTGAACTACGCCATTGTTATATTTTGGCGGTAATCGACGATTTTTGGTCAAACTGTGACGTCACTTTTGCACCAAAAAGTTGTAATTCCAAAGGTTTTGCGATTTTTGCATGACTCCACACAGGAAAGTTGTTCAGGATGCTCAACTTAGTCGATTTGTACCGTCAAAACGCGATTTCCAGAGTTGACTATTAGAAAAACAAAATGGCCGCTCTACCCTTTTCCCCAGCCGGGGAATAAACTTTTTAATTTTCGAGCCACCCCGAAAAGCTGAATTAGCGTGATTACTTCTTGCGGATACCCCACCCGAGTGTACCGGTGCTAGATTGAACTCCGTCATTGTTATATTTTGGCGGTAGTCGACGATTTTTGGACAAATTATGACGTCACTTTTGCACCAAAAAGTTGTAATTCCCAAGGTTTTGCGAATTTTGCATGACTCCACACAGGAAAGTTGTTCAGGATGCTCAACTTGGTCGATTTGTACCGTCAAAACGCGATTTCCAGAGTTGACTATTAGAAAAACAAAATGGCAGCTCCTCCCTTTTTGCCTACCCGGGGAATAAACTTTTTAATTTTCGAGCCACCCCGAAAAGCCGAATTAGCGTGATTACTTCTTGCGGATACCCCACCCGAGTGTACCGGTGCTAATTTGAACTCCGCCATTGTTATATTTTGGCGGTAATCGACGATTTTTGGTCAAATTATGACGTCACTTTTGCACCAAAAAGTTGTAATTCCAAAGGTTTTGCGAATTTTGCATGACTCCACACAGGAAAGTTGTTGAGGATGCTCAACTTGGTCGATTTGTACCGTCAAAACGCGATTTCCAGAGTTGACTATTAGAAAAACAGAATGGCCGCTCTACCCTTTTCCCCAGCCGGGGAATAAACTTTTTAATTTTCGAGCCACCCCGAAAAGCTGAATTAGCGTGATTACTTCTTGCGGATACCCCACCCGAGTGTACCGGTGCTAATTTGAACTCCGTCATTGTTATATTTTGGCGGTAATCGACGATTTTGGGTCAAATTATGACGTCACTTTTGCACCAAAAAGTTGTAATTCCAAAGGTTTTGCGATTTTTGCATGACTCCACACAGGAAAGTTGTTCAGGATGCTCAACTTAGTCGATTTGTACCGTCAAAACGCGATTTCCAGAGTTGACTATTAGAAAAACAAAATGGCCGCTCTACCCTTTTCCCCAGCCGGGGAATAAACTTTTTAATTTTCGAGCCACCCCGAAAAGCTGAATTAGCGTGATTACTTCTTGCGGATACCCCACCCGAGTGTACCGGTGCTAGATTGAACTCCGTCATTGTTATATTTTGGCGGTAGTCGACGATTTTTGGACAAATTATGACGTCACTTTTGCACCAAAAAGTTGTAATTCCCAAGGTTTTGCGAATTTTGCATGACTCCACACAGGAAAGTTGTTCAGGATGCTCAACTTGGTCGATTTGTACCGTCAAAACGCGATTTCCAGAGTTGACTATTAGAAAAACAAAATGGCAGCTCCTCCCTTTTTGCCTACCCGGGGAATAAACTTTTTAATTTTCGAGCCACCCCGAAAAGCCGAATTAGCGTGATTACTTCTTGCGGATACCCCACCCGAGTGTACCGGTGCTAATTTGAACTCCGCCATTGTTATATTTTGGCGGTAATCGACGATTTTTGGTCAAATTATGACGTCACTTTTGCACCAAAAAGTTGTAATTCCAAAGGTTTTGCGAATTTTGCATGACTCCACACAGGAAAGTTGTTGAGGATGCTCAACTTGGTCGATTTGTACCGTCAAAACGCGATTTCCAGAGTTGACTATTAGAAAAACAGAATGGCCGCTCTACCCTTTTCCCCAGCCGGGGAATAAACTTTTTAATTTTCGAGCCACCCCGAAAAGCTGAATTAGCGTGATTACTTCTTGCGGATACCCCACCCGAGTGTACCGGTGCTAATTTGAACTCCGTCATTGTTATATTTTGGCGGTAATCGACGATTTTGGGTCAAATTATGACGTCACTTTTGCACCAAAAAGTTGTAATTCCCAAGGTTTTGCGAATTTTGCATGACTCCACACAGGAAAGTTGTTCAGGATGCTCAACTTGGTCGATTTGTACCGTCAAAACGCGATTTCCAGAGTTGACTATTAGAAAAACAAAATGGACGCTCTACCCTTTTACCTTCCCGGGGAATAAAGTTTTTAATTTTCGAGCCACCCCGAAAAGCCGAATTAGCGTGATTACTTCTTGCGGATACCCCACCCGAGTGTGCCGGTGCTAATTTGAACTCCGCCATTGTTATATTTTGGCGGTAATCGACGATTTTTGGTCAAACTGTGACGTCACTTTTGCACCAAAAAGTTGTAATTCCAAAGGTTTTGCGATTTTTGCATGACTCCACACAGGAAAGTTGTTCAGGATGCTCAACTTAATCGATTTGTACCGTCAAAACGCGATTTCCAGAGTTGACTATTAGAAAAACAAAATGGCCGCTCTACCCTTTTCCCCAGCCGGGGAATAAACTTTTTAATTTTCGAGCCACCCCGAAAAGCTGAATTAGCGTGATTACTTCTTGCGGATACCCCACCCGAGTGTACCGGTGCTAGATTGAACTCCGTCATTGTTATATTTTGGCGGTAGTCGACGATTTTTGGACAAATTATGACGTCACTTTTGCACCAAAAAGTTGTAATTCCCAAGGTTTTGCGAATTTTGCATGACTCCACACAGGAAAGTTGTTCAGGATGCTCAACTTGGTCGATTTGTACCGTCAAAACGCGATTTCCAGAGTTGACTATTAGAAAAACAAAATGGCAGCTCCTCCCTTTTTGCCTACCCGGGGAATAAACTTTTTAATTTTCGAGCCACCCCGAAAAGCCGAATTAGCGTGATTACTTCTTGCGGATACCCCACCCGAGTGTACCGGTGCTAATTTGAACTCCGCCATTGTTATATTTTGGCGGTAATCGACGATTTTTGGTCAAATTATGACGTCACTTTTGCACCAAAAAGTTGTAATTCCAAAGGTTTTGCGAATTTTGCATGACTCCACACAGGAAAGTTGTTGAGGATGCTCAACTTGGTCGATTTGTACCGTCAAAACGCGATTTCCAGAGTTGACTATTAGAAAAACAGAATGGCCGCTCTACCCTTTTCCCCAGCCGGGGAATAAACTTTTTAATTTTCGAGCCACCCCGAAAAGCTGAATTAGCGTGATTACTTCTTGCGGATACCCCACCCGAGTGTACCGGTGCTAATTTGAACTCCGTCATTGTTATATTTTGGCGGTAATCGACGATTTTGGGTCAAATTATGACGTCACTTTTGCACCAAAAAGTTGTAATTCCCAAGGTTTTGCGAATTTTGCATGACTCCACACAGGAAAGTTGTTCAGGATGCTCAACTTGGTCGATTTGTACCGTCAAAACGCGATTTCCAGAGTTGACTATTAGAAAAACAAAATGGACGCTCTACCCTTTTACCTTCCCGGGGAATAAAGTTTTTAATTTTCGAGCCACCCCGAAAAGCCGAATTAGCGTGATTACTTCTTGCGGATACCCCACCCGAGTGTGCCGGTGCTAATTTGAACTCCGCCATTGTTATATTTTGGCGGTAATCGACGATTTTTGGTCAAACTGTGACGTCACTTTTGCACCAAAAAGTTGTAATTCCAAAGGTTTTGCGATTTTTGCATGACTCCACACAGGAAAGTTGTTCAGGATGCTCAACTTAATCGATTTGTACCGTCAAAACGCGATTTCCAGAGTTGACTATTAGAAAAACAAAATGGCCGCTCTACCCTTTTCCCCAGCCGGGGAATAAACTTTTTAATTTTCGAGCCACCCCGAAAAGCTGAATTAGCGTGATTACTTCTTGCGGATACCCCACCCGAGTGTACCGGTGCTAGATTGAACTCCGTCATTGTTATATTTTGGCGGTAGTCGACGATTTTTGGACAAATTATGACGTCACTTTTGCACCAAAAAGTTGTAATTCCCAAGGTTTTGCGAATTTTGCATGACTCCACACAGGAAAGTTGTTCAGGATGCTCAACTTGGTCGATTTGTACCGTCAAAACGCGATTTCCAGAGTTGACTATTAGAAAAACAAAATGGCAGCTCCACCCTTTTTGCCTACCCGGGGAATAAACTTTTTAATTTTCGAGCCACCCCGAAAAGCCGAATTAGCGTGATTACTTCTTGCGGATACCCCACCCGAGTGTGCCGGTGCTAATTTGAACTCCGCCATTGTTATATTTTGGCGGTAATCGACGATTTTTGGTCAAATTATGACGTCACTTTTGCACCAAAAAGTTGTAATTCCAAAGGTTTTGCGAATTTTGCATGACTCCACACAGGAAAGTTGTTCAGGATGCTCAACTTGGTCGATTTGTACCGTCAAAACGCGATTTCCAGAGTTGACTATTAGAAAAACAAAATGGCCGCTCTACCCTTTTCCCCAGCCGGGGAATAAACTTTTTAATTTTCGAGCCACCCCGAAAAGCTGAATTAGCGTGATTACTTCTTGCGGATACCCCACCCGAGTGTACCGGTGCTAATTTGAACTCCGTCATTGTTATATTTTGGCGGTAATCGACGATTTTGGGTCAAATTATGACGTCACTTTTGCACCAAAAAGTTGTAATTCCCAAGGTTTTGCGAATTTTGCATGACTCCACACAGGAAAGTTGTTCAGGATGCTCAACTTGGTCGATTTGTACCGTCAAAACGCGATTTCCAGAGTTGACTATTAGAAAAACAAAATGGCCGCTCTTCCCTTTTCCCTTCCCGGGGAATAAACTTTTTAATTTTCGAGCCACCCCGAAAAGCTGAATTAGCGTGATTACTTCTTGCGGAAACCCCACCCGAGTGTGCCGGTGCTAATTTGAACTCCGCCATTGTTATATTTTGGCGGTAATCGACGATTTTTGGTCAAATTGTGACGTCACTTTTGCACCAAAAAGTTGTAATTCCAAAGGTTTTGCGAATTTTGCATGACTCCACACAGGAAAGTTGTTCAGGATGCTCAACTTGGTCGATTTGTACCGTCAAAACGCGATTTCCAGAGTTGACTATTAGAAAAACAGAATGGCCGCTCTACCCTTTTCCCCAGCCGGGGAATAAACTTTTTAATTTTAGAGCCACCCCGAAAAGCTGAATTAGCGTGATTACTTCTTGCGGATACCCCACCCGAGTGTACCGGTGCTAATTTGAACTCCGTCATTGTTATATTTTGGCGGTAATCGACGATTTTGGGTCAAATTATGACGTCACTTTTGCACCAAAAAGTTGTAATTCCCAAGGTTTTGCGAATTTTGCATGACTCCACACAGGAAAGTTGTTCAGGATGCTCAACTTGGTCGATTTGTACCGTCAAAACGCGATTTCCAGAGTTGACTATTAGAAAAACAAAATGGCCGCTCTTCCCTTTTCCCTTCCCGGGGAATAAACTTTTTAATTTTCGAGCCACCCCGAAAAGCTGAATTAGCGTGATTACTTCTTGCGGAAACCCCACCCGAGTGTGCCGGTGCTAATTTGAACTCCGCCATTGTTATATTTTGGCGGTAATCGACGATTTTTGGTCAAATTGTGACGTCACTTTTGCACCAAAAAGTTGTAATTCCAAAGGTTTTGCGAATTTTGCATGACTCCACACAGGAAAGTTGTTCAGGATGCTCAACTTGGTCGATTTGTACCGTCAAAACGCGATTTCCAGAGTTGACTATTAGAAAAACAGAATGGCCGCTCTACCCTTTTCCCCAGCCGGGGAATAAACTTTTTAATTTTAGAGCCACCCCGAAAAGCTGAATTAGCGTGATTACTTCTTGCGGATACCCCACCCGAGTGTACCGGTGCTAATTTGAACTCCGTCATTGTTATATTTTGGCGGTAATCGACGATTTTGGGTCAAATTATGACGTCACTTTTGCACCAAAAAGTTGTAATTCCCAAGGTTTTGCGAATTTTGCATGACTCCACACAGGAAAGTTGTTCAGGATGCTCAACTTGGTCGATTTGTACCGTCAAAACGCGATTTCCAGAGTTGACTATTAGAAAAACAAAATGGCTGCTATTCCCTTTTCCCTTCCCGGGGAATAAACTTTTTAATTTTCGAGCCATCCCGAAAAGCCGAACTGGCGTGATTACTTCTTGCGGATACCCCACCCGAGTGTACCGGTGCTAATTTGAACTCCGTCATTGTTATATTTTGGCGGTAGTCGACGATTTTTGGACAAATTATGACGTCACTTTTGCACCAAAAAGTTGTAATTCCCAAGGTTTTGCGAATTTTGCATGACTCGACACAGGAAAGTTGTTCAGGATGCTCAACTTGGTCGATTTGTACCGTCAAAACGCGATTTCCAGAGTTGACTATTAGAAAAACAAAATGGCCGCTCCTCCCTTTTTGCCTACCCGGGGAATAAACTTTTTAATTTTCGAGCCACCCCAAAAAGCCGAATTAGCGTGATTACTTCTTGCGGATACCCCACCCGAGTGTACCGGTGCTAATTTGAACTCCGCCATTGTTATATTTTGGCGGTAATCGACGATTTTTGGTCAAATTATGACGTCACTTTTGCACCAAAAAGTTGTAATTCCCAAGGTTTTGCGAATTTTGCATGACTCGACACAGGAAAGTTGTTCAGGATGCTCAACCTGGTCGATTTGTACCGTCAAATCGCGATTTCCAGAGTTGACTATTAGAAAAACAAAATGGCCGCTCTACCCTTTTACCTTCCCGGGGAATAAAGTTTTTAATTTTCGAGCCACCCCGAAAAGCCGAATTAGCGTGATTACTTCTTGCGGATACCCCACCCGAGTGTGCCGGTGCTAATTTGAACTACGCCATTGTTATATTTTGGCGGTAATCGACGATTTTGGTCAAACTGTGACGTCACTTTTGCACCAAAAAGTTGTAATTCCAAAGGTTTTGCGATTTGTGCATGACTCCACACAGGAAAGTTGTTCAGGATGCTCAACTTAGTCGATTTGTACCGTCAAAACGCGATTTCCAGAGTTGACTATTAGAAAAACAAAATGGCCGCTCTACCCTTTTCCCCAGCCGGGGAATAAACTTTTTAATTTTCGAGCCACCCCGAAAAGCTGAATTAGCGTGATTACTTCTTGCGGATACCCCACCCGAGTGTACCGGTGCTAGATTGAACTCCGTCATTGTTATATTTTGGCGGTAGTCGACGATTTTTGGACAAATTATGACGTCACTTTTGCACCAAAAAGTTGTAATTCCCAAGGTTTTGCGAATTTTGCATGACTCCACACAGGAAAGTTGTTCAGGATGCTCAACTTGGTCGATTTGTACCGTCAAAACGCGATTTCCAGAGTTGACTATTAGAAAAACAAAATGGCAGCTCCTCCCTTTTTGCCTACCCGGGGAATAAACTTTTTAATTTTCGAGCCACCCCGAAAAGCCGAATTAGCGTGATTACTTCTTCCGGATACCCCACCCGAGTGTACCGGTGCTAATTTGAACTCCGCCATTGTTATATTTTGGCGGTAATCGACGATTTTTGGTCAAATTATGACGTCACTTTTGCACCAAAAAGTTGTAATTCCAAAGGTTTTGCGAATTTTGCATGACTCCACACAGGAAAGTTGTTGAGGATGCTCAACTTGGTCGATTTGTACCGTCAAAACGCGATTTCCAGAGTTGACTATTAGAAAAACAGAATGGCCGCTCTACCCTTTTCCCCAGCCGGGGAATAAACTTTTTAATTTTCGAGCCACCCCGAAAAGCTGAATTAGCGTGATTACTTCTTGCGGATACCCCACCCGAGTGTACCGGTGCTAATTTGAACTCCGTCATTGTTATATTTTGGCGGTAATCGACGATTTTGGGTCAAATTATGACGTCACTTTTGCACCAAAAAGTTGTAATTCCCAAGGTTTTGCGAATTTTGCATGACTCCACACAGGAAAGTTGTTCAGGATGCTCAACTTGGTCGATTTGTACCGTCAAAACGCGAATTTCCAGAGTTGACTATTAGAAAAACAAAATGGACGCTCTACCCTTTTACCTTCCCGGGGAATAAAGTTTTTAATTTTCGAGCCACCCCGAAAAGCCGAATTAGCGTGATTACTTCTTGCGGATACCCCACCCGAGTGTGCCGGTGCTAATTTGAACTCCGCCATTGTTATATTTTGGCGGTAATCGACGATTTTTGGTCAAACTGTGACGTCACTTTTGCACCAAAAAGTTGTAATTCCAAAGGTTTTGCGATTTTTGCATGACTCCACACAGGAAAGTTGTTCAGGATGCTCAACTTAGTCGATTTGTACCGTCAAAACGCGATTTCCAGAGTTGACTATTAGAAAAACAAAATGGCCGCTCTACCCTTTTCCCCAGCCGGGGAATAAACTTTTTAATTTTCGAGCCACCCCGAAAAGCTGAATTAGCGTGATTACTTCTTGCGGATACCCCACCCGAGTGTACCGGTGCTAGATTGAACTCCGTCATTGTTATATTTTGGCGGTAGTCGACGATTTTTGGACAAATTATGACGTCACTTTTGCACCAAAAAGTTGTAATTCCCAAGGTTTTGGGAATTTTGCATGACTCCACACAGGAAAGTTGTTCAGGATGCTCAACTTGGTCGATTTGTACCGTCAAAACGCGAATTTCCAGAGTTGACTATTAGAAAAACAAAATGGACGCTCTACCCTTTTACCTTCCCGGGGAATAAAGTTTTTAATTTTCGAGCCACCCCGAAAAGCCGAATTAGCGTGATTACTTCTTGCGGATACCCCACCCGAGTGTGCCGGTGCTAATTTGAACTCCGCCATTGTTATATTTTGGCGGTAATCGACGATTTTTGGTCAAACTGTGACGTCACTTTTGCACCAAAAAGTTGTAATTCCAAAGGTTTTGCGATTTTTGCATGACTCCACACAGGAAAGTTGTTCAGGATGCTCAACTTAGTCGATTTGTACCGTCAAAACGCGATTTCCAGAGTTGACTATTAGAAAAACAAAATGGCCGCTCTACCCTTTTCCCCAGCCGGGGAATAAACTTTTTAATTTTCGAGCCACCCCGAAAAGCTGAATTAGCGTGATTACTTCTTGCGGATACCCCACCCGAGTGTACCGGTGCTAGATTGAACTCCGTCATTGTTATATTTTGGCGGTAGTCGACGATTTTTGGACAAATTATGACGTCACTTTTGCACCAAAAAGTTGTAATTCCCAAGGTTTTGCGAATTTTGCATGACTCCACACAGGAAAGTTGTTCAGGATGCTCAACTTGGTCGATTTGTACCGTCAAAACGCGATTTCCAGAGTTGACTATTAGAAAAACAAAATGGCAGCTCCTCCCTTTTTGCCTACCCGGGGAATAAACTTTTTAATTTTCGAGCCACCCCGATAAGCCGAATTAGCGTGATTACTTCTTGCGGATACCCCACCCGAGTGTGCCGGTGCTAATTTGAACTCCGTCATTGTTATATTTTGGCGGTAATCGACGATTTTTGGTCAAATTATGACGTCACTTTTGCACCAAAAAGTTGTAATTCCAAAGGTTTTGCGAATTTTGCATGACTCCACACAGGAAAGTTGTTCAAGATGCTCAACTTGGTCGATTTGTACCGTCAAAACGCGATTTCCAGAGTTGACTATTAGAAAAACAAAATGGCCGCTCTACCCTTTTCCCCAGCCGGGGAATAAACTTTTTAATTTTCGAGCCACCCCGAAAAGCTGAATTAGCGTGATTACTTCTTGCGGATACCCCACCCGAGTGTACCGGTGCTAATTTGAACTCCGTCATTGTTATATTTTGGCGGTAATCGACGATTTTGGGTCAAATTATGACGTCACTTTTGCACCAAAAAGTTGTAATTCCCAAGGTTTTGCGAATTTTGCATGACTCCACACAGGAAAGTTGTTCAGGATGCTCAACTTGGTCGATTTGTACCGTCAAAACGCGATTTCCAGAGTTGACTATTAGAAAAACAAAATGGCCGCTCTTCCCTTTTCCCTTCCCGGGGAATAAACTTTTTAATTTTCGAGCCACCCCGAAAAGCTGAATTAGCGTGATTACTTCTTGCGGAAACCCCACCCGAGTGTGCCGGTGCTAATTTGAACTCCGCCATTGTTATATTTTGGCGGTAATCGACGATTTTTGGTCAAATTGTGACGTCACTTTTGCACCAAAAAGTTGTAATTCCAAAGGTTTTGCGAATTTTGCATGACTCCACACAGGAAAGTTGTTCAGGATGCTCAACTTGGTCGATTTGTACCGTCAAAACGCGATTTCCAGAGTTGACTATTAGAAAAACAAAATGGCCGCTCTACCCTTTTCCCCAGCCGGGGAATAAACTTTTTAATTTTAGAGCCACCCCGAAAAGCTGAATTAGCGTGATTACTTCTTGCGGATACCCCACCCGAGTGTACCGGTGCTAATTTGAACTCCGTCATTGTTATATTTTGGCGGTAATCGACGATTTTGGGTCAAATTATGACGTCACTTTTGCACCAAAAAGTTGTAATTCCCAAGGTTTTGCGAATTTTGCATGACTCAACACAGGAAAGTTGTTCAGGATGCTCAACTTGGTCGATTTGTACCGTCAAAACGCGATTTCCAGAGTTGACTATTAGAAAAACAAAATGGCCGCTCTTCCCTTTTCCCTTCCCGGGGAATAAACTTTTTAATTTTCGAGCCACCCCGAAAAGCTGAATTAGCGTGATTACTTCTTGCGGAAACCCCACCCGAGTGTGCCGGTGCTAATTTGAACTCCGCCATTGTTATATTTTGGCGGTAATCGACGATTTTTGGTCAAATTGTGACGTCACTTTTGCACCAAAAAGTTGTAATTCCAAAGGTTTTGCGAATTTTGCATGACTCCACACAGGAAAGTTGTTCAGGATGCTCAACTTCGTCGATTTGTACCGTCAAAACGCGATTTCCAGAGTTGACTATTAGAAAAACAAAATGGCCGCTCTACCCTTTTCCCCAGCCGGGGAATAAACTTTTTAATTTTCGAGCCACCCTGAAAAGCCGAATTAGCGTGATTACTTCTTGCGGATACCCCACCCGAGTGTACCGGTGCTAATTTGAACTCCGTCATTGTTATATTTTGGCGGTAATCGACGATTTTTGGTCAAATTATGATGTCACTTTTGCACCAAAAAGTTGTAATTCCCAAGGTTTTGCGAATTTTGCATGACTCCACACAGGAAAGTTGTTCAGGATGCTCAACTTGGTCGATTTGTTCCGTCAAAACGCGATTTCCAGAGTTGACTATTAGAAAAACAAAATGGCCGCTCTACCCTTTTCCCCAGCCGGGGAATAAACTTTTTAATTTTCGAGCCCTCCCGAAAAGCTGAATTAGCGTGATTACTTCTTGCGGATACCCCACCCGAGTGTACCGGTGCTAATTTGAACTCCGTCATTGTTATATTTTGGCGGTAATCGACGATTTTGGCGGTAATCGACGATTTTTGGTCAAATTGTGACGTCACTTTTGCACCAAAAAGTTGTATTTCCAAAGGTTTTGCGAATTTTGCATGACTCCACACAGGAAAGTTGTTCAGGATGCTCAACTTGGTCGATTTGTACCGTCAAAACGCGATTTCCAGAGTTGACTATTAGAAAAACAAAATGGCCGCTCTTCCCTTTTCCCTACCCGGGGAATAAACTTTTTAATTTTCGAGCCACCCCGAAAAGCTGAATTAGCGTGATTACTTCTTGCGGAAACCCCACCCGAGGGTGCCGGTGCTAATTTGAAATACGCCATTGTTATACTTTGGCGGTAATCGACGATTTTTGGTCAAATTGTGACGTCACTTTTGCACCAAAAGTTGTAATTCCCAAGGTTTTGCGAATTTTGCATGACTCCACACAGGAAAGTTGTTCAGGATGCTCAACTTGGTCGATTTGTTCCGTCAAAACGCGATTTCCAGAGTTGACTATTAGAAAAACAAGATGGCCGCTCCTCCCTTTTTGCCTACCCGGGGAATAAACTTTTTAATTTTCGAGCCACCCCAAATAGCCGAATTAGCGTGATTACTTCTTGCGGATACCCCACCCGAGTGTACCGGTGCTAATTTGAACTCCGCCATTGTAATATTTTGGCGGTAATCGACGATTTTGGGTCAAATTGTGACGTCACTTTTGCACCAAAAAGTTGTAATTCCCAAGGTTTTGCGAATTTTGCATGACTCCACACAGGAAAGTTGTTCAGGATGCTCAACTTGGTCGATTTGTACCGTCTCAAAACGCGATTTCCAGAGTTGACTATTAGAAAAACAAAATGGCCGCTCTTCCCTTTTCCCTTCCCGGGGAATAAACTTTTTAGTTTTCGAGCCACCCCGAAAAGCTGAATTAGCGTGATTACTTCTTGCGGAAACCCCACCCGAGTGTACCGGTGCTAATTTGAACTCCGTCATTGTTATATTTTGGCGGTAATCGACGATTTTTGGTCACATTATGATGTCACTTTTGCACCAAAAAGTTGTAATTCCCAAGGTTTTGCGAATTTTGCATGACTCCACACAGGAAAGTTGTTCAGGATGCTCAACTTGGTCGATTTGTTCCGTCAAAACGCGATTTCCAGAGTTGACTATTAGAAAAACAAGATGGCCGCTCCTCCCTTTTTGCCTACCCGGGGAATAAACTTTTTAATTTTCGAGCCACCCCAAATAGCCGAATTAGCGTGATTACTTCTTGCGGATACCCCACCCGAGTGTACCGGTGCTAATTTGAACTCCGCCATTGTAATATTTTATCGGTAATCGACGATTTTGGGTCAAATTGTGACGTCACTTTTGCACCAAAAAGTTGTAATTCCCAAGGTTTTGCGAATTTTGCATGACTCCACACAGGAAAGTTGTTCAGGATGCTCAACTTGGTCGATTTGTACCGTCAAAACGCGATTTCCAGAGTTGACTATTAGAAAAACAAAATGGCCGCTCTTCCCTTTTCCCTTCCCGGGGAATAAAATTTTTAATTTTCGAGCCACCCCGAAAAGCTGAATTAGCGTGATTACTTCTTGCGGAAACCCCACCCGAGTGTGCCGGTGCTAATTTGAACTCCGCCATTGTTTTATTTTGGCGGTAATCGACGATTTTTGGTCAAATTGTGACGTCACTTTTGCACCAAAAAGTTGTAATTCCCAAGGTTTTGCGAATTTTGCATGACTCCACACAGGAAAGTTGTTCAGGATGCTCAACTTAGTCGATTTGTACCGTCAAAACGCGATTTCCAGAGTTGACTATTAGAAAAACAAAATGGCCGCTCTACCCTTTTCCCCAGCCGGGGAATAAACTTTTTAAATTTAGAGCCACCCCGAAAAGCTGAATTAGCGTGATTACTTCTTGCGGATACCCCACCCGAGTGTACCGGTGCTAATTTGAACTCCGTCATTGTTATATTTTGGCGGTAATCGACGATTTTGGGTCAAATTATGACGTCACTTTTGCACCAAAAAGTTGTAATTCCCAAGGTTTTGCGAATTTTGCATGACTCCACACAGGAAAGTTGTTCAGGATGCTCAACTTGGTCGATTTGTACCGTCAAAACGCGATTTCCAGAGTTGACTATTAGAAAAACAAAATGGCCGCTCTTCCCTTTTCCCTTCCCGGGGAATAAACTTTTTAATTTTCGAGCCACCCCGAAAAGCTGAATTAGCGTGATTACTTCTTGCGGAAACCCCACCCGAGTGTGCCGGTGCTAATTTGAACTCCGCCATTGTTATATTTTGGCGGTAATCGACGATTTTTGGTCAAATTGTGACGTCACTTTTGCACAAAAAAGTTGTAATTCCAAAGGTTTTGCGAATTTTGCATGACTCCACACAGGAATTGTTCAGGATGCTCAACTTGGTCGATTTGTACCGTCAAAACGCGATTTCCAGAGTTGACTATTAGAAAAACAAAATGGCCGCTCTACCCTTTTCCCCAGCCGGGGAATAAACTTTTTAATTTTCGAGCCCTCCCGAAAAGCTGAATTAGCGTGATTACTTCTTGCGGATACCCCACCCGAGTGTACCGGTGCTAATTTGAACTCCGTCATTGTTATATTTTGGCGGTAATCGACGATTTTGGCGGTAATCGACGATTTTTGGTCAAATTGTGACGTCACTTTTGCACCAAAAAGTTGTATTTCCAAAGGTTTTGCGAATTTTGCATGACTCCACACAGGAAAGTTGTTCAGGATGCTCAACTTGGTCGATTTGTACCGTCAAAACGCGATTTCCAGAGTTGACTATTAGAAAAACAAAATGGCCGCTCTTCCCTTTTCCCTACCCGGGGAATAAACTTTTTAATTTTCGAGCCACCCCGAAAAGCTGAATTAGCGTGATTACTTCTTGCGGAAACCCCACCCGAGGGTGCCGGTGCTAATTTGAAATACGCCATTGTTATAATTTGGCGGTAATCGACGATTTTTGGTCAAATTGTGACGTCACTTTTGCACCAAAAGTTGTAATTCCCAAGGTTTTGCGAATTTTGCATGACTCCACACAGGAAAGTTGTTCAGGATGCTCAACTTGGTCGATTTGTTCCGTCAAAACGCGATTTCCAGAGTTGACTATTAGAAAAACAAGATGGCCGCTCCTCCCTTTTTGCCTACCCGGGGAATAAACTTTTTAATTTTCGAGCCACCCCAAATAGCCGAATTAGCGTGATTACTTCTTGCGGATACCCCACCCGAGTGTACCGGTGCTAATTTGAACTCCGCCATTGTAATATTTTGGCGGTAATCGACGATTTTGGGTCAAATTGTGACGTCACTTTTGCACCAAAAAGTTGTAATTCCCAAGGTTTTGCGAATTTTGCATGACTCCACACAGGAAAGTTGTTCAGGATGCTCAACTTGGTCGATTTGTACCGTCTCAAAACGCGATTTCCAGAGTTGACTATTAGAAAAACAAAATGGCCGCTCTTCCCTTTTCCCTTCCCGGGGAATAAACTTTTTAATTTTCGAGCCACCCCGAAAAGCTGAATTAGCGTGATTACTTCTTGCGGAAACCCCACCCGAGTGTACCGGTGCTAATTTGAACTCCGTCATTGTTATATTTTGGCGGTAATCGACGATTTTTGGTCAAATTATGATGTCACTTTTGCACCAAAAAGTTGTAATTCCCAAGGTTTTGCGAATTTTGCATGACTCCACACAGGAAAGTTGTTCAGGATGCTCAACTTGGTCGATTTGTTCCGTCAAAACGCGATTTCCAGAGTTGACTATTAGAAAAACAAGATGGCCGCTCCTCCCTTTTTGCCTACCCGGGGAATAAACTTTTTAATTTTCGAGCCACCCCAAATAGCCGAATTAGCGTGATTACTTCTTGCGGATACCCCACCCGAGTGTACCGGTGCTAATTTGAACTCCGCCATTGTAATATTTTATCGGTAATCGACGATTTTGGGTCAAATTGTGACGTCACTTTTGCACCAAAAAGTTGTAATTCCCAAGGTTTTGCGAATTTTGCATGACTCCACACAGGAAAGTTGTTCAGGATGCTCAACTTGGTCGATTTGTACCGTCAAAACGCGATTTCCAGAGTTGACTATTAGAAAAACAAAATGGCCGCTCTTCCCTTTTCCCTTCCCGGGGAATAAAATTTTTAATTTTCGAGCCACCCCGAAAAGCTGAATTAGCGTGATTACTTCTTGCGGAAACCCCACCCGAGTGTGCCGGTGCTAATTTGAACTCCGCCATTGTTTTATTTTGGCGGTAATCGACGATTTTTGGTCAAATTGTGACGTCACTTTTGCACCAAAAAGTTGTAATTCCCAAGGTTTTGCGAATTTTGCATGACTCCACACAGGAAAGTTGTTCAGGATGCTCAACTTAGTCGATTTGTACCGTCAAAACGCGATTTCCAGAGTTGACTATTAGAAAAACAAAATGGCCGCTCTACCCTTTTCCCCAGCCGGGGAATAAACTTTTTAAATTTAGAGCCACCCCGAAAAGCTGAATTAGCGTGATTACTTCTTGCGGATACCCCACCCGAGTGTACCGGTGCTAATTTGAACTCCGTCATTGTTATATTTTGGCGGTAATCGACGATTTTGGGTCAAATTATGACGTCACTTTTGCACCAAAAAGTTGTAATTCCCAAGGTTTTGCGAATTTTGCATGACTCCACACAGGAAAGTTGTTCAGGATGCTCAACTTGGTCGATTTGTACCGTCAAAACGCGATTTCCAGAGTTGACTATTAGAAAAACAAAATGGCCGCTGTTCCCTTTTCCCTTCCCGGGGAATAAACTTTTTAATTTTCGAGCCACCCCGAAAAGCTGAATTAGCGTGATTACTTCTTGCGGAAACCCCACCCGAGTGTGCCGGTGCTAATTTGAACTCCGCCATTGTTATATTTTGGCGGTAATCGACGATTTTTGGTCAAATTGTGACGTCACTTTTGCACAAAAAAGTTGTAATTCCAAAGGTTTTGCGAATTTTGCATGACTCCACACAGGAAAGTTGTTCAGGATGCTCAACTTGGTCGATTTGTACCGTCAAAACGCGATTTCCAGAGTTGACTATTAGAAAAACAAAATGGCCGCTCTACCCTTTTCCCCAGCCGGGGAATAAACTTTTTAATTTTCGAGCCCTCCCGAAAAGCTGAATTAGCGTGATTACTTCTTGCGGATACCCCACCCGAGTGTACCGGTGCTAATTTGAACTCCGTCATTGTTATATTTTGGCGGTAATCGACGATTTTGGCGGTAATCGACGATTTTTGGTCAAATTGTGACGTCACTTTTGCACCAAAAAGTTGTATTTCCAAAGGTTTTGCGAATTTTGCATGACTCCACACAGGAAAGTTGTTCAGGATGCTCAACTTGGTCGATTTGTACCGTCAAAACGCGATTTCCAGAGTTGACTATTAGAAAAACAAAATGGCCGCTCTTCCCTTTTCCCTTCCCGGGGAATAAACTTTTTAATTTTCGAGCCACCCCGAAAAGCTGAATTAGCGTGATTACTTCTTGCGGAAACCCCACCCGAGGGTGCCGGTGCTAATTTGAACTACGCCATTGTTATATTTTGGCGGTAATCGACGATTTTTGGTCAAATTGTGACGTCACTTTTGCACCAAAAAGTTGTAATTCCCAAGGTTTTGCGAATTTTGCATGACTCCACACAGGAAAGTTGTTCAGGATGCTCAACTTGGTCGATTTGTACCGTCAAAACGCGATTTCCAGAGTTGACTATTAGAAAACCAAAATGGCCGTTCTACCCTTTTCCCCAGCCGGGGAATAAACTTTTTAATTTTCGAGCCACCCTGAAAAGCCGAATTAGCGTGATTACTTCTTGCGGATACCCCACCCGAGTGTACCGGTGCTAATTTGAACTCCGTCATTGTTATATTTTGGCGGTAATCGACGAGTTTTGGTCAAATTATGATGTCACTTTTGCACCAAAAAGTTGTAATTTCCAAGGTTTTGCGAATTTTGCATGACTCCACACAGGAAAGTTGTTCAGGATGCTCAACTTGGTCGATTTGTTCCGTCAAAACGCGATTTCCAGAGTTGACTATTAGAAAAACAAGATGGCCGCTCCTCCCTTTTTGCCTACCCGGGGAATAAACTTTTTAATTTTCGAGCCACCCCAAATAGCCGAATTAGCGTGATTACTTCTTGCGGATACCCCACCCGAGTGTACCGGTGCTAATTTGAACTCCGCCATTGTAATATTTTGGCGGTAATCGACGATTTTGGGTCAAATTGTGACGTCACTTTTGCACCAAAAAGTTGTAATTCCCAAGGTTTTGCGAATTTTGCATGACTCCACACAGGAAAGTTGTTCAGGATGCTCAACTTGGTCGATTTGTACCGTCAAAACGCGATTTCCAGAGTTGACTATTAGAAAAACAAAATGGCCGCTCTTCCCTTTTCCCTTCCCGGGGAATAAACTTTTTAATTTTCGAGCCACCCCGAAAAGCTGAATTAGCGTGATTACTTCTTGCGGAAACCCCACCCGAGGGTGCCGGTGCTAATTTGAACTACGCCATTGTTATATTTTGGCGGTAATCGACGATTTTTGGTCAAATTGTGACGTCACTTTTGCACCAAAAAGTTGTAATTCCCAAGGTTTTGCGAATTTTGCATGACTCCACACAGGAAAGTTGTTCAGGATGCTCAACTTGGTCGATTTGTACCGTCAAAACGCGATTTCCAGAGTTGACTATTAGAAAACCAAAATGGCCGTTCTACCCTTTTCCCCAGCCGGGGAATAAACTTTTTAATTTTCGAGCCACCCTGTAAGCCGAATTAGCGTGATTACTTCTTGCGGATACCCCACCCGAGTGTACCGGTGCTAATTTGAACTCCGTCATTGTTATATTTTGGCGGTAATCGACGAGTTTTGGTCAAATTATGATGTCACTTTTGCACCAAAAAGTTGTAATTCCCAAGGTTTTGCGAATTTTGCATGACTCCACACAGGAAAGTTGTTCAGGATGCTCAACTTGGTCGATTTGTTCCGTCAAAACGCGATTTCCAGAGTTGACTATTAGAAAAACAAGATGGCCGCTCCTCCCTTTTTGCCTACCCGGGGAATAAACTTTTTAATTTTCGAGCCACCCCAAATAGCCGAATTAGCGTGATTACTTCTTGCGGATACCCCACCCGAGTGTACCGGTGCTAATTTGAACTCCGCCATTGTAATATTTTGGCGGTAATCGACGATTTTGGGTCAAATTGTGACGTCACTTTTGCACCAAAAAGTTGTAATTCCCAAGGTTTTGCGAATTTTGCATGACTCCACACAGGAAAGTTGTTCAGGATGCTCAACTTGGTCGATTTGTACCGTCAAAACGCGATTTCCAGAGTTGACTATTAGAAAAACAAAATGGCCGCTCTTCCCTTTTCCCTTCCCGGGGAATAAACTTTTTAATTTTCGAGCCACCCCGAAAAGCCGAATTAGCGTGATTACTTCTTGCGGATACCCCACCCGAGTGTGCCGGTGCTAATTTGAACTCCGCCATTGTTATATTTTGGCGGTAATCGACGATTTTTGGTCAAATTATGACGTCACTTTTGCACCAAAAAGTTGTAATTCCAAAGGTTTTGCGAATTTTGCATGACTCCACACAGGAAAGTTGTTCAGGATGCTCAACTTGGTCGATTTGTACCGTCAAAACGCGATTTCCAGAGTTGACTATTAGAAAAACAAAATGGCCGCTCTACCCTTTTCCCCAGCCGGGGAATAAACTTTTTAATTTTCGAGCCACCCCGAAAAGCTGAATTAGCGTGATTACTTCTTGCGGATACCCCACCCGAGTGTACCGGTGCTAATTTGAACTCCGTCATTGTTATATTTTGGCGGTAATCGACGATTTTGGGTCAAATTATGACGTCACTTTTGCACCAAAAAGTTGTAATTCCCAAGGTTTTGCGAATTTTGCATGACTCCACACAGGAAAGTTGTTCAGGATGCTCAACTTGGTCGATTTGTACCGTCAAAACGCGATTTCCAGAGTTGACTATTAGAAAAACAAAATGGCCGCTCTTCCCTTTTCCCTTCCAGGGGAATAAACTTTTTAATTTTCGAGCCACCCCGAAAAGCTGAATTAGCGTGATTACTTCTTGCGGAAACCCCACCCGAGTGTGCCGGTGCTAATTTGAACTCCGCCATTGTTATATTTTGGCGGTAATCGACGATTTTTGGTCAAATTGTGACGTCACTTTTGCACCAAAAAGTTGTAATTCCAAAGGTTTTGCGAATTTTGCATGACTCCACACAGGAAAGTTGTTCAGGATGCTCAACTTGGTCGATTTGTACCGTCAAAACGCGATTTCCAGAGTTGACTATTAGAAAAACAAAATGGCCGCTCTACCCTTTTCCCCAGCCGGGGAATAAACTTTTTAATTTTAGAGCCACCCCGAAAAGCTGAATTAGCGTGATTACTTCTTGCGGATACCACACCCGAGTGTACCGGTGCTAATTTGAACTCCGTCATTGTTATATTTTGGCGGTAATCGACGATTTTGGGTCAAATTATGACGTCACTTTTGCACCAAAAAGTTGTAATTCCCAAGGTTTTGCGAATTTTGCATGACTCCACACAGGAAAGTTGTTCAGGATGCTCAACTTGGTCGATTTGTACCGTCAAAACGCGATTTCCAGAGTTGACTATTAGAAAAACAAAATGGCCGCTCTTCCCTTTTCCCTTCCCGGGGAATAAACTTTTTAATTTTCGAACCACCCCGAAAAGCTGAATTAGCGTGATTACTTCTTGCGGAAACCCCACCCGAGTGTGCCGGTGCTAATTTGAACTCCGCCATTGTTATATTTTGGCGGTAATCGACGATTTTTGGTCAAATTGTGACGTCACTTTTGCACCAAAAAGTTGTAATTCCCAAGGTTTTGCGAATTTTGCATGACTCCACACAGGAAAGTTGTTCAGGATGCTCAACTTGGTCGATTTGTACCGTCAAAACGCGATTTCCAGAGTTGACTATTAGAAAAACAAAATGGCCGCTCTACCCTTTTCCCCAGCCGGGGAATAAACTTTTTAATTTTCGAGCCCTCCCGAAAAGCTGAATTAGCGTGATTACTTCTTGCGGATACCCCACCCGAGTGTACCGGTGCTAATTTGAACTCCGTCATTGTTATATTTTGGCGGTAATCGACGATTTTTGGTCAAATTATGATGTCACTTTTGCACCAAAAAGTTGTAATTCCCAAGGTTTTGCGAATTTTGCATGACTCCACACAGGAAAGTTGTTCAGGATGCTCAACTTGGTCGATTTGTTCCGTCAAAACGCGATTTCCAGAGTTGACTATTAGAAAAACAAGATGGCCGCTCCTCCCTTTTTGCCTACCCGGGGAATAAACTTTTTAATTTTCGAGCCACCCCAAATAGCCGAATTAGCGTGATTACTTCTTGCGGATACCCCACCCGAGTGTACCGGTGCTAATTTGAACTCCGCCATTGTAATATTTTATCGGTAATCGACGATTTTGGGTCAAATTGTGACGTCACTTTTGCACCAAAAAGTTGTAATTCCAAAGGTTTTGCGAATTTTGCATGACTCCACACAGGAAAGTTGTTCAGGATGCTCAACTTGGTCGATTTGTACCGTCAAAACGCGATTTCCAGAGTTGACTATTAGAAAAACAAAATGGCCGCTCTTCCCTTTTCCCTTCCCGGGGAATAAACTTTTTAATTTTCGAGCCACCCCGAAAAGCTGAATTAGCGTGATTACTTCTTGCGGAAACCCCACCCGAGTGTGCCGGTGCTAATTTGAACTCCGCCATTGTTTTATTTTGGCGGTAATCGACGATTTTTGGTCAAATTGTGACGTCACTTTTGCACCAAAAAGTTGTAATTCCCAAGGTTTTGCGAATTTTGCATGACTCCACACAGGAAAGTTGTTCAGGATGCTTAACTTAGTCGATTTGTACCGTCAAAACGCGATTTCCAGAGTTGACTATTAGAAAAACAAAATGGCCGCTCTACCCTTTTCCCCAGCCGGGGAATAAACTTTTTAAATTCAGAGCCACCCCGAAAAGCTGAATTAGCGTGATTACTTCTTGCGGATACCCCACCCGAGTGTACCGGTGCTAATTTGAACTCCGTCATTGTTATATTTTGGCGGTAATCGACGATTTTGGGTCAAATTATGACGTCACTTTTGCACCAAAAAGTTGTAATTCCCAAGGTTTTGCGAATTTTGCATGACTCCACACAGGAAAGTTGTTCAGGATGCTCAACTTGGTCGATTTGTACCGTCAAAACGCGATTTCCAGAGTTGACTATTAGAAAAACAAAATGGCCGCTGTACCCTTTTCCCCAGCCGGGGAATAAACTTTTTAATTTTCGAGCCACCCCGAAAAGCTGAATTAGCGTGATTACTTCTTGCGGATACCCCACCCGAGTGTACCGGTGCTAATTTGAACTCCGTCATTGTTATATTTTGGCGGTAATCGACGATTTTGGCGGTAATCGACGATTTTTGGTCAAATTGTGACGTCACTTTTGCACCAAAAAGTTGTAATTCCAAAGGTTTTGCGAATTTTGCATGACTCCACACAGGAAAGTTGTTGCGGATGCTCAACTTGGTCGATTTGTACCGTCAAAACGCGATTTCCAGAGTTGACTATTAGAAAAACAAAATGGCTCTCTTCCCTTTTCCCTTCCCGGGGAATAAACTTTTTAATTTTCGAGCCACCCCGAAAAGCTGAATTAGCGTGATTACTTCTTGCGGATACCCCACCCGAGTGTACCGGTGCTAATTTGAACTCCGTCATTGTTTTATTTTGGCGGTAATCGACGATTTTGGGTCAAATTATGACGTCACTTTTGCACCAAAAAGTTGTAATACCCAAGGTTTTGCGAATTTTGCATGACTCCACACAGGAAAGTTGTTCAGGATGCTCAACTTGGTCGATTTGTACCGTCAAAACGCGATTTCCAGAGTTGACTATTAGAAAAACAAAATGGCCGCTCTTCCCTTTTCCCTTCCCGGGGAATAAACTTTTTAATTTTCGAGCCACCCCGAAAAGCTGAATTAGCGTGATTACTTCTTGCGGAAACCCCACCCGAGTGTGCCGGTGCTAATTTGAACTACGCCATTGTTATATTTTGGCGGTAATCGACGATTTTTGGTCAAATTGTGACGTCACTTTTGCACCAAAAAGTTGTAATTCCAAAGGTTTTGCGAATTTTGCATGACTCCACACAGGAAAGTTGTTCAGGATGCTCAACTTGGTCGATTTGTACCGTCAAATAGCGATTTCCAGAGTTGACTATTAGAAAAACAAAATGGCCGCTCTACCCTTTTCCCCAGCCGGGGAATAAACTTTTTAATTTTCGAGCCACCCCGAAAAGCTGAATTAGCGTGATTACTTCTTGCGGATACCCCACCCGAGTGTACCGGTGCTAATTTGAACTCCGTCATTGTTATATTTTGGCGGTAATCGACGATTTTGGCGGTAATCGACGATTTTTGGTCAAATTGTGACGTCACTTTTGCACCAAAAAGTTGTCATTCCAAAGGTTTTGCGAATTTTGCATGACTCCACACAGGAAAGTTGTTCAGGATGCTCAACTTGGTCGATTTGTACCGTCAAAACGCGATTTCCAGAGTTGACTATTAGAAAAACAAAATGGCCGCTCTTCCCTTTTCCCTTCCCGGGGAATAAACTTTTTAATTTTCGAGCCACCCCGAAAAGCTGAATTAGCGTGATTACTTCTTGCGGAAACCCCACCCGAATGTGCCGGTGCTAATTTGAACTCCGCCATTGTTATATTTTGGCGTTAATCGACGATTTTTGGTCAAATTGTGACGTCACTTTTGCACCAAAAAGTTGTAATTCCAAAGGTTTTGCGAATTTTGCATGACTCCACACAGGAAAGTTGTTCAGGATGCTCAACTTAGTCGATTTGTACCGCCAAAACGCGATTTCCAGAGTTGACTATTAGAAAAACAATATGGCCGCTCTACCCTTTTCCCCAGCCGGGGAATAAACTTTTTAATTTTCGAGCCACCCCGAAAAGCTGAATTAGCGTGATTACTTCTTGCGGATACCCCACCCGAGTGTACCGGTGCTAATTTGAACTCCGTCATTGTTATATTTTGGCGGTAATCGACGATTTTTGTTCAAATTGTGACGTCACTTTTGCACCAAAAAGTTGTAATTCCAAAGGTTTTGCGAATTTTGCATGACTCCACACAGGAAAGTTGTTCAGGATGCTCAACTTGGTCGATTTGTACCGTCAAAACGCGATTTCCAGAGTTGACTATTAGAAAAACAAAATGGCCGCTCTACCCTTTTCCCCAGCCGGGGAATAAACTTTTTAATTTTCGAGCCACCCCGAAAAGCTGAATTAGCGTGATTACTTCTTGCGGATACCCCACCCGAGTGTACCGGTGCTAATTTGAACTCCGTCATTGTTATATTTTGGCGGTAATCGACGATTTTGGGTCAAATTATGACGTCACTTTTGCACCAAAAAGTTGTAATTCCCAAGGTTTTGCGAATTTTGCATGACTCCACACAGGAAAGTTGTTCAGGATGCTCAACTTGGTCGATTTGTACCGTCAAAACGCGATTTCCAGAGTTGACTATTAGAAAAACAAAATGGCCGCTCCTCCCTTTTCCCTTCCCGGGGAATAAACTTTTTAATTTTCGAGCCACCCCGAAAAGCTGAATTAGCGGGATTACTTCTTGCGGATACCCCACCCGAGTGAACCGCTGCTAATTTGAACTCCGTCATTGTTATATTTTGGCGGTAATCGACGATTTTTGGTCAAATTGTGACGTCACTTTTGCACCAAAAAGTTGTAATTCCAAAGGTTTTGCGAATTTTGCATGACTCCACACAGGAAAGTTGTTCAGGATGCTCAACTTGGTCGATTTGTTCCGTCAAAACGCGTTTTCCAGAGTTGACTATTAGAAAAACAAGATGGCCGCTCCTCCCTTTTTGCCTACCCGGGGAATAAACTTTTTAATTTTCGAGCCACCCCGAAAAGCTGAATTAGCGTGATTACTTCTTGCGGATACCCCACCCGAGTGTACCGGTGCTAATTTGAACTCCGTCATTGTTATATTTTGGCGGTAATCGACGATTTTGGCGGTAATCGACGATTTTTGGTCAAATTGTGACGTCACTTTTGCACCAAAAAGTTGTAATTCCAAAGGTTTTGCGAATTTTGCATGACTCCACACAGGAAAGTTGTTCAGGATGCTCAACTTGGTCGATTTGTACCGTCAAAACGCGATTTCCAGAGTTGACTATTAGAAAAACAAAATGGCCGCTCTTCCCTTTTCCCTTCCCGGGGAATAAACTTTTTAATTTTCGAGCCACCCCGAAAAGCTGAATTAGCGTGATTACTTCTTGCGGAAACCCCACCCGAATGTGCCGGTGCTAATTTGAACTCCGCCATTGTTATATTTTGGCGTTAATCGACGATTTTTGGTCAAATTGTGACGTCACTTTTGCACCAAAAAGTTGTAATTCCAAAGGTTTTGCGAATTTTGCATGACTCCACACAGGAAAGTTGTTCAGGATGCTCAACTTAGTCGATTTGTACCGCCAAAACGCGATTTCCAGAGTTGACTATTAGAAAAACAATATGGCCGCTCTACCCTTTTCCCCAGCCGGGGAATAAACTTTTTAATTTTCGAGCCACCCCGAAAAGCTGAATTAGCGTGATTACTTCTTGCGGATACCCCACCCGAGTGTACCGGTGCTAATTTGAACTCCGTCATTGTTATATTTTGGCGGTAATCGACGATTTTTGGTCAAATTGTGACGTCACTTTTGCACCAAAAAGTTGTAATTCCATAAGGTTTTGCGAATTTTGCATGACTCCACACAGGAAAGTTGTTCAGGATGCTCAACTTGGTCGATTTGTACCGTCAAAACGCGATTTCCAGAGTTGACTATTAGAAAAACAAAATGGCCGCTCTACCCTTTTCCCCAGCCGGGGAATAAACTTTTTAATTTTCGAGCCACCCCGAAAAGCTGAATTAGCGTGATTACTTCTTGCGGATACCCCACCCGAGTGTACCGGTGCTAATTTGAACTCCGTCATTGTTATATTTTGGCGGTAATCGACGATTTTGGGTCAAATTATGACGTCACTTTTGCACCAAAAAGTTGTAATTCCCAAGGTTTTGCGAATTTTGCATGACTCCACACAGGAAAGTTGTTCAGGATGCTCAACTTGGTCGATTTGTACCGTCAAAACGCGATTTCCAGAGTTGACTATTAGAAAAACAAAATGGCAGCTCCTCCCTTTTCCCTTCCCGGGGAATAAACTTTTTAATTTTCGAGCCACCCCGAAAAGCTGAATTAGCGGGATTACTTCTTGCGGATACCCCACCCGAGTGAACCGCTGCTAATTTGAACTCCGTCATTGTTATATTTTGGCGGTAATCGACGATTTTGGCGGTAATCGACGATTTTTGGTCAAATTGTGACGTCACTTTTGCACCAAAAAGTTGTAATTCCAAAGGTTTTGCGAATTTTGCATGACTCCACACAGGAAAGTTGTTCAGGATGCTCAACTTGGTCGATTTGTACCGTCAAAACGCGATTTCCAGAGTTGACTATTAGAAAAACAAAATGGCTCTCTTCCCTTTTCCCTTCCCGGGGAATAAACTTTTTAATTTTCGAGCCACCCCGAAAAGCTGAATTAGCGTGATTACTTCTTGCGGATACCCCACCCGAGTGTACCGGTGCTAATTTGAACTCCGTCATTGTTTTATTTTGGCGGTAATCGACGATTTTGGGTCAAATTATGACGTCACTTTTGCACCAAAAAGTTGTAATACCCAAGGTTTTGCGAATTTTGCATGACTCCACACAGGAAAGTTGTTCAGGATGCTCAACTTGGTCGATTTGTACCGTCAAAACGCGATTTCCAGAGTTGACTATTAGAAAAACAAAATGGCCGCTCTTCCCTTTTCCCTTCCCGGGGAATAAACTTTTTAATTTTCGAGCCACCCCGAAAAGCTGAATTAGCGTGATTACTTCTTGCGGAAACCCCACCCGAGTGTGCCGGTGCTAATTTGAACTACGCCATTGTTATATTTTGGCGGTAATCGACGATTTTTGGTCAAATTGTGACGTCACTTTTGCACCAAAAAGTTGTAATTCCAAAGGTTTTGCGAATTTTGCATGACTCCACACAGGAAAGTTGTTCAGGATGCTCAACTTGGTCGATTTGTACCGTCAAATAGCGATTTCCAGAGTTGACTATTAGAAAAACAAAATGGCCGCTCTACCCTTTTCCCCAGCCGGGGAATAAACTTTTTAATTTTCGAGCCACCCCGAAAAGCTGAATTAGCGTGATTACTTCTTGCGGATACCCCACCCGAGTGTACCGGTGCTAATTTGAACTCCGTCATTGTTATATTTTGGCGGTAATCGACGATTTTGGCGGTAATCGACGATTTTTGGTCAAATTGTGACGTCACTTTTGCACCAAAAAGTTGTCATTCCAAAGGTTTTGCGAATTTTGCATGACTCCACACAGGAAAGTTGTTCAGGATGCTCAACTTGGTCGATTTGTACCGTCAAAACGCGATTTCCAGAGTTGACTATTAGAAAAACAAAATGGCCGCTCTTCCCTTTTCCCTTCCCGGGGAATAAACTTTTTAATTTTCGAGCCACCCCGAAAAGCTGAATTAGCGTGATTACTTCTTGCGGAAACCCCACCCGAATGTGCCGGTGCTAATTTGAACTCCGCCATTGTTATATTTTGGCGTTAATCGACGATTTTTGGTCAAATTGTGACGTCACTTTTGCACCAAAAAGTTGTAATTCCAAAGGTTTTGCGAATTTTGCATGACTCCACACAGGAAAGTTGTTCAGGATGCTCAACTTAGTCGATTTGTACCGCCAAAACGCGATTTCCAGAGTTGACTATTAGAAAAACAATATGGCCGCTCTACCCTTTTCCCCAGCCGGGGAATAAACTTTTTAATTTTCGAGCCACCCCGAAAAGCTGAATTAGCGTGATTACTTCTTGCGGATACCCCACCCGAGTGTACCGGTGCTAATTTGAACTCCGTCATTGTTATATTTTGGCGGTAATCGACGATTTTTGTTCAAATTGTGACGTCACTTTTGCACCAAAAAGTTGTAATTCCAAAGGTTTTGCGAATTTTGCATGACTCCACACAGGAAAGTTGTTCAGGATGCTCAACTTGGTCGATTTGTACCGTCAAAACGCGATTTCCAGAGTTGACTATTAGAAAAACAAAATGGCCGCTCTACCCTTTTCCCCAGCCGGGGAATAAACTTTTTAATTTTCGAGCCACCCCGAAAAGCTGAATTAGCGTGATTACTTCTTGCGGATACCCCACCCGAGTGTACCGGTGCTAATTTGAACTCCGTCATTGTTATATTTTGGCGGTAATCGACGATTTTGGGTCAAATTATGACGTCACTTTTGCACCAAAAAGTTGTAATTCCCAAGGTTTTGCGAATTTTGCATGACTCCACACAGGAAAGTTGTTCAGGATGCTCAACTTGGTCGATTTGTACCGTCAAAACGCGATTTCCAGAGTTGACTATTAGAAAAACAAAATGGCCGCTCCTCCCTTTTCCCTTCCCGGGGAATAAACTTTTTAATTTTCGAGCCACCCCGAAAAGCTGAATTAGCGGGATTACTTCTTGCGGATACCCCACCCGAGTGAACCGCTGCTAATTTGAACTCCGTCATTGTTATATTTTGGCGGTAATCGACGATTTTTGGTCAAATTGTGACGTCACTTTTGCACCAAAAAGTTGTAATTCCAAAGGTTTTGCGAATTTTGCATGACTCCACACAGGAAAGTTGTTCAGGATGCTCAACTTGGTCGATTTGTTCCGTCAAAACGCGTTTTCCAGAGTTGACTATTAGAAAAACAAGATGGCCGCTCCTCCCTTTTTGCCTACCCGGGGAATAAACTTTTTAATTTTCGAGCCACCCCGAAAAGCTGAATTAGCGTGATTACTTCTTGCGGATACCCCACCC
Source organism: Asterias amurensis (assembly GCF_032118995.1). Taxonomy (NCBI): domain Eukaryota; kingdom Metazoa; phylum Echinodermata; class Asteroidea; order Forcipulatida; family Asteriidae; genus Asterias; species Asterias amurensis. The sequence goes on from NC_092659.1 coordinate 10,805,744, forward strand.
GAGTGTACCGGTGCTAATTTGAACTCCGTCATTGTTATATTTTGGCGGTAATCGACGATTTTGGCGGTAATCGACGATTTTTGGTCAAATTGTGACGTCACTTTTGCACCAAAAAGTTGTAATTCCAAAGGTTTTGCGAATTTTGCATGACTCCACACAGGAAAGTTGTTCAGGATGCTCAACTTGGTCGATTTGTACCGTCAAAACGCGATTTCCAGAGTTGACTATTAGAAAAACAAAATGGCCGCTCTTCCCTTTTCCCTTCCCGGGGAATAAACTTTTTAATTTTCGAGCCACCCCGAAAAGCTGAATTAGCGTGATTACTTCTTGCGGAAACCCCACCCGAATGTGCCGGTGCTAATTTGAACTCCGCCATTGTTATATTTTGGCGTTAATCGACGATTTTTGGTCAAATTGTGACGTCACTTTTGCACCAAAAAGTTGTAATTCCAAAGGTTTTGCGAATTTTGCATGACTCCACACAGGAAAGTTGTTCAGGATGCTCAACTTAGTCGATTTGTACCGCCAAAACGCGATTTCCAGAGTTGACTATTAGAAAAACAATATGGCCGCTCTACCCTTTTCCCCAGCCGGGGAATAAACTTTTTAATTTTCGAGCCACCCCGAAAAGCTGAATTAGCGTGATTACTTCTTGCGGATACCCCACCCGAGTGTACCGGTGCTAATTTGAACTCCGTCATTGTTATATTTTGGCGGTAATCGACGATTTTTGGTCAAATTGTGACGTCACTTTTGCACCAAAAAGTTGAAATTCCAAAGGTTTTGCGAATTTTGCATGACTCCACACAGGAAAGTTGTTCAGGATGCTCAACTTGGTCGATTTGTACCGTCAAAACGCGATTTCCAGAGTTGACTATTAGAAAAACAAAATGGCCGCTCTACCCTTTTCCCCAGCCGGGGAATAAACTTTTTAATTTTCGAGCCACCCCGAAAAGCTGAATTAGCGTGATTACTTCTTGCGGATACCCCACCCGAGTGTACCGGTGCTAATTTGAACTCCGTCATTGTTATATTTTGGCGGTAATCGACGATTTTGGGTCAAATTATGACGTCACTTTTGCACCAAAAAGTTGTAATTCCCAAGGTTTTGCGAATTTTGCATGACTCCACACAGGAAAGTTGTTCAGGATGCTCAACTTGGTCGATTTGTACCGTCAAAACGCGATTTCCAGAGTTGACTATTAGAAAAACAAAATGGCAGCTCCTCCCTTTTCCCTTCCCGGGGAATAAACTTTTTAATTTTCGAGCCACCCCGAAAAGCTGAATTAGCGGGATTACTTCTTGCGGATACCCCACCCGAGTGAACCGCTGCTAATTTGAACTCCGTCATTGTTATATTTTGGCGGTAATCGACGATTTTTGGTCAAATTGTGACGTCACTTTTGCACCAAAAAGTTGTAATTCCAAAGGTTTTGCGAATTTTGCATGACTCCACACAGGAAAGTTGTTCAGGATGCTCAACTTGGTCGATTTGTTCCGTCAAAACGCGTTTTCCAGAGTTGACTATTAGAAAAACAAGATGGCCGCTCCTCCCTTTTTGCCTACCCGGGGAATAAACTTTTTCAATTTTCGAGCCACCCCAAATAGCCGAATTAGCGTGATTACTTCTTGCGGATACCCCACCCGAGTGTACCGGTGCTAATTTGAACTCCGCCATTGTTATATTTTGGCGGTAATCGACGATTTTTGGGTCAAATTATGACGTCACTTTTGCACCAAAAAGTTGTAATTCCAAAGGTTTTGCGAATTTTGCATGACTCCACACAGGAAAGTTGTTCAGGATGCTCAACTTGGTCGATTTGTACCGTCAAAACGCGATTTCCAGAGTTGACTATTAGAAAAACAAAATGGCCGCTCTTCCCTTTTCCCTTCCCGGGGAATAAACTTTTTAATTTTCGAGCCACCCCGAAAAGCCGAATTAGCGTGATTACTTCTTGCGGATACCCCACCCGAGTGTACCGGTGCTAATTTGAACTCCGTCATTGTTATATTTTGGCGGTAATCGACGATTTTGGGTCAAATTATGACGTCACTTTTGCACCAAAAAGTTGTAATTCCAAAGGTTTTGCGAATTTTGCATGACTCCACACAGGAAAGTTGTTCAGGATGCTCAACTTGGTCGATTTGTACCGTCAAAACGCGATTTCCAGAGTTGACTATTAGAAAAACAAAATGGCCGCTCTTCCCTTTTCCCTTCCCGGGGAATAAACTTTTTAATTTTCGAGCCACCCTGAAAAGCTGAATTAGCGTGATTACTTCTTGCGGAAACCCCACCCGAGTGTGCCGGTGCTAATTTGAACTACGCCATTGTTATATTTTGGCGGTGGTCGACGATTTTTGGACAAATTATGACGTCACTTTTGCACCAAAAAGTTGTAATTCCCAAGGTTTTGCGAATTTTGCATGACTCCACACAGGAAAGTTGTTCAGGATGGTCAACTTGGTCGATTTGTACCGTCAAAACGCGATTTCCAGAGTTGACTATTAGAAAAACAAAATGGCCGCTCCTCCCTTTTTGCCTACCCGGGGAATAAACTTTTTAATTTTCGAGCCACCCCAAAAAGCCGAATTAGCGTGATTACTTCTTGCGGATACCCCACCCGAGTGTACCGGTGCTAATTTGAACTCCGCCATTGTTATATTTTGGCGGTAATCGACGATTTTTGGTCAAATTATGACGTCACTATTGCACCAAAAAGTTGTAATTCCCAAGGTTTTGCGAATTTTGCATGACTCGACACAGGAAAGTTGTTCAGGATGCTCAACCTGGTCGATTTGTACCGTCAAATCGCGATTTCCAGAGTTGACTATTAGAAAAACAAAATGGCCGCTCTACCCTTTTCCCTTCCCGGGGAATAAAGTTTTTAATTTTCGAGCCACCCCGAAAAGCCGAATTAGCGTGATTACTTCTTGCGGATATCCCACCCGAGTGTACCGGTGCTAATTTGAACTCCGTCATTGTTATATTTTGGCGGTGGTCGACGATTTTTGGACAAATTATGACGTCACTTTTGCACCAAAAAGTTGTAATTCCCAAGGTTTTGCGAATTTTGCATGACTCCACACAGGAAAGTTGTTCAGGATGGTCAACTTGGTCGATTTGTACCGTCAAAACGCGATTTCCAGAGTTGACTATTAGAAAAACAAAATGGCCGCTCCTCCCTTTTTGCCTACCCGGGGAATAAACTTTTTAATTTTCGAGCCACCCCAAAAAGCCGAATTAGCGTGATTACTTCTTGCGGATACCCCACCCGAGTGTACCGGTGCTAATTTGAACTCCGCCATTGTTATATTTTGGCGGTAATCGACGATTTTTGGTCAAATTATGACGTCACTTTTGCACCAAAAAGTTGTAATTCCCAAGGTTTTGCGAATTTTGCATGACTCGACACAGGAAAGTTGTTCAGGATGCTCAACCTGGTCGATTTGTACCGTCAAATCGCGATTTCCAGAGTTGACTATTAGAAAAACAAAATGGCCGCTCTACCCTTTTCCCTTCCCGGGGAATAAAGTTTTTAATTTTCGAGCCACCCCGAAAAGCCGAATTAGCGTGATTACTTCTTGCGGATACCGCACCCGAGTGTACCGGTGCTAATTTGAACTCCGCTCTTGTTATATTTTGGCGGTAATCGACGATTTTTGGTCAAACTGTGACGTCACTTTTGCACCAAAAAGTTGTAATTCCCAAGGTTTTGCGAATTTTGCATGACTCCACACAGGAAAGTTGTTCAGGATGGTCAACTTGGTCGATTTGTACCGTCAAAACGCGATTTCCAGAGTTGACTATTAGAAAAACAAAATGGCCGCTCCTCCCTTTTTGCCTACCCGGGGAATAAACTTTTTAATTTTCGAGCCACCCCAAAAAGCCGAATTAGCGTGATTACTTCTTGCGGATACCCCACCCGAGTGTACCGGTGCTAATTTGAACTCCGCCATTGTTATATTTTGGCGGTAATCGACGATTTTTGGTCAAATTATGACGTCACTTTTGCACCAAAAAGTTGTAATTCCCAAGGTTTTGCGAATTTTGCATGACTCGACACAGGAAAGTTGTTCAGGATGCTCAACCTGGTCGATTTGTACCGTCAAATCGCGATTTCCAGAGTTGACTATTAGAAAAACAAAATGGCCGCTCTACCCTTTTCCCTTCCCGGGGAATAAAGTTTTTAATTTTCGAGCCACCCCGAAAAGCCGAATTAGCGTGATTACTTCTTGCGGATACCGCACCCGAGTGTACCGGTGCTAATTTGAACTCCGCTCTTGTTATATTTTGGCGGTAATCGACGATTTTTGGTCAAACTGTGACGTCACTTTTGCACCAAAAAGTTGTAATTCCCAAGGTTTTGCGAATTTTGCATGACTCGACACAGGAAAGTTGTTCAGGATGCTCAACCTGGTCGATTTGTACCGTCAAAACGCGATTTCCAGAGTTGACTATTAGAAAAACAAAATGGCCGCTCTACCCTTTTCCCTTCCCGGGGAATAAAGTTTTTAATTTTCGAGCCACCCCGAAAAGCCGAATTAGCGTGATTACTTCTTGCGGATACCCCACCCGAGTGTGCCGGTGCTAATTTGAACTCCGCCATTGTTATATTTTGGCGGTAATCGACGATTTTTGGTCAAACTGTGACGTCACTTTTGCACCAAAAAGTTGTAATTCCCAAGGTTTTGCGAATTTTGCATGACTCCACACAGGAAAGTTGTTCAGGATGCTCAACTTAGTCGATTTGTACCGTCAAAACGCGATTTCCAGAGTTGACTATTAGAAAAACAATATGGCCGCTCTACCCTTTTCCCCAGCCGGGGAATAAACTTTTTAATTTTCGAGCCACCCCGAAAAGCTGAATTATCGTGATTACTTCTTGCGGATACCCCACCCGAGTGTACCGGTGCTAATTTGAACTCCGTCATTGTTATATTTTGGCGGTAATCGACGGTTTTTGGTCAAATTGTGACGTCACTTTTGCACCAAAAAGTTGTAATTCCAAAGGTTTTGCGAATTTTGCATGACTCCACACAGGAAAGTTGTTCAGGATGCTCAACTTGGTCGATTTGTACCGTCAAAACGCGATTTCCAGAGTTGACTATTAGAAAAACAAAATGGCCGCTCTACCCTTTTCCCCAGCCGGGGAATAAACTTTTTAATTTTCGAGCCACCCCGAAAAGCTGAATTAGCGTGATTACTTCTTGCGGATACCCCACCCGAGTGTACCGGTGCTAATTTGAACTCCGTCATTGTTATATTTTGGCGGTAATCGACGATTTTGGGTCAAATTATGACGTCACTTTTGCACCAAAAAGTTGTAATTCCCAAGGTTTTGCGAATTTTGCATGACTCCACACAGGAAAGTTGTTCAGGATGCTCAACTTGGTCGATTTGTACCGTCAAAACGCGATTTCCAGAGTTGACTATTAGAAAAACAAAATGGCCGCTCTTCCCTTTTCCCTTCCCGGGGAATAAACTTTTTAATTTTCGAGCCACCCTGAAAAGCTGAATTAGCGTGATTACTTCTTGCGGAAACCCCACCCGAGTGTGCCGGTGCTAATTTGAACTACGCCATTGTTATATTTTGGCGGTAATCGACGATTTTTGGTCAAATTATGACGTCACTTTTGCACCAAAAAGCTGTAATTCCCAAGGTTTTGCGAATTTTGCATGACTCCTCACTGGAAAGTTGTTCAGGATGCTCAACCTGTTCGATTTGTACCGTCAAAACACGATTTCCAGAGTTGACTATTAGAAAAACAAAATGGCCGTTCTACCCTTTTCCCTTCCCGGGGAATAAAGTTTTTAATTTTCGAGCCCCCCCGAAAAGCTGAATTAGCGTGATTACTTCTTGCGGATACCCCACCCGAGTGTACCGGTGCTAATTTGAACTCCGTCATTATTATATTTTGGCGGTAATCGACGATTTTGGGTCAAATTATGACGTCACTTTTGCACCAAAAAGTTGTAATTCCCAAGGTTTTGCGAATTTTGCATGACTCCACACAGGAAAGTTGTTCAGGATGCTCAACTTGGTCGATTTGTACCGTCAAAACGCGATTTCCAGAGTTGACTATTAGAAAAACAAAATGGCCGCTCTTCCCTTTTCCCTTCCCGGGGAATAAACTTTTTAATTTTCGAGCCACCCTGAAAAGCTGAATTAGCGTGATTACTTCTTGCGGAAACCCCACCCGAGTGTGCCGGTGCTAATTTGAACTACGCCATTGTTATATTTTGGCGGTAATCGACGATTTTGGGTCAAATTATGACGTCACTTTTGCACCAAAAAGTTGTAATTCCAAAGGTTTTGCGAATTTTGCATGACTCCACACAGGAAAGTTGTTCAGGATGCTCAACTTGGTCGATTTGTACCGTCAAAACGCGATTTCCAGAGTTGACTATTAGAAAAACAAAATGGCCGCTCTTCCCTTTTCCCTTCCCGGGGAATAAACTTTTTAATTTTCGAGCCACCCTGAAAAGCTGAATTAGCGTGATTACTTCTTGCGGAAACCCCACCCGAGTGTGCCGGTGCTAATTTGAACTACGCCATTGTTATATTTTGGCGGTGGTCGACGATTTTTGGACAAATTATGACGTCACTTTTGCACCAAAAAGTTGTAATTCCCAAGGTTTTGCGAATTTTGCATGACTCGACACAGGAAAGTTGTTCAGGATGCTCAACCTGGTCGATTTGTACCGTCAAATCGCGATTTCCAGAGTTGACTATTAGAAAAACAAAATGGCCGCTCTACCCTTTTCCCTTCCCGGGGAATAAAGTTTTTAATTTTCGAGCCACCCCGAAAAGCCGAATTAGCGTGATTACTTCTTGCGGATATCCCACCCGAGTGTACCGGTGCTAATTTGAACTCCGTCATTGTTATATTTTGGCGGTGGTCGACGATTTTTGGACAAATTATGACGTCACTTTTGCACCAAAAAGTTGTAATTCCCAAGGTTTTGCGAATTTTGCATGACTCCACACAGGAAAGTTGTTCAGGATGGTCAACTTGGTCGATTTGTACCGTCAAAACGCGATTTCCAGAGTTGACTATTAGAAAAACAAAATGGCCGCTCCTCCCTTTTTGCCTACCCGGGGAATAAACTTTTTAATTTTCGAGCCACCCCAAAAAGCCGAATTAGCGTGATTACTTCTTGCGGATACCCCACCCGAGTGTACCGGTGCTAATTTGAACTCCGCCATTGTTATATTTTGGCGGTAATCGACGATTTTTGGTCAAATTATGACGTCACTTTTGCACCAAAAAGTTGTAATTCCCAAGGTTTTGCGAATTTTGCATGACTCGACACAGGAAAGTTGTTCAGGATGCTCAACCTGGTCGATTTGTACCGTCAAATCGCGATTTCCAGAGTTGACTATTAGAAAAACAAAATGGCCGCTCTACCCTTTTCCCTTCCCGGGGAATAAAGTTTTTAATTTTCGAGCCACCCCGAAAAGCCGAATTAGCGTGATTACTTCTTGCGGATACCGCACCCGAGTGTACCGGTGCTAATTTGAACTCCGCTCTTGTTATATTTTGGCGGTAATCGACGATTTTTGGTCAAACTGTGACGTCACTTTTGCACCAAAAAGTTGTAATTCCCAAGGTTTTGCGAATTTTGCATGACTCGACACAGGAAAGTTGTTCAGGATGCTCAACCTGGTCGATTTGTACCGTCAAAACGCGATTTCCAGAGTTGACTATTAGAAAAACAAAATGGCCGCTCTACCCTTTTCCCTTCCCGGGGAATAAAGTTTTTAATTTTCGAGCCACCCCGAAAAGCCGAATTAGCGTGATTACTTCTTGCGGATACCCCACCCGAGTGTGCCGGTGCTAATTTGAACTCCGCCATTGTTATATTTTGGCGGTAATCGACGATTTTTGGTCAAATTGTGACGTCACTTTTGCACCAAAAAGTTGTAATTCCCAAGGTTTTGCGAATTTTGCATGACTCCACACAGGAAAGTTGTTCAGGATGCTCAACTTGGTCGATTTGTACCGTCAAAACGCGATTTCCAGAGTTGACTATTAGAAAAACAAAATGGCCGCTCTTCCCTTTTCCCTTCCCGGGGAATAAACTTTTTAATTTTCGAGCCACCCTGAAAAGCTGAATTAGCGTGATTACTTCTTGCGGAAACCCCACCCGAGTGTGCCGGTGCTAATTTGAACTACGCCATTGTTATATTTTGGCGGTAATCGACGATTTTTGGTCAAATTATGACGTCACTTTTGCACCAAAAAGCTGTAATTCCCAAGGTTTTGCGAATTTTGCATGACTCCTCACTGGAAAGTTGTTCAGGATGCTCAACCTGGTCGATTTGTACCGTCAAAACGCGATTTCCAGAGTTGACTATTAGAAAAACAAAATGGCCGTTCTACCCTTTTCCCCAGCCGGGGAATAAACTTTTTAATTTTCGAGCAACCCCGAAAAGCTGAATTAGCGTGATTACTTCTTGCGGATACCCCACCCGAGTGTACCGGTGCTAATTTGAACTCCGTCATTGTTATATTTTGGCGGTAATCGAGGATTTTTGGTCAAATTATGACGTCACTTTTGCACCAAAAAGTTGTAATTCCAAAGGTTTTGCGAATTTTGCATGACTCGACACAGGAAAGTTGTTCAGGATGCTCAACCTGGTCGATTTGTACCGTTAAATCGCGATTTCCAGAGTTGACTATTAGAAAAACAAAATGGCCGCTCTTCCCTTTTCCCTTCCCGGGGAATAAAGTTTTTAATTTTCGAGCCCCCCCGAAAAGCTGAATTAGCGTGATTACTTCTTGCGGATACCCCACCCGAGTGTACCGGTGCTAATTTGAACTCCGTCATTATTATATTTTGGCGGTAATCGACGATTTTGGGTCAAATTATGACGTCACTTTTGCACCAAAAAGTTGTAATTCCCAAGGTTTTGCGAATTTTGCATGACTCCACACAGGAAAGTTGTTCAGGATGCTCAACTTGGTCGATTTGTACCGTCAAAACGCGATTTCCAGAGTTGACTATTAGAAAAACAAAATGGCCGCTCTTCCCTTTTCCCTTCCCGGGGAATAAACTTTTTAATTTTCGAGCCACCCCGAAAAGCTGAATTAGCGTGATTACTTCTTGCGGATACCCCACCCGAGTGTACCGGTGCTAATTTGAACTCCGTCATTGTTATATTTTGGCGGTAATCGACGATTTTTGGTCAAATTGTGACGTCACTTTTGCACCAAAAAGTTGTAATTCCAAAGGTTTTGCGAATTTGCATGACTCCACACAGGAAAGTTGTTCAGGATGCTCAACTTGGTCGATTTGTACCGTCAAAACGCGATTTCCAGAGTTGACTATTAGAAAAACAAAATGGCCGCTCTACCCTTTTCCCCAGCCGGGGAATAAACTTTTTAATTTTCGAGCCACCCCGAAAAGCTGAATTAGCGTGATTACTTCTTGCGGATACCCCACCCGAGTGTACAGGTGCTAATTTGAACTCCGTCATTGTTATATTTTGGCGGTAATCGACGATTTTGGGTCAAATTATGACGTCACTTTTGCACCAAAAAGTTGTAATTCCCAAGGTTTTGCGAATTTTGCATGACTCCACACAGGAAAGTTGTTCAGGATGCTCAACTTGGTCGATTTGTACCGTCAAAACGCGATTTCCAGAGTTGACTATTAGAAAAACAAAATGGCCGCTCTTCCCTTTTCCCTTCCCGGGGAATAAACTTTTTAATTTTCGAGCCACCCTGAAAAGCTGAATTAGCGTGATTACTTCTTGCGGAAACCCCACCCGAGTGTGCCGGTGCTAATTTGAACTACGCCATTGTTATATTTTGGCGGTAATCGACGATTTTTGGTCAAATTATGACGTCACTTTTGCACCAAAAAGCTGTAATTCCCAAGGTTTTGCGAATTTTGCATGACTCCTCACTGGAAAGTTGTTCAGGATGCTCAACCTGGTCGATTTGTACCGTCAAAACGCGATATCCAGAGTTGACTATTAGAAAAACAAAATGGCCGTTCTACCCTTTTCCCCAGCCGGGGAATAAACTTTTTAATTTTCGAGCAACCCCGAAAAGCTGAATTAGCGTGATTACTTCTTGCGGATACCCCACCCGAGTGTACCGGTGCTAATTTGAACTCCGTCATTGTTATATTTTGGCGGTAATCGAGGATTTTTGGTCAAATTATGACGTCACTTTTGCACCAAAAAGTTGTAATTCCAAAGGTTTTGCGAATTTTGCATGACTCGACACAGGAAAGTTGTTCAGGATGCTCAACCTGGTCGATTTGTACCGTTAAATCGCGATTTCCAGAGTTGACTATTAGAAAAACAAAATGGCCGCTCTTCCCTTTTCCCTTCCCGGGGAATAAAGTTTTTAATTTTCGAGCCCCCCCGAAAAGCTGAATTAGCGTGATTACTTCTTGCGGATACCCCACCCGAGTGTACCGGTGCTAATTTGAATTCCGTCATTATTATATTTTGGCGGTAATCGACGATTTTGGGTCAAATTATGACGTCACTTTTGCACCAAAAAGTTGTAATTCCCAAGGTTTTGCGAATTTTGCATGACTCCACACAGGAAAGTTGTTCAGGATGCTCAACTTGGTCGATTTGTACCGTCAAAACGCGATTTCCAGAGTTGACTATTAGAAAAACAAAATGGCCGCTCTTCCCTTTTCCCTTCCCGGGGAATAAACTTTTTAATTTTCGAGCCACCCTGAAAAGCTGAATTAGCGTGATTACTTCTTGCGGAAACCCCACCCGAGTGTGCCGGTGCTAATTTGAACTACGCCATTGTTATATTTTAGCGGTAATCGACGATTTTTGGTCAAATTATGACGTCACTTTTGCACCAAAAAGCTGTAATTCCCAAGGTTTTGCGAATTTTGCATGACTCCTCACTGGAAAGTTGTTCAGGATGCTCAACTTGGTCGATTTGTACCGTCAAAACGCGATTTCCAGAGTTGACTATTAGAAAAACAAAATGGCCGCTCTACCCTTTTCCCTTCCCGGGGAATAAACTTTTTAATTTTCGAGCCACCCCGAAAAGCCGAATTAGCGTGATTACTTCTTGCGGATACCCCACCCGAGTGTACCGGTGCTAATTTGAACTCCGTCATTGTTATATTTTGGCGGTAGTCGACGATTTTTGGACAAATTATGACGTCACTTTTGCACCAAAAAGTTGTAATTCCCAAGGTTTTGCGAATTTTGCATGACTCCACACAGGAAAGTTGTTCAGGATGCTCAACTTGGTCGATTTGTACCGTCAAAACGCGATTTCCAGAGTTGACTATTAGAAAAACAAAATGGCCGCTCTTCCCTTTTCCCTTCCCGGGGAATAAACTTTTTAATTTTCGAGCCACCCTGAAAAGCTGAATTAGCGTGATTACTTCTTGCGGAAACCCCACCCGAGTGTGCCGGTGCTAATTTGAACTACGCCATTGTTATATTTTAGCGGTAATCGACGATTTTTGGTCAAATTATGACGTCACTTTTGCACCAAAAAGCTGTAATTCCCAAGGTTTTGCGAATTTTGCATGCCTCCTCACTGGAAAGTTGTTCAGGATGCTCAACTTGGTCGATTTGTACCGTCAAAACGCGATTTCCAGAGTTGACTATTAGAAAAACAAAATGGCCGTTCTACCCTTTTCCCCAGCCGGGGAATAAACTTTTTAATTTTCGAGCCACCCCGAAAAGCTGAATTAGCGTGATTACTTCTTGCGGATACCCCACCCGAGTGTACCGGTGCTAATTTGAACTCCGTCATTGTTATATTTTGGCGGTAATCGACGATTTTTGGTCAAATTATGACGTCACTTTTGCACCAAAAAGTTGTAATTCCCAAGGTTTTGCGAATTTTGCATGACTCGACACAGGAAAGTTGTTCAGGATGCTCAACCTGGTCGATTTGTACCGTTAAATCGCGATTTCCAGAGTTGACTCTTAGAAAAACAAAATGGCCGCTCTACCCTTTTCCCTTCCCGGGGAATAAACTTTTTAATTTTCGAGCCACCCCGAAAAGCTGAATTAGCGTGATTACTTCTTGCGGATACCCCACCCGAGTGTACCGGTGCTAATTTGAACTCCGTCATTGTTATAATTTGGCGGTAATCGACGATTTTGGGTCAAATTATGACGTCACTTTTGCACCAAAAAGTTGTAATTCCCAAGGTTTTGCGAATTTTGCATGACTCCACACAGGAAAGTTGTTCAGGATGCTCAACTTGGTCGATTTGTACCGTCAAAACGCGATTTCCAGAGTTGACTATTAGAAAAACAATATGGCCGCTCTACCCTTTTCCCCAGCCGGGGAATAAACTTTTTAATTTTCGAGCCACCCCGAAAAGCTGAATTAGCGTGATTACTTCTTGCGGATACCCCACCCGAGTGTACCGGTGCTAATTTGAACTCCGTCATTGTTATATTTTGGCGGTAATCGACGATTTTTGGTCAAATTATGACGTCACTTTTGCACCAAAAAGTTGTAATTCCCAAGGTTTTGCGAATTTTGCATGACTCGACACAGGAAAGTTGTTCAGGATGCTCAACCTGGTCGATTTGTACCGTTAAATCGCGATTTCCAGAGTTGACTCTTAGAAAAACAAAATGGCCGCTCTACCCTTTTCCCTTCCCGGGGAATAAACTTTTTAATTTTCGAGCCACCCCGAAAAGCTGAATTAGCGTGATTACTTCTTGCGGATACCCCACCCGAGTGTACCGGTGCTAATTTGAACTCCGTCATTGTTATAATTTGGCGGTAATCGACGATTTTGGGTCAAATTATGACGTCACTTTTGCACCAAAAAGTTGTAATTCCCAAGGTTTTGCGAATTTTGCATGACTCCACACAGGAAAGTTGTTCAGGATGCTCAACTTGGTCGATTTGTACCGTCAAAACGCGATTTCCAGAGTTGACTATTAGAAAAACAATATGGCCGCTCTACCCTTTTCCCCAGCCGGGGAATAAACTTTTTAATTTTCGAGCCACCCCGAAAAGCTGAATTAGCGTGATTACTTCTTGCGGATACCCCACCCGAGTGTACCGGTGCTAATTTGAACTCCGTCATTGTTATATTTTGGCGGTAATCGACGATTTTTGGTCAAATTGTGACGTCACTTTTGCACCAAAAAGTTGTAATTCCAAAGGTTTTGCGAATTTTGCATGACTCCACACAGGAAAGTTGTTCAGGATGCTCAACTTGGTCGATTTGTACCGTCAAAACGCGATTTCCAGAGTTGACTATTAGAAAAACAAAATGGCCGTTCTACCCTTTTCCCCAGCAGGGGAATAAACTTTTTAATTTTCGAGCCACCCCGAAAAGCTGAATTAGCGTGATTACTTCTTGCGGATACCCCACCCGAGTGTACCGGTGCTAATTTGAACTCCGTCATTGTTATATTTTGGCGGTAATCGACGATTTTTGGTCAAATTATGATGTCACTTTTGCACCAAAAAGTTGTAATTCCAAAGGTTTAGCGAATTTTGCATGACTCCACACAGGAAAGTTGTTCAGGATGCTCAACTTGGTCGATTTGTTCCGTCAAAACGCGATTTCCAGAGTTGACTATTAGAAAAACAAGATGGCCGCTCCTCCCTTTTTGCCTACCCGGGGAATAAACTTTTTAATTTTCGAGCCACCCCAAATAGCCGAATTAGCGTGATTACTTCTTGCGGATACCCCACCCGAGTGTACCGGTGCTAATTTGAACTCCGTCATTGTTATATTTTGGCGGTAATAGACGATTTTTGGTCAAATTGTGACGTCACTTTTGCACCAAAAAGTTGTAATTCCAAAGGTTTTGCGAATTTTGCATGACTCCACACAGGAAAGTTGTTCAGGATGCTCAACTTGGTCGATTTGTACCGTCAAAACGCGATTTCCAGAGTTGACTATTAGAAAAACAAAATGGCCGCTCTACCCTTTTCCCCAGCCGGGGAATAAACTTTTTAATTTTCGAGCCACCCCGAAAAGCTGAATTAGCGTGATTACTTCTTGCGGATACCCCACCCGAGTGTACCGGTGCTAATTTGAACTCCGTCATTGTTATATTTTGGCGGTAATCGACGATTTTGGGTCAAATTATGACGTCACTTTTGCACCAAAAAGTTGTAATTCCCAAGGTTTTGCGAATTTTGCATGACTCCACACAGGAAAGTTGTTCAGGATGCTCAACTTGGTCGATTTGTACCGTCAAAACGCGATTTCCAGAGTTGACTATTAGAAAAACAAAATGGCCGCTCTTCCCTTTTCCCTTCCCGGGGAATAAACTTTTTAATTTTCGAGCCACCCTGAAAAGCTGAATTAGCGTGATTACTTCTTGCGGAAACCCCACCCGAGTGTGCCGGTGCTAATTTGAACTACGCCATTGTTATATTTTAGCGGTAATCGACGATTTTTGGTCAAATTATGACGTCACTTTTGCACCAAAAAGCTGTAATTCCCAAGGTTTTGCGAATTTTGCATGACTCCACACAGGAAAGTTGTTCAGGATGCTCAACTTGGTCGATTTGTACCGTCAAAACGCGATTTCCAGAGTTGACTATTAGAAAAACAAAATGGCCGCTCCTCCCTTTTTGCCTACCCGGGGAATAAACTTTTTAATTTTCGAGCCACCCCAAAAAGCCGAATTAGCGTGATTACTTCTTGCGGATACCCCACCCGAGTGTACCGGTGCTAATTTGAACTCCGCCATTGTTATATTTTGGCGGTAATCGACGATTTTTGGTCAAATTATGACGTCACTTTTGCACCAAAAAGTTGTAATTCCCAAGGTTTTGCGAATTTTGCATGACTCGACACAGGAAAGTTGTTCAGGATGCTCAACCTGGTCGATTTGTACCGTCAAATCGCGATTTCCAGAGTTGACTATTAGAAAAACAAAATGGCCGCTCTACCCTTTTCCCTTCCCGGGGAATAAAGTTTTTAATTTTCGAGCCACCCCGAAAAGCCGAATTAGCGTGATTACTTCTTGCGGATATCCCACCCGAGTGTACCGGTGCTAATTTGAACTCCGTCATTGTTATATTTTGGCGGTAGTCGACGATTTTTGGACAAATTATGACGTCACTTTTGCACTAAAAAGTTGTAATTCCCAAGGTTTTGCGAATTTTGCATGACTCGACACAGGAAAGTTGTTCAGGATGCTCAACCTGGTCGATTTGTACCGTCAAATCGCGATTTCCAGAGTTGACTATTAGAAAAACAAAATGGCCGCTCCTCCCTTTTTGCCTACCCGGGGAATAAACTTTTTAATTTTCGAGCCACCCCAAAAAGCCGAATTAGCGTGATTACTTCTTGCGGATACCCCACCCGAGTGTACCGGTGCTAATTTGAACTCCGCCATTGTTATATTTTGGCGGTAATCGACGATTTTTGGTCAAATTATGACGTCACTTTTGCACTAAAAAGTTGTAATTCCCAAGGTTTTGCGAATTTTGCATGACTCGACACAGGAAAGTTGTTCAGGATGCTCAACCTGGTCGATTTGTACCGTCAAATCGCGATTTCCAGAGTTGACTATTAGAAAAACAAAATGGCCGCTCCTCCCTTTTTGCCTACCCGGGGAATAAACTTTTTAATTTTCGAGCCACCCCAAAAAGCCGAATTAGCGTGATTACTTCTTGCGGATACCCCACCCGAGTGTACCGGTGCTAATTTGAACTCCGCCATTGTTATATTTTGGCGGTAATCGACGATTTTTGGTCAAATTATGACGTCACTTTTGCACTAAAAAGTTGTAATTCCCAAGGTTTTGCGAATTTTGCATGACTCGACACAGGAAAGTTGTTCAGGATGCTCAACTTGGTCGATTTGTACCGTCAAAACGCGATTTCCAGAGTTGACTATTAGAAAAACAAAATGGCCGCTCCTCCCTTTTTGCCTACCCGGGGAATAAACTTTTTAATTTTCGAGCCACCCCAAAAAGCCGAATTAGCGTGATTACTTCTTGCGGATACCCCACCCGAGTGTACCGGTGCTAATTTGAACTCCGCCATTGTTATATTTTGGCGGTAATCGACGATTTTTGGTCAAATTATGACGTCACTTTTGCACCAAAAAGTTGTAATTCCCAAGGTTTTGCGAATTTTGCATGACTCGACACAGGAAAGTTGTTCAGGATGCTCAACCTGGTCGATTTGTACCGTCAAATCGCGATTTCCAAAGTTGACTAATAGAAAAACAAAATGGCCGCTGTACCCTTTTCCCTTCCCGGGGAATAAACTTTTTAATTTTCGAGCCACCCCGAAAAGCTGAATTAGCGTGATTACTTCTTGCGGATATCCCACCCGAGTGTACCGGTGCTAATTTGAACTCCGTCATTGTTATATTTTGGCGGTAGTCGACGATTTTTGGACAAATTATGACGTCACTTTTGCACCAAAAAGTTGTAATTCCCAAGGTTTTGCGAATTTTGCATGACTCCACACAGGAAAGTTGTTCAGGATGCTCAACTTGGTCGATTTGTACCGTCAAAACGCGATTTCCAGAGTTGACTATTTGAAAAACAAAATGGCCGCTCTTCCCTTTTCCCTTCCCGGGGAATAAACTTTTTAATTTTCGAGCCACCCCGAAAAGCTGAATTAGCGTGATTACTTCTTGCGGAAACCCCACACGAGTGTGCCGGTGCTAATTTGAACTCCGCCATTGTTATATTTTGGCGGTAATCGACGATTTTTGGTCAAATTGTGACGTCACCTTTGCACCAAAAAGTTGTAATTCCCAAGGTTTTGCGAATTTTGCATGACTCCACACAGGAAAGTTGTTCAGGATGCTCAACTTAGTCGATTTGTACCGTCAAAACGCGATTTCCAGAGTTGACTATTAGAAAAACAAAATGGCCGCTGTACCCTTTTCCCTTCCCGGGGAATAAACTTTTTAATTTTCGAGCCACCCCGAAAAGCTGAATTAGCGTGATTACTTCTTGCGGATATCCCACCCGAGTGTACCGGTGCTAATTTGAACTCTGTCATTGTTATATTTTGGCGGTAGTCGACGATTTTTGGACAAATTATGACGTCACTTTTGCACCAAAAAGTTGTAATTCCCAAGGTTTTGCGAATTTTGCATGACTCCACACAGGAAAGTTGTTCAGGATGCTCAACTTGGTCGATTTGTACCGTCAAAACGCGATTTCCAGAGTTGACTATTAGAAAAACAAAATGGCCGCTCCTCCCTTTTTGCCTACCCGGGGAATAAACTTTTTAATTTTCGAGCCACCCCAAAAAGCCGAATTAGCGTGATTACTTCTTGCGGATACCCCACCCGAGTGTACCGGTGCTAATTTGAACTCCGCCATTGTTATATTTTGGCGGTAATCGACGATTTTTGGTCAAATTATGACGTCACTTTTGCACCAAAAAGTTGTAATTCCCAAGGTTTTGCGAATTTTGCATGACTCGACACAGGAAAGTTGTTCAGGATGCTCAACCTGGTCGATTTGTACCGTCAAATCGCGATTTCCAGAGTTGACTATTAGAAAAACAAAATGGCCGCTCTACCCTTTTCCCTTCCCGGGGAATAAAGTTTTTAATTTTCGAGCCACCCCGAAAAGCCGAATTAGCGTGATTACTTCTTGCGGATATCCCACCCGAGTGTACCGGTGCTAATTTGAACTCCGTCATTGTTATATTTTGGCGGTAGTCGACGATTTTTGGACAAATTATGACGTCACTTTTGCACTAAAAAGTTGTAATTCCCAAGGTTTTGCGAATTTTGCATGACTCCACACAGGAAAGTTGTTCAGGATGCTCAACTTGGTCGATTTGTACCGTCAAAACGCGATTTCCAGAGTTGACTATTAGAAAAACAAAATGGCCGTTCTACCCTTTTCCCCAGCCGGGGAATAAACTTTTAAATTTTCGAGCCACCCCGAAAAGCTGAATTAGCGTGATTACTTCTTGCGGATACCCCACCCGAGTGTACCGGTGCTAATTTGAACTCCGTCATTGTTATATTTTGGCGGTAATCGACGATTTTTGGTCAAATTATGACGTCACTTTTGCACCAAAAAGTTGTAATTCCCAAGGTTTTGCGAATTTTGCATGACTCGACACAGGAAAGTTGTTCAGGATGCTCAACCTGGTCGATTTGTACCGTCAAATCGCGATTTCCAGAGTTGACTATTTGAAAAACAAAATGGCCGCTCTTCCCTTTTCCCTTCCCGGGGAATAAACTTTTTAATTTTCGAGCCACCCCGAAAAGCTGAATTAGCGTGATTACTTCTTGCGGAAACCCCACACGAGTGTGCCGGTGCTAATTTGAACTCCGCCATTGTTATATTTTGGCGGTAATCGACGATTTTTGGTCAAATTGTGACGTCACCTTTGCACCAAAAAGTTGTAATTCCCAAGGTTTTGCGAATTTTGCATGACTCCACACAGGAAAGTTGTTCAGGATGCTCAACTTAGTCGATTTGTACCGTCAAAACGCGATTTCCAGAGTTGACTATTAGAAAAACAAAATGGCCGCTGTACCCTTTTCCCTTCCCGGGGAATAAACTTTTTAATTTTCGAGCCACCCCGAAAAGCTGAATTAGCGTGATTACTTCTTGCGGATATCCCACCCGAGTGTACCGGTGCTAATTTGAACTCTGTCATTGTTATATTTTGGCGGTAGTCGACGATTTTTGGACAAATTATGACGTCACTTTTTCACCAAAAAGTTGTAATTCCCAAGGTTTTGCGAATTTTGCATGACTCCACACAGGAAAGTTGTTCAGGATGCTCAACTTGGTCGATTTGTACCGTCAAAACGCGATTTCCAGAGTTGACTATTAGAAAAACAAAATGGCCGCTCCTCCCTTTTTGCCTACCCGGGGAATAAACTTTTTAATTTTCGAGCCACCCCAAAAAGCCGAATTAGCGTGATTACTTCTTGCGGATACCCCACCCGAGTGTACCGGTGCTAATTTGAACTCCGCCATTGTTATATTTTGGCGGTAATCGACGATTTTTGGTCAAATTATGACGTCACTTTTGCACCAAAAAGTTGTAATTCCCAAGGTTTTGCGAATTTTGCATGACTCGACACAGGAAAGTTGTTCAGGATGCTCAACCTGGTCGATTTGTACCGTCAAATCGCGATTTCCAGAGTTGACTATTAGAAAAACAAAATGGCCGCTCTACCATTTTCCCTTCCCGGGGAATAAAGTTTTTAATTTTCGAGCCACCCCGAAGAGCCGAATTAGCGTGATTACTTCTTGCGGATACCGCACCCGAGTGTACCGGTGCTAATTTGAACTCCGTCATTGTTATATTTTGGCGGTAATCGACGATTTTTGGTCAAATTATGACGTCACTTTTGCACCAAAAAGTTGTAATTCCCAAGGTTTTGCGAATTTTGCATGACTCGACACAGGAAAGTTGTTCAGGATGCTCAACCTGGTCGATTTGTACCGTCAAATCGCGATTTCCAGAGTTGACTATTAGAAAAACAAAATGGCCGCTCTTCCCTTTTCCCTTCCCGGGGAATAAACTTTTTAATTTTCGAGCCACCCCGAAAAGCTGAATTAGCGTGATTACTTCTTGCGGAAACCCCACACGAGTGTGCCGGTGCTAATTTGAACTCCGCCATTGTTATATTTTGGCGGTAATCGACGATTTTTGGTCAAATTGTGACGTCACTTTTGCACCAAAAAGTTGTAATTCCCAAGGTTTTGCGAATTTTGCATGACTCCACACAGGAAAGTTGTTCAGGATGCTCAACTTAGTCGATTTGTACCGTCAAAACGCGATTTCCAGAGTTGACTATTAGAAAAACAAAATGGCCGCTGTACCCTTTTCCCTTCCCGGGGAATAAACTTTTTAATTTTCGAGCCACCCCGAAAAGCTGAATTAGCGTGATTACTTCTTGCGGATATCCCACCCGAGTGTACCGGTGCTAATTTGAACTCTGTCATTGTTATATTTTGGCGGTAGTCGACGATTTTTGGACAAATTATGACGTCACTTTTGCACCAAAAAGTTGTAATTCCCAAGGTTTTGCGAATTTTGCATGACTCCACACAGGAAAGTTGTTCAGGATGCTCAACTTGGTCGATTTGTACCGTCAAAACGCGATTTCCAGAGTTGACTATTAGAAAAACAAAATTGCCGCTCCTCCCTTTTTGCCTACCCGGGGAATAAACTTTTTAATTTTCGAGCCACCCCAAAAAGCCGAATTAGCGTGATTACTTCTTGCGGATACCCCACCCGAGTGTACCGGTGCTAATTTGAACTCCGCCATTGTTATATTTTGGCGGTAATCGACGATTTTTGGTCAAATTATGACGTCACTTTTGCACCAAAAAGTTGTAATTCCCAAGGTTTTGCGAATTTTGCATGACTCGACACAGGAAAGTTGTTCAGGATGCTCAACCTGGTCGATTTGTACCGTCAAATCGCGATTTCCAGAGTTGACTATTAGAAAAACAAAATGGCCGCTCTACCCTTTTCCCTTCCCGGGGAATAAAGTTTTTAATTTTCGAGCCACCCCGAAGAGCCGAATTAGCGTGATTACTTCTTGCGGATACCGCACCCGAGTGTACCGGTGCTAATTTGAACTCCGCTCTTGTTATATTTTGGCGGTAATCGACGATTTTTGGTCAAACTGTGACGTCACTTTTGCACCAAAAAGTTGTAATTCCCAAGGTTTTGCGAATTTCGCATGACTCGACACAGGAAAGTTGTTCAGGATGATCAACCTGGTCGATTTGTACCGTCAAAACGCGATTTCCAGAGTTGACTATTAGAAAAACAAAATGGCCGCTCTACCATTTTCCCTTCCCGGGGAATAAAGTTTTTAATTTTCGAGCCACCCCGAAAAGCCGAATTAGCGTGATTACTTCTTGCGGATACCCCACCCGAGTGTGCCGATGCTAATTTGAACTCCGCCATTGTTATATTTTGGCGGTAATCGACGATTTTTGGTCAAACTGTGACGTCACTTTTGCACCAAAAAGTTGTAATTCCCAAGGTTTTGCGAATTTTGCATGACTCCACACAGGAAAGTTGTTCAGGATGCTCAACTTAGTCGATTTGTACCGTCAAAACGCGATTTCCAGAGTTGACTATTAGAAAAACAAAATGGCCGCTCTTCCCTTTTCCCTTCCCGGGGAATAAACTTTTTAATTTTCGAGCCACCCCGAAAAGCTGAATTAGCGTGATTACTTCTTGCGGAAACCCCACACGAGTGTGCCGGTGCTAATTTGAACTCCGCCATTGTTATATTTTGGCGGTAATCGACGATTTTTGGTCAAATTGTGACGTCACTTTTGCACCAAAAAGTTGTAATTCCCAAGGTTTTGCGAATTTTGCATGACTCCACACAGGAAAGTTGTTCAGGATGCTCAACTTAGTCGATTTGTACCGTCAAAACGCGATTTCCAGAGTTGACTATTAGAAAAACAAAATGGCCGCTGTACCCTTTTCCCTTCCCGGGGAATAAACTTTTTAATTTTCGAGCCACCCCGAAAAGCTGAATTAGCGTGATTACTTCTTGCGGATATCCCACCCGAGTGTACCGGTGCTAATTTGAACTCCGTCATTGTTATATTTTGGCGGTAGTCGACGATTTTTGGACAAATTATGACGTCACTTTTGCACCAAAAAGTTGTAATTCCCAAGGTTTTGCGAATTTTGCATGACTCCACACAGGAAAGTTGTTCAGGATGCTCAACTTGGTCGATTTGTACCGTCAAAACGCGATTTCCAGAGTTGACTATTAGAAAAACAAAATGGCCGCTCCTCCCTTTTTGCCTACCCGGGGAATAAACTTTTTAATTTTCGAGCCACCCCAAAAAGCCGAATTAGCGTGATTACTTCTTGCGGATACCCCACCCGAGTGTACCGGTGCTAATTTGAACTCCGCCATTGTTATATTTTGGCGGTAATCGACGATTTTTGGTCAAATTATGACGTCACTTTTGCACCAAAAAGTTGTAATTCCCAAGGTTTTGCGAATTTTGCATGACTCGACACAGGAAAGTTGTTCAGGATGCTCAACCTGGTCGATTTGTACCGTCAAATCGCGATTTCCAGAGTTGACTATTAGAAAAACAAAATGGCCGCTGTACCCTTTTCCCTTCCCGGGGAATAAAGTTTTTAATTTTCGAGCCACCCCGAAGAGCCGAATTAGCGTGATTACTTCTTGCGGATACCGCACCCGAGTGTACCGGTGCTAATTTGAACTCCGCTCTTGTTATATTTTGGCGGTAATCGACGATTTTTGGTCAAACTGTGACGTCACTTTTGCACCAAAAAGTTGTAATTCCCAAGGTTTTGCGAATTTCGCATGACTCGACACAGGAAAGTTGTTCAGGATGCTCAACCTGGTCGATTTGTACCGTCAAAACGCGATTTCCAGAGTTGACTATTAGAAAAACAAAATGGCCGCTCTACCCTTTTCCCTTCCCGGGGAATAAAGTTTTTAATTTTCGAGCCACCCCGAAAAGCCGAATTAGCGTGATTACTTCTTGCGGATACCCCACCCGAGTGTGCCGGTGCTAATTTGAACTCCGCCATTGTTATATTTTGGCGGTAATCGACGATTTTTGGTCAAACTGTGACGTCACTTTTGCACCAAAAAGTTGTAATTCCCAAGGTTTTGCGAATTTTGCATGACTCCACACAGGAAAGTTGTTCAGGATGCTCAACTTAGTCGATTTGTACCGTCAAAACGCGATTTCCAGAGTTGACTATTAGAAAAACAAAATGGCCGCTCTTCCCTTTTCCCTTCCCGGGGAATAAACTTTTTAATTTTCGAGCCACCCCGAAAAGCTGAATTAGCGTGATTACTTCTTGCGGAAACCCCACACGAGTGTGCCGGTGCTAATTTGAACTCCGCCATTGTTATATTTTGGCGGTAATCGACGATTTTTGGTCAAATTGTGACGTCACTTTTGCACCAAAAAGTTGTAATTCCCAAGGTTTTGCGAATTTTGCATGACTCGACACAGGAAAGTTGTTCAGGATGCTCAACCTGGTCGATTTGTACCGTCAAATCGCGATTTCCAGAGTTGACTATTAGAAAAACAAAATGGCCGCTCTACCCTTTTCCCTTCCCGGGGAATAAAGTTTTTAATTTTCGAGCCACCCCGAAGAGCCGAATTAGCGTGATTACTTCTTGCGGATACCGCACCCGAGTGTACCGGTGCTAATTTGAACTCCGCTCTTGTTATATTTTGGCGGTAATCGACGATTTTTGGTCAAACTGTGACGTCACTTTTGCACCAAAAAGTTGTAATTCCCAAGGTTTTGCGAATTTCGCATGACTCGACACAGGAAAGTTGTTCAGGATGCTCAACCTGGTCGATTTGTACCGTCAAAACGCGATTTCCAGAGTTGACTATTAGAAAAACAAAATGGCCGCTCTACCCTTTTCCCTTCCCGGGGAATAAAGTTTTTAATTTTCGAGCCACCCCGAAAAGCCGAATTAGCGTGATTAATTCTTGCGGATACCCCACCCGAGTGTGCCGGTGCTAATTTGAACTCCGCCATTGTTATATTTTGGCGGTAATCGACGATTTTTGGTCAAACTGTGACGTCACTTTTGCACCAAAAAGTTGTAATTCCCAAGGTTTTGCGAATTTTGCATGACTCCACACAGGAAAGTTGTTCAGGATGCTCAACTTAGTCGATTTGTACCGTCAAAACGCGATTTCCAGAGTTGACTATTAGAAAAACAAAATGGCCGCTCTTCCCTTTTCCCTTCCCGGGGAATAAACTTTTTAATTTTCGAGCCACCCCGAAAAGCTGAATTAGCGTGATTACTTCTTGCGGAAACCCCACACGAGTGTGCCGGTGCTAATTTGAACTCCGCCATTGTTATATTTTGGCGGTAATCGACGATTTTTGGTCAAATTGTGACGTCACTTTTGCACCAAAAAGTTGTAATTCCCAAGGTTTTGCGAATTTTGCATGACTCCACACAGGAAAGTTGTTCAGGATGCTCAACTTAGTCGATTTGTACCGTCAAAACGCGATTTCCAGAGTTGACTATAAGAAAAACAAAATGGCCGCTGTACCCTTTTCCCTTCCCGGGGAATAAACTTTTTAATTTTCGAGCCACCCCGAAAAGCTGAATTAGCGTGATTACTTCTTGCGGGTATCCCACCCGAGTGTACCGGTGCTAATTTGAACTCCGTCATTGTTATATTTTGGCGGTAGTCGACGATTTTTGGACAAATTATGACGTCACTTTTGCACCAAAAAGTTGTAATTCCCAAGGTTTTGCGAATTTTGCATGACTCCACACAGGAAAGTTGTTCAGGATGCTCAACTTGGTCGATTTGTACCGTCAAAACGCGATTTCCAGAGTTGACTATTAGAAAAACAAAATGGCCGCTCCTCCCTTTTTGCCTACCCGGGGAATAAACTTTTTAATTTTCGAGCCACCCCGAAAAGCTGAATTAGCGTGATTACTTCTTGCGGAAACCCCACACGAGTGTGCCGGTGCTAATTTGAACTCCGCCATTGTTATATTTTGGCGGTAATCGACGATTTTTGGTCAAATTGTGACGTCACTTTTGCACCAAAAAGTTGTAATTCCCAAGGTTTTGCGAATTTTGCATGACTCCACACAGGAAAGTTGTTCAGGATGCTCAACTTAGTCGATTTGTACCGTCAAAACGCGATTTCCAGAGTTGACTATTAGAAAAACAAAATGGCCGCTGTACCCTTTTCCCTTCCCGGGGAATAAACTTTTTAATTTTCGAGCCACCCCGAAAAGCTGAATTAGCGTGATTACTTCTTGCGGGTATCCCACCCGAGTGTACCGGTGCTAATTTGAACTCCGTCATTGTTATATTTTGGCGGTAGTCGACGATTTTTGGACAAATTATGACGTCACTTTTGCACCAAAAAGTTGTAATTCCCAAGGTTTTGCGAATTTTGCATGACTCCACACAGGAAAGTTGTTCAGGATGCTCAACTTGGTCGATTTGTACCGTCAAAACGCGATTTCCAGAGTTGACTATTAGAAAAACAAAATGGCCGCTCCTCCCTTTTTGCCTACCCGGGGAATAAACTTTTTAATTTTCGAGCCACCCCAAAAAGCCGAATTAGCGTGATTACTTCTTGCGGATACCCCACCCGAGTGTACCGGTGCTAATTTGAACTCCGCCATTGTTATATTTTGGCGGTAATCGACGATTTTTGGTCAAATTATGACGTCACTTTTGCACCAAAAAGTTGTAATTCCCAAGGTTTTGCGAATTTTGCATGACTCGACACAGGAAAGTTGTTCAGGATGCTCAACCTGGTCGATTTGTACCGTCAAATCGCGATTTCCAGAGTTGACTATTAGAAAAACAAAATGGCCGCTCTACCCTTTTCCCTTCCCGGGGAATAAAGTTTTTAATTTTCGAGCCACCCCGAAGAGCCGAATTAGCGTGATTACTTCTTGCGGATACCGCACCCGAGTGTACCGGTGCTAATTTGAACTCCGCTCTTGTTATATTTTGGCGGTAATCGACGATTTTTGGTCAAACTGTGACGTCACTTTTGCACCAAAAAGTTGTAATTCCCAAGGTTTTGCGAATTTCGCATGACTCGACACAGGAAAGTTGTTCGGGATGCTCAACCTGGTCGATTTGTACCGTCAAAACGCGATTTCCAGAGTTGACTATTAGAAAAACAAAATGGCCGCTCTACCATTTTCCCTTCCCGGGGAATAAAGTTTTTAATTTTCGAGCCACCCCGAAAAGCCGAATTAGCGTGATTACTTCTTGCGGATACCCCACCCGAGTGTGCCGATGCTAATTTGAACTCCGCCATTGTTATATTTTGGCGGTAATCGACGATTTTTGGTCAAACTGTGACGTCACTTTTGCACCAAAAAGTTGTAATTCCCAAGGTTTTGCGAATTTTGCATGACTCCACACAGGAAAGTTGTTCAGGATGCTCAACTTAGTCGATTTGTACCGTCAAAACGCGATTTCCAGAGTTGACTATTAGAAAAACAAAATGGCCGCTCTTCCCTTTTCCCTTCCCGGGGAATAAACTTTTTAATTTTCGAGCCACCCCGAAAAGCTGAATTAGCGTGATTACTTCTTGCGGAAACCCCACACGAGTGTGCCGGTGCTAATTTGAACTCCGCCATTGTTATATTTTGGCGGTAATCGACGATTTTTGGTCAAATTGTGACGTCACTTTTGCACCAAAAAGTTGTAATTCCCAAGGTTTTGCGAATTTTGCATGACTCCACACAGGAAAGTTGTTCAGGATGCTCAACTTAGTCGATTTGTACCGTCAAAACGCGATTTCCAGAGTTGACTATTAGAAAAACAAAATGGCCGCTGTACCCTTTTCCCTTCCCGGGGAATAAACTTTTTAATTTTCGAGCCACCCCGAAAAGCTGAATTAGCGTGATTACTTCTTGCGGATATCCCACCCGAGTGTACCGGTGCTAATTTGAACTCCGTCATTGTTATATTTTGGCGGTAGTCGACGATTTCTGGACAAATTATGACGTCACTTTTGCACCAAAAAGTTGTAATTCCCAAGGTTTTGCGAATTTTGCATGACTCCACACAGGAAAGTTGTTCAGGATGCTCAACTTGGTCGATTTGTACCGTCAAAACGCGATTTCCAGAGTTGACTATTAGAAAAACAAAATGGCCGCTCCTCCCTTTTTGCCTACCAGGGGAATAAACTTTTTAATTTTCGAGCCACCCCAAAAAGCCGAATTAGCGTGATTACTTCTTGCGGATACCCCACCCGAGTGTACCGGTGCTAATTTGAACTCCGCCATTGTTATATTTTGGCGGTAATCGACGATTTTTGGTCAAATTATGACGTCACTTTTGCACCAAAAAGTTGTAATTCCCAAGGTTTTGCGAATTTTGCATGACTCGACACAGGAAAGTTGTTCAGGATGCTCAACCTGGTCGATTTGTACCGTCAAATCGCGATTTCCAGAGTTGACTATTAGAAAAACAAAATGGCCGCTCTACCCTTTTCCCTTCCCGGGGAATAAAGTTTTTAATTTTCGAGCCACCCCGAAGAGCCGAATTAGCGTGATTACTTCTTGCGGATACCGCACCCGAGTGTACCGGTGCTAATTTGAACTCCGCTCTTGTTATATTTTGGCGGTAATCGACGATTTTTGGTCAAACTGTGACGTCACTTTTGCACCAAAAAGTTGTAATTCCCAAGGTTTTGCGAATTTCGCATGACTCGACACAGGAAAGTTGTTCAGGATGCTCAACCTGGTCGATTTGTACCGTCAAAACGCGATTTCCAGAGTTGACTATTAGAAAAACAAAATGGCCGCTCTACCCTTTTCCCTTCCCGGGGAATAAAGTTTTTAATTTTCGAGCCACCCCGAAAAGCCGAATTAGCGTGATTACTTCTTGCGGATACCCCACCCGAGTGTGCCGGTGCTAATTTGAACTCCGCCATTGTTATATTTTGGCGGTAATCGACGATTTTTGGTCAAACTGTGACGTCACTTTTGCACCAAAAAGTTGTAATTCCCAAGGTTTTGCGAATTTTGCATGACTCCACACAGGAAAGTTGTTCAGGATGCTCAACTTAGTCGATTTGTACCGTCAAAACGCGATTTCCAGAGTTGACTATTAGAAAAACAAAATGGCCGCTCTTCCCTTTTCCCTTCCCGGGGAATAAACTTTTTAATTTTCGAGCCACCCCGAAAAGCTGAATTAGCGTGATTACTTCTTGCGGAAACCCCACAAGAGTGTGCCGGTGCTAATTTGAACTCCGCCATTGTTATATTTTGGCGGTAATCGACGATTTTTGGTCAAATTGTGACGTCACTTTTGCACCAAAAAGTTGTAATTCCCAAGGTTTTGCGAATTTTGCATGACTCCACACAGGAAAGTTGTTCAGGATGCTCAACTTAGTCGATTTGTACCGTCAAAACGCGATTTCCAGAGTTGACTATTAGAAAAACAAAATGGCCGCTGTACCCTTTTCCCTTCCCGGGGAATAAACTTTTTAATTTTCGAGCCACCCCGAAAAGCTGAATTAGCGTGATTACTTCTTGCGGGTATCCCACCCGAGTGTACCGGTGCTAATTTGAACTCCGTCATTGTTATATTTTGGCGGTAGTCGACGATTTTTGGACAAATTATGACGTCACTTTTGCACCAAAAAGTTGTAATTCCCAAGGTTTTGCGAATTTTGCATGACTCCACACAGGAAAGTTGTTCAGGATGCTCAACTTGGTCGATTTGTACCGTCAAAACGCGATTTCCAGAGTTGACTATTAGAAAAACAAAATGGCCGCTCCTCCCTTTTTGCCTACCCGGGGAATAAACTTTTTAATTTTCGAGCCACCCCAAAAAGCCGAATTAGCGTGATTACTTCTTGCGGATACCCCACCCGAGTGTACCGGTGCTAATTTGAACTCCGCCATTGTTATATTTTGGCGGTAATCGACGATTTTTGGTCAAACTGTGACGTCACTTTTGCACCAAAAAGTTGTAATTCCCAAGGTTTTGCGAATTTTGCATGACTCGACACAGGAAAGTTGTTCAGGATGCTCAACCTGGTCGATTTGTACCGTCAAATCGCGATTTCCAGAGTTGACTATTAGAAAAACAAAATGGCCGCTCTACCCTTTTCCCTTCCCGGGGAATAAAGTTTTTAATTTTCGAGCCACCCCGAAGAGCCGAATTAGCGTGATTACTTCTTGCGGATACCGCACCCGAGTGTACCGGTGCTAATTTGAACTCCGCTCTTGTTATATTTTGGCGGTAATCGACGATTTTTGGTCAAACTGTGACGTCACTTTTGCACCAAAAAGTTGTAATTCCCAAGGTTTTGCGAATTTCGCATGACTCGACACAGGAAAGTTGTTCAGGATGCTCAACCTGGTCGATTTGTACCGTCAAAACGCGATTTCCAGAGTTGACTATTAGAAAAACAAAATGGCCGCTCTACCATTTTCCCTTCCCGGGGAATAAAGTTTTTAATTTTCGAGCCACCCCGAAAAGCCGAATTAGCGTGATTACTTCTTGCGGATACCCCACCCGAGTGTACCGGTGCTAATTTGAACTCCGCCATTGTTATATTTTGGCGGTAATCGACGATTTTTGGTCAAATTATGATGTCACTTTTGCACCAAAAAGTTGTAATTCCCAAGGTTTTGCGAATTTTGCATGACTCGACACAGGAAAGTTGTTCAGGATGCTCAACCTGGTCGATTTGTACCGTCAAATCGCGATTTCCAGAGTTGACTATTAGAAAAACAAAATGGCCGCTCTACCCTTTTCCCTTCCCGGGGAATAAAGTTTTTAATTTTCGAGCCACCCCGAAAAGCCGAATTAGCGTGATTACTTCTTGCGGATACCCCACCCGAGTGTACCGGTGCTAATTTGAACTCCGTCATTGTTATATTTTGGCGGTAATCGACGATTTTTGGTCAAATTGTGACGTCACTTTTGCACCAAAAAGTTGTAATTCCAAAGGTTTTGCGAATTTTGCATGACTCACCACAGGAAAGTTGTTCAGGATGCTCAACTTGGTCGATTTGTACCGTCAAAACGCGATTTCCAGAGTTGACTATTAGAAAAACAAAATGGCCGCCCTTCCCTTTTCCCCAGTCGGGGAATAAACTTTTTAATTTTCGAGCCACCCCGAAAAGCTGAATTAGCGTGATTACTTTTTGCGGATACTTCACCCGAGTGTACCGGTGCTAATTTGAACTCCGTCATTGTTATATTTTGGCGGTAATCGACGATTTTTTGTCAAATTGTGACGTCACTTTTGCACCAAAAAGTTGTAATTCCAAAGGTTTTGCGAATTTTGCATGACTCCAAACAGGAAAGTTGTTCAGGATGCTCAACCTGGTCGATTTGTACCGTCAAAACGCGATTTCCAGAGTTGACTATTAGAAAAACAAAATGGCCGCTCTACCCTTTTCCCCAGCCGGGGAATAAACTTTTTAATTTTTGAGCCACCCCGAAAAGCTGAATTAGCGTGATTACTTCTTGCGGATACCCCACCCGAGTGTACCGGTGCTAATTTGAACTCCGTCATTGTTATATTTTGGCGGTAATCGACGATTTTGGGTCAAATTATGACGTCACTTTTGCACCAAAAAGTTGTAATTCCCAAGGTTTTGCGAATTTTGCATGACTCCACACAGGAAAGTTGTTCAGGATGCTCAACTTGGTCGATTTGTACCGTCAAAACGCGATTTCCAGAGTTGACTATTAGAAAAACAAAATGGCCGCTCTTCCCTTTTCCCTTCCCGGGGAATAAACTTTTTAATTTTCGAGCCACCCTGAAAAGCTGAATTAGCGTGATTACTTCTTGCGGAAACCCCACCCGAGTGTGCCGGTGCTAATTTGAACTACGCCATTGTTATATTTTAGCGGTAATCGACGATTTTTGGTCAAATTATGACGTCACTTTTGCACCAAAAAGCTGTAATTCCCAAGGTTTTGCGAATTTTGCATGACTCCACACTGGAAAGTTGTTCAGGATGCTCAACTTGGTCGATTTGTACCGTCAAAACGCGATTTCCAGAGTTGACTATTAGAAAAACAAAATGGCCGCTCTTCCCTTTTCCCTTCCCGGGGAATAAACTTTTTAATTTTCGAGCCACCCCGAAATGCTGAATTAGCGTGATTACTTCTTGCGGAAACCCCACCCGAGTGTGCCGGTGCTAATTTGAACTCCGCCATTGTTATATTTTGGCGGTAATCGACGATTTTTGGTCAAATTGTGACGTCACTTTTGCACCAAAAAGTTGTAATTCCCAAGGTTTTGCGAATTTTGCATGACTCCACACAGGAAAGTTGTTCAGGATGCTCAACTTAGTCGATTTGTACCGTCAAAACGCGATTTCCAGAGTTGACTATTAGAAAAACAAAATGGCCGCTCCTCCCTTTTTGCCTACCCGGGGAATAAACTTTTTAATTTTCGAGCCACCCCGAAAAGCCGAATTAGCGTGATTACTTCTTGCGGATACCCCACCCGAGTGTGCCGGTGCTAATTTGAACTCCGCCATTGTTATATTTTGGCGGTAATCGACGATTTTTGGTCAAATTGTGACGTCACTTTTGCACCAAAAAGTTGTAATTCCCAAGGTTTTGAGAATTTTGCATGACTCCTCACAGGAAAGTTGTTTAGGATGCTCAACCTGGTCGATTTGTACCGTCAAAACGCGATTTCCAGAGTTGACTATTAGAAAAACAAAATGGCCGCTCAACCCTTTCGCCTACCCGGGGAATAAACTTTTTAATTTTCGAGCCACCCCGAAAAGCTGAATTAGCGTGATTACTTCTTGCGGATACCCCACCCGAGTGTGCCGGTGCTAATTTGAACTCCGCCAATATTATATTTTGGCGGTAATTGACGATTTTTGGTCAAATTGTGACGTCACTTTTGCACCAAAAAGTTGAAATTCCCAAGGTTTTGCGAATTTTGCATGACTCGACACAGGAAAGTTGTTCAGGATGCTCAACTTGGTCGATTTGTACCGTCAAAACGAGATTTCCAGAGTTGACTATTAGAAAAACAAAATGGCCGCTCTTCCCTTTTCCCTTCCCGGGGAATAAACTTTTTAATTTTCGAGCCACCCCGAAAAGCCGAATTAGCGTGATTACTTCTTGCGGATACCCCACCCGAGTGTGCCGGTGCTAATTTGAACTCCGCCATTGTTATATTTTGGCGGTAATCGACGATTTTTGGTCAAACTGTGACGTCACTTTTGCACCAAAAAGTTGTAATTCCCAAGGTTTTGCGAATTTTGCATGACTCCACACAGGAAAGTTGTTCAGGATGCTCAACTTAGTCGATTTGTACCGTCAAAACGCGATTTCCAGAGTTGACTATTAGAAAAACAATATGGCCGCTCTACCCTTTTCCCCAACCGGGGAATAAACTTTTTAATTTTCGAGCCACCCCGAAAAGCTGAATTAGCGTGATTACTTCTTGCGGATACCCCACCCGAGTGTACCGTTGCTAATTTGAACTCCGTCATAGTTATATTTTGGCCGTAATCGACGATTTTTGGTCAAATTGTGACGTCACTTTTGCACCAAAAAGTTGTAATTCCAAAGGTTTTGCGAATTTTGCATGACTCCACACAGGAAAGTTGTTCAGGATGCTCAACTTGGTCGATTTGTACCGTCAAAACGCGATTTCCAGAGTTGACTATTAGAAAAACAAAATGGCCGTTCTACCCTTTTCCCCAGCCGGGGAATAAACTTTTTAATTTTCGAGCCACCCCGAAAAGCTGAATTAGCGTGATTACTTCTTGCGGATACCCCACCCGAGTGTACCGGTGCTAATTTGAACTCCGTCATTGTTATATTTTGGCGGTAATCGACGATTTTGGGTCAAATTATGATGTCACTTTTGCACCAAAAAGTTGTAATTCCCAAGGTTTTGCGAATTTTGCATGACTCCACACAGGAAAGTTGTTCAGGATGCTCAACTTGGTCGATTTGTACCGTCAAAACGAGATTTCCAGAGTTGACTATTAGAAAAACAAGATGGCCGCTCCTCCCTTTTTGCCTACCCGGGGAATAAACTTTTTAATTTTCGAGCCACCCCAAATAGCCGAATTAGCGTGATTACTTCTTGCGGATACCCCACCCGAGTGTACCGGTGCTAATTTGAACTCCGCCATTGTTATATTTTGGCGGTAATCGACGATTTTTGGTCAAATTGTGACGTCACTTTTGCACCAAAAAGTTGTAATTCCCAAGGTTTTGCGAATTTTGCATGACTCCACACAGGAAAGTTGTTCAGGATGCTCAACCTGGTCGATTTGTACCGTCAAATCGCGATTTCCAGAGTTGACTATTAGAAAAACAAAATGGCCGCTCTACCCTTTTCCCTTCCCGGGGAATAAAGTTTTTAATTTTCGAGCCACCCCGAAAAGCTGAATTAGCGTGATTACTTCTTGCGGATACCGCACCCGAGTGTACCGGTGCTAATTTGAACTCCGCTCTTGTTATATTTTGGCGGTAATCGACGATTTTTGGTCAAACTGTGACGTCACTTTTGCACCAAAAAGTTGTAATTCCAAAGGTTTTGCGAATTTCGCATGACTCGACACAGGAAAGTTGTTCAGGATGCTCAACCTGGTCGATTTGTACCGTCAAAACGCGATTTCCAGAGTTGACTATTAGAAAAACAAAATGGCCGCTCCACCCTTTTCCCTTCCCGGGGAATAAAGTTTTTAATTTTCGAGCCACCCCGAAAAGCCGAATTAGCGTGATTACTTCTTGCGGATACCCCACCCGAGTGTGCCGGTGCTAATTTGAACTCCGCCATTGTTATATTTTGGCGGTAATCGACGATTTTTGGTCAAACTGTGACGTCACTTTTGCACCAAAAAGTTGTAATTCCCAAGGTTTTGCGAATTTTGCATGACTCCACACAGGAAAGTTGTTCAGGATGCTCAACTTAGTCGATTTGTACCGTCAAAACGCGATTTCCAGAGTTGACTATTAGAAAAACAATATGGCCGCTCTACCCTTTTCCCTTCCCGGGGAATAAACTTTTTAATTTTCGAGCCACCCCGAAAAGCCGAATTAGCGTGATTACTTCTTGCGGATACCCCACCCGAGTGTGCCGGTGCTAATTTGAACTCCGCCAATTTTATATTTTGGCGGTAATCGACGATTTTTGGTCAAATTGTGACGTCACTTTTGCACCAAAAAGTTGAAATTCCCATGGTTTTGCGAATTTTGCATGACTCGACACAGGAAAGTTGTTCAGGATGTTCAACTTGGTCGATTTGTACCGTCAAAACGCGATTTCCAGAGTTGACTATTAGAAAAACAAAATGGCCGCTCTTCCCTTTTCCCTTCCCGGGGAATAAACTTTTTAATTTTCGAGCCACCCCGAAAAGCCGAATTAGCGTGATTACTTCTTGCGGATACCCCACCCGAGTGTACCGGTGCTAATTTGAACTCCGCCATTGTTATATTTTGGCGGTAATCGACGATTTTTGGTCAAATTGTGACGTCACTTTTGCACCAAAAAGTTGTAATTCCAAAGGTTTTGCGAATTTTGCATGACTCACCACAGGAAAGTTGTTCAGGATGCTCAACTTGGTCGATTTGTACCGTCAAAACGCGATTTCCAGAGTTGACTATTAGAAAAACAAAATGGCCGCCCTTCCCTTTTCCCCAGTCGGGGAATAAACTTTTTAATTTTCGAGCCACCCCGAAAAGCTGAATGAGCGTGATTACTTTTTGCGGATACTTCACCCGAGTGTACCGGTGCTAATTTGAACTCCGTCATTGTTATATTTTGGCGGTAATCGACGATTTTTTGTCAAATTGTGACGTCACTTTTGCACCAAAAAGTTGTAATTCCAAAGGTTTTGCGAATTTTGCATGACTCCAAACAGGAAAGTTGTTCAGGATGCTCAACCTGGTCGATTTGTACCGTCAAAACGCGATTTCCAGAGTTGACTATTAGAAAAACAAAATGGCCGCTCTACCCTTTTCCCCAGCCGGGGAATAAACTTTTTAATTTTTGAGCCACCCCGAAAAGCTGAATTAGCGTGATTACTTCTTGCGGATACCCCACCCGAGTGTACCGGTGCTAATTTGAACTCCGTCATTGTTATATTTTGGCGGTAATCGACGATTTTGGGTCAAATTATGACGTCACTTTTGCACCAAAAAGTTGTAATTCCCAAGGTTTTGCGAATTTTGCATGACTCCACACAGGAAAGTTGTTCAGGATGCTCAACTTGGTCGATTTGTACCGTCAAAACGCGATTTCCAGAGTTGACTATTAGAAAAACAAAATGGCCGCTCTTCCCTTTTCCCTTCCCGGGGAATAAACTTTTTAATTTTCGAGCCACCCCGAAAAGCCGAATTAGCGTGATTACTTCTTGCGGATACCCCACCCGAGTGTACCGGTGCTAATTTGAACTCCGCCATTGTTATATTTTGGCGGTAATCGACGATTTCTGGTCAAATTGTGACGTCACTTTTGCACCAAAAAGTTGTAATTCCCAAGGTTTTGCGAATTTTGCATGACTCCACACAGGAAAGTTGTTCAGGATGCTCAACTTGGTCGATTTGTACCGTCAAAACGCGATTTCCAGAGTTGACTATTAGAAAAACAAAATGGCCGTTCTACCCTTTTCCCCAGCCGGGGAATAAACTTTTTAATTTTCGAGCCACCCCGAAAAGCTGAATTAGCGTGATTACTTCTTGCGGATACCCCACCCGAGTGTACCGGTGCTAATTTGAACTCCGCTATTGTTATATTTTGGCGGTAATCGACGATTTTTTGTCAAATTGTGACGTCACTTTTGCACCAAAAAGTTGTAATTCCCAAGGTTTTGCGAATTTTGCATGACTCCACACTGGAAAGTTGTTCAGGATGCTCAACTTGGTCGATTTGTACCGTCAAAACGAGATTTCCAGAGTTGACTATTAGAAAAACAAAATGGCCGCTCTTCCCTTTTCCCTTCCCGGGGAATAAACTTTTTAATTTTCGAGCCACCCCGAAAAGCTGAATTAGCGTGATTACTTCTTGCGGATACCCCACCCGAGTGTACCGGTGCTAATTTGAACTCCGTCATTGTTATATTTTGGCGGTAATCGACGATTTTGGGTCAAATTATGACGTCACTTTTGCACCAAAAAGTTGTAATTCCCAAGGTTTTGCGAATTTTGCATGACTCCACACAGGAAAGTTGTTCAGGATGCTCAACTTGGTCGATTTGTACCGTCAAAACGCGATTTCCAGAGTTGACTATTAGAAAAACAAAATGGCCGCTCTTCCCTTTTCCCTTCCCGGGGAATAAACTTTTTAATTTTCGAGCCACCCTGAAAAGCTGAATTAGCGTGATTACTTCTTGCGGAAACCCCACCCGAGTGTGCCGGTGCTAATTTGAACTACGCCATTGTTATATTTTAGCGGTAATCGACGATTTTTGGTCAAATTATGACGTCACTTTTGCACCAAAAAGCTGTAATTCCCAAGGTTTTGCGAATTTTGCATGACTCCAAACTGGAAAGTTGTTCAGGATGCTCAACTTGGTCGATTTGTACCGTCAAAACGCGATTTCCAGAGTTGACTATTAGAAAAACAAAATGGCCGCTCTTCCCTTTTCCCTTCCCGGGGAATAAACTTTTTAATTTTCGAGCCACCCCGAAATGCTGAATTAGCGTGATTACTTCTTGCGGAAACCCCACCCGAGTGTGCCGGTGCTAATTTGAACTCCGCCATTGTTATATTTTGGCGGTAATCGACGATTTTTGGTCAAATTGTGACGTCACTTTTGCACCAAAAAGTTGTAATTCCCAAGGTTTTGCGAATTTTGCATGACTCCACACAGGAAAGTTGTTCAGGATGCTCAACTTAGTCGATTTGTACCGTCAAAACGCGATTTCCAGAGTTGACTATTAGAAAAACAAAATGGCCGCTCCTCCCTTTTTGCCTACCCGGGGAATAAACTTTTTAATTTTCGAGCCACCCCGAAAAGCCGAATTAGCGTGATTACTTCTTGCGGATACCCCACCCGAGTGTGCCGGTGCTAATTTGAACTCCGCCATTGTTATATTTTGGCGGTAATCGACGATTTTTGGTCAAACTGTGACGTCACTTTTGCACCAAAAAGTTGTAATTCCCAAGGTTTTGCGAATTTTGCATGACTCCACACAGGAAAGTTGTTCAGGATGCTCAACTTAGTCGATTTGTACCGTCAAAACGCGATTTCCAGAGTTGACTATTAGAAAAACAAAATGGCCGCTCTTCCCTTTTCCCTTCCCGGGGAATAAACTTTTTAATTTTCGAGCCACCCCGAAATGCTGAATTAGCGTGATTACTTCTTGCGGAAACCCCACCCGAGTGTGCCGGTGCTAATTTGAACTCCGCCATTGTTATATTTTGGCGGTAATCGACGATTTTTGGTCAAATTGTGACGTCACTTTTGCACCAAAAAGTTGTAATTCCCAAGGTTTTGCGAATTTTGCATGACTCCACACAGGAAAGTTGTTCAGGATGCTCAACTTATTCGATTTGTACCGTCAAAACGCGATTTCCAGAGTTGACTATTAGAAAAACAAAATGGCCGCTCCTCCCTTTTTGCCTACCCGGGGAATAAACTTTTTAATTTTCGAGCCACCCCGAAAAGCCGAATTAGCGTGATTACTTCTTGCGGATACCCCACCCGAGTGTGCCGGTGCTAATTTGAACTCCGCCATTGTTATATTTTGGCGGTAATCGACGATTTTTGGTCAAACTGTGACGTCACTTTTGCACCAAAAAGTTGTAATTCCCAAGGTTTTGCGAATTTTGCATGACTCCACCCAGGAAAGTTGTTCAGGATGCTCAACTTAGTCGATTTGTACCGTCAAAACGCGATTTCCAGAGTTGACTATTAGAAAAACATTATGGCCGCTCTACCCTTTTCCCCAGCCGGGGAATAAACTTTTTAATTTTCGAGCCACCCCGAAAAGCTGAATTAGCGTGATTACTTCTTGCGGATACCCCACCCGAGTGTACCGGTGCTAATTTGAACTCCGTCATTGTTATAATTTGGCGGTAATCGACGATTTTTGGTCAAATTGTGACGTCACTTTTGCACCAAAAAGTTGTAATTCCAAAGGTTTTGCGAATTTTGCATGACTCCACACAGGAAAGTTGTTCAGGATGCTCAACTTGGTCGATTTGTACCGTCAAAACGCGATTTCCAGAGTTGACTATTAGAAAAACAAGATGGCCGCTCCTCCCTTTTTGCCTACCTTGGGAATAAACTTTTTAATTTTCGAGCCACCCCAAATAGCCGAATTAGCGTGATTACTTCTTGCGGATACCCCACCCGAGTGTACCGGTGCTAATTTGAACTCCGTCATTGTTATATTTTGGCGGTAGTCGACGATTTTTGGACAAATTATGACGTCACTTTTGCACCAAAAAGTTGTAATTCCCAAGGTTTTGCGAATTTTGCATGACTCCACACAGGAAAGTTGTTCAGGATGCTCAACTTGGTCGATTTGTACCGTCAAAACGCGATTTCCAGAGTTGACTATTAGAAAAACAAAATGGCCGCTCCTCCCTTTTTGCCTACCCGGGGAATAAACTTTTTAATTTTCGAGCCACCCCAAAAAGCCGAATTAGCGTGATTACTTCTTGCGGATACCCCACCCGAGTGTACCGGTGCTAATTTGAACTCCGCCATTGTTATATTTTGGCGGTAATCGACGATTTTTGGTCAAATTATGACGTCACTTTTGCACCAAAAAGTTGTAATTCCCAAGGTTTTGCGAATTTTGCATGACTCGACACAGGAAAGTTGTTCAGGATGCTCAACCTGGTCGATTTGTACCGTCAAATCGCGATTTCCAGAGTTGACTATTAGAAAAACAAAATGGCCGCTCTACCCTTTTACCTTCCTGGGGAATAAAGTTTTTAATTTTCGAGCCACCCCGAAAAGCCGAATTAGCGTGATTACTTCTTGCGGATACCCCACCCGAGTGTGCCGGTGCTAATTTGAACTCCGCCATTGTTATATTTTGGCGGTAATCGACGATTTTTGGTCA
The DNA here is from genome assembly GCF_032118995.1 of Asterias amurensis. Taxonomy (NCBI): domain Eukaryota; kingdom Metazoa; phylum Echinodermata; class Asteroidea; order Forcipulatida; family Asteriidae; genus Asterias; species Asterias amurensis. Next base: position 10,844,206 of record NC_092659.1, read on the forward strand.
AACTGTGACGTCACTTTTGCACCAAAAAGTTGTAATTCCCAAGGTTTTGCGAATTTTGCATGACTCCACACAGGAAAGTTGTTCAGGATGCTCAACTTAGTCGATTTGTACTGTCAAAGCGCGATTTCCAGAGTTGACTATTAGAAAAACAAAATGGCCGCTCCTCCCTTTTTGCCTACCCGGGGAATAAACTTTTTAATTTTCGAGCCACCCCGAAAAGCCGAATTAGCGTGATTACTTCTTGCGGATACCCCACCCGAGTGTGCCGGTGCTAATTTGAACTCCGCCATTGTTATATTTTGGCGGTAATCGACGATTTTTGGTCAAACTGTGACGTCACTTTTGCACCAAAAAGTTGTAATTCCCAAGGTTTTGCGAATTTTGCATGACTCCACACAGGAAAGTTGTTCAGGATGCTCAACTTAGTCGATTTGTACCGTCAAAACGCGATTTCCAGAGTTGACTATTAGAAAAACAAAATGGCCGCTCTTCCCTTTTCCCTTCCCGGGGAATAAACTTTTTAATTTTCGAGCCACCCCGAAATGCTGAATTAGCGTGATTACTTCTTGCGGAAACCCCACCCGAGTGTGCCGGTGCTAATTTGAACTCCGCCATTGTTATATTTTGGCGGTAATCGACGATTTTTGGTCAAATTGTGACGTCACTTTTGCACCAAAAAGTTGTAATTCCCAAGGTTTTGCGAATTTTGCATGACTCCACACAGGAAAGTTGTTCAGGATGCTCAACTTAGTCGATTTGTACCGTCAAAACGCGATTTCCAGAGTTGACTATTAGAAAAACAAAATGGCCGCTCCTCCCTTTTTGCCTACCCGGGGAATAAACTTTTTAATTTTCGAGCCACCCCGAAAAGCCGAATTAGCGTGATTACTTCTTGCGGATACCCCACCCGAGTGTACCGGTGCTAATTTGAACTCCGCCATTGTTATATTTTGGCGGTAATCGACGATTTTTGGTCAAACTGTGACGTCACTTTTGCACCAAAAAATTGTAATTCCAAAGGTTTTGCGAATTTTGCATGACTCCACACAGGAAAGTTGTTCAGGATGCTCAACTTGGTCGATTTGTACCGTCAAAACGCGATTTCCAGAGTTGACTATTAGAAAAACAAGATGGCCGCTCCTCCCTTTTTGCCTACCATGGGAATAAACTTTTTAATTTTCGAGCCACCCCAAATAGCCGAATTAGCGTGATTACTTCTTGCGGATACCCCACCCGAGTGTACCGGTGCTAATTTGAACTCCGCCATTGTTATATTTTGGCGGTAGTCGACGATTTTTGGACAAATTATGACGTCACTTTTGCACCAAAAAGTTGTAATTCCCAAGGTTTTGCGAATTTTGCATGACTCCACACAGGAAAGTTGTTCAGGATGCTCAACTTGGTCGATTTGTACCGTCAAAACGCGATTTCCAGAGTTGACTATTAGAAAAACAAAATGGCCGCTCCTCCCTTTTTGCCTACCCGGGGAATAAACTTTTTAATTTTCGAGCCACCCCAAAAAGCCGAATTAGCGTGATTACTTCTTGCGGATACCCCACCCGAGTGTACCGGTGCTAATTTGAACTCCGCCATTGTTATATTTTGGCGGTAATCGACGATTTTTGGTCAAACTGTGACGTCACTTTTGCACCAAAAAGTTGTAATTCCCAAGGTTTTGCGAATTTTGCATGACTCCACACAGGAAAGTTGTTCAGGATGCTCAACTTAGTCGATTTGTACCGTCAAAACGCGATTTCCAGAGTTGACTATTAGAAAAACATTATGGCCGCTCTACCCTTTTCCCCAGCCGGGGAATAAACTTTTTAATTTTCGAGCCACCCCGAAAAGCTGAATTAGCGTGATTACTTCTTGCGGATACCCCACCCGAGTGTACCGGTGCTAATTTGAACTCCGTCATTGTTATATTTTGGCGGTAATCGACGATTTTTGGTCAAACTGTGACGTCACTTTTGCACCAAAAAGTTGTAATTCCCAAGGTTTTGCGAATTTTGCATGACTCCACACAGGAAAGTTGTTCAGGATGCTCAACTTGGTCGATTTGTACCGTCAAAACGCGATTTCCAGAGTTGACTATTAGAAAAACAAAATGGCCGCTCTACCCTTTTCCCCAGCCGGGGAATAAACTTTTTAATTTTTGAGCCACCCCGAAAAGCTGAATTAGCGTGATTACTTCTTGCGGATACCCCACCCGAGTGTACCGGTGCTAATTTGAACTCCGTCATTGTTATATTTTGGCGGTAATCGACGATTTTGGGTCAAATTATGACGTCACTTTTGCACCAAAAAGTTGTAATTCCCAAGGTTTTGCGAATTTTGCATGACTCCACACAGGAAAGTTGTTCAGGATGCTCAACTTGGTCGATTTGTACCGTCAAAACGCGATTTCCAGAGTTGACTATTAGAAAAACAAAATGGCCGCTCTTCCCTTTTCCCTTCCCGGGGAATAAACTTTTTAATTTTCGAGCCACCCCGAAAAGCCGAATTAGCGTGATTACTTCTTGCGGATACCCCACCCGAGTGTACCGGTGCTAATTTGAACTCCGCCATTGTTATATTTTGGCGGTAATCGACGATTTCTGGTCAAATTGTGACGTCACTTTTGCACCAAAAAGTTGTAATTCCCAAGGTTTTGCGAATTTTGCATGACTCCACACAGGAAAGTTGTTCAGGATGCTCAACTTGGTCGATTTGTACCGTCAAAACGCGATTTCCAGAGTTGACTATTAGAAAAACAAAATGGCCGTTCTACCCTTTTCCCCAGCCGGGGAATAAACTTTTTAATTTTCGAGCCACCCCGAAAAGCTGAATTAGCGTGATTACTTCTTGCGGATACCCCACCCGAGTGTACCGGTGCTAATTTGAACTCCGCTATTGTTATATTTTGGCGGTAATCGACGATTTTTTGTCAAATTGTGACGTCACTTTTGCACCAAAAAGTTGTAATTCCCAAGGTTTTGCGAATTTTGCATGACTCCACACTGGAAAGTTGTTCAGGATGCTCAACTTGGTCGATTTGTACCGTCAAAACGAGATTTCCAGAGTTGACTATTAGAAAAACAAAATGGCCGCTCTTCCCTTTTCCCTTCCCGGGGAATAAACTTTTTAATTTTCGAGCCACCCCGAAAAGCTGAATTAGCGTGATTACTTCTTGCGGATACCCCACCCGAGTGTACCGGTGCTAATTTGAACTCCGTCATTGTTATATTTTGGCGGTAATCGACGATTTTGGGTCAAATTATGACGTCACTTTTGCACCAAAAAGTTGTAATTCCCAAGGTTTTGCGAATTTTGCATGACTCCACACAGGAAAGTTGTTCAGGATGCTCAACTTGGTCGATTTGTACCGTCAAAACGCGATTTCCAGAGTTGACTATTAGAAAAACAAAATGGCCGCTCTTCCCTTTTCCCTTCCCGGGGAATAAACTTTTTAATTTTCGAGCCACCCTGAAAAGCTGAATTAGCGTGATTACTTCTTGCGGAAACCCCACCCGAGTGTGCCGGTGCTAATTTGAACTACGCCATTGTTATATTTTAGCGGTAATCGACGATTTTTGGTCAAATTATGACGTCACTTTTGCACCAAAAAGCTGTAATTCCCAAGGTTTTGCGAATTTTGCATGACTCCACACTGGAAAGTTGTTCAGGATGCTCAACTTGGTCGATTTGTACCGTCAAAACGCGATTTCCAGAGTTGACTATTAGAAAAACAAAATGGCCGCTCTTCCCTTTTCCCTTCCCGGGGAATAAACTTTTTAATTTTCGAGCCACCCCGAAATGCTGAATTAGCGTGATTACTTCTTGCGGAAACCCCACCCGAGTGTGCCGGTGCTAATTTGAACTCCGCCATTGTTATATTTTGGCGGTAATCGACGATTTTTGGTCAAATTGTGACGTCACTTTTGCACCAAAAAGTTGTAATTCCCAAGGTTTTGCGAATTTTGCATGACTCCACACAGGAAAGTTGTTCAGGATGCTCAACTTAGTCGATTTGTACCGTCAAAACGCGATTTCCAGAGTTGACTATTAGAAAAACAAAATGGCCGCTCCTCCCTTTTTGCCTACCCGGGGAATAAACTTTTTAATTTTCGAGCCACCCCGAAAAGCCGAATTAGCGTGATTACTTCTTGCGGATACCCCACCCGAGTGTGCCGGTGCTAATTTGAACTCCGCCATTGTTATATTTTGGCGGTAATCGACGATTTTTGGTCAAACTGTGACGTCACTTTTGCACCAAAAAGTTGTAATTCCCAAGGTTTTGCGAATTTTGCATGACTCCACACAGGAAAGTTGTTCAGGATGCTCAACTTAGTCGATTTGTACCGTCAAAACGCGATTTCCAGAGTTGACTATTAGAAAAACAAAATGGCCGCTCTTCCCTTTTCCCTTCCCGGGGAATAAACTTTTTAATTTTCGAGCCACCCCGAAATGCTGAATTAGCGTGATTACTTCTTGCGGAAACCCCACCCGAGTGTGCCGGTGCTAATTTGAACTCCGCCATTGTTATATTTTGGCGGTAATCGACGATTTTTGGTCAAATTGTGACGTCACTTTTGCACCAAAAAGTTGTAATTCCCAAGGTTTTGCGAATTTTGCATGACTCCACACAGGAAAGTTGTTCAGGATGCTCAACTTATTCGATTTGTACCGTCAAAACGCGATTTCCAGAGTTGACTATTAGAAAAACAAAATGGCCGCTCCTCCCTTTTTGCCTACCCGGGGAATAAACTTTTTAATTTTCGAGCCACCCCGAAAAGCCGAATTAGCGTGATTACTTCTTGCGGATACCCCACCCGAGTGTGCCGGTGCTAATTTGAACTCCGCCATTGTTATATTTTGGCGGTAATCGACGATTTTTGGTCAAACTGTGACGTCACTTTTGCACCAAAAAGTTGTAATTCCCAAGGTTTTGCGAATTTTGCATGACTCCACCCAGGAAAGTTGTTCAGGATGCTCAACTTAGTCGATTTGTACCGTCAAAACGCGATTTCCAGAGTTGACTATTAGAAAAACATTATGGCCGCTCTACCCTTTTCCCCAGCCGGGGAATAAACTTTTTAATTTTCGAGCCACCCCGAAAAGCTGAATTAGCGTGATTACTTCTTGCGGATACCCCACCCGAGTGTACCGGTGCTAATTTGAACTCCGTCATTGTTATAATTTGGCGGTAATCGACGATTTTTGGTCAAATTGTGACGTCACTTTTGCACCAAAAAGTTGTAATTCCAAAGGTTTTGCGAATTTTGCATGACTCCACACAGGAAAGTTGTTCAGGATGCTCAACTTGGTCGATTTGTACCGTCAAAACGCGATTTCCAGAGTTGACTATTAGAAAAACAAGATGGCCGCTCCTCCCTTTTTGCCTACCTTGGGAATAAACTTTTTAATTTTCGAGCCACCCCAAATAGCCGAATTAGCGTGATTACTTCTTGCGGATACCCCACCCGAGTGTACCGGTGCTAATTTGAACTCCGTCATTGTTATATTTTGGCGGTAGTCGACGATTTTTGGACAAATTATGACGTCACTTTTGCACCAAAAAGCTGTAATTCCCAAGGTTTTGCGAATTTTGCATGACTCCACACTGGAAAGTTGTTCAGGATGCTCAACTTGGTCGATTTGTACCGTCAAAACGAGATTTCCAGAGTTGACTATTAGAAAAACAAAATGGCCGCTCTTCCCTTTTCCCTTCCCGGGGAATAAACTTTTTAATTTTCGAGCCACCCCGAAAAGCTGAATTAGCGTGATTACTTCTTGCGGATACCCCACCCGAGTGTACCGGTGCTAATTTGAACTCCGTCATTGTTATATTTTGGCGGTAATCGACGATTTTGGGTCAAATTATGACGTCACTTTTGCACCAAAAAGTTGTAATTCCCAAGGTTTTGCGAATTTTGCATGACTCCACACAGGAAAGTTGTTCAGGATGCTCAACTTGGTCGATTTGTACCGTCAAAACGCGATTTCCAGAGTTGACTATTAGAAAAACAAAATGGCCGCTCTTCCCTTTTCCCTTCCCGGGGAATAAACTTTTTAATTTTCGAGCCACCCTGAAAAGCTGAATTAGCGTGATTACTTCTTGCGGAAACCCCACCCGAGTGTGCCGGTGCTAATTTGAACTACGCCATTGTTATATTTTAGCGGTAATCGACGATTTTTGGTCAAATTATGACGTCACTTTTGCACCAAAAAGCTGTAATTCCCAAGGTTTTGCGAATTTTGCATGACTCCACACTGGAAAGTTGTTCAGGATGCTCAACTTGGTCGATTTGTACCGTCAAAACGCGATTTCCAGAGTTGACTATTAGAAAAACAAAATGGCCGCTCTTCCCTTTTCCCTTCCCGGGGAATAAACTTTTTAATTTTCGAGCCACCCCGAAATGCTGAATTAGCGTGATTACTTCTTGCGGAAACCCCACCCGAGTGTGCCGGTGCTAATTTGAACTCCGCCATTGTTATATTTTGGCGGTAATCGACGATTTTTGGTCAAATTGTGACGTCACTTTTGCACCAAAAAGTTGTAATTCCCAAGGTTTTGCGAATTTTGCATGACTCCACACAGGAAAGTTGTTCAGGATGCTCAACTTAGTCGATTTGTACCGTCAAAACGCGATTTCCAGAGTTGACTATTAGAAAAACAAAATGGCCGCTCCTCCCTTTTTGCCTACCCGGGGAATAAACTTTTTAATTTTCGAGCCACCCCGAAAAGCCGAATTAGCGTGATTACTTCTTGCGGATACCCCACCCGAGTGTGCCGGTGCTAATTTGAACTCCGCCATTGTTATATTTTGGCGGTAATCGACGATTTTTGGTCAAACTGTGACGTCACTTTTGCACCAAAAAGTTGTAATTCCCAAGGTTTTGCGAATTTTGCATGACTCCACACAGGAAAGTTGTTCAGGATGCTCAACTTAGTCGATTTGTACCGTCAAAACGCGATTTCCAGAGTTGACTATTAGAAAAACAAAATGGCCGCTCTTCCCTTTTCCCTTCCCGGGGAATAAACTTTTTAATTTTCGAGCCACCCCGAAATGCTGAATTAGCGTGATTACTTCTTGCGGAAACCCCACCCGAGTGTGCCGGTGCTAATTTGAACTCCGCCATTGTTATATTTTGGCGGTAATCGACGATTTTTGGTCAAATTGTGACGTCACTTTTGCACCAAAAAGTTGTAATTCCCAAGGTTTTGCGAATTTTGCATGACTCCACACAGGAAAGTTGTTCAGGATGCTCAACTTATTCGATTTGTACCGTCAAAACGCGATTTCCAGAGTTGACTATTAGAAAAACAAAATGGCCGCTCCTCCCTTTTTGCCTACCCGGGGAATAAACTTTTTAATTTTCGAGCCACCCCGAAAAGCCGAATTAGCGTGATTACTTCTTGCGGATACCCCACCCGAGTGTGCCGGTGCTAATTTGAACTCCGCCATTGTTATATTTTGGCGGTAATCGACGATTTTTGGTCAAACTGTGACGTCACTTTTGCACCAAAAAGTTGTAATTCCCAAGGTTTTGCGAATTTTGCATGACTCCACCCAGGAAAGTTGTTCAGGATGCTCAACTTAGTCGATTTGTACCGTCAAAACGCGATTTCCAGAGTTGACTATTAGAAAAACATTATGGCCGCTCTACCCTTTTCCCCAGCCGGGGAATAAACTTTTTAATTTTCGAGCCACCCCGAAAAGCTGAATTAGCGTGATTACTTCTTGCGGATACCCCACCCGAGTGTACCGGTGCTAATTTGAACTCCGTCATTGTTATAATTTGGCGGTAATCGACGATTTTTGGTCAAATTGTGACGTCACTTTTGCACCAAAAAGTTGTAATTCCAAAGGTTTTGCGAATTTTGCATGACTCCACACAGGAAAGTTGTTCAGGATGCTCAACTTGGTCGATTTGTACCGTCAAAACGCGATTTCCAGAGTTGACTATTAGAAAAACAAGATGGCCGCTCCTCCCTTTTTGCCTACCTTGGGAATAAACTTTTTAATTTTCGAGCCACCCCAAATAGCCGAATTAGCGTGATTACTTCTTGCGGATACCCCACCCGAGTGTACCGGTGCTAATTTGAACTCCGTCATTGTTATATTTTGGCGGTAGTCGACGATTTTTGGACAAATTATGACGTCACTTTTGCACCAAAAAGTTGTAATTCCCAAGGTTTTGCGAATTTTGCATGACTCCACACAGGAAAGTTGTTCAGGATGCTCAACTTGGTCGATTTGTACCGTCAAAACGCGATATCCAGAGTTGACTATTAGAAAAACAAAATGGCCGCTCCTCCCTTTTTGCCTACCCGGGGAATAAACTTTTTAATTTTCGAGCCACCCCAAAAAGCCGAATTAGCGTGATTACTTCTTGCGGATACCCCACCCGAGTGTACCGGTGCTAATTTGAACTCCGCCATTGTTATATTTTGGCGGTAATCGACGATTTTTGGTCAAATTATGACGTCACTTTTGCACCAAAAAGTTGTAATTCCCAAGGTTTTGCGAATTTTGCATGACTCCACACAGGAAAGTTGTTCAGGATGCTCAACTTAGTCGATTTGTACTGTCAAAGCGCGATTTCCAGAGTTGACTATTAGAAAAACAAAATGGCCGCTCCTCCCTTTTTGCCTACCCGGGGAATAAACTTTTTAATTTTCGAGCCACCCCGAAAAGCCGAATTAGCGTGATTACTTCTTGCGGATACCCCACCCGAGTGTGCCGGTGCTAATTTGAACTCCGCCATTGTTATATTTTGGCGGTAATCGACGATTTTTGGTCAAACTGTGACGTCACTTTTGCACCAAAAAGTTGTAATTCCCAAGGTTTTGCGAATTTTGCATGACTCCACACAGGAAAGTTGTTCAGGATGCTCAACTTAGTCGATTTGTACCGTCAAAACGCGATTTCCAGAGTTGACTATTAGAAAAACAAGATGGCCGCTCCTCCCTTTTTGCCTACCATGGGAATAAACTTTTTAATTTTCGAGCCACCCCAAATAGCCGAATTAGCGTGATTACTTCTTGCGGATACCCCACCCGAGTGTACCGGTGCTAATTTGAACTCCGCCATTGTTATATTTTGGCGGTAGTCGACGATTTTTGGACAAATTATGACGTCACTTTTGCACCAAAAAGTTGTAATTCCCAAGGTTTTGCGAATTTTGCATGACTCCACACAGGAAAGTTGTTCAGGATGCTCAACTTGGTCGATTTGTACCGTCAAAACGCGATTTCCAGAGTTGACTATTAGAAAAACAAAAAGGCCGCTCCTCCCTTTTTGCCTACCCGGGGAATAAACTTTTTAATTTTCGAGCCACCCCAAAAAGCCGAATTAGCGTGATTACTTCTTGCGGATACCCCACCCGAGTGTACCGGTGCTAATTTGAACTCCGCCATTGTTATATTTTGGCGGTAATCGACGATTTTTGGTCAAACTGTGACGTCACTTTTGCACCAAAAAGTTGTAATTCCCAAGGTTTTGCGAATTTTGCATGACTCCACACAGGAAAGTTGTTCAGGATGCTCAACTTAGTCGATTTGTACCGTCAAAACGCGATTTCCAGAGTTGACTATTAGAAAAACATTATGGCCGCTCTACCCTTTTCCCCAGCCGGGGAATAAACTTTTTAATTTTCGAGCCACCCCGAAAAGCTGAATTAGCGTGATTACTTCTTGCGGATACCCCACCCGAGTGTACCGGTGCTAATTTGAACTCCGTCATTGTTATATTTTGGCGGTAATCGACGATTTTTGGTCAAACTGTGACGTCACTTTTGCACCAAAAAGTTGTAATTCCCAAGGTTTTGCGAATTTTGCATGACTCCACACAGGAAAGTTGTTCAGGATGCTCAACTTGGTCGATTTGTACCGTCAAAACGCGATTTCCAGAGTTGACTATTAGAAAAACAAAATGGCCGCTCCTCCCTTTTTGCCTACCCGGGGAATAAACTTTTTAATTTTCGAGCCACCCCAAAAAGCCGAATTAGCGTGATTACTTCTTGCGGATACCCCACCCGAGTGTACCGGTGCTAATTTGAACTCCGCCATTGTTATATTTTGGCGGTAATCGACGATTTTTGGTCAAACTGTGACGTCACTTTTGCACCAAAAAGTTGTAATTCCCAAGGTTTTGCGAATTTTGCATGACTCCACACAGGAAAGTTGTTCAGGATGCTCAACTTAGTCGATTTGTACCGTCAAAACGCGATTTCCAGAGTTGACTATTAGAAAAACATTATGGCCGCTCTACCCTTTTCCCCAGCCGGGGAATAAACTTTTTAATTTTCGAGCCACCCCGAAAAGCTGAATTAGCGTGATTACTTCTTGCGGATACCCCACCCGAGTGTACCGGTGCTAATTTGAACTCCGTCATTGTTATATTTTGGCGGTAATCGACGATTTTTGGTCAAACTGTGACGTCACTTTTGCACCAAAAAGTTGTAATTCCCAAGGTTTTGCGAATTTTGCATGACTCCACACAGGAAAGTTGTTCAGGATGCTCAACTTGGTCGATTTGTACCGTCAAAACGCGATTTCCAGAGTTGACTATTAGAAAAACAAAATGGCCGCTCCTCCCTTTTTGCCTACCCGGGGAATAAACTTTTTAATTTTCGAGCCACCCCAAAAAGCCGAATTAGCGTGATTACTTCTTGCGGATACCCCACCCGAGTGTACCGGTGCTAATTTGAACTCCGTCATTGTTATATTTTGGCGGTAGTCGACGATTTTTGGACAAATTATGACGTCACTTTTGCACCAAAAAGTTGTAATTCCCAAGGTTTTGCGAATTTTGCATGACTCCACACAGGAAAGTTGTTCAGGATGCTCAACTTGGTCGATTTGTACCGTCAAAACGCGATTTCCAGAGTTGACTATTAGAAAAACAAAATGGCCGCTCCTCCCTTTTTGCCTACCCGGGGAATAAACTTTTTAATTTTCGAGCCACCCCAAAAAGCCGAATTAGCGTGATTACTTCTTGCGGATACCCCACCCGAGTGTACCGGTGCTAATTTGAACTCCGCCATTGTTATATTTTGGCGGTAATCGACGATTTTTGGTCAAACTGTGACGTCACTTTTGCACCAAAAAGTTGTAATTCCCAAGGTTTTGCGAATTTTGCATGACTCCACACAGGAAAGTTGTTCAGGATGCTCAACTTAGTCGATTTGTACCGTCAAAACGCGATTTCCAGAGTTGACTATTAGAAAAACATTATGGCCGCTCTACCCTTTTCCCCAGCCGGGGAATAAACTTTTTAATTTTCGAGCCACCCCGAAAAGCTGAATTAGCGTGATTACTTCTTGCGGATACCCCACCCGAGTGTACCGGTGCTAATTTGAACTCCGTCATTGTTATATTTTGGCGGTAATCGACGATTTTTGGTCAAACTGTGACGTCACTTTTGCACCAAAAAGTTGTAATTCCCAAGGTTTTGCGAATTTTGCATGACTCCACACAGGAAAGTTGTTCAGGATGCTCAACTTGGTCGATTTGTACCGTCAAAACGCGATTTCCAGAGTTGACTATTAGAAAAACAAAATGGCCGCTCCTCCCTTTTTGCCTACCCGGGGAATAAACTTTTTAATTTTCGAGCCACCCCAAAAAGCCGAATTAGCGTGATTACTTCTTGCGGATACCCCACCCGAGTGTACCGGTGCTAATTTGAACTCCGTCATTGTTATATTTTGGCGGTAGTCGACGATTTTTGGACAAATTATGACGTCACTTTTGCACCAAAAAGTTGTAATTCCCAAGGTTTTGCGAATTTTGCATGACTCCACACAGGAAAGTTGTTCAGGATGCTCAACTTGGTCGATTTGTACCGTCAAAACGCGATTTCCAGAGTTGACTATTAGAAAAACAAAATGGCCGCTCCTCCCTTTTTGCCTACCCGGGGAATAAACTTTTTAATTTTCGAGCCACCCCAAAAAGCCGAATTAGCGTGATTACTTCTTGCGGATACCCCACCCGAGTGTACCGGTGCTAATTTGAACTCCGCCATTGTTATATTTTGGCGGTAATCGACGTTTTTTGGTCAAATTATGACGTCACTTTTGCACCAAAAAGTTGTAATTCCCAAGGTTTTGCGAATTTTGCATGACTCGACACAGGAAAGTTGTTCAGGATGCTCAACCTGGTCGATTTGTACCGTCAAATCGCGATTTCCAGAGTTGACTATTAGAAAAACAAAATGGCCGCTCTACCCTTTTACCTTCCTGGGGAATAAAGTTTTTAATTTTCGAGCCACCCCGAAAAGCCGAATTAGCGTGATTACTTCTTGCGGATACCCCACCCGAGTGTGCCGGTGCTAATTTGAACTCCGCCATTGTTATATTTTGGCGGTAATCGACGATTTTTGGTCAAACTGTGACGTCACTTTTGCACCAAAAAGTTGTAATTCCCAAGGTTTTGCGAATTTTGCATGACTCCACACAGGAAAGTTGTTCAGGATGCTCAACTTAGTCGATTTGTACTGTCAAAGCGCGATTTCCAGAGTTGACTATTAGAAAAACAAAATGGCCGCTCCTCCCTTTTTGCCTACCCGGGGAATAAACTTTTTAATTTTCGAGCCACCCCGAAAAGCCGAATTAGCGTGATTACTTCTTGCGGATACCCCACCCGAGTGTGCCGGTGCTAATTTGAACTCCGCCATTGTTATATTTTGGCGGTAATCGACGATTTTTGGTCAAACTGTGACGTCACTTTTGCACCAAAAAGTTGTAATTCCCAAGGTTTTGCGAATTTTGCATGACTCCACACAGGAAAGTTGTTCAGGATGCTCAACTTAGTCGATTTGTACCGTCAAAACGCGATTTCCAGAGTTGACTATTAGAAAAACAAAATGGCCGCTCTTCCCTTTTCCCTTCCCGGGGAATAAACTTTTTAATTTTCGAGCCACCCCGAAATGCTGAATTAGCGTGATTACTTCTTGCGGAAACCCCACCCGAGTGTGCCGGTGCTAATTTGAACTCCGCCATTGTTATATTTTGGCGGTAATCGACGATTTTTGGTCAAATTGTGACGTCACTTTTGCACCAAAAAGTTGTAATTCCCAAGGTTTTGCGAATTTTGCATGACTCCACACAGGAAAGTTGTTCAGGATGCTCAACTTAGTCGATTTGTACCGTCAAAACGCGATTTCCAGAGTTGACTATTAGAAAAACAAAATGGCCGCTCCTCCCTTTTTGCCTACCCGGGGAATAAACTTTTTAATTTTCGAGCCACCCCGAAAAGCCGAATTAGCGTGATTACTTCTTGCGGATACCCCACCCGAGTGTACCGGTGCTAATTTGAACTCCGCCATTGTTATATTTTGGCGGTAATCGACGATTTTTGGTCAAACTGTGACGTCACTTTTGCACCAAAAAATTGTAATTCCAAAGGTTTTGCGAATTTTGCATGACTCCACACAGGAAAGTTGTTCAGGATGCTCAACTTGGTCGATTTGTACCGTCAAAACGCGATTTCCAGAGTTGACTATTAGAAAAACAAGATGGCCGCTCCTCCCTTTTTGCCTACCTTGGGAATAAACTTTTTAATTTTCGAGCCACCCCAAATAGCCGAATTAGCGTGATTACTTCTTGCGGATACCCCACCCGAGTGTACCGGTGCTAATTTGAACTCCGCCATTGTTATATTTTGGCGGTAGTCGACGATTTTTGGACAAATTATGACGTCACTTTTGCACCAAAAAGTTGTAATTCCCAAGGTTTTGCGAATTTTGCATGACTCCACACAGGAAAGTTGTTCAGGATGCTCAACTTGGTCGATTTGTACCGTCAAAACGCGATTTCCAGAGTTGACTATTAGAAAAACAAAATGGCCGCTCCTCCCTTTTTGCCTACCCGGGGAATAAACTTTTTAATTTTCGAGCCACCCCAAAAAGCCGAATTAGCGTGATTACTTCTTGCGGATACCCCACCCGAGTGTACCGGTGCTAATTTGAACTCCGCCATTGTTATATTTTGGCGGTAATCGACGATTTTTGGTCAAACTGTGACGTCACTTTTGCACCAAAAAGTTGTAATTCCCAAGGTTTTGCGAATTTTGCATGACTCCACACAGGAAAGTTGTTCAGGATGCTCAACTTAGTCGATTTGTACCGTCAAAACGCGATTTCCAGAGTTGACTATTAGAAAAACATTATGGCCGCTCTACCCTTTTCCCCAGCCGGGGAATAAACTTTTTAATTTTCGAGCCACCCCGAAAAGCTGAATTAGCGTGATTACTTCTTGCGGATACCCCACCCGAGTGTACCGGTGCTAATTTGAACTCCGTCATTGTTATATTTTGGCGGTAATCGACGATTTTTGGTCAAACTGTGACGTCACTTTTGCACCAAAAAGTTGTAATTCCCAAGGTTTTGCGAATTTTGCATGACTCCACACAGGAAAGTTGTTCAGGATGCTCAACTTGGTCGATTTGTACCGTCAAAACGCGATTTCCAGAGTTGACTATTAGAAAAACAAAATGGCCGCTCCTCCCTTTTTGCCTACCCGGGGAATAAACTTTTTAATTTTCGAGCCACCCCAAAAAGCCGAATTAGCGTGATTACTTCTTGCGGATACCCCACCCGAGTGTACCGGTGCTAATTTGAACTCCGTCATTGTTATATTTTGGCGGTAATCGACGATTTTTGGTCAAATTGTGACGTCACTTTTGCACCAAAAAGTTGTAATTCCAAAGGTTTTGCGAATTTTGCATGACTCCACACAGGAAAGTTGTTCAGGATGCTCAACTTGGTCGATTTGTACCGTCAAAACGCGATTTCCAGAGTTGACTATTAGAAAAACAAGATGGCCGCTCCTCCCTTTTTGCCTACCTTGGGAATAAACTTTTTAATTTTCGAGCCACCCCAAATAGCCGAATTAGCGTGATTACTTCTTGCGGATACCCCACCCGAGTGTACCGGTGCTAATTTGAACTCCGTCATTGTTATATTTTGGCGGTAGTCGACGATTTTTGGACAAATTATGACGTCACTTTTGCACCAAAAAGTTGTAATTCCCAAGGTTTTGCGAATTTTGCATGACTCCACACAGGAAAGTTGTTCAGGATGCTCAACTTGGTCGATTTGTACCGTCAAAACGCGATTTCCAGAGTTGACTATTAGAAAAACAAAATGGCCGCTCCTCCCTTTTTGCCTACCCGGGGAATAAACTTTTTAATTTTCGAGCCACCCCAAAAAGCCGAATTAGCGTGATTACTTCTTGCGGATACCCCACCCGAGTGTACCGGTGCTAATTTGAACTCCGCCATTGTTATATTTTGGCGGTAATCGACGATTTTTGGTCAAATTATGACGTCACTTTTGCACCAAAAAGTTGTAATTCCCAAGGTTTTGCGAATTTTGCATGACTCGACACAGGAAAGTTGTTCAGGATGCTCAACCTGGTCGATTTGTACCGTCAAATCGCGATTTCCAGAGTTGACTATTAGAAAAACAAAATGGCCGCTCTACCCTTTTACCTTCCTGGGGAATAAAGTTTTTAATTTTCGAGCCACCCCGAAAAGCCGAATTAGCGTGATTACTTCTTGCGGATATCCCACCCGAGTGTGCCGGTGCTAATTTGAACTCCGCCATTGTTATATTTTGGCGGTAATCGACGATTTTTGGTCAAACTGTGACGTCACTTTTGCACCAAAAAGTTGTAATTCCCAAGGTTTTGCGAATTTTGCATGACTCCACACAGGAAAGTTGTTCAGGATGCTCAACTTAGTCGATTTGTACCGTCAAAACGCGATTTCCAGAGTTGACTATTAGAAAAACATTATGGCCGCTCTACCCTTTTCCCCAGCCGGGGAATAAGCTTTTTAATTTTCGAGCCACCCCGAAAAGCTGAATTAGCGTGATTACTTCTTGCGGATACCCCACCCGAGTGTACCGGTGCTAATTTGAACTCCGTCATTGTTATATTTTGGCGGTAATCGACGATTTTTGGTCAAATTGTGACGTCACTTTTGCACCAAAAAGTTGTAATTCCAAAGGTTTTGCGAATTTTGCATGACTCCACACAGGAAAGTTGTTCAGGATGCTCAACTTGGTCGATTTGTACCGTCAAAACGCGATTTCCAGAGTTGACTATTAGAAAAACAAGATGGCCGCTCCTCCCTTTTTGCCTACCTTGGGAATAAACTTTTTAATTTTCGAGCCACCCCAAATAGCCGAATTAGCGTGATTACTTCTTGCGGATACCCCACCCGAGTGTGCCGGTGCTAATTTGAACTCCGCCATTGTTATATTTTGGCGGTAATCGACGATTTTTGGTCAAACTGTGACGTCACTTTTGCACCAAAAAGTTGTAATTCCCAAGGTTTTGCGAATTTTGCATGACTCCACCCAGGAAAGTTGTTCAGGATGCTCAACTTAGTCGATTTGTACCGTCAAAACGCGATTTCCAGAGTTGACTATTAGAAAAACATTATGGCCGCTCTACCATTTTCCCCAGCCGGGGAATAAACTTTTTAATTTTCGAGCCACCCCGAAAAGCTGAATTAGCGTGATTACTTCTTGCGGATACCCCACCCGAGTGTACCGGTGCTAATTTGAACTCCGTCATTGTTATATTTTGGCGGTAATCGACGATTTTTGGTCAAATTGTGACGTCACTTTTGCACCAAAAAGTTGTAATTCCAAAGGTTTTGCGAATTTTGCATGACTCCACACAGGAAAGTTGTTCAGGATGCTCAACTTGGTCGATTTGTACCGTCAAAACGCGATTTCCAGAGTTGACTATTAGAAAAACAAGATGGCCGCTCCTCCCTTTTTGCCTACCTTGGGAATAAACTTTTTAATTTTCGAGCCACCCCAAATAGCCGAATTAGCGTGATTACTTCTTGCGGATACCCCACCCGAGTGTACCGGTGCTAATTTGAACTCCGTCATTGTTATATTTTGGCGGTAGTCGACGATTTTTGGACAAATTATGACGTCACTTTTGCACCAAAAAGTTGTAATTCCCAAGGTTTTGCGAATTTTGCATGACTCCACACAGGAAAGTTGTTCAGGATGGTCAACTTGGTCGATTTGTACCGTCAAAACGCGATTTCCAGAGTTGACTATTAGAAAAACAAAATGGCCGCTCCTCCCTTTTTGCCTACCCGGGGAATAAACTTTTTAATTTTCGAGCCACCCCAAAAAGCCGAATTAGCGTGATTACTTCTTGCGGATACCCCACCCGAGTGTACCGGTGCTAATTTGAACTCCGCCATTGTTATATTTTGGCGGTAATCGACGATTTTTGGTCAAATTATGACGTCACTTTTGCACCAAAAAGTTGTAATTCCCAAGGTTTTGCGAATTTTGCATGACTCCACACAGGAAAGTTGTTCAGGATGCTCAACCTGGTCGATTTGTACCGTCAAATCGCGATTTCCAGAGTTGACTATTAGAAAAACAAAATGGCCGCTCCTCCCTTTTTGCCTACACGGGGAATAATCTTTTTAATTTTCGAGCCACCCCAAATAGCCGAATTAGCGTGATTACTTCTTGCGGATACCCCACCCGAGTGTACCGGTGCTAATTTGAACTCCGCCATTGTTATATTTTGGCGGTAATCGACGATTTTGGGTCAAATTGTGACGTCACTTTTGCACCAAAAAGTTGTAATTCCCAAGGTTTTGCGAATTTTGCATGACTCCACACAGGAAAGTTGTTCAGGATGCTCAACTTGGTCGATTTGTACCGTCAAAACGCGATTTCCAGAGTTGACTATTAGAAAAACAAAATGGCCGCTCCTCCCTTTTTGCCTACCCGGGGAATAAACTTTTTAATTTTCGAGCCACCCCAAAAAGCCGAATTAGCGTGATTACTTCTTGCGGATACCCCACCCGAGTGTACCGGTGCTAATTTGAACTCCGCCATTGTTATATTTTGGCGGTAATCGACGATTTTTGGTCAAATTATGACGTCACTTTTGCACCAAAAAGTTGTAATTCCCAAGGTTTTGCGAATTTTGCATGACTCGACACAGGAAAGTTGTTCAGGATGCTCAACCTGGTCGATTTGTACCGTCAAATCGCGATTTCCAGAGTTGACTATTAGAAAAACAAAATGGCCGCTCTACCCTTTTACCTTCCTGGGGAATAAAGTTTTTAATTTTCGAGCCACCCCGAAAAGCCGAATTAGCGTGATTACTTCTTGCGGATACCCCACCCGAGTGTGCCGGTGCTAATTTGAACTCCGCCATTGTTATATTTTGGCGGTAATCGACGATTTTTGGTCAAACTGTGACGTCACTTTTGCACCAAAAAGTTGTAATTCCCAAGGTTTTGCGAATTTTGCATGACTCCACACAGGAAAGTTGTTCAGGATGCTCAACTTAGTCGATTTGTACTGTCAAAACGCGATTTCCAGAGTTGACTATTAGAAAAACATTATGGCCGCTCTACCCTTTTCCCCAGCCGGGGAATAAGCTTTTTAATTTTCGAGCCACCCCGAAAAGCTGAATTAGCGTGATTACTTCTTGCGGATACCCCACCCGAGTGTACCGGTGCTAATTTGAACTCCGTCATTGTTATATTTTGGCGGTAATCGACGATTTTTGGTCAAATTGTGACGTCACTTTTGCACCAAAAAGTTGTAATTCCAAAGGTTTTGCGAATTTTGCATGACTCCACACAGGAAAGTTGTTCAGGATGCTCAACTTGGTCGAATTGTACCGTCAAAACGCGATTTCCAGAGTTGACTATTAGAAAAACAAGATGGCCGCTCCTCCCTTTTTGCCTACCTTGGGAATAAACTTTTTAATTTTCGAGCCACCCCAAATAGCCGAATTAGCGTGATTACTTCTTGCGGATACCCCACCCGAGTGTACCGGTGCTAATTTGAACTCCGTCATTGTTATATTTTGGCGGTAGTCGACGATTTTTGGACAAATTATGACGTCACTTTTGCACCAAAAAGTTGTAATTCCCAAGGTTTTGCGAATTTTGCATGACTCGACACAGGAAAGTTGTTCAGGATGCTCAACCTGGTCGATTTGTACCGTCAAATCGCGATTTCCAGAGTTGACTATTAGAAAAACAAAATGGCCGCTCTACCCTTTTACCTTCCCGGGGAATAAAGTTTTTAATTTTCGAGCCACCCCGAAAAGCCGAATTAGCGTGATTACTTCTTGCGGATACCCCACCCGAGTGTGCCGGTGCTAATTTGAACTCCGCCATTGTTATATTTTGGCGGTAATCGACGATTTTTGGTCAAACTGTGACGTCACTTTTGCACCAAAAAGTTGTAATTCCAAAGGTTTTGCGAATTTTGCATGACTCCACACAGGAAAGTTGTTCAGGATGCTCAACTTGGTCGATTTGTACCGTCAAAACGCGATTTCCAGAGTTGACTATTAGAAAAACAAGATGGCCGCTCCTCCCTTTTTGCCTACCTTGGGAATAAACTTTTTAATTTTCGAGCCACCCCAAATAGCCGAATTAGCGTGATTACTTCTTGCGGATACCCCACCCGAGTGTACCGGTGCTAATTTGAACTCCGCCATTGTTATATTTTGGCGGTAATCGACGATTTTTGGTCAAACTGTGACGTCACTTTTGCACCAAAAAGTTGTAATTCCCAAGGTTTTGCGAATTTTGCATGACTCCACACAGGAAAGTTGTTCAGGATGCTCAACTTAGTCGATTTGTACCGTCAAAACGCGATTTCCAGAGTTGACTATTAGAAAAACATTATGGCCGCTCTACCCTTTTCCCCAGCCGGGGAATAAACTTTTTAATTTTCGAGCCACCCCGAAAAGCTGAATTAGCGTGATTACTTCTTGCGGATACCCCACCCGAGTGTACCGGTGCTAATTTGAACTCCGTCATTGTTATATTTTGGCGGTAATCGACGATTTTTGGTCAAATTGTGACGTCACTTTTGCACCAAAAAGTTGTAATTCCAAAGGTTTTGCGAATTTTGCATGACTCGACACAGGAAAGTTGTTCAGGATGCTCAACTTGGTCGATTTGTACCGTCAAAACGCGATTTCCAGAGTTGACTATTAGAAAAACAAGATGGCCGCTCCTCCCTTTTTGCCTACCTTGGGAATAAACTTTTTAATTTTCGAGCCACCCCAAATAGCCGAATTAGCGTGATTACTTCTTGCGGATACCCCACCCGAGTGTACCGGTGCTAATTTGAACTCCGTCATTGTTATATTTTGGCGGTAGTCGACGATTTTTGGACAAATTATGACGTCACTTTTGCACCAAAAAGTTGTAATTCCCAAGGTTTTGCGAATTTTGCATGACTCCACACAGGAAAGTTGTTCAGGATGCTCAACTTGGTCGATTTGTACCGTCAAAACGCGATTTCCAGAGTTGACTATTAGAAAAACAAAATGGCCGCTCCTCCCTTTTTGCCTACCCGGGGAATAAACTTTTTAATTTTCGAGCCACCCCAAAAAGCCGAATTAGCGTGATTACTTCTTGCGGATACCCCACCCGAGTGTACCGGTGCTAATTTGAACTCCGCCATTGTTATATTTTGGCGGTAATCGACGATTTTTGGTCAAATTATGACGTCACTTTTGCACCAAAAAGTTGTAATTCCCAAGGTTTTGCGAATTTTGCATGACTCGACACAGGAAAGTTGTTCAGGATGCTCAACCTGGTCGATTTGTACCGTCAAATCGCGATTTCCAGAGTTGACTATTAGAAAAACAAAATGGCCGCTCTACCCTTTTACCTTCCTGGGGAATAAAGTTTTTAATTTTCGAGCCACCCCGAAAAGCCGAATTAGCATGATTACTTCTTGCGGATATCCCACCCGAGTGTGCCGGTGCTAATTTGAACTCCGCCATTGTTATATTTTGGCGGTAATCGACGATTTTTGGTCAAACTGTGACGTCACTTTTGCACCAAAAAGTTGTAATTCCCAAGGTTTTGCGAATTTTGCATGACTCCACACAGGAAAGTTGTTCAGGATGCTCAACTTAGTCGATTTGTACCGTCAAAACGCGATTTCCAGAGTTGACTATTAGAAAAACATTATGGCCGCTCTACCCTTTTCCCCAGCCGGGGAATAAGCTTTTTAATTTTCGAGCCACCCCGAAAAGCTGAATTAGCGTGATTACTTCTTGCGGATACCCCACCCGAGTGTACCGGTGCTAATTTGAACTCCGTCATTGTTATATTTTGGCGGTAATCGACGATTTTTGGTCAAATTATGGCGTCACTTTTGCACCAAAAAGTTGTAATTCCAAAGGTTTTGCGAATTTTGCATGACTCCACACAGGAAAGTTGTTCAGGATGCTCAACTTGGTCGATTTGTACCGTCAAAACGCGATTTCCAGAGTTGACTATTAGAAAAACAAAATGGCCGCTCTACCCTTTTCCCCAGCCGGGGAATAAACTTTTTAATTTTCGAGCCACCCCGAAAAGCTGAATTAGCGTGATTACTTCTTGCGGATACCCCACCCGAGTGTGCCGGTGCTAATTTGAACTCCGCCATTGTTATATTTTGGCGGTAATCGACGATTTTTGGTCAAACTGTGACGTCACTTTTGCACCAAAAAGTTGTAATTCCAAAGGTTTTGCGAATTTTGCATGACTCCACACAGGAAAGTTGTTCAGGATGCTCAACTTGGTCGATTTGTACCGTCAAAACGCGATTTCCAGAGTTGACTATTAGAAAAACAAGATGGCCGCTCCTCCCTTTTTGCCTACCTTGGGAATAAACTTTTTAATTTTCGAGCCACCCCAAATAGCCGAATTAGCGTGATTACTTCTTGCGGATACCCCACCCGAGTGTACCGGTGCTAATTTGAACTCCGTCATTGTTATATTTTGGCGGTAGTCGACGATTTTTGGACAAATTATGACGTCACTTTTGCACCAAAAAGTTGTAATTCCCAAGGTTTTGCGAATTTTGCATGACTCCACACAGGAAAGTTGTTCAGGATGCTCAACTTGGTCGATTTGTACCGTCAAAACGCGATTTCCAGAGTTGACTATTAGAAAAACAAAATGACCGCTCCTCCCTTTTTGCCTACCCGGGGAATAAACTTTTTAATTTTCGAGCCACCCCAAATAGCCGAATTAGCGTGATTACTTCTTGCGGATACCCCACCCGAGTGTACCGGTGCTAATTTGAACTCCGCCATTGTTATATTTTGGCGGTAATCGACGATTTTTGGTCAAACTGTGACGTCACTTTTGCACCAAAAAGTTGTAATTCCCAAGGTTTTGCGAATTTTGCATGACTCCACACAGGAAAGTTGTTCAGGATGCTCAACTTAGTCGATTTGTACCGTCAAAACGCGATTTCCAGAGTTGACTATTAGAAAAACATTATGGCCGCTCTACCCTTTTCCCCAGCCGGGGAATAAACTTTTTAATTTTCGAGCCACCCCGAAAAGCTGAATTAGCGTGATTACTTCTTGCGGATACCCCACCCGAGTGTACCGGTGCTAATTTGAACTCCGTCATTGTTATATTTTGGCGGTAATCGACGATTTTTGGTCAAATTGTGACGTCACTTTTGCACCAAAAAGTTGTAATTCCAAAGGTTTTGCGAATTTTGCATGACTCGACACAGGAAAGTTGTTCAGGATGCTCAACTTGGTCGATTTGTACCGTCAAAACGCGATTTCCAGAGTTGACTATTAGAAAAACAAGATGGCCGCTCCTCCCTTTTTGCCTACCTTGGGAATAAACTTTTTAATTTTCGAGCCACCCCAAATAGCCGAATTAGCGTGATTACTTCTTGCGGATACCCCACCCGAGTGTACCGGTGCTAATTTGAACTCCGTCATTGTTATATTTTGGCGGTAGTCGACGATTTTTGGACAAATTATGACGTCACTTTTGCACCAAAAAGTTGTAATTCCCAAGGTTTTGCGAATTTTGCATGACTCCACACAGGAAAGTTGTTCAGGATGCTCAACTTGGTCGATTTGTACCGTCAAAACGCGATTTCCAGAGTTGACTATTAGAAAAACAAAATGGCCGCTCCTCCCTTTTTGCCTACCCGGGGAATAAACTTTTTAATTTTCGAGCCACCCCAAAAAGCCGAATTAGCGTGATTACTTCTTGCGGATACCCCACCCGAGTGTACCGGTGCTAATTTGAACTCCGCCATTGTTATATTTTGGCGGTAATCGACGATTTTTGGTCAAATTATGACGTCACTTTTGCACCAAAAAGTTGTAATTCCCAAGGTTTTGCGAATTTTGCATGACTCGACACAGGAAAGTTGTTCAGGATGCTCAACCTGGTCGATTTGTACCGTCAAATCGCGATTTCCAGAGTTGACTATTAGAAAAACAAAATGGCCGCTCTACCCTTTTACCTTCCTGGGGAATAAAGTTTTTAATTTTCGAGCCACCCCGAAAAGCCGAATTAGCATGATTACTTCTTGCGGATATCCCACCCGAGTGTGCCGGTGCTAATTTGAACTCCGCCATTGTTATATTTTGGCGGTAATCGACGATTTTTGGTCAAACTGTGACGTCACTTTTGCACCAAAAAGTTGTAATTCCCAAGGTTTTGCGAATTTTGCATGACTCCACACAGGAAAGTTGTTCAGGATGCTCAACTTAGTCGATTTGTACCGTCAAAACGCGATTTCCAGAGTTGACTATTAGAAAAACATTATGGCCGCTCTACCCTTTTCCCCAGCCGGGGAATAAGCTTTTTAATTTTCGAGCCACCCCGAAAAGCTGAATTAGCGTGATTACTTCTTGCGGATACCCCACCCGAGTGTACCGGTGCTAATTTGAACTCCGTCATTGTTATATTTTGGCGGTAATCGACGATTTTTGGTCAAATTATGGCGTCACTTTTGCACCAAAAAGTTGTAATTCCAAAGGTTTTGCGAATTTTGCATGACTCCACACAGGAAAGTTGTTCAGGATGCTCAACTTGGTCGATTTGTACCGTCAAAACGCGATTTCCAGAGTTGACTATTAGAAAAACAAAATGGCCGCTCTACCCTTTTCCCCAGCCGGGGAATAAACTTTTTAATTTTCGAGCCACCCCGAAAAGCTGAATTAGCGTGATTACTTCTTGCGGATACCCCACCCGAGTGTACCGGTGCTAATTTGAACTCCGTCATTGTTATATTTTGGCGGTAATCGACGATTTTGGCGGTAATCGACGATTTTTGGTCAAATTGTGACGTCACTTTTGCACCAAAAAGTTGCAATTCCAAAGGTTTTACGAATTTTGCATGACTCCACACAGGAAAGTTGTTCAGGATGCTCAACTTGGTCGATTTGTACCGTCAAAACGCGATTTCCAGAGTTGACTATTAGAAAAACAAAATGGCCGCTCTTGGCTTTTCCCTTCCCGGGGAATAAACTTTTTAATTTTCGAGCCACCCCGAAAAGCTGAATTAGCGTGATTACTTCTTG
The DNA here is from genome assembly GCF_032118995.1 of Asterias amurensis. Taxonomy (NCBI): domain Eukaryota; kingdom Metazoa; phylum Echinodermata; class Asteroidea; order Forcipulatida; family Asteriidae; genus Asterias; species Asterias amurensis. The sequence continues at coordinate 10,868,557 of NC_092659.1, forward strand.
CGGAAACCCCACCCGAGGGTGCCGGTGCTAATTTGAACTACGCCATTGTTATATTTTGGCGGTAATCGACGATTTTTGGTCAAATTGTGACGTCACTTTTGCACCAAAAAGTTGTAATTCCCAAGGTTTTGCGAATTTTGCATGACTCCACACAGGAAAGTTGTTCAGGATGCTCAACTTGGTCGATTTGTACCGTCAAAACGCGATTTCCAGAGTTGACTATTAGAAAAACAAAATGGCCGTTCTACCCTTTTCCCCAGCCGGGGAATAAACTTTTTAATTTTCGAGCCACCCCGAAAAGCTGAATTAGCGTGATTACTTCTTGCGGATACCCCACCCGAGTGTACCGGTGCTAGATTGAACTCCGTCATTGTTATATTTTGGCGGTAGTCGACGATTTTTGGACAAATTATGACGTCACTTTTGCACCAAAAAGTTGTAATTCCCAAGGTTTTGCGAATTTTGCATGACTCCACACAGGAAAGTTGTTCAGGATGCTCAACTTGGTCGATTTGTACCGTCAAAACGCGATTTCCAGAGTTGACTATTAGAAAAACAAAATGGCAGCTCCTCCCTTTTTGCCTACCCGGGGAATAAACTTTTTAATTTTCGAGCCACCCCGAAAAGCCGAATTAGCGTGATTACTTCTTGCGGATACCTCACCCGAGTGTGCCGGTGCTAATTTGAACTCCGCCATTGTTATAATTTGGCGGTAATCGACGATTTTTGGTCAAATTATGACGTCACTTTTGCACCAAAAAGTTGTAATTCCAAAGGTTTTGCGAATTTTGCATGACTCCACACAGGAAAGTTGTTCAGGATGCTCAACTTGGTCGATTTGTACCGTCAAAACGCGATTTCCAGAGTTGACTATTAGAAAAACAAAATGGCCGCTCTACCCTTTTCCCCAGCCGGGGAATAAACTTTTTAATTTTCGAGCCACCCCGAAAAGCTGAATTAGCGTGATTACTTCTTGCGGATACCCCACCCGAGTGTACCGGTGCTAATTTGAACTCCGTCATTGTTATATTTTGGCGGTAATCGACGATTTTGGGTCAAATTATGATGTCACTTTTGCACCAAAAAGTTGTAATTCCCAAGGTTTTGCGAATTTTGCATGACTCCACACAGGAAAGTTGTTCAGGATGCTCAACTTGGTCGATTTGTTCCGTCAAAACGCGATTTCCAGAGTTGACTATTAGAAAAACAAGATGGCCGCTCCTCCCTTTTTGCCTAGCCGGGGAATAAACTTTTTAATTTTCGAGCCACCCCAAATAGCCGAATTAGCGTGATTACTTCTTGCGGATACCCCACCCGAGTGTACCGGTGCTAATTTGAACTCCGCCATTGTTATATTTTGGCGGTAATCGACGATTTTGGGTCAAATTGTGACGTCACTTTTGCACCAAAAAGTTGTAATTCCCAAGGTTTTGCGAATTTTGCATGACTCCACACAGGAAAGTTGTTCAGGATGCTCAACTTGGTCAATTTGTACCGTCAAAACGCGATTTCCAGAGTTGACTATTAGAAAAACAAAATGGCCGCTCTTCCCTTTTACCTTCCCGGGGAATAAACTTTTTAATTTTCGAGCCACCCCGAAAAGCTGAATTAGCGTGATTACTTCTTGCGGAAACCCCACCCGAGTGTGCCGGTGCTAATTTGAACTACGCCATTGTTATATTTTGGCGGTAATCGACGATTTTTGGTCAAATTGTGACGTCACTTTTGCACCAAAAAGTTGTAATTCCAAAGGTTTTGCGAATTTTGCATGACTCCACACAGGAAAGTTGTTCAGGATGCTCAACTTGGTCGATTTGTACCGTCAAAACGCGATTTCCAGAGTTGACTATTAGAAAAACAAAATGGCCGCTGTACCCTTTTCCCCAGCCGGGGAATAAACTTTTTAATTTTCGAGCCACCCCGAAAAGCTGAATTAGCGTGATTACTTCTTGCGGATACCCCACCCGAGTGTACCGGTGCTAATTTGAACTCCGTCATTGTTATATTTTGGCGGTAATCGACGATTTTGGCGGTAATCGACGATTTTTGGTCAAATTGTGACGTCACTTTTGCACCAAAAAGTTGTAATTCCAAAGGTTTTGCGAATTTTGCATGACTCCACACATGAAAGTTGTTCAGGATGCTCAACTTGGTCGATTTGTACCGTCAAAACGCGATTTCCAGAGTTGACTATTAGAAAAACAAAATGGCCGCTCTTCCCTTTTACCTTCCCGGGGAATAAAGTTTTTAATTTTCGAGCCACCCCGAAAAGCCGAATTAGCGTGATTACTTCTCGCGGATACCCCACCCGAGTGTGCCGGTGCTAATTTGAACTCCGCCATTGTTATATTTTGGCGGTAATCGACGATTTTTGGTCAAATTGTGACGTCAATTTTGCACCAAAAAGTTGTAATTCCAAAGGTTTTGCGAATTTTGCATGACTCCACACAGGAAAGTTGTTCAGGATGCTCAACTTGGTCGATTTGTACCGTCAAAACGCGATTTCCAGAGTTGACTATTAGAAAAACAAAATGGCCGCTCCTCCCTTTTTGCCTACCCGGGGAATAAACTTTTTAATTTTCGAGCCACCCCAAAAAGCTGAATTAGCGTGATTACTTCTTGCGGATACCCCACCCGAGTGTACCGGTGCTAATTTGAACTCCGCCATTGTTATATTTTGGCGGTAATCGACAATTTTTGGTCAAATTATGACGTCACTTTTGCACCAAAAAGTTGTAGATCCCAAGGTTTTGCGAATTTTGCATGACTCGACACAGGAAAGTTGTTCAGGATGCTCAACCTGGTCGATTTGTACCGTCAAATCGCGATTTCCAGAGTTGACTATTAGAAAAACAAAATGGCCGCTCTACCCTTTTACCTTCCCGGGGAATAAAGTTTTTAATTTTCGAGCCACCCCGAAAAGCCGAATTAGCGTGATTACTTCTCGCGGATACCCCACCCGAGTGTGCCGGTGCTAATTTGAACTCCGCCATTGTTATATTTTGGCGGTAATCGACGATTTTTGGTCAAATTATGACGTCACTTTTGCACCAAAAAGTTGTAATTCCAAAGGTTTTGCGAATTTTGCATGACTCGACACAGGAAAGTTGTTCAGGATGCTCAACTTGGTCGATTTGTACCGTCAAAACGCGATTTCCAGAGTTGACTATTAGAAAAACAAAATGGCCGCTCTACCCTTTTCCCCAGCCGGGGAATAAACTTTTTAATTTTCGAGCCACCCCGAAAAGCTGAATTAGCGTGATTACTTCTTGCGGATACCCCACCCGAGTGTACCGGTGCTAATTTGAACTCCGTCATTGTTATATTTTGGCGGTAATCGACGATTTTGGCGGTAATCGACGATTTTTGGTCAAATTGTGACGTCACTTTTGCACCAAAAAGTTGCAATTCCAAAGGTTTTACGAATTTTGCATGACTCCACACAGGAAAGTTGTTCAGGATGCTCAACTTGGTCGATTTGTACCGTCAAAACGCGATTTCCAGAGTTGACTATTAGAAAAACAAAATGGCCGCTCTTGCCTTTTCCCTTCCCGGGGTATAAACTTTTTAATTTTCGAGCCACCCCGAAAAGCTGAATTAGCGTGATTACTTCTTGCGGAAACCCCACCCGAGGGTGCCGGTGCTAATTTGAACTACGCCATTGTTATATTTTGGCGGTAATCGACGATTTTTGGTCAAATTGTGACGTCACTTTTGCACCAAAAAGTTGTAATTCCCAAGGTTTTGCGAATTTTGCATGACTCCACACAGGAAAGTTGTTCAGGATGCTCAACTTGGTCGATTTGTACCGTCAAAACGCGATTTCCAGAGTTGACTATTAGAAAAACAAAATGGCCGTTCTACCCTTTTCCCCAGCCGGGGAATAAACTTTTTAATTTTCGAGCCACCCCGAAAAGCTGAATTAGCGTGATTACTTCTTGCGGATACCCCACCCGAGTGTACCGGTGCTAATTTGAACTCCGTCATTGTTATATTTTGGCGGTAATCGACGATTTTTGGTCAAATTATGATGTCACTTTTGCACCAAAAAGTTGTAATTCCCAAGGTTTTGCGAATTTTGCATGACTCCACACAGGAAAGTTGTTCAGGATGCTCAACTTGGTCGATTTGTTCCGTCAAAACGCGATTTCCAGAGTTGACTATTAGAAAAACAAGATGGCCGCTCCTCCCTTTTTGCCTACCCGGGGAATAAACTTTTTAATTTTCGAGCCACCCCAAATAGCCGAATTAGCGTGATTACTTCTTGCGGATACCCCACCCGAGTGTACCGGTGCTAATTTGAACTCCGCCATTGTTATATTTTGGCGGTAATCGACGATTTTTGGTCAAATTATGACGTCACTTTTGCACCAAAAAGTTGTAATTCCCAAGGTTTTGCGAATTTTGCATGACTCGACACAGGAAAGTTGGTCAGGATGCTCAACCTGGTCGATTTGTACCGTCAAATCGCGATTTCCAGAGTTGACTATTAGAAAAACAAAATGGCCGCTCTACCCTTTTACCTTCCTGGGGAATAAAGTTTTTAATTTTCGAGCCACCCCGAAAAGCCGAATTAGCGTGATTACTTCTTGCGGATACCCCACCCGAGTGTGCCGGTGCTAATTTGAACTCCGCCATTGTTATATTTTGGCGGTAATCGACGATTTTTGGTCAAACTGTGACGTCACTTTTGCACCAAAAAGTTGTAATTCCCAAGGGTTTGCGATTTTTGCATGACTCCACACAGGAAAGTTGTTCAGGATGCTCAACTTGGTCGATTTGTACCGTCAAAACGCGATTTCCAGAGTTGACTATTAGAAAAACATTATGGCCGCTCTACCCTTTTCCCCAGCCGGGGAATAAACTTTTTAATTTTCGAGCCACCCCGAAAAGCTGAATTAGCGTGATTACTTCTTGCGGATACCCCACCCGAGTGTACCGGTGCTAGATTGAACTCCGTCATTGTTATATTTTGGCGGTAGTCGACGATTTTTGGACAAATTATGACGTCACTTTTGCACCAAAAAGTTGTAATTCCCAAGGTTTTGCGAATTTTGCATGACTCCACACAGGAAAGTTGTTCAGGATGCTCAACTTGGTCGATTTGTACCGTCAAAACGCGATTTCCAGAGTTGACTATTAGAAAAACAAAATGGCAGCTCCTCCCTTTTTGCCTACCCGGGGAATAAACTTTTTAATTTTCGAGCCACCCCGAAAAGCCGAATTAGCGTGATTACTTCTTGCGAATACCCCACCCGAGTGTGCCGGTGCTAATTTGAACTCCGCCATTGTTATATTTTGGCGGTAATCGACGATTTTTGGTCAAATTATGACGTCACTTTTGCACCAAAAAGTTGTAATTCCAAAGGTTTTGCGAATTTTGCATGACTCCACACAGGAAAGTTGTTCAGGATGCTCAACTTGGTCGATTTGTACCGTCAAAACGCGATTTCCAGAGTTGACTATTAGAAAAACAAAATGGCCGCTCTACCCTTTTACCCAGCCGGGGAATAAACTTTTTAATTTTCGAGCCACCCCGAAAAGCTGAATTAGCGTGATTACTTCTTGCGGATACCCCACCCGAGTGTACCGGTGCTAATTTGAACTCCGTCATTGTTATATTTTGGCGGTAATCGACGATTTTGGGTCAAATTATGACGTCACTTTTGCACCAAAAAGTTGTAATTCCCAAGGTTTTGCGAATTTTGCATGACTCCACACAGGAAAGTTGTTCAGGATGCTCAACTTGGTCGATTTGTACCGTCAAAACGCGATTTCCAGAGTTGACTATTAGAAAAACAAAATGGCCGTTCTACCCTTTTCCCCAGCCGGGGAATAAACTTTTTAATTTTCGAGCCACCCCGAAAAGCTGAATTAGCGTGATTACTTCTTGCGGATACCCCACCCGAGTGTGCCGGTGCTAATTTGAACTCCGCCATTGTTATATTTTGGCGGTAATCGACGATTTTTGGTCAAACTGTGACGTCACTTTTGCACCAAAAAGTTGTAATTCCAAAGGTTTTGCGATTTTTGCATGGCTCCACACAGGAAAGTTGTTCAGGATGCTCAACTTAGTCGATTTGTACCGTCAAAACGCGATTTCCAGAGTTGACTATTAGAAAAACATTATGGCCGCTCTACCCTTTTCCCCAGCCGGGGAATAAACTTTTTAATTTTCGAGCCACCCCGAAAAGCTGAATTAGCGTGATTACTTCTCGCGGATACCCCACCCGAGTGTACCGGTGCTAGATTGAACTCCGTCATTGTTATATTTTGGCGGTAGTCGACGATTTTTGGACAAATTATGACGTCACTTTTGCACCAAAAAGTTGTAATTCCCAAGGTTTTGCGAATTTTGCATGACTCCACACAGGAAAGTTGTTCAGAATGCTCAACTTGGTCGATTTGTACCGTCAAAACGCGATTTCCAGAGTTGACTATTAGAAAAACAAAATGGCAGCTCCTCCCTTTTTGCCTACCCGGGGAATAAACTTTTTAATTTTCGAGCCACCCCGAAAAGCCGAATTAGCGTGATTACTTCTTGCGAATACCCCACCCGAGTGTGCCGGTGCTAATTTGAACTCCGCCATTGTTATATTTTGGCGGTAATCGACGATTTTTGGTCAAATTATGACGTCACTTTTGCACCAAAAAGTTGTAATTCCAAAGGTTTTGCGAATTTTGCATGACTCCACACAGGAAAGTTGTTCAGGATGCTCAACTTGGTCGATTTGTACCGTCAAAACGCGATTTCCAGAGTTGACTATTAGAAAAACAAAATGGCCGCTCTACCCTTTTACCCAGCCGGGGAATAAACTTTTTAATTTTCGAGCCACCCCGAAAAGCTGAATTAGCGTGAATACTTCTTGCGGATACCCCACCCGAGTGTACCGGTGCTAATTTGAACTCCGTCATTGTTATATTTTGGCGGTAATCGACGATTTTGGGTCAAATTATGACGTCACTTTTGCACCAAAAAGTTGTAATTCCCAAGGTTTTGCGAATTTTGCATGACTCCACACAGGAAAGTTGTTCAGGATGCTCAACTTGGTCGATTTGTACCGTCAAAACGCGATTTCCAGAGTTGACTATTAGAAAAACAAAATGGCCGTTCTACCCTTTTCCCCAGCCGGGGAATAAACTTTTTAATTTTCGAGCCACCCCGAAAAGCTGAATTAGCGTGATTACTTCTTGCGGATACCCCACCCGAGTGTGCCGGTGCTAATTTGAACTCCGCCATTGTTATATTTTGGCGGTAATCGACGATTTTTGGTCAAACTGTGACGTCACTTTTGCACCAAAAAGTTGTAATTCCAAAGGTTTTGCGATTTTTGCATGGCTCCACACAGGAAAGTTGTTCAGGATGCTCAACTTAGTCGATTTGTACCGTCAAAACGCGATTTCCAGAGTTGACTATTAGAAAAACATTATGGCCGCTCTACCCTTTTCCCCAGCCGGGGAATAAACTTTTTAATTTTCGAGCCACCCCGAAAAGCTGAATTAGCGTGATTACTTCTTGCGGATACCCCACCCGAGTGTACCGGTGCTAGATTGAACTCCGTCATTGTTATATTTTGGCGGTAGTCGACGATTTTTGGACAAATTATGACGTCACTTTTGCACCAAAAAGTTGCAATTCCCAAGGTTTTGCGAATTTTGCATGACTCCACACAGGAAAGTTGTTCAGGATGCTCAACTTGGTCGATTTGTACCGTCAAAACCCGATTTCCAGAGTTGACTATTAGAAAAACAAAATGGCAGCTCCTCCCTTTTTGCCTACCCGGGGAATAAACTTTTTAATTTTCGAGCCACCCCGAAAAGCCGAATTAGCGTGATTACTTCTTGCGAATACGCCACCCGAGTGTGCCGGTGCTAATTTGAACTCCGCCATTGTTATATTTTGGCGGTAATCGACGATTTTTGGTCAAATTATGACGTCACTTTTGCACCAAAAAGTTGTAATTCCAAAGGTTTTGCGAATTTTGCATGACTCCACACAGGAAAGTTGTTCAGGATGCTCAACTTGGTCGATTTGTACCGTCAAAACGCGATTTCCAGAGTTGACTATTAGAAAAACAAAATGGCCGCTCTACCCTTTTACCCAGCCGGGGAATAAACTTTTTAATTTTCGAGCCACCCCGAAAAGCTGAATTAGCGTGATTACTTCTTGCGGATACCCCACCCGAGTGTACCGGTGCTAATTTGAACTCCGTCATTGTTATATTTTGGCGGTAATCGACGATTTTGGGTCAAATTATGACGTCACTTTTGCACCAAAAAGTTGTAATTCCCAAGGTTTTGCGAATTTTGCATGACTCCACACAGGAAAGTTGTTCAGGATGCTCAACTTGGTCGATTTGTACCGTCAAAACGCGAATTCCAGAGTTGACTATTAGAAAAACAAAATGGCCGTTCTACCCTTTTCCCCAGCCGGGGAATAAACTTTTTAATTTTCGAGCCACCCCGAAAAGCTGAATTAGCGTGATTACTTCTTGCGGATACCCCACCCGAGTGTACCGGTGCTAATTTGAACTCCGTCATTGTTATATTTTGGCGGTAATCGACGATTTTGGGTCAAATTATGATGTCACTTTTGCACCAAAAAGTTGTAATTCCCAAGGTTTTGCGAATTTTGCATGACTCCACACAGGAAAGTTGTTCAGGATGCTCAACTTGGTCGATTTGTACCGTCAAAACGAGATTTCCAGAGTTGACTATTAGAAAAACAAGATGGCCGCTCCTCCCTTTTTGCCTACACGGGGAATAATCTTTTTAATTTTCGAGCCACCCCAAATAGCCGAATTAGCGTGATTACTTCTTGCGGATACCCCACCCGAGTGTACCGGTGCTAATTTGAACTCCGCCATTGTTATATTTTGGCGGTAATCGACGATTTTTGGTCAAATTGTGACGTCACTTTTGCACCAAAAAGTTGTAATTCCCAAGGTTTTGAGAATTTTGCATGACTCCTCACAGGAAAGTTGTTTAGGATGCTCAACCTGGTCGATTTGTACCGTCAAAACGCGATTTCCAGAGTTGACTATTAGAAAAACAAAATGGCCGCTCTACCCTTTCGCCTACCCGGGGAATAAACTTTTTAATTTTCGAGCCACCCCGAAAAGCTGAATTAGCGTGATTACTTCTTGCGGATACCCCACCCGAGTGTGCCGGTGCTAATTTGAACTCCGCCAATATTATATTTTGGCGGTAATCGACGATTTTTGGTCAAATTGTGACGTCACTTTTGCACCAAAAAGTTGAAATTCCCAAGGTTTTGCGAATTTTGCATGACTCCACACAGGAAAGTTGTTCAGGATGCTCAACTTGGTCGATTTGTACCGTCAAAACGCGATTTCCAGAGTTGACTATTAGAAAAACAAAATGGCCGCTCTTCCCTTTTCCCTTCCCGGGGAATAAACTTTTTAATTTTCGAGCCACCCCGAAAAGCCGAATTAGCGTGATTACTTCTTGCGGATACCACACCCGAGTGTGCCGGTGCTAATTTGAACTCCGCCAATATTATATTTTGGTGGTAATGGACGATTTTTGGTCAAATTGTGACGTCACTTTTGCACCAAAAAGTTGTAATTCCCAAGGTTTTGCGAATTTTGCATGACTCCACACAGGAAAGTTGTTCAGGATGCTCAACTTGGTCGATTTGTACCGTCAAAACGCGATTTCCAGAGTTGACTATTAGAAAAACAAAATGGCCGCTCCTCCCTTTTTGCCTACCCGGGGAATAAAGTTTTTAATTTTCGAGCCACCCCGAAAATCCGAATTAGCGTGATTACTTCTTGCGGATACCCCACCCGAGTGTGCCGGTGCTAATTTGAACTCCGCCATTGTTATATTTTGGCGGTAATCGACGTTTTTGGTCAAACTGTGACGTCACTTTTGCACCAAAAAGTTGTAATTCCAAAGGTTTTGCGAATTTTGCATGACTCCACACGGGAAAGTTGTTCAGGATGCTCAACTTAGTCGATTTGTACCGTCAAAACGCGATTTCCAGAGTTGACTATTAGAAAAACATTATGGCCGCTGTACCCTTTTCCCCAGCCGGGGAATAAACTTTTTAATTTTCGAGCCACACCGAAAAGCTGAATTAGCGTGATTACTTCTTGCGGATACCCCACCCGAGTGTACCGGTGCTAATTTGAACTCCGCCATTGTTATATTTTGGCGGTAATCGACGTTTTTGGTCAAACTGTGACGTCACTTTTGCACCAAAAAGTTGTAATTCCAAAGGTTTTGCGAATTTTGCATGACTCCACACGGGAAAGTTGTTCAGGATGCTCAACTTGGTCGATTTGTACCGTCAAAACGAGATTTCCAGAGTTGACTATTAGAAAAACAAGATGGCCGCTCCTCCCTTTTTGCCTACACGGGGAATAATCTTTTTAATTTTCGAGCCACCCCAAATAGCCGAATTAGCGTGATTACTTCTTGCGGATACCCCACCCGAGTGTACCGGTGCTAATTTGAACTCCGCCATTGTTATATTTTGGCGGTAATCGACGATTTTTGGTCAAATTGTGACGTCACTTTTGCACCAAAAAGTTGTAATTCCCAAGGTTTTGAGAATTTTGCATGACTCCTCACAGGAAAGTTGTTTAGGATGCTCAACCTGGTCGATTTGTACCGTCAAAACGCGATTTCCAGAGTTGACTATTAGAAAAACAAAATGGCCGCTCTACCCTTTCGCCTACCCGGGGAATAAACTTTTTAATTTTCGAGCCACCCCGAAAAGCTGAATTAGCGTGATTACTTCTTGCGGATACCCCACCCGAGTGTGCCGGTGCTAATTTGAACTCCGCCAATATTATATTTTGGCGGTAATCGACGATTTTTGGTCAAATTGTGACGTCACTTTTGCACCAAAAAGTTGAAATTCCCAAGGTTTTGCGAATTTTGCATGACTCGACACAGGAAAGTTGTTCAGGATGCTCAACTTGGTCGATTTGTACCGTCAAAACGCGATTTCCAGAGTTGACTATTAGAAAAACAAAATGGCCGCTCTTCCCTTTTCCCTTCCCGGGGAATAAACTTTTTAATTTTCGAGCCACCCCGAAAAGCCGAATTAGCGTGATTACTTCTTGCGGATACCACACCCGAGTGTGCCGGTGCTAATTTGAACTCCGCCAATATTATATTTTGGTGGTAATGGACGATTTTTGGTCAAATTGTGACGTCACTTTTGCACCAAAAAGTTGTAATTCCCAAGGTTTTGCGAATTTTGCATGACTCCACACAGGAAAGTTGTTCAGGATGCTCAACTTGGTCGATTTGTACCGTCAAAACGCGATTTCCAGAGTTGACTATTAGAAAAACAAAATGGCCGCTCCTCCCTTTTTGCCTACCCGGGGAATAAAGTTTTTAATTTTCGAGCCACCCCGAAAATCCGAATTAGCGTGATTACTTCTTGCGGATACCCCACCCGAGTGTGCCGGTGCTAATTTGAACTCCGCCATTGTTATATTTTGGCGGTAATCGACGTTTTTGGTCAAACTGTGACGTCACTTTTGCACCAAAAATGTGTAATTCCAAAGGTTTTGCGAATTTTGCATGACTCCACACGGGAAAGTTGTTCAGGATGCTCAACTTAGTCGATTTGTACCGTCAAAACGCGATTTCCAGAGTTGACTATTAGAAAAACATTATGGCCGCTGTACCCTTTTCCCCAGCCGGGGAATAAACTTTTTAATTTTCGAGCCACACCGAAAAGCTGAATTAGCGTGATTACTTCTTGCGGATACCCCACCCGAGTGTACCGGTGCTAATTTGAACTCCGTCATTGTTATATTTTGGCGGTAATCGACGATTTTTGGTCAAATTATGACGTCACTTTTGCACCAAAAAGTTGTAATTCCCAAGGTTTTGCGAATTTTGCATGACTCGACACAGGAAAGTTGTTCAGGATGCTCAACTTGGTCGATTTGTACCGTCAAAACGCGATTTCCAGAGTTGACTATTAGAAAAACAAAATGGCCGCTCTTCCCTTTTACCTTCCCGGGGAATAAACTTTTTAATTTTCGAGCCACCCCGAAAAGCTGAATTAGCGTGATTACTTCTTGCGGAAACCCCACCCGAGTGTGCCGGTGCTAATTTGAACTACGCCATTGTTATATTTTGGCGGTAATCGACGATTTTTGGTCAAATTGTGACGTCACTTTTGCACCAAAAAGTTGTAATTCCAAAGGTTTTGCGAATTTTGCATGACTCCACACAGGAAAGTTGTTCAGGATGCTCAACTTGGTCGATTTGTACCGTCAAAACGCGATTTCCAGAGTTGACTATTAGAAAAACAAAATGGCCGCTCTACCCTTTTCCCCAGCCGGGGAATAAACTTTTTAATTTTCGAGCCACCCCGAAAAGCTGAATTAGCGTGATTACTTCTTGCGGATACCCCACCCGAGTGTACTGGTGCTAATTTGAACTCCGTCATTGTTATATTTTGGCGGTAATCGACGATTTTGGCGGTAATCGACGATTTTTGGTCAAATTGTGACGTCACTTTTGCACCAAAAAGTTGTAATTCCAAAGGTTTTGCGAATTTTGCATGACTCCACACATGAAAGTTGTTCAGGATGCTCAACTTGGTCGATTTGTACCGTCAAAACGCGATTTCCAGAGTTGACTATTAGAAAAACAAAATGGCTGCTCTTCCCTTTTCCCTTCCCGGGGAATAAACTTTTTAATTTTCGAGCCACCCCGAAAAGCTGAATTAGCGTGATTACTTCTTGCGGAAACCCCACCCGAGGGTGCCGGTGCTAATTTGAACTACGCCATTGTTATATTTTGGCGGTAATCGACGATTTTTGGTCAAATTGTGACGTCACTTTTGCACCAAAAAGTTGTAATTCCCAAGGTTTTGCGAATTTTGCATGACTCCACACAGGAAAGTTGTTCAGGATGCTCAACTTGGTCGATTTGTACCGTCAAAACGCGATTTCCAGAGTTGACTATTAGAAAAACAAGATGGCCGCTCCTCCCTTTTTGCCTACCCGGGGAATAAACTTTTTAATTTTCGAGCCACCCCGAAAAGCTGAATTAGCGTGATTACTTCTTGCGGAAACCCCACCCGAGTGTGCCGGTGCTAATTTGAACTCAGCCATTGTTATATTTTGGCGGTAATCGACGATTTTTGGTCAAATTGTGACGTCACTTTTGCACCAAAAAGTTGTAATTCCCAAGGTTTTGCGAATTTTGCATGACTCGACACAGGAAAGTTGTTCAGGATGCTCAACCTGGTCGATTTGTACCGTCAAATCGCGATTTCCAGAGTTGACTATTAGAAAAACAAAATGGCCGCTCTACCCTTTTACCTTCCTGGGGAATAAAGTTTTTAATTTTCGAGCCACCCCGAAAAGCCGAATTAGCGTGATTACTTCTTGCGGATACCCCACCCGAGTGTGCCGGTGCTAATTTGAACCCCGCCATTGTTATATTTTGGCGGTAATCGACGATTTTTGGTCAAACTGTGACGTCACTTTTGCACCAAAAAGTTGTAATTCCCAAGGTTTTGCGAATTTTGCATGACTCCACACAGGAAAGTTGTTCAGGATGCTCAACTTAGTCGATTTGTACCGTCAAAACGCGATTTCCAGAGTTGACTATTAGAAAAACATTATGGCCGCTCTACCCTTTTCCCCAGCCGGGGAATAAGCTTTTTAATTTTCGAGCCACCCCGAAAAGCTGAATTAGCGTGATTACTTCTTGCGGATACCCCACCCGAGTGTACCGGTGCTAATTTGAACTCCGTCATTGTTATATTTTGGCGGTAATCGACGATTTTTGGTCAAATTGTGACGTCACTTTTGCACCAAAAAGTTGTAATTCCAAAGGTTTTGCGAATTTTGCATGACTCCACACAGGAAAGTTGTTCAGGATGCTCAACTTGGTCGATTTGTACCGTCAAAACGCGATTTCCAGAGTTGACTATTAGAAAAACAAGATGGCCGCTTCTCCCTTTTTGCCTACCTTGGGAATAAACTTTTTAATTTTCGAGCCACCCCAAATAGCCGAATTACCGTGATTACTTCTAGCGGATACCCCACCCGAGTGTACCGGTGCTAATTTGAACTCCGTCATTGTTATATTTTGGCGGTAGTCGACGATTTTTGGACAAATTATGACGTCACTTTTGCACCAAAAAGTTGTAATTCCCAAGGTTTTGCGAATTTTGCATGACTCGACACAGGAAAGTTGTTCAGGATGCTCAACCTGGTCGATTTGTACCGTCAAATCGCGATTTCCAGAGTTGACTATTAGAAAAACAAAATGGCCGCTCTACCCTTTTACCTTCCCGGGGAATAAAGTTTTTAATTTTCGAGCCACCCCGAAAAGCCGAATTAGCGTGATTACTTCTCGCGGATACCCCACCCGAGTGTGCCGGTGCTAATTTGAACTCCGCCATTGTTATATTTTGGCGGTAATCGACGATTTTTGGTCAAATTGTGACGTCACTTTTGCACCAAAAAGTTGTAATTCCAAAGGTTTTGCGAATTTTGCATGACTCCACACATGAAAGTTGTTCAGGATGCTCAACTTGGTCGATTTGTACCGTCAAAACGCGATTTCCAGAGTTGACTATTAGAAAAACAAAATGGCCGCTCCTCCCTTTTTGCCTACCCGGGGAATAAACTTTTTAATTTTCGAGCCACCCCAAAAAGCCGAATTAGCGTGATTACTTCTTGCGGATACCCCACCCGAGTGTACCGGTGCTAATTTGAACTCCGTCATTGTTATATTTTGGCGGTAATCGACGATTTTTGGTCAAATTGTGACGTCACTTTTGCACCAAAAAGTTGTAATTCCAAAGGTTTTGCGAATTTTGCATGACTCCACACATGAAAGTTGTTCAGGATGCTCAACTTGGTCGATTTGTACCGTCAAAACGCGATTTCCAGAGTTGACTATTAGAAAAACAAAATGGCCGCTCTACCCTTTTACCTTCCCGGGGAATAAAGTTTTTAATTTTCGAGCCACCCCGAAAAGCCGAATTAGCGTGATTACTTCTCGCGGATACCCCACCCGAGTGTGCCGGTGCTAATTTGAACTCCGCCATTGTTATATTTTGGCGGTAATCGACGATTTTTGGTCAAACTGTGACGTCACTTTTGCACCAAAAAGTTGTAATTCCAAAGGTTTTGCGATTTTTGCATGACTCCACACAGGAAAGTTGTTCATGATGCTCAACTTAGTCGATTTGTACCGTCAAAACGCGATTTCCAGAGTTGACTATTAGAAAAACAAAATGGCCGCTCTACCCTTTTACCTTCCTGGGGAATAAAGTTTTTAATTTTCGAGCCACCCCGAAAAGCCGAATTAGCGTGATTACTTCTTGCGGATACCCCACCCGAGTGTGCCGGTGCTAATTTGAACTCCGCCATTGTTATATTTTGGCGGTAATCGACGATTTTTGGTCAAACTGTGACGTCACTTTTGCACCAAAAAGTTGTAATTCCCAAGGTTTTGCGAATTTTGCATGACTCCACACAGGAAAGTTGTTCAGGATGCTCAACTTAGTCGATTTGTACCGTCAAAACGCGATTTCCAGAGTTGACTATTAGAAAAACATTATGGCCGCTCTACCCTTTTCCCCAGCCGGGGAATAAGCTTTTTAATTTTCGAGCCACCCCGAAAAGCTGAATTAGCGTGATTACTTCTTGCGGATACCCCACCCGAGTGTACCGGTGCTAATTTGAACTCCGTCATTGTTATATTTTGGCGGTAATCGACGATTTTTTGTCAAATTGTGACGTCACTTTTGCACCAAAAAGTTGTAATTCCAAAGGTTTTGCGAATTTTGCATGACTCCACACAGGAAAGTTGTTCAGGATGCTCAACTTGGTCGATTTGTACCGTCAAAACGCGATTTCCAGAGTTGACTATTAGAAAAACAAGATGGCCGCTTCTCCCTTTTTGCCTACCTTGGGAATAAACTTTTTAATTTTCGAGCCACCCCAAATAGCCGAATTACCGTGATTACTTCTAGCGGATACCCCACCCGAGTGTACCGGTGCTAATTTGAACTCCGTCATTGTTATATTTTGGCGGTAGTCGACGATTTTTGGACAAATTATGACGTCACTTTTGCACCAAAAAGTTGTAATTCCCAAGGTTTTGCGAATTTTGCATGACTCGACACAGGAAAGTTGTTCAGGATGCTCAACCTGGTCGATTTGTACCGTCAAATCGCGATTTCCAGAGTTGACTATTAGAAAAACAAAATGGCCGCTCTACCCTTTTACCTTCCCGGGGAATAAAGTTTTTAATTTTCGAGCCACCCCGAAAAGCCGAATTAGCGTGATTACTTCTCGCGGATACCCCACCCGAGTGTGCCGGTGCTAATTTGAACTCCGCCATTGTTATATTTTGGCGGTAATCGACGATTTTTGGTCAAATTGTGACGTCACTTTTGCACCAAAAAGTTGTAATTCCAAAGGTTTTGCGAATTTTGCATGACTCCACACATGAAAGTTGTTCAGGATGCTCAACTTGGTCGATTTGTACCGTCAAAACGCGATTTCCAGAGTTGACTATTAGAAAAACAAAATGGCCGCTCCTCCCTTTTTGCCTACCCGGGAAATAAACTTTTTAATTTTCGAGCCACCCCAAAAAGCCGAATTAGCGAGATTACTTCTTGCGGATACCCCACCCGAGTGTACCGGTGCTAATTTGAACTCCGCCATTGTTATATTTTGGCGGTAATCGACGATTTTTGGTCAAATTGTGACGTCACTTTTGCACCAAAAAGTTGTAATTCCAAAGGTTTTGCGAATTTTGCATGACTCCACACATGAAAGTTGTTCAGGATGCTCAACTTGGTCGATTTGTACCGTCAAAACGCGATTTCCAGAGTTGACTATTAGAAAAACAAAATGGCCGCTCTACCCTTTTACCTTCCCGGGGAATAAAGTTTTTAATTTTCGAGCCACCCCGAAAAGCCGAATTAGCGTGATTACTTCTCGCGGATACCCCACCCGAGTGTGCCGGTGCTAATTTGAACTCCGCCATTGTTATATTTTGGCGGTAATCGACGATTTTTGGTCAAACTGTGACGTCACTTTTGCACCAAAAAGTTGTAATTCCAAAGGTTTTGCGATTTTTGCATGACTCCACACAGGAAAGTTGTTCAGGATGCTCAACTTAGTCGATTTGTACCGTCAAAACGCGATTTCCAGAGTTGACTATTAGAAAAACAAAATGGCCGCTCTACCCTTTTACCTTCCTGGGGAATAAAGTTTTTAATTTTCGAGCCACCCCGAAAAGCCGAATTAGCGTGATTACTTCTTGCGGATACCCCACCCGAGTGTGCCGGTGCTAATTTGAACTCCGCCATTGTTATATTTTGGCGGTAATCGACGATTTTTGGTCAAACTGTGACGTCACTTTTGCACCAAAAAGTTGTAATTCCCAAGGTTTTGCGAATTTTGCATGACTCCACACAGGAAAGTTGTTCAGGATGCTCAACTTAGTCGATTTGTACCGTCAAAACGCGATTTCCAGAGTTGACTATTAGAAAAACATTATGGCCGCTCTACCCTTTTCCCCAGCCGGGGAATAAGCTTTTTAATTTTCGAGCCACCCCGAAAAGCTGAATTAGCGTGATTACTTCTTGCGGATACCCCACCCGAGTGTACCGGTGCTAATTTGAACTCCGTCATTGTTATATTTTGGCGGTAATCGACGATTTTTGGTCAAATTGTGACGTCACTTTTGCACCAAAAAGTTGTAATTCCAAAGGTTTTGCGAATTTTGCATGACTCCACACAGGAAAGTTGTTCAGGATGCTCAACTTGGTCGATTTGTACCGTCAAAACGCGATTTCCAGAGTTGACTATTAGAAAAACAAGATGGCCGCTTCTCCCTTTTTGCCTACCTTGGGAATAAACTTTTTAATTTTCGAGCCACCCCAAATAGCCGAATTACCGTGATTACTTCTAGCGGATACCCCACCCGAGTGTACCGGTGCTAATTTGAACTCCGTCATTGTTATATTTTGGCGGTAGTCGACGATTTTTGGACAAATTATGACGTCACTTTTGCACCAAAAAGTTGTAATTCCCAAGGTTTTGCGAATTTTGCATGACTCGACACAGGAAAGTTGTTCAGGATGCTCAACCTGGTCGATTTGTACCGTCAAATCGCGATTTCCAGAGTTGACTATTAGAAAAACAAAATGGCCGCTCTACCCTTTTACCTTCCCGGGGAATAAAGTTTTTAATTTTCGAGCCACCCCGAAAAGCCGAATTAGCGTGATTACTTCTCGCGGATACCCCACCCGAGTGTGCCGGTGCTAATTTGAACTCCGCCATTGTTATATTTTGGCGGTAATCGACGATTTTTGGTCAAATTGTGACGTCACTTTTGCACCAAAAAGTTGTAATTCCAAAGGTTTTGCGAATTTTGCATGACTCGACACAGGAAAGTTGTTCAGGATGCTCAACTTGGTCGATTTGTACCGTCAAAACGCGATTTCCAGAGTTGACTATTAGAAAAACAAAATGGCCGCTCCTCCCTTTTTGCCTACCCGGGGAATAAACTTTTTAATTTTCGAGCCACCCCAAAAAGCCGAATTAGCGTGATTACTTCTTGCGGATACCCCACCCGAGTGTACCGGTGCTAATTTGAACTCCGCCATTGTTATATTTTGGCGGTAATCGACGATTTTTGGTCAAATTGTGACGTCACTTTTGCACCAAAAAGTTGTAATTCCAAAGGTTTTGCGAATTTTGCATGACTCCACACAGGAAAGTTGTTCAGGATGCTCAACTTGGTCGATTTGTACCGTCAAAACGCGATTTCCAGAGTTGACTATTAGAAAAACAAAATGGCCGCTCCTCCCTTTTTGCCTTCCCGGGGAATAAAGTTTTTAATTTTCGAGCCACCCCAAAAAGCCGAATTAGCGTGATTACTTCTTGCGGATACCCCACCCGAGTGTACCGGTGCTAATTTGAACTCCGCCATTGTTATATTTTGGCGGTAATCGACGATTTTTGGTCAAATTGTGACGTCACTTTTGCACCAAAAAGTTGTAATTCCCAAGGTTTTGCGAATTTTGCATGACTCGACACAGGAAAGTTGTTCAGGATGCTCAACCTGGTCGATTTGTACCGTCAAATCGCGATTTCCAGAGTTGACTATTAGAAAAACAAAATGGCCGCTCTACCCTTTTACCTTCCCGGGGAATAAAGTTTTTAATTTTCGAGCCACCCCGAAAAGCCGAATTAGCGTGATTACTTCTTGCGGATACCCCACCCGAGTGTACCGGTGCTAATTTGAACTCCGCCATTGGTATATTTTGGCGGTAATCGACGATTTTTGGTCAAATTGTGACGTCACTTTTGCACCAAAAAGTTGTAATTCCCAAGGTTTTGCGAATTTTGCATGACTCCACACAGGAAAGTTGTTCAGGATGCTCAACTTGGTCGATTTGTACCGTCAAAACGCGATTTCCAGAGTTGACTATTAGAAAAACAAGATGGCCGCTCTTCCCTTTTCCCTTCCCGGGGAATAAACTTTTTAATTTTCGAGCCACCCCGAAAAGCTGAATTAGCGTGATTACTTCTTGCGGAAACCCCACCCGAGTGTGCCGGTGCTAATTTGAACTCAGCCATTGTTATATTTTGGCGGTAATCGACGATTTTTGGTCAAATTGTGACGTCACTTTTGCACCAAAAAGTTGTAATTCCCAAGGTTTTGCGAATTTTGCATGACTCCACACAGGAAAGTTGTTCAGGATGCTCAACTTAGTCGATTTGTACCGTCAAAACGCGATTTCCAGAGTTGACTATTAGAAAAACAAAATGGCCGCTCTACCCTTTTCCCCAGCCGGGGAATAAACTTTTTAATTTTCGAGCCACCCAGAAAAGCTGAATTAGCGTGATTACTTCTTGCGGATACCCCACCCGAGTGTACCGGTGCTAATTTGAACTCCGTCATTGTTATATTTTGGCGGTAATCGACGATTTTGGGTCAAATTATGACGTCACTTTTGCACCAAAAAGTTGTAATTCCCAAGGTTTTGCGAATTTTGCATGACTCCACACAGGAAAGTTGTTCAGGATGCTCAACTTGGTCGATTTGTACCGTCAAAACGCGATTTCCAGAGTTGACTATTAGAAAAACAAAATGGCCGCTCCTCCCTTTTTGCCTACCCGGGGAATAAACTTTTTAATTTTCGAGCCACCCCAAAAAGCCGAATTAGCGTGATTACTTCTTGCGGATACCCCACCCGAGTGTACCGGTGCTAATTTGAACTCCGCCATTGTTATATTTTGGCGGTAATCGACGATTTTTGGTCAAATTATGACGTCACTTTTGCACCAAAAAGTTGTAATTCCCAAGGTTTTGCGAATTTTGCATGACTCGACACAGGAAAGTTGTTCAGGATGCTCAACCTGGTCGATTTGTACCGTCAAATCGCGATTTCCAGAGTTGACTATTAGAAAAACAAAATGGCCGCTCTACCCTTTTACCTTCCTGGGGAATAAAGTTTTTAATTTTCGAGCCACCCCGAAAAGCCGAATTAGCGTGATTACTTCTTGCGGATACCCCACCCGAGTGTGCCGGTGCTAATTTGAACTCCGCCATTGTTATATTTTGGCGGTAATCGACGATTTTTGGTCCAGCTGTGACGTCACTTTTGCACCAAAAAGTTGTAATTCCCAAGGTTTTGCGAATTTTGCATGACTCCACACAGGAAAGTTGTTCAGGATGCTCAACTTAGTCGATTTGTACCGTCAAAACGCGATTTCCAGAGTTGACTATTAGAAAAACATTATGGCCGCTCTACCCTTTTCCCCAGCCGGGGAATAAGCTTTTTAATTTTCGAGCCACCCCGAAAAGCTGAATTAGCGTGATTACTTCTTGCGGATACCCCACCCGAGTGTACCGGTGCTAATTTGAACTCCGTCATTGTTATATTTTGGCGGTAATCGACGATTTTTGGTCAAATTGTGACGTCACTTTTGCACCAAAAAGTTGTAAATCCAAAGGTTTTGCGAATTTTGCATGACTCCACACAGGAAAGTTGTTCAGGATGCTCAACTTGGTCGATTTGTACCGTCAAAACGCGATTTCCAGAGTTGACTATTGGAAAAACAAGATGGCCGCTTCTCCCTTTTTGCCTACCTTGGGAATAAACTTTTTAATTTTCGAGCCACCCCAAATAGCCGAATTACCGTGATTACTTCTAGCGGATACCCCACCCGAGTGTACCGGTGCTAATTTGAACTCCGTCATTGTTATATTTTGGCGGTAGTCGACGATTTTTGGACAAATTATGACGTCACTTTTGCACCAAAAAGTTGTAATTCCCAAGGTTTTGCGAATTTTGCATGACTCGACACAGGAAAGTTGTTCAGGATGCTCAACCTGGTCGATTTGTACCGTCAAATCGCGATTTCCAGAGTTGACTATTAGAAAAACAAAATGGCCGCTCTACCCTTTTACCTTCCCGGGGAATAAAGTTTTTAATTTTCGAGCCACCCCGAAAAGCCGAATTAGCGTGATTACTTCTCGCGGATACCCCACCCGAGAGTGCCGGTGCTAATTTGAACTCCGCCATTGTTATATTTTGGCGGTAATCGACGATTTTTGGTCAAATTGTGACGTCACTTTTGCACCAAAAAGTTGTAATTCCAAAGGTTTTGCGAATTTTGCATGACTCCACACATGAAAGTTGTTCAGGATGCTCAACTTGGTCGATTTGTACCGTCAAAACGCGATTTCCAGAGTTGACTATTAGAAAAACAAAATGGCCGCTCCTCCCTTTTTGCCTACCCGGGGAATAAACTTTTTAATTTTCGAGCCACCCCAAAAAGCCGAATTAGCGTGATTACTTCTTGCGGATACCCCACCCGAGTGTACCGGTGCTAATTTGAACTCCGCCATTGTTATATTTTGGCGGTAATCGACGATTTTTGGTCAAATTGTGACGTCACTTTTGCACCAAAAAGTTGTAATTCCAAAGGTTTTGCGAATTTTGCATGACTCGACACAGGAAAGTTGTTCAGGATGCTCAACCTGGTCGATTTGTACCGTCAAATCGCGATTTCCAGAGTTGACTATAAGAAAAACAAAATGGCCGCTCTACCCTTTTACCTTCCTGGGGAATAAAGTTTTTAATTTTCGAGCCACCCCGAAAAGCCGAACTAGCGTGATTACTTCTTGCGGATACCCCACCCGAGTGTGCCGGTGCTAATTTGAACTCCGCCATTGTTATATTTTGGCGGTAATCGACGATTTTTGGTCCAGCTGTGACGTCACTTTTGCACCAAAAAGTTGTAATTCCCAAGGTTTTGCGAATTTTGCATGACTCCACACAGGAAAGTTGTTCAGGATGCTCAACTTAGTCGATTTGTACCGTCAAAACGCGATTTCCAGAGTTGACTATTAGAAAAACATTATGGCCGCTCTACCCTTTTCCCCAGCCGGGGAATAAGCTTTTTAATTTTCGAGCCACCCCGAAAAGCTGAATTAGCGTGATTACTTCTTGCGGATACCCCACCCGAGTGTACCGGTGCTAATTTGAACTCCGTCATTGTTATATTTTGGCGGTAATCGACGATTTTTGGTCAAATTGTGACGTCACTTTTGCACCAAAAAGTTGTAATTCCAAAGGTTTTGCGAATTTTGCATGACTCCACACAGGAAAGTTGTTCAGGATGCTCAACTTGGTCGATTTGTACCGTCAAAACGCGATTTCCAGAGTTGACTATTGGAAAAACAAGATGGCCGCTTCTCCCTTTTTGCCTACCTTGGGAATAAACTTTTTAATTTTCGAGCCACCCCAAATAGCCGAATTACCGTGATTACTTCTAGCGGATACCCCACCCGAGTGTACCGGTGCTAATTTGAACTCCGTCATTGTTATATTTTGGCGGTAGTCGACGATTTTTGGACAAATTATGACGTCACTTTTGCACCAAAAAGTTGTAATTCCCAAGGTTTTGCGAATTTTGCATGACTCGACACAGGAAAGTTGTTCAGGATGCTCAACCTGGTCGATTTGTACCGTCAAATCGCGATTTCCAGAGTTGACTATTAGAAAAACAAAATGGCCGCTCTACCCTTTTACCTTCCCGGGGAATAAAGTTTTTAATTTTCGAGCCACCCCGAAAAGCCGAATTAGCGTGATTACTTCTCGCGGATACCCCACCCGAGAGTGCCGGTGCTAATTTGAACTCCGCCATTGTTATATTTTGGCGGTAATCGACGATTTTTGGTCAAATTGTGACGTCACTTTTGCACCAAAAAGTTGTAATTCCAAAGGTTTTGCGAATTTTGCATGACTCCACACATGAAAGTTGTTCAGGATGCTCAACTTGGTCGATTTGTACCGTCAAAACGCGATTTCCAGAGTTGACTATTAGAAAAACAAAATGGCCGCTCCTCCCTTTTTGCCTACCCGGGGAATAAACTTTTTAATTTTCGAGCCACCCCAAAAAGCCGAATTAGCGTGATTACTTCTTGCGGATACCCCACCCGAGTGTACCGGTGCTAATTTGAACTCCGCCATTGTTATA
This sequence comes from Asterias amurensis, assembly GCF_032118995.1. Classification (NCBI taxonomy): domain Eukaryota; kingdom Metazoa; phylum Echinodermata; class Asteroidea; order Forcipulatida; family Asteriidae; genus Asterias; species Asterias amurensis. The sequence continues at coordinate 10,892,088 of NC_092659.1, forward strand.
TTTTGGCGGTAATCGACGATTTTTGGTCAAATTGTGACGTCACTTTTGCACCAAAAAGTTGTAATTCCAAAGGTTTTGCGAATTTTGCATGACTCCACACATGAAAGTTGTTCAGGATGCTCAACTTGGTCGATTTGTACCGTCAAAACGCGATTTCCAGAGTTGACTATTAGAAAAACAAAATGGCCGCTCTACCCTTTTACCTTCCCGGGGAATAAAGTTTTTAATTTTCGAGCCACCCCGAAAAGCCGAATTAGCGTGATTACTTCTCGCGGATACCCCACCCGAGTGTGCCGGTGCTAATTTGAACTCCGCCATTGTTATATTTTGGCGGTAATCGACGATTTTTGGTCAAACTGTGACGTCACTTTTGCACCAAAAAGTTGTAATTCCAAAGGTTTTGCGATTTTTGCATGACTCCACACAGGAAAGTTGTTCAGGATGCTCAACTTAGTCGATTTGTACCGTCAAAACGCGATTTCCAGAGTTGACTATTAGAAAAACAAAATGGCCGCTCTACCCTTTTACCTTCCTGGGGAATAAAGTTTTTAATTTTCGAGCCACCCCGAAAAGCCGAATTAGCGTGATTACTTCTTGCGGATACCCCACCCGAGTGTGCCGGTGCTAATTTGAACTCCGCCATTGTTATATTTTGGCGGTAATCGACGATTTTTGGTCAAACTGTGACGTCACTTTTGCACCAAAAAGTTGTAATTCCCAAGGTTTTGCGAATTTTGCATGACTCCACACAGGAAAGTTGTTCAGGATGCTCAACTTAGTCGATTTGTACAGTCAAAACGCGATTTCCAGAGTTGACTATTAGAAAAACATTATGGCCGCTCTACCCTTTTCCCCAGCCGGGGAATAAGCTTTTTAATTTTCGAGCCACCCCGAAAAGCTGAATTAGCGTGATTACTTCTTGCGGATACCCCACCCGAGTGTACCGGTGCTAATTTGAACTCCGTCATTGTTATATTTTGGCGGTAATCGACGATTTTTTGTCAAATTGTGACGTCACTTTTGCACCAAAAAGTTGTAATTCCAAAGGTTTTGCGAATTTTGCATGACTCCACACAGGAAAGTTGTTCAGGATGCTCAACTTGGTCGATTTGTACCGTCAAAACGCGATTTCCAGAGTTGACTATTAGAAAAACAAGATGGCCGCTTCTCCCTTTTTGCCTACCTTGGGAATAAACTTTTTAATTTTCGAGCCACCCCAAATAGCCGAATTACCGTGATTACTTCTAGCGGATACCCCACCCGAGTGTACCGGTGCTAATTTGAACTCCGTCATTGTTATATTTTGGCGGTAGTCGACGATTTTTGGACAAATTATGACGTCACTTTTGCACCAAAAAGTTGTAATTCCCAAGGTTTTGCGAATTTTGCATGACTCGACACAGGAAAGTTGTTCAGGATGCTCAACCTGGTCGATTTGTACCGTCAAATCGCGATTTCCAGAGTTGACTATTAGAAAAACAAAATGGCCGCTCTACCCTTTTACCTTCCCGGGGAATAAAGTTTTTAATTTTCGAGCCACCCCGAAAAGCCGAATTAGCGTGATTACTTCTCGCGGATACCCCACCCGAGTGTGCCGGTGCTAATTTGAACTCCGCCATTGTTATATTTTGGCGGTAATCGACGATTTTTGGTCAAATTGTGACGTCACTTTTGCACCAAAAAGTTGTAATTCCAAAGGTTTTGCGAAATTTGCATGACTCCACACAGGAAAGTTGTTCAGGATGCTCAACTTGGTCGATTTGTACCGTCAAAACGCGATTTCCAGAGTTGACTATTAGAAAAACAAAATGGCCGCTCCTCCCTTTTTGCCTACCCGGGGAATAAACTTTTTAATTTTCGAGCCACCCCAAAAAGCCGAATTAGCGTGATTACTTCTTGCGGATACCCCACCCGGGTGTACCGGTGCTAATTTGAACTCCGCCATTGTTATATTTTGGCGGTAATCGACGATTTTTGGTCAAATTGTGACGTCACTTTTGCACCAAAAAGTTGTAATTCCAAAGGTTTTGCGAATTTTGCATGACTCCACACAGGAAAGTTGTTCAGGATGCTCAACTTGGTCGATTTGTACCGTCAAAACGCGATTTCCAGAGTTGACTATTAGAAAAACAAAATGGCCGCTCCTCCCTTTTTGCCTACCCGGGGAATAAAGTTTTTAATTTTCGAGCCACCCCAAATAGCCGAATTAGCGTGATTACTTCTTGCGGATACCCCACCCGAGTGTACCGGTGCTTATTTGAACTCCGCCATTGTTATATTTTGGCGGTAATCGACGATTTTTGGTCAAATTATGACGTCACTTTTGCACCAAAAAGTTGTAATTCCCAAGGTTTTGCGAATTTTGCATGACTCGACACAGGAAAGTTGTTCAGGATGCTCAACTTGGTCGATTTGTACCGTCAAAACGCGATTTCCAGAGTTGACTATTAGAAAAACAAGATGGCCGCTCTTCCCTTTTCCCTTCCCGGGGAATAAACTTTTTAATTTTCGAGCCACCCCGAAAAGCTGAATTAGCGTGATTACTTCTTGCGGAAACCCCACCCGAGTGTGCCGGTGCTAATTTGAACTCAGCCATTGTTATATTTTGGCGGTAATCGACGATTTTTGGTCAAATTGTGACGTCACTTTTGCACCAAAAAGTTGTAATTCCCAAGGTTTTGCGAATTTTGCATGACTCCACACAGGAAAGTTGTTCAGGATGCTCAACTTAGTCGATTTGTACCGTCAAATCGCGATTTCCAGAGTTGACTATTAGAAAAACAAAATGGCCGCTCTACCCTTTTCCCCAGCCGGGGAATAAACTTTTTAATTTTCGAGCCACCCAGAAAAGCTGAATTAGCGTGATTACTTCTTGCGGATACCCCACCCGAGTGTACCGGTGCTAATTTGAACTCCGTCATTGTTATATTTTGGCGGTAATCGACGATTTTGGGTCAAATTATGACGTCACTTTTGCACCAAAAAGTTGTAATTCCCAAGGTTTTGCGAATTTTGCATGACTCCACACAGGAAAGTTGTTCAGGATGCTCAACTTGGTCGATTTGTACCGTCAAAACGCGATTTCCAGAGTTGACTATTAGAAAAACAAAATGGCCGCTCCTCCCTTTTTGCCTACCCGGGGAATAAACTTTTTAATTTTCGAGCCACCCCAAAAAGCCGAATTAGCGTGATTACTTCTTGCGGATACCCCACCCGAGTGTACCGGTGCTAATTTGAACTCCGCCATTGTTATATTTTGGCGGTAATCGACGATTTTTGGTCAAATTATGACGTCACTTTTGCACCAAAAAGTTGTAATTCCCAAGGTTTTGCGAATTTTGCATGACTCGACACAGGAAAGTTGTTCAGGATGCTCAACCTGGTCGATTTGTACCGTCAAATCGCGATTTCCAGAGTTGACTATTAGAAAAACAAAATGGCCGCTCTACCCTTTTACCTTCCTGGGGAATAAAGTTTTTAATTTTCGAGCCACCCCGAAAAGCCGAATTAGCGTGATTACTTCTTGCGGATACCCCACCCGAGTGTGCCGGTGCTAATTTGAACTCCGCCATTGGTATATTTTGGCGGTAATCGACGATTTTTGGTCAAACTGTGACGTCACTTTTGCACCAAAAAGTTGTAATTCCCAAGGTTTTGCGAATTTTGCATGACTCCACACAGGAAAGTTGTTCAGGATGCTCAACTTAGTCGATTTGTACCGTCAAAACGCGATTTCCAGAGTTGACTATTAGAAAAACATTATGGCCGCTCTACCCTTTTCCCCAGCCGGGGAATAAGCTTTTTAATTTTCGAGCCACCCCGAAAAGCTGAATTAGCGTGATTACTTCTTGCGGATACCCCACCCGAGTGTACCGGTGCTAATTTGAACTCCGTCATTGTTATATTTTGGCGGTAATCGACGATTTTTGGTCAAATTGTGACGTCACTTTTGCACCAAAAAGTTGTAATTCCAAAGGTTTTGCGAATTTTGCATGACTCCACACAGGAAAGTTGTTCAGGATGCTCAACTTGGTCGATTTGTACCGTCAAAACGCGATTTCCAGAGTTGACTATTGGAAAAACAAGATGGCCGCTTCTCCCTTTTTGCCTACCTTGGGAATAAACTTTTTAATTTTCGAGCCACCCCAAATAGCCGAATTACCGTGATTACTTCTAGCGGATACCCCACCCGAGTGTACCGGTGCTAATTTGAACTCCGTCATTGTTATATTTTGGCGGTAGTCGACGATTTTTGGACAAATTATGACGTCACTTTTGCACCAAAAAGTTGTAATTCCCAAGGTTTTGCGAATTTTGCATGACTCGACACAGGAAAGTTGTTCAGGATGCTCAACCTGGTCGATTTGTACCGTCAAATCGCGATTTCCAGAGTTGACTATTAGAAAAACAAAATGGCCGCTCTACCCTTTTACCTTCCCGGGGAATAAAGTTTTTAATTTTCGAGCCACCCCGAAAAGCCGAATTAGCGTGATTACTTCTCGCGGATACCCCACCCGAGTGTGCCGGTGCTAATTTGAACTCCGCCATTGTTATATTTTGGCGGTAATCGACGATTTTTGGTCAAATTGTGACGTCACTTTTGCACCAAAAAGTTGTAATTCCAAAGGTTTTGCGAATTTTGCATGACTCCACACATGAAAGTTGTTCAGGATGCTCAACTTGGTCGATTTGTACCGTCAAAACGCGATTTCCAGAGTTGACTATTAGAAAAACAAAATGGCCGCTCCTCCCTTTTTGCCTACCCGGGGAATAAACTTTTTAATTTTCGAGCCACCCCAAATAGCCGAATTAGCGTGATTACTTCTTGCGGATACCCCACCCGAGTGTACCGGTGCTAATTTGAACTCCGCCATTGTTATATTTTGGCGGTAATCGACGATTTTTGGTCAAATTGTGACGTCACTTTTGCACCAAAAAGTTGTAATTCCAAAGGTTTTGCGAATTTTGCATGACTCCACACATGAAAGTTGTTCAGGATGCTCAACTTGGTCGATTTGTACCGTCAAAACGCGATTTCCAGAGTTGACTATTAGAAAAACAAAATGGCCGCTCTACCCTTTTACCTTCCCGGGGAATAAAGTTTTTAATTTTCGAGCCACCCCGAAAAGCCGAATTAGCGTGATTACTTCTCGCGGATACCCCACCCGAGTGTGCCGGTGCTAATTTGAACTCCGCCATTGTTATATTTTGGCGGTAATCGACGATTTTTGGTCAAACTGTGACGTCACTTTTGCACCAAAAAGTTGTAATTCCAAAGGTTTTGCGATTTTTGCATGACTCCACACAGGAAAGTTGTTCAGGATGCTCAACTTAGTCGATTTGTACCGTCAAAACGCGATTTCCAGAGTTGACTATTAGAAAAACAAAATGGCCGCTCTACCCTTTTACCTTCCTGGGGAATAAAGTTTTTAATTTTCGAGCCACCCCGAAAAGCCGAATTAGCGTGATTACTTCTTGCGGATACCCCACCCGAGTGTGCCGGTGCTAATTTGAACTCCGCCATTGTTATATTTTGGCGGTAATCGACGATTTTTGGTCAAACTGTGACGTCACTTTTGCACCAAAAAGTTGTAATTCCCAAGGTTTTGCGAATTTTGCATGACTCCACACAGGAAAGTTGTTCAGGATGCTCAACTTAGTCGATTTGTACCGTCAAAACGCGATTTCCAGAGTTGACTATTAGAAAAACATTATGGCCGCTCTACCCTTTTCCCCAGCCGGGGAATAAGCTTTTTAATTTTCGAGCCACCCCGAAAAGCTGAATTAGCGTGATTACTTCTTGCGGATACCCCACCCGAGTGTACCGGTGCTAATTTGAACTCCGTCATTGTTATATTTTGGCGGTAATCGACGATTTTTTGTCAAATTGTGACGTCACTTTTGCACCAAAAAGTTGTAATTCCAAAGGTTTTGCGAATTTTGCATGACTCCACACAGGAAAGTTGTTCAGGATGCTCAACTTGGTCGATTTGTACCGTCAAAACGCGATTTCCAGAGTTGACTATTAGAAAAACAAGATGGCCGCTTCTCCCTTTTTGCCTACCTTGGGAATAAACTTTTTAATTTTCGAGCCACCCCAAATAGCCGAATTACCGTGATTACTTCTAGCGGATACCCCACCCGAGTGTACCGGTGCTAATTTGAACTCCGTCATTGTTATATTTTGGCGGTAGTCGACGATTTTTGGACAAATTATGACGTCACTTTTGCACCAAAAAGTTGTAATTCCCAAGGTTTAGCGAATTTTGCATGACTCGACACAGGAAAGTTGTTCAGGATGCTCAACCTGGTCGATTTGTACCGTCAAATCGCGATTTCCAGAGTTGACTATTAGAAAAACAAAATGGCCGCTCTACCCTTTTACCTTCCCGGGGAATAAAGTTTTTAATTTTCGAGCCACCCCGAAAAGCCGAATTAGCGTGATTACTTCTCGCGGATACCCCACCCGAGTGTGCCGGTGCTAATTTGAACTCCGCCATTGTTATATTTTGGCGGTAATCGACGATTTTTGGTCAAATTGTGACGTCACTTTTGCACCAAAAAGTTGTAATTCCAAAGGTTTTGCGAATTTTGCATGACTCCACACAGGAAAGTTGTTCAGGATGCTCAACTTGGTCGATTTGTACCGTCAAAACGCGATTTCCAGAGTTGACTATTAGAAAAACAAAATGGCCGCTCCTCCCTTTTTGCCTACCCGGGGAATAAACTTTTTAATTTTCGAGCCACCCCAAAAAGCCGAATTAGCGTGATTACTTCTTGCGGATACCCCACCCGAGTGTACCGGTGCTAATTTGAACTCCGCCATTGTTATATTTTGGCGGTAATCGACGATTTTTGGTCAAATTGTGACGTCACTTTTGCACCAAAAAGTTGTAATTCCAAAGGTTTTGCGAATTTTGCATGACTCCACACAGGAAAGTTGTTCAGGATGCTCAACTTGGTCGATTTGTACCGTCAAAACGCGATTTCCAGAGTTGACTATTAGAAAAACAAAATGGCCGCTCCTCCCTTTTTGCCTACCCGGGGAATAAAGTTTTTAATTTTCGAGCCACCCCAAAAAGCCGAATTAGCGTGATTACTTCTTGCGGATACCCCACCCGAGTGTACCGGTGCTAATTTGAACTCCGCCATTGTTATATTTTGGCGGTAATCGACGATTTTTGGTCAAATTATGACGTCACTTTTGCACCAAAAAGTTGTAATTCCCAAGGTTTTGCGAATTTTGCATGACTCGACACAGGAAAGTTGTTCAGGATGCTCAACCTGGTCGATTTGTACCGTCAAATCGCGATTTCCAGAGTTGACTATTAGAAAAACAAAATGGCCGCTCTACCCTTTTACCTTCCCGGGGAATAAAGTTTTTAATTTTCGAGCCACCCCGAAAAGCCGAATTAGCGTGATTACTTCTTGCGGATACCCCACCCGAGTGTACCGGTGCTAATTTGAACTCCGCCATTGGTATATTTTGGCGGTAATCGACGATTTTTGGTCAAATTGTGACGTCACTTTTGCACCAAAAAGTTGTAATTCCCAAGGTTTTGCGAATTTTGCATGACTCCACACAGGAAAGTTGTTCAGGATGCTCAACTTGGTCGATTTGTACCGTCAAAACGCGATTTCCAGAGTTGACTATTAGAAAAACAAGATGGCCGCTCTTCCCTTTTCCCTTCCCGGGGAATAAACTTTTTAATTTTCGAGCCACCCCGAAAAGCTGAATTAGCGTGATTACTTCTTGCGGAAACCCCACCCGAGTGTGCCGGTGCTAATTTGAACTCAGCCATTGTTATATTTTGGCGGTAATCGACGATTTTTGGTCAAATTGTGACGTCACTTTTGCACCAAAAAGTTGTAATTCCCAAGGTTTTGCGAATTTTGCATGACTCCACACAGGAAAGTTGTTCAGGATGCTCAACTTAGTCGATTTGTACCGTCAAAACGCGATTTCCAGAGTTGACTATTAGAAAAACAAAATGGCCGCTCTACCCTTTTCCCCAGCCGGGGAATAAACTTTTTAATTTTCGAGCCACCCAGAAAAGCTGAATTAGCGTGATTACTTCTTGCGGATACCCCACCCGAGTGTACCGGTGCTAATTTGAACTCCGTCATTGTTATATTTTGGCGGTAATCGACGATTTTGGGTCAAATTATGACGTCACTTTTGCACCAAAAAGTTGTAATTCCCAAGGTTTTGCGAATTTTGCATGACTCCACACAGGAAAGTTGTTCAGGATGCTCAACTTGGTCGATTTGTACCGTCAAAACGCGATTTCCAGAGTTGACTATTAGAAAAACAAAATGGCCGCTCCTCCCTTTTTGCCTACCCGGGGAATAAACTTTTTAATTTTCGAGCCACCCCAAAAAGCCGAATTAGCGTGATTACTTCTTGCGGATACCCCACCCGAGTGTACCGGTGCTAATTTGAACTCCGCCATTGTTATATTTTGGCGGTAATCGACGATTTTTGGTCAAATTATGACGTCACTTTTGCACCAAAAAGTTGTAATTCCCAAGGTTTTGCGAATTTTGCATGACTCGACACAGGAAAGTTGTTCAGGATGCTCAACCTGGTCGATTTGTACCGTCAAATCGCGATTTCCAGAGTTGACTATTAGAAAAACAAAATGGCCGCTCTACCCTTTTACCTTCCTGGGGAATAAAGTTTTTAATTTTCGAGCCACCCCGAAAAGCCGAATTAGCGTGATTACTTCTTGCGGATACCCCACCCGAGTGTACCGGTGCTAATTTGAACTCCGCCATTGGTATATTTTGGCGGTAATCGACGATTTTTGGTCAAATTATGACGTCACTTTTGCACCAAAAAGTTGTAATTCCCAAGGTTTTGCGAATTTTGCATGACTCGACACAGGAAAGTTGTTCAGGATGCTCAACCTGGTCGATTTGTACCGTCAAATCGCGATTTCCAGAGTTGACTATTAGAAAAACAAAATGGCCGCTCTACCCTTTTACCTTCCCGGGGAATAAAGTTTTTAATTTTCGAGCCACCCCGAAAAGCCGAATTAGCGTGATTACTTCTTGCGGATACCCCACCCGAGTGTACCGGTGCTAATTTGAACTCCGCCATTGGTATATTTTGGCGGTAATCGACGATTTTTGGTCAAATTGTGACGTCACTTTTGCACCAAAAAGTTGTAATTCCAAAGGTTTTGCGAATTTTGCATGACTCCACACATGAAAGTTGTTCAGGATGCTCAACTTGGTCGATTTGTACCGTCAAAACGCGATTTCCAGAGTTGACTATTAGAAAAACAAAATGGCCGCTCTACCCTTTTACCTTCCCGGGGAATAAAGTTTTTAATTTTCGAGCCACCCCGAAAAGCCGAATTAGCGTGATTACTTCTCGCGGATACCCCACCCGAGTGTGCCGGTGCTAATTTGAACTCCGCCATTGTTATATTTTGGCGGTAATCGACGATTTTTGGTCAAATTATGACGTCACTTTTGCACCAAAAAGTTGTAATTCCCAAGGTTTTGCGAATTTTGCATGACTCGACACAGGAAAGTTGTTCAGGATGCTCAACCTGGTCGATTTGTACCGTCAAATCGCGATTTCCAGAGTTGACTATTAGAAAAACAAAATGGCCGCTCTACCCTTTTACCTTCCCGGGGAATAAAGTTTTTAATTTTCGAGCCACCCCGAAAAGCCGAATTAGCGTGATTACTTCTTGCGGATACCCCACCCGAGTGTACCGGTGCTAATTTGAACTCCGCCATTGGTATATTTTGGCGGTAATCGACGATTTTTGGTCAAATTGTGACGTCACTTTTGCACCAAAAAGTTGTAATTCCCAAGGTTTTGCGAATTTTGCATGACTCCACACAGGAAAGTTGTTCAGGATGCTCAACTTGGTCGATTTGTACCGTCAAAACGCGATTTCCAGAGTTGACTATTAGAAAAACAAGATGGCCGCTCTTCCCTTTTCCCTTCCCGGGGAATAAACTTTTTAATTTTCGAGCCACCCCGAAAAGCTGAATTAGCGTGATTACTTCTTGCGGAAACCCCACCCGAGTGTGCCGGTGCTAATTTGAACTCAGCCATTGTTATATTTTGGCGGTAATCGACGATTTTTGGTCAAATTGTGACGTCACTTTTGCACCAAAAAGTTGTAATTCCCAAGGTTTTGCGAATTTTGCATGACTCCACACAGGAAAGTTGTTCAGGATGCTCAACTTAGTCGATTTGTACCGTCAAAACGCGATTTCCAGAGTTGACTATTAGAAAAACAAAATGGCCGCTCTACCCTTTTCCCCAGCCGGGGAATAAACTTTTTAATTTTCGAGCCACCCAGAAAAGCTGAATTAGCGTGATTACTTCTTGCGGATACCCCACCCGAGTGTACCGGTGCTAATTTGAACTCCGTCATTGTTATATTTTGGCGGTAATCGACGATTTTGGGTCAAATTATGACGTCACTTTTGCACCAAAAAGTTGTAATTCCCAAGGTTTTGCGAATTTTGCATGACTCCACACAGGAAAGTTGTTCAGGATGCTCAACTTGGTCGATTTGTACCGTCAAAACGCGATTTCCAGAGTTGACTATTAGAAAAACAAAATGGCCGCTCCTCCCTTTTTGCCTACCCGGGGAATAAACTTTTTAATTTTCGAGCCACCCCAAAAAGCCGAATTAGCGTGATTACTTCTTGCGGATACCCCACCCGAGTGTACCGGTGCTAATTTGAACTCCGCCATTGTTATATTTTGGCGGTAATCGACGATTTTTGGTCAAATTATGACGTCACTTTTGCACCAAAAAGTTGTAATTCCCAAGGTTTTGCGAATTTTGCATGACTCGACACAGGAAAGTTGTTCAGGATGCTCAACCTGGTCGATTTGTACCGTCAAATCGCGATTTCCAGAGTTGACTATTAGAAAAACAAAATGGCCGCTCTACCCTTTTACCTTCCTGGGGAATAAAGTTTTTAATTTTCGAGCCACCCCGAAAAGCCGAATTAGCGTGATTACTTCTTGCGGATACCCCACCCGAGTGTACCGGTGCTAATTTGAACTCCGCCATTGGTATATTTTGGCGGTAATCGACGATTTTTGGTCAAATTGTGACGTCACTTTTGCACCAAAAAGTTGTAATTCCCAAGGTTTTGCGAATTTTGCATGACTCCACACATGAAAGTTGTTCAGGATGCTCAACTTGGTCGATTTGTACCGTCAAAACGCGATTTCCAGAGTTGACTATTAGAAAAACAAAATGGCCGCTCCTCCCTTTTTGCCTACCCGGGGAATAAACTTTTTAATTTTCGAGCCAACCCAAAAAGCCGAATTAGCGTGATTACTTCTTGCGGATACCCCACCCGAGTGTACCGGTGCTAATTTGAACTCCGCCATTGTTATATTTTGGCGGTAATCGACGATTTTTGGTCAAATTGTGACGTCACTTTTGCACCAAAAAGTTGTAATTCCAAAGGTTTTGCGAATTTTGCATGACTCCACACATGAAAGTTGTTCAGGATGCTCAACTTGGTCGATTTGTACCGTCAAAACGCGATTTCCAGAGTTGACTATTAGAAAAACAAAATGGCCGCTCTACCCTTTTACCTTCCCGGGGAATAAAGTTTTTAATTTTCGAGCCACCCCGAAAAGCCGAATTAGCGTGATTACTTCTCGCGGATACCCCACCCGAGTGTGCCGGTGCTAATTTGAACTCCGCCATTGTTATATTTTGGCGGTAATCGACGATTTTTGGTCAAACTGTGACGTCACTTTTGCACCAAAAAGTTGTAATTCCAAAGGTTTTGCGATTTTTGCATGACTCCACACAGGAAAGTTGTTCAGGATGCTCAACTTAGTCGATTTGTACCGTCAAAACGCGATTTCCAGAGTTGACTATTAGAAAAACAAAATGGCCGCTCTACCCTTTTACCTTCCTGGGGAATAAAGTTTTTAATTTTCGAGCCACCCCGAAAAGCCGAATTAGCGTGATTACTTCTTGCGGATACCCCACCCGAGTGTGCCGGTGCTAATTTGAACTCCGCCATTGTTATATTTTGGCGGTAATCGACGATTTTTGGTCAAACTGTGACGTCACTTTTGCACCAAAAAGTTGTAATTCCCAAGGTTTTGCGAATTTTGCATGACTCCACACAGGAAAGTTGTTCAGGATGCTCAACTTAGTCGATTTGTACCGTCAAAACGCGATTTCCAGAGTTGACTATTAGAAAAACATTATGGCCGCTCTACCCTTTTCCCCAGCCGGGGAATAAGCTTTTTAATTTTCGAGCCACCCCGAAAAGCCGAATTAGCGTGATTACTTCTTGCGGATACCCCACCCGAGTGTACCGGTGCTAATTTGAACTCCGTCATTGTTATATTTTGGCGGTAATCGACGATTTTTTGTCAAATTGTGACGTCACTTTTGCACCAAAAAGTTGTAATTCCAAAGGTTTTGCGATTTTTGCATGACTCCACACAGGAAAGTTGTTCAGGATGCTCAACTTGGTCGATTTGTACCGTCAAAACGCGATTTCCAGAGTTGACTATTAGAAAAACAAGATGGCCGCTTCTCCCTTTTTGCCTACCTTGGGAATAAACTTTTTAATTTTCGAGCCACCCCAAATAGCCGAATTACCGTGATTACTTCTAGCGGATACCCCACCCGAGTGTACCGGTGCTAATTTGAACTCCGTCATTGTTATATTTTGGCGGTAGTCGACGATTTTTGGACAAATTATGACGTCACTTTTGCACCAAAAAGTTGTAATTCCCAAGGTTTTGCGAATTTTGCATGACTCGACACAGGAAAGTTGTTCAGGATGCTCAACCTGGTCGATTTGTACCGTCAAATCGCGATTTCCAGAGTTGACTATTAGAAAAACAAAATGGCCGCTCTACCCTTTTACCTTCCCGGGGAATAAAGTTTTTAATTTTCGAGCCACCCCGAAAAGCCGAATTAGCGTGATTACTTCTCGCGGATACCCCACCCGAGTGTGCCGGTGCTAATTTGAACTCCGCCATTGTTATATTTTGGCGGTAATCGACGATTTTTGGTCACATTGTGACGTCACTTTTGCACCAAAAAGTTGTAATTCCAAAGGTTTTGCGAATTTTGCATGACTCCACACAGGAAAGTTGTTCAGGATGCTCAACTTGGTCGATTTGTACCGTCAAAACGCGATTTCCAGAGTTGACTATTAGAAAAACAAAATGGCCGCTCCTCCCTTTTTGCCTACCCGGGGAATAAACTTTTTAATTTTCGAGCCACCCCAAAAAGCCGAATTAGCGTGATTACTTCTTGCGGATACCCCACCCGAGTGTACCGGTGCTAATTTGAACTCCGCCATTGTTATATTTTGGCGGTAATCGACGATTTTTGGTCAAATTGTGACGTCACTTTTGCACCAAAAAGTTGTAATTCCAAAGGTTTTGCGAATTTTGCATGACTCCACACAGGAAAGTTGTTCAGGATGCTCAACTTGGTCGATTTGTACCGTCAAAACGCGATTTCCAGAGTTGACTATTAGAAAAACAAAATGGCCGCTCCTCCCTTTTTGCCTACCCGGGGAATAAAGTTTTTAATTTTCGAGCCACCCCAAAAAGCCGAATTAGCGTGATTACTTCTTGCGGATACCCCACCCGAGTGTACCGGTGCTAATTTGAACTCCGCCATTGTTATATTTTGGCGGTAATCGACGATTTTTGGTCAAATTATGACGTCACTTTTGCACCAAAAAGTTGTAATTCCCAAGGTTTTGCGAATTTTGCATGACTCGACACAGGAAAGTTGTTCAGGATGCTCAACCTGGTCGATTTGTACCGTCAAATCGCGATTTCCAGAGTTGACTATTAGAAAAACAAAATGGCCGCTCTACCCTTTTACCTTCCCGGGGAATAAAGTTTTTAATTTTCGAGCCACCCCGAAAAGCCGAATTAGCGTGATTACTTCTTGCGGATACCCCACCCGAGTGTACCGGTGCTAATTTGAACTCCGCCATTGGTATATTTTGGCGGTAATCGACGATTTTTGGTCAAATTGTGACGTCACTTTTGCACCAAAAAGTTGTAATTCCCAAGGTTTTGCGAATTTTGCATGACTCCACACAGGAAAGTTGTTCAGGATGCTCAACTTGGTCGATTTGTACCGTCAAAACGCGATTTCCAGAGTTGACTATTAGAAAAACAAGATGGCCGCTCTTCCCTTTTCCCTTCCCGGGGAATAAACTTTTTAATTTTCGAGCCACCCCGAAAAGCTGAATTAGCGTGATTACTTCTTGCGGAAACCCCACCCGAGTGTGCCGGTGCTAATTTGAACTCAGCCATTGTTATATTTTGGCGGTAATCGACGATTTTTGGTCAAATTGTGACGTCACTTTTGCACCAAAAAGTTGTAATTCCCAAGGTTTTGCGAATTTTGCATGACTCCACACAGGAAAGTTGTTCAGGATGCTCAACTTAGTCGATTTGTACCGTCAAAACGCGATTTCCAGAGTTGACTATTAGAAAAACAAAATGGCCGCTCTACCCTTTTCCCCAGCCGGGGAATAAACTTTTTAATTTTCGAGCCACCCAGAAAAGCTGAATTAGCGTGATTACTTCTTGCGGATACCCCACCCGAGTGTACCGGTGCTAATTTGAACTCCGTCATTGTTATATTTTGGCGGTAATCGACGATTTTGGGTCAAATTATGACGTCACTTTTGCACCAAAAAGTTGTAATTCCCAAGGTTTTGCGAATTTTGCATGACTCCACACATGAAAGTTGTTCAGGATGCTCAACTTGGTCGATTTGTACCGTCAAAACGCGATTTCCAGAGTTGACTATTAGAAAAACAAAATGGCCGCTCCTCCCTTTTTGCCTACCCGGGGAATAAACTTTTTAATTTTCGAGCCACCCCAAAAAGCCGAATTAGCGTGATTACTTCTTGCGGATACCCCACCCGAGTGTACCGGTGCTAATTTGAACTCCGCCATTGTTATATTTTGGCGGTAATCGACGATTTTTGGTCAAATTATGACGTCACTTTTGCACCAAAAAGTTGTAATTCCCAAGGTTTTGCGAATTTTGCATGACTCGACACAGGAAAGTTGTTCAGGATGCTCAACCTGGTCGATTTGTACCGTCAAATCGCGATTTCCAGAGTTGACTATTAGAAAAACAAAATGGCCGCTCTACCCTTTTACCTTCCTGGGGAATAAAGTTTTTAATTTTCGAGCCACCCCGAAAAGCCGAATTAGCGTGATTACTTCTTGCGGATACCCCACCCGAGTGTGCCGGTGCTAATTTGAACTCCGCCATTGTTATATTTTGGCGGTAATCGACGATTTTTGGTCAAACTGTGACGTCACTTTTGCACCAAAAAGTTGTAATTCCCAAGGTTTTGCGAATTTTGCATGACTCCACACAGGAAAGTTGTTCAGGATGCTCAACTTAGTCGATTTGTACCGTCAAAACGCGATTTCCAGAGTTGACTATTAGAAAAACATTATGGCCGCTCTACCCTTTTCCCCAGCCGGGGAATAAGCTTTTTAATTTTCGAGCCACCCCGAAAAGCTGAATTAGCGTGATTACTTCTTGCGGATACCCCACCCGAGTGTACCGGTGCTAATTTGAACTCCGTCATTGTTATATTTTGGCGGTAATCGACGATTTTTTGTCAAATTGTGACGTCACTTTTGCACCAAAAAGTTGTAATTCCAAAGGTTTTGCGAATTTTGCATGACTCCACACAGGAAAGTTGTTCAGGATGCTCAACTTGGTCGATTTGTACCGTCAAATCGCGATTTCCAGAGTTGACTATTAGAAAAACAAGATGGCCGCTTCTCCCTTTTTGCCTACCTTGGGAATAAACTTTTTAATTTTCGAGCCACCCCAAATAGCCGAATTACCGTGATTACTTCTAGCGGATACCCCACCCGAGTGTACCGGTGCTAATTTGAACTCCGTCATTGTTATATTTTGGCGGTAGTCGACGATTTTTGGACAAATTATGACGTCACTTTTGCACCAAAAAGTTGTAATTCCCAAGGTTTTGCGAATTTTGCATGACTCGACACAGGAAAGTTGTTCAGGATGCTCAACCTGGTCGATTTGTACCGTCAAATCGCGATTTCCAGAGTTGACTATTAGAAAAACAAAATGGCCGCTCTACCCTTTTACCTTCCCGGGGAATAAAGTTTTTAATTTTCGAGCCACCCCGAAAAGCCGAATTAGCGTGATTACTTCTCGCGGATACCCCACCCGAGTGTGCCGGTGCTAATTTGAACTCCGCCATTGTTATATTTTGGCGGTAATCGACGATTTTTGGTCAAATTGTGACGTCACTTTTGCACCAAAAAGTTGTAATTCCAAAGGTTTTGCGAATTTTGCATGACTCCACACAGGAAAGTTGTTCAGGATGCTCAACTTGGTCGATTTGTACCGTCAAAACGCGATTTCCAGAGTTGACTATTAGAAAAACAAAATGGCCGCTCCTCCCTTTTTGCCTACCCGGGGAATAAACTTTTTAATTTTCGAGCCACCCCAAAAAGCCGAATTAGCGTGATTACTTCTTGCGGATACCCCACCCGAGTGTACCGGTGCTAATTTGAACTCCGCCATTGTTATATTTTGGCGGTAATCGACGATTTTTGGTCAAATTGTGACGTCACTTTTGCACCAAAAAGTTGTAATTCCAAAGGTTTTGCGAATTTTGCATGACTCCACACATGAAAGTTGTTCAGGATGCTCAACTTGGTCGATTTGTACCGTCAAAACGCGATTTCCAGAGTTGACTATTAGAAAAACAAAATGGCCGCTCTACCCTTTTACCTTCCCGGGGAATAAAGTTTTTAATTTTCGAGCCACCCCGAAAAGCCGAATTAGCGTGATTACTTCTCGCGGATACCCCACCCGAGTGTGCCGGTGCTAATTTGAACTCCGCCATTGTTATATTTTGGCGGTAATCGACGATTTTTGGTCAAACTGTGACGTCACTTTTGCACCAAAAAGTTGTAATTCCAAAGGTTTTGCGATTTTTGCATGACTCCACACAGGAAAGTTGTTCAGGATGCTCAACTTAGTCGATTTGTACCGTCAAAACGCGATTTCCAGAGTTGACTATTAGAAAAACAAAATGGCCGCTCTACCCTTTTACCTTCCTGGGGAATAAAGTTTTTAATTTTCGAGCCACCCCGAAAAGCCGAATTAGCGTGATTACTTCTTGCGGATACCCCACCCGAGTGTGCCGGTGCTAATTTGAACTCCGCCATTGTTATATTTTGGCGGTAATCGACGATTTTTGGTCAAACTGTGACGTCACTTTTGCACCAAAAAGTTGTAATTCCCAAGGTTTTGCGAATTTTGCATGACTCCACACAGGAAAGTTGTTCAGGATGCTCAACTTAGTCGATTTGTACCGTCAAAACGCGATTTCCAGAGTTGACTATTAGAAAAACATTATGGCCGCTCTACCCTTTTCCCCAGCCGGGGAATAAGCTTTTTAATTTTCGAGCCACCCCGAAAAGCTGAATTAGCGTGATTACTTCTTGCGGATACCCCACCCGAGTGTACCGGTGCTAATTTGAACTCCGTCATTGTTATATTTTGGCGGTAATCGACGATTTTTTGTCAAATTGTGACGTCACTTTTGCACCAAAAAGTTGTAATTCCAAAGGTTTTGCGAATTTTGCATGACTCCACACAGGAAAGTTGTTCAGGATGCTCAACTTAGTCGATTTGTACCGTCAAAACGCGATTTCCAGAGTTGACTATTAGAAAAACAAAATGGCCGCTCTACCCTTTTACCTTCCTGGGGAATAAAGTTTTTAATTTTCGAGCCACCCCGAAAAGCCGAATTAGCGTGATTACTTCTTGCGGATACCCCACCCGAGTGTGCCGGTGCTAATTTGAACTCCGCCATTGTTATATTTTGGCGGTAATCGACGATTTTTGGTCAAACTGTGACGTCACTTTTGCACCAAAAAGTTGTAATTCCAAAGGTTTTGCGATTTTTGCATGACTCCACACAGGAAAGTTGTTCAGGATGCTCAACTTAGTCGATTTGTACCGTCAAAACGCGATTTCCAGAGTTGACTATTAGAAAAACAAAATGGCCGCTCTACCCTTTTACCTTCCTGGGGAATAAAGTTTTTAATTTTCGAGCCACCCCGAAAAGCCGAATTAGCGTGATTACTTCTTGCGGATACCCCACCCGAGTGTGCCGGTGCTAATTTGAACTCCGCCATTGTTATATTTTGGCGGTAATCGACGATTTTTGGTCAAACTGTGACGTCACTTTTGCACCAAAAAGTTGTAATTCCCAAGGTTTTGCGAATTTTGCATGACTCCACACAGGAAAGTTGTTCAGGATGCTCAACTTAGTCGATTTGTACCGTCAAAACGCGATTTCCAGAGTTGACTATTAGAAAAACATTATGGCCGCTCTACCCTTTTCCCCAGCCGGGGAATAAGCTTTTTAATTTTCGAGCCACCCCGAAAAGCTGAATTAGCGTGATTACTTCTTGCGGATACCCCACCCGAGTGTACCGGTGCTAATTTGAACTCCGTCATTGTTATATTTTGGCGGTAATCGACGATTTTTTGTCAAATTGTGACGTCACTTTTGCATCAAAAAGTTGTAATTCCAAAGGTTTTGCGAATTTTGCATGACTCCACACAGGAAAGTTGTTCAGGATGCTCAACTTAGTCGATTTGTACCGTCAAAACGCGATTTCCAGAGTTGACTATTAGAAAAACAAAATGGCCGCTCTACCCTTTTACCTTCCTGGGGAATAAAGTTTTTAATTTTCGAGCCACCCCGAAAAGCCGAATTAGCGTGATTACTTCTTGCGGATACCCCACCCGAGTGTGCCGGTGCTAATTTGAACTCCGCCATTGTTATATTTTGGCGGTAATCGACGATTTTTGGTCAAACTGTGACGTCACTTTTGCACCAAAAAGTTGTAATTCCAAAGGTTTTGCGATTTTTGCATGACTCCACACAGGAAAGTTGTTCAGGATGCTCAACTTAGTCGATTTGTACCGTCAAAACGCGATTTCCAGAGTTGACTATTAGAAAAACAAAATGGCCGCTCTACCCTTTTACCTTCCTGGGGAATAAAGTTTTTAATTTTCGAGCCACCCCGAAAAGCCGAATTAGCGTCATTACTTCTTGCGGATACCCCACCCGAGTGTGCCGGTGCTAATTTGAACTCCGCCATTGTTATATTTTGGCGGTAATCGACGATTTTTGGTCAAACTGTGACGTCACTTTTGCACCAAAAAGTTGTAATTCCCAAGGTTTTGCGAATTTTGCATGACTCCACACAGGAAAGTTGTTCAGGATGCTCAACTTGGTCGATTTGTACCGTCAAAACGCGATTTCCAGAGTTGACTATTAGAAAAACAAAATGGCCGCTCCTCCCTTTTTGCCTACCCGGGGAATAAACTTTTTAATTTTCGAGCCACCCCAAAAAGCCGAATTAGCGTGATTACTTCTTGCGGATACCCCACCCGAGTGTACCGGTGCTAATTTGAACTCCGCCATTGTTATATTTTGGCGGTAATCGACGATTTTTGGTCAAATTATGACGTCACTTTTGCACCAAAAAGTTGTAATTCCCAAGGTTTTGCGAATTTTGCATGACTCGACACAGGAAAGTTGTTCAGGATGCTCAACCTGGTCGATTTGTACCGTCAAATCGCGATTTCCAGAGTTGACTATTAGAAAAACAAAATGGCCGCTCTACCCTTTTACCTTCCTGGGGAATAAAGTTTTTAATTTTCGAGCCACCCCGAAAAGCCGAATTAGCGTGATTACTTCTTGCGGATACCCCACCCGAGTGTGCCGGTGCTAATTTGAACTCCGCCATTGTTATATTTTGGCGGTAATCGACGATTTTTGGTCAAACTGTGACGTCACTTTTGCACCAAAAAGTTGTAATTCCCAAGGTTTTGCGAATTTTGCATGACTCCACACAGGAAAGTTGTTCAGGATGCTCAACTTAGTCGATTTGTACCGTCAAAACGCGATTTCCAGAGTTGACTATTAGAAAAACATTATGGCCGCTCTACCCTTTTCCCCAGCCGGGGAATAAGCTTTTTAATTTTCGAGCCACCCCGAAAAGCTGAATTAGCGTGATTACTTCTTGCGGATACCCCACCCGAGTGTACCGGTGCTAATTTGAACTCCGTCATTGTTATATTTTGGCGGTAATCGACGATTTTTGGTCAAATTGTGACGTCACTTTTGCACCAAAAAGTTGTAATTCCAAAGGTTTTGCGAATTTTGCATGACTCCACACAGGAAAGTTGTTCAGGATGCTCAACTTGGTCGATTTGTACCGTCAAAACGCGACTTCCAGAGTTGACTATTAGAAAAACAAAATGGCCGCTCCTCCCTTTTTGCCTACCCGGGGAATAAACTTTTTAATTTTCGAGCCACCCCAAAAAGCCGAATTAGCGTGATTACTTCTTGCGGATACCCCACCCGAGTGTACCGGTGCTAATTTGAACTCCGCCATTGTTATATTTTGGCGGTAATCGACGATTTTTGGTCAAATTGTGACGTCACTTTTGCACCAAAAAGTTGTAATTCCAAAGGTTTTGCGAATTTTGCATGACTCCACACATGAAAGTTGTTCAGGATGCTCAACTTGGTCGATTTGTACCGTCAAAACGCGATTTCCAGAGTTGACTATTAGAAAAACAAAATGGCCGCTCTACCCTTTTACCTTCCCGGGGAATAAAGTTTTTAATTTTCGAGCCACCCCGAAAAGCCGAATTAGCGTGATTACTTCTCGCGGATACCCCACCCGAGTGTGCCGGTGCTAATTTGAACTCCGCCATTGTTATATTTTGGCGGTAATCGACGATTTTTGGTCAAACTGTGACGTCACTTTTGCACCAAAAAGTTGTAATTCCAAAGGTTTTGCAATTTTTGCATGACTCCACACAGGAAAGTTGTTCAGGATGCTCAACTTAGTCGATTTGTACCGTCAAAACGCGATTTCCAGAGTTGACTATTAGAAAAACAAAATGGCCGCTCTACCCTTTTACCTTCCTGGGGAATAAAGTTTTTAATTTTCGAGCCACCCCGAAAAGCCGAATTAGCGTGATTACTTCTTGCGGATACCCCACCCGAGTGTGCCGGTGCTAATTTGAACTCCGCCATTGTTATATTTTGGCGGTAATCGACGATTTTTGGTCAAACTGTGACGTCACTTTTGCACCAAAAAGTTGTAATTCCCAAGGTTTTGCGAATTTTGCATGACTCCACACAGGAAAGTTGTTCAGGATGCTCAACTTAGTCGATTTGTACCGTCAAAACGCGATTTCCAGAGTTGACTATTAGAAAAACATTATGGCCGCTCTACCCTTTTCCCCAGCCGGGGAATAAGCTTTTTAATTTTCGAGCCACCCCGAAAAGCTGAATTAGCGTGATTACTTCTTGCGGATACCCCACCCGAGTGTACCGGTGCTAATTTGAACTCCGTCATTGTTATATTTTGGCGGTAATCGACGATTTTTTGTCAAATTGTGACGTCACTTTTGCACCAAAAAGTTGTAATTCCAAAGGTTTTGCGAATTTTGCATGACTCCACACAGGAAAGTTGTTCAGGATGCTCAACTTGGTCGATTTGTACCGTCAAAACGCGATTTCCAGAGTTGACTATTAGAAAAACAAAATGGCCGCTCTACCCTTTTACCTTCCCGGGGAATAAACTTTTTAATTTTCGAGCCACCCCGAAAAGCTGAATTAGCGTGATTACTTCTTGCGGAAACCCCACCCGAGTGTGCCGGTGCTAATTTGAACTCAGCCATTGTTATATTTTGGCGGTAATCGACGATTTTTGGTCAAATTGTGACGTCACTTTTGCACCAAAAAGTTGTAATTCCCAAGGTTTTGCGAATTTTGCATGACTCCACACAGGAAAGTTGTTCAGGATGCTCAACTTGGTCGATTTGTACCGTCAAAACGCGATTTCCAGAGTTGACTATTAGAAAAACATTATGGCCGCTCTACCCTTTTCCCCAGCCGGGGAATAAGCTTTTTAATTTTCGAGCCACCCCGAAAAGCTGAATTAGCGTGATTACTTCTTGCGGATACCCCACCCGAGTGTACCGGTGCTAATTTGAACTCCGTCATTGTTATATTTTGGCGGTAATCGACGATTTTTGGTCAAATTGTGACGTCACTTTTGCACCAAAAAGTTGTAATTCCAAAGGTTTTGCGAATTTTGCATGACTCCACACAGGAAAGTTGTTCAGGATGCTCAACTTGGTCGATTTGTACCGTCAAAACGCGATTTCCAGAGTTGACTATTAGAAAAACAAGATGGCCGCTTCTCCCTTTTTGCCTACCTTGGGAATAAACTTTTTAATTTTCGAGCCACCCCAAATAGCCGAATTACCGTGATTACTTCTAGCGGATACCCCACCCGAGTGTACCGGTGCTAATTTGAACTCCGTCATTGTTATATTTTGGCGGTAGTCGACGATTTTTGGACAAATTATGACGTCACTTTTGCACCAAAAAGTTGTAATTCCCAAGGTTTTGCGAATTTTGCATGACTCGACACAGGAAAGTTGTTCAGGATGCTCAACCTGGTCGATTTGTACCGTCAAATCGCGATTTCCAGAGTTGACTATTAGAAAAACAAAATGGCCGCTCTACCCTTTTACCTTCCCGGGGAATAAAGTTTTTAATTTTCGAGCCACCCCGAAAAGCCGAATTAGCGTGATTACTTCTCGCGGATACCCCACCCGAGTGTGCCGGTGCTAATTTGAACTCCGCCATTGTTATATTTTGGCGGTAATCGACGATTTTTGGTCAAATTGTGACGTCACTTTTGCACCAAAAAGTTGTAATTCCAAAGGTTTTGCGAATTTTGCATGACTCCACACATGAAAGTTGTTCAGGATGCTCAACTTGGTCGATTTGTACCGTCAAAACGCGATTTCCAGAGTTGACTATTAGAAAAACAAAATGGCCGCTCTACCCTTTTACCTTCCCGGGGAATAAAGTTTTTAATTTTCGAGCCACCCCGAAAAGCCGAATTAGCGTGATTACTTCTCGCGGATACCCCACCCGAGTGTGCCGGTGCTAATTTGAACTCCGCCATTGTTATATTTTGGCGGTAATCGACGATTTTTGGTCAAACTGTGACGTCACTTTTGCACCAAAAAGTTGTAATTCCAAAGGTTTTGCGATTTTTGCATGACTCCACACAGGAAAGTTGTTCAGGATGCTCAACTTAGTCGATTTGTACCGTCAAAACGCGATTTCCAGAGTTGACTATTAGAAAAACAAAATGGCCGCTCTACCCTTTTACCTTCCTGGGGAATAAAGTTTTTAATTTTCGAGCCACCCCGAAAAGCCGAATTAGCGTGATTACTTCTTGCGGATACCCCACCCGAGTGTGCCGGTGCTAATTTGAACTCCGCCATTGTTATATTTTGGCGGTAATCGACGATTTTTGGTCAAACTGTGACGTCACTTTTGCACCAAAAAGTTGTAATTCCCAAGGTTTTGCGAATTTTGCATGACTCCACACAGGAAAGTTGTTCAGGATGCTCAACTTAGTCGATTTGTACCGTCAAAACGCGATTTCCAGAGTTGACTATTAGAAAAACATTATGGCCGCTCTACCCTTTTCCCCAGCCGGGGAATAAGCTTTTTAATTTTCGAGCCACCCCGAAAAGCTGAATTAGCGTGATTACTTCTTGCGGATACCCCACCCGAGTGTACCGGTGCTAATTTGAACTCCGTCATTGTTATATTTTGGCGGTAATCGACGATTTTTTGTCAAATTGTGACGTCACTTTTGCACCAAAAAGTTGTAATTCCAAAGGTTTTGCGAATTTTGCATGACTCCACACAGGAAAGTTGTTCAGGATGCTCAACTTGGTCGATTTGTACCGTCAAAACGCGATTTCCAGAGTTGACTATTAGAAAAACAAAATGGCCGCTCTACCCTTTTACCTTCCCGGGGAATAAACTTTTTAATTTTCGAGCCACCCCGAAAAGCTGAATTAGCGTGATTACTTCTTGCGGAAACCCCACCCGAGTGTGCCGGTGCTAATTTGAACTCAGCCATTGTTATATTTTGGCGGTAATCGACGATTTTTGGTCAAATTGTGACGTCACTTTTGCACCAAAAAGTTGTAATTCCCAAGGTTTTGCGAATTTTGCATGACTCCACACAGGAAAGTTGTTCAGGATGCTCAACTTAGTCGATTTGTACCGTCAAAACGCGATTTCCAGAGTTGACTATTAGAAAAACAAAATGGCCGCTCTACCCTTTTCCCCAGCCGGGGAATAAACTTTTTAATTTTCGAGCCACCCAGAAAAGCTGAATTAGCGTGATTACTTCTTGCGGAAACCCCACCCGAGTGTGCCGGTGCTAATTTGAACTCAGCCATTGTTATATTTTGGCGGTAATCGACGATTTTTGGTCAAATTGTGACGTCACTTTTGCACCAAAAAGTTGTAATTCCCAAGGTTTTGCGAATTTTGCATGACTCCACACAGGAAAGTTGTTCAGGATGCTCAACTTAGTCGATTTGTACCGTCAAAACGCGATTTCCAGAGTTGACTATTAGAAAAACAAAATGGCCGCTCTACCCTTTTCCCCAGCCGGGGAATAAACTTTTTAATTTTCGAGCCACCCAGAAAAGCTGAATTAGCGTGATTACTTCTTGCGGATACCCCACCCGAGTGTACCGGTGCTAATTTGAACTCCGTCATTGTTATATTTTGGCGGTAATCGACGATTTTGGGTCAAATTATGACGTCACTTTTGCACCAAAAAGTTGTAATTCCCAAGGTTTTGCGAATTTTGCATGACTCCACACAGGAAAGTTGTTCAGGATGCTCAACTTGGTCGATTTGTACCGTCAAAACGCGATTTCCAGAGTTGACTATTAGAAAAACAAAATGGCCGCTCCTCCCTTTTTGCCTACCCGGGGAATAAACTTTTTAATTTTCGAGCCACCCCAAAAAGCCGAATTAGCGTGATTACTTCTTGCGGATACCCCACCCGAGTGTACCGGTGCTAATTTGAACTCCGCCATTGTTATATTTTGGCGGTAATCGACGATTTTTGGTCAAATTATGACGTCACTTTTGCACCAAAAAGTTGTAATTCCCAAGGTTTTGCGAATTTTGCATGACTCGACACAGGAAAGTTGTTCAGGATGCTCAACCTGGTCGATTTGTACCGTCAAATCGCGATTTCCAGAGTTGACTATTAGAAAAACAAAATGGCCGCTCTACCCTTTTACCTTCCTGGGGAATAAAGTTTTTAATTTTCGAGCCACCCCGAAAAGCCGAATTAGCGTGATTACTTCTTGCGGATACCCCACCCGAGTGTGCCGGTGCTAATTTGAACTCCGCCATTGTTATATTTTGGCGGTAATCGACGATTTTTGGTCAAACTGTGACGTCACTTTTGCACCAAAAAGTTGTAATTCCCAAGGTTTTGCGAATTTTGCATGACTCCACACAGGAAAGTTGTTCAGGATGCTCAACTTAGTCGATTTGTACCGTCAAAACGCGATTTCCAGAGTTGACTATTAGAAAAACATTATGGCCGCTCTACCCTTTTCCCCAGCCGGGGAATAAGCTTTTTAATTTTCGAGCCACCCCGAAAAGCTGAATTAGCGTGATTACTTCTTGCGGATACCCCACCCGAGTGTACCGGTGCTAATTTGAACTCCGTCATTGTTATATTTTGGCGGTAATCGACGATTTTTTGTCAAATTGTGACGTCACTTTTGCACCAAAAAGTTGTAATTCCAAAGGTTTTGCGAATTTTGCATGACTCCACACAGGAAAGTTGTTCAGGATGCTCAACTTGGTCGATTTGTACCGTCAAAACGCGATTTCCAGAGTTGACTATTAGAAAAACAAGATGGCCGCTTCTCCCTTTTTGCCTACCTTGGGAATAAACTTTTTAATTTTCGAGCCACCCCAAATAGCCGAATTACCGTGATTACTTCTAGCGGATACCCCACCCGAGTGTACCGGTGCTAATTTGAACTCCGTCATTGTTATATTTTGGCGGTAGTCGACGATTTTTGGACAAATTATGACGTCACTTTTGCACCAAAAAGTTGTAATTCCCAAGGTTTTGCGAATTTTGCATGACTCGACACAGGAAAGTTGTTCAGGATGCTCAACCTGGTCGATTTGTACCGTCAAATCGCGATTTCCAGAGTTGACTATTAGAAAAACAAAATGGCCGCTCTACCCTTTTACCTTCCCGGGGAATAAAGTTTTTAATTTTCGAGCCACCCCGAAAAGCCGAATTAGCGTGATTACTTCTCGCGGATACCCCACCCGAGTGTGCCGGTGCTAATTTGAACTCCGCCATTGTTATATTTTGGCGGTAATCGACGATTTTTGGTCAAATTGTGACGTCACTTTTGCACCAAAAAGTTGTAATTCCAAAGGTTTTGCGAATTTTGCATGACTCCACACAGGAAAGTTGTTCAGGATGCTCAACTTGGTCGATTTGTACCGTCAAAACGCGATTTCCAGAGTTGACTATTAGAAAAACAAAATGGCCGCTCCTCCCTTTTTGCCTACCCGGGGAATAAACTTTTTAATTTTCGAGCCACCCCAAAAAGCCGAATTAGCGTGATTACTTCTTGCGGATACCCCACCCGAGTGTACCGGTGCTAATTTGAACTCCGCCATTGTTATATTTTGGCGGTAATCGACGATTTTTGGTCAAATTGTGACGTCACTTTTGCACCAAAAAGTTGTAATTCCAAAGGTTTTGCGAATTTTGCATGACTCCACACATGAAAGTTGTTCAGGATGCTCAACTTGGTCGATTTGTACCGTCAAAACGCGATTTCCAGAGTTGACTATTAGAAAAACAAAATGGCCGCTCTACCCTTTTACCTTCCCGGGGAATAAAGTTTTTAATTTTCGAGCCACCCCGAAAAGCCGAATTAGCGTGATTACTTCTCGCGGATACCCCACCCGAGTGTGCCGGTGCTAATTTGAACTCCGCCATTGTTATATTTTGGCGGTAATCGACGATTTTTGGTCAAACTGTGACGTCACTTTTGCACCAAAAAGTTGTAATTCCAAAGGTTTTGCGATTTTTGCATGACTCCACACAGGAAAGTTGTTCAGGATGCTCAACTTAGTCGATTTGTACCGTCAAAACGCGATTTCCAGAGTTGACTATTAGAAAAACAAAATGGCCGCTCTACCCTTTTACCTTCCTGGGGAATAAAGTTTTTAATTTTCGAGCCACCCCGAAAAGCCGAATTAGCGTGATTACTTCTTGCGGATACCCCACCCGAGTGTGCCGGTGCTAATTTGAACTCCGCCATTGTTATATTTTGGCGGTAATCGACGATTTTTGGTCAAACTGTGACGTCACTTTTGCACCAAAAAGTTGTAATTCCCAAGGTTTTGCGAATTTTGCATGACTCCACACAGGAAAGTTGTTCAGGATGCTCAACTTAGTCGATTTGTACCGTCAAAACGCGATTTCCAGAGTTGACTATTAGAAAAACATTATGGCCGCTCTACCCTTTTCCCCAGCCGGGGAATAAGCTTTTTAATTTTCGAGCCACCCCGAAAAGCTGAATTAGCGTGATTACTTCTTGCGGATACCCCACCCGAGTGTACCGGTGCTAATTTGAACTCCGTCATTGTTATATTTTGGCGGTAATCGACGATTTTTGGTCAAATTGTGACGTCACTTTTGCACCAAAAAGTTGTAATTCCAAAGGTTTTGCGAATTTTGCATGACTCCACACAGGAAAGTTGTTCAGGATGCTCAACTTAGTCGATTTGTACCGTCAAAACGCGATTTCCAGAGTTGACTATTAGAAAAACAAAATGGCCGCTCTACCCTTTTACCTTCCTGGGGAATAAAGTTTTTAATTTTCGAGCCACCCCGAAAAGCCGAATTAGCGTGATTACTTCTTGCGGATACCCCACCCGAGTGTGCCGGTGCTAATTTGAACTCCGCCATTGTTATATTTTGGCGGTAATCGACGATTTTTGGTCAAACTGTGACGTCACTTTTGCACCAAAAAGTTGTAATTCCCAAGGTTTTGCGAATTTTGCATGACTCCACACAGGAAAGTTGTTCAGGATGCTCAACTTAGTCGACTTGTACCGTCAAAACGCGATTTCCAGAGTTGACTATTAGAAAAACATTATGGCCGCTCTACCCTTTTCCCCAGCCGGGGAATAAGCTTTTTAATTTTCGAGCCACCCCGAAAAGCTGAATTAGCGTGATTACTTCTTGCGGATACCCCACCCGAGTGTACCGGTGCTAATTTGAACTCCGTCATTGTTATATTTTGGCGGTAATCGACGATTTTTTGTCAAATTGTGACGTCACTTTTGCACCAAAAAGTTGTAATTCCAAAGGTTTTGCGAATTTTGCATGACTCCACACAGGAAAGTTGTTCAGGATGCTCAACTTGGTCGATTTGTACCGTCAAAACGCGATTTCCAGAGTTGACTATTAGAAAAACAAGATGGCCGCTTCTCCCTTTTTGCCTACCTTGGGAATAAACTTTTTAATTTTCGAGCCACCCCAAATAGCCGAATTACCGTGATTACTTCTAGCGGATACCCCACCCGAGTGTACCGGTGCTAATTTGAACTCCGTCATTGTTATATTTTGGCGGTAGTCGACGATTTTTGGACAAATTATGACGTCACTTTTGCACCAAAAAGTTGTAATTCCCAAGGTTTTGCGAATTTTGCATGACTCGACACAGGAAAGTTGTTCAGGATGCTCAACCTGGTCGATTTGTACCGTCAAATCGCGATTTCCAGAGTTGACTATTAGAAAAACAAAATGGCCGCTCCTCCCTTTTTGCCTACCCGGGGAATAAAGTTTTTAATTTTCGAGCCACCCCGAAAAGCCGAATTAGCGTGATTACTTCTCGCGGATACCCCACCCGAGTGTGCCGGTGCTAATTTGAACTCCGCCATTGTTATATTTTGGCGGTAATCGACGATTTTTGGTCAAATTGTGACGTCACTTTTGCACCAAAAAGTTGTAATTCCAAAGGTTTTGCGAATTTTGCATGACTCCACACAGGAAAGTTGTTCAGGATGCTCAACTTGGTCGATTTGTACCGTCAAAACGCGATTTCCAGAGTTGACTATTAGAAAAACAAAATGGCCGCTCCTCCCTTTTTGCCTACCCGGGGAATAAACTTTTTAATTTTCGAGCCACCCCAAAAAGCCGAATTAGCGTGATTACTTCTTGCGGATACCCCACCCGAGTGTACCGGTGCTAATTTGAACTCCGCCATTGTTATATTTTGGCGGTAATCGACGATTTTTGGTCAAATTATGACGTCACTTTTGCACCAAAAAGTTGTAATTCCCAAGGTTTTGCGAATTTTGCATGACTCGACACAGGAAAGTTGTTCAGGATGCTCAACCTGGTCGATTTGTACCGTCAAATCGCGATTTCCAGAGTTGACTATTAGAAAAACAAAATGGCCGCTCTACCCTTTTACCTTCCCGGGGAATAAAGTTTTTAATTTTCGAGCCACCCCGAAAAGCCGAATTAGCGTGATTACTTCTCGCGGATACCCCACCCGAGTGTGCCGGTGCTAATTTGAACTCCGCCATTGTTATATTTTGGCGGTAATCGACGATTTCTGGTCAAACTGTGACGTCACTTTTGCACCAAAAAGTTGTAATTCCAAAGGTTTTGCGATTTTTGCATGACTCCACACAGGAAAGTTGTTCAGGATGCTCAACTTAGTCGATTTGTACCGTCAAAACGCGATTTCCAGAGTTGACTATTAGAAAAACAAAATGGCCGCTCTACCCTTTTACCTTCCTGGGGAATAAAGTTTTTAATTTTCGAGCCACCCCGAAAAGCCGAATTAGCGTGATTACTTCGTGCGGATACCCCACCCGAGTGTGCCGGTGCTAATTTGAACTCCGCCATTGTTATATTTTGGCGGTAATCGACGATTTTTGGTCAAACTGTGACGTCACTTTTGCACCAAAAAGTTGTAATTCCCAAGGTTTTGCGAGTTTTGCATGACTCCACACAGGAAAGTTGTTCAGGATGCTCAACTTAGTCGATTTGTACCGTCAAAACGCGATTTCCAGAGTTGACTATTAGAAAAACATTATGGCCGCTCTACCCTTTTCCCCAGCCGGGGAATAAGCTTTTTAATTTTCGAGCCACCCCGAAAAGCTGAATTAGCGTGATTACTTCTTGCGGATACCCCACCCGAGTGTACCGGTGCTAATTTGAACTCCGTCATTGTTATATTTTGGCGGTAATCGACGATTTTTGGTCAAATTGTGACGTCACTTTTGCACCAAAAAGTTGTAATTCCAAAGGTTTTGCGAATTTTGCATGACTCCACACAGGAAAGTTGTTCAGGATGCTCAACTTGGTCGATTTGTACCGTCAAAACGCGATTTCCAGAGTTGACTATTAGAAAAACAAGATGGCCGCTTCTCCCTTTTTGCCTACCTTGGGAATAAACTTTTTAATTTTCGAGCCACCCCAAATAGCCGAATTACCGTGATTACTTCTAGCGGATACCCCACCCGAGTGTACCGGTGCTAATTTGAACTCCGTCATTGTTATATTTTGGCGGTAGTCGACGATTTTTGGACAAATTATGACGTCACTTTTGCACCAAAAAGTTGTAATTCCCAAGGTTTTGCGAATTTTGCATGACTCGACACAGG
The DNA here is from genome assembly GCF_032118995.1 of Asterias amurensis. NCBI lineage: Eukaryota > Metazoa > Echinodermata > Asteroidea > Forcipulatida > Asteriidae > Asterias > Asterias amurensis. Next base: position 10,922,769 of record NC_092659.1, read on the forward strand.
AAAGTTGTTCAGGATGCTCAACCTGGTCGATTTGTACCGTCAAATCGCGATTTCCAGAGTTGACTATTAGAAAAACAAAATGGCCGCTCTACCCTTTTACCTTCCCGGGGAATAAAGTTTTTAATTTTCGAGCCACCCCGAAAAGCCGAATTAGCGTGATTACTTCTCGCGGATACCCCACCCGAGTGTGCCGGTGCTAATTTGAACTCCGCCATTGTTATATTTTGGCGGTAATCGACGATTTTTGGTCAAACTGTGACGTCACTTTTGCACCAAAAAGTTGTAATTCCAAAGGTTTTGCGATTTTTGCATGACTCCACACAGGAAAGTTGTTCAGGATGCTCAACTTAGTCGATTTGTACCGTCAAAACGCGATTTCCAGAGTTGACTATTAGAAAAACAAAATGGCCGCTCTACCCTTTTACCTTCCTGGGGAACAAAGTTTTTAATTTTCGAGCCACCCCGAAAAGCCGAATTAGCGTGATTACTTCTTGCGGATACCCCACCCGAGTGTGCCGGTGCTAATTTGAACTCCGCCATTGTTATATTTTGGCGGTAATCGACGATTTTTGGTCAAACTGTGACGTCACTTTTGCACCAAAAAGTTGTAATTCCCAAGGTTTTGCGAATTTTGCATGACTCCACACAGGAAAGTTGTTCAGGATGCTCAACTTAGTCGATTTGTACCGTCAAAACGCGATTTCCAGAGTTGACTATTAGAAAAACATTATGGCCGCTCTACCCTTTTCCCCAGCCGGGGAATAAGCTTTTTAATTTTCGAGCCACCCCGAAAAGCTGAATTAGCGTGATTACTTCTTGCGGATACCCCACCCGAGTGTACCGGTGCTAATTTGAACTCCGTCATTGTTATATTTTGGCGGTAATCGACGATTTTTTGTCAAATTGTGACGTCACTTTTGCACCAAAAAGTTGTAATTCCAAAGGTTTTGCGAATTTTGCATGACTCCACACAGGAAAGTTGTTCAGGATGCTCAACTTGGTCGATTTGTACCGTCAAAACGCGATTTCCAGAGTTGACTATTAGAAAAACAAGATGGCCGCTTCTCCCTTTTTGCCTACCTTGGGAATAAACTTTTTAATTTTCGAGCCACCCCAAATAGCCGAATTACCGTGATTACTTCTAGCGGATACCCCACCCGAGTGTACCGGTGCTAATTTGAACTCCGTCATTGTTATATTTTGGCGGTAGTCGACGATTTTTGGACAAATTATGACGTCACTTTTGCACCAAAAAGTTGTAATTCCCAAGGTTTTGCGAATTTTGCATGACTCGACACAGGAAAGTTGTTCAGGATGCTCAACCTGGTCGATTTGTACCGTCAAATCGCGATTTCCAGAGTTGACTATTAGAAAAACAAAATGGCCGCTCTACCCTTTTACCTTCCCGGGGAATAAAGTTTTTAATTTTCGAGCCACCCCGAAAAGCCGAATTAGCGTGATTACTTCTCGCGGATACCCCACCCGAGTGTGCCGGTGCTAATTTGAACTCCGCCATTGTTATATTTTGGCGGTAATCGACGATTTTTGGTCAAATTGTGACGTCACTTTTGCACCAAAAAGTTGTAATTCCAAAGGTTTTGCGAATTTTGCATGACTCCACACAGGAAAGTTGTTCAGGATGCTCAACTTGGTCGATTTGTACCGTCAAAACGCGATTTCCAGAGTTGACTATTAGAAAAACAAAATGGCCGCTCCTCCCTTTTTGCCTACCCGGGGAATAAACTTTTTAATTTTCGAGCCACCCCAAAAAGCCGAATTAGCGTGATTACTTCTTGCGGATACCCCACCCGAGTGTACCGGTGCTAATTTGAACTCCGCCATTGTTATATTTTGGCGGTAATCGACGATTTTTGGTCAAATTATGACGTCACTTTTGCACCAAAAAGTTGTAATTCCCAAGGTTTTGCGAATTTTGCATGACTCGACACAGGAAAGTTGTTCAGGATGCTCAACCTGGTCGATTTGTACCGTCAAATCGCGATTTCCAGAGTTGACTATTAGAAAAACAAAATGGCCGCTCTACCCTTTTACCTTCCCGGGGAATAAAGTTTTTAATTTTCGAGCCACCCCGAAAAGCCGAATTAGCGTGATTACTTCTCGCGGATACCCCACCCGAGTGTGCCGGTGCTAATTTGAACTCCGCCATTGTTATATTTTGGCGGTAATCGACGATTTCTGGTCAAACTGTGACGTCACTTTTGCACCAAAAAGTTGTAATTCCAAAGGTTTTGCGATTTTTGCATGACTCCACACAGGAAAGTTGTTCAGGATGCTCAACTTAGTCGATTTGTACCGTCAAAACGCGATTTCCAGAGTTGACTATTAGAAAAACAAAATGGCCGCTCTACCCTTTTACCTTCCTGGGGAATAAAGTTTTTAATTTTCGAGCCACCCCGAAAAGCCGAATTAGCGTGATTACTTCGTGCGGATACCCCACCCGAGTGTGCCGGTGCTAATTTGAACTCCGCCATTGTTATATTTTGGCGGTAATCGACGATTTTTGGTCAAACTGTGACGTCACTTTTGCACCAAAAAGTTGTAATTCCCAAGGTTTTGCGAGTTTTGCATGACTCCACACAGGAAAGTTGTTCAGGATGCTCAACTTAGTCGATTTGTACCGTCAAAACGCGATTTCCAGAGTTGACTATTAGAAAAACATTATGGCCGCTCTACCCTTTTCCCCAGCCGGGGAATAAGCTTTTTAATTTTCGAGCCACCCCGAAAAGCTGAATTAGCGTGATTACTTCTTGCGGATACCCCACCCGAGTGTACCGGTGCTAATTTGAACTCCGTCATTGTTATATTTTGGCGGTAATCGACGATTTTTGGTCAAATTGTGACGTCACTTTTGCACCAAAAAGTTGTAATTCCAAAGGTTTTGCGAATTTTGCATGACTCCACACAGGAAAGTTGTTCAGGATGCTCAACTTGGTCGATTTGTACCGTCAAAACGCGATTTCCAGAGTTGACTATTAGAAAAACAAGATGGCCGCTTCTCCCTTTTTGCCTACCTTGGGAATAAACTTTTTAATTTTCGAGCCACCCCAAATAGCCGAATTACCGTGATTACTTCTAGCGGATACCCCACCCGAGTGTACCGGTGCTAATTTGAACTCCGTCATTGTTATATTTTGGCGGTAGTCGACGATTTTTGGACAAATTATGACGTCACTTTTGCACCAAAAAGTTGTAATTCCCAAGGTTTTGCGAATTTTGCATGACTCGACACAGGAAAGTTGTTCAGGATGCTCAACCTGGTCGATTTGTACCGTCAAATCGCGATTTCCAGAGTTGACTATTAGAAAAACAAAATGGCCGCTCTACCCTTTTACCTTCCCGGGGAATAAAGTTTTTAATTTTCGAGCCACCCCGAAAAGCCGAATTAGCGTGATTACTTCTCGCGGATACCCCACCCGAGTGTGCCGGTGCTAATTTGAACTCCGCCATTGTTATATTTTGGCGGTAATCGACGATTTTTGGTCAAATTGTGACGTCACTTTTGCACCAAAAAGTTGTAATTCCAAAGGTTTTGCGAATTTTGCATGACTCCACACAGGAAAGTTGTTCAGGATGCTCAACTTGGTCGATTTGTACCGTCAAAACGCGATTTCCAGAGTTGACTATTAGAAAAACAAAATGGCCGCTCCTCCCTTTTTGCCTACCCGGGGAATAAACTTTTTAATTTTCGAGCCACCCCAAAAAGCCGAATTAGCGTGATTACTTCTTGCGGATACCCCACCCGAGTGTACCGGTGCTAATTTGAACTCCGCCATTGTTATATTTTGGCGGTAATCGACGATTTTTGGTCAAATTATGACGTCACTTTTGCACCAAAAAGTTGTAATTCCCAAGGTTTTGCGAATTTTGCATGACTCGACACAGGAAAGTTGTTCAGGATGCTCAACCTGGTCGATTTGTACCGTCAAATCGCGATTTCCAGAGTTGACTATTAGAAAAACAAAATGGCCGCTCTACCCTTTTACCTTCCCGGGGAATAAAGTTTTTAATTTTCGAGCCACCCCGAAAAGCCGAATTAGCGTGATTACTTCTCGCGGATACCCCACCCGAGTGTGCCGGTGCTAATTTGAACTCCGCCATTGTTATATTTTGGCGGTAATCGACGATTTCTGGTCAAACTGTGACGTCACTTTTGCACCAAAAAGTTGTAATTCCAAAGGTTTTGCGATTTTTGCATGACTCCACACAGGAAAGTTGTTCAGGATGCTCAACTTAGTCGATTTGTACCGTCAAAACGCGATTTCCAGAGTTGACTATTAGAAAAACAAAATGGCCGCTCTACCCTTTTACCTTCCTGGGGAATAAAGTTTTTAATTTTCGAGCCACCCCGAAAAGCCGAATTAGCGTGATTACTTCGTGCGGATACCCCACCCGAGTGTGCCGGTGCTAATTTGAACTCCGCCATTGTTATATTTTGGCGGTAATCGACGATTTTTGGTCAAACTGTGACGTCACTTTTGCACCAAAAAGTTGTAATTCCCAAGGTTTTGCGAGTTTTGCATGACTCCACACAGGAAAGTTGTTCAGGATGCTCAACTTAGTCGATTTGTACCGTCAAAACGCGATTTCCAGAGTTGACTATTAGAAAAACATTATGGCCGCTCTACCCTTTTCCCCAGCCGGGGAATAAGCTTTTTAATTTTCGAGCCACCCCGAAAAGCTGAATTAGCGTGATTACTTCTTGCGGATACCCCACCCGAGTGTACCGGTGCTAATTTGAACTCCGTCATTGTTATATTTTGGCGGTAATCGACGATTTTTGGTCAAATTGTGACGTCACTTTTGCACCAAAAAGTTGTAATTCCAAAGGTTTTGCGAATTTTGCATGACTCCACACAGGAAAGTTGTTCAGGATGCTCAACTTGGTCGATTTGTACCGTCAAAACGCGATTTCCAGAGTTGACTATTAGAAAAACAAGATGGCCGCTTCTCCCTTTTTGCCTACCTTGGGAATAAACTTTTTAATTTTCGAGCCACCCCAAATAGCCGAATTACCGTGATTACTTCTAGCGGATACCCCACCCGAGTGTACCGGTGCTAATTTGAACTCCGTCATTGTTATATTTTGGCGGTAGTCGACGATTTTTGGACAAATTATGACGTCACTTTTGCACCAAAAAGTTGTAATTCCCAAGGTTTTGCGAATTTTGCATGACTCGACACAGGAAAGTTGTTCAGGATGCTCAACCTGGTCGATTTGTACCGTCAAATCGCGATTTCCAGAGTTGACTATTAGAAAAACAAAATGGCCGCTCCTCCCTTTTTGCCTACCCGGGGAATAAACTTTTTAATTTTCGAGCCACCCCAAAAAGCCGAATTAGCGTGATTACTTCTTGCGGATACCCCACCCGAGTGTACCGGTGCTAATTTGAACTCCGCCATTGTTATATTTTGGCGGTAATCGACGATTTTTGGTCAAATTGTGACGTCACTTTTGCACCAAAAAGTTGTAATTCCAAAGGTTTTGCGAATTTTGCATGACTCCACACATGAAAGTTGTTCAGGATGCTCAACTTGGTCGATTTGTACCGTCAAAACGCGATTTCCAGAGTTGACTATTAGAAAAACAAAATGGCCGCTCTACCCTTTTACCTTCCCGGGGAATAAAGTTTTTAATTTACGAGCCACCCCGAAAAGCCGAATTAGCGTGATTACTTCTCGCGGATACCCCACCCGAGTGTGCCGGTGCTAATTTGAACTCCGCCATTGTTATATTTTGGCGGTAATCGACGATTTTTGGTCAAATTGTGACGTCACTTTTGCACCAAAAAGTTGTAATTCCAAAGGTTTTGCGAATTTTGCATGACTCCACACATGAAAGTTGTTCAGGATGCTCAACTTGGTCGATTTGTACCGTCAAAACGCGATTTCCAGAGTTGACTATTAGAAAAACAAAATGGCCGCTCTACCCTTTTACCTTCCCGGGGAATAAAGTTTTTAATTTTCGAGCCACCCCGAAAAGCCGAATTAGCGTGATTACTTCTCGCGGATACCCCACCCGAGTGTGCCGGTGCTAATTTGAACTCCGCCATTGTTATATTTTGGCGGTAATCGACGATTTTTGGTCAAACTGTGACGTCACTTTTGCACCAAAAAGTTGTAATTCCCAAGGTTTTGCGATTTTTGCATGACTCCACACAGGAAAGTTGTTCAGGATGCTCAACTTAGTCGATTTGTACCGTCAAAACGCGATTTCCAGAGTTGACTATTAGAAAAACATTATGGCCGCTCTACCCTTTTCCCCAGCCGGGGAATAAGCTTTTTAATTTTCGAGCCACCCCGAAAAGCTGAATTAGCGTGATTACTTCTTGCGGATACCCCACCCGAGTGTACCGGTGCTAATTTGAACTCCGTCATTGTTATATTTTGGCGGTAATCGACGATTTTTTGTCAAATTGTGACGTCACTTTTGCACCAAAAAGTTGTAATTCCAAAGGTTTTGCGAATTTTGCATGACTCCACACAGGAAAGTTGTTCAGGATGCTCAACTTGGTCGATTTGTACCGTCAAAACGCGATTTCCAGAGTTGACTATTAGAAAAACAAGATGGCCGCTTCTCCCTTTTTGCCTACCTTGGGAATAAACTTTTTAATTTTCGAGCCACCCCAAATAGCCGAATTACCGTGATTACTTCTAGCGGATACCCCACCCGAGTGTACCGGTGCTAATTTGAACTCCGTCATTGTTATATTTTGGCGGTAGTCGACGATTTTTGGACAAATTATGACGTCACTTTTGCACCAAAAAGTTGTAATTCCCAAGGTTTTGCGAATTTTGCATGACTCGACACAGGAAAGTTGTTCAGGATGCTCAACCTGGTCGATTTGTACCGTCAAATCGCGATTTCCAGAGTTGACTATTAGAAAAACAAAATGGCCGCTCTACCCTTTTACCTTCCCGGGGAATAAAGTTTTTAATTTTCGAGCCACCCCGAAAAGCCGAATTAGCGTGATTACTTCTCGCGGATACCCCACCCGAGTGTACCGGTGCTAATTTGAACTCCGCCATTGTTATATTTTGGCGGTAATCGACGATTTTTGGTCAAACTGTGACGTCACTTTTGCACCAAAAAGTTGTAATTCCCAAGGTTTTGCGAATTTTGCATGACTCCACACAGGAAAGTTGTTCAGGATGCTCAACTTAGTCGATTTGTACCGTCAAAACGCGATTTCCAGAGTTGACTATTAGAAAAACATTATGGCCGCTCTACCCTTTTCCCCAGCCGGGGAATAAGCTTTTTAATTTTCGAGCCACCCCGAAAAGCTGAATTAGCGTGATTACTTCTTGCGGATACCCCACCCGAGTGTACCGGTGCTAATTTGAACTCCGTCATTGTTATATTTTGGCGGTAATCGACGATTTTTTGTCAAATTGTGACGTCACTTTTGCACCAAAAAGTTGTAATTCCAAAGGTTTTGCGAATTTTGCATGACTCCACACAGGAAAGTTGTTCAGGATGCTCAACCTGGTCGATTTGTACCGTCAAATCGCGATTTCCAGAGTTGACTATTAGAAAAACAAAATGGCCGCTCTACCCTTTTACCTTCCCGGGGAATAAAGTTTTTAATTTTCGAGCCACCCCGAAAAGCCGAATTAGCGTGATTACTTCTCGCGGATACCCCACCCGAGTGTGCCGGTGCTAATTTGAACTCCGCCATTGTTATATTTTGGCGGTAATCGACGATTTTTGGTCAAATTGTGACGTCACTTTTGCACCAAAAAGTTGTAATTCCAAAGGTTTTGCGAATTTTGCATGACTCCACACAGGAAAGTTGTTCAGGATGCTCAACTTGGTCGATTTGTACCGTCAAAACGCGATTTCCAGAGTTGACTATTAGAAAAACAAAATGGCCGCTCCTCCCTTTTTGCCTACCCGGGGAATAAACTTTTTAATTTTCGAGCCACCCCAAAAAGCCGAATTAGCGTGATTACTTCTTGCGGATACCCCACCCGAGTGTACCGGTGCTAATTTGAACTCCGCCATTGTTATATTTTGGCGGTAATCGACGATTTTTGGTCAAATTATGACGTCACTTTTGCACCAAAAAGTTGTAATTCCCAAGGTTTTGCGAATTTTGCATGACTCGACACAGGAAAGTTGTTCAGGATGCTCAACCTGGTCGATTTGTACCGTCAAATCGCGATTTCCAGAGTTGACTATTAGAAAAACAAAATGGCCGCTCTACCCTTTTACCTTCCTGGGGAATAAAGTTTTTAATTTTCGAGCCACCCCGAAAAGCCGAATTAGCGTGATTACTTCTTGCGGATACCCCACCCGAGTGTGCCGGTGCTAATTTGAACTCCGCCATTGTTATATTTTGGCGGTAATCGACGATTTTTGGTCAAACTGTGACGTCACTTTTGCACCAAAAAGTTGTAATTCCCAAGGTTTTGCGAATTTTGCATGACTCCACACAGGAAAGTTGTTCAGGATGCTCAACTTAGTCGATTTGTACCGTCAAAACGCGATTTCCAGAGTTGACTATTAGAAAAACATTATGGCCGCTCTACCCTTTTCCCCAGCCGGGGAATAAGCTTTTTAATTTTCGAGCCACCCCGAAAAGCTGAATTAGCGTGATTACTTCTTGCGGATACCCCACCCGAGTGTACCGGTGCTAATTTGAACTCCGTCATTGTTATATTTTGGCGGTAATCGACGATTTTTGGTCAAATTGTGACGTCACTTTTGCACCAAAAAGTTGTAATTCCAAAGGTTTTGCGAATTTTGCATGACTCCACACAGGAAAGTTGTTCAGGATGCTCAACTTGGTCGATTTGTACCGTCAAAACGCGATTTCCAGAGTTGACTATTAGAAAAACAAGATGGCCGCTTCTCCCTTTTTGCCTACCTTGGGAATAAACTTTTTAATTTTCGAGCCACCCCAAATAGCCGAATTACCGTGATTACTTCTAGCGGATACCCCACCCGAGTGTACCGGTGCTAATTTGAACTCCGTCATTGTTATATTTTGGCGGTAGTCGACGATTTTTGGACAAATTATGACGTCACTTTTGCACCAAAAAGTTGTAATTCCCAAGGTTTTGCGAATTTTGCATGACTCGACACAGGAAAGTTGTTCAGGATGCTCAACCTGGTCGATTTGTACCGTCAAATCGCGATTTCCAGAGTTGACTATTAGAAAAACAAAATGGCCGCTCTACCCTTTTACCTTCCCGGGGAATAAAGTTTTTAATTTTCGAGCCACCCCGAAAAGCCGAATTAGCGTGATTACTTCTCGCGGATACCCCACCCGAGTGTGCCGGTGCTAATTTGAACTCCGCCATTGTTATATTTTGGCGGTAATCGACGATTTTTGGTCAAATTGTGACGTCACTTTTGCACCAAAAAGTTGTAATTCCAAAGGTTTTGCGAATTTTGCATGACTCCACACAGGAAAGTTGTTCAGGATGCTCAACTTGGTCGATTTGTACCGTCAAAACGCGACTTCCAGAGTTGACTATTAGAAAAACAAAATGGCCGCTCCTCCCTTTTTGCCTACCCGGGGAATAAACTTTTTAATTTTCGAGCCACCCCAAAAAGCCGAATTAGCGTGATTACTTCTTGCGGATACCCCACCCGAGTGTACCGGTGCTAATTTGAACTCCGCCATTGTTATATTTTGGCGGTAATCGACGATTTTTGGTCAAATTGTGACGTCACTTTTGCACCAAAAAGTTGTAATTCCAAAGGTTTTGCGAATTTTGCATGACTCCACACATGAAAGTTGTTCAGGATGCTCAACTTGGTCGATTTGTACCGTCAAAACGCGATTTCCAGAGTTGACTATTAGAAAAACAAAATGGCCGCTCTACCCTTTTACCTTCCCGGGGAATAAAGTTTTTAATTTTCGAGCCACCCCGAAAAGCCGAATTAGCGTGATTACTTCTCGCGGATACCCCACCCGAGTGTGCCGGTGCTAATTTGAACTCCGCCATTGTTATATTTTGGCGGTAATCGACGATTTTTGGTCAAACTGTGACGTCACTTTTGCACCAAAAAGTTGTAATTCCAAAGGTTTTGCGATTTTTGCATGACTCCACACAGGAAAGTTGTTCAGGATGCTCAACTTAGTCGATTTGTACCGTCAAAACGCGATTTCCAGAGTTGACTATTAGAAAAACAAAATGGCCGCTCTACCCTTTTACCTTCCTGGGGAATAAAGTTTTTAATTTTCGAGCCACCCCGAAAAGCCGAATTAGCGTGATTACTTCTTGCGGATACCCCACCCGAGTGTGCCGGTGCTAATTTGAACTCCGCCATTGTTATATTTTGGCGGTAATCGACGATTTTTCGTCAAACTGTGACGTCACTTTTGCACCAAAAAGTTGTAATTCCCAAGGTTTTGCGAATTTTGCATGACTCCACACAGGAAAGTTGTTCAGGATGCTCAACTTAGTCGATTTGTACCGTCAAAACGCGATTTCCAGAGTTGACTATTAGAAAAACATTATGGCCGCTCTACCCTTTTCCCCAGCCGGGGAATAAGCTTTTTAATTTTCGAGCCACCCCGAAAAGCTGAATTAGCGTGATTACTTCTTGCGGATACCCCACCCGAGTGTACCGGTGCTAATTTGAACTCCGTCATTGTTATATTTTGGCGGTAATCGACGATTTTTTGTCAAATTGTGACGTCACTTTTGCACCAAAAAGTTGTAATTCCAAAGGTTTTGCGAATTTTGCATGACTCCACACAGGAAAGTTGTTCAGGATGCTCAACTTGGTCGATTTGTACCGTCAAAACGCGATTTCCAGAGTTGACTATTAGAAAAACAAGATGGCCGCTTCTCCCTTTTTGCCTACCTTGGGAATAAACTTTTTAATTTTCGAGCCACCCCAAATAGCCGAATTACCGTGATTACTTCTAGCGGATACCCCACCCGAGTGTACCGGTGCTAATTTGAACTCCGTCATTGTTATATTTTGGCGGTAGTCGACGATTTTTGGACAAATTATGACGTCACTTTTGCACCAAAAAGTTGTAATTCCCAAGGTTTTGCGAATTTTGCATGACTCGACACAGGAAAGTTGTTCAGGATGCTCAACCTGGTCGATTTGTACCGTCAAATCGCGATTTCCAGAGTTGACTATTAGAAAAACAAAATGGCCGCTCTACCCTTTTACCTTCCCGGGGAATAAAGTTTTTAATTTTCGAGCCACCCCGAAAAGCCGAATTAGCGTGATTACTTCTCGCGGATACCCCACCCGAGTGTGCCGGTGCTAATTTGAACTCCGCCATTGTTATATTTTGGCGGTAATCGACGATTTTTGGTCAAATTGTGACGTCACTTTTGCACCAAAAAGTTGTAATTCCAAAGGTTTTGCGAATTTTGCATGACTCCACACAGGAAAGTTGTTCAGGATGCTCAACTTGGTCGATTTGTACCGTCAAAACGCGATTTCCAGAGTTGACTATTAGAAAAACAAAATGGCCGCTCCTCCCTTTTTGCCTACCCGGGGAATAAACTTTTTAATTTTCGAGCCACCCCAAAAAGCCGAATTAGCGTGATTACTTCTTGCGGATACCCCACCCGAGTGTACCGGTGCTAATTTGAACTCCGCCATTGTTATATTTTGGCGGTAATCGACGATTTTTGGTCAAATTGTGACGTCACTTTTGCACCAAAAAGTTGTAATTCCAAAGGTTTTGCGATTTTTGCATGACTCCACACAGGAAAGTTGTTCAGGATGCTCAACTTAGTCGATTTGTACCGTCAAAACGCGATTTCCAGAGTTGACTATTAGAAAAACAAAATGGCCGCTCTACCCTTTTACCTTCCTGGGGAATAAAGTTTTTAATTTTCGAGCCACCCCGAAAAGCCGAATTAGCGTGATTACTTCTTGCGGATACCCCACCCGAGTGTGCCGGTGCTAATTTGAACTCCGCCATTGTTATATTTTGGCGGTAATCGACGATTTTTGGTCAAACTGTGACGTCACTTTTGCACCAAAAAGTTGTAATTCCCAAGGTTTTGCGAATTTTGCATGACTCCACACAGGAAAGTTGTTCAGGATGCTCAACTTAGTCGACTTGTACCGTCAAAACGCGATTTCCAGAGTTGACTATTAGAAAAACATTATGGCCGCTCTACCCTTTTCCCCAGCCGGGGAATAAGCTTTTTAATTTTCGAGCCACCCCGAAAAGCTGAATTAGCGTGATTACTTCTTGCGGATACCCCACCCGAGTGTACCGGTGCTAATTTGAACTCCGTCATTGTTATATTTTGGCGGTAATCGACGATTTTTTGTCAAATTGTGACGTCACTTTTGCACCAAAAAGTTGTAATTCCAAAGGTTTTGCGAATTTTGCATGACTCCACACAGGAAAGTTGTTCAGGATGCTCAACTTGGTCGATTTGTACCGTCAAAACGCGATTTCCAGAGTTGACTATTAGAAAAACAAGATGGCCGCTTCTCCCTTTTTGCCTACCTTGGGAATAAACTTTTTAATTTTCGAGCCACCCCAAATAGCCGAATTACCGTGATTACTTCTAGCGGATACCCCACCCGAGTGTACCGGTGCTAATTTGAACTCCGTCATTGTTATATTTTGGCGGTAGTCGACGATTTTTGGACAAATTATGACGTCACTTTTGCACCAAAAAGTTGTAATTCCCAAGGTTTTGCGAATTTTGCATGACTCGACACAGGAAAGTTGTTCAGGATGCTCAACCTGGTCGATTTGTACCGTCAAATCGCGATTTCCAGAGTTGACTATTAGAAAAACAAAATGGCCGCTCCTCCCTTTTTGCCTACCCGGGGAATAAAGTTTTTAATTTTCGAGCCACCCCGAAAAGCCGAATTAGCGTGATTACTTCTCGCGGATACCCCACCCGAGTGTGCCGGTGCTAATTTGAACTCCGCCATTGTTATATTTTGGCGGTAATCGACGATTTTTGGTCAAATTGTGACGTCACTTTTGCACCAAAAAGTTGTAATTCCAAAGGTTTTGCGAATTTTGCATGACTCCACACAGGAAAGTTGTTCAGGATGCTCAACTTGGTCGATTTGTACCGTCAAAACGCGATTTCCAGAGTTGACTATTAGAAAAACAAAATGGCCGCTCCTCCCTTTTTGCCTACCCGGGGAATAAACTTTTTAATTTTCGAGCCACCCCAAAAAGCCGAATTAGCGTGATTACTTCTTGCGGATACCCCACCCGAGTGTACCGGTGCTAATTTGAACTCCGCCATTGTTATATTTTGGCGGTAATCGACGATTTTTGGTCAAATTGTGACGTCACTTTTGCACCAAAAAGTTGTAATTCCAAAGGTTTTGCGAATTTTGCATGACTCCACACATGAAAGTTGTTCAGGATGCTCAACTTGGTCGATTTGTACCGTCAAAACGCGATTTCCAGAGTTGACTATTAGAAAAACAAAATGGCCGCTCTACCCTTTTACCTTCCCGGGGAATAAAGTTTTTAATTTTCGAGCCACCCCGAAAAGCCGAATTAGCGTGATTACTTCTCGCGGATACCCCACCCGAGTGTGCCGGTGCTAATTTGAACTCCGCCATTGTTATATTTTGGCGGTAATCGACGATTTTTGGTCAAATTGTGACGTCACTTTTGCACCAAAAAGTTGTAATTCCAAAGGTTTTGCGAATTTTGCATGACTCCACACATGAAAGTTGTTCAGGATGCTCAACTTGGTCGATTTGTACCGTCAAAACGCGATTTCCAGAGTTGACTATTAGAAAAACAAAATGGCCGCTCTACCCTTTTACCTTCCCGGGGAATAAAGTTTTTAATTTTCGAGCCACCCCGAAAAGCCGAATTAGCGTGATTACTTCTCGCGGATACCCCACCCGAGTGTGCCGGTGCTAATTTGAACTCCGCCATTGTTATATTTTGGCGGTAATCGACGATTTTTGGTCAAACTGTGACGTCACTTTTGCACCAAAAAGTTGTAATTCCCAAGGTTTTGCGATTTTTGCATGACTCCACACAGGAAAGTTGTTCAGGATGCTCAACTTAGTCGATTTGTACCGTCAAAACGCGATTTCCAGAGTTGACTATTAGAAAAACATTATGGCCGCTCTACCCTTTTCCCCAGCCGGGGAATAAGCTTTTTAATTTTCGAGCCACCCCGAAAAGCTGAATTAGCGTGATTACTTCTTGCGGATACCCCACCCGAGTGTACCGGTGCTAATTTGAACTCCGTCATTGTTATATTTTGGCGGTAATCGACGATTTTTTGTCAAATTGTGACGTCACTTTTGCACCAAAAAGTTGTAATTCCAAAGGTTTTGCGAATTTTGCATGACTCCACACAGGAAAGTTGTTCAGGATGCTCAACTTGGTCGATTTGTACCGTCAAAACGCGATTTCCAGAGTTGACTATTAGAAAAACAAGATGGCCGCTTCTCCCTTTTTGCCTACCTTGGGAATAAACTTTTTAATTTTCGAGCCACCCCAAATAGCCGAATTACCGTGATTACTTCTAGCGGATACCCCACCCGAGTGTACCGGTGCTAATTTGAACTCCGTCATTGTTATATTTTGGCGGTAGTCGACGATTTTTGGACAAATTATGACGTCACTTTTGCACCAAAAAGTTGTAATTCCCAAGGTTTTGCGAATTTTGCATGACTCGACACAGGAAAGTTGTTCAGGATGCTCAACCTGGTCGATTTGTACCGTCAAATCGCGATTTCCAGAGTTGACTATTAGAAAAACAAAATGGCCGCTCTACCCTTTTACCTTCCCGGGGAATAAAGTTTTTAATTTTCGAGCCACCCCGAAAAGCCGAATTAGCGTGATTACTTCTCGCGGATACCCCACCCGAGTGTGCCGGTGCTAATTTGAACTCCGCCATTGTTATATTTTGGCGGTAATCGACGATTTTTGGTCAAATTGTGACGTCACTTTTGCACCAAAAAGTTGTAATTCCAAAGGTTTTGCGAATTTTGCATGACTCCACACAGGAAAGTTGTTCAGGATGCTCAACTTGGTCGATTTGTACCGTCAAAACGCGATTTCCAGAGTTGACTATTAGAAAAACAAAATGGCCGCTCCTCCCTTTTTGCCTACCCGGGGAATAAACTTTTTAATTTTCGAGCCACCCCAAAAAGCCGAATTAGCGTGATTACTTCTTGCGGATACCCCACCCGAGTGTACCGGTGCTAATTTGAACTCCGCCATTGTTATATTTTGGCGGTAATCGACGATTTTTGGTCAAATTGTGACGTCACTTTTGCACCAAAAAGTTGTAATTCCAAAGGTTTTGCGATTTTTGCATGACTCCACACAGGAAAGTTGTTCAGGATGCTCAACTTAGTCGATTTGTACCGTCAAAACGCGATTTCCAGAGTTGACTATTAGAAAAACAAAATGGCCGCTCTACCCTTTTACCTTCCTGGGGAATAAAGTTTTTAATTTTCGAGCCACCCCGAAAAGCCGAATTAGCGTGATTACTTCTTGCGGATACCCCACCCGAGTGTGCCGGTGCTAATTTGAACTCCGCCATTGTTATATTTTGGCGGTAATCGACGATTTTTGGTCAAACTGTGACGTCACTTTTGCACCAAAAAGTTGTAATTCCCAAGGTTTTGCGAATTTTGCATGACTCCACACAGGAAAGTTGTTCAGGATGCTCAACTTAGTCGACTTGTACCGTCAAAACGCGATTTCCAGAGTTGACTATTAGAAAAACATTATGGCCGCTCTACCCTTTTCCCCAGCCGGGGAATAAGCTTTTTAATTTTCGAGCCACCCCGAAAAGCTGAATTAGCGTGATTACTTCTTGCGGATACCCCACCCGAGTGTACCGGTGCTAATTTGAACTCCGTCATTGTTATATTTTGGCGGTAATCGACGATTTTTTGTCAAATTGTGACGTCACTTTTGCACCAAAAAGTTGTAATTCCAAAGGTTTTGCGAATTTTGCATGACTCCACACAGGAAAGTTGTTCAGGATGCTCAACTTGGTCGATTTGTACCGTCAAAACGCGATTTCCAGAGTTGACTATTAGAAAAACAAGATGGCCGCTTCTCCCTTTTTGCCTACCTTGGGAATAAACTTTTTAATTTTCGAGCCACCCCAAATAGCCGAATTACCGTGATTACTTCTAGCGGATACCCCACCCGAGTGTACCGGTGCTAATTTGAACTCCGTCATTGTTATATTTTGGCGGTAGTCGACGATTTTTGGACAAATTATGACGTCACTTTTGCACCAAAAAGTTGTAATTCCCAAGGTTTTGCGAATTTTGCATGACTCGACACAGGAAAGTTGTTCAGGATGCTCAACCTGGTCGATTTGTACCGTCAAATCGCGATTTCCAGAGTTGACTATTAGAAAAACAAAATGGCCGCTCCTCCCTTTTTGCCTACCCGGGGAATAAAGTTTTTAATTTTCGAGCCACCCCGAAAAGCCGAATTAGCGTGATTACTTCTCGCGGATACCCCACCCGAGTGTGCCGGTGCTAATTTGAACTCCGCCATTGTTATATTTTGGCGGTAATCGACGATTTTTGGTCAAATTGTGACGTCACTTTTGCACCAAAAAGTTGTAATTCCAAAGGTTTTGCGAATTTTGCATGACTCCACACAGGAAAGTTGTTCAGGATGCTCAACTTGGTCGATTTGTACCGTCAAAACGCGATTTCCAGAGTTGACTATTAGAAAAACAAAATGGCCGCTCCTCCCTTTTTGCCTACCCGGGGAATAAACTTTTTAATTTTCGAGCCACCCCAAAAAGCCGAATTAGCGTGATTACTTCTTGCGGATACCCCACCCGAGTGTACCGGTGCTAATTTGAACTCCGCCATTGTTATATTTTGGCGGTAATCGACGATTTTTGGTCAAATTGTGACGTCACTTTTGCACCAAAAAGTTGTAATTCCAAAGGTTTTGCGAATTTTGCATGACTCCACACATGAAAGTTGTTCAGGATGCTCAACTTGGTCGATTTGTACCGTCAAAACGCGATTTCCAGAGTTGACTATTAGAAAAACAAAATGGCCGCTCTACCCTTTTACCTTCCCGGGGAATAAAGTTTTTAATTTTCGAGCCACCCCGAAAAGCCGAATTAGCGTGATTACTTCTCGCGGATACCCCACCCGAGTGTGCCGGTGCTAATTTGAACTCCACCATTGTTATATTTTGGCGGTAATCGACGATTTTTGGTCAAATTGTGACGTCACTTTTGCACCAAAAAGTTGTAATTCCAAAGGTTTTGCGAATTTTGCATGACTCCACACATGAAAGTTGTTCAGGATGCTCAACTTGGTCGATTTGTACCGTCAAAACGCGATTTCCAGAGTTGACTATTAGAAAAACAAAATGGCCGCTCTACCCTTTTACCTTCCCGGGGAATAAAGTTTTTAATTTTCGAGCCACCCCGAAAAGCCGAATTAGCGTGATTACTTCTCGCGGATACCCCACCCGAGTGTGCCGGTGCTAATTTGAACTCCGCCATTGTTATATTTTGGCGGTAATCGACGATTTTTGGTCAAACTGTGACGTCACTTTTGCACCAAAAAGTTGTAATTCCCAAGGTTTTGCGATTTTTGCATGACTCCACACAGGAAAGTTGTTCAGGATGCTCAACTTAGTCGATTTGTACCGTCAAAACGCGATTTCCAGAGTTGACTATTAGAAAAACATTATGGCCGCTCTACCCTTTTCCCCAGCCGGGGAATAAGCTTTTTAATTTTCGAGCCACCCCGAAAAGCTGAATTAGCGTGATTACTTCTTGCGGATACCCCACCCGAGTGTACCGGTGCTAATTTGAACTCCGTCATTGTTATATTTTGGCGGTAATCGACGATTTTTTGTCAAATTGTGACGTCACTTTTGCACCAAAAAGTTGTAATTCCAAAGGTTTTGCGAATTTTGCATGACTCCACACAGGAAAGTTGTTCAGGATGCTCAACTTGGTCGATTTGTACCGTCAAAACGCGATTTCCAGAGTTGACTATTAGAAAAACAAGATGGCCGCTTCTCCCTTTTTGCCTACCTTGGGAATAAACTTTTTAATTTTCGAGCCACCCCAAATAGCCGAATTACCGTGATTACTTCTAGCGGATACCCCACCCGAGTGTACCGGTGCTAATTTGAACTCCGTCATTGTTATATTTTGGCGGTAGTCGACGATTTTTGGACAAATTATGACGTCACTTTTGCACCAAAAAGTTGTAATTCCCAAGGTTTTGCGAATTTTGCATGACTCGACACAGGAAAGTTGTTCAGGATGCTCAACCTGGTCGATTTGTACCGTCAAATCGCGATTTCCAGAGTTGACTATTAGAAAAACAAAATGGCCGCTCTACCCTTTTACCTTCCCGGGGAATAAAGTTTTTAATTTTCGAGCCACCCCGAAAAGCCGAATTAGCGTGATTACTTCTCGCGGATACCCCACCCGAGTGTGCCGGTGCTAATTTGAACTCCGCCATTGTTATATTTTGGCGGTAATCGACGATTTTTGGTCAAATTGTGACGTCACTTTTGCACCAAAAAGTTGTAATTCCAAAGGTTTTGCGAATTTTGCATGACTCCACACAGGAAAGTTGTTCAGGATGCTCAACTTGGTCGATTTGTACCGTCAAAACGCGATTTCCAGAGTTGACTATTAGAAAAACAAAATGGCCGCTCCTCCCTTTTTGCCTACCCGGGGAATAAACTTTTTAATTTTCGAGCCACCCCAAAAAGCCGAATTAGCGTGATTACTTCTTGCGGATACCCCACCCGAGTGTACCGGTGCTAATTTGAACTCCGCCATTGTTATATTTTGGCGGTAATCGACGATTTTTGGTCAAATTGTGACGTCACTTTTGCACCAAAAAGTTGTAATTCCAAAGGTTTTGCGATTTTTGCATGACTCCACACAGGAAAGTTGTTCAGGATGCTCAACTTAGTCGATTTGTACCGTCAAAACGCGATTTCCAGAGTTGACTATTAGAAAAACAAAATGGCCGCTCTACCCTTTTACCTTCCTGGGGAATAAAGTTTTTAATTTTCGAGCCACCCCGAAAAGCCGAATTAGCGTGATTACTTCTTGCGGATACCCCACCCGAGTGTGCCGGTGCTAATTTGAACTCCGCCATTGTTATATTTTGGCGGTAATCGACGATTTTTGGTCAAACTGTGACGTCACTTTTGCACCAAAAAGTTGTAATTCCCAAGGTTTTGCGAATTTTGCATGACTCCACACAGGAAAGTTGTTCAGGATGCTCAACTTAGTCGATTTGTACCGTCAAAACGCGATTTCCAGAGTTGACTATTAGAAAAACATTATGGCCGCTCTACCCTTTTCCCCAGCCGGGGAATAAGCTTTTTAATTTTCGAGCCACCCCGAAAAGCTGAATTAGCGTGATTACTTCTTGCGGATACCCCACCCGAGTGTACCGGTGCTAATTTGAACTCCGTCATTGTTATATTTTGGCGGTAATCGACGATTTTTTGTCAAATTGTGACGTCACTTTTGCACCAAAAAGTTGTAATTCCAAAGGTTTTGCGAATTTTGCATGACTCCACACAGGAAAGTTGTTCAGGATGCTCAACCTGGTCGATTTGTACCGTCAAATCGCGATTTCCAGAGTTGACTATTAGAAAAACAAAATGGCCGCTCTACCCTTTTACCTTCCCGGGGAATAAAGTTTTTAATTTTCGAGCCACCCCGAAAAGCCGAATTAGCGTGATTACTTCTCGCGGATACCCCACCCGAGTGTGCCGGTGCTAATTTGAACTCCGCCATTGTTATATTTTGGCGGTAATCGACGATTTTTGGTCAAATTGTGACGTCACTTTTGCACCAAAAAGTTGTAATTCCAAAGGTTTTGCGAATTTTGCATGACTCCACACAGGAAAGTTGTTCAGGATGCTCAACTTGGTCGATTTGTACCGTCAAAACGCGATTTCCAGAGTTGACTATTAGAAAAACAAAATGGCCGCTCCTCCCTTTTTGCCTACCCGGGGAATAAACTTTTTAATTTTCGAGCCACCCCAAAAAGCCGAATTAGCGTGATTACTTCTTGCGGATACCCCACCCGAGTGTACCGGTGCTAATTTGAACTCCGCCATTGTTATATTTTGGCGGTAATCGACGATTTTTGGTCAAATTGTGACGTCACTTTTGCACCAAAAAGTTGTAATTCCAAAGGTTTTGCGAATTTTGCATGACTCCACACATGAAAGTTGTTCAGGATGCTCAACTTGGTCGATTTGTACCGTCAAAACGCGATTTCCAGAGTTGACTATTAGAAAAACAAAATGGCCGCTCTACCCTTTTACCTTCCCGGGGAATAAAGTTTTTAATTTTCGAGCCACCCCGAAAAGCCGAATTAGCGTGATTACTTCTCGCGGATACCCCACCCGAGTGTGCCGGTGCTAATTTGAACTCCGCCATTGTTATATTTTGGCGGTAATCGACGATTTTTGGTCAAACTGTGACGTCACTTTTGCACCAAAAAGTTGTAATTCCAAAGGTTTTGCGATTTTTGCATGACTCCACACAGGAAAGTTGTTCAGGATGCTCAACTTAGTCGATTTGTACCGTCAAAACGCGATTTCCAGAGTTGACTATTAGAAAAACAAAATGGCCGCTCTACCCTTTTACCTTCCTGGGGAACAAAGTTTTTAATTTTCGAGCCACCCCGAAAAGCCGAATTAGCGTGATTACTTCTTGCGGATACCCCACCCGAGTGTGCCGGTGCTAATTTGAACTCCGCCATTGTTATATTTTGGCGGTAATCGACGATTTTTGGTCAAACTGTGACGTCACTTTTGCACCAAAAAGTTGTAATTCCCAAGGTTTTGCGAATTTTGCATGACTCCACACAGGAAAGTTGTTCAGGATGCTCAACTTAGTCGATTTGTACCGTCAAAACGCGATTTCCAGAGTTGACTATTAGAAAAACATTATGGCCGCTCTACCCTTTTCCCCAGCCGGGGAATAAGCTTTTTAATTTTCGAGCCACCCCGAAAAGCTGAATTAGCGTGATTACTTCTTGCGGATACCCCACCCGAGTGTACCGGTGCTAATTTGAACTCCGTCATTGTTATATTTTGGCGGTAATCGACGATTTTTTGTCAAATTGTGACGTCACTTTTGCACCAAAAAGTTGTAATTCCAAAGGTTTTGCGAATTTTGCATGACTCCACACAGGAAAGTTGTTCAGGATGCTCAACTTGGTCGATTTGTACCGTCAAAACGCGATTTCCAGAGTTGACTATTAGAAAAACAAGATGGCCGCTTCTCCCTTTTTGCCTACCTTGGGAATAAACTTTTTAATTTTCGAGCCACCCCAAATAGCCGAATTACCGTGATTACTTCTAGCGGATACCCCACCCGAGTGTACCGGTGCTAATTTGAACTCCGTCATTGTTATATTTTGGCGGTAGTCGACGATTTTTGGACAAATTATGACGTCACTTTTGCACCAAAAAGTTGTAATTCCCAAGGTTTTGCGAATTTTGCATGACTCGACACAGGAAAGTTGTTCAGGATGCTCAACCTGGTCGATTTGTACCGTCAAATCGCGATTTCCAGAGTTGACTATTAGAAAAACAAAATGGCCGCTCTACCCTTTTACCTTCCCGGGGAATAAAGTTTTTAATTTTCGAGCCACCCCGAAAAGCCGAATTAGCGTGATTACTTCTCGCGGATACCCCACCCGAGTGTGCCGGTGCTAATTTGAACTCCGCCATTGTTATATTTTGGCGGTAATCGACGATTTTTGGTCAAATTGTGACGTCACTTTTGCACCAAAAAGTTGTAATTCCAAAGGTTTTGCGAATTTTGCATGACTCCACACAGGAAAGTTGTTCAGGATGCTCAACTTGGTCGATTTGTACCGTCAAAACGCGATTTCCAGAGTTGACTATTAGAAAAACAAAATGGCCGCTCCTCCCTTTTTGCCTACCCGGGGAATAAACTTTTTAATTTTCGAGCCACCCCAAAAAGCCGAATTAGCGTGATTACTTCTTGCGGATACCCCACCCGAGTGTACCGGTGCTAATTTGAACTCCGCCATTGTTATATTTTGGCGGTAATCGACGATTTTTGGTCAAATTATGACGTCACTTTTGCACCAAAAAGTTGTAATTCCCAAGGTTTTGCGAATTTTGCATGACTCGACACAGGAAAGTTGTTCAGGATGCTCAACCTGGTCGATTTGTACCGTCAAATCGCGATTTCCAGAGTTGACTATTAGAAAAACAAAATGGCCGCTCTACCCTTTTACCTTCCCGGGGAATAAAGTTTTTAATTTTCGAGCCACCCCGAAAAGCCGAATTAGCGTGATTACTTCTCGCGGATACCCCACCCGAGTGTGCCGGTGCTAATTTGAACTCCGCCATTGTTATATTTTGGCGGTAATCGACGATTTCTGGTCAAACTGTGACGTCACTTTTGCACCAAAAAGTTGTAATTCCAAAGGTTTTGCGATTTTTGCATGACTCCACACAGGAAAGTTGTTCAGGATGCTCAACTTAGTCGATTTGTACCGTCAAAACGCGATTTCCAGAGTTGACTATTAGAAAAACAAAATGGCCGCTCTACCCTTTTACCTTCCTGGGGAATAAAGTTTTTAATTTTCGAGCCACCCCGAAAAGCCGAATTAGCGTGATTACTTCGTGCGGATACCCCACCCGAGTGTGCCGGTGCTAATTTGAACTCCGCCATTGTTATATTTTGGCGGTAATCGACGATTTTTGGTCAAACTGTGACGTCACTTTTGCACCAAAAAGTTGTAATTCCCAAGGTTTTGCGAGTTTTGCATGACTCCACACAGGAAAGTTGTTCAGGATGCTCAACTTAGTCGATTTGTACCGTCAAAACGCGATTTCCAGAGTTGACTATTAGAAAAACATTATGGCCGCTCTACCCTTTTCCCCAGCCGGGGAATAAGCTTTTTAATTTTCGAGCCACCCCGAAAAGCTGAATTAGCGTGATTACTTCTTGCGGATACCCCACCCGAGTGTACCGGTGCTAATTTGAACTCCGTCATTGTTATATTTTGGCGGTAATCGACGATTTTTGGTCAAATTGTGACGTCACTTTTGCACCAAAAAGTTGTAATTCCAAAGGTTTTGCGAATTTTGCATGACTCCACACAGGAAAGTTGTTCAGGATGCTCAACTTGGTCGATTTCTACCGTCAAAACGCGATTTCCAGAGTTGACTATTAGAAAAACAAGATGGCCGCTTCTCCCTTTTTGCCTACCTTGGGAATAAACTTTTTAATTTTCGAGCCACCCCAAATAGCCGAATTACCGTGATTACTTCTAGCGGATACCCCACCCGAGTGTACCGGTGCTAATTTGAACTCCGTCATTGTTATATTTTGGCGGTAGTCGACGATTTTTGGACAAATTATGACGTCACTTTTGCACCAAAAAGTTGTAATTCCCAAGGTTTTGCGAATTTTGCATGACTCGACACAGGAAAGTTGTTCAGGATGCTCAACCTGGTCGATTTGTACCGTCAAATCGCGATTTCCAGAGTTGACTATTAGAAAAACAAAATGGCCGCTCTACCCTTTTACCTTCCCGGGGAATAAAGTTTTTTAATTTTCGAGCCACCCCGAAAAGCCGAATTAGCGTGATTACTTCTCGCGGATACCCCACCCGAGTGTGCCGGTGCTAATTTGAACTCAGCCATTGTTATATTTTGGCGGTAATCGACGATTTTTGGTCAAATTGTGACGTCACTTTTGCACCAAAAAGTTGTAATTCCAAAGGTTTTGCGAATTTTGCATGACTCCACACAGGAAAGTTGTTCAGGATGCTCAACTTGGTCGATTTGTACCGTCAAAACGCGATTTCCAGAGTTGACTATTAGAAAAACAAAATGGCCGCTCCTCCCTTTTTGCCTACCCGGGGAATAAACTTTTTAATTTTCGAGCCACCCCAAAAAGCCGAATTAGCGTGATTACTTCTTGCGGATACCCGACCCGAGTGTACCGGTGCTAATTTGAACTCCGCCATTGTTATATTTTGGCGGTAATCGACGATTTTTGGTCAAATTATGACGTCACTTTTGCACCAAAAAGTTGTAATTCCCAAGGTTTTGCGAATTTTGCATGACTCGACACAGGAAAGTTGTTCAGGATGCTCAACCTGGTCGATTTGTACCGTCAAATCGCGATTTCCAGAGTTGACTATTAGAAAAACAAAATGGCCGCTCTACCCTTTTACCTTCCCGGGGAATAAAGTTTTTAATTTTCGAGCCACCCAGAAAAGCTGAATTAGCGTGATTACTTCTTGCGGATACCCCACCCGAGTGTACCGGTGCTAATTTGAACTCCGTCATTGTTATATTTTGGCGGTAATCGACGATTTTTGGTCAAACTGTGACGTCACTTTTGCACCAAAAAGTTGTAATTCCAAAGGTTTTGCGATTTTTGCATGACTCCACACAGGAAAGTTGTTCAGGATGCTCAACTTAGTCGATTTGTACCGTCAAAACGCGATTTCCAGAGTTGACTATTAGAAAAACAAAATGGCCGCTCTACCCTTTTACCTTCCTGGGGAATAAAGTTTTTAATTTTCGAGCCACCCCGAAAAGCCGAATTAGCGTGATTACTTCTTGCGGATACCCCACCCGAGTGTGCCGGTGCTAATTTGAACTCCGCCATTGTTATATTTTGGCGGTAATCGACGATTTTTGGTCAAACTGTGACGTCACTTTTGCACCAAAAAGTTGTAATTCCCAAGGTTTTGCGAATTTTGCATGACTCCACACAGGAAAGTTGTTCAGGATGCTCAACTTAGTCGATTTGTACCGTCAAAACGCGATTTCCAGAGTTGACTATTAGAAAAACATTATGGCCGCTCTACCCTTTTCCCCAGCCGGGGAATAAGCTTTTTAATTTTCGAGCCACCCCGAAAAGCTGAATTAGCGTGATTACTTCTTGCGGATACCCCACCCGAGTGTACCGGTGCTAATTTGAACTCCGTCATTGTTATATTTTGGCGGTAATCGACGATTTTTTGTCAAATTGTGACGTCACTTTTGCACCAAAAAGTTGTAATTCCAAAGGTTTTGCGAATTTTGCATGACTCCACACAGGAAAGTTGTTCAGGATGCTCAACTTGGTCGATTTGTACCGTCAAAACGCGATTTCCAGAGTTGACTATTAGAAAGACAAGATGGCCGCTTCTCCCTTTTTGCCTACCTTGGGAATAAACTTTTTAATTTTCGAGCCACCCCAAATAGCCGAATTACCGTGATTACTTCTAGCGGATACCCCACCCGAGTGTACCGGTGCTAATTTGAACTCCGTCATTGTTATATTTTGGCGGTAGTCGACGATTTTTGGACAAATTATGACGTCACTTTTGCACCAAAAAGTTGTAATTCCAAAGGTTTTGCGAATTTTGCATGACTCCACACAGGAAAGTTGTTCAGGATGCTCAACTTGGTCGATTTGTACCGTCAAAACGCGATTTCCAGAGTTGACTATTAGAAAAACAAAATGGCCGCTCCTCCCTTTTTGCCTACCCTGGGAATAAACTTTTTAATTTTCGAGCCACCCCAAAAAGCCGAATTAGCGTGATTACTTCTTGCGGATACCCCACCCGAGTGTACCGGTGCTAATTTGAACTCCGCCATTGTTATATTTTGGCGGTAATCGACGATTTTTGGTCAAATTATTACGTCACTTTTGCACCAAAAAGTTGTAATTCCCAAGGTTTTGCGAATTTTGCATGACTCGACACAGGAAAGTTGTTCAGGATGCTCAACCTGGTCGATTTGTACCGTCAAATCGCGATTTCCAGAGTTGACTATTAGAAAAACAAAATGGCCGCTCTACCCTTTTACCTTCCCGGGGAATAAAGTTTTTAATTTTCGAGCCACCCCGAAAAGCCGAATTAGCGTGATTACTTCTCGCGGATACCCCACCCGAGTGTGCCGGTGCTAATTTGAACTCCGCCATTGTTATATTTTGGCGGTAATCGACGATTTTTGGTCAAATTGTGACGTCACTTTTGCACCAAAAAGTTGTAATTCCAAAGGTTTTGCGAATTTTGCATGACTCCACACAGGAAAGTTGTTCAGGATGCTCAACTTGGTCGATTTGTACCGTCAAAACGCGATTTCCAGAGTTGACTATTAGAAAAACAAAATGGCCGCTCCTCCCTTTTTGCCTACCCGGGGAATAAACTTTTTAATTTTCGAGCCACCCCAAAAAGCCGAATTAGCGTGATTACTTCTTGCGGATACCCCACCCGAGTGTACCGGTGCTAATTTGAACTCCGCCATTGTTATATTTTGGCGGTAATCGACGATTTTTGGTCAAATTGTGACGTCACTTTTGCACCAAAAAGTTGTAATTCCAAAGGTTTTGCGAATTTTGCATGACTCCACACATGAAAGTTGTTCAGGATGCTCAACTTGGTCGATTTGTACCGTCAAAACGCGATTTCCAGAGTTGACTATTAGAAAAACAAAATGGCCGCTCTACCCTTTTTACCTTCCCGGGGAATAAAGTTTTTAATTTTCGAGCCACCCCGAAAAGCTGAATTAGCGTGATTACTTCTTGCGGATACCCCACCCGAGTGTACCGGTGCTAATTTGAACTCCGTCATTGTTATATTTTGGCGGTAATCGACGATTTTTTGTCAAATTGTGACGTCACTTTTGCACCAAAAAGTTGTAATTCCAAAGGTTTTGCGAATTTTGCATGACTCCACACAGGAAAGTTGTTCAGGATGCTCAACTTGGTCGATTTGTACCGTCAAAACGCGATTTCCAGAGTTGACTATTAGAAAAACAAGATGGCCGCTTCTCCCTTTTTGCCTACCTTGGGAATAAACTTTTTAATTTTCGAGCCACCCCAAATAGCCGAATTACCGTGATTACTTCTAGCGGATACCCCACCCGAGTGTACCGGTGCTAATTTGAACTCCGTCATTGTTATATTTTGGCGGTAGTCGACGATTTTTGGACAAATTATGACGTCACTTTTGCACCAAAAAGTTGTAATTCCCAAGGTTTTGCGAATTTTGCATGACTCGACACAGGAAAGTTGTTCAGGATGCTCAACCTGGTCGATTTGTACCGTCAAATCGCGATTTCCAGAGTTGACTATTAGAAAAACAAAATGGCCGCTCTACCCTTTTACCTTCCCGGGGAATAAAGTTTTTAATTTTCGAGCCACCCCGAAAAGCCGAATTAGCGTGATTACTTCTCGCGGATACCCCACCCGAGTGTGCCGGTGCTAATTTGAACTCCGCCATTGTTATATTTTGGCGGTAATCGACGATTTTTGGTCAAATTGTGACGTCACTTTTGCACCAAAAAGTTGTAATTCCAAAGGTTTTGCGAATTTTGCATGACTCCACACAGGAAAGTTGTTCAGGATGCTCAACTTGGTCGATTTGTACCGTCAAAACGCGATTTCCAGAGTTGACTATTAGAAAAACAAAATGGCCGCTCCTCCCTTTTTGCCTACCCGGGGAATAAACTTTTTAATTTTCGAGCCACCCCAAAAAGCCGAATTAGCGTGATTACTTCTTGCGGATACCCCACCCGAGTGTACCGGTGCTAATTTGAACTCCGCCATTGTTATATTTTGGCGGTAATCGACGATTTTTGGTCAAATTATGACGTCACTTTTGCACCAAAAAGTTGTAATTCCCAAGGTTTTGCGAATTTTGCATGACTCGACACAGGAAAGTTGTTCAGGATGCTCAACCTGGTCGATTTGTACCGTCAAATCGCGATTTCCAGAGTTGACTATTAGAAAAACAAAATGGCCGCTCTACCCTTTTACCTTCCCGGGGAATAAAGTTTTTAATTTTCGAGCCACCCCGAAAAGCCGAATTAGCGTGATTACTTCTCGCGGATACCCCACCCGAGTGTGCCGGTGCTAATTTGAACTCCGCCATTGTTATATTTTGGCGGTAATCGACGACTTTTGGTCAAACTGTGACGTCACTTTTGCACCAAAAAGTTGTAATTCCAAAGGTTTTGCGATTTTTGCATGACTCCACACAGGAAAGTTGTTCAGGATGCTCAACTTAGTCGATTTGTACCGTCAAAACGCGATTTCCAGAGTTGACTATTAGAAAAACAAAATGGCCGCTCTACCCTTTTACCTTCCTGGGGAATAAAGTTTTTAATTTTAGAGCCACCCCGAAAAGCCGAATTAGCGTGATTACTTCTTGCGGATACCCCACCCGAGTGTGCCGGTGCTAATTTGAACTCCGCCATTGTTATATTTTGGCGGTAATCGACGATTTTTGGTCAAACTGTGACGTCACTTTTGCACCAAAAAGTTGTAATTCCCAAGGTTTTGCGAATTTTGCATGACTCCACACAGGAAAGTTGTTCAGGATGCTCAACTTAGTCGATTTGTACCGTCAAAACGCGATTTCCAGAGTTGACTATTAGAAAAACATTATGGCCGCTCTACCCTTTTCCCCAGCCGGGGAATAAGCTTTTTAATTTTCGAGCCACCCCGAAAAGCTGAATTAGCGTGATTACTTCTTGCGGATACCCCACCCGAGTGTACCGGTGCTAATTTGAACTCCGTCATTGTTATATTTTGGCGGTAATCGACGATTTTTGGTCAAATTGTGACGTCACTTTTGCACCAAAAAGTTGTAATTCCAAAGGTTTTGCGAATTTTGCATGACTCCACACAGGAAAGTTGTTCAGGATGCTCAACTTGGTCGATTTGTACCGTCAAAACGCGATTTCCAGAGTTGACTATTAGAAAAACAAGATGGCCGCTTCTCCCTTTTTGCCTACCTTGGGAATAAACTTTTTAATTTTCGAGCCACCCCAAATAGCCGAATTACCGTGATTACTTCTAGCGGATACCCCACCCGAGTGTACCGGTGCTAATTTGAACTCCGTCATTGTTATATTTTGGCGGTAGTCGACGATTTTTGGACAAATTATGACGTCACTTTTGCACCAAAAAGTTGTAATTCCCAAGGTTTTGCGAATTTTGCATGACTCCACACAGGAAAGTTGTTCAGGATGCTCAACCTGGTCGATTTGTACCGTCAAATCGCGATTTCCAGAGTTGACTATTAGAAAAACAAAATGGCCGCTCTACCCTTTTACCTTCCCGGGGAATAAAGTTTTTAATTTTCGAGCCACCCCGAAAAGCCGAATTAGCGTGATTACTTCTCGCGGATACCCCACCCGAGTGTGCCGGTGCTAATTTGAACTCCGCCATTGTTATATTTTGGCGGTAATCGACGATTTTTGGTCAAATTGTGACGTCACTTTTGCACCAAAAAGTTGTAATTCCAAAGGTTTTGCGAATTTTGCATGACTCCACACAGGAAAGTTGTTCAGGATGCTCAACTTGGTCGATTTGTACCGTCAAAACGCGATTTCCAGAGTTGACTATTAGAAAAACAAAATGGCCGCTCCTCCCTTTTTGCCTACCCGGGGAATAAACTTTTTAATTTTCGAGCCAACCCAAAAAGCCGAATTAGCGTGATTACTTCTTGCGGATACCCCACCCGAGTGTACCGGTGCTAATTTGAACTCCGCCATTGTTATATTTTGGCGGTAATCGACGATTTCTGGTCAAATTATGACGTCACTTTTGCACCAAAAAGTTGTAATTCCCAAGGTTTTGCGAATTTTGCATGACTCGACACAGGAAAGTTGTTCAGGATGCTCAACCTGGTCGATTTGTACCGTCAAATCGCGATTTCCAGAGTTGACTATTAGAAAAACAAAATGGCCGCTCTACCCTTTTACCTTCCCGGGGAATAAAGTTTTTAATTTTCGAGCCACCCCGAAAAGCCGAATTAGCGTGATTACTTCTCGCGGATACCCCACCCGAGTGTGCCGGTGCTAATTTGAACTCCGCCATTGTTATATTTTGGCGGTAATCGACGATTTTTGGTCAAACTGTGACGTCACTTTTGCACCAAAAAGTTGTAATTCCAAAGGTTTTGCGATTTTTGCATGACTCCACACAGGAAAGTTGTTCAGGATGCTCAACTTAGTCGATTTGTACCGTCAAAACGCGATTTCCAGAGTTGACTATTAGAAAAACAAAATGGCCGCTCTACCCTTTTACCTTCCTGGGGAATAAAGTTTTTAATTTTCGAGCCACCCCGAAAAGCCGAATTAGCGTGATTACTTCTTGCGGATACCCCACCCGAGTGTGCCGGTGCTAATTTGAACTCCGCCATTGTTATATTTTGGCGGTAATCGACGATTTTTGGTCAAACTGTGACGTCACTTTTGCACCAAAAAGTTGTAATTCCCAAGGTTTTGCGAATTTTGCATGACTCCACACAGGAAAGTTGTTCAGGATGCTCAACTTAGTCGATTTGTACCGTCAAAACGCGATTTCCAGAGTTGACTATTAGAAAAACATTATGGCCGCTCTACCCTTTTCCCCAGCCGGGGAATAAGCTTTTTAATTTTCGAGCCACCCCGAAAAGCTGAATTAGCGTGATTACTTCTTGCGGATACCCCACCCGAGTGTACCGGTGCTAATTTGAACTCCGTCATTGTTATATTTTGGCGGTAATCGACGATTTTTGGTCAAATTGTGACGTCACTTTTGCACCAAAAAGTTGTAATTCCAAAGGTTTTGCGAATTTTGCATGACTCCACACAGGAAAGTTGTTCAGGATGCTCAACTTGGTCGATTTGTACCGTCAAATCGCGATTTCCAGAGTTGACTATTAGAAAAACAAAATGGCCGCTCTACCCTTTTACCTTCCCGGGGAATAAAGTTTTTAATTTTCGAGCCACCCCGAAAAGCCGAATTAGCGTGATTACTTCTTGCGGATACCCCACCCGAGTGTGCCGGTGCTAATTTGAACTCCGCCATTGTTATATTTTGGCGGTAATCGACGATTTTTGGTCAAACTGTGACGTCACTTTTGCACCAAAAAGTTGTAATTCCCAAGGTTTTGCGAATTTTGCATGACTCCACACAGGAAAGTTGTTCAGGATGCTCAACTTAGTCGATTTGTACCGTCAAAACGCGATTTCCAGAGTTGACTATTAGAAAAACATTATGGCCGCTCTACCCTTTTCCCCAGCCGGGGAATAAGCTTTTTAATTTTCGAGCCACCCCGAAAAGCTGAATTAGCGTGATTACTTCTTGCGGATACCCCACCCGAGTGTACCGGTGCTAATTTGAACTCCGTCATTGTTATATTTTGGCGGTAATCGACGATTTTTGGTCAAATTGTGACGTCACTTTTGCACCAAAAAGTTGTAATTCCAAAGGTTTTGCGAATTTTGCATGACTCCACACAGGAAAGTTGTTCAGGATGCTCAACTTGGTCGATTTGTACCGTCAAAACGCGATTTCCAGAGTTGACTATTAGAAAAACAAGATGGCCGCTTCTCCCTTTTTGCCTACCTTGGGAATAAACTTTTTAATTTTCGAGCCACCCCAAATAGCCGAATTACCGTGATTACTTCTAGCGGATACCCCACCCGAGTGTACCGGTGCTAATTTGAACTCCGTCATTGTTATATTTTGGCGGTAGTCGACGATTTTTGGACAAATTATGACGTCACTTTTGCACCAAAAAGTTGTAATTCCCAAGGTTTTGCGAATTTTGCATGACTCGACACAGGAAAGTTGTTCAGGATGCTCAACCTGGTCGATTTGTACCGTCAAATCGCGATTTCCAGAGTTGACTATTAGAAAAACAAAATGGCCGCTCTACCCTTTTACCTTCCCGGGGAATAAAGTTTTTAATTTTCGAGCCACCCCGAAAAGCCGAATTAGCGTGATTACTTCTCGCGGATACCCCACCCGAGTGTGCCGGTGCTAATTTGAACTCAGCCATTGTTATATTTTGGCGGTAATCGACGATTTTTGGTCAAATTGTGACGTCACTTTTGCACCAAAAAGTTGTAATTCCAAAGGTTTTGCGAATTTTGCATGACTCCACACAGGAAAGTTGTTCAGGATGCTCAACTTGGTCGATTTGTACCGTCAAAACGCGATTTCCAGAGTTGACTATTAGAAAAACAAAATGGCCGCTCCTCCCTTTTTGCCTACCCGGGGAATAAACTTTTTAATTTTCGAGCCACCCCAAAAAGCCGAATTAGCGTGATTACTTCTTGCGGATACCCCACCCGAGTGTACCGGTGCTAATTTGAACTCCGCCATTGTTATATTTTGGCGGTAATCGACGATTTTTGGTCAAATTATGACGTCACTTTTGCACCAAAAAGTTGTAATTCCCAAGGTTTTGCGAATTTTGCATGACTCGACACAGGAAAGTTGTTCAGGATGCTCAACCTGGTCGATTTGTACCGTCAAATCGCGATTTCCAGAGTTGACTATTAGAAAAACAAAATGGCCGCTCTACCCTTTTACCTTCCCGGGGAATAAAGTTTTTAATTTTCGAGCCACCCCGAAAAGCCGAATTAGCGTGATTACTTCTCGCGGATACCCCACCCGAGTGTGCCGGTGCTAATTTGAACTCCGCCATTGTTATATTTTGGCGGTAATCGACGATTTTTGGTCAAACTGTGACGTCACTTTTGCACCAAAAAGTTGTAATTCCAAAGGTTTTGCGATTTTTGCATGACTCCACACAGGAAAGTTGTTCAGGATGCTCAACTTAGTCGATTTGTACCGTCAAAACGCGATTTCCAGAGTTGACTATTAGAAAAACAAAATGGCAGCTCCTCCCTTTTTGCCTACCCGGGGAATAAACTTTTTAATTTTCGAGCCACCCCGAAAAGCCGAATTAGCGTAATTACTTCTTGCGGATACCCCACCCGAGTGTGCCGGTGCTAATTTGAACTCCGCCATTGTTATATTTTGGCGGTAATCGACGATTTTTGGTCAAATTATGACGTCACTTTTGCACCAAAAAGTTGTAATTCCAAAGGTTTTGCGAATTTTGCATGACTCCACACAGGAAAGTTGTTCAGGATGCTCAACTTGGTCGATTTGTACCGTCAAAACGCGATTTCCAGAGTTGACTATTAGAAAAACAAAATGGCCGCTCTACCCTTTTCCCCAGCCGGGGAATAAACTTTTTAATTTTCGAGCCACCCCGAAAAGCTGAATTAGCGTGATTACTTCTTGCGGATACCCCACCCGAGTGTACCGGTGCTAATTTGAACTCCGTCATTGTTATATTTTGGCGGTAATCGACGATTTTGGCGGTAATCGACGATTTTTGGTCAAATTGTGACGTCACTTTTGCACCAAAAAGTTGTAATTCCAAAGGTTTTGCGATTTTTGCATGACTCCACACATGAAAGTTGTTCAGGATGCTCAACTTGGTCGATTTGTACCGTCAAAACGCGATTTCCAGAGTTGACTATTAGAAAAACAAAATGGCCGCTCTTCCCTTTTCCCTTCCGGGGAATAAACTTTTTAATTTTCGAGCCACCCCGAAAAGCTGAATTAGCGTGATTACTTCTTGCGGAAACCCCACCCGAGTGTGCCGGTGCTAATTTGAACTCAGCCATTGTTATATTTTGGCGGTAATCGACGATTTTTGGTCAAATTGTGACGTCACTTTTGCACCAAAAAGTTGTAATTCCCAAGGTTTTGCGAATTTTGCATGACTCCACACAGGAAAGTTGTTCAGGATGCTCAACTTAGTCGATTTGTACCGTCAAAACGCGATTTCCAGAGTTGACTATTAGAAAAACAATATAGCCGCTCTACCCTTTTCCCCAGCCGGGGAATAAACTTTTTAATTTTCGAGCCACCCCGAAAAGCTGAATTAGCGTGATTACTTCTAGCGGAAACCCCACCCGAGTGTGCCGGTGCTAATTTGAACTCAGCCATTGTTATATTTTGGCGGTAATCGACGATTTTTGGTCAAATTGTGACGTCACTTTTGCACCAAAAAGTTGTAATTCCCAAGGTTTTGCGAATTTTGCATGACTCCACACAGGAAAGTTGTTCAGGATGCTCAACTTAGTCGATTTGTACCGTCAAAACGCGATTTCCAGAGTTGACTATTAGAAAAACAATATAGCCGCTCTACCCTTTTCCCCAGCCGGGGAATAAACTTTTTAATTTTCGAGCCACCCAGAAAAGCTGAATTAGCGTGATTACTTCTTGCGGATACCCCACCCGAGTGTACCGGTGCTAATTTGAACTCCGTCATTGTTATATTTTGGCGGTAATCGACGATTTTTGGTCAAACTGTGACGTCACTTTTGCACCAAAAAGTTGTAATTCCAAAGGTTTTGCGATTTTTGCATGACTCCACACAGGAAAGTTGTTCAGGATGCTCAACTTAGTCGATTTGTACCGTCAAAACGCGATTTCCAGAGTTGACTATTAGAAAAACAAAATGGCCGCTCTACCCTTTTACCTTCCTGGGGAATAAAGTTTTTAATTTTCGAGCCACCCCGAAAAGCCGAATTAGCGTGATTACTTCTTGCGGATACCCCACCCGAGTGTGCCGGTGCTAATTTGAACTCCGCCATTGTTATATTTTGGCGGTAATCGACGATTTTTGGTCAAACTGTGACGTCACTTTTGCACCAAAAAGTTGTAATTCCCAAGGTTTTGCGAATTTTGCATGACTCCACACAGGAAAGTTGTTCAGGATGCTCAACTTAGTCGATTTGTACCGTCAAAACGCGATTTCCAGAGTTGACTATTAGAAAAACATTATGGCCGCTCTACCCTTTTCCCCAGCCGGGGAATAAGCTTTTTAATTTTCGAGCCACCCCGAAAAGCTGAATTAGCGTGATTACTTCTTGCGGATACCCCACCCGAGTGTACCGGTGCTAATTTGAACTCCGTCATTGTTATATTTTGGCGGTAATCGACGATTTTTTGTCAAATTGTGACGTCACTTTTGCACCAAAAAGTTGTAATTCCAAAGGTTTTGCGAATTTTGCATGACTCCACACAGGAAAGTTGTTCAGGATGCTCAACTTGGTCGATTTGTACCGTCAAAACGCGATTTCCAGAGTTGACTATTAGAAAGACAAGATGGCCGCTTCTCCCTTTTTGCCTACCTTGGGAATAAACTTTTTAATTTTCGAGCCACCCCAAATAGCCGAATTACCGTGATTACTTCTAGCGGATACCCCACCCGAGTGTACCGGTGCTAATTTGAACTCCGTCATTGTTATATTTTGGCGGTAGTCGACGATTTTTGGACAAATTATGACGTCACTTTTGCACCAAAAAGTTGTAATTCCCAAGGTTTTGCGAATTTTGCATGACTCGACACAGGAAAGTTGTTCAGGATGCTCAACCTGGTCGATTTGTACCGTCAAATCGCGATTTCCAGAGTTGACTATTAGAAAAACAAAATGGCCGCTCTACCCTTTTACCTTCCCGGGGAATAAAGTTTTGAATTTTCGAGCCACCCCGAAAAGCCGAATTAGCGTGATTACTTCTCGCGGATACCCCACCCGAGTGTGCCGGTGCTAATTTGAACTCCGCCATTGTTATATTTTGGCGGTAATCGACGATTTTTGGTCAAATTGTGACGTCACTTTTGCACCAAAAAGTTGTAATTCCAAAGGTTTTGCGAATTTTGCATGACTCCACACAGGAAAGTTGTTCAGGATGCTCAACTTGGTCGATTTGTACCGTCAAAACGCGATTTCCAGAGTTGACTATTAGAAAAACAAAATGGCCGCTCCTCCCTTTTTGCCTACCCGGGGAATAAACTTTTTAATTTTCGAGCCACCCCAAAAAGCCGAATTAGCGTGATTACTTCTTGCGGATACCCCACCCGAGTGTACCGGTGCTAATTTGAACTCCGCCATTGTTATATTTTGGCGGTAATCGACGATTTTTGGTCAAATTATTACGTCACTTTTGCACCAAAAAGTTGTAATTCCCAAGGTTTTGCGAATTTTGCATGACTCGACACAGGAAAGTTGTTCAGGATGCTCAACCTGGTCGATTTGTACCGTCAAATCGCGATTTCCAGAGTTGACTATTAGAAAAACAAAATGGCCGCTCTACCCTTTTACCTTCCCGGGGAATAAAGTTTTTAATTTTCGAGCCACCCCGAAAAGCCGAATTAGCGTGATTACTTCTCGCGGATACCCCACCCGAGTGTGCCGGTGCTAATTTGAACTCCGCCATTGTTATATTTTGGCGGTAATCGACGATTTTTGGTCAAATTATGACGTCACTTTTGCACCAAAAAGTTGTAATTCCCAAGGTTTTGCGAATTTTGCATGACTCGACACAGGAAAGTTGTTCAGGATGCTCAACCTGGTCGATTTGTACCGTCAAATCGCGATTTCCAGAGTTGACTATTAGAAAAACAAAATGGCCGCTCTACCCTTTTACCTTCCCGGGGAATAAAGTTTTTAATTTTCGAGCCACCCCAAAAAGCCGAATTAGCGTGATTACTTCTCGCGGATACCCCACCCGAGTGTGCCGGTGCTAATTTGAACTCCGCCATTGTTATATTTTGGCGGTAATCGACGATTTTTGGTCAAACTGTGACGTCACTTTTGCACCAAAAAGTTGTAATTCCAAAGGTTTTGCGATTTTTGCATGACTCCACACAGGAAAGTTGTTCAGGATGCTCAACTTAGTCGATTTGTACCGTCAAAACGCGATTTCCAGAGTTGACTATTAGAAAAACAAAATGGCAGCTCCTCCCTTTTTGCCTACCCGGGGAATAAACTTTTTAATTTTCGAGCCACCCCGAAAAGCCGAATTAGCGTAATTACTTCTTGCGGATACCCCACCCGAGTGTGCCGGTGCTAATTTGAACTCCGCCATTGTTATATTTTGGCGGTAATCGACGATTTTTGGTCAAATTATGACGTCACTTTTGCACCAAAAAGTTGTAATTCCAAAGGTTTTGCGAATTTTGCATGACTCCACACAGGAAAGTTGTTCAGGATGCTCAACTTGGTCGATTTGTACCGTCAAAACGCGATTTCCAGAGTTGACTATTAGAAAAACAAAATGGCCGCTCTACCCTTTTCCCCAGCCGGGGAATAAACTTTTTAATTTTCGAGCCACCCCGAAAAGCTGAATTAGCGTGATTACTTCTTGCGGATACCCCACCCGAGTGTACCGGTGCTAATTTGAACTCCGTCATTGTTATATTTTGGCGGTAATCGACGATTTTGGCGGTAATCGACGATTTTTGGTCAAATTGTGACGTCACTTTTGCACCAAAAAGTT
Organism: Asterias amurensis; assembly: GCF_032118995.1. Taxonomy (NCBI): domain Eukaryota; kingdom Metazoa; phylum Echinodermata; class Asteroidea; order Forcipulatida; family Asteriidae; genus Asterias; species Asterias amurensis. The sequence continues at coordinate 10,959,855 of NC_092659.1, forward strand.
GTAATTCCAAAGGTTTTGCGATTTTTGCATGACTCCACACATGAAAGTTGTTCAGGATGCTCAACTTGGTCGATTTGTACCGTCAAAACGCGATTTCCAGAGTTGACTATTAGAAAAACAAAATGGCCGCTCTTCCCTTTTCCCTTCCGGGGGAATAAACTTTTTAATTTTCGAGCCACCCCGAAAAGCTGAATTAGCGTGATTACTTCTTGCGGAAACCCCACCCGAGGGTGCCGGTGCTAATTTGAACTACGCCATTGTTATATTTTGGCGGTAATCGACGATTTTTGGTCAAATTGTGACGTCACTTTTGCACCAAAAAGTTGTAATTCCCAAGGTTTTGCGAATTTTGCATGACTCCACACAGGAAAGTTGTTCAGGATGCTCAACTTGGTCGATTTGTACCGTCAAAACGCGATTTCCAGAGTTGACTATTAGAAAAACAAGATGGCCGCTCCTCCCTTTTTGCCTACCCGGGGAATAAACTTTTTAATTTTCGAGCCACCCCAAATAGCCGAATTAGCGTGATTACTTCTTGCGGATACCCCACCCGAGTGTACCGGTGCTAATTTGAACTCCGCCATTGGTATATTTTGGCGGTAATCGACGATTTTTGGTCAAATTGTGACGTCACTTTTGCACCAAAAAGTTGTAATTCCCAAGGTTTTGCGAATTTTGCATGACTCCACACAGGAAAGTTGTTCAGGATGCTCAACTTGGTCGATTTGTACCGTCAAAACGCGATTTCCAGAGTTGACTATTAGAAAAACAAAATGGCCGCTCTACCCTTTTCCCCAGCCGGGGAATAAACTTTTTAATTTTCGAGCCACCCCGAAAAGCTGAATTAGCGTGATTACTTCTTGCGGATACCCCACCCGAGTGTACCGGTGCTAATTTGAACTCCGTCATTGTTATATTTTGGCGGTAATCGACGATTTTGGCGGTAATCGACGATTTTTGGTCAAATTGTGACGTCACTTTTGCACCAAAAAGTTGTAATTCCAAAGGTTTTGCGATTTTTGCATGACTCCACACATGAAAGTTGTTCAGGATGCTCAACTTGGTCGATTTGTACCGTCAAAACGCGATTTCCAGAGTTGACTATTAGAAAAACAAAATGGCCGCTCTTCCCTTTTCCCTTCCGGGGGAATAAACTTTTTAATTTTCGAGCCACCCCGAAAAGCTGAATTAGCGTGATTACTTCTTGCGGAAACCCCACCCGAGGGTGCCGGTGCTAATTTGAACTACGCCATTGTTATATTTTGGCGGTAATCGACGATTTTTGGTCAAATTGTGACGTCACTTTTGCACCAAAAAGTTGTAATTCCCAAGGTTTTGCGAATTTTGCATGACTCCACACAGGAAAGTTGTTCAGGATGCTCAACTTGGTCGATTTGTACCGTCAAAACGCGATTTCCAGAGTTGACTATTAGAAAAACAAGATGGCCGCTCCTCCCTTTTTGCCTACCCGGGGAATAAACTTTTTAATTTTCGAGCCACCCCAAATAGCCGAATTAGCGTGATTACTTCTTGCGGATACCCCACCCGAGTGTACCGGTGCTAATTTGAACTCCGCCATTGGTATATTTTGGCGGTAATCGACGATTTTTGGTCAAATTGTGACGTCACTTTTGCACCAAAAAGTTGTAATTCCCAAGGTTTTGCGAATTTTGCATGACTCCACACAGGAAAGTTGTTCAGGATGCTCAACTTGGTCGATTTGTACCGTCAAAACGCGATTTCCAGAGTTGACTATTAGAAAAACAAAATGGCCGCTCTACCCTTTTCCCCAGCCGGGGAATAAACTTTTTAATTTTCGAGCCACCCCGAAAAGCTGAATTAGCGTGATTACTTCTTGCGGAAACCCCACCCGAGTGTGCCGGTGCTAATTTGAACTCAGCCATTGTTATATTTTGGCGGTAATCGACGATTTTTGGTCAAATTGTGACGTCACTTTTGCACCAAAAAGTTGTAATTCCCAAGGTTTTGCGAATTTTGCATGACTCCACACAGGAAAGTTGTTCAGGATGCTCAACTTAGTCGATTTGTACCGTCAAAACGCGATTTCCAGAGTTGACTATTAGAAAAACAATATAGCCGCTCTACCCTTTTCCCCAGCCGGGGAATAAACTTTTTAATTTTCGAGCCACCCAGAAAAGCTGAATTAGCGTGATTACTTCTTGCGGATACCCCACCCGAGTGTACCGGTGCTAATTTGAACTCCGTCATTGTTATATTTTGGCGGTAATCAACGATTTTGGGTCAAATTATGACGTCACTTTTGCACCAAAAAGTTGTAATTCCCAGGTTTTGCGAATTTTGCATGACTCCACACAGGAAAGTTGTTCAGGATGCTCAACTTGGTCGATTTGTACCGTCAAAACGCGATTTCCAGAGTTGACTATTAGAAAAACAAAATGGCCGCTCCTCCCTTTTTGCCTACCCGGGGAATAAACTTTTTAATTTTCGAGCCACCCCAAAAAGCCGAATTAGCGTGATTACTTCTTGCGGATACCCCACCCGAGTGTACCGGTGCTAATTTGAACTCCGCCATTGTTATATTTTGGCGGTAATCGACGATTTTTGGTCAAATTATGACGTCACTTTTGCACCAAAAAGTTGTAATTCCCAAGGTTTTGCGAATTTTACATGACTCGACACAGGAAAGTTGTTCAGGATGCTCAACCTGGTCGATTTGTACCGTCAAATCGCGATTTCCAGAGTTGACTATTAGAAAAACAAAATGGCCGCTCTACCCTTTTACCTTCCTGGGGAATAAAGTTTTTAATTTTCGAGCCACCCCGAAAAGCCGAATTAGCGTGATTACTTCTTGCGGATACCCCACCCGAGTGTGCCGGTGCTAATTTGAACTCCGCCATTGTTATATTTTGGCGGTAATCGACGATTTTTGGTCAAACTGTGACGTCACTTTTGCACCAAAAAGTTGTAATTCCCAAGGTTTTGCGAATTTTGCATGACTCCACACAGGAAAGTTGTTCAGGATGCTCAACTTAGTCGATTTGTACCGTCAAAACGCGATTTCCAGAGTTGACTATTAGAAAAACATTATGGCCGCTCTACCCTTTTCCCCAGCCGGGGAATAAGCTTTTTAATTTTCGAGCCACCCCGAAAAGCCGAATTAGCGTGATTACTTCTCGCGGATACCCCACCCGAGTGTGCCGGTGCTAATTTGAACTCCGCCATTGTTATATTTTGGCGGTAATCGACGATTTTTGGTCAAATTATGACGTCACTTTTGCACCAAAAAGTTGTAATTCCAAAGGTTTTGCGAATTTTGCATGACTCCACACAGGAAAGTTGTTCAGGATGCTCAACTTGGTCGATTTGTACCGTCAAAACGCGATTTCCAGAGTTGACTATTAGAAAAACAAAATGGCCGCTCTACCCTTTTCCCCAGCCGGGGAATAAACTTTTTAATTTTCGAGCCACCCCGAAAAGCTGAATTAGCGTGATTACTTCTTGCGGATACCCCACCCGAGTGTACCGGTGCTAATTTGAACTCCGTCATTGTTATATTTTGGCGGTAATCGACGATTTTGGCGGTAATCGACGATTTTTGGTCAAATTGTGACGTCACTTTTGCACCAAAAAGTTGTAATTCCAAAGGTTTTGCGATTTTTGCATGACTCCACACATGAAAGTTGTTCAGGATGCTCAACTTGGTCGATTTGTACCGTCAAAACGCGATTTCCAGAGTTGACTATTAGAAAAACAAAATGGCCGCTCTTCCCTTTTCCCTTCCGGGGGAATAAACTTTTTAATTTTCGAGCCACCCCGAAAAGCTGAATTAGCGTGATTACTTCTTGCGGAAACCCCACCCGAGGGTGCCGGTGCTAATTTGAACTACGCCATTGTTATATTTTGGCGGTAATCGACGATTTTTGGTCAAATTGTGACGTCACTTTTGCACCAAAAAGTTGTAATTCCCAAGGTTTTGCGAATTTTGCATGACTCCACACAGGAAAGTTGTTCAGGATGCTCAACTTGGTCGATTTGTACCGTCAAAACGCGATTTCCAGAGTTGACTATTAGAAAAACAAGATGGCCGCTCCTCCCTTTTTGCCTACCCGGGGAATAAACTTTTTAATTTTCGAGCCACCCCAAATAGCCGAATTAGCGTGATTACTTCTTGCGGATACCCCACCCGAGTGTACCGGTGCTAATTTGAACTCCGCCATTGGTATATTTTGGCGGTAATCGACGATTTTTGGTCAAATTGTGACGTCACTTTTGCACCAAAAAGTTGTAATTCCCAAGGTTTTGCGAATTTTGCATGACTCCACACAGGAAAGTTGTTCAGGATGCTCAACTTGGTCGATTTGTACCGTCAAAACGCGATTTCCAGAGTTGACTATTAGAAAAACAAAATGGCCGCTCTACCCTTTTCCCCAGCCGGGAATAAACTTTTTAATTTTCGAGCCACCCCGAAAAGCTGAATTAGCGTGATTACTTCTTGCGGATACCCCACCCGAGTGTACCGGTGCTAATTTGAACTCCGTCATTGTTATATTTTGGCGGTAATCGACGATTTTGGCGGTAATCGACGATTTTTGGTCAAATTGTGACGTCACTTTTGCACCAAAAAGTTGTAATTCCAAAGGTTTTGCGATTTTTGCATGACTCCACACATGAAAGTTGTTCAGGATGCTCAACTTGGTCGATTTGTACCGTCAAAACGCGATTTCCAGAGTTGACTATTAGAAAAACAAAATGGCCGCTCTTCCCTTTTCCCTTCCGGGGGAATAAACTTTTTAATTTTCGAGCCACCCCGAAAAGCTGAATTAGCGTGATTACTTCTTGCGGAAACCCCACCCGAGGGTGCCGGTGCTAATTTGAACTACGCCATTGTTATATTTTGGCGGTAATCGACGATTTTTGGTCAAATTGTGACGTCACTTTTGCACCAAAAAGTTGTAATTCCCAAGGTTTTGCGAATTTTGCATGACTCCACACAGGAAAGTTGTTCAGGATGCTCAACTTGGTCGATTTGTACCGTCAAAACGCGATTTCCAGAGTTGACTATTAGAAAAACAAGATGGCCGCTCCTCCCTTTTTGCCTACCCGGGGAATAAACTTTTTAATTTTCGAGCCACCCCAAATAGCCGAATTAGCGTGATTACTTCTTGCGGATACCCCACCCGAGTGTACCGGTGCTAATTTGAACTCCGCCATTGGTATATTTTGGCGGTAATCGACGATTTTTGGTCAAATTGTGACGTCACTTTTGCACCAAAAAGTTGTAATTCCCAAGGTTTTGCGAATTTTGCATGACTCCACACAGGAAAGTTGTTCAGGATGCTCAACTTGGTCGATTTGTACCGTCAAAACGCGATTTCCAGAGTTGACTATTAGAAAAACAAAATGGCCGCTCTACCCTTTTCCCCAGCCGGGGAATAAACTTTTTAATTTTCGAGCCACCCCGAAAAGCTGAATTAGCGTGATTACTTCTTGCGGAAACCCCACCCGAGTGTGCCGGTGCTAATTTGAACTCAGCCATTGTTATATTTTGGCGGTAATCGACGATTTTTGGTCAAATTGTGACGTCACTTTTGCACCAAAAAGTTGTAATTCCCAAGGTTTTGCGAATTTTGCATGACTCCACACAGGAAAGTTGTTCAGGATGCTCAACTTAGTCGATTTGTACCGTCAAAACGCGATTTCCAGAGTTGACTATTAGAAAAACAATATAGCCGCTCTACCCTTTTCCCCAGCCGGGGAATAAACTTTTTAATTTTCGAGCCACCCAGAAAAGCTGAATTAGCGTGATTACTTCTTGCGGATACCCCACCCGAGTGTACCGGTGCTAATTTGAACTCCGTCATTGTTATATTTTGGCGGTAATCAACGATTTTGGGTCAAATTATGACGTCACTTTTGCACCAAAAAGTTGTAATTCCCAAGGTTTTGCGAATTTTGCATGACTCCACACAGGAAAGTTGTTCAGGATGCTCAACTTGGTCGATTTGTACCGTCAAAACGCGATTTCCAGAGTTGACTATTAGAAAAACAAAATGGCCGCTCCTCCCTTTTTGCCTACCCGGGGAATAAACTTTTTAATTTTCGAGCCACCCCAAAAAGCCGAATTAGCGTGATTACTTCTTGCGGATACCCCACCCGAGTGTACCGGTGCTAATTTGAACTCCGCCATTGTTATATTTTGGCGGTAATCGACGATTTTTGGTCAAATTATGACGTCACTTTTGCACCAAAAAGTTGTAATTCCCAAGGTTTTGCGAATTTTACATGACTCGACATAGGAAAGTTGTTCAGGATGCTCAACCTGGTCGATTTGTACCGTCAAATCGCGATTTCCAGAGTTGACTATTAGAAAAACAAAATGGCCGCTCTACCCTTTTACCTTCCTGGGGAATAAAGTTTTTAATTTTCGAGCCACCCCGAAAAGCCGAATTAGCGTGATTACTTCTTGCGGATACCCCACCCGAGTGTGCCGGTGCTAATTTGAACTCCGCCATTGTTATATTTTGGCGGTAATCGACGATTTTTGGTCAAACTGTGACGTCACTTTTGCACCAAAAAGTTGTAATTCCCAAGGTTTTGCGAATTTTGCATGACTCCACACAGGAAAGTTGTTCAGGATGCTCAACTTAGTCGATTTGTACCGTCAAAACGCGATTTCCAGAGTTGACTATTAGAAAAACATTATGGCCGCTCTACCCTTTTCCCCAGCCGGGGAATAAGCTTTTTAATTTTCGAGCCACCCCGAAAAGCCGAATTAGCGTGATTACTTCTCGCGGATACCCCACCCGAGTGTGCCGGTGCTAATTTGAACTCCGCCATTGTTATATTTTGGCGGTAATCGACGATTTTTGGTCAAACTGTGACGTCACTTTTGCACCAAAAAGTTGTAATTCCAAAGCTTTTGCGATTTTTGCATGACTCCACACAGGAAAGTTGTTCAGAGTGCTCAACTTAGTCGATTTGTACCGTCAAAACGCGATTTCCAGAGTTGACTATTAGAAAAACAAAATGGCAGCTCCTCCCTTTTTGCCTACCCGGGGAATAAACTTTTTAATTTTCGAGCCACCCCGAAAAGCCGAATTAGCGTAATTACTTCTTGCGGATACCCCACCCGAGTGTGCCGGTGCTAATTTGAACTCCGCCATTGTTATATTTTGGCGGTAATCGACGATTTTTGGTCAAATTATGACGTCACTTTTGCACCAAAAAGTTGTAATTCCAAAGGTTTTGCGAATTTTGCATGACTCCACACAGGAAAGTTGTTCAGGATGCTCAACTTGGTCGATTTGTACCGTCAAAACGCGATTTCCAGAGTTGACTATTAGAAAAACAAGATGGCCGCTTCTCCCTTTTTGCCTACCTTGGGAATAAACTTTTTAATTTTCGAGCCACCCCGAAAAGCTGAATTAGCGTGATTACTTCTTGCGGATACCCCACCCGAGTGTACCGGTGCTAATTTGAACTCCGTCATTGTTATATTTTGGCGGTAATCGACGATTTTGGCGGTAATCGACGATTTTTGGTCAAATTGTGACGTCACTTTTGCACCAAAAAGTTGTAATTCCAAAGGTTTTGCGAATTTTGCATGACTCCACACAGGAAAGTTGTTCAGGATGCTCAACTTGGTCGATTTGTACCGTCAAAACGCGATTTCCAGAGTTGACTATTAGAAAAACAAAATGGCCGCTCTTGCCTTTTCCCTTCCCGGGGAATAAACTTTTTAATTTTCGAGCCACCCCGAAGAGCTGAATTAGCGTGATTACTTCTTGCGGAAACCCCACCCGAGGGTGCCGGTGCTAATTTGAACTACGCCATTGTTATATTTTGGCGGTAATCGACGATTTTTGGTCAAATTGTGACGTCACTTTTGCACCAAAAAGTTGTAATTCCCAAGGTTTTGCGAATTTTGCATGACTCCACACAGGAAAGTTGTTCAGGATGCTCAACTTGGTCGATTTGTACCGTCAAAACGCGATTTCCAGAGTTGACTATTAGAAAAACAAAATGGCCGTTCTACCCTTTTCCCCAGCCGGGGAATAAACTTTTTAATTTTCGAGCCACCCCGAAAAGCTGAATTAGCGTGATTACTTCTTGCGGATACCCCACCCGAGTGTACCGGTGCTAATTTGAACTCCGTCATTGTTATATTTTGGCGGTAATCGACGATTTTTGGTCAAATTATGATGTCACTTTTGCACCAAAAAGTTGTAATTCCCAAGGTTTTGCGAATTTTGCATGACTCCACACAGGAAAGTTGTTCAAGATGCTCAACTTGGTCGATTTGTTCCGTCAAAACGCGATTTCCAGAGTTGACTATTAGAAAAACAAGATGGCCGCTCCTCCCTTTTTGCCTACCCGGGGAATAAACTTTTTAATTTTCGAGCCACCCCAAATAGCCGAATTAGCGTGAATACTTCTTGCGGATACCCCACCCGAGTGTACCGGTGCTAATTTGAACTCCGCCATTGTTATATTTTGGCGGTAATCGACGATTTTTGGTCAAATTATGACGTCACTTTTGCACCAAAAAGTTGTAATTCCCAAGGTTTTGCGAATTTTGCACGACTCGACACAGGAAAGTTGGTCAGGATGCTCAACCTGGTCGATTTGTACCGTCAAATCGCGATTTCCAGAGTTGACTATTAGAAAAACAAAATGGCCGCTCTACCCTTTTACCTTCCTGGGGAATAAAGTTTTTAATTTTAGAGCCACCCCGAAAAGCCGAATTAGCGTGATTACTTCTTGCGGATACCCCACCCGAGTGTGCCGGTGCTAATTTGAACTCCGCCATTGTTATATTTTGGCGGTAATCGACGATTTTTGGTCAAACTGTGACGTCACTTTTGCACCAAAAAGTTGTAATTCCCAAGGTTTTGCGAATTTTGCATGACTCCACACAGGAAAGTTGTTCAGGATGCTCAACTTAGTCGATTTGTACCGTCAAAACGCGATTTCCAGAGTTGACTATTAGAAAAACAATATGGCCGCTCTACCCTTTTCCCCAGCCGAGGAATAAACTTTTTAATTTTCGAGCCACCCAGAAAAGCTGAATTAGCGTGATTACTTCTTGCGGATACCCCACCCGAGTGTACCGGTGCTAATTTGAACTCCGTCATTGTTATATTTTGGCGGTAATCGACGATTTTGGGTCAAATTATGACGTCACTTTTGCACCAAAAAGTTGTAATTCCCAAGGTTTTGCGAATTTTGCATGACTCCACACAGGAAAGTTGTTCAGGATGCTCAACTTGGTCGATTTGTACCGTCAAAACGCGATTTCCAGAGTTGACTATTAGAAAAACAAAATGGCCGCTCCTCCCTTTTTGCCTACCCGGGGAATAAACTTTTTAATTTTCGAGCCACCCCAAAAAGCCGAATTAGCGTGATTACTTCTTGCGGATACCCCACCCGAGTGTACCGGTGCTAATTTGAACTCCGCCATTGTTATATTTTGGCGGTAATCGACGATTTTTGGTCAAATTATGACGTCACTTTTGCACCAAAAAGTTGTAATTCCCAAGGTTTTGCGAATTTTGCATGACTCGACACAGGAAAGTTGTTCAGGATGCTCAACCTGGTCGATTTGTACCGTCAAATCGCGATTTCCAGAGTTGACTATTAGAAAAACAAAATGGCCGCTCTACCCTTTTACCTTCCTGGGGAATAAAGTTTTTAATTTTCGAGCCACCCCGAAAAGCCGAATTAGCGTGATTACTTCTTGCGGATACCCCACCCGAGTGTGCCGGTGCTAATTTGAACTCCGCCATTGTAATATTTTGGCGGTAATCGACGATTTTTGGTCAAACTGTGACGTCACTTTTGCACCAAAAAGTTGTAATTCCCAAGGTTTTGCGAATTTTGCATGACTCCACACAGGAAAGTTGTTCAGGATGCTCAACTTAGTCGATTTGTACCGTCAAAAGGCGATTTCCAGAGTTGACTATTAGAAAAACATTATGGCCGCTCTACCCTTTTCCCCAGCCGGGGAATAAGCTTTTTAATTTTCGAGCCACCCCGAAAAGCTGAATTAGCGTGATTACTTCTTGCGGATACCCCACCCGAGTGTACCGGTGCTAATTTGAACTCCGTCATTGTTATATTTTGGCGGTAATCGACGATTTTTGGTCAAATTGTGACGTCACTTTTGCACCAAAAAGTTGTAATTCCAAAGGTTTTGCGAATTTTGCATGACTCCACACAGGAAAGTTGTTCAGGATGCTCAACTTGGTCGATTTGTACCGTCAAAACGCGATTTCCAGATTTGACTATTAGAAAAACAAGATGGCCGCTTCTCCCTTTTTGCCTACCTTGGGAATAAACTTTTTAATTTTCGAGCCACCCCAAATAGCCGAATTAGCGTGATTACTTCTAGCGGATACCCCACCCGAGTGTACCGGTGCTAATTTGAACTCCGTCATTGTTATATTTTGGCGGTAGTCGACGATTTTTGGACAAATTATGACGTCACTTTTGCACCAAAAAGTTGTAATTCCCAAGGTTTTGCGAATTTTGCATGACTCGACACAGGAAAGTTGTTCAGGATGCTCAACCTGGTCGATTTGTACCGTCAAATCGCGATTTCCAGAGTTGACTATTAGAAAAACAAAATGGCCGCTCTACCCTTTTACCTTCCCGGGGAATAAAGTTTTTAATTTTCGAGCCACCCCGAAAAGCCGAATTAGCGTGATTACTTCTCGCGGATACCCCACCCGAGTGTGCCGGTGCTAATTTGAACTCCGCCATTGTTATATTTTGGCGGTAATCGACGATTTTTGGTCAAATTGTGACGTCACTTTTGCACCAAAAAGTTGTAATTCCAAAGGTTTTGCGAATTTTGCATGACTCCACACAGGAAAGTTGTTCAGGATGCTCAACTTGGTCGATTTGTACCGTCAAAACGCGATTTCCAGAGTTGACTATTAGAAAAACAAAATGGCCGCTCCTCCCTTTTTGCCTACCCGGGGAATAAACTTTTTAATTTTCGAGCCACCCCAAAAAGCCGAATTAGCGTGATTACTTCTTGCGGATACCCCACCCGAGTGTACCGGTGCTAATTTGAACTCCGCCATTGTTATATTTTGGCGGTAATCGACGATTTTTGGTCAAATTATGACGTCACTTTTGCACCAAAAAGTTGTAATTCCCAAGGTTTTGCGAATTTTGCATGACTCGACACAGGAAAGTTGTTCAGGATGCTCAACCTGGTCGATTTGTACCGTCAAATCGCGATTTCCAGAGTTGACTATTAGAAAAACAAAATGGCCGCTCTACCCTTTTACCTTCCCGGGGAATAAAGTTTTTAATTTTCGAGCCACCCCGAAAAGCCGAATTAGCGTGATTACTTCTCGCGGATACCCCACCCGAGTGTGCCGGTGCAAATTTGAACTCCGCCATTGTTATATTTTGGCGGTAATCGACGATTTTTGGTCAAACTGTGACGTCACTTTTGCACCAAAAAGTTGTAATTCCAAAGGTTTTGCGATTTTTGCATGACTCCACACAGGAAAGTTGTTCAGGATGCTCAACTTAGTCGATTTGTACCGTCAAAACGCGATTTCCAGAGTTGACTATTAGAAAAACAAAATGGCAGCTCCTCCCTTTTTGCCTACCCGGGGAATAAACTTTTTAATTTTCGAGCCACCCCGAAAAGCCGAATTAGCGTAATTACTTCTTGCGGATACCCCACCCGAGTGTGCCGGTGCTAATTTGAACTCCGCCATTGTTATATTTTGGCGGTAATCGACGATTTTTGGTCAAATTATGACGTCACTTTTGCACCAAAAAGTTGTAATTCCAAAGGTTTTGCGAATTTTGCATGACTCCACACAGGAAAGTTGTTCAGGATGCTAAACTTGGTCGATTTGTACCGTCAAAACGCGATTTCCAGAGTTGACTATTAGAAAAACAAAATGGCCGCTCTACCCTTTTCCCCAGCCGGGGAATAAACTTTTTAATTTTCGAGCCACCCCGAAAAGCTGAATTAGCGTGATTACTTCTTGCGGATACCCCACCCGAGTGTACCGGTGCTAATTTGAACTCCGTCATTGTTATATTTTGGCGGTAATCGACGATTTTGGCGGTAATCGACGATTTTTGGTCAAATTGTGACGTCACTTTTGCACCAAAAAGTTGTAATTCCAAAGGTTTTGCGAATTTTGCATGACTCCACACAGGAAAGTTGTTCAGGATGCTCAACTTGGTCGATTTGTACCGTCAAAACGCGATTTCCAGAGTTGACTATTAGAAAAACAAAATGGCCGCTCTTGCCTTTTCCCTTCCGGGGAATAAACTTTTTAATTTTCGAGCCACCCCGAAAAGCTGAATTAGCGTGATTACTTCTTGCGGAAACCCCACCCGAAGGTGCCGGTGCTAATTTGAACTACGCCATTGTTATATTTTGGCGGTAATCGACGATTTTTGGTCAAATTGTGACGTCACTTTTGCACCAAAAAGTTGTAATTCCCAAGGTTTTGCGAATTTTGCATGACTCCATTCAGGAAAGTTGTTCAGGATGCTCAACTTGGTCGATTTGTTCCGTCAAAACGCGATTTCCAGAGTTGACTATTAGAAAAACAAAATGGCCGTTCTACCCTTTTCCCCAGCCGGGGAATAAACTTTTTAATTTTCGAGCCACCCCGAAAAGCTGAATTAGCGTGATTACTTCTTGCGGATACCCCACCCGAGTGTACCGGTGCTAATTTGAACTCCGTCATTGTTATATTTTGGCGGTAATCGACGATTTTTGGTCAAATTATGATGTCACTTTTGCACCAAAAAGTTGTAATTCCCAAGGTTTTGCGAATTTTGCATGACTCCACACAGGAAAGTTGTTCAGGATGCTCAACTTGGTCGATTTGTTCCGTCAAAACGCGATTTCCAGAGTTGACTATTAGAAAAACAAGATGGCCGCTCCTCCCTTTTTGCCTACCCGGGGAATAAACTTTTTAATTTTCGAGCCACCCCAAATAGCCGAATTAGCGTGATTACTTCTTGCGGATACCCCACCCGAGTGTACCGGTGCTAATTTGAACTCCGCCATTGTTATATTTTGGCGGTAATCGACGATTTTTGGTCAAATTATGACGTCACTTTTGCACCAAAAAGTTGTAATTCCCAAGGTTTTGCGAATTTTGCATGACTCGACACAGGAAAGTTGGTCAGGATGCTCAACCTGGTCGATTTGTACCGTCAAATCGCGATTTCCAGAGTTGACTATTAGAAAAACAAAATGGCCGCTCTACCCTTTTACCTTCCTGGGGAATAAAGTTTTTAATTTTCGAGCCACCCCGAAAAGCCGAATTAGCGTGATTACTTCTTGCGGATACCCCACCCGAGTGTGCCGGTGCTAATTTGAACTCCGCCATTGTTATATTTTGGCGGTAATCGACGATTTTTGGTCAAACTGTGACGTCACTTTTGCACCAAAAAGTTGTAATTCCCAAGGTTTTGCGAATTTTGCATGACTCCACACAGGAAAGTTGTTCAGGATGCTCAACTTAGTCGATTTGTACCGTCAAAACGCGATTTCCAGAGTTGACTATTAGAAAAACATTATGGCCGCTCTACCCTTTTCCCCAGCCGGGGAATAAACTTTTTAATTTTCGAGCCACCCCGAAAAGCTGAATTAGCGTGATTACTTCTTGCGGATACCCCACCCGAGTGTACCGGTGCTAATTTGAACTCCGTCATTGTTATATTTTGGCGGTAATCGACGATTTTTGGTCAAATTGTGACGTCACTTTTGCACCAAAAAGTTGTAATTCCAAAGGTTTTGCGAATTTTGCATGACTCCACACAGGAAAGTTGTTCAGGATGCTCAACTTGGTCGATTTGTACCGTCAAAACGCGATTTCCAGAGTTGACTATTAGAAAAACAAGATGGCCGCTCCTCCCTTTTTGCCTACCTTGGGAATAAACTTTTTAATTTTCGAGCCACCCCAAATAGCCGAATTAGCGTGATTACTTCTTGCGGATACCCCACCCGAGTGTACCGGTGCTAATTTGAACTCCGTCATTGTTATATTTTGGCGGTAGTCGACGATTTTTGGACAAATTATGACGTCACTTTTGCACCAAAAAGTTGTAATTCCCAAGGTTTTGCGATTTTTGCATGACTCCACACAGAAAGTTGTTCAGGATGCTCAACTTGGTCGATTTGTACCGTCAAAACGCGATTTCCAGAGTTGACTATTAGAAAAACAAAATGGCCGCTCCTCCCTTTTTGCCTACCCGGGGAATAAACTTTTTAATTTTCGAGCCACCCCAAAAAGCCGAATTAGCGTGATTACTTCTTGCGGATACCCCACCCGAGTGTACCGGTGCTAATTTGAACTCCGCCATTGTTATATTTTGGCGGTAATCGACGATTTTTGGTCAAATTATGACGTCACTTTTGCACCAAAAAGTTGTAATTCCCAAGGTTTTGCGAATTTTGCATGACTCGACACAGGAAAGTTGTTCAGGATGCTCAACCTGGTCGATTTGTACCGTCAAATCGCGATTTCCAGAGTTGACTATTAGAAAAACAAAATGGCCGCTCTACCCTTTTACCTTCCCGGGGAATAAAGTTTTTAATTTTCGAGCCACCCCGAAAAGCCGAATTAGCGTGATTACTTCTTGCGGATACCCCACCCGAGTGTGCCGGTGCTAATTTGAACTCCGCCATTGTTATATTTTGGCGGTAGTCGACGATTTTTGGACAAATTATGACGTCACTTTTGCACCAAAAAGTTGTAATTCCCAAGGTTTTGCGAATTTTGCATGACTCCACACAGGAAAGTTGTTCAGGATGCTCAACTTGGTCGATTTGTACCGTCAAAACGCGATTTCCAGAGTTGACTATTAGAAAAACAAAATGGCAGCTCCTCCCTTTTTGCCTACCCGGGGAATAAACTTTTTAATTTTCGAGCCACCCCGAAAAGCCGAATTAGCGTGATTACTTCTTGCGGATACCCCACCCGAGTGTGCCGGTGCTAATTTGAACTCCGCCATTGTTATATTTTGGCGGTAATCGACGATTTTTGGTCAAATTATGACGTCACTTTTGCACCAAAAAGTTGTAATTCCAAAGGTTTTGCGAATTTTGCATGACTCCACACAGGAAAGTTGTTCAGGATGCTCAACTTGGTCGATTTGTACCGTCAAAACGCGATTTCCAGAGTTGACTATTAGAAAAACAAAATGGCCGCTCTACCCTTTTCCCCAGCCGGGGAATAAACTTTTTAATTTTCGAGCCACCCCGAAAAGCTGAATTAGCGTGATTACTTCTTGCGGATACCCCACCCGAGTGTACCGGTGCTAATTTGAACTCCGTCATTGTTATATTTTGGCGGTAATCGACGATTTTGGGTCAAATTATGACGTCACTTTTGCACCAAAAAGTTGTAATTCCCAAGGTTTTGCGAATTTTGCATGACTCCACACAGGAAAGTTGTTCAGGATGCTCAACTTGGTCGATTTGTACCGTCAAAACGCGATTTCCAGAGTTGACTATTAGAAAAACAAAATGGCCGTTCTACCCTTTTCCCCAGCCGGGGAATAAACTTTTTAATTTTCGAGCCACCCCGAAAAGCTGAATTAGCGTGATTACTTCTTGCGGATACCCCACCCGAGTGTACCGGTGCTAATTTGAACTCCGTCATTGTTATATTTTGGCGGTAATCGAAAATTTTGGGTCAAATTATGATGTCACTTTTGCACCAAAAAGTTGTAATTCCCAAGGTTTTGCGAATTTTGCATGACTCCACACAGGAAAGTTGTTCAGGATGCTCAACTTGGTCGATTTGTACCGTCAAATCGCGATTTCCAGAGTTGACTATTTGAAAAACAAAATGGCCGCTCTACGCCTTTACCTTCCCGGGGAATAAAGTTTTTAATTTTCGAGCCACCCCGAAAAGCCGAATTAGCGTGATTACTTCTTGCGGATACCCCACCCGAGTGTACCGGTGCTAATTTGAACTCCGCCATTGTTATATTTTGGCGGTAATCGACGATTTTTGGTCAAATTGTGACGTCACTTTTGCACCAAAAAGTTGTAATTCCCAAGGTTTTGAGAATTTTGCATGACTCCTCACAGGAAAGTTGTTTAGGATGCTCAACCTGGTCGATTTGTACCGTCAAAACGCGATTTCCAGAGTTGACTATTAGAAAAACAAAATTGCCGCTCTACCCTTTCGCCTACCCGGGGAATAAACTTTTTAATTTTCGAGCCACCCCGAAAAGCTGAATTAGCGTGATTACTTCTTGCGGATACCCCACCCGAGTGTGCCGGTGCTAATTTGAACTCCGCCAATATTATATTTTGGCGGTAATCGACGATTTTTGGTCAAATTGTGACGTCACTTTTGCACCAAAAAGTTGTAATTCCCAAGGTTTTGCGAATTTTGCATGACTCCACACAGGAAAGTTGTTCAGGATGCTCAACTTGGTCGATTTGTACCGTCAAAACGCGATTTCCAGAGTTGACTATTAGAAAAACAAAATGGCCGCTCCTCCCTTTTTGCCTACCCGGGGAATAAACTTTTTAATTTTCGAGCCACCCCAAAAAGCCAAATTAGCGTGATTACTTCTTGCGGATACCCCACCCGAGTGTACCGGTGCTAATTTGAACTCCGCCATTGTTATATTTTGGCGGTAATCGACGATTTTTGGTCAAATTATGACGTCACTTTTGCACCAAAAAGTAGTAATTCCCAAAGTTTTGCGAATTTTGCATGACTCGACACAGAAAAGTTGTTCAGGATGCTCAACCTGGTCGATTTGTACCGTCAAATCGCGATTTCCAGAGTTGACTATTAGAAAAACAAAATGGCCGCTCTACCCTTTTCCCTTCCCGGGGAATAAAGTTTTTAATTTTCGAGCCACCCCGAAAAGCCGAATTAGCGTGATTACTTCTTGCGGATACCCCACCCGAGTGTGCCGGTGCTAATTTGAACTCCGCCATTGTTATATTTTGGCGGTAATCGACGATTTTTGGTCAAACTGTGACGTCACTTTTGCACCAAAAAGTTGTAATTCCAAAGGTTTTGCGAATTTTGCATGACTCCACACGGGAAAGTTGTTCAGGATGCTCAACTTAGTCGATTTGTACCGTCAAAACGCGATTTCCAGAGTTGACTATTAGAAAAACATTATGGCCGCTGTACCCTTTTCCCCAGCCGGGGAATAAACTTTTTAATTTTCGAGCCACACCGAAAAGCTGAATTAGCGTGATTACTTCTTGCGGATACCCCACCCGAGTGTACCGGTGCTAATTTGAACTCCGTCATTGTTATATTTTGGCGGTAATCGACGATTTTTGGTCAAATTGTGACGTCACTTTTGCACCTAAAAGTTGTAATTCCAAAGGTTTTGCGAATTTTGCATGACTCGACACAAGAAAGTTGTTCAGGATGCTCAACTTGGTCGATTTGTACCGTCAAAACGCGATTTCCAGAGTTGACTATTAGAAAAACAAGATGGACGCTCCTCCCTTTTTGCCTACCCGGGGAATAAACTTTTTAATTTTCGAGCCACCCCAAATAGCCGAATTAGCGTGATTACTTCTTGCGGATACCCCACCCGAGTGTACCGGTGCTAATTTGAACTCCGTCATTGTTATATTTTGGCGGTAGTCGACGATTTTTGGACAAATTATGACGTCACTTTTGCACCAAAAAGTTGTAATTCCCAAGGTTTTGCGAATTTTGCATGACTCCACACAGGAAAGTTGTTCAGGATGCTCAACTTGGTCGATTTGTACCGTCAAAACGCGATTTCCAGAGTTGACTATTAGAAAAACAAAATGGCCGCTCCTCCCTTTTTGCCTACCCGGGGAATAAACTTTTTAATTTTCGAGCCACCCCAAAAAGCCGAATTAGCGTGATTACTTCTTGCGGATACCCCACCCGAGTGTACCGGTGCTAATTTGAACTCCGCCATTGTTATATTTTGGCGGTAATCGACGATTTTTGGTCAAATTATGACGTAACTTTTGCACCAAAAAGTTGTAATTCCCAAGGTTTTGCGAATTTTGCATGACTCGACACAGGAAAGTTGTTCAGGATGCTCAACCTGGTCGATTTGTACCGTCAAATCGCGATTTCCAGAGTTGACTATTTGAAAAACAAAATGGCCGCTCTACGCTTTTACCTTCCCGGGGAATAAAGTTTTTAATTTTCGAGCCACCCCGAAAAGCCGAATTAGCGTGATTACTTCTTGCGGATACCCCACCCGAGTGTGCCGGTGCTAATTTGAACTCCGCCATTGTTATATTTTGGCGGTAATCGACGATTTTTGGTCAAATTATGATGTCACTTTTGCACCAAAAAGTTGTAATTCCCAAGGTTTTGCGAATTTTGCATGACTCCACACAGGAAAGTTGTTCAGGATGCTCAACTTGGTCGATTTGTTCCGTCAAAACGCGATTTCCAGAGTTGACTATTAGAAAAACAAGATGGCCGCTCCTCCCTTTTTGCCTACCCGGGGAATAAACTTTTTAATTTTCGAGCCACCCCAAATAGCCGAATTAGCGTGATTACTTCTTGCGGATACCCCACCCGAGTGTACCGGTGCTAATTTGAACTCCGCCATTGTTATATTTTGGCGGTAATCGACGATTTTTGGTCAAATTATGACGTCACTTTTGCACCAAAAAGTTGTAATTCCCAAGGTTTTGCGAATTTTGCATGACTCGACACAGGAAAGTTGGTCAGGATGCTCAACCTGGTCGATTTGTACCGTCAAATCGCGATTTCCAGAGTTGACTATTAGAAAAACAAAATGGCCGCTCTACCCTTTTACCTTCCTGGGGAATAAAGTTTTTAATTTTCGAGCCACCCCGAAAAGCCGAATTAGCGTGATTACTTCTTGCGGATACCCCACCCGAGTGTGCCGGTGCTAATTTGAACTCCGCCATTGTTATATTTTGGCGGTAATCGACGATTTTTGGTCAAACTGTGACGTCACTTTTGCACCAAAAAGTTGTAATTCCCAAGGTTTTGCGAATTTTGCATGACTCTACACAGGAAAGTTGTTCAGGATGCTCAACTTAGTCGATTTGTACCGTCAAAACGCGATTTCCAGAGTTGACTATTAGAAAAACATTATGGCCGCTCTACCCTTTTCCCCAGCCGGGGAATAAACTTTTTAATTTTCGAGCCACCCCGAAAAGCTGAATTAGCGTGATTACTTCTTGCGGATACCCCACCCGAGTGTACCGGTGCTAATTTGAACTCCGTCATTGTTATATTTTGGCGGTAATCGACGATTTTTGGTCAAATTGTGACGTCACTTTTGCACCAAAAAGTTGTAATTCCAAAGGTTTTGCGAATTTTGCATGACTCCACACAGGAAAGTTGTTCAGGATGCTCAACTTGGTCGATTTGTACCGTCAAAACGCGATTTCCAGAGTTGACTATTAGAAAAACAAGATGGCCGCTCCTCCCTTTTTGCCTACCTTGGGAATAAACTTTTTAATTTTCGAGCCACCCCAAATAGCCGAATTAGCGTGATTACTTCTTGCGGATACCCCACCCGAGTGTACCGGTGCTAATTTGAACTCCGTCATTGTTATATTTTGGCGGTAGTCGACGATTTTTGGACAAATTATGACGTCACTTTTGCACCAAAAAGTTGTAATTCCCAAGGTTTTGCGATTTTTGCATGACTCCACACAGAAAGTTGTTCAGGATGCTCAACTTGGTCGATTTGTACCGTCAAAACGCGATTTCCAGAGTTGACTATTAGAAAAACAAAATGGCCGCTCCTCCCTTTTTGCCTACCCGGGGAATAAACTTTTTAATTTTCGAGCCACCCCAAAAAGCCGAATTAGCGTGATTACTTCTTGCGGATACCCCACCCGAGTGTACCGGTGCTAATTTGAACTCCGCCATTGTTATATTTTGGCGGTAATCGACGATTTTTGGTCAAATTATGACGTCACTTTTGCACCAAAAAGTTGTAATTCCCAAGGTTTTGCGAATTTTGCATGACTCGACACAGGAAAGTTGTTCAGGATGCTCAACCTGGTCGATTTGTACCGTCAAATCGCGATTTCCAGAGTTGACTATTAGAAAAACAAAATGGCCGCTCTACCCTTTTACCTTCCCGGGGAATAAAGTTTTTAATTTTCGAGCCACCCCGAAAAGCCGAATTAGCGTGATTACTTCTTGCGGATACCCCACCCGAGTGTGCCGGTGCTAATTTGAACTCCGCCATTGTTATATTTTGGCGGTAATCGACGATTTTTGGTCAAACTGTGACGTCACTTTTGCACCAAAAAGTTGTAAATCCAAAGGTTTTGCGATTTTTGCATGGCTCCACACAGGAAAGTTGTTCAGGATGCTCAACTTAGTCGATTTGTACCGTCAAAACGCGATTTCCAGAGTTGACTATTAGAAAAACATTATGGCCGCTCTACCCTTTTCCCCAGCCGGGGAATAAACTTTTTAATTTTCGAGCCACCCCGAAAAGCTGAATTAGCGTGATTACTTCTTGCGGATACCCCACCCGAGTGTACCGGTGCTAGATTGAACTCCGTCATTGTTATATTTTGGCGGTAGTCGACGATTTTTGGACAAATTATGACGTCACTTTTGCACCAAAAAGTTGTAATTCCCAAGGTTTTGCGAATTTTGCATGACTCCACACAGGAAAGTTGTTCAGGATGCTCAACTTGGTCGATTTGTACCGTCAAAACGCGATTTCCAGAGTTGACTATTAGAAAAACAAAATGGCAGCTCCTCCCTTTTTGCCTACCCGGGGAATAAACTTTTTAATTTTCGAGCCACCCCGAAAAGCCGAATTAGCGTGATTACTTCTTGCGGATACCCCACCCGAGTGTGCCGGTGCTAATTTGAACTCCGCCATTGTTATATTTTGGCGGTAATCGACGATTTTTGGTCAAATTATGACGTCACTTTTGCACCAAAAAGTTGTAATTCCAAAGGTTTTGCGAATTTTGCATGACTCCACACAGGAAAGTTGTTCAGGATGCTCAACTTGGTCGATTTGTACCGTCAAAACGCGATTTCCAGAGTTGACTATTAGAAAAACAAAATGGCCGCTCTACCCTTTTCCCCAGCCGGGGAATAAACTTTTTAATTTTCGAGCCACCCCGAAAAGCTGAATTAGCGTGATTACTTCTTGCGGATACCCCACCCGAGTGTACCGGTGCTAATTTGAACTCCGTCATTGTTATATTTTGGCGGTAATCGACGATTTTGGGTCAAATTATGACGTCACTTTTGCACCAAAAAGTTGTAATTCCCAAGGTTTTGCGAATTTTGCATGACTCCACACAGGAAAGTTGTTCAGGATGCTCAACTTGGTCGATTTGTACCGTCAAAACGCGATTTCCAGAGTTGACTATTAGAAAAACAAAATGGCCGTTCTACCCTTTTCCCCAGCCGGGGAATAAACTTTTTAATTTTCGAGCCACCCCGAAAAGCTGAATTAGCGTGATTACTTCTTGCGGATACCCCACCCGAGTGTACCGGTGCTAATTTGAACTCCGTCATTGTTATATTTTGGCGGTAATCGAAAATTTTGGGTCAAATTATGATGTCACTTTTGCACCAAAAAGTTGTAATTCCCAAGGTTTTGCGAATTTTGCATGACTCCACACAGGAAAGTTGTTCAGGATGCTCAACTTGGTCGATTTGTACCGTCAAATCGCGATTTCCAGAGTTGACTATTTGAAAAACAAAATGGCCGCTCTACGCTTTTACCTTCCCGGGGAATAAAGTTTTTAATTTTCGAGCCACCCCGAAAAGCCGAATTAGCGTGATTACTTCTTGCGGATACCCCACCCGAGTGTACCGGTGCTAATTTGAACTCCGCCATTGTTATATTTTGGCGGTAATCGACGATTTTTGGTCAAATTGTGACGTCACTTTTGCACCAAAAAGTTGTAATTCCCAAGGTTTTGAGAATTTTGCATGACTCCTCACAGGAAAGTTGTTTAGGATGCTCAACCTGGTCGATTTGTACCGTCAAAACGCGATTTCCAGAGTTGACTATTAGAAAAACAAAATTGCCGCTCTACCCTTTCGCCTACCCGGGGAATAAACTTTTTAATTTTCGAGCCACCCCGAAAAGCTGAATTAGCGTGATTACTTCTTGCGGATACCCCACCCGAGTGTGCCGGTGCTAATTTGAACTCCGCCAATATTATATTTTGGCGGTAATCGACGATTTTTGGTCAAATTGTGACGTCACTTTTGCACCAAAAAGTTGAAATTCCCAAGGTTTTGCGAATTTTGCATGACTCGACACAGGAAAGTTGTTCAGGATGCTCAACTTGGTCGATTTGTACCGTCAAAACGCGATTTCCAGAGTTGACTATTAGAAAAACAAAATGGCCGCTCGTCCCTTTTCCCTTCCCGGGGAATAAACTTTTTAATTTTCGAGCCACCCCGAAAAGCCGAATTAGCGTGATTACTTCTTGCGGATACCCCACCCGAGTGTGCCGGTGCTAATTTGAACTCCGCCAATATTATATTTTGGTGGTAATGGACGATTTTTGGTCAAATTGTGACGTCACTTTTGCACCAAAAAGTTGTAATTCCCAAGGTTTTGCGAATTTTGCATGACTCCACACAGGAAAGTTGTTCAGGATGCTCAACTTGGTCGATTTGTACCGTCAAAACGCGATTTCCAGAGTTGACTATTAGAAAAACAAAATGGCCGCTCCTCCCTTTTTGCCTACCCGGGGAATAAACTTTTTAATTTTCGAGCCACCCCAAAAAGCCAAATTAGCGTGATTACTTCTTGCGGATACCCCACCCGAGTGTACCGGTGCTAATTTGAACTCCGCCATTGTTATATTTTGGCGGTAATCGACGATTTTTGGTCAAATTATGACGTCACTTTTGCACCAAAAAGTAGTAATTCCCAAAGTTTTGCGAATTTTGCATGACTCGACACAGAAAAGTTGTTCAGGATGCTCAACCTGGTCGATTTGTACCGTCAAATCGCGATTTCCAGAGTTGACTATTAGAAAAACAAAATGGCCGCTCTACCCTTTTCCCTTCCCGGGGAATAAAGTTTTTAATTTTCGAGCCACCCCGAAAAGCCGAATTAGCGTGATTACTTCTTGCGGATACCCCACCCGAGTGTGCCGGTGCTAATTTGAACTCCGCCATTGTTATATTTTGGCGGTAATCGACGATTTTTGGTCAAACTGTGACGTCACTTTTGCACCAAAAAGTTGTAATTCCAAAGGTTTTGCGAATTTTGCATGACTCCACACGGGAAAGTTGTTCAGGATGCTCAACTTAGTCGATTTGTACCGTCAAAACGCGATTTCCAGAGTTGACTATTAGAAAAACATTATGGCCGCTGTACCCTTTTCCCCAGCCGGGGAATAAACTTTTTAATTTTCGAGCCACACCGAAAAGCTGAATTAGCGTGATTACTTCTTGCGGATACCCCACCCGAGTGTACCGGTGCTAATTTGAACTCCGTCATTGTTATATTTTGGCGGTAATCGACGATTTTTGGTCAAATTGTGACGTCACTTTTGCACCTAAAAGTTGTAATTCCAAAGGTTTTGCGAATTTTGCATGACTCGACACAAGAAAGTTGTTCAGGATGCTCAACTTGGTCGATTTGTACCGTCAAAACGCGATTTCCAGAGTTGACTATTAGAAAAACAAGATGGACGCTCCTCCCTTTTTGCCTACCCGGGGAATAAACTTTTTAATTTTCGAGCCACCCCAAATAGCCGAATTAGCGTGATTACTTCTTGCGGATACCCCACCCGAGTGTACCGGTGCTAATTTGAACTCCGTCATTGTTATATTTTGGCGGTAGTCGACGATTTTTGGACAAATTATGACGTCACTTTTGCACCAAAAAGTTGTAATTCCCAAGGTTTTGCGAATTTTGCATGACTCCACACAGGAAAGTTGTTCAGGATGCTCAACTTGGTCGATTTGTACCGTCAAAACGCGATTTCCAGAGTTGACTATTAGAAAAACAAAATGGCCGCTCCTCCCTTTTTGCCTACCCGGGGAATAAACTTTTTAATTTTCGAGCCACCCCAAAAAGCCGAATTAGCGTGATTACTTCTTGCGGATACCCCACCCGAGTGTACCGGTGCTAATTTGAACTCCGCCATTGTTATATTTTGGCGGTAATCGACGATTTTTGGTCAAATTATGACGTAACTTTTGCACCAAAAAGTTGTAATTCCCAAGGTTTTGCGAATTTTGCATGACTCGACACAGGAAAGTTGTTCAGGATGCTCAACCTGGTCGATTTGTACCGTCAAATCGCGATTTCCAGAGTTGACTATTTGAAAAACAAAATGGCCGCTCTACGCTTTTACCTTCCCGGGGAATAAAGTTTTTAATTTTCGAGCCACCCCGAAAAGCCGAATTAGCGTGATTACTTCTTGCGGATACCCCACCCGAGTGTGCCGGTGCTAATTTGAACTCCGCCATTGTTATATTTTGGCGGTAATCGACGATTTTTGGTCAAACTGTGACGTCACTTTTGCACCAAAAAGTTGTAATTCCAAAGGTTTTGCGATTTTTGCATGACTCCACACAGGAAAGTTGTTCAGGATGCTCAACTTAGTCGATTTGTACCGTCAAAACGCGATTTCCAGAGTTGACTATTAGAAAAACAAAATGGCCGCTCTACCCTTTTCCCCAGCCGGGGAATAAACTTTTTAATTTTCGAGCCACCCCGAAAAGCTGAATTAGCGTGATTACTTCTTGCGGATACCCCACCCGAGTGTACCGGTGCTAGATTGAACTCCGTCATTGTTATATTTTGGCGGTAGTCGACGATTTTTGGACAAATTATGACGTCACTTTTGCACCAAAAAGTTGTAATTCCCAAGGTTTTGCGAATTTTGCATGACTCCACACAGGAAAGTTGTTCAGGATGCTCAACTTGGTCGATTTGTACCGTCAAAACGCGATTTCCAGAGTTGACTATTAGAAAAACAAAATGGCAGCTCCTCCCTTTTTGCCTACCCGGGGAATAAACTTTTTAATTTTCGAGCCACCCCGAAAAGCCGAATTAGCGTGATTACTTCTTGCGGATACCTCACCCGAGTGTGCCGGTGCTAATTTGAACTCCGCCATTGTTATTCTTTGGCGGTAATCGACGATTTTTGGTCAAATTATGACGTCACTTTTACACCAAAAAGTTGTAATTCCAAAGGTTTTGCGAATTTTGCATGACTCCACACAGGAAAGTTGTTCAGGATGCTCAACTTGATCGATTTGTACCGTCAAAACGCGATTTCCAGAGTTGACTATTAGAAAAACAAAATGGCCGCTCTACCCTTTTCCCCAGCCGGGGAATAAACTTTTTAATTTTCGAGCCACCCCGAAAAGCTGAATTAGCGTGATTACTTCTTGCGGATACCCCACCCGAGTGTACCGGTGCTAATTTGAACTCCGTCGTTGTTATATTTTGACGGTAATCGACGATTTTGGGTCAAATTATGACGTCACTTTTGCACCAAAAAGTTGTAATTCCCAAGGTTTTGCGAATTTTGCATGACTCGACACAGGAAAGTTGTTCAGGATGCTCAACTTGGTCGATTTGTACCGTCAAAACGCGATTTCCAGAGTTGACTATTAGAAAAACAAAATGGCCGCTCTTCCCTTTTACCTTCCCGGGGAATAAACTTTTTAATTTTCGAGCCACCCCGAAAAGCTGAATTAGCGTGATTACTTCTTGCGGATACCCCACCCGAGTGTACCGGTGCTAATTTGAACTCCGTCATTGTTATATTTTGGCGGTAATCGACGATTTTTGGTCAAATTATGATGTCACTTTTGCACCAAAAAGTTGTAATTCCCAAGGTTTTGCGAATTTTGCATGACTCCACACAGGAAAGTTGTTCAGGATGCTCAACTTGGTCGATTTGTTCCGTCAAAACGCGATTTCCAGAGTTGACTATTAGAAAAACAAGATGGCCGCTCCTCCCTTTTTGCCTACCCGGGGAATAAACTTTTTAATTTTCGAGCCACCCCAAATAGCCGAATTAGCGTGATTACTTCTTGCGGATACCCCACCCGAGTTTACCGGTGCTAATTTGAACTCCGCCATTGTTATATTTTGGCGGTAATCGACGATTTTGGGTCAAATTGTGACGTCACTTTTGCACCAAAAAGTTGTAATTCCCAAGGTTTTGCGAATTTTGCATGACTCCACACAGGAAAGTTGTTCAGGATGCTCAACTTGGTCGATTTGTACCGTCAAAACGCGATTTCCAGAGTTGACTATTAGAAAAAACAAAATGGCCGCTCTTCCCTTTTCCCTTCCCGGGGAATAAACTTTTTAATTTCCGAGCCACCCCAAAAAGAGTTATTAGCGTGATTACTTCTTGCGGATACCCCACCCGAGTGTGCCGGTGCTAATTTGAACTACGCCATTGTTATATTTTGGCGGTAATCGACGATTTTTGGTCAAATTGTGACGTCACTTTTGCACCAAAAAGTTGTAATTCCAAAGGTTTTGCGAATTTTGCATGACTCCACACAGGAAAGTTGTTCAGGATGCTCAACTCGGTCGATTTGTACCGTCAAAACGCGATTTCCAGAGTTGACTATTAGAAAAACAAAATGGCCGCTCTACCCTTTTCCCCAGCCGGGGAATAAACTTTTTAATTTTCGAGCCACCCCGAAAAGCTGAATTAGCGTGATTACTTCTTGCGGATACCCCACCCGAGTGTACCGGTGCTAATTTGAACTCCGTCATTGTTATATTTTGGCGGTAATCGACGATTTTGGCGGTAATCGACGATTTTTGGTCAAATTGTGACGTCACTTTTGCACCAAAAAGTTGTAATTCCAAAGGTTTTGCGAATTTTGCATGACTCCACACATGAAAGTTGTTCAGGATGCTCAACTTGGTCGATTTGTACCGTCAAAACGCGATTTCCAGAGTTGACTATTAGAAAAACAAAATGGCCGCTCTTCCCTTTTCCCTTCCCGGGGAATAAACTTTTTAATTTTCGAGCCACCCCGAAAAGCTGAATTAGCGTGATTACTTCTTGCGGAAACCCCACCCGAGGGTGCCGGTGCTAATTTGAACTACGCCATTGTTATATTTTGGCGGTAATCGACGATTTTTGGTCAAATTGTGACGTCACTTTTGCACCAAAAAGTTGTAATTCCCAAGGTTTTGCGAATTTTGCATGACTCCACACAGGAAAGTTGTTCAGGATGCTCAACTTGGTCGATTTGTACCGTCAAAACGCGATTTCCAGAGTTGACTATTAGAAAAACAAGATGGCCGCTCCTCCCTTTTTGCCTACCCGGGGAATAAACTTTTTAATTTTCGAGCCACCCCAAATAGCCGAATTAGCGTGATTACTTCTTGCGGATACCCCACCCGAGTGTACCGGTGATAATTTGAACTCCGCCATTGTTATATTTTGGCGGTAATCGACGATTTTTGGTCAAATTGTGACGTCACTTTTGCACCAAAAAGTTGTAATTCCCAAGGTTTTGCGAATTTTGCATGACTCCACACAGGAAAGTTGTTCAGGATGCTCAACTTGGTCGATTTGTACCGTCAAAACGCGATTTCCAGAGTTGACTATTAGAAAAACAAAATGGCCGCTCTTCCCTTTTCCCTTCCCGGGGAATAAACTTTTTAATTTTCGAGCCACCCCGAAAAGCTGAATTAGCGTGATTACTTCTTGCGGAAACCCCACCCGAGTGTGCCGGTGCTAATTTGAACTCAGCCATTGTTATATTTTGGCGGTAATCGACGATTTTTGGTCAAATTGTGACGTCACTTTTGCACCAAAAAGTTGTAATTCCCAAGGTTTTGCGAATTTTGCATGACTCCACACAGGAAAGTTGTTCAGGATGCTCAACTTAGTCGATTTGTACCGTCAAAACGCGATTTCCAGAGTTGACTATTAGAAAAACAATATGGCCGCTCTACCCTTTTCCGTAGCCGGGGAATAAACTTTTTAATTTTCGAGCCACCCAGAAAAGCTGAATTAGCGTGATTACTTCTTGCGGATACCCCACCCGAGTGTACCGGTGCTAATTTGAACTCCGTCATTGTTATATTTTGGCGGTAATCGACGATTTTGGGTCAAATTATGACGTCACTTTTGCACCAAAAAGTTGTAATTCCCAAGGTTTTGCGAATTTTGCATGACTCCACACAGGAAAGTTGTTCAGGATGCTCAACTTGGTCGATTTGTACCGTCAAAACGCGATTTCCAGAGTTGACTATTAGAAAAACAAAATGGCCGCTCTTCCCTTTTCCCTTCCCGGGGAATAAACTTTTTAATTTTCGAGCCACCCCGAAAAGCTGAATTAGCGTGATTACTTCTTGCGGAAACCCCACCCGAGTGTGCCGGTGCTAATTTGAACTACGCCATTGTTATATTTTGGCGGTAATCGACGATTTTTGGTCAAATTGTGACGTCACTTTTGCACCAAAAAGTTGTAATTCCAAAGGTTTTGCGAATTTTGCATGACTCCACACAGGAAAGTTGTTCAGGATGCTCAACTTGGTCGATTTGTACCGTCAAAACGCGATTTCCAGAGTTGACTATTAGAAAAACAAAATGGCCGCTCTACCCTTTTCCCCAGCCGGGGAATAAACTTTTTAATTTTCGAGCCACCCCGAAAAGCTGAATTAGCGTGATTACTTCTTGCGGATACCCCACCCGAGTGTACCGGTGCTAATTTGAACTCCGTCATTGTTATATTTTGGCGGTAATCGACGATTTTGGCGGTAATCGACGATTTTTGGTCAAATTGTGACGTCACTTTTGCACCAAAAAGTTGTAATTCCAAAGGTTTTGCGAATTTTGCATGACTCCACACATGAAAGTTGTTCAGGATGCTCAACTTGGTCGATTTGTACCGTCAAAACGCGATTTCCAGAGTTGACTATTAGAAAAACAAAATGGCCGCTCTTCCCTTTTCCCTTCCCGGGGAATAAACTTTTTAATTTTCGAGCCACCCCGAAAAGCTGAATTAGCGTGATTACTTCTTGCGGAAACCCCACCCGAGGGTGCCGGTGCTAATTTGAACTACGCCATTGTTATATTTTGGCGGTAATCGACGATTTTTGGTCAAATTGTGACGTCACTTTTGCACCAAAAAGTTGTAATTCCCAAGGTTTTGCGAATTTTGCATGACTCCACACAGGAAAGTTGTTCAGGATGCTCAACTTGGTCGATTTGTACCGTCAAAACGCGATTTCCAGAGTTGACTATTAGAAAAAACAAAATGGCCGCTCTTCCCTTTTCCCTTCCCGGGGAATAAACTTTTTAATTTCCGAGCCACCCCAAAAAGAGTTATTAGCGTGATTACTTCTTGCGGATACCCCACCCGAGTGTGCCGGTGCTAATTTGAACTACGCCATTGTTATATTTTGGCGGTAATCGACGATTTTTGGTCAAATTGTGACGTCACTTTTGCACCAAAAAGTTGTAATTCCAAAGGTTTTGCGAATTTTGCATGACTCCACACAGGAAAGTTGTTCAGGATGCTCAACTTGGTCGATTTGTACCGTCAAAACGCGATTTCCAGAGTTGACTATTAGAAAAACAAAATGGCCGCTCTACCCTTTTCCCCAGCCGGGGAATAAACTTTTTAATTTTCGAGCCACCCCGAAAAGCTGAATTAGCGTGATTACTTCTTGCGGATACCCCACCCGAGTGTACCGGTGCTAATTTGAACTCCGTCATTGTTATATTTTGGCGGTAATCGACGATTTTGGCGGTAATCGACGATTTTTGGTCAAATTGTGACGTCACTTTTGCACCAAAAAGTTGTAATTCCAAAGGTTTTGCGAATTTTGCATGACTCCACACATGAAAGTTGTTCAGGATGCTCAACTTGGTCGATTTGTACCGTCAAAACGCGATTTCCAGAGTTGACTATTAGAAAAACAAAATGGCCGCTCTTCCCTTTTCCCTTCCCGGGGAATAAACTTTTTAATTTTCGAGCCACCCCGAAAAGCTGAATTAGCGTGATTACTTCTTGCGGAAACCCCACCCGAGGGTGCCGGTGCTAATTTGAACTACGCCATTGTTATATTTTGGCGGTAATCGACGATTTTTGGTCAAATTGTGACGTCACTTTTGCACCAAAAAGTTGTAATTCCCAAGGTTTTGCGAAATTTGCATGACTCCACACAGGAAAGTTGTTCAGGATGCTCAACTTGGTCGATTTGTACCGTCAAAACGCGATTTCCAGAGTTGACTATTAGAAAAACAAGATGGCCGCTCCTCCCTTTTTGCCTACCCGGGGAATAAACTTTTTAATTTTCGAGCCACCCCAAATAGCCGAATTAGCGTGATTACTTCTTGCGGATACCCCACCCGAGTGTACCGGTGATAATTTGAACTCCGCCATTGTTATATTTTGGCGGTAATCGACGATTTTTGGTCAAATTGTGACGTCACTTTTGCACCAAAAAGTTGTAATTCCCAAGGTTTTGCGAATTTTGCATGACTCCACACAGGAAAGTTGTTCAGGATGCTCAACTTGGTCGATTTGTACCGGCTAAACGCGATTTCCAGAGTTGACTATTAGAAAAACAAAATGGCCGCTCTTCCCTTTTCCCTTCCCGGGGAATAAACTTTTTAATTTTCGAGCCACCCCGAAAAGCTGAATTAGCGTGATTACTTCTTGCGGAAACCCCACCCGAGTGTGCCGGTGCTAATTTGAACTCCGCCATTGTTATATTTTGGCGGTAATCGACGATTTTTGGTCAAATTGTGACGTCACTTTTGCACCAAAAAGTTGTAATTCCCAAGGTTTTGCGAATTTTGCATGACTCCACACAGGAAAGTTGTTCAGGATGCTCAACTTAGTCGATTTGTACCGTGAAAACGCGATTTCCAGAGTTGACTATTAGAAAAACAATATGGCCGCTCTACCCTTTTCCGTAGCCGGGGAATAAACTTTTTAATTTTCGAGCCACCCAGAAAAGCTGAATTAGCGTGATTACTTCTTGCGGATACCCCACCCGAGTGTACCGGTGCTAATTTGAACTCCGTCATTGTTATATTTTGGCGGTAATCGACGATTTTGGGTCAAATTATGACGTCACTTTTGCACCAAAAAGTTGTAATTCCCAAGGTTTTGCGAATTTTGCATGACTCCACACAGGAAAGTTGTTCAGGATGCTCAACTTGGTCGATTTGTACCGTCAAAACGCGATTTCCAGAGTTGACTATTAGAAAAACAAAATGGCCGCTCTTCCCTTTTCCCTTCCCGGGGAATAAACTTTTTAATTTTCGAGCCACCCCGAAAAGCTGAATTAGCGTGATTACTTCTTGCGGAAACCCCACCCGAGTGTGCCGGTGCTAATTTGAACTACGCCATTGTTATATTTTGGCGGTAATCGACGATTTTTGGTCAAATTGTGACGTCACTTTTGCACCAAAAAGTTGTAATTCCAAAGGTTTTGCGAATTTTGCATGACTCCACACAGGAAAGTTGTTCAGGATGCTCAACTTGGTCGATTTGTACCGTCAAAACGCGATTTCCAGAGTTGACTATTAGAAAAACAAAATGGCCGCTCTACCCTTTTCCCCAGCCGGGGAATAAACTTTTTAATTTTCGAGCCACCCCGAAAAGCTGAATTAGCGTGATTACTTCTTGCGGATACCCCACCCGAGTGTACCGGTGCTAATTTGAACTCCGTCATTGTTATATTTTGGCGGTAATCGACGATTTTGGCGGTAATCGACGATTTTTGGTCAAATTGTGACGTCACTTTTGCACCAAAAAGTTGTAATTCCAAAGGTTTTGCGAATTTTGCATGACTCCACACATGAAAGTTGTTCAGGATGCTCAACTTGGTCGATTTGTACCGTCAAAACGCGATTTCCAGAGTTGACTATTAGAAAAACAAAATGGCCGCTCTTCCCTTTTCCCTTCCCGGGGAATAAACTTTTTAATTTTCGAGCCACCCCGAAAAGCTGAATTAGCGTGATTACTTCTTGCGGAAACCCCACCCGAGGGTGCCGGTGCTAATTTGAACTACGCCATTGTTATATTTTGGCGGTAATCGACGATTTTTGGTCAAATTGTGACGTCACTTTTGCACCAAAAAGTTGTAATTCCCAAGGTTTTGCGAATTTTGCATGACTCCACACAGGAAAG
Organism: Asterias amurensis; assembly: GCF_032118995.1. Classification (NCBI taxonomy): domain Eukaryota; kingdom Metazoa; phylum Echinodermata; class Asteroidea; order Forcipulatida; family Asteriidae; genus Asterias; species Asterias amurensis. The sequence goes on from NC_092659.1 coordinate 10,991,951, forward strand.
TTGTTCAGGATGCTCAACTTGGTCGATTTGTACCGTCAAAACGCGATTTCCAGAGTTGACTATTAGAAAAACAAGATGGCCGCTCCTCCCATTTTGCCTACCCGGGGAATAAACTTTTTAATTTTCGAGCCACCCCAAATAGCCGAATTAGCGTGATTACTTCTTGCGGATACCCCACCCGAGTGTACCGGTGCTAATTTGAACTCCGCCATTGTTATATTTTGGCGGTAATCGACGATTTTTGGTCAAATTGTGACGTCACTTTTGCACCAAAAAGTTGTAATTCCCAAGGTTTTGCGAATTTTGCATGACTCCACACAGGAAAGTTGTTCAGGATGCTCAACTTGGTCGATTTGTACCGTCAAAACGCGATTTCCAGAGTTGACTATTACAAAAACAAAATGGCCGCTCTTCCCTTTTCCCTTCCCGGGGAATAAACTTTTTAATTTTCGAGCCACCCCGAAAAGCTGAATTAGCGTGATTACTTCTTGCGGAAACCCCACCCGAGTGTGCCGGTGCTAATTTGAACTCAGCCATTGTTATATTTTGGCGGTAATCGACGATTTTTGGTCAAATTGTGACGTCACTTTTGCACCAAAAAATTGTAATTCCCAAGGTTTTGCGAATTTTGCATGACTCCACACAGGAAAGTTGTTCAGGATGCTCAACTTGGTCGATTTGTACCGTCAAAACGCGATTTCCAGAGTTGACTATTAGAAAAACAAAATGGCCGTTCTACCCTTTTCCCCAGCCGGGGAATAAACTTTTTAATTTTCGAGCCACCCCGAAAAGCTGAATTAGCGTGATTACTTCTTGCGGATACCCCACCCGAGTGTACCGGTGCTAATTTGAACTCCGTCATTGTTATATTTTGGCGGTAATCGACGTTTTTTGGTCAAATTATGATGTCACTTTTACACCAAAAAGTTGTAATTCCCAAGGTTTTGCGAATTTTGCATGGCTCCACACAGGAAAGTTGTTCAGGATGCTCAACTTGGTCGATTTGTTCCGTCAAAACGCGATTTCCAGAGTTGACTATTAGAAAAACAAGATGGCCGCTCCTCCCTTTTTGCCTACCCGGGGAATAAACTTTTTAATTTTCGAGGCACCCCAAATAGCCGAATTAGCGTAATTACTTCTTGCGGATACCCCACCCGAGTGTACCGGTGCTAATTTGAACTCCGTCATTGTTATATTGTGGCGGTAATCGACGATTTTGGGTCAAATTATGACGTCACTTTTGCACCAAAAAGTTGTAATTCCCAAGGTTTTGCGAATTTTGCATGACTCCACACAGGAAAGTTGTTCAGGATGCTCAACTTGGTCGATTTGTACCGTCAAAACGCGATTTCCAGAGTTGACTATTAGAAAAACAAAATGGCCGCTCCTCCCTTTTCCCTTCCCGGGGAATAAACTTTTTAATTTTCGAGCCACCCCGAAAAGCTGAATTAGCGTGATTACTTCTTGCGGAAACCCCACCCGAGTGTGCCGGTGCTAATTTGAACTCCGCCATTGTTATATTTTGGCGGTAATCGACGATTTTTGGTCAAATTGTGACGTCACTTTTGCACCAAAAAGTTGTAATTCCCAAGGTTTTGCGAATTTTGCATGACTCCACACAGGAAAGTTGTTCACGATGCTCAACTTAGTCGATTTGTACCGTCAAAACGCGATTTCCAGAGTTGACTATTAGAAAAACAAAATGGCCGCTCTACCCTTTTCCCCAGCCGGGGAATAAACTTTTTAATTTTCGAGCCACCCCGAAAAGCTGAATTAGCGTGATTACTTCTTGCGGATACCCCACCCGAGTGTACCGGTGCTAATTTGAACTCCGTCATTGTTATATTTTGGCGGTAATCGACGATTTTTGGTCAAATTGTGACGTCACTTTTGCACCAAAAAGTTGTAATTCCAAAGGTTTTGCGAATTTTGCATGACTCCACACAGGAAAGTTGTTCAGGATGCTCAACTTGGTCGATTTGTACCGTCAAAACGCGATTTCCAGAGTTGACTATTAGAAAAACAAAATGGCCGTTCTACCCTTTTCCCCAGCCGGGGAATAAACTTTTTAATTTTCGAGCCACCCCGAAAAGCTGAATTAGCGTGATTACTTCTTGCGGATACCCCACCCGAGTGTATCGGTGCTAATTTGAACTCCGTCATTGTTATATTTTGGCGGTAATCGAAGATTTTTGGTCAAATTATGATGTCACTTTTGCACCAAAAAGTTGTAATTCCAAAGGTTTAGCGAATTTTGCATGACTCCCCTCTTTGGAAAGTTGTTCAGGATGCTCAACTTGGTCGATTTGTTCCGTCAAAACGCGATTTCCAGAGTTGACTATTAGAAAAACAAGATGGCCGCTCCTCCCTTTTTGCCTACCCGGGGAATAAACTTTTTAATTTTCGAGCCACCCCAAATAGCCGAATTAGCGTGATTACTTCTTGCGGATACCCCACCCGAGTGTACCGGTGCTAATTTGAACTCCGCCATTGTTATATTTTGGCGGTAATCGACGATTTTTGGTCAAATTGTGACGTCACTTTTGCACCAAAAAGTTGTAATTCCCAAGGTTTTGCGAATTTTGCATGACTCCACACAGGAAAGTTGTTCAGGATGCTCAACTTGGTCGATTTGTACCGTCAAAACGCGATTTCCAGAGTTGACTATTAGAAAAACAAAATGGCCGCTCTTCCCTTTTCCCTTCCCGGGGAATAAACTTTTTAATTTTCGAGCCACCCCGAAAAGCTGAATTAGCGTGATTACTTCTTGCGGAAACCCCACCCGAGTGTGCCGGTGCTAATTTGAACTCCGCCATTGTTATATTTTGGCGGTAATCGACGATTTTTGGTCAAATTGTGACGTCACTTTTGCACCAAAAAGTTGTAATTCCCAAGGTTTTGCGAATTTTGCATGACTCCACACAGGAAAGTTGTTCAGGATACTCAACTTAGTCGATTTGTACCGTCAAAACGCGATTTCCAGAGTTGACTATTAGAAAAACAAAATGGCCGCTCTACCCTTTTCCCCAGCCGGGGAATAAACTTTTTAATTTTCGAGCCACCCCGAAAAGCTGAATTAGCGTGATTACTTCTTGCGGATACCCCACCCGAGTGTACCGGTGCTAATTTGAACTCCGTCATTGTTATATTTTGGCGGTAGTCGACGATTTTTGGACAAATTATGACGTCACTTTTGCACCAAAAAGTTGTAATTCCCAAGGTTTTGCGAATTTTGCATGACTCGACACAGGAAAGTTGTTCAGGATGCTCAACTTGGTCGATTTGTACCGTCAAAACGCGATTTCCAGAGTTGACTATTAGAAAAACAAAATGGCCGCTCCTCCCTTTTTGCCTACCCGGGGAATAAACTTTTTAATTTTCGAGCCACCCCAAAAAGCCGAATTAGCGTGATTACTTCTTGCGGATACCCCACCCGAGTGTACCGGTGCTAATTTGAACTCCGCTCTTGTTATATTTTGGCGGTAATCGACGATTTTTGGTCAAATTGTGACGACACCTTTGCACCAAAAAGTTGTAATTCCCAAGGTTTTGCGAATTTTGCATGACTCCTCACTGGAAAGTTGTTCAGGATGCTCAACTTGGTCGATTTGTACCGTCAAAACGCGATTTCCAGAGTTGACTATTAGAAAAACAAAATGGCCGCTCTACCCTTTTCCCTACCCGGGGAATAAACTTTTTAATTTTCGAGCCACCCCGAAAAGCCGAATTAGCGTGATAACTTCTTGCGGATACCCCACCCGAGTGTACCGGTGCTAATTTGAACTCCGCCATTGTTATTATTTGGCGGTAATCGACGATTTTTGGTCAAAATTGTGACGTCACTTTTGCACCAAAAAGTTGTAATTCCAAAGGTTTTGTGAATTTTGCATGACTCCACACAGGAAATTTGTTCAGGATGCTCAACTTGGTCGATTTGCACCGTCAAAACGCGATTTCCAGAGTTGACTATTAGAAAAACAAAATGGCCGCTCTACCCTTTTCCCCAGCCGGGGAATAAACTTTTTAATTTTCGAGCCACCCCGAAAAGCTGAATTAGCGTGATTACTTCTTGCGGATACCCCACCCGAGTGTACCGGTGCTAATTTGAACTCCGTCATTGTTATATTTTGGCGGTAGTCGACGATTTTTGGACAAATTATGACGTCACTTTTGCACCAAAAAGTTGTAATTCCCAAGGTTTTGCGAATTTTGCATGACTCCTCACAGGAAAGTTGTTCAGGATGCTCAACCTGGTCGATTTGTACCGTGAAAACGCGATTTCCAGAGTTGACTATTAGAAAAACAAAATGGCCGCTCCTCCCTTTTCCCTTCCCGGGGAATAAAGTTTTTAATTTTCGAGCCACCCCGAAAAGCCGAATTAGCCTGATTACTTCTTGCGGATACCACACCCGAGTGTACCGGTGCTAATTTGAACTCCGCCATTGTTATATTTTGGCGGTAATCGACGATTTTTGGTCAAATTGTGACGTCACTTTTGCACCAAAAAGTTGTAATTCCAAAGGTTTTGCGAATTTTGCATGACTCCACACAGGAAAGTTGTTCAGGATGCTCAACCTGGTCGATTTGTACCGTGAAAACGCGATTTCCAGAGTTGACTATTAGAAAAACAAAATGGCCGCTCTACCCTTTTCCCTTCCCGGGGAATAAAGTTTTTAATTTTCGAGCCACCCCGAAAAGCCGAATTAGCGTGATTACTTCTTGCGGATACCACACCCGAGTGTACCGGTGCTAATTTGAACTCCGCCATTGTTATATTTTGGCGGTAATCGACGATTTTTGGTCAAATTGTGACGTCACTTTTGCACCAAAAAGTTGTAATTCCAAAGGTTTTGCGAATTTTGCATGACTCCTCACAGGAAAGTTGTTCAGGATGCTCAATCTGGTCGATTTGTACCGTGAAAACGCGATTTCCAGAGTTGACTATTAGAAAAACAAAATGGCCGCTCTACCCTTTTCCCTTCCCGGGGAATAAAGTTTTTAATTTTCGAGCCACCCCGAAAAGCCGAATTAGCCTGATTACTTCTTGCGGATACCACACCCGAGTGTACCGGTGCTAATTTGAACTCCGCCATTGTTATATTTTGGCGGTAATCGACGATTTTTGGTCAAATTGTGACGTCACTTTTGCACCAAAAAGTTGTAATTCCAAAGGTTTTGCGAATTTTGCATGACTCCACACAGGAAAGTTGTTCAGGATGCTCAACCTGGTCGATTTGTACCGTCAAAACGCGATTTCCAGAGTTGACTATTAGAAAAACAAAATGGCCGCTCCTCCCTTTTTGCCTACCCGGGGAATAAACTTTTTAATTTTCGAGCCACCCCAAATAGCCGAATTAGCGTGATTACTTCTTGCGGATATCCCACCCGAGTGTACCGGTGCTAATTTGAACTCCGTCATTGTTATATTTTGGCGGTAATCGACGATTTTTGGTCAAATTATGACGTCACTTTTGCACAAAAAAGTTTTAATTCCCAAGGTTTTGCGAATTTTGCATGACTCCTCACAGGAAAGTTGTTCAGGATGCTCAATCTGGTCGATTTGTACCGTGAAAACGCGATTTCCAGAGTTGACTATTAGAAAAACAAAATGGCCGCTCTACCCTTTTCCCTTCCCGGGGAATAAAGTTTTTAATTTTCGAGCCACCCCGAAAAGCCGAATTAGCGTGATTACTTCTTGCGGATACCACACCCGAGTGTACCGGTGCTAATTTGAACTCCGCCATTGTTATATTTTGGCGGTAATCGACGATTTTTGGTCAAATTGTGACGTCACTTTTGCACCAAAAAGTTGTAATTCCAAAGGTTTTGCGAATTTTGCATGACTCCACACAGGAAAGTTGTTCAGGATGCTCAACTTGGTCGATTTGTACCGTCAAAACGCGATTTCCAGAGTTGACTATTAGAAAAACAAAATGGCCGCTCGACCCTTTTCCCCAGCCAGGGAATAAACTTTTTAATTTTCAAGCCACCCCGAAATACTGAATTAGCGTGATTACTTCTTGCGGATACCCCACCCGAGTGTACCGGTGCTAACTTGAACTCCGTCATTGTTATATTTTGGCGGTAATCGACGATTTTGGGTCAAATTATGACGTCACTTTTGCACCAAAAAGTTGTAATTTCCAAGGTTTTGCGAATTTTGCATGACTCGACACAGGAAAGTTGTTCAGGATGCTCAACTTGGTCGATTTGTACCGTCAAAACGCGATTTCCAGAGTTGACTATTAGAAAAACAAAATGGCCGCTCCTCCCTTTTTGCCTACCCGTGGAATAAACTTTTTAATTTTCGAGCCACCCCAAATAGCCGAATTAGCGTGATTACTTCTTGCGGATACCCCACCCGAGTGTACCGGTGCTAATTTGAACTCCGTCATTGTTATATTTTGGCGGTAATCGACGATTTTTGGTCAAATTATGACGTCACTTTTGCACCAAAAACTTGTAATTCCCAAGGTTTTGCGAATTTTGCATGACTCCACACAGGAAAGTTGTTCAGGATGCTCAACTTGGTCGATTTGTACCGTCAAAACGCGATTTCCAGAGTTGACTATTAGAAAAACAAAATGGCCGCTCTACGCTTTTCCCTTCCAGGGGAATAAAGTTTTTAATTTTCGAGCCACCCCGAAAAGCCGAATTAGCGTGATTACTTCTTGCGGATACCCCACCCGAGTGTACCGGTGCTAATTTGAACTCCGCCATTGTTATATTTTGGCGGTAATCGACGATTTTTGGTTAAATTATGACGTCACTTTTGCACCAAAAACTTGTAATTCCCAAGGTTTTGCGAATTTTGCATGACTCCACACAGGAAAGTTGTTCAGGATGCTCAACTTGGTCGATTTGTATTGTCAAAACGCGATTTCCAGAGTTGACTATTAGAAAAACAAAATGGCCGCTCTACCCTTTTCCCCAGCCGGGGAATAAACTTTTTAATTTTCGAGCCACAGCAAATAGCCGAATAAGCGTGATTACTTCTTGCGGATACCCCACCCGAGTGTACCGGTGCTAATTAGAACTCCGTCATTGTTATATTTTGGCGGTAATCGACGATTTTTGGTCAAATTATGACGTCACTTTTGCACCAAAAAGTTGTAATTTCCAAGGTTTTGCGAATTTTGCATGACTCCACACAGGAAAGTTGTTCAGGATGCTCAACTTGGTCGATTTGTACCGTCAAAACGCGATTTCCAGAGTTGACTATTAGAAAAACAAAATGGCCGCTCCTCCCTTTTTGCCTACCCGGGGAATAAACTTTTTAATTTTCGAGCCACCCCAAATAGCCGAATTAGCGTGATTACTTCTTGCGGATACCCCACCCGAGTGTACCGGTGCTAATTTGAACTCCGTCATTGTTATATTTTGGCGGTAATCGACGATTTTTGGTCAAATTATGACGTCACTTTTGCACCAAAAAGTTGTAATTTCCAAGGTTTTGCGAATTTTGCATGACTCCACACAGGAAAGTTGTTCAGGATGCTCAACTTGGTCGATTTGTACCGTCAAAACGCGATTTCCAGAGTTGACTATTAGAAAAACAAAATGGCCGCTCTACGCTTTTCCCTTCCCGGGGAATAAAGTTTTTAATTTTCGAGCCACCCCGAAAAGCCGAATTAGCGTGATTACTTTTTGCGGATACCCCACCCGAGTGTACCGGTGCTAATTTGAACTCCGCCATTGTTATATTTTGGCGGTAATCGACGATTTTTGGTCAAATTGTGACGTCACTTTTGCACCAAAAAGTTGTAATTCCCAAGGTTTTGCGAATTTTGCATGATTCCACACAGGAAAGTTGTTCAGGATGCTCAACCTGGTCGATTTGTACCGTCAAAACGCGATTTCCAGAGTTGACTATTAGAAAAACAAAATGGCCGCTCTTCCCTTTTCCCTTCCCGGGGAATAAACTTTTTAATTTTCGAGCCACCCCGAAAAGCCGAATTAGCGTGATTACTTCTTGCGGATACCCCACCCGAGTGTACCGGTGCTAATTTGAACTCCGTCATTGTTATATTTTGGCAGTAATCGACGATTTTTGGTCAAATTATGACGTCACTTTTGCACCAAAAAGTTGTAATTCCGAAGGTTTTGCGAATTTTGCATGACTCGACACAGGAAAGTTGTTCAGGATGCTCAACTTGGTCGATTTGTACCGTCAAAACGCGATTTCCAGAGTTGACTATTAGAAAAACAAAATGGCCGCTCCACCCTTTTCTCCCACCCGGGGAATAAACTTTTTAATTTTCGAGCCACCCCGAAAAACCGAATTAGCGTGATTACTTCTTGCGGATACCCCACCCGAGTGTACCGGTGCTATTTTGAACTCCGTCATTGTTATATTTTGGCGGTAATCGACGATTTTTGGTCAAATTATGACGTCACTTTTGCACCAAAAAGTTGTAATTCCCAAGGTTTTGCGAATTTTGCATGACTCCTCATAGGAAAGTTGTTTAGGATGCTCAACCTGGTCGATTTGTACCGCCAAAACGCGATTTCCAGAGTTGACTATTAGAAAAACAAGATGGCCGCTCCTCCCTTTTCCCTACCCGGGGAATAAACTTTTTAATTTTCGAGCCAACCCGAAAAGCCGAATTAGCGTGATTACTTCTTGCGGATACCCCACCCGAGTGTACCGGTGCTAATTTGAACTCCGTCATTGTTATATTTTGGCGGTAATCGACGATTTTTGGTCAAAGTATGACGTCACTTTTGCACCAAAAAGTTGTAATTCCAAAGGTTTTGCGAATTTTGCATGACTCCACACAGGAAAGTTGTTCAGGATGCTCAACCTGGTCGATTTGTACCGTCAAAACGCGATTTCCAGAGTTGACTATTAGAAAAACAAAATGGCCGCTCTTCCCTTTTCCCTACCCGGGGAATAAACTTTTTTTAATTTTCGAGCCACCCCGAAAAGCCGAATTAGCGTGATTACTTCTTGCGGATACCCCACCCGAGTGTACCGGTGCTAATTTGAACTCCGCCATTGTTATATTTTGGCGGTAATCGACGATTTTTGGTCAGATTGTGACGTCACTTTTGCACCAAAAACTTGTAATTCCCAAGGTTTTGCGAATTTTGCATGACTCCACACAGGAAAGTTGTTCAGGATGCTCAACTTAGTCGATTTGTACCGTCAAAACGCGATTTCCAGAGTTGACTATTAGAAAAACATTATGGCCGCTCTACCCTTTTCCCCAGCCGGGGAATAAACTTTTTAATTTTCGAGCCACCCCGAAAAGCTGAATTAGCGTGATTACTTCTTGCGGATACCCCACCCGAGTGTACCGGTGCTAGATTGAACTCCGTCATTGTTATATTTTGGAGGTAGTCGACGATTTTTGGACAAATTATGACGTCACTTTTGCACCAAAAAGTTGTAATTCCAAAGGTTTTGCGAATTTTGCATGACTCCACACAGGAAAGTTGTTCAGGATGCTCAACTTGGTCGATTTGTACCGTCAAAACGCGATTTCCAGAGTTGACTATTAGAAAAACAAGATGGCCGCTCCTCCCTTGTTGCCTACCCGGGGAATAAACTTTTTAATTTTCGAGCCACCCCGAAAAGCCGAATTAGCGTGATTACTTCTTGCGGATACCCCAGCCGAGTGTACCGGTGCTAATTCGAACTCCGTCATTGTTATATTTTGGCAGTAATCGACGACTTTTGGTCAAATTATGACGTCACTTTTGCACCAAAAAGTTGTAATTCCCAAGGTTTTGCGAATTTTGCATGACTCCTCACAGGAAAGTTGTTCAGGATGCTCAACTTGGTCGATTTGTACCGTCAAAACGCGATTTCCAGAGTTGACTATTAGAAAAACAAAATGGCCGCTCTACCCTTTTCCCCAGCCGGGGAATAAACTTTTTAATTTTCGAGCCAACCCGAAAAGCCGAATTAGCGTGATTACTTCTTGCGGATACCCCACCCGAGTGTACCGGTGCTATTTTGAACTCCGTCATTGTTATATTTTGGCGGTAATCGACGATTTTTGGTCAAATTGTGACGTCACTTTTGCACCAAAAAGTTGTAATTCCCAAGGTTTTGCGAATTTTGCATGACTCCACACAGGAAAGTTGTTCAGGATGCTCAACCTGGTCGATTTGTACCGTCAAAACGCGATTTCCAGAGTTGACTATTAGGAAAACAAAATGGCCGCTCTACCCTTTTCCCTACCCGGGGAATAAACTTTTTAATTTTCGAGCCACCCCGAAAAGCCGAATTAGCGTGATAACTTCTTGCGGATACCCCACCCGAGTGTACCGGTGCTAATTTGAACTCCGTCATTGTTATATTTTGGCGGTAATCGACGATTTTTGGTCAAATTATGACGTCACTTTTGCACCAAAAAGTTGTAATTCCCAAGGTTTTGCGAATTTTGCATGACTCGACACAGGAAAATTGTTCAGGATGCTCAACTTGGTCGATTTGTACCGTCAAAACGCGATTTCCAGAGTTGACTATTAGAAAAACAAAATGGCCGCTCTACGCTTTTCCCTTCCCGGGGAATAAAGTTTTTAATTTTCGAGCCACCCCGAAAAGCCGAATTAGCGTGATTACTTCTTGCGGATACCCCACCCGAGTGTACCGGTGCTAATTTGAACTCCGCCATTGTTATATTTTGGCAGTAATCGACGATTTTTGGTCAAATTGTGACGTCACTTTTGCACCAAAAAGTTGTAATTCCCAAGGTTTTGCGAATTTTGCATGATTCCACACAGGAAAGTTGTTCAGGATGCTCAACCTGGTCGATTTGTACCGTCAAAACGCGATTTCCAGAGTTGACTATTAGAAAAACAAAATGGCCGCTCTTCCCTTTTCCCTTCCCGGGGAATAAACTTTTTAATTTTCGAGCCACCCCGAAAAGCCGAATTAGCGTGATTACTTCTTGCGGATACCCCACCCGAGTGTACCGGTGCTATTTTGAACTCCGTCATTGTTATATTTTGGCGGTAATCGACGATTTTTGGTCAAATTGTGACGTCACTTTTGCACCAAAAAGTTGTAATTCCCAAGGTTTTGCGAATTTTGCATGACTCCACACAGGAAAGTTGTTCAGGATGCTCAACCTGGTCGATTTGTACCGTCAAAACGCGATTTCCAGAGTTGACTATTAGGAAAACAAAATGGCCGCTCTACCCTTTTCCCTACCCGGGGAATAAACTTTTTAATTTTCGAGCCACCCCGAAAAGCCGAATTAGCGTGATAACTTCTTGCGGATACCCCACCCGAGTGTACCGGTGCTAATTTGAACTCCGTCATTGTTATATTTTGGCGGTAATCGACGATTTTTGGTCAAATTATGACGTCACTTTTGCACCAAAAAGTTGTAATTCCCAAGGTTTTGCGAATTTTGCATGACTCGACACAGGAAAATTGTTCAGGATGCTCAACTTGGTCGATTTGTACCGTCAAAACGCGATTTCCAGAGTTGACTATTAGAAAAACAAAATGGCCGCTCTACGCTTTTCCCTTCCCGGGGAATAAAGTTTTTAATTTTCGAGCCACCCCGAAAAGCCGAATTAGCGTGATTACTTCTTGCGGATACCCCACCCGAGTGTACCGGTGCTAATTTGAACTCCGCCATTGTTATATTTTGGCGGTAATCGACGATTTTTGGTCAAATTGTGACGTCACTTTTGCACCAAAAAGTTGTAATTCCCAAGGTTTTGCGAATTTTGCATGATTCCACACAGGAAAGTTGTTCAGGATGCTCAACCTGGTCGATTTGTACCGTCAAAACGCGATTTCCAGAGTTGACTATTAGAAAAACAAAATGGCCGCTCTTCCCTTTTCCCTTCCCGGGGAATAAACTTTTTAATTTTCGAGCCACCCCGAAAAGCCGAATTAGCGTGATTACTTCTTGCGGATACCCCACCCGAGTGTACCGGTGCTAATTTGAACTCCGTCATTGTTATATTTTGGCGGTAATCGACGATTTTTGGTCAAATTGTGACGTCACTTTTGCACCAAAAAGTTGTAATTCCCAAGGTTTTGCGAATTTTGCATGATTCCACACAGGAAAGTTGTTCAGGATGCTCAACCTGGTCGATTTGTACCGTCAAAACGCGATTTCCAGAGTTGACTATTAGAAAAACACAATGGCCGCTCTTCCCTTTTCCCTTCCCGGGGAATAAACTTTTTAATTTTCGAGCCACCCCGAAAAGCCGAATTAGCGTGATTACTTCTTGCGGATACCCCACCCGAGTGTACCGGTGCTAATTTGAACTCCGTCATTGTTATATTTTGGCGGTATTCGACGATTTTTGGTCAAATTATGACGTCACTTTTGCACCAAAAAGTTGTAATTCCCAAGGTTTTGCGAATTTTGCATGACTCGACACAGGAAAGTTGTTCAGGATGCTCAACTTGGTCGATTTGTACCGTCAAAACGCCATTTCCAGAGTTGACTATTAGAAAAACAAAATGGCCGCTCCTCCCTTGTTGCCTACCCGGGGAATAAACTTTTTAATTTTCGAGCCACCCCAAATAGCCGAATTAGCGTGATTACTTCTTGCGGATACCCCACCCGAGTGTACCGGTGCTATTTTGAACTCCGTCATTGTTATATTTTGGCGGTAATCGACGATTTTTGGTCAAATTATGACGTCACTTTTGCACCAAAAAGTTGTAATTCCCAAGGTTTTGCGAATTTTGCATGACTCCTCATAGGAAAGTTGTTTAGGATGCTCAACCTGGTCGATTTGTACCGCCAAATTGCGATTTCCAGAGTTGACTATTAGAAAAACAAGATGGCCGCTCCTCCCTTTTCCCTACCCGGGGAATAAACTTTTTAATTTTCGAGCCAACCCGAAAAGCTGAATTAGCGTGATTACTTCTTGCGGATACCCCACCCGAGTGTACCGGTGCTAATTTGAACTCCGTCATTGTTATATTTTGGCGGTAATCGACGATTTTTGGTCAAAGTATGACGTCACTTTTGCACCAAAAAGTTGTAATTCCAAAGGTTTTGCGAATTTTGCATGACTCCACACAGGAAAGTTGTTCAGGATGCTCAACCTGGTCGATTTGTACCGTCAAAACGCGATTTCCAGAGTTGACTATTAGAAAAACAAAATGGCCGCTCTTCCCTTTTCCCTACCCGGGGAATAAACTTTTTTTAATTTTCGAGCCACCCCGAAAAGCCGAATTAGCGTGATTACTTCTTGCGGATACCTCACCCAAGTGTACCGGTGCTAATTTGAACTCCGCCAATATTATATTTTGGCGGTAATCGACGATTTTTGGTCAGATTGTGACGTCACTTTTGCACCAAAAACTTGTAATTCCCAAGGTTTTGCGAATTTTGCATGACTCCACACAGGAAAGTTGTTCAGGATGCTCAACTTAGTCGATTTGTACCGTCAAAACGCGATTTCCAGAGTTGACTATTAGAAAAACATTATGGCCGCTCTACCCTTTTCCCCAGCCGGGGAATAAACTTTTTAATTTTCGAGCCACCCCGAAAAGCTGAATTAGCGTGATTACTTCTTGCGGATACCCCACCCGAGTGTACCGGTGCTAGATTGAACTCCGTCATTGTTATATTTTGGCGGTAGTCGACGATTTTTGGACAAATTATGACGTCACTTTTGCACCAAAAAGTTGTAATTCCCAAGGTTTTGCGAATTTTGCATGACTCCACACAGGAAAGTTGTTCAGGATGCTCAACTTGGTCGATTTGTACCGTCAAAACGCGATTTCCAGAGTTGACTATTAGAAAAACAAGATGGCCGCTCCTCCCTTGTTGCCTACCCGGGGAATAAACTTTTTAATTTTCGAGCCACCCCGAAAAGCCGAATTAGCGTGATTACTTCTTGCGGATACCCCAGCCGAGTGTACCGGTGCTAATTCGAACTCCGTCATTGTTATATTTTGGCAGTAATCGACGATTTTTGGTCAAATTATGACGTCACTTTTGCACCAAAAAGTTGTAATTCCCAAGGTTTTGCGAATTTTGCATGACTCCTCACAGGAAAGTTGTTCAGGATGCTCAACTTGGTCGATTTGTACCGTCAAAACGCGATTTCCAGAGTTGACTATTAGAAAAACAAAATGGCCGCTCTACCCTTTTCCCCAGCCGGGGAATAAACTTTTTAATTTTCGAGCCACCCCCAAATAGCCGAATTAGCGTGATTACTTCTTGCGGATACCCCACCCGAGTGTACCGGTGCTATTTTGAACTCCGTCATTGTTATATTTTGGCGGTAATCGACGATTTTTGGTCAAATTGTGACGTCACTTTTGCACCAAAAAGTTGTAATTCCCAAGGTTTTGCGAATTTTGCATGACTCCACACAGGAAAGTTGTTCAGGATGCTCAACCTGTAGTTGGGTCATCTGGTGCAATCCCGTGACCGTGGAGAGCGAAGGTTTGTTTCTCAGTGGATTTGTCTTCTGTGAAGGATAATTAAGCAAATTAGCGGGGGTGTCCCTCGCGAAAGTGTGGGCGGAATCCGTGAGAGCCCGAAATCCAAAATGGCCGCCGTCGGCCATTTTGAAAATTACGTTTTCAATGGTTTGGCCTACAATACTGCTAAGTATATGATTTATGGGTTTTTTGGGGTCGAGGAATCCATTTTTGACGTCCATTTGATGATTAGACAAATTTTGTACCTTCAAATCCAAGATGGCCGTCGTTTTTCAGCTCAAAAAAATTAAAAAAATTAATTTGTCGTATCGTCTTCAGAATAGACTCCAATAAAAGCTATGATCATGTTAAGTTGAGTGATGGGCAGTAAAACTACAATTAAAAGCACACCGAGGTCATCTCAGAGGTCAAAAGGTCAGAAGAATTGAACCTTGTGAAGTCCTCCTTTGGTTACGATTCTAGCGCACTCCATAGTGTAATGTAGGGTGTTATTACTTATCATGCCCTAGATACCTCATTCTGGGACACATGATCACGTTTGTATATTTCAAGGGTTGTATTACAATGTAATTGATTAAAAATTGTATAACACATGTAATACAACGTTATGTAGGACTGCTCTGCATAGACATAAACCTTAAACAAACAACAGTCTTTGTAACTTTCTAACTGCCATTGACTGCCTGCCCGACTCTGCAGGTATGTACTTTGCTTAAATTTATCACTGATTTTTATCATATAATTCTGTAATGTTATTAAGAGACCTATCTTATTTCTAAAGCTTGTGCTAATGGATCTTAATGTGATAACTTTAGGAAGTCTTAAGCAAGTTTATGAGTGATTTCGGGCCTTAGAAAAGTTGGAGTTTGTGCTGAGATTTTGAATTGATAGATAAAATGCATGTCCTAATCGTTGGTCTCTATTATCACAAGTATGTACGAGTATTAAAGTAATTACACTCCATAGAGTAATGTTAGATGTCAATACTTATCATGCCCTAGATTCCTTATTCTGGGACACCTGATCACATGTTTTTGTGTGTACATATATATTTTATTCCAGGTCTACATGTACACAGCTCTATATGTTTACAGCATCAACTGAAGATCAAGAATAAACAAATGCAGCATCAAAGACATCTGAAATAGATACAATGAGATAGTGGTATATTGAAAACCATTTACAAACATATGTAGAAGCTTCAAGTATAGATTGCCTTAAATACTGTTTGCTTGTTACCAGTAGTAAAAATGTCTTATGACTGTGTGCTTAAATGTGGCAAGCCGTGCAAGTTCTCTGACACTATTACCCAAGGTAAATGGGAGAGTTTACAATCCAAGTCCAAAAACTGGTCAGAACTTGACAAATTTGGTGATGTTTACGACAATACTTCATGGAAAAATGGACCAGCTTGCTATTACGTGCATAAAACATGCTATATCACAATCTCATCTTCAGTCCAGCTTGAAAAAGCCCGACAACGCAAACAAAAAGAAAGTGACAGTGCTCAGTGTTCCGGAAGGTGTGTTGATGAGCCAGAGGGACCTCCGCCACCAAAGTTCCTGCGTTCCTCAGTGGGTGGGCCTCTCCACGACAAAATGAAGTGTGTTTGGTGTATGCAGGGTAGGGACATGAAGCACCCAAATAGAGCGCGAAGTAAGCTGTTTAGACTGAACACACACTCAGCATGGCGCACCTTCAAACGCCACCCAGTCCTCATAGAAGATAGGGAGCTGAGAGATCGTCTCACACGGCTAGTTGAGTCAACGTCAGTGCTGTCAGATCCTTTCGCAAATGATATCATGTACCACCATGCCTGTTGGCTGAAGTACGTCAACCACACAAAGTTCAAGCCAGATGATGCAATGCATCTTCAGAACGTGTGTCTCTCAGAGGCGAGGGGTTTGTTCTTTAGACACGTGGATTCCATCATCTTCAGTGAGCATGAAATCCGTTCACTGCAGTCTCTCTTAGCAGACTACAAACGCATCATCGGTGACTATGGCTATCCAGTGGGCGATGTCAAATCGACATATCTCAAGGACTTGCTTATTAAGGAGTATCAAGAGACAATTGGCTTCAAAGACAGAAGTCAGATGAACAAGAGCGAGTGGGTCTATGATGTTCGCGGTGGAGGTGACTATATTGAGGCTGCCATGTCATCCCTTGGCATCAGCGATGAGCAGCTGCTCCAGAACCTGGCCCCGCGACTTTCTAAGAAGATAAAAGACACATCTACCATCCCCTGGCCACCTCGTGTAGATAATCTCGAAGAAGGTGAAGAGGTATGTGAGTTGCTGGTGCAGCTGTTGACCTGGCTAAAACAGCCCAAGAGAAAAACTGTCGATCACAGCCCTACTGCAATCAGCCTAGCCTCTATGATGACTTACTACATCACAGGAAGGCGCACTACCACTGTTATCAACATGGGTGTCATTGTCCATGGCATGACAAGAAGTAAAGATCTGATGGAAACTCTGCACAAGAGCGGTGTCTGCATCAGCTATGCGGACACGCTGCTCCTGTATGACCGCTGGGCTTTGACGGATGTTGAGGCATCAGCAGCCTGCCCGCAGGAGATCGCAGATGGCAAGCCAGCGATTGTTATTGTTGATAACGATGACTTCAAGGTCGATACCATGACTGGCAATGCAACAGGAGCTCATCGAACAAACGTTATGTTTGTGCAGCCACAGAGCTATGAAAAAAACCTGATGAGGATCCTCCTGCAAAGCTCGTCAAGAAGGAAATCTCTGCACAGCTGAAGCAAAAGTGTGCCGAGCTGACGCAGGTCAAGCAATATAGATGCCCCCCTGGTAGCAAAAGTGAGCCACCAGCTCGTTCCAGGTTAGATCCACAAATAAATGGCATGGCTCCACAGCGTGCTCGCTCTGTGATACATGCACTGTCTCGTGCAGACACTAATGGTACAAGACCACCACCTGATGAGCAACAGGTTCCAGCATACAGTGGTGCCCAGTCCTGCCGCCATCCCCCGCCCAACAAGAGCAAGCCATACTACCACACGACCTACAATGAACCTCCAAGCAAATCAGTGTTGCATGACATTATGGTGAAACTAGTGGAGGCTATGCGGGAGAAAGATATTTCATTTTCCTTTCTCGTTGGCGACATGCCCACCTACAAGACGATTGTGCACCTCAATGCGGAGAATCCGGAATTGTTCAAGGACATCATCCCGATACTTGGTGCGTTCCACCAGCAGATGTCCTACATCTATGCTATCTATAAGAGATTCAAGGGGTCTGGCATGGCAGACACTCTGGTTTCAGCAGGGATAGTAGCGGAGGGGTCTGTTGACCAGGCACTACGAGGGAAGCACTACAGACGGGGCATTCGCTGCATTATGCTCTGGAGAGAGACTCTTATCCATGAACGTCTTAGAACAATTCTTGAGCACGGGGAACTATCAGAAGACATCAAGTTGAACCTTGACATTCTGCGCAACGCACTCACTGAGACACAAGAGGCTCTACATGAATCTCACATTTTTCTCCAGGATGACGATGACATCAAGGATCTGATTAACCAAGTTTACAAGAAACCTGGCACAGACATGGGAGACTTCTGGGTCTCGTTCATGGAAATGACGGACCCTCTAGTCCAAAATATTGATGCATGTCATGCACAAAACGCATCGGAGTACCTATCATCAACATACGAAATGTTGCCTGGGCTGATGGCATACGACAACCATGACTATGGGAGGTGGTTGCCAGATTATTGGGCGATGCTGTCTTCACTGTCAGATGAACAAATGGCCTTCTTCAACAATCACTTCGCACAGTCGACGACAGGACTACCCTACTCTTGCCAGCCAATGGACCTTTGGATAGAAACAACTATGAATCTTAACTCGAAGCTGAAACAAGGATGGCTTCAGCTTCTGCAGAATGAGAAGCAACTGTTTTCAACAACAAGGAATGCTAACAATGTCATGAGGGTGAAAGCTACTGTGAATCGTAATCTCAAGTGTCTGCGTCGCCATAGGAAGCATGTTGAGTGCCAACCAGCAAGAATGAAAAAGGATGAACAGGCAGTTCAGGACCTGCAAGTGTGCATGACGGAGTTTGAAGCTGAGCCATTTGATGAATCCAAACCAACACTGAGGTCACTACAATCTGGCCTGGTCGCCCCACCAGAGCTTGTCCATGATCTAAAGACGGCACTACCAGATGGTCAAACTCAGGCTGAAACCATCCTGCAAGAGCGAGTGTTTACCAAGACCAAGCCTCTCACCGCAACCATCCACAGGAATAAAAGACGGAATTTTGCAAGTGAGCAGATACGTGTCTCATCTGGTGCACCCATGAAAGTGGCCCAAATGGAGAGTTCCGGGCTGGCAGCCCTATTAGACCTTGCGGAGGGGTCAGGTATGATCCAACTTGAGTCAGCCCTTGAGGGGCGCGTGACTGAGGAGTGCCTATCATTGTACAACGTAGATGGGTCAATGCGCAAAACTAGTAAGAGCAAGTTGTTACAGCTGTTCAACCTAGACCCAGTTGCTAAGAAACCACGGGACCACGTCAGCCTTGTGGACATGGGGCTAATCTGGCGGTTAGCCACCCCCACACCCGAGGACCGTGAGGCTAGGAAGAGGGATGGCTCCGAGTACCGCTGGAGTGACTACTTGGATAAGATTTGTGCCATCGTCATCTCACGCCACGCAGATGCACGCCTTATTATCCTCGTCAACGACAAGTATGACCTTCCCTTTAGCATCAAGGACGATGAGCACGATCGACGGGCAGCAAAACATCCACACATCCCAAATGTTTTTCCCAAGCCCAAAGACATATTCCCAGGAGCTGTTGAGTTCAACAAAGTAATGATCAATTCAGCAAACAAGGTCAGACTGCAGAAGCTTGTGATGGAACAAATGAAAACACAAGTTGGTCGAGTGCGAGATGGCGTCATATACTGTGAGGGCGAGACGTCAACCAACCTGAGCACTGATTTGGCGAGCAGGGACTATGCATTCAAGCACCCAGAGGCAGATACAATGCTGCTCTCTGCCTATGCCAAGCTAAGGACCGTGACCCACACTGAATCAGTTGTACTAGACAGCGAGGACACAGACGTTTATGTCCAAGCAGCTTATGTCTCACATCAACTCCAAGGTGATCTGCTGATTAAACGCAAACATGAGTTAATCAATTGCCATGCCATGCTCTCAGAAGATGTTGCAAATATCATCATACCACTCCATGTCATCACTGGGAGTGACCATACATCAGGGTTCTATGGACACGGTAAAAAGCGATCGTTGCAGAAGGTTATCAATGATCCTGAGGCAAGGGAGCTCCTGGGACAAGTAGGTGAGAGTCTGGAGTTACGGGACGAAGTCAAAGCTGATATGAAAGCATTTGTCCTCTCCAAGGTATATGCCGAGAGTGCAGATGCTACTTGCGGGCAGGCCAGAGCTTCCAAGTGGCACAAGCTGAAGAAAAAGAGTACGGTCCTCCTCCCGCCTGATGATGACACGTTGAATCACCACTTGGAAAGGACGAACTTCATAACATACTGCCAGCTCCATTTCAACTTACTAGAGCATCCATCCCCCATTGGTCATGGTTGGGAAATCATGAATGGGAAGTGCCGACCAGTGCGCCACACCCTTCCACCCTTGCCCCACCGGCTCACACCTCGTGACTGTTTAGATGACAGCAGCGATGACAGTAGCGATGATGACAGTGAGTTTGGAGACTCAACAGATTCGGATGAGGATTGTTAGATTGCAAATTCAGGGTAAATACAGAATTTCCACAGATTAAAATTAGACACCACCCAATTGAACGTTACGTTAGCCATGAATGGACAGGTGTTTAGAGTTAATACAACAAGCATGTCAGATGTCCTTGAGTACCGTAATCAGAGGACAATTTCCTGCTTTTATTGTAGACGTTGTACTTGAACAACCAGGTGACAATTAAAGTACTTTATGTTCAGTTTACTCAGTCATTTATTGCCTGAATAGATTAATTTTGTGATAGGAAAAAAGCCTGAGGACCAATAATTTACTACCAACCTAAACTTTGGTGTACCTGTACCGTAATCTTTCATTGGGTGGTGTCTGGTATTGACAAATTCCAATACATACATTTCACCAATTAGTTCGCTGGGTAAATTCCAGTACTTTTGTGACCATTGAGAGCCAATTTTCATAGGTTGAATCAACAAAAATCTGTAACTTTAACCTCTTGGATGACTATTGTGTAGTTTTACTGTCCATCACTCAACTTAACATGATTAGAGCTTTTATTGGAGTCTATTATGAAGACTATACGACAAATTAATTTTTTAAATTTTTTTGAGCTGAAAAATGACGGCCATCTTGGATTTGAAGGTTAAAAATTTGTCAAATCATCAAATGGACGTCAAAAATGGATTCCTCGACCCCCAAAACCCCATAAATCATATACTTAGCAGTATTGTAGGCCAAACCATTGAAAACGTGATTTTCAAAATGGCCGACGGCGGCCATTTTGGATTCCGCCCACACTTTCGCGAGGGACACCCCTGCTAATTTGCTTAATTATCCTTCACAGAAGACAAATCCACTGAGAAACAAACCTTCGCTCTCCACGGTCACGGGATTGCACCAGATGACCCAACTACTGGTCGATTTGTACCGTCAAAACGCGATTTCCAGAGTTGACTATTAGGAAAACAAAATGGCCGCTCTACCCTTTTCCCTACCCGGGGAATAAACTTTTTAATTTTCGAGCCACCCCGAAAAGCCGAATTAGCGTGATAACTTCTTGCGGATACCCCACCCGAGTGTACCGGTGCTAATTTGAACTCCGCCATTGTTATTATTTGGCGGTAATTGACGATTTTTGGTCAAAATTGTGACGTCACTTTTGCACCAAAAAGTTGTAATTCCCAAGGTTTTGCGAATTTTGCATGACTCCTCACAGTAAAGTTTTTCAGGATGCTCAACCTGGTCGATTTGTACCGTCAAAACGCGATTTCAAGAGTTGACTATTAGAAAAACAAAATGGCCGCTCTACCCTTTTCCCCAGCCGGGGAATAAACTTTTTAATTTTCGAGCCACCCCGAAAAGCTGAATTAGCGTGATTACTTCTTGCGGATACCCCACCCGAGTGTACCGGTGCTATTTTGAACTCCGTCATTGTTATATTTTGGCGGTAATCGACGATTTTGGGTCAAATTATGACGTCACTTTTGCACCAAAAAGTTGTAATTCCCAAGGTTTTGCGAATTTTGTATGACTCCACACAGGAAAGTTGTTCAGGATGCTCAACTTGGTCGATTTGTATCGTCAAAACGCGATTTCCAGAGTTGACTATTAGAAAAACAAAATGGCCGCTCTTTCCTTTTCCCTTTTTAATTTTCGTGCCACCCCGAAAAGCCGAATGAGCGTGATTACTTCTTGCGGATACCTCACCCGAGTGTACCGGTGCTAATTTGAACTCCGCCAATATTATATTTTGGCGGTAATCGACGATTTTGGCGGTAATCGACGATTTTTGGTCAAATTGTGACGTCACTTTTGCACCAAAAAGTTGTAATTCCAAAGGTTTTGCGAATTTTGCATGACTCCACAAAGGAAAGTTGTTCAGGATGCTCAACCTGGTCGATTTGTACCGTCAAATCGCGATTTCCAGAGTTGACTATTAGAAAAACAAAATGGCCGCTCTACCCTTTTACCTTCCCGGGGAATAAAGTTTTTAATTTTCGAGCCACCCCGAAAAGCCGAATTAGCGTGATTACTTCTCGCGGATACCCCACCCGAGTGTGCCGGTGCTAATTTGAACTCCGCCATTGTTATATTTTGGCGGTAATCGACGATTTTTGGTCAAACTGTGACGTCACTTTTGCACCAAAAAGTTGTAATTCCAAAGGTTTTGCGATTTTTGCATGACTCCACACAGGAAAGTTGTTCAGGATGCTCAACTTAGTCGATTTGTACCGTCAAAACGCGATTTCCAGAGTTGACTATTAGAAAAACATTATGGCCGCTCTACCCTTTTCCCCAGCCGGGGAATAAACTTTTTAATTTTCGAGCCACCCCGAAAAGCTGAATTAGCGTGATTACTTCTTGCGGATACCCCACCCGAGTGTACCGGTGCTAGATTGAACTCCGTCATTGTTATATTTTGGCGGTAGTCGACGATTTTTGGACAAATTATGACGTCACTTTTGCACCAAAAAGTTGTAATTCCCAAGGTTTTGCGAATTTTGCATGACTCCACACAGGAAAGTTGTTCAGGATGCTCAACTTGGTCGATTTGTACCGTCAAAACGCGATTTCCAGAGTTGACTATTAGAAAAACAAGATGGCCGCTCCTCCCTTGTTGCCTACCCGGGGAATAAACTTTTTAATTTTCGAGCCACCCCGAAAAGCCGAATTAGCGTGATTACTTCTTGCGGATACCCCAGCCGAGTGTACCGGTGCTAATTCGAACTCCGTCATTGTTATATTTTGGCAGTAATCGACGATTTTTGGTCAAATTATGACGTCACTTTTGCACCAAAAAGTTGTAATTCCCAAGGTTTTGCGAATTTTGCATGACTCCTCACAGGAAAGTTGTTCAGGATGCTCAACTTGGTCGATTTGTACCGTCAAAACGCGATTTCCAGAGTTGACTATTAGAAAAACAAAATGGCCGCTCTACCCTTTTCCCCAGCCGGGGAATAAACTTTTTAATTTTCGAGCCACCCCGAAAAGCCGAATTAGCGTGATTACTTCTTGCGGATACCCTACCCGAGTGTACCGGTGCTATTTTGAACTCCGTCATTGTTATATTTTGGCGGTAATCGACGATTTTTGGTCAAATTGTGACGTCACTTTTGCACCAAAAAGTTGTAATTCCCAAGGTTTTGCGAATTTTGCATGACTCCACACAGGAAAGTTGTTCAGGATGCTCAACCTGGTCGATTTGTACCGTCAAAACGCGATTTCCAGAGTTGACTATTAGGAAAACAAAATGGCCGCTCTACCCTTTTCCCTACCCGGGGAATAAACTTTTTAATTTTCGAGCCACCTCGAAAAGCCGAATTAGCGTGATAACTTCTTGCGGATACCCCACCCGAGTGTACCGGTGCTAATTTGAACTCCGCCATTGTTATTATTTGGCGGTAATTGACGATTTTTGGTCAAAATTGTGACGTCACTTTTGCACCAAAAAGTTGTAATTCCCAAGGTTTTGCGAATTTTGCATGACTCCTCACAGTAAAGTTTTTCAGGATGCTCAACCTGGTCGATTTGTACCGTCAAAACGCGATTTCAAGAGTTGACTATTAGAAAAACAAAATGGCCGCTCTACCCTTTTCCCCAGCCGGGGAATAAACTTTTTAATTTTCGAGCCACCCCGAAAAGCTGAATTAGCGTGATTACTTCTTGCGGATACCCCACCCGAGTGTACCGGTGCTATTTTGAACTCCGTCATTGTTATATTTTGGCGGTAATCGACGATTTTGGGTCAAATTATGACGTCACTTTTGCACCAAAAAGTTGTAATTCCCAAGGTTTTGCGAATTTTGCATGACTCGACACAGGAAAGTTGTTCAGGATGCTCAACTTGGTCGATTTGTACCGTCAAAACGCGATTTCCAGAGTTGACTATTAGAAAAACAAAATGGCCGCTCTTTCATTTTCCCTTTTTAATTTTCGTGCCACCCCGAAAAGCCGAATGAGCGTGATTACTTCTTGCGGATACCTCACCCGAGTGTACCGGTGCTAATTTGAACTCCGCCAATATTATATTTTGGCGGTAATCGACGATTTTGTGTCAAATTGTGACGTCACTTTTGCAAAAAAAGTTGTAATTCCCAAGGTTTTGCGAATTTTGCTTGACTCCTCACAGGAAAGTTGTTCAGGATGCTCAACCTGGTCGATTTGTACCTTCAAAACGCGATTTCCAGAGTTGACTATTAGAAAAACAAAATGGCCGCTCCTCCCTTGTTGCCTACCCGGGGAATAAACTTTTTAATTTTCGAGCCACCCCAAATAGCCGAATTAGCGTGATTACTTCTTGCGGATACCTCACCCGAGTGTACCGGTGCTAGTTTGAACTCCGGCAATATTATATTTTGGCGGTAATCGACGATTTTGTGTCAAATTGTGACGTCACTTTTGCACCAAAAAGTTGTAATTCCCAAGGTTTTGCGAATTTTGCATGACTCCACACAGGAAAGTTGTTTAGGATGCTCAACCTGGTCGATTTGTACCGCCAAAACGTGATTTCCAGAGTTGACTATTAGAAAAACAAGATGGCCGCTCCTCCCTTTTTCCTACCCGGGGAATAAACTTTTTAATTTTCGAGCCAACCCGAAAAGCCGAATTAGCGTGATTACTTCTTGCGGATACCCCACCGAGTGTACCGGTGCTAATTTGAACTCCGTCATTGTTATATTTTGGCGGTAATCGACGATTTTTGGTCAAAGTATGACGTCACTTTTGCACCAAAAAGTTGTAATTCCAAAGGTTTTGCGAATTTTGCATGACTCCACACAGGAAAGTTGTTCAGGATGCTCAACCTGGTCGATTTGTACCGTCAAAACGCGATTTCCAGAGTTGACTATTAGAAAAACAAAATGGCCGCTCTTCCCTTTTCCCTACCCGGGGAATAAACTTTTTTTAATTTTCGAGCCACCCCGAAAAGCCGAATTAGCGTGATTACTTCTTGCGGATACCTCACCCGAGTGTACCGGTGCTAATTTGAACTCCGCCAATATTATATTTTGGCGGTAATCGACGATTTTTGGTCAAATTGTGACGTCACTTTTGCACCAAAAACTTGTAATTCCCAAGGTTTTGCGAATTTTGCATGACTCCACACAGGAAAGTTGTTCAGGATGCTCAACTTGGTCGATTTGTACCGTCAAAACGCGATTTCCAGAGTTGACTATTAGAAAAACAAGATGGCCGCTCCTCCCTTGTTGCCTACCCGGGGAATAAACTTTTTAATTTTCGAGCCACCCCAAATAGCCGAATAAGCGTGATTACTTCTTGCGGATACCCCAGCCGAGTGTACCGGTGCTAATTCGAACTCCGTCATTGTTATATTTTGGCAGTAATCGACGATTTTTGGTCAAATTATGACGTCACTTTTGCACCAAAAAGTTGTAATTCCCAAGGTTTTGCGAATTTTGCATGACTCCTCACAGGAAAGTTGTTCAGGATGCTCAACTTGGTCGATTTGTACCGTCAAAACGCGATTTCCAGAGTTGACTATTAGAAAAACAAAATGGCCGCTTTACCCTTTTCCCCAGCCGGGGAATAAACTTTTTAATTTTCGAGCCACCCCGAAAAGCTGAATTAGCGTGATTACTTCTTGCGGATACCCCACCCGAGTGTACCGGTGCTATTTTGAACTCCGTCATTGTTATATTTTGGCGGTAATCGACGATTTTGGGTCAAATTATGACGTCACTTTTGCACCAAAAAGTTGTAATTCCCAAGGTTTTGCGAATTTTGTATGACTCCACACAGGAAAGTTGTTCAGGATGCTCAACTTGGTCGATTTGTATCGTCAAAACGCGATTTCCAGAGTTGACTATTAGAAAAACAAAATGGCCGCTCTTTCCTTTTCCCTTTTTAATTTTCGTGCCACCCCGAAAAGCCGAATTAGCGTGATTACTTCTTGCGGATACCTCACCCGAGTGTACCGGTGCTATTTTGAACTCCGCCAATATTATATTTTGGCGGTAATCGACGATTTTGTGTCAAATTGTGACGTCACTTTTGCAAAAAAATTGTGATTCCCAAGGTTTTGCGAATTTTGCTTGACTCCTCACAGGAAAGTTGTTCAGGATGCTCAACCTGGTCGGTTTTTACCTTCAAAACGCGATTTCCAGAGTTGACTATTAGAAAAACAAAATGGCCGCTCCTCCCTTGTTGCCTACCCGGGGAATAAACTTTTTAATTTTCGAGCCACCCCAAATAGCCGAATTAGCGTGATTACTTCTTGCGGATACCTCACCCGAGTGTACCGGTGCTAATTTGAACTCCGGCAATATTATATTTTGGCGGTAATCGACGATTTTGTGTCAAATTGTGACGTCACTTTTGCACCAAAAAGTTGTAATTCCCAAGGTTTTGCGAATTTTGCATGACTCCTCATAGGAAAGTTGTTTAGGATGCTCAACCTGGTCGATTTGTACCGCCAAAACGCGATTTCCAGAGTTGACTATTAGAAAAACAATATGGCCGCTCCTCCCTTTTCCCTACCCGGGGAATAAACTTTTTAATTTTCGAGCCAACCCGAAAAGCCGAATTAGCGTGATTACTTCTTGCGGATACCCCACCCGAGTGTACCGGTGCTAATTTGAACTCCGTCATTGTTATATTTTGGCGGTAATCGACGATTTTTGGTCAAAGTATGACGTCACTTTTGCACCAAAAAGTTGTAATTCCAAAGGTTTTGCGAATTTTGCATGACTCCACACAGGAAAGTTGTTCAGGATGCTCAACCTGGTCGATTTGTACCGTCAAAACGCGATTTCCAGAGTTGACTATTAGAAAAACAAAATGGCCGCTCTTCCCTTTTCCCTACCCGGGGAATAAACTTTTTTTAATTTTCGAGCCACCCCGAAAAGCCGAATTAGCGTGATTACTTCTTGCGGATACCTCACCCGAGTGTACCGGTGCTAATTTGAACTCCGCCAATATTATATTTTGGCGGTAATCGACGATTTTTGGTCAAATTGTGACGTCACTTTTGCACCAAAAACTTGTAATTCCCAAGGTTTTGCGAATTTTGCATGACTCCACACAGGAAAGTTGTTCAGGATGCTCAACTTGGTCGATTTGTACCGTCAAAACGCGATTTCCAGAGTTGACTATTAGAAAAACAAGATGGCCGCTCCTCCCTTGTTGCCTACCCGGGGAATAAACTTTTTAATTTTCGAGCCACCCCAAATAGCCGAATAAGCGTGATTACTTCTTGCGGATACCCCAGCCGAGTGTACCGGTGCTAATTCGAACTCCGTCATTGTTATATTTTGGCAGTAATCGACGATTTTTGGTCAAATTATGACGTCACTTTTGCACCAAAAAGTTGTAATTCCCAAGGTTTTGCGAATTTTGCATGACTCCTCACAGGAAAGTTGTTCAGGATGCTCAACTTGGTCGATTTGTACCGTCAAAACGCGATTTCCAGAGTTGACTATTAGAAAAACAAAATGGCCGCTTTACCCTTTTCCCCAGCCGGGGAATAAACTTTTTAATTTTCGAGCCACCCCGAAAAGCTGAATTAGCGTGATTACTTCTTGCGGATACCCCACCCGAGTGTACCGGTGCTATTTTGAACTCCGTCATTGTTATATTTTGGCGGTAATCGACGATTTTGGGTCAAATTATGACGTCACTTTTGCACCAAAAAGTTGTAATTCCCAAGGTTTTGCGAATTTTGTATGACTCCACACAGGAAAGTTGTTCAGGATGCTCAACTTGGTCGATTTGTATCGTCAAAACGCGATTTCCAGAGTTGACTATTAGAAAAACAAAATGGCCGCTCTTTCCTTTTCCCTTTTTAATTTTCGTGCCACCCCGAAAAGCCGAATTAGCGTGATTACTTCTTGCGGATACCTCACCCGAGTGTACCGGTGCTATTTTGAACTCCGCCAATATTATATTTTGGCGGTAATCGACGATTTTGTGTCAAATTGTGACGTCACTTTTGCAAAAAAATTGTGATTCCCAAGGTTTTGCGAATTTTGCTTGACTCCTCACAGGAAAGTTGTTCAGGATGCTCAACCTGGTCGGTTTTTACCTTCAAAACGCGATTTCCAGAGTTGACTATTAGAAAAACAAAATGGCCGCTCCTCCCTTGTTGCCTACCCGGGGAATAAACTTTTTAATTTTCGAGCCACCCCAAATAGCCGAATTAGCGTGATTACTTCTTGCGGATACCTCACCCGAGTGTACCGGTGCTAATTTGAACTCCGGCAATATTATATTTTGGCGGTAATCGACGATTTTGTGTCAAATTGTGACGTCACTTTTGCACCAAAAAGTTGTAATTCCCAAGGTTTTGCGAATTTTGCATGACTCCTCATAGGAAAGTTGTTTAGGATGCTCAACCTGGTCGATTTGTACCGCCAAAACGCGATTTCCAGAGTTGACTATTAGAAAAACAATATGGCCGCTCCTCCCTTTTCCCTACCCGGGGAATAAACTTTTTAATTTTCGAGCCAACCCGAAAAGCCGAATTAGCGTGATTACTTCTTGCGGATACCCCACCCGAGTGTACCGGTGCTAATTTGAAATCCGTCATTGTTATATTTTGGCGGTAATCGACGATTTTTGGTCAAAGTATGACGTCACTTTTGCACCAAAAAGTTGTAATTCCAAAGGTTTTGCGAATTTTGCATGACTCCACACAGGAAAGTTGTTTAGGATGCTCAACCTGGTCGATTTGTACCGTCAAAACGCGATTTCCAGAGTTGACTATTAGAAAAACAAGATGGCCGCTCCTCCCTTTTCCCTACCCGGGGAATAAACTTTTTAATTTTCGAGCCAACCCGAAAAGCCGAATTAGCGTGATTACTTCTTGCGGATACCCCACCCGAGTGTACCGGTGCTAATTTGAACTCCGTCATTGTTATATTTTGGCGGTAATCGACGATTTTTGGTCAAAGTATGACGTCACTTTTGCACCAAAAAGTTGTAATTCCCAAGGTTTTGCGAATTTTGCATGACTCCACACAGGAAAGTTGTTCAGGATGCTCAACCTGGTCGATTTGTACCGTGAAAACGCGATTTCCAGAGTTGACTATTAGAAAAACAAAATGGCCGCTCTTCCCTTTTCCCTACCCGGGGAATAAACTTTTTTTAATTTTCGAGCCACCCCGAAAAGCTGAATTAGCGTGATTACTTCTTGCGGATACCCCACCCGAGTGTACCGGTGCTATTTTTAACTCCGTCATTGTTATATTTTGGCGGTAATCGACGATTTTGGGTCAAATTATGACGTCACTTTTGCACCAAAAAGTTGTAATTCCCAAGGTTTTGCGAATTTTGTATGACTCCACACAGGAAAGTTGTTCAGGATGCTCAACTTGGTCGATTTGTATCGTCTAAACGCGATTTCCAGAGTTGACTATTAGAAAAACAAAATGGCCGCTCTTTCCTTTTCCCTTTTTAATTTTCGTGCCACCCCGAAAAGCCGAATTAGCGTGATTACTTCTTGCGGATACCTAACCCGAGTGTACCGGTGCTAATTTGAACTCCGCCAATATTATATTTTGGCGGTAATCGACGATTTTGTGTCAAATTGTGACGTCACTTTTGCAAAAAAAGTTGTAATTCCAAAGGTTTTGCGAATTTTGTTGACTCCTCACAGGAAAGTTGTTCAGGATGCTCAACCTGGTCGATTTGTACCTTCAAAACGCGATTTCCAGAGTTGACTATTAGAAAAACAAAATGGCCGCTCCTCCCTTGTTGCCTACCCGGGGAATAAACTTTTTAATTTTCGAGCCACCCCAAATAGCCGAATTAGCGTGATTACTTCTTGCGGATACCCCAGCCGAGTGTACCGGTGCTAATTTGAACTCCGTCATTGTTATATTTTGGCGGTAATCGACGATTTTGGGTCAAAGTATGACGTCACTTTTGCACCAAAAAGTTGTAATTCCCAAGGTTTTGCGAATTTTGCATGACTCCACACAGGAAAGTTGTTCAGGATGCTCAACCTGGTCGATTTGTACCGTGAAAACGCGATTTCCAGAGTTGACTATTAGAAAAACAAAATGGCCGCTCTTCCCTTTTCCCTACCCGGGGAATAAACTTTTTTTAATTTTCGAGCCACCCCGAAAAGCTGAATTAGCGTGATTACTTCTTGCGGATACCCCACCCGAGTGTACCGGTGCTATTTTGAACTCCGTCATTGTTATATTTTGGCGGTAATCGACGATTTTGGGTCAAATTATGACGTCACTTTTGCACCAAAAAGTTGTAATTCCCAAGGTTTTGCGAATTTTGTATGACTCCACACAGGAAAGTTGTTCAGGATGCTCAACTTGGTCGATTTGTATCGTCTAAACGCGATTTCCAGAGTTGACTATTAGAAAAACAAAATGGCCGCTCTTTCCTTTTCCCTTTTTAATTTTCGTGCCACCCCGAAAAGCCGAATTAGCGTGATTACTTCTTGCGGATACCTAACCCGAGTGTACCGGTGCTAATTTGAACTCCGCCAATATTATATTTTGGCGGTAATCGACGATTTTGTGTCAAATTGTGACGTCACTTTTGCAAAAAAAGTTGTAATTCCAAAGGTTTTGCGAATTTTGCTTGACTCCTCACAGGAAAGTTGTTCAGGATGCTCAACCTGGTCGATTTGTACCTTCAAAACGCGATTTCCAGAGTTGACTATTAGAAAAACAAAATGGCCGCTCCTCCCTTGTTGCCTACCCGGGGAATAAACTTTTTAATTTTCGAGCCACCCCAAATAGCCGAATTAGCGTGATTACTTCTTGCGGATACCCCAGCCGAGTGTACCGGTGCTAATTCGAACTCCGTCATTGTTATATTTTGGCAGTAATCGACGATTTTTGGTCAAATTATGACGTCACTTTTGCACCAAAAAGTTGTAATTCCCAAGGTTTTGCGAATTTTGCATGACTCCACACAGGAAAGTTGTTCAGGATGCTCAACTTGGTCGATTTGTACCGTCAAAACGCGATTTCCAGAGTTGACTATTAGAAAAACAAAATGGCCGCTCTTCCCTTTTCCCTTCCCGGGTAATAAACTTTTTAATTTTCGAGCCACCCCGAAAAGCCGAACTAGCGTGATTACTTCTTGCGGATACCCCACCCGAGTGTACCGGTGCTAATTTGAACTCCGCCATTGTTATATTTTGGCGGTAATCGACGATTTTGGGTCAAATTGTGACGTCACTTTTGCACCAAAAAGTTGTAATTCCCAAGGTTTTGCGAATTTTGCATGACTCCTCGCAGGAAAGTTGTTCAGAATGCTCAACCTGGTCGATTTGTACCGTCAAAACGCGATTTCCAGAGTTGACTATTAGAAAAACAAAATGGCCGCTCTACCCTTTTCCCCAGCCGGGGAATAAACTTTTTAATTTTCGAGCCACCCCGAAAAGCTGAATTAGCGTGATTACTTCTTGCGGATACCCCACCCGAGTGTACCGGTGCTAATTTGAACTCCGTCATTGTTATATTTTGGCGGTAATCGACGATTTTGGGTCAAATTATGACGTCACTTTTGCACCAAAAAGTTTTAATTCCCAAGGTTTTGCGAATTTTGCATGACTCCACAGAGGAAAGTTGTTCAGGATGCTCAACTTGGTCGATTTGTACCGTCAAAACGCGATTTCCAGAGTTGACTATTAGAAAAACAAAATGGCCGCTCTTCCCTTTTCCCTTCCCGGGGAATAAACTTTTTAATTTTCGAGCCACCCCGAAAAGCCGAATTAGCGTGATTACTTCTTGCGGATACCCCACCCGAGTGTACCGGTGCTAATTTGAACTCCGCCATTGTTATATTTTGGCAGTAATCGACGATTTTTGGTCAAATTGTGACGTCACTTTTGCACCAAAAAGTTGTAATTCCAAAGGTTTTGCGAATTTTGCATGACTCCACACAGGAAAGTTGTTCAGGATGCTCAACTTGGTCGATTTGTACCGTCAAAACGCGATTTCCAGAGTTGACTATTAGAAAAACAAAATGGCCGCCCTTCCCTTTTCCCCAGTCGGGGAATAAACTTTTTAATTTTCGAGCCACCCCGAAAAGCTGAATTAGCGTGATTACTTCTTGCGGAAACCCCACCCGAGTGTGCCGGTGCTAATTTGAACTCCGTCATTGTTATATTTTGGCGGTAGTCGACGATTTTTGGACAAATTATGACGTCACTTTTGCACCAAAAAGTTGTAATTCCCAAGGTTTTGCGAATTTTGCATGACTCCACACAGGAAAGTTGTTCAGGATGCTCAAATTGGTCGATTTGTACCGTCAAAACGCGATTTCCAGAGTTGACTATTAGAAAAACAAAATGGCCGCAAAAATGGCCGCAAAATGGCAAAAAGGGAGGACCCTTTTTGCCTACCCGGGGAATAAACTTTTTAATTTTCGAGCCACCCCAAAAAGCCGAATTAGCGTGATTACTTCTTGCGGATACCCCACCCGAGTGTACCGGTGTTAATTTGAACTCCGCCATTGTTATATTTTGGCGGTAATCGACGATTTTTTGTCAAATTATGACGTCACTTTTGCACCAAAAAGTTGTAATTCCCAAGGTTTTGCGAATTTTGCATGACTCGACACAGGAAAGTTGTTCAGGATGCTCAACCTGGTCGATTTGTACCGTCAAATCGCGATTTCCAGAGTTGACTATTAGAAAAACAAAATGGCCGCTCTACCCTTTTCCCTTCCCGGGGAATAAAGTTTTTAATTTTCGAGCCACCCCGAAAAGCCGAATTAGCGTGATTACTTCTTGCGGATACCCCACCCGAGTGTACCGGTGCTAATTTGAACTCCGCTCTTGTTATATTTTGGTGGTAATCGACGATTTTTGGTCAAATTGTGACGTCACTTTTGCACCAAAAAGTTGTAATTCCAAAGGTTTTGCGAATTTTGCATGACTCCACACAGGAAAGTTGTTCAGGATGCTCAACTTGGTCAATTTGTACCGTCAAAACGCGATTTCCAGAGTTGACTATTAGAAAAACAAAATGGCCGCCCTTCCCTTTTCCCCAGTCGGGGAATAAACTTTTTAATTTTCGAGCCACCCCGAAAAGCTGAATTAGCGTGATTACTTCTTGCGGAAACCCCACCCGAGTGTGCCGGTGCTAATTTGAACTCCGTCATTGTTATATTTTGGCGGTAGTCGACGATTTTTGGACAAATTATGACGTCACTTTTGCACCAAAAAGTTGTAATTCCCAAGGTTTTGCGAATTTTGCATGACTCCACACAGGAAAGTTGTTCAGGATGCTCAACTTGGTCGATTTGTACCGTCAAAACGCGATTTCCAGAGTTGACTATTAGAAAAACAAAATGGCCGCAAAAATGGCCGCAAAATGGCAAAAAGGGAGGACCCTTTTTGCCTACCCGGGGAATAAACTCTTTAATTTTCGAGCCACCCCGAAAAGCTGAATTAGCGTGATTACTTCTTGCGGATACCCCACCCGAGTGTGCCGGTGCTAATTTGAACTACAGCATTGTTATATTTTAGCGGTAATCGACGATTTTTGGTCAAATTGTGACGTCACTTTTGCACCAAAAAGCTGTAATTGCCAAGGTTTTGCGAATTTTGCATGACTCCTCACTGGAAAGTTGTTCAGGATGCTCAACTTGGTCGATTTGTACCGTCAAAACGCGATTTCCAGAGTTGACTATTAGAAAAACAAAATGGCCGTTCTACCCTTTTCCCCAGCCGGGGAATAAACTTTTTAATTTTCGAGCCACCCCGAAAAGCTGAATTAGCGTGATTACTTCTTGCGGATACCCCACCCGAGTGTACCGGTGCTAATTTGAACTCCGTCATTGTTATATTTTGGCGGTAATCGACGATTTTGTGTCAAATTATGATGTTACTTTTGCACCAAAAAGTTGTAATTCCCAAGGTTTTGCGAATTTTGCATGATTCGACACAGGAAAGTTGTTCAGGATGCTCAACTTGGTCGATTTGTACCGTCAAAACGCGATTTCCAGAGTTGACTATTAGAAAAACAAAATGGCCGTTCTACCCTTTTCCCCAGCCGGGGAATAAACTTTTTAATTTTCGAGCCACCCCGAAAAGCTGAATTAGCGTGATTACTTCTTGCGGATACCCCACCCGAGTGTACCGGTGCTAATTTGAACTCCGTCATTGTTATATTTTGGCGGTAATCGACGATTTTGGGTCAAATTATGATGTTACTTTTGCACCAAAAAGTTGTAATTCCCAAGGTTTTGCGAATTTTGCATGATTCGACACAGGAAAGTTGTTCAGGATGCTCAACTTGGTCGATTTGTACCGTCAAAACGCGATTTCCAGAGTTGACTATTAGAAAAACAAAATGGCCGCTCTTCCCTTTTCCCTTCCCGGGGAATAAACTTTTTAATTTTCGAGCCACTCCGAAAAGCCGAATTAGCGTGATTACTTCTTGCGGATACCCCACTCGAGTGTGCCGGTGCTAATTTGAACTCCGCCATTGTTATATTTTGGCGGTAATCGACGATTTTTGGTCAAACTGTGACGTCACTTTTGCACCAAAAAGTTGTAATTCCCAAGGTTTTGCGAATTTTGCATGACTCCACACAGGAAAGTTGTTCAGGATGCTTAACTTGGTCGATTTGTTCCGTCAAAACGCGATTTCCAGAGTTGACTATTAGAAAAACAAGATGGCCGCTCCTCCCTTTTTGCCTACCCGGGGAATAAACTTTTTAATTTTCGAGCCACCCCGAAAAGCTGAATTAGCGTGATTACTTCTTGCGGATACCCAACCCGAGTGTACCGGTGCTAATTTGAACTCCGCTCTTGTTATATTTTGGCGGTAATCGACGATTTTGGGTCAAATTGTGACGTCACTTTTGCACCAAAAAGTTGTAATTCCCAAGGTTTTGCGAATTTTGCATGACTCCACACAGGAAAGTTGTTCAGGATGCTCAACTTGGTCGATTTGTACCGTCAAAACGCGATTTCCAGAGTTGACTATTAGAAAAACACAATGGCCGCTCTTCCCTTTTCCCTTCCCGGGGAATAAACTTTTTAATTTTCGAGCCACCCCGAAAAGTTGAATTAGCGTGATTACTTCTTGCGGAAACCCCACCCGAGTGTACCGGTGCTAATTTGAACTCCGCCATTGTTATATTTTGGCGGTAATCGACGATTTTTGGTCAAATTATGATGTCACTTTTGCACCAAAAAGTTGTAATTCCCAAGGTTTTGCGAATTTTGCATGACTCCACACAGGAAAGTTGTTCAGGATGCTCAACTTGGTCGATTTGTTCCGTCAAAACGCGATTTCCAGAGTTGACTATTAGAAAAACAAAATGGCCGCTCCTCCCTTTTTGCCTACCCGGGGAATAAACTTTTTAATTTTCGAGCCACCCCAAATAGCCGAATTAGCGTGATTACTTCTTGCGGATACCCCACCCGAGTGTACCGGTGCTAATTTGAACTCCGCCATTGTTATATTTTGGCGGTAATCGACGATTTTGGGTCAAACTGTGACGTCACTTTTGCACCAAAAAGTTGTAATTCCCAAGGTTTTGCGAATTTTGCATGACTCCACACAGGAAAGTTGTTCAGGATGCTCAACCTGGTCGATTTGTACCGTCAAATCGCGATTTCCAGAGTTGACTATTAGAAAAACAAAATGGCCGCTCTACCCTTTTCCCTTCCCGGGGAATAAAGTTTTTAATTTTCGAGCCACCCCGAAAAGCCGAATTAGCGTGATTACTTCTTGCGGATACCCCACCCGAGTGTGCCGGTGCTAATTTAAACTCCGCCATTGTTATATTTTGGCGGTAATCGACGATTTTTGGTCAAACTGTGACGTCACTTTTGCATCAAAAAGTTGTAATTCCCAAGGTTTTGCGAATTTTGCATGACTCGACACAGGAAAGTTGTTCAGGATGCTCAACTTGGTCGATTTGTACCGTCAAATCGCGATTTCCAGAGTTGACTATTAGAAAAACAAAATGGCCGCTCTACCCTTTCCCTTCCCGGGGAATAAAGTTTTTAATTTTCGAGCCACCCCGAAAAGCCGAATTAGCGTGATTACTTCTTGCGGATACCCCACCCGAGTGTGCCGGTGCTAATTTGAACTCCGCCATTGTTATATTTTGGCGGTAATCGACGATTTTTGGTCAAACTGTGACGTCACTTTTGCATCAAAAAGTTGTAATTCCAAAGGTTTTGCGAATTTTGCATGACTCCACACGGGAAAGTTGTTCAGGATGCTCAACTTAGTCGATTTGTACCGTCAAAACGCGATTTCCAGAGTTGACTATTAGAAAAACAAAATGGCCGCTCCTCCCTTTTTGCCTACCCTGGGAATAAACTTTTTAATTTTCGAGCCACCCCGAAAAGCTGAATGAGCGTGATTACTTCTTGCGGATACCCCACCCGAGTGTGCCGGTGCTAATTTGAACTCCGTCATTGTTATATTTTGGCGGTAATCGACGATTTTTGGTCAAATTGTGACGTCACTTTTGCACCAAAAAGTTGTTAGTCCCAAGGTTTTGCGAATTTTGCATGACTCCACACAGGAAAGTTGTTCAGGATACTCAACTTGGTCGATTTGTACCGTCAAAACGCGATTTCCAGAGTTGACTATTAGAAAAACAAAATGGCCGCTCCTCCCTTTTTGCCTACCCTGGGAATAAACTTTTTAATTTTCGAGCCACCCCAAAAAGCCGAATTAGCGTGATTACTTCTTGCGGATACCCCACCCGAGTGTACCGGTGCTAATTTGAACTCCGCCATTGTTATATTTTGGCGGTAATCGACGATTTTTGGTCAAATTATGACGTCACTTTTGCACCAAAAAGTTGTAATTCCCAAAGTTTTGCGAATTTTGCATGACTCGACACAGGAAAGTTGTTCAGGATGCTCAACCTGGTCGATTTGTACCGTCAAATCGCGATTTCCAGAGTTGACTATTAGCAAAACAAAATGGCCGCTCTACCCTTTTCCCTTCCCGGGGAATAAAGTTTTTAATTTTCGAGCCACCCCGAAAAGCCGAATTAGCGTGATTACTTCTTGCGGATACCCCACCCGAGTGTGCCGGTGCTAATTTGAACTCCGCCATTGTTATATTTTGGCGGTAATCGACGATTTTTGGTC
Source organism: Asterias amurensis (assembly GCF_032118995.1). Taxonomy (NCBI): domain Eukaryota; kingdom Metazoa; phylum Echinodermata; class Asteroidea; order Forcipulatida; family Asteriidae; genus Asterias; species Asterias amurensis. The sequence continues at coordinate 11,029,118 of NC_092659.1, forward strand.
AAATTGTGACGTCACTTTTGCACCAAAAAGTTGTAATTCCCAAGGTTTTGCGAATTTTGCATGACTCCACACAGGAAAGTTGTTCAGGATGCTCAACTTGGTCGATTTGTACCGTCAAAACGCGATTTCCAGAGTTGACTATTAGAAAAACAAAATGGCCGTTCGACCCTTTTCCCCAGCCGGGGAATAAACTTTTTAATTTTCGAGCCACCCCAAATAACCGAATTAGCGTGATTACTTCTTGCGGATACCCCACCCGAGTGTACCGGTGCTAATTTGAACTCCGCCATTGTTATATTTTGGCGGTAATCGACGATTTTGGGTCAAATTGTGACGTCACTTTTGCACCAAAAAGTTGTAATTCCCAAGGTTTTGCGAATTTTGCATGACTCCACACAGGAAAGTTGTTCAGGATGCTCAACTTGGTCGATTTGTACCGTAAAAACGCGATTTCCAGAGTTGACTATTAGAAAAACAAAATGGCCGCTCTTCCCTTTTCCCTTCCCGGGGAATAAACTTTTTAATTTTCGAGCCACCCCGAAAAGCTGAATTAGCGGGATTACTTCTTGCGGATACCCCACCCGAGTGTACCGGTGCTAATTTGAACTCCGTCATTGTTATATTTTGGCGGTAATCGACGATTTTTGGTCAAATTGTGACGTCACTTTTGCACCAAAAAGTTGTAATTCCAAAGGTTTTGCGAATTTTGCATGACTCCACACAGGAAAGTTGTTCAGGATGCTCAACTTGGTCGATTTGTACCGTCAAAACGCGATTTCCAGAGTTGACTATTAGAAAAACAAAATGGCCGTTCTACCCTTTTCCCCAGCCGGGGAATAAACTTTTTAATTTTCGAGCCACCCCGAAAAGCTGAATTAGCGTGATTACTTCTTGCGGATACCCCACCCGAGTGTACCGGTGCTAATTTGAACTCCGTCATTGTTATATTTTGGCGGTAATCGACGATTTTTGGTCAAATTATGATGTCACTTTTGCACCAAAAAGTTGTAATTCCCAAGGTTTTGCGAATTTTGCATGACTCCACACAGGAAAGTTGTTCAGGATGCTCAACTTGGTCGATTTGTTCCGTCAAAACGCGATTTCCAGAGTTGACTATTAGAAAAACAAGATGGCCGCTCCTCCCTTTTTGCCTACCCGGGGAATAAACTTTTTAATTTTCGAGCCACCCCAAATAACCGAATTAGCGTGATTACTTCTTGCGGATACCCCACCCGAGTGTACCGGTGCTAATTTGAACTCCGCCATTGTTATATTTTGGCGGTAATCGACGATTTTGGGTCAAATTGTGACGTCACTTTTGCACCAAAAAGTTGTAATTCCCAAGGTTTTGCGAATTTTGCATGACTCCACACAGGAAAGTTGTTCAGGATGCTCAACTTGGTCGATTTGTACCGTCAAAACGCGATTTCCAGAGTTGACTATTAGAAAAACAAAATGGCCGCTCTTCCCTTTTCCCTTCCCGGGGAATAAACTTTTTAATTTTCGAGCCACCCCGAAAAGCTGAATTAGCGTGATTACTTCTTGCGGAAACCCCACCCGAGTGTGCCGGTGCTAATTTGAACTCCGCCATTGTTATATTTTGGCGGTAATCGACGATTTTTGGTCAAATTGTGACGTCACTTTTGCACCAAAAAGTTGTAATTCCCAAGGTTTTGCGAATTTTGCATGACTCCACACAGGAAAGTTGTTCAGGATGCTCAACTTAGTCGATTTGTACCGTCAAAACGCGATTTCCAGAGTTGACTATTAGAAAAACAATATGGCCGCTTTACCCTTTTCCCCAGCCGGGGAATAAACTTTTTAATTTTCGAGCCACCCCGAAAAGCTGAATTAGCGTGATTACTTCTTGCGGATACCCCACCCGAGTGTACCGGTGCTAATTTGAACTCCGTCATTGTTATATTTTGGCGGTAATCGACGATTTTTGGTCAAATTGTGACGTCACTTTTGCACCAAAAAGTTGTAATTCCAAAGGTTTTGCGAATTTTGCATGACTCCACACAGGAAAGTTGTTCAGGATGCTCAACTTGGTCGATTTGTACCGTCAAAACGCGATTTCCAGAGTTGACTATTAGAAAAACAAAATGGCCGCTCTACCCTTTTCTCCAGCCGGGGAATAAACTTTTTAATTTTCGAGCCACCCCGAAAAGCTGAATTAGTGTGATTACTTCTTGCGGATACCCCACCCGAGTGTACCGGTGCTAATTTGAACTCCGTCATTGTTATATTTTGGCGGTAATCGACGATTTGGGGTCAAATTATGACGTCACTTTTGCACCAAAAAGTTATAATTCCCAAGGTTTTGCGAATTTTGCATGACTCCACACAGGAAAGTTGTTCAGGATGCTCAACTTGGTCGATTTGTACCGTCAAAACGCGATTTCCAGAGTTGACTATTAGAAAAACAAAATGGCCGCTCCTCCCTTTTCCCTTCCCGGGGAATAAACTTTTTAATTTTCGAGCCACCCCGAAAAGCTGAATTAGCGGGATTACTTCTTGCGGATACCCCACCCGAGTGTACCGGTGCTAATTTGAACTCCGTCATTGTTATATTTTGGCGGTAATCGACGATTTTTGGTCAAATTGTGACGTCACTTTTGCACCAAAAAGTTGTAATTCCAAAGGTTTTGCGAATTTTGCATGACTCCACACAGGAAAGTTGTTCAGGATGCTCAACTTGGTCGATTTGTACCGTCAAAACGCGATTTCCAGAGTTGACTATTAGAAAAACAAGATGGCCGCTCCTCCCTTTTTGCCTACCCGGGGAATAAACTTTTTAATTTTCGAGCCACCCCAAATAGCCGAATTAGCGTGATTACTTCTTGCGGATACCCCACCCGAGTGTACCGGTGCTAATTTGAACTCCGCCATTGTTATATTTTGGCGGTAATCGACGATTTTGGGTCAAATTGTGACGTCACTTTTGCACCAAAAAATTGTAATTCCCAAGGTTTTGCGAATTTTGCATGACTCCACACAGGAAAGTTGTTCAGGATGCTCAACTTGGTCGATTTGTACCGTCAAAACGCGATTTCCAGAGTTGACTATTAGAAAAACAAAATGGCCGCTCTTCCTTTTTCCCTTCCCGGGGAATAAACTTTTTAATTTTCGAGCCACCCCGAAAAGCTGAATTAGCGTGATTACTTCTTGCGGAAACCCCACCCGAGTGTGCCGGTGCTAATTTGAACTCCGCCATTGTTATATTTTGGCGGTAATCGACGATTTTTGGTCAAATTGTGACGTCACTTTTGCACCAAAAAGTTGTAATTCCCCAGGTTTTGCGAATTTTGCATGACTCCACACAGGAAAGTTGTTCAGGATTCTCAACTTAGTCGATTTGTACCGTCAAAACGCGATTTCCAGAGTTGACTATTAGAAAAACAAAATGGCCGCTGTACCCTTTTCCCCAGCCGGGGAATAAACTTTTTAATTTTCGAGCCACCCCGAAAAGCTGAATTAGCGTGATTACTTCTTGCGGATATCCCACCCGAGTGTACCGGTGCTAATTTGAACTCCGTCATTGTTATATTTTGGCGGTAGTCGACGATTTTTGGACAAATTATGACGTCACTTTTGCACCAAAAAGTTGTAATTCCCAAGGTTTTGCGAATTTTGCATGACTCCACACAGGAAAGTTGTTCAGGATGCTCAACTTGGTCGATTTGTACCGTCAAAACGCGATTTCCAGAGTTGACTATTAGAAAAACAAAATGGCCGCTCCTCCCTTTTTGCCTACCCGGGGAATAAACTTTTTAATTTTCGAGCCACCCCAAAAAGCCGAATTAGCGTGATTACTTCTTGCGGATACCCCACCCGAGTGTACCGGTGCTAATTTGAACTCCGCCATTGTTATATTTTGGCGGTAATCGACGATTTTTGGTCAAATTGTGACGTCACTTTTGCACCAAAAAGTTGAAATTCCCAAGGTTTTGCGAATTTTGCATGACTCGACACAGGAAAGTTGTTCAGGATGCTCAACTTGGTCGATTTGTACCGTCAAAACGCGATTTCCAGAGTTGACTATTAGAAAAACAAAATGGCCGCTCCTCCCTTGTTGCCTACCCGGGGAATAAACTTTTTAATTTTCGAGCCACCCCAAATAGCCGAATTAGCGTGATTACTTCTTGCGGATACCTCACCCGAGTGTACCGGTGCTAATTTGAACTCCGCCAATATTATATTTTGGCGGTAATCGACGATTTTTGGTCAAATTATGACGTCACTTTTGCACCAAAAAGTTGTAATTCCCAAGGTTTTGCGAATTTTGCATGACTCGACACAGGAAAGTTGTTCAGGATGCTCAACCTGGTCGATTTGTACCGTCAAATCGCGATTTCCAGAGTTGACTATTAGAAAAACAAAATGGCCGCTCTACCCTTTTCCCCAGCCGGGGAATAAACTTTTTAATTTTCGAGCCACCCCGAAAAGCTGAATTAGCGTGATTACTTCTTGCGGATACCCCAATCGAGTGTACCGGTGCTAATTTGAACTCGGTCATTGTTATATTTTGGCGGTAGTCGACGATTTTTGGACAAATTATGACGTCACTTTTGCACCAAAAAGTTGTAATTCCCAAGGTTTTGCGAATTTTGCATGACTCCACACAGGAAAGTTGTTCAGGATGCTCAACTTGGTCGATTTGTACCGTCAAAACGCGATTTCCAGAGTTGACTATTAGAAAAACAAAATGGCCGCTCCTCCCTTTTTGCCTACCCGGGGAATAAACTTTTTAATTTTCGAGCCACCCCAAAAAGCCGAATTAGCGTGATTACTTCTTGCGGATACCCCACCCGAGTGTACCGGTGCTAATTTGAACTCAGCTCTTGTTATATTTTGGCGGTAATCGACGATTTTTGGTCAAACTGTGACGTCACTTTTGCACCAAAAAGTTGTAATTCCAAAGGTTTTTGCGATTTTTGCATGACTCCACACAGGACAGTTGTTCAAGATGCTCAACTTGGTCGATTTGTACCGTCAAAACGCGATTTCCAGAGTTGACTATTAGAAAAACAAAATGGCCGCTCTACCCTTTTCCCCAGCCGGGGAATAAACTTTTTAATTTTCGAGCCACCCCGAAAAGCTGAATTAGCGTGATTACTTCTTGCGGATACCCCACCCGAGTGTACCGGTGTTAATTTGAACTCCGTCATTGTTATATTTTGGCGGTAGTCGACGATTTTTGGACAAATTATGACGTCACTTTTGCACCAAAAAGTTGTAATTCCCAAGGTTTTGCGAATTTTGCATGACTCGACACAGGAAAGTTGTTCAGGATGCTCAACTTGGTCGATTTGTACCGTCAAAACGCGATTTCCAGAGTTGACTATTAGAAAAACAAAATGGCCGCTCCTCCCTTTTTGCCTACCCGGGGAATAAACTTTTTAATTTTCGAGCCACCCCCAAAAAGCCGAATTAGCGTGATTACTTCTTGCGGATACCCCACCCGAGTGTACCGGTGCTAATTTGAACTCCGCTCTTGTTATATTTTGGCGGTAATCGACGATTTTTGGTCAAACTGTGACGTCACTTTTGCACCAAAAAGTTGTAATTCCCAAGGTTTTGCGAATTTTGCATGACTCGACACAGGAAAGTTGTTCAGGATGCTCAACTTGGTCGATTTGTACCGTCAAAACGCGATTTCCAGAGTTGACTATTAGAAAAACAAAATGGCCGTTCTACCCTTTTCCCCAGCCGGGGAATAAACTTTTTAATTTTCGAGCCACCCCGAAAAGCTGAATTAGCGTGATTACTTCTTGCGGATACCCCACCCGAGTGTACCGGTGCTAATTTGAACTCCGTCATTGTTATATTTTGGCGGTAATCGACGATTTTTGGTCAAATTATGATGTCACTTTTGCACCAAAAAGATGTAATTCCCAAGGTTTTGCGAATTTTGCATGACTCCACACAGGAAAGTTGTTCAGGATGCTCAACTTGGTCGATTTGTTCCGTCAAAACGCGATTTCCAGAGTTGACTATTAGAAAAACAAGATAGCCGCTCCTCCCTTTTTGCCTACCCGGGGAATAAACTTTTTAATTTTCGAGCCACCCCAAATAACCGAATTAGCGTGATTACTTCTTGCGGATACCCCACCCGAGTGTACCGGTGCTAATTTGAACTCCGCCATTGTTATATTTTGGCGGTAATCGACGATTTTGGGTCAAATTGTGACGTCACTTTTGCACCAAAAAGTTGTAATTCCCAAGGTTTTGCGAATTTTGCATGACTCCACACAGGAAAGTTGTTCAGGATGCTCAACTTGGTCGATTTGTTCCGTCAAAACGCGATTTCCAGAGTTGACTATTAGAAAAACAAAATGGCCGCTCTTCCCTTTTCCCTTCCCGGGGAATAAACTTTTTAATTTTCGAGCCACCCCGAAAAGCTGAATTAGCGTGATTACTTCTTGCGGAAACCCCACCCGAGTGTACCGGTGCTAATTTGAACTCCGCCATTGTTATATTTTCGCGGTAATCGACGATTTTTGGTCAAATTGTGACGTCACTTTTGCACCAAAAAGTTGTAATTCCCAAGGTTTTGCGAATTTTGCATGACTCCACACAGGAAAGTTGTTCAGGATGCTCAACTTAGTCGATTTGTACCGTCAAAACGCGATTTCCAGAGTTGACTATTAGAAAAACAATATGGCCGCTTTACCCTTTTCCCTTCCCGGGGAATAAACTTTTTAATTTTCGAGCCACCCCGAAAAGCTGAATTAGCGTGATTACTTCTTGCGGATACCCCACCCGAGTGTACCGGTGCTAATTTGAACTCCGTCATTGTTATATTTTGGCGGTAATCGACGATTTTTGGTCAAATTGTGACGTCACTTTTGCACCAAAAAGTTGTAATTCCAAAGGTTTTGCGAATTTTGCATGACTCCACACAGGAAAGTTGTTCAGGATGCTCAACTTGGTCGATTTGTACCGTCAAAACGCGATTTCCAGAGTTGACTATTAGAAAAACAAAATGGCCGCTCTACCCTTTTCTCCAGCCGGGGAATAAACTTTTTAATTTTCGAGCCACCCCGAAAAGCTGAATTAGTGTGATTACTTCTTGCGGATACCCCACCCGAGTGTACCGGTGCTAATTTGAACTCCGTCATTGTTATATTTTGGCGGTAATCGACGATTTGGGGTCAAATTATGACGTCACTTTTGCACCAAAAAGTTATAATTCCCAAGGTTTTGCGAATTTTGCATGACTCCACACAGGAAAGTTGTTCAGGATGCTCAACTTGGTCGATTTGTACCGTCAAAACGCGATTTCCAGAGTTGACTATTAGAAAAACAAAATGGCCGCTCCTCCCTTTTCCCTTCCCGGGGAATAAACTTTTTAATTTTCGAGCCACCCCAAAAAGCTGAATTAGCGGGATTACTTCTTGCGGATACCCCACCCGAGTGTACCGGTGCTAATTTGAACTCCGTCATTGTTATATTTTGGCGGTAATCGACGATTTTTGGTCAAATTGTGACGTCACTTTTGCACCAAAAAGTTGTAATTCCAAAGGTTTTGCGAATTTTGCATGACTCCTCACAGGAAAGTTGTTCAGGATGCTCAACTTGGTCGATTTGTACCGTCAAAACGCGATTTCCAGAGTTGACTATTAGAAAAACAAGATGGCCGCTCCTCCCTTTTTGCCTACCCGGGGAATAAACTTTTTAATTTTCGAGCCACCCCAAATAACCGAATTAGCGTGATTACTTCTTGCGGATACCCCACCCGAGTGTACCGGTGCTAATTTGAACTCCGCCATTGTTATATTTTGGCGGTAATCGACGATTTTGGGTCAAATTGTGACGTCACTTTTGCACCAAAAAGTTGTAATTCCCAAGGTTTTGCGAATTTTGCATGACTCCACACAGGAAAGTTGTTCAGGATGCTCAACTTGGTCGATTTGTACCGTCAAAACGCGATTTCCAGAGTTGACTATTAGAAAAACAAAATGGCCGCTCTTCCTTTTTCCCTTCCCGGGGAATAAACTTTTTAATTTTCGAGCCACCCCGAAAAGCTGAATTAGCGTGATTACTTCTTGCGGAAACCCCACCCGAGTGTGCCGGTGCTAATTTGAACTCCGCCATTGTTATATTTTGGCGGTAATCGACGATTTTTGGTCAAATTGTGACGTCACTTTTGCACCAAAAAGTTGTAATTCCCCAGGTTTTGCGAATTTTGCATGACTCCACACAGGAAAGTTGTTCAGGATGCTCAACTTAGTCGATTTGTACCGTCAAAACGCGATTTCCAGAGTTGACTATTAGAAAAACAAAATGGCCGCTGTACCCTTTTCCCCAGCCGGGGAATAAACTTTTTAATTTTCGAGCCACCCCGAAAAGCTGAATTAGCGTGATTACTTCTTGCGGATATCCCACCCGAGTGTACCGGTGCTAATTTGAACTCCGTCATTGTTATATTTTGGCGGTAGTCGACGATTTTTGGACAAATTATGACGTCACTTTTGCACCAAAAAGTTGTAATTCCCAAGGTTTTGCGAATTTTGCATGACTCCACACAGGAAAGTTGTTCAGGATGCTCAACTTGGTCGATTTGTACCGTCAAAACGCGATTTCCAGAGTTGACTATTAGAAAAACAAAATGGCCGCTCCTCCCTTTTTGCCTACCCGGGGAATAAACTTTTTAATTTTCGAGCCACCCCAAAAAGCCGAATTAGCGTGATTACTTCTTGCGGATACCCCACCCGAGTGTACCGGTGCTAATTTGAACTCCGCCATTGTTATATTTTGGCGGTAATCGACGATTTTTGGTCAAATTGTGACGTCACTTTTGCACCAAAAAGTTGAAATTCCCAAGGTTTTGCGAATTTTGCATGACTCGACACAGGAAAGTTGTTCAGGATGCTCAACTTGGTCGATTTGTACCGTCAAAACGCGATTTCCAGAGTTGACTATTAGAAAAACAAAATGGCCGCTCCTCCCTTGTTGCCTACCCGGGGAATAAACTTTTTAATTTTCGAGCCACCCCAAATAGCCGAATTAGCGTGATTACTTCTTGCGGATACCTCACCCGAGTGTACCGGTGCTAATTTGAACTCCGCCAATATTATATTTTGGCGGTAATCGACGATTTTTGGTCAAATTATGACGTCACTTTTGCACCAAAAAGTTGTAATTCCCAAGGTTTTGCGAATTTTGCATGACTCGACACAGGAAAGTTGTTCAGGATGCTCAACCTGGTCGATTTGTACCGTCAAATCGCGATTTCCAGAGTTGACTATTAGAAAAACAAAATGGCCGCTCTACCCTTTTCCCCAGCCGGGGAATAAACTTTTTAATTTTCGAGCCACCCCGAAAAGCTGAATTAGCGTGATTACTTCTTGCGGATACCCCACCCGAGTGTACCGGTGTTAATTTGAACTCCGTCATTGTTATATTTTGGCGGTAGTCGACGATTTTTGGACAAATTATGACGTCACTTTTGCACCAAAAAGTTGTAATTCCCAAGGTTTTGCGAATTTTGCATGACTCGACACAGGAAAGTTGTTCAGGATGCTCAACTTGGTCGATTTGTACCGTCAAAACGCGATTTCCAGAGTTGACTATTAGAAAAACAAAATGGCCGCTCCTCCCTTTTTGCCTACCCGGGGAATAAACTTTTTAATTTTCGAGCCACCCCCAAAAAGCCGAATTAGCGTGATTACTTCTTGCGGATACCCCACCCGAGTGTACCGGTGCTAATTTGAACTCCGCTCTCGTTATATTTTGGCGGTAATCGACGATTTTTGGTCAAACTGTGACGTCACTTTTGCACCAAAAAGTTGTAATTCCCAAGGTTTTGCGAATTTTGCATGACTCGACACAGGAAAGTTGTTCAGGATGCTCAACCTGGTCGATTTGTACCGTCAAAACGCGATTTCCAGAGTTGACTATTAGAAAAACAAAATGGCCGCTCTACCCTTTTCCCTTCCCGGGGAATAAAGTTTTTAATTTTCGAACCACCCCGAAAAGCCGAATTAGCGTGATTACTTCTTGCGGATACCCCACCCGAGTGTGCCGGTGCTAATTTGAACTCCGCCATTGTTATATTTTGGCGGTAATCGACGATTTTTGGTCAAACTGTGACGTCACTTTTGCACCAAAAAGTTGTAATTCCCAAGGTTTTGCGAATTTTGCATGACTCCACACGGGAAAGTTGTTCAGGATGCTCAACTTAGTCGATTTGTACCGTCAAAACGCGATTTCCTGAGTTGACTATTAGAAAAACAATATGGCCGCTCTACCCTTTTCCCCAGCCGGGGAATAAACTTTTTAATTTTCGAGCCACCCCGAAAAGCTGAATTAGCGTGATTACTTCTTGCGGATACCCCACCCGAGTGTACCGGTGCTAATTTGAACTCCGTCATTGTTATATTTTGGCGGTAATCGACGATTTTTGGTCAAATTGTGACGTCACTTTTGCACCAAAAAGTTGTAATTCCAAAGGTTTTGCGAATTTTGCATGACTCCACACAGGAAAGTTGTTCAGGATGCTCAACTTGGTCGATTTGTACCGTCAAAACGCGATTTCCAGAGTTGACTATTAGAAAAACAAAATGGCCGCTCTACCCTTTTCCCCAGCCGTGGAATAAACTTTTTAATTTTCGAGCCACCCCGAAAAGCTGAATTAGCGTGATTACTTCTTGCGGATACCCCACCCGAGTGTACCGGTGCTAATTTGAACTCCGTCATTGTTATATTTTGACGGTAATCGACGATTTTGGGTCAAATTATGACGTCACTTTTGCACCAAAAAGTTGTAATTCCCAAGGTTTTGCGAATTTTGCATGACTCCACACAGGAAAGTTGTTCAGGATGCTCAACTTGGTCGATTTGTACCGTCAAAACGCGATTTCCAGAGTTGACTATTAGAAAAACAAAATGGCCGCTCTTCCCTTTTCCCTTCCCGGGGAATAAACTTTTTAATTTTCGAGCCACCCTGAAAAGCTGAATTTGCGTGATTACTTCTTGCGGAAACCCCACCCAAGTGTGCCGGTGCTAATTTGAACTACGCCATTGTTATATTTTAGCGGTAATCGACGATTTTTGGTCAAATTGTGACGTCACTTTTGCACCAAAAAGTTGTAATTCCCAAGGTTTTGCGAATTTTGCATGACTCCTTATTGGAAAGTTGTTCAGGATGCTCAACTTGGTCGATTTGTACCGTCAAATCGCGATTTCCAGAGTTGACTATTAGAAAAACAAAATGGCCGCTCTACCCTTTTCCCTTCCCGGGGAATAAAGTTTTTAATTTTCGAGCCACCCCGAAAAGCCGAATTAGCGTGATTACTTCTTGCGGAAACCCCACCCGAGTGTACCGGTGCTAATTTGAACTCCGCCATTGTTATATTTTGGCGGTAATCGACGATTTTTGGTCAAACTGTGACGTCACTTTTGCACCAAAAAGTTGTAATTCCCAAGGTTTTGCGAATTTTGCATGACTCGACACAGGAAAGTTGTTCAGGATGCTCAACCTGGTCGATTTGTACCGTCAAAACGCGATTTCCAGAGTTGACTATTAGAAAAACAAAATGGCCGCTCTACCATTTTCCCCAGCCGGGGAATAAACTTTTTAATTTTCGAGCCACCCCGAAAAGCTGAATTAGCGTGATTACTTCTTGCGGATACCCCACCCGAGTGTACCGGTGCTAATTTGAACTCCGTCATTGTTACATTTTGGCGGTAATCGACGATTTTTGGTCAAATTGTGACGTCACTTTTGCACCAAAAAGTTGTAATTCCAAAGGTTTTGCGTATTTTGCATGACTCCACACAGGAAAGTTGTTCAGGATGCTCAACTTGGTCGATTTGTACCGTCAAAACGCGATTTCCAGAGTTGACTATTAGAAAAACAAAATGGCCGCTCTACCCTTTTCCCCAGCCGTGGAATAAACTTTTTAATTTTCGAGCCACCCCGAAAAGCTGAATTAGCGTGATTACTTCTTGCGGATACCCCACCCGAGTGTACCGGTGCTAATTTGAACTCCGTCATTGTTATATTTTGGCGGTAATCGACGATTTTGGGTCAAATTATGACGTCACTTTTGCACCAAAAAGTTGTAATTCCCAAGGTTTTGCGAATTTTGCATGACTCCACACAGGAAAGTTGTTCAGGATGCTCAACTTGGTCGATTTGTACCGTCAAAACGCGATTTCCAGAGTTGACTATTAGAAAAACAAAATGGCCGCTCTTCCCTTTTCCCTTCCCGGGGAATAAACTTTTTAATTTTCGAGCCACCCTGAAAAGCTGAATTAGCGTGATTACTTCTTGCGGAAACCCCACCCGAGTGTGCCGGTGCTAATTTGAACTACGCCATTGTTATATTTTAGCGGTAATCGACGATTTTTGGTCAAATTGTGACGTCACTTTTGCACCAAAAAGTTGTAATTCCCAAGGTTTTGCGAATTTTGCATGACTCCACACAGGAAAGTTGTTCAGGATGCTCAACTTAGTCGATTTGTACCGTCAAAACGCGATTTCCAGAGTTGACTATTAGAAAAACAAAATGGCCGCTCCTCCCTTTTTGCCTACCCGGGGAATAAACTTTTTAATTTTCGAGCCACCCCAAAAAGCCGAATTAGCGTGATTACTTCTTGCGGATACCCCACCCGAGTGTACCGGTGCTAATTTGAACTCCGCCATTGTTATATTTTGGCGGTAATCGACGATTTTTGGTCAAATTATGACGTCACTTTTGCACCAAAAAGTTGTAATTCCCAAGGTTTTGCGAATTTTGCATGACTCGACACAGGAAAATTGTTCAGGATGCTCAACCTGGTCGATTTGTACCGTCAAATCGCGATTTCCAGAGTTGACTATTAGAAAAACAAAATGGCCGCTCTACCCTTTTCCCTTCCCGGGGAATAAAGTTTTTAATTTTCGAGCCACCCCAAAAAGCCGAATTAGCGTGATTACTTCTTGCGGATACCCCACCCGAGTGTACCGGTGCTAATTTGAACTCCGCCATTGTTATATTTTGGCGGTAATCGACGATTTTTGGTCAAACTGTGACGTCACTTTTGCACCAAAAAGTTGTAATTCCAAAGGTTTTGCGATTTTTGCATGACTCCACACAGGAAAGTTGTTCAAGATGCTCAACTTGGTCGATTTGTACCGTCAAAACGCGATTTCCAGAGTTGACTATTAGAAAAACAAAATGGCCGCTCTACCCTTTTCCCTTCCCGGGGAATAAACTTTTTAATTTTCGAGCCACCCTGAAAAGCTGAATTAGCGTGATTACTTCTTGCGGAAACCCCACCCAAGTGTGCCGGTGCTAATTTGAACTACGCCATTGTTATATTTTAGCGGTAATCGACGATTTTTGGTCAAATTGTGACGTCACTTTTGCACCAAAAAGTTGTAATTCCCAAGGTTTTGCGAATTTTGCATGACTCCTTAATGGAAAGTTGTTCAGGATGCTCAACTTGGTCGATTTGTACCGTCAAATCGCGATTTCCAGAGTTGACTATTAGAAAAACAAAATGGCCGCTCTACCCTTTTCCCTTCCCGGGGAATAAAGTTTTTAATTTTCGAGCCACCCCGAAAAGCCGAATTAGCGTGATTACTTCTTGCGGAAACCCCACCCGAGTGTACCGGTGCTAATTTGAACTCCGCCATTGTTATATTTTGGCGGTAATCGACGATTTTTGGTCAAACTGTGACGTCACTTTTGCACCAAAAAGTTGTAATTCCCAAGGTTTTGCGAATTTTGCATGACTCGACACAGGAAAGTTGTTCAGGATGCTCAACCTGGTCGATTTGTACCGTCAAAACGCGATTTCCAGAGTTGACTATTAGAAAAACAAAATGGCCGCTCTACCCTTTTCCCTTCCCGGGGAATAAAGTTTTTAATTTTCGAACCACCCCGAAAAGCCGAATTAGCGTGATTACTTCTTGCGGATACCCCACCCGAGTGTGCCGGTGCTAATTTGAACTCCGCCATTGTTATATTTTGGCGGTAATCGACGATTTTTGGTCAAACTGTGACGTCACTTTTGCACCAAAAAGTTGTAATTCCCAAGGTTTTGCGAATTTTGCATGACTCCACACAGGAAAGTTGTTCAGGATGCTCAACTTGGTCGATTTGTACCGTCAAAACGCGATTTCCAGAGTTGACTATTAGAAAAACAATATGGCCGCTCTACCCTTTTCCCCAGCCGGGGAATAAACTTTTTAATTTTCGAGCCACCCCGAAAAGCTGAATTAGCGTGATTACTTCTTGCGGATACCCCACCCGAGTGTACCGGTGCTAATTTGAACTCCGTCATTTTTACATTTTGGCGGTAATCGACGATTTTTGGTCAAATTGTGACGTCACTTTTGCACCAAAAAGTTGTAATTCCAAAGGTTTTGCGTATTTTGCATGACTCCACACAGGAAAGTTGTTCAGGATGCTCAACTTGGTCGATTTGTACCGTCAAAACGCGATTTCCAGAGTTGACTATTAGAAAAACAAAATGGCCGCTCTACCCTTTTCCCCAGCCGTGGAATAAACTTTTTAATTTTCGAGCCACCCCGAAAAGCTGAATTAGCGTGATTACTTCTTGCGGATACCCCACCCGAGTGTACCGGTGCTAATTTGAACTCCGTCATTGTTATATTTTGGCGGTAATCGACGATTTTGGGTCAAATTATGACGTCACTTTTGCACCAAAAAGTTGTAATTCCCAAGGTTTTGCGAATTTTGCATGACTCCACACAGGAAAGTTGTTCAGGATGCTCAACTTGGTCGATTTGTACCGTCAAAACGCGATTTCCAGAGTTGACTATTAGAAAAACAAAATGGCCGCTCTTCCCTTTTCCCTTCCCGGGGAATAAACTTTTTAATTTTCGAGCCACCCTGAAAAGCTGAATTAGCGTGATTACTTCTTGCGGAAACCCCACCCGAGTGTGCCGGTGCTAATTTGAACTACGCCATTGTTATATTTTAGCGGTAATCGACGATTTTTGGTCAAATTGTGACGTCACTTTTGCACCAAAAAGTTGTAATTCCCAAGGTTTTGCGAATTTTGCATGACTCCACACAGGAAAGTTGTTCAGGATGCTCAACTTAGTCGATTTGTACCGTCAAAACGCGATTTCCAGAGTTGACTATTAGAAAAACAAAATGGCCGCTCCTCCCTTTTTGCCTACCCGGGGAATAAACTTTTTAATTTTCGAGCCACCCCAAAAAGCCGAATTAGCGTGATTACTTCTTGCGGATACCCCACCCGAGTGTACCGGTGCTAATTTGAACTCCGCCATTGTTATATTTTGGCGGTAATCGACGATTTTTGGTCAAATTATGACGTCACTTTTGCACCAAAAAGTTGTAATTCCCAAGGTTTTGCGAATTTTGCATGACTCGACACAGGAAAATTGTTCAGGATGCTCAACCTGGTCGATTTGTACCGTCAAATCGCGATTTCCAGAGTTGACTATTAGAAAAACAAAATGGCCGCTCTACCCTTTTCCCTTCCCGGGGAATAAAGTTTTTAATTTTCGAGCCACCCCGAAAAGCCGAATTAGCGTGATTACTTCTTGCGGATACCCCACCCGAGTGTACCGGTGCTAATTTGAACTCCGCCATTGTTATATTTTGGCGGTAATCGACGATTTTTGGTCAAACTGTGACGTCACTTTTGCACCAAAAAGTTGTAATTCCAAAGGTTTTGCGATTTTTGCATGACTCCACACAGGAAAGTTGTTCAAGATGCTCAACTTGGTCGATTTGTACCGTCAAAACGCGATTTCCAGAGTTGACTATTAGAAAAACAAAATGGCCGCTCTACCCTTTTCCCCAGCCGGGGAATAAACTTTTTAATTTTCGAGCCACCCCGAAAAGCTGAATTAGCGTGATTACTTCTTGCGGATACCCCACCCGAGTGTACCGGTGCTAATTTGAACTCCGTCATTGTTATATTTTGGCGGTAGTCGACGATTTTTGGACAAATTATGACGTCACTTTTGCACCAAAAAGTTGTAATTCCCAAGGTTTTGCGAATTTTGCATGACTCGACACAGGAAAGTTGTTCAGGATGCTCAACTTGGTCGATTTGTACCGTCAAAACGCGATTTCCAGAGTTGACTATTAGAAAAACAAAATGGCCGCTCCTCCCTTTTTGCCTACCCGGGGAATAAACTTTTTAATTTTCGAGCCACCCCCAAAAAGCCGAATTAGCGTGATTACTTCTTGCGGATACCCCACCCGAGTGTACCGGTGCTAATTTGAACTCCGCTCTTGTTATATTTTGGCGGTAATCGACGATTTTTTGTCAAACTGTGACGTCACTTTTGCACCAAAAAGTTGTAATTCCCAAGGTTTTGCGAATTTTGCATGACTCGACACAGGAAAGTTGTTCAGGATGCTCAACCTGGTCGATTTGTACCGTCAAAACGCGATTTCCAGAGTTGACTATTAGAAAAACAAAATGGCCGCTCTACCCTTTTCCCTTCCCGGGGAATAAAGTTTTTAATTTTCGAACCACCCCGAAAAGCTGAATTAGCGTGATTACTTCTTGCGGATACCCCACCCGAGTGTACCGGTGCTAATTTGAACTCCGTCATTGTTACATTTTGGCGGTAATCGACGATTTTTGGTCAAATTGTGACGTCACTTTTGCACCAAAAAGTTGTAATTCCAAAGGTTTTGCGTATTTTGCATGACTCCACACAGGAAAGTTGTTCAGGATGCTCAACTTGGTCGATTTGTACCGTCAAAACGCGATTTCCAGAGTTGACTATTAGAAAAACAAAATGGGCGCTCTACCCTTTTCCCCAGCCGTGGAATAAACTTTTTAATTTTCGAGCCACCCCGAAAAGCTGAATTAGCGTGATTACTTCTTGCGGATACCCCACCCGAGTGTACCGGTGCTAATTTGAACTCCGTCATTGTTATATTTTGGCGGTAATCGACGATTTTGGGTCAAATTATGACGTCACTTTTGCACCAAAAAGTTGTAATTCCCAAGGTTTTGCGAATTTTGCATGACTCCACACAGGAAAGTTGTTCAGGATGCTCAACTTGGTCGATTTGTACCGTCAAAACGCGATTTCCAGAGTTGACTATTAGAAAAACAAAATGGCCGCTCTTCCCTTTTCCCTTCCCGGGGAATAAACTTTTTAATTTTCGAGCCACCCTGAAAAGCTGAATTAGCGTGATTACTTCTTGCGGAAACCCCACCCGAGTGTGCCGGTGCTAATTTGAACTACGCCATTGTTATATTTTAGCGGTAATCGACGATTTTTGGTCAAATTGTGACGTCACTTTTGCACCAAAAAGTTGTAATTCCCAAGGTTTTGCGAATTTTGCATGACTCCTCACTGGAAAGTTGTTCAGAATGCTCAACTTGGTCGATTTGTACCGTCAAAACGAGATTTCCAGAGTTGACTATTAGAAAAACAAGATGGCCGCTCCTCCCTTTTTGCCTACCCGGGGAATAAACTTTTTAATTTTCGAGCCACCCCAAGCAGCCGAATTAGCGTGCTTGCGGATACCCCACCCGAGTGAACCGGTGCTAATTTGAACTCCGCCATTGTTATATTTTGGCGGTAATCGACGATTTCTGGTCAAATTGTGACGTCACTTTTGCACCAAAAAGTTGTAATTCCCAAGGTTTTGAGAATTTTGCATGACTCCTCACAGGAAAGTTGTTTAGGATGCTCAACCTGGTCGATTTGTACCGTCAAAAAGCGATTTCCAGAGTTGACTATTAGAAAAACAAAATGGCCGCTCTTCCCTTTTCCCTTCCCGGGGAATAAACTTTTTAACTTTCGAGCCACCCCGAAAAGCTGAATTAGCGTGATTACTTCTTGCGGATACCCCACCCGAGTGTGCCGGTGCTAATTTGAACTTCGCCAATATTATATTTTGGCGGTAATCGACGATTTTTGGTCAAATTGTGACGTCACTTTTGCACCAAAAAGTTGAAATTCCCAAGGTTTTGCGAATTTTGCATGACTCGACACAGGAAAGTTGTTCAGGATGCTCAACTTGGTCGATTTGTACCGTCAAAACGCGATTTCCAGAGTTGACTATTAGAAAAACAATATGGCCGCTCTACCCTTTTCCCCAGCCGGGGAATAAACTTTTTAATTTTCGAGCCACCCCGAAAAGCTGAATTAGCGTGATTACTTCTTGCGGATACCCCACCCGAGTGTACCGGTGCTAATTTGAACTCCGTCATTGTTACATTTTGGCGGTAATCGACGATTTTTGGTCAAATTGTGACGTCACTTTTGCACCAAAAAGTTGTAATTCCAAAGGTTTTGCGTATTTTGCATGACTCCACACAGGAAAGTTGTTCAGGATGCTCAACTTGGTCGATTTGTACCGTCAAAACGCGATTTCCAGAGTTGACTATTAGAAAAACAAAATGGCCGCTCTACCCTTTTCCCCAGCCGTGGAATAAACTTTTTAATTTTCGAGCCACCCCGAAAAGCTGAATTAGCGTGATTACTTCTTGCGGATACCCCACCCGAGTGTACCGGTGCTAATTTGAACTCCGTCATTGTTATATTTTGGCGGTAATCGACGATTTTGGGTCAAATTATGACGTCACTTTTGCACCAAAAAGTTGTAATTCCCAAGGTTTTGCGAATTTTGCATGACTCCACACAGGAAAGTTGTTCAGGATGCTCAACTTGGTCGATTTGTACCGTCAAAACGCGATTTCCAGAGTTGACTATTAGAAAAACAAAATGGCCGCTCTTCCCTTTTCCCTTCCCGGGGAATAAACTTTTTAATTTTCGAGCCACCCTGAAAAGCTGAATTAGCGTGATTACTTCTTGCGGAAACCCCACCCGAGTGTGCCGGTGCTAATTTGAACTACGCCATTGTTATATTTTAGCGGTAATCGACGATTTTTGGTCAAATTGTGACGTCACTTTTGCACCAAAAAGTTGTAATTCCCAAGGTTTTGCGAATTTTGCATGACTCCACACAGGAAAGTTGTTCAGGATGCTCAACTAGTCGATTTGTACCGTCAAAACGCGATTTCCAGAGTTGACTATTAGAAAAACAAAATGGCCGCTCCTCCCTTTTTGCCTACCCGGGGAATAAACTTTTTAATTTTCGAGCCACCCCAAAAAGCCGAATTAGCGTGATTACTTCTTGCGGATACCCCACCCGAGTGTACCGGTGCTAATTTGAACTCCGCCATTGTTATATTTTGGCGGTAATCGACGATTTTTGGTCAAATTATGACGTCACTTTTGCACCAAAAAGTTGTAATTCCCAAGGTTTTGCGAATTTTGCATGACTCGACACAGGAAAATTGTTCAGGATGCTCAACCTGGTCGATTTGTACCGTCAAATCGCGATTTCCAGAGTTGACTATTAGAAAAACAAAATGGCCGCTCTACCCTTTTCCCTTCCCGGGGAATAAAGTTTTTAATTTTCGAGCCACCCCGAAAAGCCGAATTAGCGTGATTACTTCTTGCGGATACCCCACCCGAGTGTACCGGTGCTAATTTGAACTCCGCCATTGTTATATTTTGGCGGTAATCGACGATTTTTGGTCAAACTGTGACGTCACTTTTGCACCAAAAAGTTGTAATTCCAAAGGTTTTGCGATTTTTGCATGACTCCACACAGGAAAGTTGTTCAAGATGCTCAACTTGGTCGATTTGTACCGTCAAAACGCGATTTCCAGAGTTGACTATTAGAAAAACAAAATGGCCGCTCTACCCTTTTCCCCAGCCGGGGAATAAACTTTTTAATTTTCGAGCCACCCCGAAAAGCTGAATTAGCGTGATTACTTCTTGCGGATACCCCACCCGAGTGTACCGGTGCTAATTTGAACTCCGTCATTGTTATATTTTGGCGGTAGTCGACGATTTTTGGACAAATTATGACGTCACTTTTGCACCAAAAAGTTGTAATTCCCAAGGTTTTGCGAATTTTGCATGACTCGACACAGGAAAGTTGTTCAGGATGCTCAACTTGGTCGATTTGTACCGTCAAAACGCGATTTCCAGAGTTGACTATTAGAAAAACAAAATGGCCGCTCCTCCCTTTTTGCCTACCCGGGGAATAAACTTTTTAATTTTCGAGCCACCCCCAAAAAGCCGAATTAGCGTGATTACTTCTTGCGGATACCCCACCCGAGTGTACCGGTGCTAATTTGAACTCCGCTCTTGTTATATTTTGGCGGTAATCGACGATTTTTTGTCAAACTGTGACGTCACTTTTGCACCAAAAAGTTGTAATTCCCAAGGTTTTGCGAATTTTGCATGACTCGACACAGGAAAGTTGTTCAGGATGCTCAACCTGGTCGATTTGTACCGTCAAAACGCGATTTCCAGAGTTGACTATTAGAAAAACAAAATGGCCGCTCTACCCTTTTCCCTTCCCGGGGAATAAAGTTTTTAATTTTCGAACCACCCCGAAAAGCTGAATTAGCGTGATTACTTCTTGCGGATACCCCACCCGAGTGTACCGGTGCTAATTTGAACTCCGTCATTGTTACATTTTGGCGGTAATCGACGATTTTTGGTCAAATTGTGACGTCACTTTTGCACCAAAAAGTTGTAATTCCAAAGGTTTTGCGTATTTTGCATGACTCCACACAGGAAAGTTGTTCAGGATGCTCAACTTGGTCGATTTGTACCGTCAAAACGCGATTTCCAGAGTTGACTATTAGAAAAACAAAATGGCCGCTCTACCCTTTTCCCCAGCCGTGGAATAAACTTTTTAATTTTCGAGCCACCCCGAAAAGCTGAATTAGCGTGATTACTTCTTGCGGATACCCCACCCGAGTGTACCGGTGCTAATTTGAACTCCGTCATTGTTATATTTTGGCGGTAATCGACGATTTTGGGTCAAATTATGACGTCACTTTTGCACCAAAAAGTTGTAATTCCCAAGGTTTTGCGAATTTTGCATGACTCCACACAGGAAAGTTGTTCAGGATGCTCAACTTGGTCGATTTGTACCGTCAAAACGCGATTTCCAGAGTTGACTATTAGAAAAACAAAATGGCCGCTCTTCCCTTTTCCCTTCCCGGGGAATAAACTTTTTAATTTTCGAGCCACCCTGAAAAGCTGAATTAGCGTGATTACTTCTTGCGGAAACCCCACCCGAGTGTGCCGGTGCTAATTTGAACTACGCCATTGTTATATTTTAGCGGTAATCGACGATTTTTGGTCAAATTGTGACGTCACTTTTGCACCAAAAAGTTGTAATTCCCAAGGTTTTGCGAATTTTGCATGACTCCTCACTGGAAAGTTGTTCAGAATGCTCAACTTGGTCGATTTGTACCGTCAAAACGAGATTTCCAGAGTTGACTATTAGAAAAACAAGATGGCCGCTCCTCCCTTTTTGCCTACCCGGGGAATAAACTTTTTAATTTTCGAGCCACCCCAAGCAGCCGAATTAGCGTGATTACTTCTTGCGGATACCCCACCCGAGTGAACCGGTGCTAATTTGAACTCCGCCATTGTTATATTTTGGCGGTAATCGACGATTTCTGGTCAAATTGTGACGTCACTTTTGCACCAAAAAGTTGTAATTCCCAAGGTTTTGAGAATTTTGCATGACTCCTCACAGGAAAGTTGTTTAGGATGCTCAACCTGGTCGATTTGTACCGTCAAAAAGCGATTTCCAGAGTTGACTATTAGAAAAACAAAATGGCCGCTCTTCCCTTTTCCCTTCCCGGGGAATAAACTTTTTAACTTTCGAGCCACCCCGAAAAGCTGAATTAGCGTGATTACTTCTTGCGGATACCCCACCCGAGTGTGCCGGTGCTAATTTGAACTTCGCCAATATTATATTTTGGCGGTAATCGACGATTTTTGGTCAAATTGTGACGTCACTTTTGCACCAAAAAGTTGAAATTCCCAAGGTTTTGCGAATTTTGCATGACTCGACACAGGAAAGTTGTTCAGGATGCTCAACTTGGTCGATTTGTACCGTCAAAACGCGATTTCCAGAGTTGACTATTAGAAAAACAAAATGGCCGCTCTTCCCTTTTCCCTTCCCGGGGAATAAACTTTTTAATTTTCGAGCCACCCCGAAAAGCCGAATTAGCGTGATTACTTCTTGCGGATACCCCCACCCGAGTGTGCCGGTGCTAATTTGAACTCCGCCAATATTATATTTTGGTGGTAATCGACGATTTTTGGTCATATTGTGACGTCACTTTTGCACCAAAAAGTTGTAATTCCCAAGGTTTTGCGAATTTTGCATGACTCGACACAGGAAAGTTGTTCAGGATGCTCAACCTGGTCGATTTGTACCGTCAAATCGCGATTTCCAGAGTTGACTATTAGAAAAACAAAATGGCCGCTCTACCCTTTTCCCTTCCCGGGGAATAAAGTTTTTAATTTTCGAGCCACCCCGAAAAGCCGAATTAGCGTGATTACTTCTTGCGGATACCCCAGCCGAGTGTGCCGGTGCTAATTTGAACTCCGCCATTGTTATATTTTGGCGGTAATCGACAATTTTTGGTCAAACTGTGACGTCACTTGTGCACCAAAAAGTTGTAATTCCAAAGGTTTTGCGATTTTTGCATGACTCCACACAGGAAAGTTGTTCAGGATGCTCAACTTAGTCGATTTGTACCGTCAAAACGCGATTTCCAGAGTTGACTATTAGAAAAACAAAATGGCCGCTCTACCCTTTTCCCCAGCCGGGGAATAAACTTTTTAATTTTCGAGCCACCCCGAAAAGCTGAATTAGCGTGATTACTTCTTGCGGATACCCCACCCGAGTGTACCGGTGCTAATTTGAACTCCGTCATTGTTATATTTTGGCGGTAGTCGACGATTTTTGGACAAATTATGACGTCACTTTTGCACCAAAAAGTTGTAATTCCCAAGGTTTTGCGAATTTTGCATGACTCGACACAGGAAAGTTGTTCAGGATGCTCAACTTGGTCGATTTGTACCGTCAAAACGCGATTTCCAGAGTTGACTATTAGAAAAACAAAACGGCCGCTCTTCCCTTTTCCCTTCCCGGGGAATAAACTTTTTAACTTTCGAGCCACCCCGAAAAGCTGAATTAGCGTGATTACTTCTTGCGGAAACCCCACCCGAGTGTGCCGGTGCTAATTTGAACTACGCCATTGTTATATTTTAGCGGTAATCGACGATTTTTGGTCAAATTGTGACGTCACTTTTGCACCAAAAAGTTGTAATTCCCAAGGTTTTGCGAATTTTGCATGACTCCACACAGGAAAGTTGTTCAGGATGCTCAACTTGGTCGATTTGTACCGTCAAAACGCGATTTCCAGAGTTGACTATTAGAAAAACAAAATGGCCGTTCTACCCTTTTCCCCAGCCGGGGAATAAACTTTTTAATTTTCGAGCCACCCCGAAAAGCTGAATTAGCGTGATTACTTCTTGCGGATACCCCACCCGAGTGTACCGGTGCTAATTTGAACTCCGTCATTGTTATATTTTGGCGGTAATCGACGATTTGGGGTCAAATTATGATGTCACTTTTGCACCAAAAAGGTGTAATTCCAAAGGTTTTGCGATTTTTGCATGACTCCACACAGGAAAGTTGTTCATGATGCTCAACTTGGTCGATTTGTACCGTCAAAACGCGATTTCCAGAGTTGACTATTAGAAAAACAAAATGGCCGCTCTACCCTTTCGCCTACCCGGGGAATAAACTTTTTAATTTTCGAGCCACCCCGAAAAGCTGAATTAGCGTGATTACTTCTTGCGGATACCCCACCCGAGTGTGCCGGTGCTAATTTGAACTTCGCCAATATTATATTTTGGCGGTAATCGACGATTTTTGGTCAAATTGTGACGTCACTTTTGCACCAAAAAGTTGAAATTCCCAAGGTTTTGCGAATTTTGCATGACTCGACACAGGAAAGTTGTTCAGGATGCTCAACTTGGTCGATTTGTACCGTCAAAACGCGATTTCCAGAGTTGACTATTAGAAAAACAAAATGGCCGCTCTTCCCTTTTCCCTTCCCGGGGAATAAACTTTTTAATTTTCGAGCCACCCCGAAAAGCCGAATTAGCGTGATTACTTCTTGCGGATACCCCCACCCGAGTGTGCCGGTGCTAATTTGAACTCCGCCAATTTTATATTTTGGTGGTAATCGACGATTTTTGGTCATATTGTGACGTCACTTTTGCACCAAAAAGTTGTAATTCCCAAGGTTTTGCGAATTTTGCATGACTCGACACAGGAAAGTTGTTCAGGATGCTCAACCTGGTCGATTTGTACCGTCAAATCGCGATTTCCAGAGTTGACTATTAGAAAAACAAAATGGCCGCTCTACCCTTTTCCCTTCCCGGGGAATAAAGTTTTTAATTTTCGAGCCACCCCGAAAAGCCGAATTAGCGTGATTACTTCTTGCGGATACCCCACCCGAGTGTGCCGGTGCTAATTTGAACTCCGCCATTGTTATATTTTGGCGGTAATCGACAATTTTTGGTCAAACTGTGA
This sequence comes from Asterias amurensis, assembly GCF_032118995.1. NCBI lineage: Eukaryota > Metazoa > Echinodermata > Asteroidea > Forcipulatida > Asteriidae > Asterias > Asterias amurensis. The sequence goes on from NC_092659.1 coordinate 11,053,519, forward strand.
CGTCACTTTTGCACCAAAAAGTTGTAATTCCAAAGGTTTTGCGATTTTTGCATAACTCCACACAGGAAAGTTGTTCAGGATGCTCAACCTGGTACCGTCAAAACGCGATTTCCAGAGTTGACTATTAGAAAAACAAAATGGCCGCTCTACCCTTTTCCCTTCCCGGGGAATAAACTTTTTAATTTTCGAGCCACCCCGAAAAGCCGAATTAGCGTGATTACTTCTTGCGGATACCCCACCCGAGTGTGCCGGTGCTAATTTGAACTCCGCCATTGTTATATTTTGGCGGTAATCGACGATTTTTGGGCAAACTGTGAGGTCACTTTTGCTTAAAAAAGTTGTAACTCCAAAGGTTTTGCGATTTTTGCATGACTCCACACAGGAAAGTTGTTCAGGATGCTCAACTTAGTCGATTTGTACCGTCAAAACGCGATTTCCAGAGTTGACTATTAGAAAAACAAAATGGCCGCTCTACCCTTTTCCCCAGCCGGGGAATAAACTTTTTAATTTTCGAGCCACCCCGAAAAGCTGAATTAGCGTGATTACTTCTTGCGGATACCCCACCCGAGTGTACCGGTGCTAATTTGAACTCCGTCATTGTTATATTTTGGCGGTAGTCGACGATTTTTGGACAAATTATGACGTCACTTTTGCACCAAAAAGTTGTAATTCCCAAGGTTTTGCGAATTTTGCATGACTCGACACAGGAAAGTTGTTCAGGATGCTCAACTTGGTCGATTTGTACCGTCAAAACGCGATTTCCAGAGTTGACTATTAGAAAAACAAAACGGCCGCTCTTCCCTTTTCCCTTCCCGGGGAATAAACTTTTTAATTTTCGAGCCACCCCGAAAAGCTGAATTAGCGTGATTACTTCTTGCGGAAACCCCACCCGAGTGTGCCGGTGCTAATTTGAACTACGCCATTGTTATATTTTAGCGGTAATCGACGATTTTTGGTCAAATTGTGACGTCACTTTTGCACCAAAAAGTTGTAATTCCCAAGGTTTTGCGAATTTTGCATGACTCCACACAGGAAAGTTGTTCAGGATGCTCAACTTGGTCGATTTGTACCGTCAAAACGCGATTTCCAGAGTTGACTATTAGAAAAACAAAATGGATGTTCTACCCTTTTCCCCAGCCGGGGAATAAACTTTTTAATTTTCGAGCCACCCCGAAAAGCTGAATTAGCGTGATTACTTCTTGCGGATACCCCACCCGAGTGTACCGGTGATAATTTGAACTCCGTCATTGTTATATTTTGGCGGTAATCGACGATTTGGGGTGAAATTATGATGTCACTTTTGCACCAAAAAGTTGTAATTCCCAAGGTTTTGCGAATTTTGCATGACTCCACACAGGAAAGTTGTTCAGGATGCTCAACTTGGTCGATTTGTACCGTCAAAACGCGATTTCCAGAGTTGACTATTAGAAAAACAAGATGGCCGCTCCTCCCTTTTTGCCTACCCGGGGAATAAACTTTTTAATTTTCGAGCCACCCCAAATAGCCGAATTAGCGTGATTACTTCTTGCGGATACCCCACCCGAGTGTACCGGTGCTAATTTGAACTCCGCCATTGTTATATTTTGGCGGTAATCGACGATTTTTGGTCAAATTGTGACGTCACTTTTGCACCAAAAAGTTGTAATTCCCAAGGTTTTGAGAATTTTGCATGACTCCTCACAGGAAAGTTGTTTAGGATGCTCAACCTGGTCGATTTGTACCGTCAAAACGCGATTTCCAGAGTTGACTATTAGAAAAACAAAATGGCCGCTCTACCCTTTCGCCTACCCGGGGAATAAACTTTTTAATTTTCGAGCCACCCCGAAAAGCTGAATTAGCGTGATTACTTCTTGCGGATACCCCACCCGAGTGTGCCGGTGCTAATTTGAACTCCGCCAATATTATATTTTGGCGGTAATCGACGATTTTTGGTCAAATTGTGACGTCACTTTTGCACCAAAAAGTTGAAATTCCCAAGGTTTTGCGAATTTTGCATGACTCGACACAGGAAAGTTGTTCAGGATGCTCAACTTGGTCGATTTGTACCGTCAAAACGCGATTTCCAGAGTTGACTATTAGAAAAACAAATTGGCCGCTCTTCCCTTTTCTCTTCCCGGGGAATAAACTTTTTAATTTTCGAGCCACCCCGAAAAGCCGAATTAGCGTGATTACTTCTTGCGGATACCCCACCCGAGTGTGCCGGTGCTAATTTGAACTCCGCCAATATTATATTTTGGTGGTAATCGACGATTTTTTGTCAAATTGTGACGTCACTTTTGCACCAAAAAGTTGTAATTCCCAAGGTTTTGCGAATTTTGCATGACTCCTCACAGGAAAGTTGTTCAGGATGCTCAACTTGGTCGATTTGTACCGTCAAAACGCGAATTCCAGAGTTGACTATTAGAAAAACAAAATGGCCGCTCTACCCTTTTCCCTACCCGGGGAATAAACGTTTTAATTTTCGAGCCACCCCGAAAAGCCGAATTAGCGTGATAACTTCTTGCGGATACCCCACCCGAGTGTACCGGTGCTAATTTGAACTCCGCCATTGTTATTATTTGGCGGTAATCGACGATTTTTGGTCAAAATTGTGACGTCACTTTTGCACCAAAAAGTTGTAATTCCAAAGGTTTTGCGAATTTTGCATGACTCCACACAGGAAAGTTGTTCAGGATGCTCAACTTGGTCGATTTGTACCGTCAAAACGCGATTTCCAGAGTTGACTATTAGAAAAACAAGACGGCCGCTCCTCCCTTTTTGCCTACCCGGGGAATAAACTTTTTAATTTTCGAGCCACCCCAAATAGCCGAATTAGCGTGATTACTTCTTGCGGATACCCCACCCGAGTGTACCGGTGCTAATTTGAACTCCGCTCTTGTTATATTTTGGCGGTAATCGACGATTTTTGGTCAAACTGTGACGTCACTTTTGCACCAAAAAGTTGTAATTCCCAAGGTTTTGCGAATTTTGCATGACTCCACACAGGAAAGTTGTTCAGGATGCTCAACTTGGTCGATTTGTACCGTCAAAACGCGATTTCCAGAGTTGACTATTAGAAAAACAAAATGGCCGCTCTACGCTTTTCCCTTCCCGGGGAATAAAGTTTTTAATTTTCGAGCCACCCCGAAAAGCCGAATTAGCGTGATTACTTCTTGCGGATACCCCACCCGAGTGTACCGGTGCTAATTTGAACTCCGCCATTGTTATATTTTGGCGGTAATCGACGATTTTTGGTCAAATTATGACGTCACTTTTGCACCAAAAAGTTGTAATTCCCAAGGTTTTGCGAATATTGCATGACTCCTCACAGGAAAGTTGTTCAGGATGCTCAACTTGGTCGATTTGTACCGTCAAAACGCGATTTCCAGAGTTGACTATTAGAAAAACAAAATGGCCGCTCTACCCTTTTCCCTACCCGGGGAATAAACTTTTTAATTTTCGAGCCACAGCAAATAGCCGAATTAGCGTGATAACTTCTTGCGGATACCCCACCCAAGTGTACCGGTGCTAATTTGAACTCCGTCATTGTTATATTTTGGCAGTAATCGACGATTTTTGGTCAAATTATGACGTCACTTTTGCTCCAAAAAGTTGTAATTTCCAAGGTTTTGCGAATTTTGCATGACTCCACACAGGAAAGTTGTTCAGGATGCTCAACTTGGTCGATTTGTACCGTCAAAACGCGATTTCCAGAGTTGACTATTAGAAAAACAAAATGGCCGCTCCTCCCTTTTTGCCTACCCGGGGAATAAACTTTTTAATTTTCGAGCCACCCCAAATAGCCGAATTAGCGTGATTACTTCTTGCGGATACCCCACCCGAGTGTACCGGTGCTAATTTGAACTCCGTCATTGTTATATTTTGGCGGTAATCGACGATTTTTGGTCAAATTATGACGTCACTTTTGCACCAAAAAGTTGTAATTCCCAAGGTTTTGCGAATTTTGCATGACTCCACACAGGAAAATTGTTCAGGATGCTCAACTTGGTCGATTTGTACCGTCAAAACGCGATTTCCAGAGTTGACTATTAGAAAAACAAAATGGCCGCTCTACGCTTTTCCCTTCCCCGGGAATAAACTTTTTAATTTTCGAGCCACCCCGAAAAGCCGAATTAGCGTGATTACTTCTTGCGGATACCCCACCCGAGTGTACCGGTGCTAATTTGAACTCCGCCATTGTTATATTTTGGCGGTAATCGACGATTTTTGGTCAAATTGTGACGTCACTTTTGCACCAAAAAGTTGTAATTCCCAAGGTTTTGCGAATTTTGCATGATTCCACACAGGAAAGTTGTTCAGGATGCTCAACTTGGTCGATTTGTACCGTCAAAACGCGATTTCCAGAGTTGACTATTAGAAAAACAAAATGGCCGCTCTACCCTTTTCCCCAGCCAGGGAATAAACTTTTTAATTTTCGAGCCACAGCAAATAGCCGAATTAGCGTGATTACTTCTTGCGGATACCCCACCCGAGTGTACCGGTGCTAATTTGAACTCCGTCATTGTTATATTTTGGCGGTAATCGACGATTTTTGGTCAAATTATGACGTCACTTTTGCACCAAAAAGTTGTAATTCCCAAGGTTTTGCGAATTTTGCATGACACCTCACAGGAAAGTTGTTCAGGATGCTCAACCTGGTCGATTTGTACCGTCAAAACGCGATTTCCAGAGTTGACTATTAGAAAAACAAAATGGCCGCTCTACCCTTTTCCCTTCCCTGGGAATAAAGTTTTTAATTTTCGAGCCACCCCGAAAAGCCAAATAAGCGTGATTACTTCTTGCGGATACCCCACCCGAGTGTACCGGTGCTAATTTGAACTCCGCCATTGTTATATTTTGGCGGTAGTCGACGATTTTTGGTCAAATTATGACGTTACTTTTGCACCAAAAAGTTGTAATTCCCAAGGTTTTGCGAATTTTGCATGACTCGACACAGGAAAGTTGTTCAGGATGCTCAACTTGGTCGATTTGTACCGTCAAAACGCGATTTCCAGAGTTGACTATTAGAAAAACAAAATGGCCGCTCTTCCCTTTTCCCTTCCCGGGGAATAAACTTTTTAATTTTCGAGCCACCCCGAAATGCCGAATTAGCGTGATTACTTCTTGCGGATACCTCACCCGAGTGTACCGGTGCTAATTTGAACTCCGCCAATATTATATTTTGGCGGTAATCGACGATTTTGTGTCAAATTGTGACGTCACTTTTGCAAAAAAGTTGTAATTCCCAAGGTTTTGCGAATTTTGCTTGACTCCTCACAGGAAAGTTGTTCAGGATGCTCAACCTGGTCGATTTGTACCTTCAAAACGCGATTTCCAGAGTTGACTATTAGAAAAACAAAATGGCCGCTCATCCCTTGTTGCCTACCCGGGGAATAAACTTTTTAATTTTCGAGCCACCCCAAATAGCCGAATTAGCGTGATTACTTCTTACGGATACCTCACCCGAGTGTACCGGTGCTAATTTGAACTCCGCCAATATTATATTTTGGCGGTAATCGACGATTTTGTGTCAAATTGTGACGTCACTTTTGCACCAAAAAGTTGTAATTCCCAAGGTTTTGCGAATTTTGCATGACTCCTCATAGGAAAGTTGTTTAGGATGCTCAACATGGTCGATTTGTATAGTCAAAACGCGATTTCCAGAGTTGACTATTAGAAAAACAAGATGGCCGCTCCTCCCTTTTCCCTACCCGGGGAATAAACTTTTTAATTTTCGAGCCAACCCGAAAAGCCGAATTAGCGTGATTACTTCTTGCGGATACCCCACCCGAGTGTACCGGTGCTAATTTGAACTCCGTCATTGTTATATTTTGGCGGTAATCGACGATTTTTGGTCAAAGTATGACGTCACTTTTGCACCAAAAAGTTGTAATTCCAAAGGTTTTGCGAATTTTGCATGACTCCACACAGGAAAGTTGTTCAGGATGCTCAACCTGGTCGATTTGTACCGTCAAAACGCGATTTCCAGAGTTGACTATTAGAAAAACAAAATGGCCGCTCTTCCCTTTTCCCTACCCGGGGAATAAACTTTTTTTTTAATTTTCGAGAAACCCCGAAAAGCCGAATTAGCGTGATTACTTCTTGCGGATACCTCACCCGAGTGTACCGGTGCTAATTTGAACTCCGCCAATATTATATTTTGGCGGTAATCGACGATTTTTGGTCAAATTGTGACGTCACTTTTGCACCAAAAACTTGTAATTCCCAAGGTTTTGCGAATTTTGCATGACTCCACACAGGAAAGTTGTTCAGGATGCTCAACTTGGTCGATTTGTACCGTCAAAACGCGAATTCCAGAGTTGACTATTAGAAAAACAAGATGGCCGCTCCTCCCTTGTTGCCTACCCGGGGAATAAACTTTTTAATTTTCGAGCCACCCCAAATAGCCGAATTAGCGTGATTACTTCTTGCGGATACCCCAGCCGAGTGTACCGGTGCTAATTCGAACTCCGTCATTGTTATATTTTGGCAGTAATCGACGATTTTTGGTCAAATTATGACGTCACTTTTGCACCAAAAAGTTGTAATTCCCAAGGTTTTGCGAATTTTGCATGACTCCTCACAGGAAAGTTGTTCAGGATGCTCAACTTGGTCGATTTGTACCGTCAAAACGCGATTTCCAGAGTTGACTATTAGAAAAACAAAATGGCCGCTCTACCCTTTTCTCCCACCCGGGGAATAAACTTTTTAATTTTCGAGCCACCCCGAAAAACCGAATTAGCGTGATTACTTCTTGCGGATACCCCACCTGAGTGTACCGGTGCTAATTTGAACTCCGTCATTGTTATATTTTGGCGGTAATCGACGATTTTTGTTCAAATTATGACGTCACTTTTGCACCAAAAAGTTGTAATTCCCAAGGTTTTGCGAATTTTGCATGACTCCTCATAGGAAAGTTGTTTAGGATGCTCAACCTGGTCGATTTGTACCGTCAAAACGCGATTTCCAGAGTTGACTATTAGAAAAACAAGATGGCCGCTCCTCCCTTTTCCCTACCCGGGGAATAAACTTTTTAATTTTCGAGCCAACCCGAAAAGCCGAATTAGCGTGATTACTTCTTGCGGATACCCCACCCGAGTGTACCGGTGCTAATTTGAACTCCGTCATTGTTATATTTTGGCGGTAATCGACGATTTTTGGTCAAAGTATGACGTCACTTTTGCACCAAAAAGTTGTAATTCCCAAGGTTTAGCGAATTTTGCATGACTCCACACAGGAAAGTTGTTCGGGATGCTCAACTTGGTCGATTTGTACCGTCAAAACGCGATTTCCAGAGTTGACTATTAGAAAAACAAGATGGCCGCTCCTCCCTTTTTGCCTACCCGGGGAATAAACTTTTTAATTTTCGAGCCACCCCAAATAGCCGAATTAGCGTGATTACTTCTTGCGGATACCCCACCCGAGTGTACCGGTGCTAATTTGAACTCCGTCATTGTTATATTTTGGCGGTAATCGACGATTTTTGGTCAAATTATGACGTCACTTTTGCACCAAAAAGTTGTAATTCCCAAGGTTTTGCGAATTTTGCATGACTCGACACAGGAAAATTGTTCAGGATGCTCAACTTGGTCGATTTGTACCGTCAAAACGCGATTTCCAGAGTTGACTATTAGAAAAACAAAACGGCCGCTCTTCCCTTTTCCCTTCCCGGGGAATAAACTTTTTAATTTTCGAGCCACCCCGAAAAGCTGAATTAGCGTGATTACTTCTTGCGGAAACCCCACCCGAGTGTACCGGTGCTAATTTGAACTACGCCATTGTTATATTTTAGCGGTAATCGACGATTTTTGGTCAAATTGTGACGTCACTTTTGCACCAAAAAGTTGTAATTCCCAAGGTTTTGCGAATTTTGCATGACTCGACACAGGAAAGTTGTTCAGGATGCTCAACTTGGTCGATTTGTACCGTCAAAACGCGATTTCCAGAGTTGACTATTAGAAAAACAAAATGGCCGTTCTACCCTTTTCCCCAGCCGGGGAATAAACTTTTTAATTTTCGAGCCACCCCGAAAAGCTGAATTAGCGTGATTACTTCTTGCGGATACCCCACCCGAGTGTACCGGTGCTAATTTGAACTCCGTCATTGTTATATTTTGGCGGTAATCGACGATGTGGGGTCAAATTATGATGTCACTTTTGCACCAAAAAGTTGTAATTCCCAAGGTTTTGCGAATTTTGCATGACTCCACACAGGAAAGTTGTTCAGGATGCTCAACTTGGTCGATTTGTACCGTCAAAACGCGATTTCCAGAGTTGACTATTAGAAAAACAAGATGGCCGCTTCTCCCTTTTTGCCTACCCGGGGAATAAACTTTTTAATTTTCGAGCCACCCCAAATAGCCGAATTAGCGTGATTACTTCTTGCGGATACCCCACCCGAGTGTACCGGTGCTAATTTGAACTCCGCCATTGTTATATTTTGGCGGTAATCGACGATTTTTGGTCAAATTGTGACGTCACTTTTGCACCAAAAAGTTGTAATTCCCAAGGTTTTGAGAATTTTGCATGACTCCTCACAGGAAAGTTGTTTAGGATGCTCAACCTGGTCGATTTGTACCGTCAAAACGCGATTTCCAGAGTTGACTATTAGAAAAACAAAATGGCCGCTCTACCCTTTCGCCTACCCGGGGAATAAACTTTTTAATTTTCGAGCCACCCCGAAAAGCTGAATTAGCGTGATTACTTCTTGCGGATACCCCACCCGAGTGTGCCGGAGCTAATTTGAACTCCGCCAATATTATATTTTTGCGGTAATCGACGATTTTTGGTCAAATTGTGACGTCACTTTTGCACCAAAAAGTTGAAATTCCCAAGGTTTTGCGAATTTTGCATGACTCGACACAGGAAAGTTGTTCAGGATGCTCAACTTGGTCGATTTGTACCGTCAAAACGCGATTTCCAGAGTTGACTATTAGAAAAACAAAATGGCCGCTCTTCCCTTTTCTCTTCCCGGGGAATAAACTTTTTAATTTTCGAGCCACCCCGAAAAGCCGAATTAGCGTGATTACTTCTTGCGGATACCCCACCCGAGTGTGCCGGTGCTAATTTGAACTCCGCCAATATTACATTTTTGGTGGTAATCGACGATTTTTTGTCAAATTGTGACGTCACTTTTGCACCAAAAAGTTGTAATTCCCAAGGTTTTGCGAATTTTGCATGACTCCTCACAGGAAAGTTGTTCAGGATGCTCAACTTGGTCGATTTGTACCGTCAAAACGCGATTTCCAGAGTTGACTATTAGAAAAACAAAATGGCCGCTCTACCCTTTTCCCTACCCGGGGAATAAACTTTTTAATTTTCGAGCCACACCGAAAAGCCGAATTAGCGTGATAACTTCTTGCGGATACCCCACCCGAGTGTACCGGTGCTAATTTGAACTCCGCCATTGTTATTATTTGGCGGTAATCGACGATTTTTGGTCAAAATTGTGACGTCACTTTTGCACCAAAAAGTTGTAATTCCAAAGGTTTTGTGAATTTTGCATGACTCCACACAGGAAAGTTGTTCAGGATGCTCAACTTGGTCGATTTGTACCGTCAAAACGCGACTTCCAGAGTTGACTATTAGAAAAACAAGATGGCCGCTCATCCCTTTTTGCCTACCCGGGGAATAAACTTTTTAATTTTCGAGCCACCCCAAATAGCCGAATTAGCGTGATTACTTCTTGCGGATACCCCACCCGAGTGTACCGGTGCTAATTTGAACTCCGTCATTGTTATATTTTGGCGGTAATCGACGATTTTCTGTCAAATTATGACGTCACTTTTGCACCAAAAAGTTGTAATTCCCAAGGTTTTGCGAATTTTGCATGACTCCTCACAAGAAAGTTGTTCAGGATGCTCAACCTGGTCGATTTGTACCGTGAAAACGCGATTTCCAGAGTTGACTATTAGAAAAACAAAATGGCCGCTCTACCCTTTTCCCTTCCCGGGGAATAAAGTTTTTAATTTTCGAGCCACCCCGAAAAGCCGAATTAGCGTGATTACTTCTTGCGGATACCACACCCGAGTGTACCGGTGCTAATTTGAACTCTGCCATTGTTATATTTTGGCGGTAATCGACGATTTTTGGTCAAATTGTGACGTCACTTTTGCACCAAAAAGTTGTAATTCCAAAGGTTTTGCGAATTTTGCATGACTCCACACAGGAAAGTTGTTCAGGATGCTCAACTTGGTCGATTTGTACCGTCAAAACGCGATTTCCAGAGTTGACTATTAGAAAAACAAAATGGCCGCTCTACGCTTTTCCCCAGCCGGGGAATAAACTTTTTAATTTTCGAGCAACCCCAAATAGCCGAATTAGCGTGATAACTTCTTGCGGATACCCCACCCGAGTGTACCGGTGCTAATTTGAACTCCGTCATTGTTATATTTTGGCGGTAATCGACGATTTTTGGTCAAATTATGACGTCACTTTTGCACCAAAAAGTTGTAATTCCCAAGGTTTTGCGAATTTTGCATGACTCCTCACAGGAAAGTTGTTTAGGATGCTCAACCTGGTCGATTTGTACCGTGAAAACGCGATTTCCAGAGTTGACTATTAGAAAAACAAAATGGCCGCTCTACCCTTTTCCCTTCCCGGGGAATAAAGTTTTTAATTTTCGAGCCAGCCAGAAAAGCAGAATTAGCGTGATTACTTCTTGCGGATACCACACCCGAGTGTACCGGTGCTAATTTGAACTCCGCCATTGTTATATTTTGGCGGTAATCGACGATTTTTGGTCAAATTGTGACGTCACTTTTGCACCAAAAAGTTGTAATTCCAAAGGTTTTGCGAATTTTGCATGACTCCACACAGGAAAGTTGTTCAGGATGCTCAACTTGGTCGATTTGTACCGTCAAAACGCGATTTCCAGAGTTGACTATTAGAAAAACAAAATGGCCGCTCTACCCTTTTCCCCAGCCAGGGATTAAACTTTTTAATTTTCGAGCCACCCCGAAAAGCTGAATTAGCGTGATTACTTCTTGCGGATACCCCACCCGAGTGTACCGGTGCTAACTTGAACTCCGTCATTGTTATATTTTGGCGGTAATCGACGATTTTTGGTCAAATTATGACGTCACTTTTGCACCAAAAAGTTGTAATTTCCAAGGTTTTGCGAATTTTGCATGACTCGACACAGGAAAGTTGTTCAGGATGCTCAACTTGGTCGATTTGTACCGTCAAAACGCGATTTCCAGAGTTGACTATTAGAAAAACAAAATGGCCGCTCCTCCCTTTATGCCTACCCGGGGAATAAACTTTTTAATTTTCGAGCCACCCCAAATAGCCGAATTAGCGTGATTACTTCTTGCGGATACCCCACCCGAGTGTACCGGTGCTAATTTGAACTCCGTCATTGTTATATTTTGGCGGTAATCGACGATTTTTGGTCAAATTATGACGTCACTTTTGCACCAAAAAGTTGTAATTCCCAAGGTTTTGCGAATTTTGCATGACTCCACACAGGAAAGTTGTTCAGGATGCTCAACTTGGTCGATTTGTACCGTCAAAACGCGAATTCCAGAGTTGACTATTAGAAAAACAAAATGGCCGCTCTACGCTTTTCCCTTCCCGGGGAATAAACTTTTTAATTTTCGAGCCACCCCGAAAAGCCGAATTAGCGTGATTACTTCTTGCGGATACCCCACCCGAGTGTACCGGTGCTAATTTGAACTCCGCCATTGTTATATTTTGGCGGTAATCGACAATTTTTGGTCAAATTATGACGTCACTTTTGCACCAAAAAGTTGTAATTCCCAAGGTTTTGCGAATTTTGCATGATTCCACACAGGAAAGTTGTTCAGGATGCTCAACTTGGTCGATTTGTACCGTCAAAACGCGATTTCCAGAGTTGACTATTAGAAAAACAAAATGGCCGTTCTTCCCTTTTCCCTTCCCGGGGAATAAACTTTTTAATTTTCGAGCCACCCCGAAAAGCCGAATTAGCGTGATTACTTCTTGCGGAAACCCCACCCGAGTGTACCGGTGCTAATTTGAACTCCGCCAATATTATATTTTGGCGGTAATCGACAATTTTTGGTCAAATTGTGACGTCACTTTTGCACCAAAAAGTTGAAATTCCCAAGGTTTTGCGAATTTTGCATGACTCGACACAGGAAAGTTGTTCAGGATGCTCAACCTGGTCGGTTTGTACCGTCAAAACGCGATTTCCAGAGTTGACTATTAGAAAAACAAAATGGCCGCTCTACCCGTTTTCCTACCCAGGGAACCAACTTTTTAATTTTCGAGCCACCCCGAAAAGCCGAATTAGCGTGATTACTTCTTGCGGATACCCCACCCGAGTGTACCGGTGCTAATTTGAACTCCGTCATTGTTATATTTTGGCGGTAATCGACGATTTTTGGTCAAATTATGACGTCACTTTTGCACCAAAAAGTTGTAATTCCCAAGGTTTTGCGAATTTTGCATGACTCCTCACAGGAAAGTTGTTCAGGATGCTCAACCTGGTCGATTTGTACCGTCAAAACGCGATTTCCAGAGTTGACTATTAGAAAAACAAAAGGGCCGCTCTTCCCTTTTTGCCCGCCCGGGGAATAAAGTTTTTAATTTTCGAGCCCCCCCCCCCCCCGAAAAGCCGAATTAGCGTGATTACTTCTTGCGGATACCCCGCCCGAGTGTACCGGTGCTCATTTGAACTCCGCCATTGTTATATTTTGGCGGTAATCGACGATTTTTGGTCAAATTGTGACGTCACTTTTGCACCAAAAAGTTGTAATTCCCAAGGTTTTGCGAATTTTGCATGACTCCACACAGGAAAGTTGTTCAGGATGCTCAACTTGGTCGATTTGTACCGTCAAAACGCGTTTTCCAGAGTTGACTATTAGAAAAACAAAATGGCCGCTCTACCCTATTCCCTTCCCGGGGAATAAACTTTTTAATTTTCGAGCCCCCCCCCCGAAAAGCCGAATTAGCGTGATTACGGAATAAACTTTTTAAATTTCGAGCCACCCCGAAAAGCCGAATTAGCGTGATTACTTCTTGCGGATACCCCACCCGAGTGTGCCGGTGCTAATTTGAACTACGCCATTGTTATATTTTGGCGGTAATCGACGATTTTTGGTCAAATTGTGACGTCACTTTTGCACCAAAAAGTTGTAATTCCCAAGGTTTTGCGAATTTTGCATGACTCCACACAGGAAAGTTGTTCAGGATGCTCAACTTGGTCGATTTGTACCGTCAAAACGCGATTTCCAGAGTTGACTATTAGAAAAACAAAATGGCCGCTCTTCCCTTTTCCCTTCCCGGGGAATAAATTTTTTAATTTTCGAGCCACCCCGAAAAGCCGAATTAGCGTGATTACACCCGAGTGTGCCGGTGCTAATTTGAACTCCGCCAATATTTAATTTTGGCGGTAATCGACAATTTTTGGTCAAATTGTGACGTCACTTTTGCACCAAAAAGTTGAAATTCCCAAGGTTTTGCGAATTTTGCATGACTCGACACAGGAAAGTTGTTCAGGATGCTCAACCTGGTCGGTTTGTACCGTCAAAACGCGATTTCCAGAGTTGACTATTAGAAAAACAAAATGGCCGCTCTACCCTTTTTCCTACCCGGGGAACAAACTTTTTAATTTTCGAGCCACCCCGAAAAGCCGAATTAGCGTGATTACTTCTTGCGGATACCCCACCCGAGTGTACAGGTGCTAATTTGAACTCCGTCATTGTTATATTTTGGCGGTAATCGACGATTTTTGGTCAAATTATGACGTCACTTTTGCACCAAAAAGTTGTAATTCCCAAGGTTTTACGAATTTTGCATGACTCCTCACAGGAAAGTTGTTCAGGATGCTCAACCTGGTCGATTTGTACCGTCAAAACGCGATTTCCAGAGTTGACTGTTAGAAAAACAAAAGGGCCGCTCTTCCCTTTTTGCCTGCCCGGGGAATAAAGTTTTTAATTTTCGAGCCCCCCCCCCCCCCGAAAAGCCGAATTAGCGTGATTACTTCTTGCGGATACCCCACCCGAGTGTACCGGTGCTCATTTGAACTCCGCCATTGTTATATTTTGGCGGTAATCGACGATTTTTGGTCAAATTGTGACGTCACTTTTGCACCAAAAAGTTGTAATTCCCAAGGTTTTGCGAATTTTGCATGACTCCACACAGGAAAGTTGTTCAGGATGCTCAACTTGGTCGATTTGTACCGTCAAAACGCGATTTCCAGAGTTGACTATTAGAAAAACAAAATGGCCGCTCTACCCTTTTCCCTTCCCGGGGAATAAACTTTTTAATTTTCGAGCCCCCCCGAAAAGCCGAATTAGCGTGATTACTTCTTGCGGATACCCCACCAGAGTGTACCGGTGCTAATTTGAACTCCGTCATTGTTATATTTTGGCGGTAATCGACGATTTTGGGTCAAATTATGACGTCACTTTTGCACCAAAAAGTTGTAATTCCCAAGGTTTTGCCAATTTTGCATGACTCCACACAGGAAAGTTGTTCAGGATGCTCAACTTGGTCGATTTGTACCGTCAAAACGCGATTTCCAGAGTTGACTATTAGAAAAACAAGATGGCCGCTCCTCCCTTTTTGCCTACCCGGGGAATTCACTTTTTAATTTTCGAGCCACCCCAAATAGCCGAATAATCGTGATTACTTCTTGCGGATACCCCACTCGAGTGTACCGGTGCTAATTTGAACTCCGCCATTGTTATATTTTGGCGGTAATCGACGATTTTTGGTCAAATTATGACGTCACTTTTGCACCAAAAAGCTGTAATTCCCAAGGTTTTGCGAATTTTGCATGACTCCACACAGGAAAGTTGTTCAGGATGCTCAACTTGGTCGATTTGTACCGTCAAAACGCGAATTCCAGAGTTGACTATTAGAAAAACAAAATGGCCGCTCTTCCCTTTTCCCTTCCCGGGGAATAAACTTTTTAATTTTCGAGCCACCCCGAAAAGCTGAATTAGCGTGATTACTTCTTGCGGATACCCCACCCGAGTGTACCGGTGCTAATTTGAACTCCGTCATTGTTATATTTTGGCGGTAATCGACGATTTTTGGTCAAATTATGACGTCACTTTTGCACCAAAAAGTTGTAATTCCCAAGGTTTTGCGAATTTTGCATGACTCCACACAGGAAAGTTGTTCAGGATGCTCAACTTGGTCGATTTGTACCGTCAAAACGCGATTTCCAGAGTTGACTATTAGAAAAACAAAATGGCCGCTCTTCCCTTTTCCCTTCCCGGAGAATAAACTTTTTAAATTTTGAGCCACCCCGAAAAGCCGAATTAGCGTGATTACTTCTTGCGGATACCCCACCCGAGTGTGCCGGTGCTAATTTGAACTACGCCATTGTTATATTTTGGCGGTAATCGACGATTTTTGGTCAAATTGTGACGTTACTTTTGCACCAAAAAGTTGTAATTCCCAAGGTTTTGCGAATTTTGCATGACTCCACACAAGGAAGTTGTTCAGGATGCTCAACTTGGTCGATTTGTACCGTCAAAACGCGATTTCCAGAGTTGACTATTAGAAAAACAAAATGGCCGCTCTTCCCTTTTCCCTTCCCGGGGAATAAACTTTTTAATTTTCGAGCCACCCCAAAAAGCCGAATTAGCGTGATTACACCCGAGTGTGCCGGTGCTAATTTGAACTCCGCCAATATTATATTTTGGCGGTAATCGACAATTTTTGGTCAAATTGTGACGTCACTTTTGCACCAAAAAGTTGAAATTCCCAAGGTTTTGCGAATTTTGCATGACTCGACACAGGAAAGTTGTTCAGGATGCTCAACCTGGTCGGTTTGTACCGTCAAAACGCGATTTCCAGAGTTGACTATTAGAAAAACAAAATGGCCGCTCTACCCTTTTTCCTACCCGGGGAACAAACTTTTTAATTTTCGAGCCACCCCGAAAAGCCGAATTAGCGTGATTACTTCTTGCGGATACCCCACCCGAGTGTACAGGTGCTAATTTGAACTCCGTCATTGTTATATTTTGGCGGTAATCGACGATTTTTGGTCAAATTATGACGTCACTTTTGCACCAAAAAGTTGTAATTCCCAAGGTTTTACGAATTTTGCATGACTCCTCACAGGAAAGTTGTTCAGGATGCTCAACCTGGTCGATTTGTACCGTCAAAACGAGATTTCCAGAGTTGACTGTTAGAAAAACAAAAGGGCCGCTCTTCCCTTTTTGCCTGCCCGGGGAATAAAGTTTTTAATTTTCGAGCCCCCCCGAAAAGCCGAATTAGCGTGATTACTTCTTGCGGATACCCCACCCGAGTGTACCGGTGCTCATTTGAACTCCGCCATTGTTATATTTTGGCGGTAATCGACGATTTTTGGTCAAATTGTGACGTCACTTTTGCACCAAAAAGTTGTAATTCCCAAGGTTTTGCGAATTTTGCATGACTCCACACAGGAAAGTTGTTCAGGATGCTCAACTTGGTCGATTTGTACCGTCAAAACGCGATTTCCAGAGTTGACTATTAGAAAAACAAAATGGCCGCTCTACCCTTTTCCCTTCCCGGGGAATAAACTTTTTAATTTTCGAGCCCCCCCGAAAAGCCGAATTAGCGTGATTACTTCTTGCGGATACCCCACCCGAGTGTACCGGTGCTAATTTGAACTCCGTCATTGTTATATTTTGGCGGTAATCGACGATTTTTGGTCAAATTATGACGTCACTTTTGCACCAAAAAGTTGTAATTCCCAAGGTTTTGCCAATTTTGCATGACTCCACACAGGAAAGTTGTTCAGGATGCTCAACTTGGTCGATTTGTACCGTCAAAACGCGATTTCCAGAGTTGACTATTAGAAAAACAAGATGGCCGCTCCTCCCTTTTTGCCTACCCGGGGAATAAACTTTTTAATTTTCGAGCCACCCCAAATAGCCGAATAAGCGTGATTACTTCTTGCGGATACCCCACTCGAGTGTACCGGTGCTAATTTGAACTCCGCCATTGTTATATTTTGGCGGTAATCGACGATTTTTGGTCAAATTATGACGTCACTTTTGCACCAAAAAGTTGTAATTCCCAAGGTTTTGCAAACTTTGCATGACTCCACACAGGAAAGTTGTTCAGGATGCTCAACTTGGTCGATTTGTACCGTCAAAACGCGATTTCCAGAGTTGACTATTAGAAAAACAAAATGGCCGCTCTTCCCTTTTCCCTTCCCGGGGAATAAACTTTTTAAAATTCGAGCCACCCCGAAAAGCCGAATTAGCGTGATTACTTCTTGCGGATACCCCACCCGAGTGTGCCGGTGCTAATTTGAACTACGCCATTGTTATATTTTGGCGGTAATCGACGATTTTTGGTCAAATTGTGACGTCACTTTTGCACCAAAAAGTTGTAATTCCCAAGGTTTTGCGAATTTTGCATGACTCCACACAGGAAAGTTGTTCAGGATGCTCAACTTGGTCGATTTGTACCGTCAAAACGCGATTTCCAGAGTTGACTATTAGAAAAACAAAATGGCCGCTCTTCCCTTTTCCCTTCGCGGGGAATAAACTTTTTAATTTTCGAGCCACCCCGAAAAGCCGAATTAGCGTGATTACTTCTTGCGGAAACCGCACCCGAGTGTGCCGGTGCTAATTTGAACTCCGCCAATATTATATTTTGGCGGTAATCGACAATTTTTGGTCAAATTGTGACGTCACTTTTGCACCAAAAAGTTGAAATTCCCAAGGTTTTGCGAATTTTGCATGACTCGACACAGGAAAGTTGTTCAGGATGCTCAACCTGGTCGGTTTGTACCGTCAAAACGCGATTTCCAGAGATGACTATTAGAAAAACAAAATGGCCGCTCTACCCTTTTTCCTACCCGGGGAACAAACTTTTTAATTTTCGAGCCACCCCGAAAAGCCGAATTAGCTTGATTACTTCTTGTGGATACCCCACCCGAGTGTACAGGTGCTAATTTGAACTCCGTCATTGTTATATTTTGGCGGTAATCGACGATTTTTGGTCAAATTATGACGTCACTTTTGCACCAAAAAGTTGTAATTCCCAAGGTTTTACGAATTTTGCATGACTCCTCACAGGAAAGTTGTTCAGGATGCTCAACCTGGTCGATTGGTACCGTCAAAACGCGATTTCCAGAGTTGACTATTAGAAAAACAAAAGGGCCGCTCTTCCCTTTTTGCCTGCCCGGGGAATAAAGTTTTTAATTTTCGAGCCCCCCCGAAAAGCCGAATTAGCGTGATTACTTCTTGCGGATACCCCACCCGAGTGTACCGGTGCTCATTTGAACTCCGCCATTGTTATATTTTGGCGGTAATCGACGATTTTTGGTCAAATTGTGACGTCACTTTTGCACCAAAAAGTTGTAATTCCCAAGGTTTTGCGAATTTTGCATGACTCCACACAGGAAAGTTGTTCAGGATGCTCAACTTGGTCGATTTGTACCGTCAAAACGCGATTTCCAGAGTTGACTATTAGAAAAACAAAATGGCCGCTCTACCCTTTTCCCTTCCCGGGGAATAAACTTTTTAATTTTCGAGCCCCCCCGAAAAGCCGAATTAGCGTGATTACTTCTTGCGGATACCCCACCCGAGTGTACCGGTGCTAATTTGAACTCCGTCATTGTTATATTTTGGCGGTAATCGACGATTTTTGGTCAAATTATGACGTCACTTTTGCACCAAAAAGTTGTAATTCCCAAGGTTTTGCCAATTTTGCATGACTCCACACAGGAAAGTTGTTCAGGATGCTCAACCTGGTCGATTTGTACCGTCAAAACGCGATTTCCAGAGTTGACTATTAGAAAAACAAAAGGGCCGCTCTTCCCTTTTTGCCTGCCCGGGGAATAAAGTTTTTAATTTTCGAGCCCCCCCGAAAAGCCGAATTAGCGTGATTACTTCTTGCGGATACCCCACCCGAGTGTACCGGTGCTCATTTGAACTCCGCCATTGTTATATTTTGGCGGTAATCGACGATTTTTGGTCAAATTGTGACGTCACTATTTCACCAAAAAGTTGTAATTCCCAAGGATTTGCGAATTTTGCATGACTCCACACAGGAAAGTTGTTCAGGATGCTCAACTTGGTCGATTTGTACCGTCAAAACGCGATTTCCAGAGTTGACTATTAGAAAAACAAAATGGCCGCTCTACCCTTTTCCCTTCCCGGGGAATAAACTTTTTAATTTTCGAGCCCCCCCGAAAAGCCGAATTAGCGTGATTACTTCTTGCGGATACCCCACCCGAGTGTACCGGTGCTAATTTGAACTCCGTCATTGTTATATTTTGGCGGTAATCGACGATTTTTGGTCAAATTATGACGTCACTTTTGCACCAAAAAGTTGTAATTCCCAAGGTTTTGCCAATTTTGCATGACTCCACACAGGAAAGTTGTTCAGGATGCTCAACTTGGTCGATTTGTACCGTCAAAACGCGATTTCCAGAGTTGACTATTAGAAAAACAAGATGGCCGCTCCTCCCTTTTTGCCTACCCGGGGAATAAACTTTTTAATTTTCGAGCCACCCCAAATAGCCGAATAAGCGTGATTACTTCTTGCGGATACCCCACTCGAGTGTACCGGTGCTAATTTGAACTCCGCCATTGTTATATTTTGGCGGTAATCGACGATTTTTGGTCAAATTATGACGTCACTTTTGCACCAAAAAGTTGTAATTCCCAAGGTTTTGCGAATTTTGCATGACTCCACACAGGAAAGTTGTTCAGGATGCTCAACTTGGTCGATTTGTACCGTCAAAACGCGAATTCCAGAGTTGACTATTAGAAAAACAAAATGGCCGCTCTTCCCTTTTCCCTTCCGGGGAATAAACTTTTTAATTTTCGAGCCACCCCGAAAAGATGAATTAGCGTGATTACTTCTTGCGGATACCCCACCCGAGTGTACCGGTGCTAATTTGAACTCCGTCATTGTTATATTTCGGCGGTAATCGAAGATTTTTGGTCAAATTGTGACGTCACTTTTGCACCAAAAAGTTTTAATTCCCAAGGTTTTGCGAATTTTGCATGACTCCTCACAGGAAAGTTGTTCAGGATGCTCAACTTGGTCGATTTGTACCGTCAAAACGCGATTTCCAGAGTTGACTATTAGAAAAACAAAATGGCCGCTCTTCCCTTTTCCCTTCCCGGGGAATAAACTTTTTAATTTTCGAGCCACCCCGAAAAGCCGAATTAGCGTGATTACTTCTTGCGGATACCCCACCCGAGTGTGCCGGTGCTAATTTGAACTCCGCCAATATTATATTTTGGCGGTAATCGACAATTTTTGGTCAAATTGTGATGTTACTTTTGCACCAAAAAGATGAAATTCCCAAGGTTTTTCGAATTTTGCATGACTCGACACAGGAAAGTTGTTCAGGATGCTCAACCTGGTCGGTTTGTAGCGTCAAAACGCGATTTCCAGAGTTGACTATTAGAAAAACAAAATGGCCGCTCTTCCCTTTTCCCTTCCCGGGGAATAAACTTTTTAATTTTCGAGCCACCCTGAAAAGCCGAATTAGCGTGATTACTTCTTGCGGAAACCCCACCCGAGTGTGCCGGTGCTAAATTAAACTCCGCCAATATTATATTTTGGCGGTAATCGACAATTTTTGGTCAAATTGTGACGTCACTTTTGCACCAAAAAGTTGAAATTCCCAAGGTTTTGCGAATTTTGCATGACTCCACACAGGAAAGTTGTTCAGGATGCTCAACCTGGTCGGTTTGTACCGTCAAAACGCGATTTCCAGAGTTGACTATTAGAAAAACAAAATGGCCGCTCTACCCTTTCCCTACCCGGGGAACAAACTTTTTAATTTTCGAGCCACCCCGAAAAGCCGAATTAGCGTGATTACTTCTTGCGGATACCCCACCCGAGTGTACCGGTGCTAATTTGAACTCCGTCATTGTTATATTTTGGCGGTAATCGACGATTTTTGGTCAAATTATGACGTCACTTTTGCACCAAAAAGTTGTAATTCCCAAGGTTTTGCGAATTTTGCATGACTCCTCACAGGAAAGTTGTTTAGGATGCTCAACCTGGTCGATTTGTACCGTCAAAACGCGATTTCCAGAGTTGACTATTAGAAAAACAAAAGGGCCGCTCTTCCCTTTTTGCCTGCCCGGGGAATAAAGTTTTTAATTTTCGAGCCCCCCCGAAAAGCCGAATTAGCGTGATTACTTCTTGCGGATACCCCACCCGAGTGTACCGGTGCTCATTTGAACTCCGCCATTGTTATATTTTGGCGGTAATCGACGATTTTTGGTCAATTTGTGACGTCACTTTTGCACCAACAAGTTGTAATTCCCAAGGTTTTGCGAATTTTGCATGACTCCACACAGGAAAGTTGTTCAGGATGCTCAACTTGGTCGATTTGTACCGTCAAAACGCGATTTCCAGAGTTGACTAGTAGAAAAAGAAAATGGCCGCTCTACCCTTTTCCCTTCCCGGGGAATAAACTTTTTAATTTTCGAGCCCCCCCCCCCCGAAAAGCCGAATTAGCGTGATTACTTCTTGCGGATACCCCACCCGAGTGTACCGGTGCTAATTTGAACTCCGCCAATATTATATTTTGGCGGTAATCGACAATTTTTGGTCAAATTGTGACGTCACTTTTGCACCAAAAAGTTGAAATTCCCAAGGTTTTGCGAATTTTGCATGACTCCACACAGGAAAGTTGTTCAGGATGCTCAACTTGGTCGATTTGTACCGTCAAAACGCGAATTCCAGAGTTGACTATTAGAAAAACAAAATGGCCGCTCTTCCCTTTTCCCTGCCCGGGGAATAAACTTTTTAATTTTCGAGCCACCCCGAAAAGCCGAATTAGCGTGATTACTTCTTGCGGAAACCCCACCCGAGTGTGCCTGTGCTAATTTGAACTCCGCCAATATTATATTTTGGCGGTAATCGACAATTTTTGGTCAAATTGTGACGTCACTTTTGCACCAAAAAGTTGAAATTCCTTAGGTTTTGCGAATTTTGCATGACTCGACACAGGAAAGTTGTTCAGGATGCTCAACCTGGTCGGTTTGTACCGTCAAAACGCGATTTCCAGAGTTGACTATTAGAAAAACAAAATGGCCGCTTTACCCTTTTCCCTACCCTGGGAACAAACTTTTTAATTTTCGAGCCACCCCGAAAAGCCGAATTAGCGTGATTACTTCTTGCGGATACCCCACCCGAGTGTACCGGTGCTAATTTGAACTCCGTCATTGTTATATTTTGGCGGTAATCTACGATTTTTTGTCAAATTATGACGTCACCTTTGCACCAAAAAGTTGTAATTCCCAAGGTTTTGCGAATTTTGCATGACTCCTCACAGGAAAGTTGTTCAGGATGCTCAACTTGGTCGATTTGTACCGTCAAAACGCGATTTCCAGAGTTGACTATTAGAAAAACAAAAGGGCCGCTCTTCCCTTTTTGCCTGCGTGGGGAATAAAGTTTTTAATTTTCGAGCCCCCCCGAAAAGCCGAATTAGCGTGATTACTTCTTGCGGATACCCCACCCGAGTGTACCGGTGCTCATTTGAACTCCGCCATTGTTATATTTTGGCGGTAATCGACGATTTTTGGTCAAATTGTGACGTCACTTTTGCACCAAAAAGTTGTAATTCCCAAGGTTTTGCGAATTTTGCATGACTCGACACAGGAAAGTTGTTCAGGATGCTGAACTTGGTCGATTTGTACCGTCAAAACGCGATTTCCAGAGTTGACTATTAGAAAAACAAAATGGCCGCTCTACCCTTTTCCCTTCCCGGGGAATAAACTTTTTAATTTTCGAGCCCCCCCGAAAAGCCGAATTAGCGTGATTACTTCTTGCGGATACCCCACCCGAGTGTACCGGTGCTAATTTGAACTCCGTCATTGTTATATTTTGGCGGTCATCGCCGATTTTGGGTCAAATTATGACGTCACTTTTGCACCAAAAAGTTGTAATTCCCAAGGTTTTGCCAATTTTGCATGACTCCACGCAGGAAAGTTGTTCAGGATGCTCAACTTGGTCGATTTGTACCGTCAAAACGCGATTTCCAGAGTTGACTATTAGAAAAACAAGATGGCCGCTCCTCCCTTTTTGCCTACCCGGGGAATAAAGTTTTTAATTTTCGAGCCACCCCAAATAGCCGAATAAGCGTGATTACTTCTTGCGGATACCCCACTCGAGTGTACCGGTGCTAATTTGAACTCCGCCATTGTTATATTTTGGCGGTAATCGACGATTTTTGGTCAATTTGTGACGTCACTTTTGCACCAACAAGTTGTAATTCCCAAGGTTTTGCGAATTTTGCATGACTCCACACAGGAAAGTTGTTCAGGATGCTCAACTTGGTCGATTTGTACCGTCAAAACGCGATTTCCAGAGTTGACTAGTAGAAAAACAAAATGGCCGCTCTACCCTTTTCCCTTCCCGGGGAATAAACTTTTTAATTTTCGAGCCCCCCCCCCCCCCCGAAAAGCCGAATTAGCGTGATTACTTCTTGCGGATACCCCACCCGAGTGTACCGGTGCTAATTTGAACTCCGCCAATATTATATTTTGGCGGTAATCGACAATTTTTGGTCAAATTGTGACGTCACTTTTGCACCAAAAAGTTGAAATTCCCAAGGTTTTGCCAATTTTGCATGACTCCACACAGGAAAGTTGTTCAGGATGCTCAACTTGGTCGATTTGTACCGTCAAAACGCGAATTCCAGAGTTGACTATTAGAAAAACAAAATGGCCGCTCTTCCCTTTTCCCTGCCCGGGGAATAAACTTTTTAATTTTCGAGCCACCCCGAAAAGCCGAATTAGCGTGATTACTTCTTGCGGAAACCCCACCCGAGTGTGCCTGTGCTAATTTGAACTCCGCCAATATTATATTTTGGCGGTAATCGACAATTTTTGGTCAAATTGTGACGTCACTTTTGCACCAAAAAGTTGAAATTCCTTAGGTTTTGCGAATTTTGCATGACTCGACACAGGAAAGTTGTTCAGGATGCTCAACCTGGTCGGTTTGTACCGTCAAAACGCGATTTCCAGAGTTGACTATTAGAAAAACAAAATGGCCGCTTTACCCTTTTCCCTACCCTGGGAACAAACTTTTTAATTTTCGAGCCACCCCGAAAAGCCGAATTAGCGTGATTACTTCTTGCGGATACCCCACCCGAGTGTACCGGTGCTAATTTGAACTCCGTCATTGTTATATTTTGGCGGTAATCTACGATTTTTTGTCAAATTATGACGTCACCTTTGCACCAAAAAGTTGTAATTCCCAAGGTTTTGCGAATTTTGCATGACTCCTCACAGGAAAGTTGTTCAGGATGCTCAACTTGGTCGATTTGTACCGTCAAAACGCGATTTCCAGAGTTGACTATTAGAAAAACAAAAGGGCCGCTCTTCCCTTTTTGCCTGCGTGGGGAATAAAGTTTTTAATTTTCGAGCCCCCCCGAAAAGCCGAATTAGCGTGATTACTTCTTGCGGATACCCCACCCGAGTGTACCGGTGCTCATTTGAACTCCGCCATTGTTATATTTTGGCGGTAATCGACGATTTTTGGTCAAATTGTGACGTCACTTTTGCACCAAAAAGTTGTAATTCCCAAGGTTTTGCGAATTTTGCATGACTCGACACAGGAAAGTTGTTCAGGATGCTGAACTTGGTCGATTTGTACCGTCAAAACGCGATTTCCAGAGTTGACTATTAGAAAAACAAAATGGCCGCTCTACCCTTTTCCCTTCCCGGGGAATAAACTTTTTAATTTTCGAGCCCCCCCGAAAAGCCGAATTAGCGTGATTACTTCTTGCGGATACCCCACCCGAGTGTACCGGTGCTAATTTGAACTCCGTCATTGTTATATTTTGGCGGTCATCGACGATTTTGGGTCAAATTATGACGTCACTTTTGCACCGAAAAGTTGTAATTCCCAAGGTTTTGCCAATTTTGCATGACTCCACGCAGAAAAGTTGTTCAGGATGCTCAACTTGGTCGATTTGTACCGTCAAAACGCGATTTCCAGAGTTGACTATTAGAAAAACAAGATGGCCGCTCCTCCCTTTTTGCCTACCCGGGGAATAAACTTTTTAATTTTCGAGCCACCCCAAATAGCCGAATAAGCGTGATTACTTCTTGCGGATACCCCACTCGAGTGTACCGGTGCTAATTTGAACTCCGCCATTGTTATATTTTGGCGGTAATCGACGATTTTTGGTCAAATTATGACGTCACTTTTGCACCAAAAAGTTGTAATTCCCAAGGTTTTGCGAATTTTGCATGACTCCACACAGGAAAGTTGTTCAGGATGCTCAACTTGGTCGATTTGTACCGTCAAAACGCGAATTCCAGAGTTGACTATTAGAAAAACAAAATGGCCGCTCTTCCCTTTTCCCTTCCCGGGGAATAAACTTTTTAATTTTCGAGCCACCCCGAAAAGCTGAATTAGCGTGATTACTTCTTGCGGATACCCCACCCGAGTGTACCGGTGCTAATTTGAACTCCGTCATTGTTATATTTTGGCGGTAATCGACGATTTTTGGTCAAATTATGACGTCACTTTTGCACAAAAAAGTTGAAATTCCCAAGGTTTTGCGAATTTTGCATGACTCCACACAGGAAAGTTGTTCAGGATGCTCAACTTGGTCGATTTGTACCGTCAAAACGCGATTTCCAGAGTTAACTATTAGAAAAACAAAATGGCCGCTCTTCCCTTTTCCCTTCCCGGGGAATAAACTTTTTAATTTTCGAGCCACCCCGAAAAGCCGAATTAGCGTGATTACTTCTTGCGGATACCCCACCCGAGTGTGCCGGTGCTAATTTGAACTACGCCATTGTTATATTTTGGCGGTAATCGACGATTTTTGGTCAAATTGTGACGTCACTTTTGCACCAAAAAGTTGTAATTCCCAAGGTTTTGCGAATTTTGCATGACTCCACACAGGAAAGTTGTTCAGGATGCTCAACTTGGTCGATTTGTACCGTCAAAACGCGATTTCCAGAGTTGACTATTAGAAAAACAAAATGGCCGCTCTACCCTTTTCCCTTCCCGGGGAATAAACTTTTTAATTTTCGAGCCCCCCCGAAAAGCCGAATTAGCGTGATTACTTCTTGCGGATACCCCACCCGAGTGTACCGGTGCTAATTTGAACTCCGTCATTGTTATATTTTGGCGGTAATCGACGATTTTGGGTCAAATTATGACGTCACTTTTGCACCAAAAAGTTGTAATTCCCAAGGTTTTGCCTATTTTGCATGACTCCACACAGGAAAGTTGTTCAGGATGCTCAACTTGGTCGATTTGTACCGTCAAAACGCGATTTCCAGAGTTGACCATTAGAAAAACAAGATGGCCGCTCCTCCCTTTTTGCCTACCCGGGGAATAAACTTTTTAATTTTCGAGCCACCCCAAATAGCCGAATAAGCGTGATTACTTCTTGCGGATACCCCACTCGAGTGTACCGGTGCTAATTTGAACTCCGTCATTGTTATATTTTGGCGGTAATCGACGATTTTTGGTCAAATTATGACGTCACTTTTGCACCAAAAAGTTGTAATTCCCAAGGTTTTGCGAATTTTGCATGACTCCACACAGGAAAGTTGTTCAGGATGCTCAACTTGGTCGATTTGTACCGTCAAAACGCGAATTCCAGAGTTGACTATTAGAAAAACAAAATGGCCGCTCTTCCCTTTTCCCTTCCCGGGGAATAAACTTTTTAATTTTCGAGCCACCCCGAAAAGCCGAATTAGCGTGATTACTTCTTGCGGAAACCCCACCCGAGTGTGCCGGTGCTAATTTGAACTCCGCCAATATTATATTTTGGCGGTAATCGACAATTTTTGGTCAAATTGTGACGTCACTTTTGCACCAAAAAGTTGAAATTCCCAAGGTTTTGCGAATTTTGCATGACTCGACACAGGAAAGTTGTTCAGGATGCTCAACCTGATCGGTTTGTACCGTCAAAACGCGATTTCCAGAGTTGACTATTAGAAAAACAAAATGGCCGCTTTACCCTTTTCCCTACCCTGGGAACAAACTTTTTAATTTTTGAGCCACCCCGAAAAGCCGAATTAGCGTGATTACTTCTTGCGGATACCCCACCCGAGTGTACCGGTGCTAATTTGAACTCCGTCATTGTTATATTTTGGCGGTAATCGACGATTTTTGGTCAAATTATGACGTCACTTTTGCACCAAAAACTTGTAATTCCCAAGGTTTTGCCAATTTTGCATGACTCCACACAGGAAAGTTGTTCAGGATGCTCAACCTGGTCGATTTGTACCGTCAAAACGCGATTTCTAGAGTTGACTATTAGAAAAACAAAAGGGCCGCTCTTCCCTTTTTGCCTGCCCGGGGATTAAAGTTTTTAATTTTCGAGCCCCCCCGAAAAGCCGAATTAGCGTGATTACTTCTTGCGGATACCCCACCCGAGTGTACCGGTGCTCATTTGAACTCCGCCATTGTTATATTTTGGCGGTAATCGACGATTTTTGGTCAAATTGTGACGTCACTTTTTCACCAAAAAGTTGTAATTCCCAAGGTTTTGCGAATTTTGCATGACTCCACACAGGAAAGTTGTTCAGGATGCTCAACTTGGTCGATTTGTACCGTCAAAACGCGATTTCCAGAGTTGACTATTAGAAAAACAAAATGGCCGCTCTACCCTTTTCCCTTCCCGGGGAATAAACTTTTTAATTTTCGAGCCCCCCCGAAAAGCCGAATTAGCGTGATTACTTCTTGCGGATACCCCACCCGAGTGTACCGGTGCTAATTTGAACTCCGTCATTGTTATATTTTGGCGGTAATCGACGATTTTTGGTCAAATTATGACGTCACTTTTGCACCAAAAAGTTGTAATTCCCAAGGTTTTGCCAATTTTGCATGACTCCACACAGGAAAGTTGTTCAGGATGCTCAACTTGGTCGATTTGTACCGTCAAAACGCGATTTCCAGAGTTGACTATTAGAAAAACAAGATGGCCGCTCCTCCCTTTTTGCCTACCCGGGGAATAAACTTTTTAATTTTCGAGCCACCCCAAATAGCCGAATAAGCGTGATTACTTCTTGCGGATACCCCACTCGAGTGTACCGGTGCTAATTTGAACTCCGCCATTGTTATATTTTGGCGGTAATCGACGATTTTTGGTCAAATTATGACGTCACTTTTGCACCAAAAAGTTGTAATTCCCAAGGTTTTGCCAATTTTGCATGACTCCACACAGGAAAGTTGTTCAGGATGCTCAACCTGGTCGATTTGTACCGTCAAAACGCGATTTCTAGAGTTGACTATTAGAAAAACAAAAGGGCCGCTCTTCCCTTTTTGCCTGCCCGGGGAATAAAGTTTTTAATTTTCGAGCCCCCCCGAAAAGCCGAATTAGCGTGATTACTTCTTGCGGATACCCCACCCGAGTGTACCGGTGCTCATTTGAACTCCGCCATTGTTATATTTTGGCGGTAATCGACGATTTTTGGTCAAATTGTGACGTCACTTTTTCACCAAAAAGTTGTAATTCCCAAGGTTTTGCGAATTTTGCATGACTCCACACAGGAAAGTTGTTCAGGATGCTCAACTTGGTCGATTTGTACCGTCAAAACGCGATTTCCAGAGTTGACTATTAGAAAAACAAAATGGCCGCTCTACCCTTTTCCCTTCCCGGGGAATAAACTTTTTAATTTTCGAGCCCCCCCGAAAAGCCGAATTAGCGTGATTACTTCTTGCGGATACCCCACCCGAGTGTACCGGTGCTAATTTGAACTCCGTCATTGTTATATTTTGGCGGTAATCGACGATTTTTGGTCAAATTATGACGTCACTTTTGCACCAAAAAGTTGTAATTCCCAAGGTTTTGCCAATTTTGCATGACTCCACACAGGAAAGTTGTTCAGGATGCTCAACTTGGTCGATTTGTACCGTCAAAACGCGATTTCCAGAGTTGACTATTAGAAAAACAAGATGGCCGCTCCTCCCTTTTTGCCTACCCGGGGAATAAACTTTTTAATTTTCGAGCCACCCCAAATAGCCGAATAAGCGTGATTACTTCTTGCGGATACCCCACTCGAGTGTACCGGTGCTAATTTGAACTCCGCCATTGTTATATTTTGGCGGTAATCGACGATTTTTGGTCAAATTATGACGTCACTTTTGCACCAAAAAGTTGTAATTCCCAAGGTTTTGCGAATTTTGCATGACTCCACACAGGAAAGTTGTTCAGGATGCTCAACTTGGTCGATTTGTACCGTCAAAACGCGAATTCCAGAGTTGACTATTAGAAAAACAAAATGGCCGCTCTTCCCTTTTCCCTTCCCGGGGAATAAACTTTTTAATTTTCGAGCCACCCCGAAAAGATGAATTAGCGTGATTACTTCTTGCGGATACCCCACCCGAGTGTACCGGTGCTAATTTGAACTCCGTCATTGTTATATTTCGGCGGTAATCGAAGATTTTTGGTCAAATTGTGACGTCACTTTTGCACCAAAAAGTTGTAATTCCCAAGGTTTTGCGAATTTTGCATGACTCCTCACAGGAAAGTTGTTCAGGATGCTCAACTTGGTCGATTTGTACCGTCAAAACGCGATTTCCAGAGTTGACTATTAGAAAAACAAAATGGCCGCTCCTCCCTTTTCCCTTCCCGGGGAATAAACTTTTTAATTTTCGAGCCACCCCGAAAAGCCGAATTAGCGTGATTACTTCTTGCGGATACCCCACCCGAGTGTGCCGGTGCTAATTTGAACTCCGCCAATATTATATTTTGGCGGTAATCGACAATTTTTGGTCAAATTGTGATGTTACTTTTGCACCAAAAAGATGAAATTCCCAAGGTTTTTCGAATTTTGCATGACTCGACACAGGAAAGTTGTTCAGGATGCTCAACCTGGTCGATTTGTACCGTCAAAACGCGATTTCTAGAGTTGACTATTAGAAAAACAAAAGGGCCGCTCTTCCCTTTTTGCCTGCCCGGGGAATAAAGTTTTTAATTTTCGAGCCCCCCCGAAAAGCCGAATTAGCGTGATTACTTCTTGCGGATACCCCACCCGAGTGTACCGGTGCTCATTTGAACTCCGCCATTGTTATATTTTGGCGGTAATCGACGATTTTTGGTCAAATTGTGACGTCACTTTTTCACCAAAAAGTTGTAATTCCCAAGGTTTTGCGAATTTTGCATGACTCCACACAGGAAAGTTGTTCAGGATGCTCAACTTGGTCGATTTGTACCGTCAAAACGCGATTTCCAGAGTTGACTATTAGAAAAACAAAATGGCCGCTCTACCCTTTTCCCTTCCCGGGGAATAAACTTTTTAATTTTCGAGCCCCCCCGAAAAGCCGAATTAGCGTGATTACTTCTTGCGGATACCCCACCCGAGTGTACCGGTGCTAATTTGAACTCCGTCATTGTTATATTTTGGCGGTAATCGACGATTTTTGGTCAAATTATGACGTCACTTTTGCACCAAAAAGTTGTAATTCCCAAGGTTTTGCCAATTTTGCATGACTCCACACAGGAAAGTTGTTCAGGATGCTCAACTTGGTCGATTTGTACCGTCAAAACGCGATTTCCAGAGTTGACTATTAGAAAAACAAGATGGCCGCTCCTCCCTTTTTGCCTACCCGGGGAATAAACTTTTTAATTTTCGAGCCACCCCAAATAGCCGAATAAGCGTGATTACTTCTTGCGGATACCCCACTCGAGTGTACCGGTGCTAATTTGAACTCCGCCATTGTTATATTTTGGCGGTAATCGACGATTTTTGGTCAAATTATGACGTCACTTTTGCACCAAAAAGTTGTAATTCCCAAGGTTTTGCGAATTTTGCATGACTCCACACAGGAAAGTTGTTCAGGATGCTCAACTTGGTCGATTTGTACCGTCAAAACGCGAATTCCAGAGTTGACTATTAGAAAAACAAAATGGCCGCTCTTCCCTTTTCCCTTCCCGGGGAATAAACTTTTTAATTTTCGAGCCACCCCGAAAAGATGAATTAGCGTGATTACTTCTTGCGGATACCCCACCCGAGTGTACCGGTGCTAATTTGAACTCCGTCATTGTTATATTTCGGCGGTAATCGAAGATTTTTGGTCAAATTGTGACGTCACTTTTGCACCAAAAAGTTGTAATTCCCAAGGTTTTGCGAATTTTGCATGACTCCTCACAGGAAAGTTGTTCAGGATGCTCAACTTGGTCGATTTGTACCGTCAAAACGCGATTTCCAGAGTTGACTATTAGAAAAACAAAATGGCCGCTCCTCCCTTTTCCCTTCCCGGGGAATAAACTTTTTAATTTTCGAGCCACCCCGAAAAGCCGAATTAGCGTGATTACTTCTTGCGGATACCCCACCCGAGTGTGCCGGTGCTAATTTGAACTCCGCCAATATTATATTTTGGCGGTAATCGACAATTTTTGGTCAAATTGTGATGTTACTTTTGCACCAAAAAGATGAAATTCCCAAGGTTTTTCGAATTTTGCATGACTCGACACAGGAAAGTTGTTCAGGATGCTCAACCTGGTCGGTTTGTACCGTCAAAACGCGATTTCCAGAGTTGACTATTAGAAAAACAAAATGGCCGCTCTTCCCTTTTCCCTTCCCGGGGAATAAACTTTTTAATTTTCGAGCCACCCCGAAAAGCCGAATTAGCGTGATTACTTCTTGCGGAAACCCCACCCGAGTGTGCCGGTGCTAAATTAAACTCCGCCAATATTATATTTTGGCGGTAATCGACAATTTTTGGTCAAATTGTGACGTCACTTTTGCACCAAAAAGTTGAAATTCCCAAGGTTTTGCGAATTTTGCATGACTCGACACAGGAAAGTTGTTCAGGATGCTCAACCTGGTCGGTTTGTACCGTCAAAACGCGATTTCCAGAGTTGACTATTAGAAAAACAAAATGGCCGCTCTACCCTTTCCCTACCCGGGGAACAAACTTTTTAATTTTCGAGCCACCCCGAAAAGCCGAATTAGCGTGATTACTTCTTGCGGATACCCCACCCGAGTGTACCGGTGCTAATTTGAACTCCGTCATTGTTATATTTTGGCGGTAATCGACGATTTTTGGTCAAATTATGACGTCACTTTTGCACCAAAAAGTTGTAATTCCCAAGGTTTTGCGAATTTTGCATGACTCCTCACAGGAAAGTTGTTTAGGATGCTCAACCTGGTCGATTTGTACCGTCAAAACGCGATTTCCAGAGTTGACTATTAGAAAAACAAAAGGGCCGCTCTTCCCTTTTAGACTGCCCGGGGAATAAAGTTTTTAATTTTCGAGCCCCCCCGAAAAGCCGAATTAGCGTGATTACTTCTTGCGGATACCCCACCCGAGTGTACCGGTGCTCATTTGAACTCCGTCATTGTTATATTTTGGCGGTCATCGACGATTTTGGGTCAAATTATGACGTCACTTTTGCACCAAAAAGTTGTAATTCCCAAGGTTTTGCCAATTTTGCATGACTCCACGCAGGAAAGTTGTTCAGGATGCTCAACTTGGTCGATTTGTACCGTCAAAACGCGAATTCCAGAGTTGACTATTAGAAAAACAAAATGGCCGCTCTTCCCTTTTCCCTTCCCGGGGAATAAACTTTTTAATTTTCGAGCCACCCCGAAAAGCTGAATTAGCGTGATTACTTCTTGCGGATACCCCACCCGAGTGTACCGGTGCTAATTTGAACTCCGTCATTGTTATATTTTGGCGGTAATCGACGATTTTTGGTCAAATTATGACGTCACTTTTGCACCAAAAAGTTGTAATTCCCAAGGTTTTGCGAATTTTGCATGACTCCACACAGGAAAGTTTTTCAGGATGCTCAACTTGGTCGATTTGTACCGTCAAAACGCGATTTCCAGAGTTAACTATTAGAAAAACAAAATGGCCGCTCTTCCCTTTTCCCTTCCCGGGGAATAAACTTTTTAATTTTCGAGCCACCCCGAAAAGCCGAATTAGCGTGATTACTTCTTGCGGATACCCCACCCGAGTGTGCCGGTGCTAATTTGAACTACGCCATTGTTATATTTTGGCGGTAATCGACGATTTTTGGTCAAATTGTGACGTCACTTTTGCACCAAAAAGTTGTAATTCCCAAGGTTTTGCGAATTTTGCATGACTCCACACACGAAAGTTGTTCAGGATGCTCAACTTGGTCGATTTGTACCGTCAAAACGCGATTTCCAGAGTTGACTATTAGAAAAACAAAATGGCCGCTCTACCCTTTTCCCTTCCCGGGGAATAAACTTTTTAATTTTCGAGCCCCCCCGAAAAGCCGAATTAGCGTGATTACTTCTTGCGGATACCCCACCCGAGTGTACCGGTGCTAATTTGAACTCCGTCATTGTTATATTTTGGCGGTATTCGACGATTTTGGGTCAAATTATGACGTCACTTTTGCACCAAAAAGTTGTAATTCCCAAGGTTTTGCCTATTTTGCATGACTCCACACAGGAAAGTTGTTCAGGATGCTCAACTTGGTCGATTTGTACCGTCAAAACGCGATTTCCAGAGTTGACTATTAGAAAAACAAGATGGCCGCTCCTCCCTTTTTGCCTACCCGGGGAATAAACTTTTTAATTTTCGAGCCACCCCAAATAGCCGAATAAGCGTGATTACTTCTTGCGGATACCCCACTCGAGTGTACCGGTGCTAATTTGAACTCCGTCATTGTTATATTTTGGCGGTAATCGACGATTTTTGGTCAAATTATGACGTCACTTTTGCACCAAAAAGTTGTAATTCCCAAGGTTTTGCGAATTTTGCATGACTCCACACAGGAAAGTTGTTCAGGATGCTCAACTTGGTCGATTTGTACCGTCAAAACGCGAATTCCAGAGTTGACTATTAGAAAAACAAAATGGCCGCTCTTCCCTTTTCCCTTCCCGGGGAATAAACTTTTTAATTTTCGAGCCACCCCGAAAAGCCGAATTAGCGTGATTACTTCTTGCGGAAACCCCACCCGAGTGTGCCGGTGCTAATTTGAACTCCGCCAATATTATATTTTGGCGGTAATCGACAATTTTTGGTCAAATTGTGACGTCACTTTTGCACCAAAAAGTTGAAATTCCCAAGGTTTTGCGAATTTTGCATGACTCGACACAGGAAAGTTGTTCAGGATGCTCAACCTGATCGGTTTGTACCGTCAAAACGCGATTTCCAGAGTTGACTATTAGAAAAACAAAATGGCCGCTTTACCCTTTTCCCTACCCTGGGAACAAACTTTTTAATTTTTGAGCCACCCCGAAAAGCCGAATTAGCGTGATTACTTCTTGCGGATACCCCACCCGAGTGTACCGGTGCTAATTTGAACTCCGTCATTGTTATATTTTGGCGGTAATCGACGATTTTTGGTCAAATTATGACGTCACTTTTGCACCAAAAACTTGTATTTCCCAAGGTTTTGCCAATTTTGCATGACTCCACACAGGAAAGTTGTTCAGGATGCTCAACCTGGTCGATTTGTACCGTCAAAACGCGATTTCTAGAGTTGACTATTAGAAAAACAAAAGGGCCGCTCTTCCCTTTTTGCCTGCCCGGGGAATAAAGTTTTTAATTTTCGAGCCCCCCCCCCCCCGAAAAGCCGAATTAGCGTGATTACTTCTTGCGGATACCCCACCCGAGTGTACCGGTGCTCATTTGAACTCCGCCATTGTTATATTTTGGCGGTAATCGACGATTTTTGGTCAAATTGTGACGTCACTTTTTCACCAAAAAGTTGTAATTCCCAAGGTTTTGCGAATTTTGCATGACTCCACACAGGAAAGTTGTTCAGGATGCTCAACTTGGTCGATTTGTACCGTCAAAACGCGAATTCCAGAGTTGACTATTAGAAAAACAAAATGGCCGCTCTTCCCTTTTCCCTTCCCGGGGAATAAACTTTTTAATTTTCGAGCCACCCCGAAAAGCCGAATTAGCGTGATTACTTCTTGCGGAAACCCCACCCGAGTGTGCCGGTGCTAATTTGAACTCCGCCAATATTATATTTTGGCGGTAATCGACAATTTTTGGTCAAATTGTGACGTCACTTTTGCACCAAAAAGTTGAAATTCCCAAGGTTTTGCGAATTTTGCATGACTCGACACAGGAAAGTTGTTCAGGATGCTCAACCTGATCGGTTTGTACCGTCAAAACGCGATTTCCAGAGTTGACTATTAGAAAAACAAAATGGCCGCTTTACCCTTTTCCCTACCCTGGGAACAAACTTTTTAATTTTTGAGCCACCCCGAAAAGCCGAATTAGCGTGATTACTTCTTGCCGATACCCCACCCGAGTGTACCGGTGCTAATTTGAACTCCGTCATTGTTATATTTTGGCGGTAATCGACGATTTTTGGTCAAATTATGACGTCACTTTTGCACCAAAAACTTGTAATTCCCAAGGTTTTGCCAATTTTGCATGACTCCACACAGGAAAGTTGTTCAGGATGCTCAACCTGGTCGATTTGTACCGTCAAAACGCGATTTCTAGAGTTGACTATTAGAAAAACAAAAGGGCCGCTCTTCCCTTTTTGCCTGCCCGGGGAATAAAGTTTTTAATTTTCGAGCCCCCCCCCCCCCCCCGAAAAGCCGAATTAGCGTGATTACTTCTTGCGGATACCCCACCCGAGTGTACCGGTGCTCATTTGAACTCCGCCATTGTTATATTTTGGCGGTAATCGACGATTTTTGGTCAAATTGTGACGTCACTTTTTCACCAAAAAGTTGTAATTCCCAAGGTTTTGCGAATTTTGCATGACTCCACACAGGAAAGTTGTTCAGGATGCTCAACTTGGTCGATTTGTACCGTCAAAACGCGATTTCCAGAGTTGACTATTAGAAAAACAAAATGGCCGCTCTACCCTTTTCCCTTCCCGGGGAATAAACTTTTTAATTTTCGAGCCCCCCCGAAAAGCCGAATTAGCGTGATTACTTCTTGCGGATACCCCACCCGAGTGTACCGGTGCTAATTTGAACTCCGTCATTGTTATATTTTGGCGGTAATCGACGATTTTTGGTCAAATTATGACGTCACTTTTGCACCAAAAAGTTGTAATTCCCAAGGTTTTGCCAATTTTGCATGACTCCACACAGGAAAGTTGTTCAGGATGCTCAACTTGGTCGATTTGTACCGTCAAAACGCGATTTCCAGAGTTGACTATTAGAAAAACAAGATGGCCGCTCCTCCCTTTTTGCCTACCCGGGGAATAAACTTTTTAATTTTCGAGCCACCCCAAATAGCCGAATAAGCGTGATTACTTCTTGCGGATACCCCACTCGAGTGTACCGGTGCTAATTTGAACTCCGCCATTGTTATATTTTGGCGGTAATCGACGATTTTTGGTCAAATTATGACGTCACTTTTGCACCAAAAAGTTGTAATTCCCAAGGTTTTGCGAATTTTGCATGACTCCACACAGGAAAGTTGTTCAGGATGCTCAACTTGGTCGATTTGTACCGTCAAAACGCGAATTCCAGAGTTGACTATTAGAAAAACAAAATGGCCGCTCTTCCCTTTTCCCTTCCCGGGGAATAAACTTTTTAATTTTCGAGCCACCCCGAAAAGATGAATTAGCGTGATTACTTCTTGCGGATACCCCACCCGAGTGTACCGGTGCTAATTTGAACTCCGTCATTGTTATATTTCGGCGGTAATCGAAGATTTTTGGTCAAATTGTGACGTCACTTTTGCACCAAAAAGTTGTAATTCCCAAGGTTTTGCGAATTTTGCATGACTCCTCACAGGAAAGTTGTTCAGGATGCTCAACTTGGTCGATTTGTACCGTCAAAACGCGATTTCCAGAGTTGACTATTAGAAAAACAAAATGGCCGCTCCTCCCTTTTCCCTTCCCGGGGAATAAACTTTTTAATTTTCGAGCCACCCCGAAAAGCCGAATTAGCGTGATTACTTCTTGCGGATACCCCACCCGAGTGTGCCGGTGCTAATTTGAACTCCGCCAATATTATATTTTGGCGGTAATCGACAATTTTTGGTCAAATTGTGATGTTACTTTTGCACCAAAAAGATGAAATTCCCAAGGTTTTTCGAATTTTGCATGACTCGACACAGGAAAGTTGTTCAGGATGCTCAACCTGGTCGGTTTGTACCGTCAAAACGCGATTTCCAGAGTTGACTATTAGAAAAACAAAATGGCCGCTCTTCCCTTTTCCCTTCCCGGGGAATAAACTTTTTAATTTTCGAGCCACCCCGAAAAGCCGAATTAGCGTGATTACTTCTTGCGGAAACCCCACCCGAGTGTGCCGGTGCTAAATTAAACTCCGCCAATATTATATTTTGGCGGTAATCGACAATTTTTGGTCAAATTGTGACGTCACTTTTGCACCAAAAAGTTGAAATTCCCAAGGTTTTGCGAATTTTGCATGACTCGACACAGGAAAGTTGTTCAGGATGCTCAACCTGGTCGGTTTGTACCGTCAAAACGCGATTTCCAGAGTTGACTATTAGAAAAACAAAATGGCCGCTCTACCCTTTCCCTACCCGGGGAACAAACTTTTTAATTTTCGAGCCACCCCGAAAAGCCGAATTAGCGTGATTACTTCTTGCGGATACCCCACCCGAGTGTACCGGTGCTAATTTGAACTCCGTCATTGTTATATTTTGGCGGTAATCGACGATTTTTGGTCAAATTATGACGTCACTTTTGCACCAAAAACTTGTAATTCCCAAGGTTTTGCGAATTTTGCATGACTCCTCACAGGAAAGTTGTTTAGGATGCTCAACCTGGTCGATTTGTACCGTCAAAACGCGATTTCCAGAGTTGACTATTAGAAAAACAAAAGGGCCGCTCTTCCCTTTTAGACTGCCCGGGGAATAAAGTTTTTAATTTTCGAGCCCCCCCGAAAAGCCGAATTAGCGTGATTACTTCTTGCGGATACCCCACCCGAGTGTACCGGTGCTCATTTGAACTCCGCCATTGTTATATTTTGGCGGTAATCGACGATTTTTGGTCAATTTGTGACGTCACTTTTGCACCAACAAGTTGTAATTCCCAAGGTTTTGCGAATTTTGCATGACTCCACACAGGAAAGTTGTTCAGGATGCTCAACTTGGTCGATTTGTACCGTCAAAACGCGATTTCCAGAGTTGACTAGTAGAAAAACAAAATGGCCGCTCTACCCTTTTCCCTTCCCGGGGAATAAACTTTTTAATTTTCGAGCCCCCCCCCCCGAAAAGCCGAATTAGCGTGATTACTTCTTGCAGATACCCCACCCGAGTGTACCGGTGCTAATTTGAACTCCGCCAATATTATATTTTGGCGGTAATCGACAATTTTTGGTGAAATTGTGACGTCACTTTTGCACCAAAAAGTTGAAATTCCCAAGGTTTTGCGAATTTTGCATGACTCCACACAGGAAAGTTGTTCAGGATGCTCAACTTGGTCGATTTGTACCGTCAAAACGCGAATTCCAGAGTTGACTATTAGAAAAACAAAATGGCCGCTCTTCCCTTTTCCCTGCCCGGGGAATAAACTTTTTAATTTTCGAGCCACCCCGAAAAGCCGAATTAGCGTGATTACTTCTTGCGGAAACCCCACCCGAGTGTGCCTGTGCTAATTTGAACTCCGCCAATATTATATTTTGGCGGTAATCGACAATTTTTGGTCAAATTGTGACGTCACTTTTGCACCAAAAAGTTGAAATTCCTTAGGTTTTGCGAATTTTGCATGACTCGACACAGGAAAGTTGTTCAGGATGCTCAACCTGGTCGGTTTGTACCGTCAAAACGCGATTTCCAGAGTTGACTATTAGAAAAACAAAATGGCCGCTTTACCCTTTTCCCTACCCTGGGAACAAACTTTTTAATTTTCGAGCCACCCCGAAAAGCCGAATTAGCGTGATTACTTCTTGCGGAAACCCCACCCGAGTGTGCCGGTGCTAATTTGAACTCCGCCAATATTATATTTTGGCGGTAATCGACAATTTTTGGTCAAATTGTGACGTCACTTTTGCACCAAAAAGTTGAAATTCCCAAGGTTTTGCGAATTTTGCATGACTCGACACAGGAAAGTTGTTCAGGATGCTCAACCTGATCGGTTTGTACCGTCAAAACGCGATTTCCAGAGTTGACTATTAGAAAAACAAAATGGCCGCTTTACCCTTTTCCCTACCCTGGGAACAAACTTTTTAATTTTTGAGCCACCCCGAAAAGCCGAATTAGCGTGATTACTTCTTGCGGATACCCCACCCGAGTGTACCGGTGCTAATTTGAACTCCGTCATTGTTATATTTTGGCGGTAATCGACGATTTTTGGTCAAATTATGACGTCACTTTTGCACCAAAAAGTTGTAATTCCCAAGGTTTTGCGAATTTTGCATGACTCCACACAGGAAAGTTGTTCAGGATGCTCAACTTGGTCGATTTGTACCGTCAAAACGCGATTTCCAGAGTTGACTATTAGAAAAACAAAATGGCCGCTCTTCCCTTTTCCCTTCCCGGGGAATAAACTTTTTAAATTTCGAGCCCCCCCGAAAAGCCGAATTAGCGTGATTACTTCTTGCGGATACCCCACCCGAGTGTACCGGTGCTAATTTGAACTCCGTCATTGTTATATTTTGGCGGTAATCGACGATTTTTGGTCAAATTATGACGTCACTTTTGCACCAAAAAGTTGTAATTCCCAAGGTTTTGCGAATTTTGCATGACTCGACACAGGAAAGTTGTTCAGGATGCTCAACTTGGTCGATTTGTACCGTCAAAACGCGAATTCCAGAGTTGACTATTAGAAAAACAAAATGGCCGCTCTTCCCTTTTCCCTTCCCGGGGAATAAACTTTTTAATTTTCGAGCCACCCCGAAAAGATGAATTAGCGTGATTACTTCTTGCGGATACCCCACCCGAGTGTACCGGTGCTAATTTGAACTCCGTCATTGTTATATTTCGGCGGTAATCGAAGATTTTTGGTCAAATTGTGACGTCACTTTTGCACCAAAAAGTTGTAATTCCCAAGGTTTTGCGAATTTTGCATGACTCCTCACAGGAAAGTTGTTCAGGATGCTCAACTTGGTCGATTTGTACCGTCAAAACGCGATTTCCAGAGTTGACTATTAGAAAAACAAAATGGCCGCTCCTCCCTTTTCCCTTCCCGGGGATTAAACTTTTTAATTTTTGAGCCACCCCGAAAAGCCGAATTAGCGTGATTACTTCTTGCGGATACCCCACCCGAGTGTACCGGTGCTAATTTGAACTCCGTCATTGTTATATTTTGGCGGTAATCGACGATTTTTGGTCAAATTATGACGTCACTTTTGCACCAAAAACTTGTAATTCCCAAGGTTTTGCCAATTTTGCATGACTCCACACAGGAAAGTTGTTCAGGATGCTCAACTTGGTCGATTTGTACCGTCAAAACGCGATTTCCAGAGTTGACTATTAGAAAAACAAAATTGCCGCTCTACCCTTTTCCCTTCCCGGGGAATAAACTTTTTAATTTTCGAGCCCCCCCGAAAAGCCGAATTAGCGTGATTACTTCTTGCGGATACCCCACCCGAGTGTACCGGTGCTAATTTGAACTCCGTCATTGTTATATTTTGGCGGTAATCGACGATTTTTGGTCAAATTATGACGTCACTTTTGCACCAAAAAGTTGTAATTCCCAAGGTTTTGCCAATTTTGCATGACTCCACACAGGAAAGTTGTTCAGGATGCTCAACTTGGTCGATTTGTACCGTCAAAACGCGATTTCCAGAGTTGACTATTAGAAAAACAAGATGGCCGCTCCTCCCTTTTTGCCTACCCGGGGAATAAACTTTTTAATTTTCGAGCCACCCCAAATAGCCGAATAAGCGTGATTACTTCTTGCGGATACCCCACTCGAGTGTACCGGTGCTAACTTGAACTCCGCCATTGTTATATTTTGGCGGTAATCGACGATTTTTGGTCAAATTATGACGTCACTTTTGCACCAAAAAGTTGTAATTCCCAAGGTTTTGCGAATTTTGCATGACTCCACACAGGAAAGTTGTTCAGGATGCTCAACTTGGTCGATTTGTACCGTCAAAACGCGAATTCCAGAGTTGACTATTAGAAAAACAAAATGGCCGCTCTTCCCTTTTCCCTTCCCGGGGAATAAACTTTTTAATTTTCGAGCCACCCCGAAAAGATGAATTAGCGTGATTACTTCTTGCGGATACCCCACCCGAGTGTACCGGTGCTAATTTGAACTCCGTCATTGTTATATTTCGGCGGTAATCGAAGATTTTTGGTCAAATTGTGACGTCACTTTTGCACCAAAAAGTTGTAATTCCCAAGGTTTTGCGAATTTTGCATGACTCCTCACAGGAAAGTTGTTCAGGATGCTCAACTTGGTCGATTTGTACCGTCAAAACGCGATTTCCAGAGTTGACTATTAGAAAAACAAAATGGCCGCTCCTCCCTTTTCCCTTCCCGGGGAATAAACTTTTTAATTTTCGAGCCACCCCGAAAAGCCGAATTAGCGTGATTACTTCTTGCGGATACCCCACCCGAGTGTGCCGGTGCTAATTTGAACTCCGCCAATATTATATTTTGGCGGTAATCGACAATTTTTGGTCAAATTGTGATGTTACTTTTGCACCAAAAAGATGAAATTCCCAAGGTTTTTCGAATTTTGCATGACTCGACACAGGAAAGTTGTTCAGGATGCTCAACCTGGTCGGTTTGTACCGTCAAAACGCGATTTCCAGAGTTGACTATTAGAAAAACAAAATGGCCGCTCTTCCCTTTTCCCTTCCCGGGGAATAAACTTTTTAATTTTCGAGCCACCCCGAAAAGCCGAATTAGCGTGATTACTTCTTGCGGAAACCCCACCCGAGTGTGCCGGTGCTAAATTAAACTCCGCCAATATTATATTTTGGCGGTAATCGACAATTTTTGGTCAAATTGTGACGTCACTTTTGCACCAAAAAGTTGAAATTCCCAAGGTTTTGCGAATTTTGCATGACTCGACACAGGAAAGTTGTTCAGGATGCTCAACCTGGTCGGTTTGTACCGTCAAAACGCGATTTCCAGAGTTGACTATTAGAAAAACAAAATGGCCGCTCTACCCTTTCCCTACCCGGGGAACAAACTTTTTAATTTTCGAGCCACCCCGAAAAGCCGAATTAGCGTGATTACTTCTTGCGGATACCCCACCCGAGTGTACCGGTGCTAATTTGAACTCCGTCATTGTTATATTTTGGCGGTAATCGACGATTTTTGGTCAAATTATGACGTCACTTTTGCACCAAAAAGTTGTAATTCCCAAGGTTTTGCGAATTTTGCATGACTCCTCACAGGAAAGTTGTTTAGGATGCTCAACCTGGTCGATTTGTACCGTCAAAACGCGATTTCCAGAGTTGACTATTAGAAAAACAAAAGGGCCGCTCTTCCCTTTTAGACTGCCCGGGGAATAAAGTTTTTAATTTTCGAGCCCCCCCGAAAAGCCGAATTAGCGTGATTACTTCTTGCGGATACCCCACCCGAGTGTACCGGTGCTCATTTGAACTCCGCCATTGTTATATTTTGGCGGTAATCGACGATTTTTGGTCAATTTGTGACGTCACTTTTGCACCAACAAGTTGTAATTCCCAAGGTTTTGCGAATTTTGCATGACTCCACACAGGAAAGTTGTTCAGGATGCTCAACTTGGTCGATTTGTACCGTCAAAACGCGATTTCCAGAGTTGACTAGTAGAAAAACAAAATGGCCGCTCTACCCTTTTCCCTTCCCGGGGAATAAACTTTTTAATTTTCGAGCCCCCCCCCCGAAAAGCCGAATTAGCGTGATTACTTCTTGCGGATACCCCACCCGAGTGTACCGGTGCTAATTTGAACTCCGCCAATATTATATTTTGGCGGTAATCGACAATTTTTGGTGAAATTGTGACGTCACTTTTGCACCAAAAAGTTGAAATTCCCAAGGTTTTGCGAATTTTGCATGACTCCACACAGGAAAGTTGTTCAGGATGCTCAACTTGGTCGATTTGTACCGTCAAAACGCGAATTCCAGAGTTGACTATTAGAAAAACAAAATGGCCGCTCTTCCCTTTTCCCTGCCCGGGGAATAAACTTTTTAATTTTCGAGCCACCCCGAAAAGCCGAATTAGCGTGATTACTTCTTGCGGAAACCCCACCCGAGTGTGCCTGTGCTAATTTGAACTCCGCCAATATTATATTTTGGCGGTAATCGACAATTTTTGGTCAAATTGTGACGTCACTTTTGCACCAAAAAGTTGAAATTCCTTAGGTTTTGCGAATTTTGCATGACTCGACACAGGAAAGTTGTTCAGGATGCTCAACCTGGTCGGTTTGTACCGTCAAAACGCGATTTCCAGAGTTGACTATTAGAAAAACAAAATGGCCGCTTTACCCTTTTC
The DNA here is from genome assembly GCF_032118995.1 of Asterias amurensis. Lineage (NCBI taxonomy): Eukaryota > Metazoa > Echinodermata > Asteroidea > Forcipulatida > Asteriidae > Asterias > Asterias amurensis. The sequence continues at coordinate 11,096,689 of NC_092659.1, forward strand.
CCTACCCTGGGAACAAACTTTTTAATTTTCGAGCCACCCCGAAAAGCCGAATTAGCGTGATTACTTCTTGCGGATACCCCACCCGAGTGTACCGGTGCTAATTTGAACTCCGTCATTGTTATATTTTGGCGGTAATCTACGATTTTTTGTCAAATTATGACGTCACCTTTGCACCAAAAAGTTGTAATTCCCAAGGTTTTGCGAATTTTGCATGACTCCTCACAGGAAAGTTGTTCAGGATGCTCAACTTGGTCGATTTGTACCGTCAAAACGCGATTTCCAGAGTTGACTATTAGAAAAACAAAAGGGCCGCTCTTCCCTTTTTGCCTGCGTGGGGAATAAAGTTTTTAATTTTCGAGCCCCCCCGAAAAGCCGAATTAGCGTGATTACTTCTTGCGGATACCCCACCCGAGTGTACCGGTGCTCATTTGACCTCCGCCATTGTTATATTTTGGCGGTAATCGACGATTTTTGGTCAAATTGTGACGTCACTTTTGCACCAAAAAGTTGTAATTCCCAAGGTTTTGCGAATTTTGCATGACTCGACACAGGAAAGTTGTTCAGGATGCTGAACTTGGTCGATTTGTACCGTCAAAACGCGATTTCCAGAGTTGACTATTAGAAAAACAAAATGGCCGCTCTACCCTTTTCCCTTCCCGGGGAATAAACTTTTTAATTTTCGAGCCCCCCCGAAAAGCCGAATTAGCGTGATTACTTCTTGCGGATACCCCACCCGAGTGTACCGGTGCTCATTTGAACTCCGTCATTGTTATATTTTGGCGGTCATCGACGATTTTGGGTCAAATTATGACGTCACTTTTGCACCAAAAAGTTGTAATTCCCAAGGTTTTGCCAATTTTGCATGACTCCACGCAGGAAAGTTGTTCAGGATGCTCAACTTGGTCGATTTGTACCGTCAAAACGCGATTTCCAGAGTTGACTATTAGAAAAACAAGATGGCCGCTCCTCCCTTTTTGCCTACCCGGGGAATAAACTTTTTAATTTTCGAGCCACCCCAAATAGCCGAATAAGCGTGATTACTTCTTGCGGATACCCCACTCGAGTGTACCGGTGCTAATTTGAACTCCGCCATTGTTATATTTTGGCGGTAATCGACGATTTTTGGTCAAATTATGACGTCACTTTTGCACCAAAAAGTTGTAATTCCCAAGGTTTTGCGAATTTTGCATGACTCCACACAGGAAAGTTGTTCAGGATGCTCAACTTGGTCGATTTGTACCGTCAAAACGCGAATTCCAGAGTTGACTATTAGAAAAACAAAATGGCCGCTCTTCCCTTTTCCCTTCCCGGGGAATAAACTTTTTAATTTTCGAGCCACCCCGAAAAGCTGAATTAGCGTGATTACTTCTTGCGGATACCCCACCCGAGTGTACCGGTGCTAATTTGAACTCCGTCATTGTTATATTTTGGCGGTAATCGACGATTTTTGGTCAAATTATGACGTCACTTTTGCACCAAAAAGTTGTAATTCCCAAGGTTTTGCCAATTTTGCATGACTCCACACAGGAAAGTTGTTCAGGATGCTCAACTTGGTCGATTTGTACCGTCAAAACGCGATTTCCAGAGTTGACTATTAGAAAAACAAAATGGCCGCTCTTCCCTTTTCCCTTCCCGGGGAATAAACTTTTTAATTTTCGAGCCACCCCGAAAAGCCGAATTAGCGTGATTACTTCTTGCGGATACCCCACTCGAGTGTGCCGGTGCTAATTTGAACTACGCCATTGTTATATTTTGGCGGTAATCGACGATTTTTGGTCAAATTGTGACGTCACTTTTGCACCAAAAAGTTGTAATTCCCAAGGTTTTGCGAATTTTGCATGACTCCATACACGAAAGTTGTTCAGGATGCTCAACTTGGTCGATTTGTACCGTCAAAACGCGATTTCCAGAGTTGACTATTAGAAAAACAAAATGGCCGCTCTACCCTTTTCCCTTCCCGGGGAATAAACTTTTTAATTTTCGAGCCCCCCCGAAAAGCCGAATTAGCGTGATTACTTCTTGCGGATACCCCACCCGAGTGTACCGGTGCTAATTTGAACTCCGTCATTGTTATATTTTGGCGGTAATCGACGATTTTGGGTCAAATTATGACGTCACTTTTGCACCAAAAAGTTGTAATTCCCAAGGTTTTGCCTATTTTGCATGACTCCACGCAGGAAAGTTGTTCAGGATGCTCAACTTGGTCGATTTGTACCGTCAAAACGCGATTTCCAGAGTTGACTATTAGAAAAACAAGATGGATGCTCCTCCCTTTTTGCCTACCCGGGGAATAAACTTTTTAATTTTCGAGCCACCCCAAATAGCCGAATAAGCGTGATTACTTCTTGCGGATACCCCACTCGAGTGTACCGGTGCTAATTTGAACTCCGTCATTGTTATATTTTGGCGGTTATCGACGATTTTTGGTCAAATTATGACGTCACTTTTGCACCAAAAAGTTGTAATTCCCAAGGTTTTGCGAATTTTGCATGACTCCACACAGGAAAGTTGTTCAGGATGCTCAACTTGGTCGATTTGTACCGTCAAAACGCGAATTCCAGAGTTGACTATTAGAAAAACAAAATGGCCGCTCTTCCCTTTTCCCTTCCCGGGGAATAAACTTTTTAATTTTCGAGCCACCCCGAAAAGCCGAATTAGCGTGATTACTTCTTGCGGAAACCCCACCCGAGTGTGCCGGTGCTAATTTGAACTCCGCCAATATTATATTTTGGCGGTAATCGACAATTTTTGGTCAAATTGTGACGTCACTTTTGCACCAAAAAGTTGAAATTCCCAAGGTTTTGCGAATTTTGCATGACTCGACACAGGAAAGTTGTTCAGGATGCTCAACCTGATCGGTTTGTACCGTCAAAACGCGATTTCCAGAGTTGACTATTAGAAAAACAAAATGGCCGCTTTACCCTTTTCCCTACCCTGGGAACAAACTTTTTAATTTTTGAGCCACCCCGAAAAGCCGAATTAGCGTGATTACTTCTTGCGGATACCCCACCCGAGTGTACCGGTGCTAATTTGAACTCCGTCATTGTTATATTTTGGCGGTAATCTACGATTTTTGGTCAAATTATGACGTCACTTTTGCACCAAAAAGTTGTAATTCCCAAGGTTTTGCGAATTTTGCATGACTCCTCACAGGAAAGTTGTTCAGGATGCTCAACTTGGTCGATTTGTACCGTCAAAACGCGATTTCCAGAGTTGACTATTAGAAAAACAAAAGGGCCGCTCTTCCCTTTTTGCCTGCGTGGGGAATAAAGTTTTTAATTTTCGAGCCCCCCCGAAAAGCCGAATTAGCGTGATTACTTCTTGCGGATACCCCACCCGAGTGTACCGGTGCTCATTTGAACTCCGCCATTGTTATATTTTGGCGGTAATCGACGATTTTTGGTCAAATTGTGACGTCACTTTTGCACCAAAAAGTTGTAATTCCCAAGGTTTTGCGAATTTTGCATGACTCGACACAGGAAAGTTGTTCAGGATGCTCAACTTGGTCGATTTGTACCGTCAAAACGCGATTTCCAGAGTTGACTATTAGAAAAAGAAAATGGCCGCTCTACCCTTTTCCCTTCCCGGGGAATAAACTTTTTAATTTTCGAGCCCCCCCGAAAAGCCGAATTAGCGTGATTACTTCTTGCGGATACCCCACCCGAGTGTACCGGTGCTAATTTGAACTCCGTCATTGTTATATTTTGGCGGTAATCGACGATTTTGGGTCAAATTATGACGTCACTTTTGCACCAAAAAGTTGTAATTCCCAAGGTTTTGCGAATTTTGCATGACTCCACACAGGAAAGTTGTTCAGGATGCTCAACTTGGTCGATTTGTACCGTCAAAACGCGATTTCCAGAGTTGACTATTAGAAAAACATCATCATCATCCGTCGTCCTTAGACGGAATAGCAGAAGCAGCTTTGATGAAGTGGTGCCAGGTTGCTTTGTCCCTCATGAGTTGTTGAGTCTCGTTTTGATTGAGATTTGTGTCTCGGGTGATGGTGTCAGAGTAGCTCATTTCCCTCCTGCCGCGATTTGGATGTCCGCCAGGAGGATTCCAGAAGACCAGATGTGATATAGGTTGATCCGCTGTTCGCAAACAGTGGCCAGCAAACTGGAGACGTCTCTGCATTATGGTCTCGGAAAGTGGTGGTAGATTGCCATAAACCTCCCTGTTTGTAGTATGGTCCCGCCAGTGGATGTTGAGAACTCTACGCAGCAGTTGAGTGTAGCAACCGTTGATGCGATCATTCGATTTTTGTGTTGTTGTCCATGTTTCGGCTCCATATAGCAAGATGCTTTCAACACAGGCCCTGAAGAACTTGATTTTGATAGCTCTGTCAAGATCAGATTTCCAGATCTTATCTAATTGGTTACATGCTGACCATGCTTGCGCTTTCCTGCATTTGAAATCTTGGAATGAGTCAGGTAGTGACGAACCGAGGTATTTGAAATCTGAAACAGTTTTAAGTTTCGTACCATCAAGAGTCTGTATACTGGATGTTGGAGGAATATTCACGAGGAGAGTCTTCGTTTTTCCTGTGTTTAGATGAAGCCCGACACAATTGGAAGCCTCCTCAATACTGTGAAGTAATGATTCTGCAGTGTCAATTGATGTTGACAAGAGTGCTACATCATCAGCAAAGTCCAGATCATGGAGACGGATCTCTGGATAACGACTGCTCTTTCTTTCTTTAAGCACAATTCCTGTTTCCTGCTGAATACCTCGTAAAGCGTGCCTCATTATATAATCCAGCACAACCACGAAGAGGAAAGGTGCTAAAGTGTCGCCCTGGAGTACGCCAGCATGGGTCTGGAAGGATTCCGTTTCACCATCTGGTGTGATTACTGCTGCAGAGGAGTCGTCATATATTAGCTTAATGGCTTCAATTATACTTGTTGGAATACCATATGCTTGTAAGATGTTGAACATTCGTTCTCTGTGGATGGAGTCGAAGGCCTTTGAATAGTCTACGAACACAAGAGCCAATGGCAGGTTCTTTGACTTCATGCCCTCGATGATTCGTCTGAGTGCCAGAATTTGGGAGACAGTTGACCTCTTTTGTCTAAAGCCATTTTGATTCCATCGCAGTAGAGGGTCCACATGAGGTCTGATTCTGTTCAACAGCATCCGGTTGAAAATTTTGGCTCCGATGCTAGTAAGAGTGATACCCCGGAAGTTGGACGGCTGCGACAGGTCTCCTTTCTTCGGTATGGGTATAATACCCCCCTTTGACCACTGCTTCGGTTTTTCATGTTGCAGTAGCAGTTGATTACAGTAGTGTAGAAGATGGGGTTTATAAATGTTAGACTTCCATAGCTCAAGGGGGATGTTGTCCAATCCCACAGCGCTGCCAGTTTTGGTTTGTGCAAGTGCTTGGTTCACTTCCTCTTCAGTAAACTCAGTGGTGATTATGGGTAGATTTCCATCATAGATTCGAGTGATGGTAAAGTCACTGTCAGGGATGGAAGGTGGTTTCCCAAGTAAGTTTGAGAAGTTCTGCACCCATGCTTCCTTTCTTTCTTGCGGTGTTCCATTAAGATGTGCAGGTTTGGATTCCTTTCTACCACAAATGTCATTTATGATTTTCCAAGCCACGCTGTGTCTGCTAGAGAGGGAGGCTTGATGGATTTGCTCAACATGCATCACAAGCAATGCCTTTTCTTCTGACATGTACGATTCTTTCAGAGTCTGCTTAGCTTGCTGAATGTTGTTACCCTCCTTGATTGCAGTATTAAGTTCTTTTCTTGCAGCCTGAACTTTCGGCGATTGAGAAATGTTCTTAAAATTTCTCTTTGGTTTCTTTGGCAGGACGTCTTTTGCTGCCTTCGCACAGGACGTTTGGAGAAGGTCATACCGCTCTTGGTTTGACATGGTATCAGCCTCTTGAACCAGTGGGTCGAAGTAGTTGGATACTCGGATTGTGTACAAATCTTGTAATTGCTTGTCCTGACTGAGTGCTTTGAAGTTCAAGGAGCGTGCTATGCTTGTCTTGGCTTTTGGAGCACGTAGACTGAGTTTAACTTTAGCTGTAACTACTCTATGATCAGAGCCAACTGTACCAAAAGTGCTGTAAGCTTCAACATTCTGGACAGAGTTCAGCCATTTCCGCCTTACCAGTATGTAGTCAAGTTGAGCTTTAGTTGAGTTTGGGTATTGGAACGTCCATAATTTCCTGCTTGGTTTCTTGAATTGAGTGTTAGACGTAACAAGGTTGAAAGTGTTTACGAAGTCCAGTAGGTATGTGCCGTTCCGGTTTGTTGATGGGTGGAAGGAGTGTAGAACATCTTCTCCACCTAGTTGAGCATTGAAATCTCCACCTATTAGTACCACATTATGAGCAGGAATATCTCTAAGAGTGTCTGATAGGATATTGTAGAAGTTGATGACCTCTCCTTCATCAGAACAGTTTGTTGGACTGTAGCAGCTGATAATTGTTGTTGATGGGTTTCCAATAAAAGATGCAGATATGATCCTTGGGCTGTGACTCTTTATTGATGCTAAACATTTCATGGAGCTAGAGTTAATCAAAAATCCGACTCCACCTACTGCAGCTCCGATAGAGTTTTTTGTGGCAGAGGATGTTATTATAGTGTAGTCTTCCGACAGTTGGTTGTATTCTAATATATCACTGTGAGAAAATCGATGTTCTTGAATGCAGACAATGCTAACGCCATATTTATTTGCTGCTTCGATCATTTCTCCAGTATTATGTTGGTGTCTAAGAGTTCTGGCGTTAAAGGTGCTGACTTGGATGTAATGTTTACATCTCATGAGACCTTTTCTGGTACTTCCTCGTTCCAGTCTGTTATCAACATCTGCCCTCCTATATAGGTTTAAGGCAGCTGCGTCATTAGTCCGATCATTCGGATTGGATGTACTTAAGGAAGTGGTTGTAGCAGGGGCTCTAACCCTGGTGCTGTTAGTTGCTTCCATTATTCCATTAGAAAAACAAAATGGCCGCTCTACCCTTTTCCCTTCCCGGGGAATAAACTTTTTAATTTTCGAGCCCCCCCCCGAAAAGACGAAATAGCGTGATTAGTTCTTGCGGATACCCCACCCGAGTGTACCGGTGCTAATTTGAACTCCGTCATTGTTATATTTTGGCGGTAATCGACGATTTTGGGTCAAATTATGACGTCACTTTTGCACCAAAAAGTTGTAATTCCCAAGGTTTTGCCAATTTTGCATGACTCCACACAGGAAAGTTGTTCAGGATGCTCAACTTGGTCGATTTGTACCGTCAAAACGCGATTTCCAGAGTTGACTATTAGAAAAACAAGATGGCCGCTCCTCCCTTTTTGCCTACCCGGGGAATAAACTTTTTAATTTTCGAGCCACCCCAAATAGCCGAATAAGCTTGATTACTTCTTGCGGATACCCCACTCGAGTGTACCGGTGCTAATTTGAACTCCGCCATTGTTATATTTTGGCGGTAATCGACGATTTTTGGTCAAATTATGACGTCACTTTTGCACCAAAAAGTTGTAATTCCCAAGGTTTTGCGAATTTTGCATGACTCCACACAGGAAAGTTGTTCAGGATGCTCAACTTGGTCGATTTGTACCGTCAAAACGCGAATTCCAGAGTTGACTATTAGAAAAACAAAATGGCCGCTCTTCCCTTTTCCCTTCCCGGGGAATAAACTTTTTAATTTTCGAGCCACCCCGAAAAGCCGAATTAGCGTGATTACTTCTTGCGGATACCCCACCCGAGTGTGCCGGTGCTAATTTGAACTCCGCCAATATTATATTTTGGCGGTAATCGACAATTTTTGGTCAAATTGTGACGTCACTTTTGCACCAAAAAGTTGAAATTCCCAAGGTTTTGCGAATTTTGCATGACTCGACACAGGAAAGTTGTTCAGGATGCTCAACTTGGTCGATTTGTACCGTCAAAACGCGATTTCCAGAGTTGACTATTAGAAAAACAAGATGGCCGCTCCTCCCTTTTTGCCTACCCGGGGAATAAACTTTTTAATTTTCGAGCCACCCCAAATAGCCGAATAAGCGTGATTACTTCTTGCGGATACCCCATTCGAGTGTACCTGTGCTAATTTGAACTCCGCCATTGTTATATTTTGGCGGTAATCGACAATTTTTGGTCAAATTATGACGTCACTTTTGCACCAAAAAGTTGTAATTCCCAAGGTTTTGCGAATTTTGCATGACTCCACACAGGAAAGTTGTTCAGGATGCTCAACTTGGTCGATTTGTACCGTCAAAACGCGAATTCCAGAGTTGACTATTAGAAAACAAAATGGCCGCTCTTCCCTTTTCCCTTCCCGGGGAAAAAACTTTTTAATTTTCGAGCCACCCCGAAAAGCCGAATTAGCGTGATTACTTCTTGCGGAAACCCCACCCGAGTGTGCCGGTGCTAATTTGAACTCCGCCAATATTATATTTTGGCGGTAATCGACAATTTTTGGTCAAATTGTGACGTCACTTTTGCACCAAAAAGTTGAAATTCCCAAGGTTTTGCGAATTTTGCATGACTCGACACAGGAAAGTTGTTCAGGATGCTCAACCTGGTCGGTTTGTACCGTCAAAACGCGATTTCTAGAGTTGACTATTAGAAAAACAAAATGGCCGCTCTACCCTTTTCCCTACCCGGGGAACAAACTTTTTAATTTTCGAGCCACCCCGAAAAGCCGAATTAGCGTGATTACTTCTTGCGGATACCCCACCCGAGTGTACCGGTGCTAATTTGAACTCCGTCATTGTTATATTTTGGCGGTAATCGACGATTTTTGGTCAAATTATGACGTCACTTTTGCACCAAAAAGTTGTAATTCCCAAGGTTTTGCGAATTTTGCATGACTCGACACAGGAAAGTTGTTCAGGATGCTCAACTTGGTCGATTTGTACCGTCAAAACGCGAATTCCAGAGTTGACTATTAGAAAAACAAAATGGCCGCTTTTCCCTTTTCCCTTCCCGGGGAATAAACTTTTTAATTTTCGAGCCACCCCAAATAGCCGAATTAGCGTGATTACTTCTTGCGGATACCCCACCCGAGTGTACAGGTGCTAATTTGAACTCCGCCATTGTTATAATTTGGCGGTAATCGACGATTTTTGGTCAAATTGTGACGTCACTTTTGCACCAAAAAGTTGTAATTCCCAAGGTTTTCCGAATTTTGCATGACTCGACACAGGAAAGTTGTTCAGGATGCTCAACTTGGTCGATTTGTACCGTGAAAACGCGATTTCCAGAGTTGACTATTAGAAAAACAAGATGGCCGCTCCTCCCTTTTTGCCTACCCGGGGAATAAACTTTTTAATTTTCGAGCCACCCCAAATAGCCGAATAAGCGTGATTACTTCTTGCGGATACTCCACCCGAGTGTACCGGTGCTAATTTGAACTCCGCCATTGTTATATTTTGGCGGTAATCGAAGATTTTTGGTCAAATTGTGACGTCACTTTTGCACCAAAAAGTTGTAATTCCCAAGGTTTTGCGAATTTTGCATGACTCCTCACAGGAAAGTTGTTCAGGATGCTCAACCTGGTCGATTTGTACCGTCAAAACGCGATTTCCAGAGTTGACTATTAGAAAAACAAAAGGGCCGCTCTTCCCTTTTCCCTTCCCGGGGAATAAAGTTTTTAATTTTCGAGCCACCCCGAAAAGCCGAATTAGCGTGATTACTTCTTGCGGATACCCCACCCGAGTGTACCGGTGCTAATTTGAACTCCGCCATTGTTATAATTTGGCGGTAATCGATGATTTTTGGTCAAATTGTGACGTCACTTTTGCACCAAAAAGTTGTAATTCCCAAGGTTTTGCGAATTTTGCATGACTCGATACAGGAAAGTTGTTCAGGATGCTCAACTTGGTCGATTTGTACCGTCAAAACGCGATTTCCAGAGTTGACTATTAGAAAAACAAAATGGCGCTCTTCCCTTTTCCCTTCCCGGGGAATAAAGTTTTTAATTTTCGAGCCACCCCGAAAAGCCGAATTAGCGTGATTACTTCTTGCGGATACCCCACCCGAGTGTACCGGTGCTCATTTGAACTACGCCATTGTTATATTTTGGCGGTAATCGACGATTTTTGGTCAAATTGTGACGTCACTTTTGCACCAAAAAGTTGAAATTCCCAAGGTTTTGCGAATTTTGCATGACTCCACACAGGTAAGTTGTTCAGGATGCTCAACTTGGTCGATTTGTACCGTCAAAACGCGATTTCCAGAGTTGACTATTAGAAAAACAAGATGGCCGCTCTTCCCTTTTTGCCTACCCGGGGAATAAACTTTTTAATTTTCGAGCCACCCCCAATAGCCGAATAAGCGTGATTACTTCTTGCGGATACTCCACCCGAGTGTACCGGTGCTAATTTGAACTCCGCCATTGTTATCCTTTGGCGGTAATCGACGATTTTTGGTCAAATTGTGACGTCACTTTTGCACCAAAAAGTTGTAATTCCCAAGGTTTTGCGAATTTTGCATGACTCCACACAGGAAAGTTGTTCAGGATGCTCAACTTGGTCGATTTGTACCGTCAAAACGCGATTTCCAGAATTGATTATTAGAAAAACAAAATGGCCGCTCCTCCCTTTTCCCCAGCCGGGGAATAAACTTTTTAATTTTTGAGCCACCCCGAAAAGCTGAATTAGCGGGATTACTTATCAGATCACGCTGCAACTCAACCAGTCGCTTCAGCACACCATGTTTCTTGGTTGAAAACTAATCAAAGCTTGATCTTAGCAAATTTAAAATATTTCTTCTCAGATCACGCTGCGATTCAACCAGTCGCTTTAGGACACCCATAATTATTGGTACAAAACTAATCTTAGCTTGATCTGAACTGATTTAAAATATTTCTTGTTTCTTGGTAGAAAACTAATCTAAGCTCGATCTGAGCAAATTTAAAATATTTCTTCTCAAATCACGCTGCAACTCAACCAGTCGCTTCAGGACACCATGTTTCTTGGTAGAAAACTAATCAAAGCTCGATCTGAGCAAATTTAAAATATTTCTTCTCAAATCACGCTGCAACTCAACAAGTGTCTTCAGTACACCCATATTTCTTGGTAGAAAACTAATCTAAGCTCGATCTGAGCAAATTTAAAATATTTCTTCTCAGGTCACGCTGCTATTCAACCAGTCGCTTCAGGACACCATGTTTCTTGGTAGAAAACTAATCAAAGCTTGATCTGAGCAAATTTAAAATATTTCTTCTCAGATAACGCTGCGATTCAACCAGACGCTTCAGGACACCATGTTTCTTGGTAGAAAACTAATCAAAGCTTGATCTGAGCAAATTTAAAATATTTCTTCTCAGATCACGCTGCGAATAAACCAGTCGCTTCAGGACACCATGTTTCTTGGTAGAAAACTAATCCAAGCTCGATCTGAGCAAATTTAAAATATTTCTTATCAGATCACGCTGCGAATAAACCAGTCGCTTCAGGACACCATGTTTCTTGGTAGAAAACTAATCAAAACTCGATCTGAGCAAATTTAAAATATTTCTTCTCAGATCACGCTGCGATTCAACCAGTCGCTTCAGGACACCCATGTTTGTGATAGAAAACTAATCAAAGCTCGATCTGAACTAATTTAAAATATTTCTTCTCAAATCACGCTGCAACTCAACAAGTGTCTTCAGCACACCCATATTTCTTGGTAGAAAACTAATCCAAGCTCGATCTAAGCAAATTTAAAATATTTCTTATCAGATCACGCTGCGAATAAACCAGTCGCTTCAGGACACCATGTTTCTTGGTAGAAAACTAATCAAAGCTTGATCTGAGCAAATTTAAAATATTTCTTCTCAGATCACGCTGCGATTCAACCAGTCGCTTCAGGACACCATGTTTCTTGGTAGAAAACTAATCTAAGCTCGATCTGAGCAAATTTAAAATATTTCTTTACAGATAACGCTGCGATTCAACCAGTCGCTTCAGGACACCCATATTTATTGGTAAAAAACTAATCCAAGCTCGATCTGAGCAAATTTAAAATATTTCTTCTGAAATCACGCTGCAACGCAACCAGTCGCTTCAGGACACCATGTTTCTTGGTAGAAAACTAATCCAACCTCGATCTGAGCAAATTTAAAATATTTCTTCTCAGGTCACGCTGCTATTCAACCAGTCGCTTCAGGACACCATGTTTCTTGGTAGAAAACTAATCAAAGCTTGATCTGAGCAAATTTAAAATATTTCTTCTCAGATCACGCTGCAATTCAACCAGACGCTTCAGGACACCATGTTTCTTGGTAGAAAACTAATCTTAGCTCGATCTGAGCAAATTTAAAATAATTTTTCTCAAATCACGCTGCAACTCAACAAGTGTCTTTCGGCACACCCATTTTTCTTGGTACGAAACTAATCAAAGCTTGATCTGAGCAAATTTAAAATATTTCTTCTCAAATCACGCTGCAACTCAACAAGTGTCTTCAGCACACCCATATTTCTTGGTAGAAAACTAATCAAAGCTCGATCTGAGCAATTTTAAAATATTTCTTCTCAAATCACGCTGCGATTCAACCAGTCGCTTCAGGACACCCATGTTTGTGGTAGAAAACTAATCTAACCTCGATCTGAGCAAATTTAAAATATTTCTTCTCAAATCACGCTGCAACTCAACAAGTGTCTTTAGCACACCCATGTTTCTTGGTAGAAAACTAATCAAAGCTCGATCTGAGCAAATTAAATCACGCTGCAACTCAACCAGTGTCTTCAGCACACCCATATTTCTTGGTAGAAAACTAATCAAAGCTCGATCTGAGCAAATTTAAAATATTTCTTTACAGATAACGCTGCGATTCAACCAGTCGCTTCAGGACACCCATATTTATTGGTAGAAAACTAATCCAAGCTCGATCTGAGCAAATTTAAAATATTTCTTCTGAAATCACGCTGCAACTCAACCAGTCGCTTCAGGACACCATGTTTCTTGGTAGAAAACTAATCAAAGCTTGATCTGAACTGATTTAAAAAATTTCTTCTCAAATCACGCTGCGATTCAACCAGTCGCTTCAGCACACCAAGTTTCTTGGTAGAAAACTAATCAAAGCTTGATCTGAGCAAATTTATAAATAATTTCTTCTCAGATCACGCTGCGATTCAACCAGTCGCTTTAGGACACCCATAATTCTTGGTACAAAACTAATCTTAGCTCGATCTGAGCAAATTTAAAATAATTTTTCTCAAATCACGCTGCAACTCAACAAGTGTCTTCGGCACACCCATTTTTATTGGTTCGAAACTACTCAAAGCTTGATGTGAGCAAATTTAAAATATTTCTTCTCAGATCACGCTGCGATTCAACCAGTCGCTTCAGCACACCCATGTTTCTTGGTAGAAAACTAATCAAAGCTCGATCTGAGCAATTTTAAAATATTTTTTCTCAAATCACGCTGCAACTCAACAAGTGTCTTCAGCACACCCATGTTTCTTGGTAGAAAACTAATCAAAGCTTGATCTGAACTGATTTAAAATATTTCTTGTTTCTTGGTAGAAAACTAATCTAAGCTCGATCGGAGCAAATTTAAAATATTTCTTCTCAAATCACGCTGCAACTCAACCAGTCGCTTCAGGACACCATGTTTCTTGGTAGAAAACTAATCAAAGCTCGATCTGAGCAAATTTAAAATATTTCTTCTCAGATCACGCTGCGATTCAACCAGTCGCTTCAGGACACCTTGTTTCTTGGTAGAAAACTAATCTAAGCTCGATCTGAGCAAATTTAAAATATTTCTTCTCAAATCACGCTGCAACTCAACAAGTGTCTTTAAGCACACCCATGTTTCTTGGTAGAAAACTAATCAAAGCTTGATCTGAACTGATTTAAAAAATTTCTTCTCAAATCACGCTGCGATTCAACCAGTCGCTTCAGGACACCCATATTTATTGGTAGAAAACTAATCCAAGCTCGATCTGAGCAAATTTATAAATAATTTCTTCTCAGATCACGCTGCGTTTCAACCAGTCGCTTTAGGACACCCATAATTCTTGGTACAAAACTAATCTTAGCTCGATCTGAGCAAATTTAAAATAATTTTTCTCAAATCACGCTGCAACTCAACAAGTGTCTTTCGGCACACCCATTTTTCTTGGTACGAAACTAATCAAAGCTTGATCTGAGCAAATTTAAAATATTTCTTCTCAGATCACGCTGCGATTCAACCAGTCGCTTCAGCACACCCATGTTTCTTGGTAGAAAACTAATCAAAGCTTGATCTGAACTGATTTAAAATATTTCTTCTCAAATCACGCTGCAACTCAACAAGTGTCTTCAGCACACCCATATTTCTTGGTAGAAAACTAATCAAAGCTCGATCTGAGCAATTTTAAAATATTTCTTCTCAAATCACGCTGCGATTCAACCAGTCGCTTCAGGACACCCATGTTTGTGGTAGAAAACTAATCTAAGCTCGATCTGAGCAAATTTAAAATATTTCTTCTCAAATCACGCTGCAACTCAACAAGTGTCTTTAGCACACCCATGTTTCTTGGTAGAAAACTAATCAAAGCTCGATCTGAGCAAATTTAAAATAATTTTTCTCAAATCACGCTGCAACTCAACCAGTGTCTTCAGCACACCCATATTTCTTGGTACAAAACTAATCTTAGCTCGATCTGAGCAAATTTAAAATAATTTTTCTCAAATCACGCTGCAACTCAACAAGTGTCTTCGGCACACCCATTTTTATTGGTACGAAACTAATCAAAGCTTGATCTGACCAAATTTAAAATATTTCTTCTGAAATCACGCTGCAACTCAACCAGTGTCTTCAGCACACCCATGTTTCTTGGTAGAAAACTAATCAAAGCTCGATCTGAGCAATTTTAAAATATTTTTTCTCAAATCACGCTGCAACTCAACAAGTGTCTTCAGCACACCCATATTTCTTGGTAGAAAACTAATCAAAGCTCGATCTGAGCAATTTTAAAATATTTCTTCTCAAATCACGCTGCGATTCAACCAGTCGCTTCAGGACACCCATGTTTGTGGTAGAAAACTAATCTAAGCTCGATCTGAGCAAATTTAAAATATTTCTTCTCAAATCACGCTGCAACTCAACAAGTGTCTTTAGCACACCCATGTTTCTTGGTAGAAAACTAATCAAAGCTCGATCTGAGCAAATTTAAAATAATTTTTCTCAAATCACGCTGCAACTCAACCAGTGTCTTCAGCACACCCATATTTCTTGGTACAAAACTAATCTTAGCTCGATCTGAGCAAATTTAAAATAATTTTTCTCAAATCACGCTGCAACTCAACAAGTGTCTTCGGCACACCCATTTTTATTGGTACGAAACTAATCAAAGCTTGATCTGACCAAATTTAAAATATTTCTTCTGAAATCACGCTGCAACTCAACCAGTGTCTTCAGCACACCCATGTTTCTTGGTAGAAAACTAATCAAAGCTCGATCTGAGCAATTTTAAAATATTTTTTCTCAAATCACGCTGCAACTCAACAAGTGTCTTCAGCACACCCATGTTTCTTGGTAGAAAACTAATCAAAGCTTGATCCGAACTTATTTAAAATATTTCTTGTTTCTTGGTAGAAAACTAATCAAAGCTCGATCTGAGCAAATTTAAAATGTTTCTTCTCAAATCACGCTGCAACTCAACAAGTGTCTTCAGTACACCCATATTTCTTGGTAGAAAACTAATCTAAGCTTGATCTGAGCAAATTTAAAATATTTCTTCTCAGGTCACGCTGCTATTCAACCAGTCGCTTCAGGACACCATGTTTCTTGGTAGAAAACTAATCAAAGCTTGATCTGAGCAAATTTAAAATATTTCTTCTCAGATCACGCTGCGATTCAACCAGACGCTTCAGGACACCATGTTTCTTGGTAGAAAACTAATCTTAGCTCGATCTGAGCAAATTTAAAATCATTTTTCTCAAATCACCCTGCAACTCAACAAGTGTCTTTCGGCACACCCATTTTTCTTGATACGAAACTAATCAAAGCTTGATCTGAGAAAATTTAAAATATTTCTTCTCAGATCACGCTGCGATTCAACCAGTCGCTTCAGCACACCCATGTTTCTTGGTAGAAAACTAATCAAAGCTTGATCTGAACTGATTTAAAATATTTCTTCTCAAATCACGCTGCAACTCAACAAGTGTCTTCAGCACACCCATATTTCTTGGTAGAAAACTAATCAAAGCTCGATCTGAGCAATTTTAAAATATTTTTTCTCAAATCACGCTGCGATTCAACCAGTCGCTTCAGGACACCCATGTTTGTGGTAGAAAACTAATCTAAGCTCGATCTGAGCAAATTTAAAATATTTCTTCTCAAATCACGCTGCAACTCAACAAGTGTCTTTAGCACACCCATGTTTCTTGGTAGAAAACTAATCAAAGCTCGATCTGAGCAAATTTAAAATAATTTTTCTCAAATCACGCTGCAACTCAACCAGTGTCTTCAGCACACCCATATTTCTTGGTAGAAAACTAATCAAAGCTCGATCTGAGCAAATTTAAAATATTTCTTTACAGATAACGCTGCGATTCAACCAGTCGCTTCAGGACACCCATATTTATTGGTAGAAAACTAATCCAAGCTCGATCTGAGCAAATTTAAAATATTTCTTCTGAAATCACGCTGCAACTGAACCAGTCGCTTCAGGACACCATGTTTCTTGGTAGAAAACTAATCAAAGCTTGATCTGAACTGATTTAAAAAATTTCTTCTCAAATCACGCTGCGATTCAACCAGTCGCTTCAGCACACCAAGTTTCTTGGTAGAAAACTAATCAAAGCTTGATCTGAGCAAATTTATAAATAATTTCTTCTCAGATCACGCTGCGATTCAACCAGTCGCTTTAGGACACCATGTTTCTTGGTAGAAAAGTAATCAAAGCTTGATCTGATCAAATTTAAAATATTTCTTCTCAGATCACGCTGCGATTCAACCAGTCGCTTCAGGACACCCATGTTTCTTGGTAGAAAACTAATCTAAGCTCGATCTGAGCAAATTTAAAATATTTCTTCTCAAATCACGCTGCAACTCAACCAGTCGCTTCAGCACACCATGTTTCTTGGTAGAAAACTAATCAAAGCTTTATCTTAGCAAATTTAAAATATTTCTTCTCAGATCACGCTGCGATTCAACCAGTCGCTTCAGGACACCCATGTTTGTGGTAGAAAACTAATCTAAGCTCGATCTGAGCAAATTTAAAATATTTCTTCTCAAATCACGCTGCAACTCAACAAGTGTCTTCAGCACACCCATGTTTCTTGGTAGAAAACTAATCCAAGCTCGATCTGAGCAAATTTAAAATATTTCTTCTGAAATCACGCTGCAACTGAACCAGTCGCTTCAGGACACCATGTTTCTTGGTAGAAAACTAATCAAAGCTTGATCTGAACTGATTTAAAAAATTTCTTCTCAAATCACGCTGCGATTCAACCAGTCGCTTCAGCACACCAAGTTTCTTGGTAGAAAACTAATCAAAGCTTGATCTGAGCAAATTTATAAATAATTTCTTCTCAGATCACGCTGCGATTCAACCAGTCGCTTTAGGACACCATGTTTCTTGGTAGAAAAGTAATCAAAGCTTGATCTGATCAAATTTAAAATATTTCTTCTCAGATCACGCTGCGATTCAACCAGTCGCTTCAGGACACCCATGTTTCTTGGTAGAAAACTAATCTAAGCTCGATCTGAGCAAATTTAAAATATTTCTTCTCAAATCACGCTGCAACTCAACCAGTCGCTTCAGCACACCATGTTTCTTGGTAGAAAACTAATCAAAGCTTTATCTTAGCAAATTTAAAATATTTCTTCTCAGATCACGCTGCGATTCAACCAGTCGCTTCAGGACACCCATGTTTGTGGTAGAAAACTAATCTAAGCTCGATCTGAGCAAATTTAAAATATTTCTTCTCAAATCACGCTGCAACTCAACAAGTGTCTTCAGCACACCCATGTTTCTTGGTAGAAAACTAATCCAAGCTCGATCTGAGCAAATTTAAAATATTTCTTCTGAAATCACGCTGCAACTCAACCAGTCGCTTCAGGACACCATGTTTCTTGGTAGAAAACTAATCAAAGCTTGATCTGAACTGATTTAAAATATTTCTTCTCAGATCACGCTGCGATTCAACCAGACGCTTCAGGACACCATGTTTCTTGGTAGAAAACTAATCAAAGCTTGATCTGAGCAAATTTATAAATAATTTCTTCTCAGATCACGCTGCGATTCAACCAGTCGCTTTAGGACACCCATAATTCTTGGTACAAAACTAATCTTAGCTTGATCTGAACTGATTTAAAATATTTCTTGTTTCTTGGTAGAAAACTAATCTAAGCTCGATCTGAGCAAATTTAAAATATTTCTTCTCAAATCACGCTGCAACTCAACCAGTCGCTTCAGGACACCATGTTTCTTGGTAGAAAACTAATCAAAGCTCGATCTGAGCAAATTTAAAATATTTCTTCTCAAATCACGCTGCAACTCAACAAGTGTCTTCAGTACACCCATATTTCTTGGTAGAAAACTAATCTAAGCTCGATCTGAGCATATTTAAAATATTTCTTCTCAGGTCACGCTGCTATTCAACCAGTCGCTTCAGGACACCATGTTTCTTGGTAGAAAACTAATCAAAGCTTGATCTGAGCAAATTTAAAATATTTCTTCTCAGATAACGCTGCGATTCAACCAGACGCTTCAGGACACCATGTTTCTTGGTAGAAAACTAATCAAAGCTTGATCTGAGCAAATTTAAAATATTTCTTCTCAGATCACGCTGCGAATAAACCAGTCGCTTCAGGACACCATGTTTCTTGGTAGAAAACTAATCCAAGCTCGATCTGAGCAAATTTAAAATATTTCTTATCAGATCACGCTGCGATTCAACCAGTCGCTTCAGGACACCCATGTTTGTGATAGAAAACTAATCAAAGCTCGATCTGAACTAATTTAAAATATTTCTTCTCAAATCACGCTGCAACTCAACAAGTGTCTTCAGCACACCCATATTTCTTGGTAGAAAACTAATCCAAGCTCGATCTAAGCAAATTTAAAATATTTCTTATCAGATCACGCTGCGAATAAACCAGTCGCTTCAGGACACCATGTTTCTTGGTAGAAAACTAATCAAAGCTTGATCTGAGCAAATTTAAAATATTTCTTCTCAGATCACGCTGCGATTCAACCAGTCGCTTCAGGACACCATGTTTCTTGGTAGAAAACTAATCTAAGCTCGATCTGAGCAAATTTAAAATATTTCTTCTCAAATCACGCTGCAACTCAACAAGTGTCTTTAAGCACACCCATGTTTCTTGGTAGAAAACTAATCAAAGCTTGATCTGAACTGATTTAAAAAAATTCTTCTCAAATCACGCTGCGATTCAACCAGTCGCTTCAGCACACCAAGTTTCTTGGTAGAAAACTAATCAAAGCTTGATCTGAGCAAATTTAAAATATTTCTTCTCAGATCACGCTGCGATTCAACCAGTCGCTTCAGGACACCCATGTTTGTGATAGAAAACTAATCAAAGCTCGATCTGAACTAATTTAAAATATTTCTTCTCAAATCACGCTGCAACTCAACAAGTGTCTTCAGCACACCCATATTTCTTGGTAGAAAACTAATCCAAGCTCGATCTAAGCAAATTTAAAATATTTCTTATCAGATCACGCTGCGAATAAACCAGTCGCTTCAGGACACCATGTTTCTTGGTAGAAAACTAATCAAAGCTTGATCTGAGCAAATTTAAAATATTTCTTCTCAGATCACGCTGCGATTCAACCAGTCGCTTCAGGACACCCATGTTTGTGATAGAAAACTAATCTAATCTCGATCTGAGTAAATTTAAAATATTTCTTCTCAAATCACACTGCTACTCAACCAGTGTCTTCAGCACACTCATATTTCTGGTAGAAAACTAATCTAAGCTCGATCTGAGCAAATTTAAAATATTTCTTCTCAAATCACGCTGCAACTCAACAAGTGTCTTTAGCACACCCATGTTTCTTGGTAGAAAACTAATCAAAGCTCAATCTGAGCAAATTTAAAATAATTTTTCTCAAATCACGCTGCAACTCAACCAGTGTCTTCAGCACACCCATATTTCTTGGTAGAAAACTAATCAAAGCTCGATCTGAGCAATTTTAAAATATTTCTTCTCAGATCACGCTGCGATTCAACCAGTCGCTTCAGGACACCAAGTTTCTTGGTAGAAAACTAATCAAAGCTCGATCTGAGCAAATTTAAAATATTTCTTTACAGATAACGCTGCGATTCAACCAGTCGCTTCAGGACACCCATATTTATTGGTAGAAAACTAATCCAAGCTCGATCTGAGCAAATTTAAAATATTTCTTCTCAAATCACGCTGCAACGCAACCAGTCGCTTCAGGACACCATGTTTCTTGGTAGAAAACTAATCAAAGCTTGATCTGAGCAAATTTAAAATATTTCTTCTCAGATCACGCTGCGATTCAACCAGTCGCTTCAGGACACCCATGTTTGTGATAGAAAACTAATCTAAGCTCGATCTGAACTAATTTAAAATATTTCTTCTCAAATCACGCTGCAACTCAACAAGTGTCTTCAGCACACCCATGTTTCTTGGTAGAAAACTAATCAAAGCTTGATCTGAGCAAATTTAAAATATTTCTTCTCAGATAACGCTGCGATTCAACCAGACGCTTCAGGACACCATGTTTCTTGGTAGAAAACTAATCAAAGCTTGATCTGAGCAAATTTAAAATATTTCTTCTCAGATCACGTTGCGATTCAACCAGTCGCTTCAGGAATCCCAAGTTTGTGATAGAAAACTAATCTAATCTCGATCTGAGTAAATTTAAAATATTTCTTCTCAAATCACACTGCTACTCAACCAGTGTCTTCAGCACACCCATATTTCTGGTAGAAAACTAATCTAAGCTCGATCTGAGCAAATTTAAAATATTTCTTCTCAAATCACGCTGCAACTCAACAAGTGTCTTTAGCACACCCATGTTTCTTGGTAGAAAACTAATCAAAGCTCGATCTGAGCAAATTTAAAATAATTTTTCTCAAATCACGCTGCAACTCAACCAGTGTCTTCAGCACACCCATATTTCTTGGTAGAAAACTAATCAAAGCTCGATCTGAGCAATTTTAAAATATTTCTTCTCAGATCACGCTGCGATTCAACCAGTCGCTTCAGGACACCAAGTTTCTTGGTAGAAAACTAATCAAAGCTCGATCTGAGCAAATTTAAAATATTTCTTTACAGATAACGCTGCGATTCAACCAGTCGCTTCAGGACACCCATATTTATTGGTAGAAAACTAATCCAAGCTCGATCTGAGCAAATTTAAAATATTTCTTCTCAAATCACGCTGCAACGCAACCAGTCGCTTCAGGACACCATGTTTCTTGGTAGAAAACTAATCCAACCTCGATCTGAGCAAATTTAAAATATTTCTTATCAGATCACGCTGCGAATAAACCAGTCGCTTCAGAACACCATGTTTCTTGGTAGAAAACTAATCAAAGCTTGATCTGAGCAAATTTAAAATATTTCTTCTCAGATCACGTTGCGATTCAACCAGTCGCTTCAGGAATCCCAAGTTTGTGATAGAAAACTAATCTAATCTCGATCTGAGTAAATTTAAAATATTTCTTCTCAAATCACACTGCTACTCAACCAGTGTCTTCAGCACACCCATATTTCTGGTAGAAAACTAATCTAAGCTCGATCTGAGCAAATTTAAAATATTTCTTCTCAAATCACGCTGCAACTCAACAAGTGTCTTTAGCACACCCATGTTTCTTGGTAGAAAACTAATCAAATTTCGATCTGAGCAGATTTAAAATAATTTTTCTCAAATCACGCTGCAACTCAACCAGTGTCTTCAGCACACCCATATTTCATGGTAGAAAACTAATCAAAGCTCGATCTGAGCAATTTTAAAATATTTCTTCTCAGATCACGCTGCGATTCAACCAGTCGCTTCAGGACACCAAGTTTCTTGGAAAAAAACTAATCAAAGCTTGATCTGAGCAAATTTAAAATATTTCTTCTCAGATCACGCTGCGATTCAACCAGTCGCTTCAAGACACCAAGTTTCTTGGAAAAAAACTAATCAAAGCTTGATCTGAGCAAATTTAAAATATTTCTTTACAGATAACGCTGCGATTCAACCAGTCGCTTCAGGACACCCATATTTATTGGTAGAAAACTAATCCAAGCTCGATCTGAGCAAATTTAAAATATTTCTTCTCAAATCACGCTGCAACTCAACCAGTGTCTTCAGCACACCCATGTTTCTTGGTAGAAAACTAATCAAAGCTTGATCTGAACTGATTTAAAAAATTTCTTCTCAAATCACGCTGCGATTCAACCAGTCGCTTCAGCACACCAAGTTTCTTGGTAGAAAACTAATCAAAGCTTGATCTGAGCAAATTTATAAATAATTTCTTCTCAGATCACGCTGCGATTCAACCAGTCGCTTTAGGACACCCATAATTCTTGGTACAAAACTAATCTTAGCTCGATCTGAGCAAATTTAAAATAATTTTTCTCAAATCACGCTGCGACTAAACAAGTGTCTTTCGGCACACCCATTTTTCTTGGTACGAAACTAATCAAAGCTTGATCTGAGCAAATTTAAAATATTTCTTCTCAGATCACGCTGCGATTCAACCAGTCGCTTCAGCACACCCATGTTTCTTGGTAGAAAACTAATCAAAGCTTGATCTGAACTGATTTAAAATATTTCTTCTCAAATCACGCTGCAACTCAACAAGTGTCTTCAGCACACCCATATTTCTTGGTAGAAAACTAATCTTAGCTCGATCTGAGCAATTTTAAAATATTTCTTCTCAAATCACGCTGCGATTCAACCAGTCGCTTCAGGACACCCATGTTTGTGGTAGAAAACTAATCTAAGCTCGATCTGAGCAAATTTATAAATAATTTCTTCTCAGATCACGCTGCGATTCAACCAGTCGCTTTAGGACACCCATAATTCTTGGTACAAAACTAATCTTAGCTCGATCTGAGCAAATTTAAAATAATTTTTCTCAAATCACGCTGCGACTAAACAAGTGTCTTTCGGCACACCCATTTTTCTTGGTACGAAACTAATCAAAGCTTGATCTGAGCAAATTTAAAATATTTCTTCTCAGATCACGCTGCGATTCAACCAGTCGCTTCAGCACACCCATGTTTCATGGTAGAAAACTAATCAAAGCTTGATCTGAACTGATTTAAAATATTTCTTCTCAAATCACGCTGCAACTCAACAAGTGTCTTCAGCACACCCATATTTCTTGGTAGAAAACTAATCTTAGCTCGATCTGAGCAATTTTAAAATATTTCTTCTCAAATCACGCTGCAACTCAACAAGTGTCTTTAGCACACCCATGTTTCTTGGTAGAAAACTAATCAAATTTCGATCTGAGCAGATTTAAAATATTTCTTCTCAAATCACGCTGCAACTCAACAAGTGTCTTCAGCACACCCATATTTCTTGGTAGAAAACTAATCAAAGCTCGATCTGAGCAATTTTAAAATATTTTTTCTCAAATCACGCTGCGATTCAACCAGTCGCTTCAGGACACCCATGTTTGTGGTAGAAAACTAATCTAAGCTCGATCTGAGCAAATTTAAAATATTTCTTCTCAAATCACGCTGCAACTCAACAAGTGTCTTTAGCACACCCATGTTTCTTGGTAGAAAACTAATCAAAGCTCGATCTGAGCAAATTTAAAATAATTTTTCTCAAATCACGCTGCAACTCAACCAGTGTCTTCAGCACACCCATATTTCTTGGTAGAAAACTAATCAAAGCTCGATCTGAGCAAATTTAAAATATTTCTTTACAGATAACGCTGCGATTCAACCAGTCGCTTCAGGACACCCATATTTATTGGTAGAAAACTAATCCAAGCTCGATCTGAGCAAATTTAAAATATTTCTTCTGAAATCACGCTGCAACTGAACCAGTCGCTTCAGGACACCATGTTTCTTGGTAGAAAACTAATCAAAGCTTGATCTGAACTGATTTAAAAAATTTCTTCTCAAATCACGCTGCGATTCAACCAGTCGCTTCAGCACACCAAGTTTCTTGGTAGAAAACTAATCAAAGCTTGATCTGAGCAAATTTATAAATAATTTCTTCTCAGATCACGCTGCGATTCAACCAGTCGCTTTAGGACACCATGTTTCTTGGTAGAAAAGTAATCAAAGCTTGATCTGATCAAATTTAAAATATTTCTTCTCAGATCACGCTGCGATTCAACCAGTCGCTTCAGGACACCCATGTTTCTTGGTAGAAAACTAATCTAAGCTCGATCTGAGCAAATTTAAAATATTTCTTCTCAAATCACGCTGCAACTCAACCAGTCGCTTCAGCACACCATGTTTCTTGGTAGAAAACTAATCAAAGCTTTATCTTAGCAAATTTAAAATATTTCTTCTCAGATCACGCTGCGATTCAACCAGTCGCTTCAGGACACCCATGTTTGTGGTAGAAAACTAATCTAAGCTCGATCTGAGCAAATTTAAAATATTTCTTCTCAAATCACGCTGCAACTCAACAAGTGTCTTCAGCACACCCATGTTTCTTGGTAGAAAACTAATCCAAGCTCGATCTGAGCAAATTTAAAATATTTCTTCTGAAATCACGCTGCAACTGAACCAGTCGCTTCAGGACACCATGTTTCTTGGTAGAAAACTAATCAAAGCTTGATCTGAACTGATTTAAAAAATTTCTTCTCAAATCACGCTGCGATTCAACCAGTCGCTTCAGCACACCAAGTTTCTTGGTAGAAAACTAATCAAAGCTTGATCTGAGCAAATTTATAAATAATTTCTTCTCAGATCACGCTGCGATTCAACCAGTCGCTTTAGGACACCATGTTTCTTGGTAGAAAAGTAATCAAAGCTTGATCTGATCAAATTTAAAATATTTCTTCTCAGATCACGCTGCGATTCAACCAGTCGCTTCAGGACACCCATGTTTCTTGGTAGAAAACTAATCTAAGCTCGATCTGAGCAAATTTAAAATATTTCTTCTCAAATCACGCTGCAACTCAACCAGTCGCTTCAGCACACCATGTTTCTTGGTAGAAAACTAATCAAAGCTTTATCTTAGCAAATTTAAAATATTTCTTCTCAGATCACGCTGCGATTCAACCAGTCGCTTCAGGACACCCATGTTTGTGGTAGAAAACTAATCTAAGCTCGATCTGAGCAAATTTAAAATATTTCTTCTCAAATCACGCTGCAACTCAACAAGTGTCTTCAGCACACCCATGTTTCTTGGTAGAAAACTAATCCAAGCTCGATCTGAGCAAATTTAAAATATTTCTTCTGAAATCACGCTGCAACTCAACCAGTCGCTTCAGGACACCATGTTTCTTGGTAGAAAACTAATCAAAGCTTGATCTGAACTGATTTAAAATATTTCTTCTCAGATCACGCTGCGATTCAACCAGACGCTTCAGGACACCATGTTTCTTGGTAGAAAACTAATCAAAGCTTGATCTGAGCAAATTTATAAATAATTTCTTCTCAGATCACGCTGCGATTCAACCAGTCGCTTTAGGACACCCATAATTCTTGGTACAAAACTAATCTTAGCTTGATCTGAACTGATTTAAAATATTTCTTGTTTCTTGGTAGAAAACTAATCTAAGCTCGATCTGAGCAAATTTAAAATATTTCTTCTCAAATCACGCTGCAACTCAACCAGTCGCTTCAGGACACCATGTTTCTTGGTAGAAAACTAATCAAAGCTCGATCTGAGCAAATTTAAAATATTTCTTCTCAAATCACGCTGCAACTCAACAAGTGTCTTCAGTACACCCATATTTCTTGGTAGAAAACTAATCTAAGCTCGATCTGAGCATATTTAAAATATTTCTTCTCAGGTCACGCTGCTATTCAACCAGTCGCTTCAGGACACCATGTTTCTTGGTAGAAAACTAATCAAAGCTTGATCTGAGCAAATTTAAAATATTTCTTCTCAGATAACGCTGCGATTCAACCAGACGCTTCAGGACACCATGTTTCTTGGTAGAAAACTAATCAAAGCTTGATCTGAGCAAATTTAAAATATTTCTTCTCAGATCACGCTGCGAATAAACCAGTCGCTTCAGGACACCATGTTTCTTGGTAGAAAACTAATCCAAGCTCGATCTGAGCAAATTTAAAATATTTCTTATCAGATCACGCTGCGATTCAACCAGTCGCTTCAGGACACCCATGTTTGTGATAGAAAACTAATCAAAGCTCGATCTGAACTAATTTAAAATATTTCTTCTCAAATCACGCTGCAACTCAACAAGTGTCTTCAGCACACCCATATTTCTTGGTAGAAAACTAATCCAAGCTCGATCTAAGCAAATTTAAAATATTTCTTATCAGATCACGCTGCGAATAAACCAGTCGCTTCAGGACACCATGTTTCTTGGTAGAAAACTAATCAAAGCTTGATCTGAGCAAATTTAAAATATTTCTTCTCAGATCACGCTGCGATTCAACCAGTCGCTTCAGGACACCATGTTTCTTGGTAGAAAACTAATCTAAGCTCGATCTGAGCAAATTTAAAATATTTCTTCTCAAATCACGCTGCAACTCAACAAGTGTCTTTAAGCACACCCATGTTTCTTGGTAGAAAACTAATCAAAGCTTGATCTGAACTGATTTAAAAAAATTCTTCTCAAATCACGCTGCGATTCAACCAGTCGCTTCAGCACACCAAGTTTCTTGGTAGAAAACTAATCAAAGCTTGATCTGAGCAAATTTAAAATATTTCTTCTCAGATCACGCTGCGATTCAACCAGTCGCTTCAGGACACCCATGTTTGTGATAGAAAACTAATCAAAGCTCGATCTGAACTAATTTAAAATATTTCTTCTCAAATCACGCTGCAACTCAACAAGTGTCTTCAGCACACCCATATTTCTTGGTAGAAAACTAATCCAAGCTCGATCTAAGCAAATTTAAAATATTTCTTATCAGATCACGCTGCGAATAAACCAGTCGCTTCAGGACACCATGTTTCTTGGTAGAAAACTAATCAAAGCTTGATCTGAGCAAATTTAAAATATTTCTTCTCAGATCACGCTGCGATTCAACCAGTCGCTTCAGGACACCCATGTTTGTGATAGAAAACTAATCTAATCTCGATCTGAGTAAATTTAAAATATTTCTTCTCAAATCACACTGCTACTCAACCAGTGTCTTCAGCACACTCATATTTCTGGTAGAAAACTAATCTAAGCTCGATCTGAGCAAATTTAAAATATTTCTTCTCAAATCACGCTGCAACTCAACAAGTGTCTTTAGCACACCCATGTTTCTTGGTAGAAAACTAATCAAAGCTCAATCTGAGCAAATTTAAAATAATTTTTCTCAAATCACGCTGCAACTCAACCAGTGTCTTCAGCACACCCATATTTCTTGGTAGAAAACTAATCAAAGCTCGATCTGAGCAATTTTAAAATATTTCTTCTCAGATCACGCTGCGATTCAACCAGTCGCTTCAGGACACCAAGTTTCTTGGTAGAAAACTAATCAAAGCTCGATCTGAGCAAATTTAAAATATTTCTTTACAGATAACGCTGCGATTCAACCAGTCGCTTCAGGACACCCATATTTATTGGTAGAAAACTAATCCAAGCTCGATCTGAGCAAATTTAAAATATTTCTTCTCAAATCACGCTGCAACGCAACCAGTCGCTTCAGGACACCATGTTTCTTGGTAGAAAACTAATCAAAGCTTGATCTGAGCAAATTTAAAATATTTCTTCTCAGATCACGCTGCGATTCAACCAGTCGCTTCAGGACACCCATGTTTGTGATAGAAAACTAATCTAAGCTCGATCTGAACTAATTTAAAATATTTCTTCTCAAATCACGCTGCAACTCAACAAGTGTCTTCAGCACACCCATGTTTCTTGGTAGAAAACTAATCAAAGCTTGATCTGAGCAAATTTAAAATATTTCTTCTCAGATAACGCTGCGATTCAACCAGACGCTTCAGGACACCATGTTTCTTGGTAGAAAACTAATCAAAGCTTGATCTGAGCAAATTTAAAATATTTCTTCTCAGATCACGTTGCGATTCAACCAGTCGCTTCAGGAATCCCAAGTTTGTGATAGAAAACTAATCTAATCTCGATCTGAGTAAATTTAAAATATTTCTTCTCAAATCACACTGCTACTCAACCAGTGTCTTCAGCACACCCATATTTCTGGTAGAAAACTAATCTAAGCTCGATCTGAGCAAATTTAAAATATTTCTTCTCAAATCACGCTGCAACTCAACAAGTGTCTTTAGCACACCCATGTTTCTTGGTAGAAAACTAATCAAAGCTCGATCTGAGCAAATTTAAAATAATTTTTCTCAAATCACGCTGCAACTCAACCAGTGTCTTCAGCACACCCATATTTCTTGGTAGAAAACTAATCAAAGCTCGATCTGAGCAATTTTAAAATATTTCTTCTCAGATCACGCTGCGATTCAACCAGTCGCTTCAGGACACCAAGTTTCTTGGTAGAAAACTAATCAAAGCTCGATCTGAGCAAATTTAAAATATTTCTTTACAGATAACGCTGCGATTCAACCAGTCGCTTCAGGACACCCATATTTATTGGTAGAAAACTAATCCAAGCTCGATCTGAGCAAATTTAAAATATTTCTTCTCAAATCACGCTGCAACGCAACCAGTCGCTTCAGGACACCATGTTTCTTGGTAGAAAACTAATCCAACCTCGATCTGAGCAAATTTAAAATATTTCTTATCAGATCACGCTGCGAATAAACCAGTCGCTTCAGAACACCATGTTTCTTGGTAGAAAACTAATCAAAGCTTGATCTGAGCAAATTTAAAATATTTCTTCTCAGATCACGTTGCGATTCAACCAGTCGCTTCAGGAATCCCAAGTTTGTGATAGAAAACTAATCTAATCTCGATCTGAGTAAATTTAAAATATTTCTTCTCAAATCACACTGCTACTCAACCAGTGTCTTCAGCACACCCATATTTCTGGTAGAAAACTAATCTAAGCTCGATCTGAGCAAATTTAAAATATTTCTTCTCAAATCACGCTGCAACTCAACAAGTGTCTTTAGCACACCCATGTTTCTTGGTAGAAAACTAATCAAATTTCGATCTGAGCAGATTTAAAATAATTTTTCTCAAATCACGCTGCAACTCAACCAGTGTCTTCAGCACACCCATATTTCATGGTAGAAAACTAATCAAAGCTCGATCTGAGCAATTTTAAAATATTTCTTCTCAGATCACGCTGCGATTCAACCAGTCGCTTCAGGACACCAAGTTTCTTGGAAAAAAACTAATCAAAGCTTGATCTGAGCAAATTTAAAATATTTCTTCTCAGATCACGCTGCGATTCAACCAGTCGCTTCAAGACACCAAGTTTCTTGGAAAAAAACTAATCAAAGCTTGATCTGAGCAAATTTAAAATATTTCTTTACAGATAACGCTGCGATTCAACCAGTCGCTTCAGGACACCCATATTTATTGGTAGAAAACTAATCCAAGCTCGATCTGAGCAAATTTAAAATATTTCTTCTCAAATCACGCTGCAACTCAACCAGTGTCTTCAGCACACCCATGTTTCTTGGTAGAAAACTAATCAAAGCTTGATCTGAACTGATTTAAAAAATTTCTTCTCAAATCACGCTGCGATTCAACCAGTCGCTTCAGCACACCAAGTTTCTTGGTAGAAAACTAATCAAAGCTTGATCTGAGCAAATTTATAAATAATTTCTTCTCAGATCACGCTGCGATTCAACCAGTCGCTTTAGGACACCCATAATTCTTGGTACAAAACTAATCTTAGCTCGATCTGAGCAAATTTAAAATAATTTTTCTCAAATCACGCTGCGACTAAACAAGTGTCTTTCGGCACACCCATTTTTCTTGGTACGAAACTAATCAAAGCTTGATCTGAGCAAATTTAAAATATTTCTTCTCAGATCACGCTGCGATTCAACCAGTCGCTTCAGCACACCCATGTTTCTTGGTAGAAAACTAATCAAAGCTTGATCTGAACTGATTTAAAATATTTCTTCTCAAATCACGCTGCAACTCAACAAGTGTCTTCAGCACACCCATATTTCTTGGTAGAAAACTAATCTTAGCTCGATCTGAGCAATTTTAAAATATTTCTTCTCAAATCACGCTGCGATTCAACCAGTCGCTTCAGGACACCCATGTTTGTGGTAGAAAACTAATCTAAGCTCGATCTGAGCAAATTTATAAATAATTTCTTCTCAGATCACGCTGCGATTCAACCAGTCGCTTTAGGACACCCATAATTCTTGGTACAAAACTAATCTTAGCTCGATCTGAGCAAATTTAAAATAATTTTTCTCAAATCACGCTGCGACTAAACAAGTGTCTTTCGGCACACCCATTTTTCTTGGTACGAAACTAATCAAAGCTTGATCTGAGCAAATTTAAAATATTTCTTCTCAGATCACGCTGCGATTCAACCAGTCGCTTCAGCACACCCATGTTTCATGGTAGAAAACTAATCAAAGCTTGATCTGAACTGATTTAAAATATTTCTTCTCAAATCACGCTGCAACTCAACAAGTGTCTTCAGCACACCCATATTTCTTGGTAGAAAACTAATCTTAGCTCGATCTGAGCAATTTTAAAATATTTCTTCTCAAATCACGCTGCAACTCAACAAGTGTCTTTAGCACACCCATGTTTCTTGGTAGAAAACTAATCAAATTTCGATCTGAGCAGATTTAAAATAATTTTTCTCAAATCACGCTGCAACTCAACCAGTGTCTTCAGCACACCCATATTTCATGGTAGAAAACTAATCAAAGCTCGATCTGAGCAATTTTAAAATATTTCTTCTCAGATCACGCTGCGATTCAACCAGTCGCTTCAGGACACCAAGTTTCTTGGAAAAAAACTAATCAAAGCTCGATCTGAGCAAATTTAAAATATTTCTTTACAGATAACGCTGCGATTCAACCAGTCGCTTCAGGACACCCATATTTATTGGTAGAAAACTAATCCAAGCTCGATCTGAGCAAATTTAAAATATTTCTTCTCAAATCACGCTGCAACTCAACCAGTGTCTTCAGCACACCCATGTTTCTTGGTAGAAAACTAATCTAAGCTCGATCTGAGCAAATTTAAAATATTTCTTCTCAAATCACGCTGCAACTCAACCAGTCGCTTCAGGACACCATGTTTCTTGGTAGAAAACTAATCAAAGCTTGATCTGAACTGATTTAAAAAATTTCTTCTCAAATCACGCTGCGATTCAACCAGTCGCTTCAGGACACCCATGTTTGTGATAGAAAACTAATCAAAGCTCGATCTGAACTAATTTAAAATATTTCTTCTCAAATCACGCTGCAACTCAACAAGTGTCTTCAGCACACCCATATTTCTTGGTAGAAAACTAATCCAAGCTCGATCTAAGCAAATTTAAAATATTTCTTATCAGATCACGCTGCGAATAAACCAGTCGCTTCAGGACACCATGTTTCTTGGTAGAAAACTAATCAAAGCTTGATCTGAGCAAATTTAAAATATTTCTTCTCAGATCACGCTGCGATTCAACCAGTCGCTTCAGGACACCCATGTTTGTGATAGAAAACTAATCTAATCTCGATCTGAGTAAATTTAAAATATTTCTTCTCAAATCACACTGCTACTCAACCAGTGTCTTCAGCACACTCATATTTCTGGTAGAAAACTAATCTAAGCTCGATCTGAGCAAATTTAAAATATTTCTTCTCAAATCACACTGCAACTCAACAAGTGTCTTTAAGCACACCCATGTTTCTTGGTAGAAAACTAATCAAAGCTTGATCTGAACTGATTTAAAAAAATTCTTCTCAAATCACGCTGCAACTCAACAAGTGTCTTTAGCACACCCATGTTTCTTGGTAGAAAACTAATCAAAGCTCGATCTGAGCAAATTTAAAATAATTTTTCTCAAATCACGCTGCAACTCAACCAGTGTCTTCAGCACACCCATATTTCTTGGTAGAAAACTAATCAAAGCTCGATCTGAGCAATTTTAAAATATTTCTTCTCAGATCACGCTGCGATTCAACCAGTCGCTTCAGGACACCAAGTTTCTTGGTAGAAAACTAATCAAAGCTCGATCTGAGCAAATTTAAAATATTTCTTTACAGATAACGCTGCGATTCAACCAGTCGCTTCAGGACACCCATATTTATTGGTAGAAAACTAATCCAAGCTCGATCTGAGCAAATTTAAAATATTTCTTCTCAAATCACGCTGCAACGCAACCAGTCGCTTCAGGACACCATGTTTCTTGGTAGAAAACTAATCCAACCTCGATCTGAGCAAATTTAAAATATTTCTTATCAGATCACGCTGCGAATAAACCAGTCGCTTCAGAACACCATGTTTCTTGGTAGAAAACTAATCAAAGCTTGATCTGAGCAAATTTAAAATATTTCTTCTCAGATCACGTTGCGATTCAACCAGTCGCTTCAGGAATCCCAAGTTTGTGATAGAAAACTAATCTAATCTCGATCTGAGTAAATTTAAAATATTTCTTCTCAAATCACACTGCTACTCAACCAGTGTCTTCAGCACACCCATATTTCTGGTAGAAAACTAATCTAAGCTCGATCTGAGCAAATTTAAAATATTTCTTCTCAAATCACGCTGCAACTCAACAAGTGTCTTTAGCACACCCATGTTTCTTGGTAGAAAACTAATCAAATTTCGATCTGAGCAGATTTAAAATAATTTTTCTCAAATCACGCTGCAACTCAACCAGTGTCTTCAGCACACCCATATTTCATGGTAGAAAACTAATCAAAGCTCGATCTGAGCAATTTTAAAATATTTCTTCTCAGATCACGCTGCGATTCAACCAGTCGCTTCAGGACACCAAGTTTCTTGGAAAAAAACTAATCAAAGCTTGATCTGAGCAAATTTAAAATATTTCTTCTCAGATCACGCTGCGATTCAACCAGTCGCTTCAGGACACCAAGTTTCTTGGAAAAAAACTAATCAAAGCTTGATCTGAGCAAATTTAAAATATTTCTTTACAGATAACGCTGCGATTCAACCAGTCGCTTCAGGACACCCATATTTATTGGTAGAAAACTAATCCAAGCTCGATCTGAGCAAATTTAAAATATTTCTTCTCAAATCACGCTGCAACTCAACCAGTGTCTTCAGCACACCCATGTTTCTTGGTAGAAAACTAATCTAAGCTCGATCTGAGCAAATTTAAAATATTTCTTCTCAAATCAAGCTGCAACTCAACCAGTCGCTTCAGGACACCATGTTTCTTGGTAGAAAACTAATCAAAGCTTGATCCGAACTGATTTAAATAATTTCTTGTTTCTTGGTAGAAAACTAATCTAAGCTCGATCTGAGCAAATTTGAAATATTTCTTCTCAAATCACGCTGCAACTCAACCAGTCGCTTCAGGACACCATGTTTCTTGGTAGAAAACTAATCAAAGCTCGATCTGAGCAAATTTAAAATATTTCTTCTCAAATCACGCTGCAACTCAACAAGTGTCTTCAGCACACCCATATTTCTTGGTAGAAAACTAATCAAAGCTCGATCTGAGCAAATTTAAAATATTTCTTTACAGATAACGCTGCGATTCAACCAGTCGCTTCAGGACACCCATATTTATTGGTAGAAAACTAATCCAAGCTCGATCTGAGCAAATTTAAAATATTTCTTCTGAAATCACGCTGCAACTCAACCAGTCGCTTCAGGACACCATGTTTCTTGGTAGAAAACTAATCAAAGCTTGATCTGAACTGATTTAAAAAATTTCTTCTCAAATCACGCTGCGATTCAACCAGTCGCTTCAGCACACCAAGTTTCTTGGTAGAAAACTAATCAAAGCTTGATCTGAGCAAATTTATAAATAATTTCTTCTCAGATCACGCTGCGATTCAACCAGTCGCTTTAGGACACCCATAATTCTTGGTACAAAACTAATCTTAGCTCGATCTGAGCAAATTTAAAATAAATTTTCTCAAATCACGCTGCGACTAAACAAGTGTCTTTCGGCACACCCATTTTTCTTGGTACGAAACTAATCAAAGCTTGATCTGAGCAAATTTAAAATATTTCTTCTCAGATCACGCTGCGATTCAACCAGTCGCTTCAGCACACCCATGTTTCTTGGTAGAAAACTAATCAAAGCTTGATCTGAACTGATTTAAAATATTTCTTCTCAAATCACGCTGCAACTCAACAAGTGTCTTCAGCACACCCATATTTCTTGGTAGAAAACTAATCTTAGCTCGATCTGAGCAATTTTAAAATATTTCTTCTCAAATCACGCTGCGATTCAACCAGTCGCTTCAGGATACCCATGTTTGTGGTAGAAAACTAATCTAAGCTCGATCTGAGCAAATTTATAAATAATTTCTTCTCAGATCACGCTGCGATTCAACCAGTCGCTTTAGGACACCCATAATTCTTGGTACAAAACTAATCTTAGCTCGATCTGAGCAAATTTAAAATAATTTTTCTCAAATCACGCTGCGACTAAACAAGTGTCTTTCGGCACACCCATTTTTCTTGGTACGAAACTAATCAAAGCTTGATCTGAGCAAATTTAAAATATTTCTTCTCAGATCACGCTGCGATTCAACCAGTCGCTTCAGCACACCCATGTTTCATGGTAGAAAACTAATCAAAGCTTGATCTGAACTGATTTAAAATATTTCTTCTCAAATCACGCTGCAACTCAACAAGTGTCTTCAGCACACCCATATTTCTTGGTAGAAAACTAATCTTAGCTCGATCTGAGCAATTTTAAAATATTTCTTCTCAAATCACGCTGCGATTCAACCAGTCGCTTCAGGACACCCATGTTTGTGGTAGAAAACTAATCTAAGCTCGATCTGAGCAAATTTAAAATATTTCTTCTCAAATCACGCTGCAACTCAACAAGTGTCTTTAGCACACCCATGTTTCTTGGTAGAAAACTAATCAAAGCTCGATCTGAGCAAATTTAAAATATTTCTTTACAGATAACGCTGCGATTCAACCAGTCGCTTACGGACACCCATATTTATTGGTAGAAAACTAATCCAAGCTCGATCTGAGCAAATTTAAAATATTTCTTCTGAAATCACGCTGCAACTCAACCAGTCGCTTCAGGACACCATGTTTCTTGGTAGAAAACTAATCAAAGCTTGATCTGAGCAAATTTAAAATATTTCTTCTCAGATCACGCTGCGATTCAACCAGACGCTTCAGGACACCATGTTTCTTGGTAGAAAACTAATCTTAGCTCGATCTGAGCAAATTTAAAATAATTTTTCTCAAATCACGCTGCAACTCAACAAGTGTCTTTCGGCACACCCATTTTTCTTGGTACGAAACTAATCAAAGCTTGATCTGAGCAAATTTAAAATATTTCTTCTCAAATCACGCTGCAACTCAACAAGTGTCTTCAGCACACCCATATTTCTTGGTAGAAAACTAATCAAAGCTCGATCTGAGCAATTTTAAAATATTTCTTCTCAAATCACGCTGCGATTCAACCAGTCGCTTCAGGACACCCATGTTTGTGGTAGAAAACTAATCTAAGCTCGATCTGAGCAAATTTAAAATATTTCTTCTCAAATCACGCTGCAACTCAACCAGTGTCTTCAGCACACCCATATTTCTTGGTAGAAAACTAATCAAAGATCGATCTGAGCAAATTTAAAATATTTCTTTACAGATAACGCTGCGATTCAACCAGTCGCTTCAGGACACCCATATTTATTGGTAGAAAACTAATCCAAGCTCGATCTGAGCAAATTTAAAATATTTCTTCTGAAATCACGCTGCAACTCAACTAGTCGCTTCAGGACACCATGTTTCTTGGTAGAAAACTAATCAAAGCTTGATCTGAACTGATTTAAAAAATTTCTTCTCAAATCACGCTGCGATTCAACCAGTCGCTTCAGCACACCAAGTTTCTTGGTACGAAACTAATCAAAGCTTGATCTGAGCAAATTTAAAATATTTCTTCTCAAATCACGCTGCAACTCAACAAGTGTCTTCAGCACACCCATATTTCTTGGTAGAAAACTAATCAAAGCTCGATCTGAGCAATTTTAAAATATTTCTTCTCAAATCACGCTGCGATTCAACCAGTCGCTTCAGGACACCCATGTTTGTGGTAGAAAACTAATCTAAGCTCGATCTGAGCAAATTTAAAATATTTCTTCTCAAATCACGCTGCAACTCAACCAGTGTCTTCAGCACACCCATATTTCTTGGTAGAAAACTAATCAAAGCTCGATCTGAACAAATTTAAAATATTTCTTTACAGATAACGCTGCGATTCAACCAGTCGCTTCAGGACACCCATATTTATTGGTAGAAAACTAATCCAAGCTCGATCTGAGCAAATTTAAAATATTTCTTCTGAAATCACGCTGCAACTCAACCAGTCGCTTCAGGACACCATGTTTCTTGGTAGAAAACTAATCAAAGCTTGATCTGAACTGATTTAAAAAATTTCTTCTCAAATCACGCTGCGATTCAACCAGTCGCTTCAGCACACCAAGTTTCTTGGTAGAAAACTAATCAAAGCTTGATCTGAGCAAATTTATAAATAATTTCTTCTCAGATCACGCTGCGATTCAACCAGTCGCTTTAGGACACCCATAATTCTTGGTACAAAACTAATCTTAGCTCGATCTGAGCAAATTTAAAATAATTTTTCTCAAATCACGCTGCAACTCAACAAGTGTCTTCGGCACACCCATTTTTATTGGTTCGAAACTACTCAAAGCTTGATGTGAGCAAATTTAAAATATTTCTTCTCAGATCACGCTGCGATTCAACCAGTCGCTTCAGCACACCCATGTTTCTTGGTAGAAAACTAATCAAAGCTCGATCTGAGCAATTTTAAAATATTTTTTCTCAAATCACGCTGCAACTCAACAAGTGTCTTCAGCACACCCATGTTTCTTGGTAGAAAACTAATCAAAGCTTGATCTGAACTGATTTAAAATATTTCTTGTTTCTTGGTAGAAAACTAATCTAAGCTCGATCGGAGCAAATTTAAAATATTTCTTCTCAAATCACGCTGCAACTCAACCAGTCGCTTCAGGACACCATGTTTCTTGGTAGAAAACTAATCAAAGCTCGATCTGAGCAAATTTAAAATATTTCTTCTCAGATCACGCTGCGATTCAACCAGTCGCTTCAGGACACCTTGTTTCTTGGTAGAAAACTAATCTAAGCTCGATCTGAGCAAATTTAAAATATTTCTTCTCAAATCACGCTGCAACTCAACAAGTGTCTTTAAGCACACCCATGTTTCTTGGTAGAAAACTAATCAAAGCTTGATCTGAACTGATTTAAAAAATTTCTTCTCAAATCACGCTGCGATTCAACCAGTCGCTTCAGGATACCCATATTTATTGGTAGAAAACTAATCCAAGCTCGATCTGAGCAAATTTATAAATAATTTCTTCTCAGATCACGCTGCGTTTCAACCAGTCGCTTTAGGACACCCATAATTCTTGGTACAAAACTAATCTTAGCTCGATCTGAGCAAATTTAAAATAATTTTTCTCAAATCACGCTGCAACTCAACAAGTGTCTTTCGGCACACCCATTTTTCTTGGTACGAAACTAATCAAAGCTTGATCTGAGCAAATTTAAAATATTTCTTCTCAGATCACGCTGCGATTCAACCAGTCGCTTCAGCACACCCATGTTTCTTGGTAGAAAACTAATCAAAGCTTGATCTGAACTGATTTAAAATATTTCTTCTCAAATCACGCTGCAACTCAACAAGTGTCTTCAGCACACCCATATTTCTTGGTAGAAAACTAATCAAAGCTCGATCTGAGCAATTTTAAAATATTTCTTCTCAAATCACGCTGCGATTCAACCAGTCGCTTCAGGACACCCATGTTTGTGGTAGAAAACTAATCTAAGCTCGATCTGAGCAAATTTAAAATATTTCTTCTCAAATCACGCTGCAACTCAACAAGTGTCTTTAGCACACCCATGTTTCTTGGTAGAAAACTAATCAAAGCTCGATCTGAGCAAATTTAAAATAATTTTTCTCAAATCACGCTGCAACTCAACAAGTGTCTTCGGCACACCCATTTTTATTGGTACGAAACTAATCAAAGCTTGATCTGAGCAAATTTAAAATATTTCTTCTGAAATCACGCTGCAACTCAACCAGTGTCTTCAGCACACCCATGTTTCTTGGTAGAAAACTAATCAAAGCTTGATCCGAACTTATTTAAAATATTTCTTGTTTCTTGGTAGAAAACTAATCTAAGCTCGATCTGAGCAAATTTAAAATATTTCTTCTCAAATCACGCTGCAACTCAACCAGTCGCTTCAGGACACCATGTTTCTTGGTAGAAAACTAATCAAAGCTCGATTTGAGCAAATTTAAAATGTTTCTTCTCAAATCACGCTGCAACTCAACAAGTGTCTTCAGTACACCCATATTTCTTGGTAGAAAACTAATCTAAGCTTGATCTGAGCAAATTTAAAATATTTCTTCTCAGGTCACGCTGCTATTCAACCAGTCGCTTCAGGACACCATGTTTCTTGGTAGAAAACTAATCAAA
Organism: Asterias amurensis; assembly: GCF_032118995.1. Taxonomy (NCBI): domain Eukaryota; kingdom Metazoa; phylum Echinodermata; class Asteroidea; order Forcipulatida; family Asteriidae; genus Asterias; species Asterias amurensis. The sequence continues at coordinate 11,135,232 of NC_092659.1, forward strand.
GCTTGATCTGAGCAAATTTAAAATATTTCTTCTCAGATCACGCTGCGATTCAACCAGACGCTTCAGGACACCATGTTTCTTGGTAGAAAACTAATCTTAGCTCGATCTGAGCAAATTTAAAATCATTTTTCTCAAATCACCCTGCAACTCAACAAGTGTCTTTCGGCACACCCATTTTTCTTGATACGAAACTAATCAAAGCTTGATCTGAGCAAATTTAAAATATTTCTTCTCAAATCACGCTGCAACTCAACAAGTGTCTTCAGCACACCCATATTTCTTGGTAGAAAACTAATCAAAGCTCGATCTGAGCAATTTTAAAATATTTCTTCTCAAATCACGCTGCGATTCAACCAGTCGCTTCAGGACACCCATGTTTGTGGTAGAAAACTAATCTAAGCTCGATCTGAGCAAATTTAAAATATTTCTTCTCAAATCACGCTGCAACTCAACAAGTGTCTTTAGCACACCCATGTTTCTTGGTAGAAAACTAATCAAAGCTCGATCTGAGCAAATTTAAAATAATTTTTCTCAAATCACGCTGCGATTCAACCAGTCGCTTCAGGACACCCATGTTTGTGGTAGAAAACTAATCTAAGCTCGATCTGAGCAAATTTAAAATATTTCTTCTCAAATCACGCTGCAACTCAACAAGTGTCTTTAGCACACCCATGTTTCTTGGTAGAAAACTAATCAAAGCTCGATCTGAGCAAATTTAAAATATTTCTTCTCAAATCACGCTGCAACTCAACAAGTGTCTTTAGCACACCCATGTTTCTTGGTAGAAAACTAATCAAAGCTCGATCTGAGCAAATTTAAAATAATTTTTCTCAAATCACGCTGCAACTCAACCAGTGTCTTCAGCACACCCATATTTCTTGGTAGAAAACTAATCAAAGCTCGATCTGAGCAATTTTAAAATATTTCTTCTCAAATCACGCTGCGATTCAACCAGTCGCTTCAGGACACCCATGTTTGTGGTAGAAAACTAATCTAACCTCGATCTGAGCAAATTTAAAATATTTCTTCTCAAATCACGCTGCAACTCAACAAGTGTCTTTAGCACACCCATGTTTCTTGGTAGAAAACTAATCAAAGCTCGATCTGAGCAAATTAAATCACGCTGCAACTCAACCAGTGTCTTCAGCACACCCATATTTCTTGGTAGAAAACTAATCAAAGCTCGATCTGAGCAAATTTAAAATATTTCTTTACAGATAACGCTGCGATTCAACCAGTCGCTTCAGGACACCCATATTTATTGGTAGAAAACTAATCCAAGCTCGATCTGAGCAAATTTAAAATATTTCTTCTGAAATCACGCTGCAACTCAACCAGTCGCTTCAGGACACCATGTTTCTTGGTAGAAAACTAATCAAAGCTTGATCTGAACTGATTTAAAAAATTTCTTCTCAAATCACGCTGCGATTCAACCAGTCGCTTCAGCACACCAAGTTTCTTGGTAGAAAACTAATCAAAGCTTGATCTGAGCAAATTTATAAATAATTTCTTCTCAGATCACGCTGCGATTCAACCAGTCGCTTTAGGACACCCATAATTCTTGGTACAAAACTAATCTTAGCTCGATCTGAGCAAATTTAAAATAATTTTTCTCAAATCACGCTGCAACTCAACAAGTGTCTTCGGCACACCCATTTTTATTGGTTCGAAACTACTCAAAGCTTGATGTGAGCAAATTTAAAATATTTCTTCTCAGATCACGCTGCGATTCAACCAGTCGCTTCAGCACACCCATGTTTCTTGGTAGAAAACTAATCAAAGCTCGATCTGAGCAATTTTAAAATATTTTTTCTCAAATCACGCTGCAACTCAACAAGTGTCTTCAGCACACCCATGTTTCTTGGTAGAAAACTAATCAAAGCTTGATCTGAACTGATTTAAAATATTTCTTGTTTCTTGGTAGAAAACTAATCTAAGCTCGATCGGAGCAAATTTAAAATATTTCTTCTCAAATCACGCTGCAACTCAACCAGTCGCTTCAGGACACCATGTTTCTTGGTAGAAAACTAATCAAAGCTCGATCTGAGCAAATTTAAAATATTTCTTCTCAGATCACGCTGCGATTCAACCAGTCGCTTCAGGACACCTTGTTTCTTGGTAGAAAACTAATCTAAGCTCGATCTGAGCAAATTTAAAATATTTCTTCTCAAATCACGCTGCAACTCAACAAGTGTCTTTAAGCACACCCATGTTTCTTGGTAGAAAACTAATCAAAGCTTGATCTGAACTGATTTAAAAAATTTCTTCTCAAATCACGCTGCGATTCAACCAGTCGCTTCAGGACACCCATATTTATTGGTAGAAAACTAATCCAAGCTCGATCTGAGCAAATTTATAAATAATTTCTTCTCAGATCACGCTGCGTTTCAACCAGTCGCTTTAGGACACCCATAATTCTTGGTACAAAACTAATCTTAGCTCGATCTGAGCAAATTTAAAATAATTTTTCTCAAATCACGCTGCAACTCAACAAGTGTCTTTCGGCACACCCATTTTTCTTGGTACGAAACTAATCAAAGCTTGATCTGAGCAAATTTAAAATATTTCTTCTCAGATCACGCTGCGATTCAACCAGTCGCTTCAGCACACCCATGTTTCTTGGTAGAAAACTAATCAAAGCTTGATCTGAACTGATTTAAAATATTTCTTCTCAAATCACGCTGCAACTCAACAAGTGTCTTCAGCACACCCATATTTCTTGGTAGAAAACTAATCAAAGCTCGATCTGAGCAATTTTAAAATATTTCTTCTCAAATCACGCTGCGATTCAACCAGTCGCTTCAGGACACCCATGTTTGTGGTAGAAAACTAATCTAAGCTCGATCTGAGCAAATTTAAAATATTTCTTCTCAAATCACGCTGCAACTCAACAAGTGTCTTTAGCACACCCATGTTTCTTGGTAGAAAACTAATCAAAGCTCGATCTGAGCAAATTTAAAATAATTTTTCTCAAATCACGCTGCAACTCAACCAGTGTCTTCAGCACACCCATATTTCTTGGTACAAAACTAATCTTAGCTCGATCTGAGCAAATTTAAAATAATTTTTCTCAAATCACGCTGCAACTCAACAAGTGTCTTCGGCACACCCATTTTTATTGGTACGAAACTAATCAAAGCTTGATCTGACCAAATTTAAAATATTTCTTCTGAAATCACGCTGCAACTCAACCAGTGTCTTCAGCACACCCATGTTTCTTGGTAGAAAACTAATCAAAGCTCGATCTGAGCAATTTTAAAATATTTTTTCTCAAATCACGCTGCAACTCAACAAGTGTCTTCAGCACACCCATATTTCTTGGTAGAAAACTAATCAAAGCTCGATCTGAGCAATTTTAAAATATTTCTTCTCAAATCACGCTGCGATTCAACCAGTCGCTTCAGGACACCCATGTTTGTGGTAGAAAACTAATCTAAGCTCGATCTGAGCAAATTTAAAATATTTCTTCTCAAATCACGCTGCAACTCAACAAGTGTCTTTAGCACACCCATGTTTCTTGGTAGAAAACTAATCAAAGCTCGATCTGAGCAAATTTAAAATAATTTTTCTCAAATCACGCTGCAACTCAACCAGTGTCTTCAGCACACCCATATTTCTTGGTACAAAACTAATCTTAGCTCGATCTGAGCAAATTTAAAATAATTTTTCTCAAATCACGCTGCAACTCAACAAGTGTCTTCGGCACACCCATTTTTATTGGTACGAAACTAATCAAAGCTTGATCTGACCAAATTTAAAATATTTCTTCTGAAATCACGCTGCAACTCAACCAGTGTCTTCAGCACACCCATGTTTCTTGGTAGAAAACTAATCAAAGCTCGATCTGAGCAATTTTAAAATATTTTTTCTCAAATCACGCTGCAACTCAACAAGTGTCTTCAGCACACCCATGTTTCTTGGTAGAAAACTAATCAAAGCTTGATCCGAACTTATTTAAAATATTTCTTGTTTCTTGGTAGAAAACTAATCAAAGCTCGATCTGAGCAAATTTAAAATGTTTCTTCTCAAATCACGCTGCAACTCAACAAGTGTCTTCAGTACACCCATATTTCTTGGTAGAAAACTAATCTAAGCTTGATCTGAGCAAATTTAAAATATTTCTTCTCAGGTCACGCTGCTATTCAACCAGTCGCTTCAGGACACCATGTTTCTTGGTAGAAAACTAATCAAAGCTTGATCTGAGCAAATTTAAAATATTTCTTCTCAGATCACGCTGCGATTCAACCAGACGCTTCAGGACACCATGTTTCTTGGTAGAAAACTAATCTTAGCTCGATCTGAGCAAATTTAAAATCATTTTTCTCAAATCACCCTGCAACTCAACAAGTGTCTTTCGGCACACCCATTTTTCTTGATACGAAACTAATCAAAGCTTGATCTGAGAAAATTTAAAATATTTCTTCTCAGATCACGCTGCGATTCAACCAGTCGCTTCAGCACACCCATGTTTCTTGGTAGAAAACTAATCAAAGCTTGATCTGAACTGATTTAAAATATTTCTTCTCAAATCACGCTGCAACTCAACAAGTGTCTTCAGCACACCCATATTTCTTGGTAGAAAACTAATCAAAGCTCGATCTGAGCAATTTTAAAATATTTTTTCTCAAATCACGCTGCGATTCAACCAGTCGCTTCAGGACACCCATGTTTGTGGTAGAAAACTAATCTAAGCTCGATCTGAGCAAATTTAAAATATTTCTTCTCAAATCACGCTGCAACTCAACAAGTGTCTTTAGCACACCCATGTTTCTTGGTAGAAAACTAATCAAAGCTCGATCTGAGCAAATTTAAAATAATTTTTCTCAAATCACGCTGCAACTCAACCAGTGTCTTCAGCACACCCATATTTCTTGGTAGAAAACTAATCAAAGCTCGATCTGAGCAAATTTAAAATATTTCTTTACAGATAACGCTGCGATTCAACCAGTCGCTTCAGGACACCCATATTTATTGGTAGAAAACTAATCCAAGCTCGATCTGAGCAAATTTAAAATATTTCTTCTGAAATCACGCTGCAACTGAACCAGTCGCTTCAGGACACCATGTTTCTTGGTAGAAAACTAATCAAAGCTTGATCTGAACTGATTTAAAAAATTTCTTCTCAAATCACGCTGCGATTCAACCAGTCGCTTCAGCACACCAAGTTTCTTGGTAGAAAACTAATCAAAGCTTGATCTGAGCAAATTTATAAATAATTTCTTCTCAGATCACGCTGCGATTCAACCAGTCGCTTTAGGACACCATGTTTCTTGGTAGAAAAGTAATCAAAGCTTGATCTGATCAAATTTAAAATATTTCTTCTCAGATCACGCTGCGATTCAACCAGTCGCTTCAGGACACCCATGTTTCTTGGTAGAAAACTAATCTAAGCTCGATCTGAGCAAATTTAAAATATTTCTTCTCAAATCACGCTGCAACTCAACCAGTCGCTTCAGCACACCATGTTTCTTGGTAGAAAACTAATCAAAGCTTTATCTTAGCAAATTTAAAATATTTCTTCTCAGATCACGCTGCGATTCAACCAGTCGCTTCAGGACACCCATGTTTGTGGTAGAAAACTAATCTAAGCTCGATCTGAGCAAATTTAAAATATTTCTTCTCAAATCACGCTGCAACTCAACAAGTGTCTTCAGCACACCCATGTTTCTTGGTAGAAAACTAATCCAAGCTCGATCTGAGCAAATTTAAAATATTTCTTCTGAAATCACGCTGCAACTGAACCAGTCGCTTCAGGACACCATGTTTCTTGGTAGAAAACTAATCAAAGCTTGATCTGAACTGATTTAAAAAATTTCTTCTCAAATCACGCTGCGATTCAACCAGTCGCTTCAGCACACCAAGTTTCTTGGTAGAAAACTAATCAAAGCTTGATCTGAGCAAATTTATAAATAATTTCTTCTCAGATCACGCTGCGATTCAACCAGTCGCTTTAGGACACCATGTTTCTTGGTAGAAAAGTAATCAAAGCTTGATCTGATCAAATTTAAAATATTTCTTCTCAGATCACGCTGCGATTCAACCAGTCGCTTCAGGACACCCATGTTTCTTGGTAGAAAACTAATCTAAGCTCGATCTGAGCAAATTTAAAATATTTCTTCTCAAATCACGCTGCAACTCAACCAGTCGCTTCAGCACACCATGTTTCTTGGTAGAAAACTAATCAAAGCTTTATCTTAGCAAATTTAAAATATTTCTTCTCAGATCACGCTGCGATTCAACCAGTCGCTTCAGGACACCCATGTTTGTGGTAGAAAACTAATCTAAGCTCGATCTGAGCAAATTTAAAATATTTCTTCTCAAATCACGCTGCAACTCAACAAGTGTCTTCAGCACACCCATGTTTCTTGGTAGAAAACTAATCCAAGCTCGATCTGAGCAAATTTAAAATATTTCTTCTGAAATCACGCTGCAACTCAACCAGTCGCTTCAGGACACCATGTTTCTTGGTAGAAAACTAATCAAAGCTTGATCTGAACTGATTTAAAATATTTCTTCTCAGATCACGCTGCGATTCAACCAGACGCTTCAGGACACCATGTTTCTTGGTAGAAAACTAATCAAAGCTTGATCTGAGCAAATTTATAAATAATTTCTTCTCAGATCACGCTGCGATTCAACCAGTCGCTTTAGGACACCCATAATTCTTGGTACAAAACTAATCTTAGCTTGATCTGAACTGATTTAAAATATTTCTTGTTTCTTGGTAGAAAACTAATCTAAGCTCGATCTGAGCAAATTTAAAATATTTCTTCTCAAATCACGCTGCAACTCAACCAGTCGCTTCAGGACACCATGTTTCTTGGTAGAAAACTAATCAAAGCTCGATCTGAGCAAATTTAAAATATTTCTTCTCAAATCACGCTGCAACTCAACAAGTGTCTTCAGTACACCCATATTTCTTGGTAGAAAACTAATCTAAGCTCGATCTGAGCATATTTAAAATATTTCTTCTCAGGTCACGCTGCTATTCAACCAGTCGCTTCAGGACACCATGTTTCTTGGTAGAAAACTAATCAAAGCTTGATCTGAGCAAATTTAAAATATTTCTTCTCAGATAACGCTGCGATTCAACCAGACGCTTCAGGACACCATGTTTCTTGGTAGAAAACTAATCAAAGCTTGATCTGAGCAAATTTAAAATATTTCTTCTCAGATCACGCTGCGAATAAACCAGTCGCTTCAGGACACCATGTTTCTTGGTAGAAAACTAATCCAAGCTCGATCTGAGCAAATTTAAAATATTTCTTATCAGATCACGCTGCGATTCAACCAGTCGCTTCAGGACACCCATGTTTGTGATAGAAAACTAATCAAAGCTCGATCTGAACTAATTTAAAATATTTCTTCTCAAATCACGCTGCAACTCAACAAGTGTCTTCAGCACACCCATATTTCTTGGTAGAAAACTAATCCAAGCTCGATCTAAGCAAATTTAAAATATTTCTTATCAGATCACGCTGCGAATAAACCAGTCGCTTCAGGACACCATGTTTCTTGGTAGAAAACTAATCAAAGCTTGATCTGAGCAAATTTAAAATATTTCTTCTCAGATCACGCTGCGATTCAACCAGTCGCTTCAGGACACCATGTTTCTTGGTAGAAAACTAATCTAAGCTCGATCTGAGCAAATTTAAAATATTTCTTCTCAAATCACGCTGCAACTCAACAAGTGTCTTTAAGCACACCCATGTTTCTTGGTAGAAAACTAATCAAAGCTTGATCTGAACTGATTTAAAAAAATTCTTCTCAAATCACGCTGCGATTCAACCAGTCGCTTCAGCACACCAAGTTTCTTGGTAGAAAACTAATCAAAGCTTGATCTGAGCAAATTTAAAATATTTCTTCTCAGATCACGCTGCGATTCAACCAGTCGCTTCAGGACACCCATGTTTGTGATAGAAAACTAATCAAAGCTCGATCTGAACTAATTTAAAATATTTCTTCTCAAATCACGCTGCAACTCAACAAGTGTCTTCAGCACACCCATATTTCTTGGTAGAAAACTAATCCAAGCTCGATCTAAGCAAATTTAAAATATTTCTTATCAGATCACGCTGCGAATAAACCAGTCGCTTCAGGACACCATGTTTCTTGGTAGAAAACTAATCAAAGCTTGATCTGAGCAAATTTAAAATATTTCTTCTCAGATCACGCTGCGATTCAACCAGTCGCTTCAGGACACCCATGTTTGTGATAGAAAACTAATCTAATCTCGATCTGAGTAAATTTAAAATATTTCTTCTCAAATCACACTGCTACTCAACCAGTGTCTTCAGCACACTCATATTTCTGGTAGAAAACTAATCTAAGCTCGATCTGAGCAAATTTAAAATATTTCTTCTCAAATCACGCTGCAACTCAACAAGTGTCTTTAGCACACCCATGTTTCTTGGTAGAAAACTAATCAAAGCTCAATCTGAGCAAATTTAAAATAATTTTTCTCAAATCACGCTGCAACTCAACCAGTGTCTTCAGCACACCCATATTTCTTGGTAGAAAACTAATCAAAGCTCGATCTGAGCAATTTTAAAATATTTCTTCTCAGATCACGCTGCGATTCAACCAGTCGCTTCAGAACACCAAGTTTCTTGGTAGAAAACTAATCAAAGCTCGATCTGAGCAAATTTAAAATATTTCTTTACAGATAACGCTGCGATTCAACCAGTCGCTTCAGGACACCCATATTTATTGGTAGAAAACTAATCCAAGCTCGATCTGAGCAAATTTAAAATATTTCTTCTCAAATCACGCTGCAACGCAACCAGTCGCTTCAGGACACCATGTTTCTTGGTAGAAAACTAATCAAAGCTTGATCTGAGCAAATTTAAAATATTTCTTCTCAGATCACGCTGCGATTCAACCAGTCGCTTCAGGACACCCATGTTTGTGATAGAAAACTAATCTAAGCTCGATCTGAACTAATTTAAAATATTTCTTCTCAAATCACGCTGCAACTCAACAAGTGTCTTCAGCACACCCATGTTTCTTGGTAGAAAACTAATCAAAGCTTGATCTGAGCAAATTTAAAATATTTCTTCTCAGATAACGCTGCGATTCAACCAGACGCTTCAGGACACCATGTTTCTTGGTAGAAAACTAATCAAAGCTTGATCTGAGCAAATTTAAAATATTTCTTCTCAGATCACGTTGCGATTCAACCAGTCGCTTCAGGAATCCCAAGTTTGTGATAGAAAACTAATCTAATCTCGATCTGAGTAAATTTAAAATATTTCTTCTCAAATCACACTGCTACTCAACCAGTGTCTTCAGCACACCCATATTTCTGGTAGAAAACTAATCTAAGCTCGATCTGAGCAAATTTAAAATATTTCTTCTCAAATCACGCTGCAACTCAACAAGTGTCTTTAGCACACCCATGTTTCTTGGTAGAAAACTAATCAAAGCTCGATCTGAGCAAATTTAAAATAATTTTTCTCAAATCACGCTGCAACTCAACCAGTGTCTTCAGCACACCCATATTTCTTGGTAGAAAACTAATCAAAGCTCGATCTGAGCAATTTTAAAATATTTCTTCTCAGATCACGCTGCGATTCAACCAGTCGCTTCAGGACACCAAGTTTCTTGGTAGAAAACTAATCAAAGCTCGATCTGAGCAAATTTAAAATATTTCTTTACAGATAACGCTGCGATTCAACCAGTCGCTTCAGGACACCCATATTTATTGGTAGAAAACTAATCCAAGCTCGATCTGAGCAAATTTAAAATATTTCTTCTCAAATCACGCTGCAACGCAACCAGTCGCTTCAGGACACCATGTTTCTTGGTAGAAAACTAATCCAACCTCGATCTGAGCAAATTTAAAATATTTCTTATCAGATCACGCTGCGAATAAACCAGTCGCTTCAGAACACCATGTTTCTTGGTAGAAAACTAATCAAAGCTTGATCTGAGCAAATTTAAAATATTTCTTCTCAGATCACGTTGCGATTCAACCAGTCGCTTCAGGAATCCCAAGTTTGTGATAGAAAACTAATCTAATCTCGATCTGAGTAAATTTAAAATATTTCTTCTCAAATCACACTGCTACTCAACCAGTGTCTTCAGCACACCCATATTTCTGGTAGAAAACTAATCTAAGCTCGATCTGAGCAAATTTAAAATATTTCTTCTCAAATCACGCTGCAACTCAACAAGTGTCTTTAGCACACCCATGTTTCTTGGTAGAAAACTAATCAAATTTCGATCTGAGCAGATTTAAAATAATTTTTCTCAAATCACGCTGCAACTCAACCAGTGTCTTCAGCACACCCATATTTCATGGTAGAAAACTAATCAAAGCTCGATCTGAGCAATTTTAAAATATTTCTTCTCAGATCACGCTGCGATTCAACCAGTCGCTTCAGGACACCAAGTTTCTTGGAAAAAAACTAATCAAAGCTTGATCTGAGCAAATTTAAAATATTTCTTCTCAGATCACGCTGCGATTCAACCAGTCGCTTCAAGACACCAAGTTTCTTGGAAAAAAACTAATCAAAGCTTGATCTGAGCAAATTTAAAATATTTCTTTACAGATAACGCTGCGATTCAACCAGTCGCTTCAGGACACCCATATTTATTGGTAGAAAACTAATCCAAGCTCGATCTGAGCAAATTTAAAATATTTCTTCTCAAATCACGCTGCAACTCAACCAGTGTCTTCAGCACACCCATGTTTCTTGGTAGAAAACTAATCAAAGCTTGATCTGAACTGATTTAAAAAATTTCTTCTCAAATCACGCTGCGATTCAACCAGTCGCTTCAGCACACCAAGTTTCTTGGTAGAAAACTAATCAAAGCTTGATCTGAGCAAATTTATAAATAATTTCTTCTCAGATCACGCTGCGATTCAACCAGTCGCTTTAGGACACCCATAATTCTTGGTACAAAACTAATCTTAGCTCGATCTGAGCAAATTTAAAATAATTTTTCTCAAATCACGCTGCGACTAAACAAGTGTCTTTCGGCACACCCATTTTTCTTGGTACGAAACTAATCAAAGCTTGATCTGAGCAAATTTAAAATATTTCTTCTCAGATCACGCTGCGATTCAACCAGTCGCTTCAGCACACCCATGTTTCTTGGTAGAAAACTAATCAAAGCTTGATCTGAACTGATTTAAAATATTTCTTCTCAAATCACGCTGCAACTCAACAAGTGTCTTCAGCACACCCATATTTCTTGGTAGAAAACTAATCTTAGCTCGATCTGAGCAATTTTAAAATATTTCTTCTCAAATCACGCTGCGATTCAACCAGTCGCTTCAGGACACCCATGTTTGTGGTAGAAAACTAATCTAAGCTCGATCTGAGCAAATTTATAAATAATTTCTTCTCAGATCACGCTGCGATTCAACCAGTCGCTTTAGGACACCCATAATTCTTGGTACAAAACTAATCTTAGCTCGATCTGAGCAAATTTAAAATAATTTTTCTCAAATCACGCTGCGACTAAACAAGTGTCTTTCGGCACACCCATTTTTCTTGGTACGAAACTAATCAAAGCTTGATCTGAGCAAATTTAAAATATTTCTTCTCAGATCACGCTGCGATTCAACCAGTCGCTTCAGCACACCCATGTTTCATGGTAGAAAACTAATCAAAGCTTGATCTGAACTGATTTAAAATATTTCTTCTCAAATCACGCTGCAACTCAACAAGTGTCTTCAGCACACCCATATTTCTTGGTAGAAAACTAATCTTAGCTCGATCTGAGCAATTTTAAAATATTTCTTCTCAAATCACGCTGCAACTCAACAAGTGTCTTTAGCACACCCATGTTTCTTGGTAGAAAACTAATCAAATTTCGATCTGAGCAGATTTAAAATAATTTTTCTCAAATCACGCTGCAACTCAACCAGTGTCTTCAGCACACCCATATTTCATGGTAGAAAACTAATCAAAGCTCGATCTGAGCAATTTTAAAATATTTCTTCTCAGATCACGCTGCGATTCAACCAGTCGCTTCAGGACACCAAGTTTCTTGGAAAAAAACTAATCAAAGCTCGATCTGAGCAAATTTAAAATATTTCTTTACAGATAACGCTGCGATTCAACCAGTCGCTTCAGGACACCCATATTTATTGGTAGAAAACTAATCCAAGCTCGATCTGAGCAAATTTAAAATATTTCTTCTCAAATCACGCTGCAACTCAACCAGTGTCTTCAGCACACCCATGTTTCTTGGTAGAAAACTAATCTAAGCTCGATCTGAGCAAATTTAAAATATTTCTTCTCAAATCACGCTGCAACTCAACCAGTCGCTTCAGGACACCATGTTTCTTGGTAGAAAACTAATCAAAGCTTGATCTGAACTGATTTAAAAAATTTCTTCTCAAATCACGCTGCGATTCAACCAGTCGCTTCAGGACACCCATGTTTGTGATAGAAAACTAATCAAAGCTCGATCTGAACTAATTTAAAATATTTCTTCTCAAATCACGCTGCAACTCAACAAGTGTCTTCAGCACACCCATATTTCTTGGTAGAAAACTAATCCAAGCTCGATCTAAGCAAATTTAAAATATTTCTTATCAGATCACGCTGCGAATAAACCAGTCGCTTCAGGACACCATGTTTCTTGGTAGAAAACTAATCAAAGCTTGATCTGAGCAAATTTAAAATATTTCTTCTCAGATCACGCTGCGATTCAACCAGTCGCTTCAGGACACCCATGTTTGTGATAGAAAACTAATCTAATCTCGATCTGAGTAAATTTAAAATATTTCTTCTCAAATCACACTGCTACTCAACCAGTGTCTTCAGCACACTCATATTTCTGGTAGAAAACTAATCTAAGCTCGATCTGAGCAAATTTAAAATATTTCTTCTCAAATCACACTGCAACTCAACAAGTGTCTTTAAGCACACCCATGTTTCTTGGTAGAAAACTAATCAAAGCTTGATCTGAACTGATTTAAAAAAATTCTTCTCAAATCACGCTGCAACTCAACAAGTGTCTTTAGCACACCCATGTTTCTTGGTAGAAAACTAATCAAAGCTCGATCTGAGCAAATTTAAAATAATTTTTCTCAAATCACGCTGCAACTCAACCAGTGTCTTCAGCACACCCATATTTCTTGGTAGAAAACTAATCAAAGCTCGATCTGAGCAATTTTAAAATATTTCTTCTCAGATCACGCTGCGATTCAACCAGTCGCTTCAGGACACCAAGTTTCTTGGTAGAAAACTAATCAAAGCTCGATCTGAGCAAATTTAAAATATTTCTTTACAGATAACGCTGCGATTCAACCAGTCGCTTCAGGACACCCATATTTATTGGTAGAAAACTAATCCAAGCTCGATCTGAGCAAATTTAAAATATTTCTTCTCAAATCACGCTGCAACGCAACCAGTCGCTTCAGGACACCATGTTTCTTGGTAGAAAACTAATCCAACCTCGATCTGAGCAAATTTAAAATATTTCTTATCAGATCACGCTGCGAATAAACCAGTCGCTTCAGAACACCATGTTTCTTGGTAGAAAACTAATCAAAGCTTGATCTGAGCAAATTTAAAATATTTCTTCTCAGATCACGTTGCGATTCAACCAGTCGCTTCAGGAATCCCAAGTTTGTGATAGAAAACTAATCTAATCTCGATCTGAGTAAATTTAAAATATTTCTTCTCAAATCACACTGCTACTCAACCAGTGTCTTCAGCACACCCATATTTCTGGTAGAAAACTAATCTAAGCTCGATCTGAGCAAATTTAAAATATTTCTTCTCAAATCACGCTGCAACTCAACAAGTGTCTTTAGCACACCCATGTTTCTTGGTAGAAAACTAATCAAATTTCGATCTGAGCAGATTTAAAATAATTTTTCTCAAATCACGCTGCAACTCAACCAGTGTCTTCAGCACACCCATATTTCATGGTAGAAAACTAATCAAAGCTCGATCTGAGCAATTTTAAAATATTTCTTCTCAGATCACGCTGCGATTCAACCAGTCGCTTCAGGACACCAAGTTTCTTGGAAAAAAACTAATCAAAGCTTGATCTGAGCAAATTTAAAATATTTCTTCTCAGATCACGCTGCGATTCAACCAGTCGCTTCAGGACACCAAGTTTCTTGGAAAAAAACTAATCAAAGCTTGATCTGAGCAAATTTAAAATATTTCTTTACAGATAACGCTGCGATTCAACCAGTCGCTTCAGGACACCATGTTTCTTGGTAGAAAACTAATCCAAGCTCGATCTGAGCAAATTTAAAATATTTCTTATCAGATCACGCTGCGATTCAACCAGTCGCTTCAGGACACCCATGTTTGTGATAGAAAACTAATCAAAGCTCGATCTGAACTAATTTAAAATATTTCTTCTCAAATCACGCTGCAACTCAACAAGTGTCTTCAGCACACCCATATTTCTTGGTAGAAAACTAATCCAAGCTCGATCTAAGCAAATTTAAAATATTTCTTATCAGATCACGCTGCGAATAAACCAGTCGCTTCAGGACACCATGTTTCTTGGTAGAAAACTAATCAAAGCTTGATCTGAGCAAATTTAAAATATTTCTTCTCAGATCACGCTGCGATTCAACCAGTCGCTTCAGGACACCATGTTTCTTGGTAGAAAACTAATCTAAGCTCGATCTGAGCAAATTTAAAATATTTCTTCTCAAATCACGCTGCAACTCAACAAGTGTCTTTAAGCACACCCATGTTTCTTGGTAGAAAACTAATCAAAGCTTGATCTGAACTGATTTAAAAAAATTCTTCTCAAATCACGCTGCGATTCAACCAGTCGCTTCAGCACACCAAGTTTCTTGGTAGAAAACTAATCAAAGCTTGATCTGAGCAAATTTAAAATATTTCTTCTCAGATCACGCTGCGATTCAACCAGTCGCTTCAGGACACCCATGTTTGTGATAGAAAACTAATCAAAGCTCGATCTGAACTAATTTAAAATATTTCTTCTCAAATCACGCTGCAACTCAACAAGTGTCTTCAGCACACCCATATTTCTTGGTAGAAAACTAATCCAAGCTCGATCTAAGCAAATTTAAAATATTTCTTATCAGATCACGCTGCGAATAAACCAGTCGCTTCAGGACACCATGTTTCTTGGTAGAAAACTAATCAAAGCTTGATCTGAGCAAATTTAAAATATTTCTTCTCAGATCACGCTGCGATTCAACCAGTCGCTTCAGGACACCCATGTTTGTGATAGAAAACTAATCTAATCTCGATCTGAGTAAATTTAAAATATTTCTTCTCAAATCACACTGCTACTCAACCAGTGTCTTCAGCACACTCATATTTCTGGTAGAAAACTAATCTAAGCTCGATCTGAGCAAATTTAAAATATTTCTTCTCAAATCACGCTGCAACTCAACAAGTGTCTTTAGCACACCCATGTTTCTTGGTAGAAAACTAATCAAAGCTCAATCTGAGCAAATTTAAAATAATTTTTCTCAAATCACGCTGCAACTCAACCAGTGTCTTCAGCACACCCATATTTCTTGGTAGAAAACTAATCAAAGCTCGATCTGAGCAATTTTAAAATATTTCTTCTCAGATCACGCTGCGATTCAACCAGTCGCTTCAGAACACCAAGTTTCTTGGTAGAAAACTAATCAAAGCTCGATCTGAGCAAATTTAAAATATTTCTTTACAGATAACGCTGCGATTCAACCAGTCGCTTCAGGACACCCATATTTATTGGTAGAAAACTAATCCAAGCTCGATCTGAGCAAATTTAAAATATTTCTTCTCAAATCACGCTGCAACGCAACCAGTCGCTTCAGGACACCATGTTTCTTGGTAGAAAACTAATCAAAGCTTGATCTGAGCAAATTTAAAATATTTCTTCTCAGATCACGCTGCGATTCAACCAGTCGCTTCAGGACACCCATGTTTGTGATAGAAAACTAATCTAAGCTCGATCTGAACTAATTTAAAATATTTCTTCTCAAATCACGCTGCAACTCAACAAGTGTCTTCAGCACACCCATGTTTCTTGGTAGAAAACTAATCAAAGCTTGATCTGAGCAAATTTAAAATATTTCTTCTCAGATAACGCTGCGATTCAACCAGACGCTTCAGGACACCATGTTTCTTGGTAGAAAACTAATCAAAGCTTGATCTGAGCAAATTTAAAATATTTCTTCTCAGATCACGTTGCGATTCAACCAGTCGCTTCAGGAATCCCAAGTTTGTGATAGAAAACTAATCTAATCTCGATCTGAGTAAATTTAAAATATTTCTTCTCAAATCACACTGCTACTCAACCAGTGTCTTCAGCACACCCATATTTCTGGTAGAAAACTAATCTAAGCTCGATCTGAGCAAATTTAAAATATTTCTTCTCAAATCACGCTGCAACTCAACAAGTGTCTTTAGCACACCCATGTTTCTTGGTAGAAAACTAATCAAAGCTCGATCTGAGCAAATTTAAAATAATTTTTCTCAAATCACGCTGCAACTCAACCAGTGTCTTCAGCACACCCATATTTCTTGGTAGAAAACTAATCAAAGCTCGATCTGAGCAATTTTAAAATATTTCTTCTCAGATCACGCTGCGATTCAACCAGTCGCTTCAGGACACCAAGTTTCTTGGTAGAAAACTAATCAAAGCTCGATCTGAGCAAATTTAAAATATTTCTTTACAGATAACGCTGCGATTCAACCAGTCGCTTCAGGACACCCATATTTATTGGTAGAAAACTAATCCAAGCTCGATCTGAGCAAATTTAAAATATTTCTTCTCAAATCACGCTGCAACGCAACCAGTCGCTTCAGGACACCATGTTTCTTGGTAGAAAACTAATCCAACCTCGATCTGAGCAAATTTAAAATATTTCTTATCAGATCACGCTGCGAATAAACCAGTCGCTTCAGAACACCATGTTTCTTGGTAGAAAACTAATCAAAGCTTGATCTGAGCAAATTTAAAATATTTCTTCTCAGATCACGTTGCGATTCAACCAGTCGCTTCAGGAATCCCAAGTTTGTGATAGAAAACTAATCTAATCTCGATCTGAGTAAATTTAAAATATTTCTTCTCAAATCACACTGCTACTCAACCAGTGTCTTCAGCACACCCATATTTCTGGTAGAAAACTAATCTAAGCTCGATCTGAGCAAATTTAAAATATTTCTTCTCAAATCACGCTGCAACTCAACAAGTGTCTTTAGCACACCCATGTTTCTTGGTAGAAAACTAATCAAATTTCGATCTGAGCAGATTTAAAATAATTTTTCTCAAATCACGCTGCAACTCAACCAGTGTCTTCAGCACACCCATATTTCATGGTAGAAAACTAATCAAAGCTCGATCTGAGCAATTTTAAAATATTTCTTCTCAGATCACGCTGCGATTCAACCAGTCGCTTCAGGACACCAAGTTTCTTGGAAAAAAACTAATCAAAGCTTGATCTGAGCAAATTTAAAATATTTCTTCTCAGATCACGCTGCGATTCAACCAGTCGCTTCAAGACACCAAGTTTCTTGGAAAAAAACTAATCAAAGCTTGATCTGAGCAAATTTAAAATATTTCTTTACAGATAACGCTGCGATTCAACCAGTCGCTTCAGGACACCCATATTTATTGGTAGAAAACTAATCCAAGCTCGATCTGAGCAAATTTAAAATATTTCTTCTCAAATCACGCTGCAACTCAACCAGTGTCTTCAGCACACCCATGTTTCTTGGTAGAAAACTAATCAAAGCTTGATCTGAACTGATTTAAAAAATTTCTTCTCAAATCACGCTGCGATTCAACCAGTCGCTTCAGCACACCAAGTTTCTTGGTAGAAAACTAATCAAAGCTTGATCTGAGCAAATTTATAAATAATTTCTTCTCAGATCACGCTGCGATTCAACCAGTCGCTTTAGGACACCCATAATTCTTGGTACAAAACTAATCTTAGCTCGATCTGAGCAAATTTAAAATAATTTTTCTCAAATCACGCTGCGACTAAACAAGTGTCTTTCGGCACACCCATTTTTCTTGGTACGAAACTAATCAAAGCTTGATCTGAGCAAATTTAAAATATTTCTTCTCAGATCACGCTGCGATTCAACCAGTCGCTTCAGCACACCCATGTTTCTTGGTAGAAAACTAATCAAAGCTTGATCTGAACTGATTTAAAATATTTCTTCTCAAATCACGCTGCAACTCAACAAGTGTCTTCAGCACACCCATATTTCTTGGTAGAAAACTAATCTTAGCTCGATCTGAGCAATTTTAAAATATTTCTTCTCAAATCACGCTGCGATTCAACCAGTCGCTTCAGGACACCCATGTTTGTGGTAGAAAACTAATCTAAGCTCGATCTGAGCAAATTTATAAATAATTTCTTCTCAGATCACGCTGCGATTCAACCAGTCGCTTTAGGACACCCATAATTCTTGGTACAAAACTAATCTTAGCTCGATCTGAGCAAATTTAAAATAATTTTTCTCAAATCACGCTGCGACTAAACAAGTGTCTTTCGGCACACCCATTTTTCTTGGTACGAAACTAATCAAAGCTTGATCTGAGCAAATTTAAAATATTTCTTCTCAGATCACGCTGCGATTCAACCAGTCGCTTCAGCACACCCATGTTTCATGGTAGAAAACTAATCAAAGCTTGATCTGAACTGATTTAAAATATTTCTTCTCAAATCACGCTGCAACTCAACAAGTGTCTTCAGCACACCCATATTTCTTGGTAGAAAACTAATCTTAGCTCGATCTGAGCAATTTTAAAATATTTCTTCTCAAATCACGCTGCAACTCAACAAGTGTCTTTAGCACACCCATGTTTCTTGGTAGAAAACTAATCAAATTTCGATCTGAGCAGATTTAAAATAATTTTTCTCAAATCACGCTGCAACTCAACCAGTGTCTTCAGCACACCCATATTTCATGGTAGAAAACTAATCAAAGCTCGATCTGAGCAATTTTAAAATATTTCTTCTCAGATCACGCTGCGATTCAACCAGTCGCTTCAGGACACCAAGTTTCTTGGAAAAAAACTAATCAAAGCTCGATCTGAGCAAATTTAAAATATTTCTTTACAGATAACGCTGCGATTCAACCAGTCGCTTCAGGACACCCATATTTATTGGTAGAAAACTAATCCAAGCTCGATCTGAGCAAATTTAAAATATTTCTTCTCAAATCACGCTGCAACTCAACCAGTGTCTTCAGCACACCCATGTTTCTTGGTAGAAAACTAATCTAAGCTCGATCTGAGCAAATTTAAAATATTTCTTCTCAAATCACGCTGCAACTCAACCAGTCGCTTCAGGACACCATGTTTCTTGGTAGAAAACTAATCAAAGCTTGATCTGAACTGATTTAAAAAATTTCTTCTCAAATCACGCTGCGATTCAACCAGTCGCTTCAGGACACCCATGTTTGTGATAGAAAACTAATCAAAGCTCGATCTGAACTAATTTAAAATATTTCTTCTCAAATCACGCTGCAACTCAACAAGTGTCTTCAGCACACCCATATTTCTTGGTAGAAAACTAATCCAAGCTCGATCTAAGCAAATTTAAAATATTTCTTATCAGATCACGCTGCGAATAAACCAGTCGCTTCAGGACACCATGTTTCTTGGTAGAAAACTAATCAAAGCTTGATCTGAGCAAATTTAAAATATTTCTTCTCAGATCACGCTGCGATTCAACCAGTCGCTTCAGGACACCCATGTTTGTGATAGAAAACTAATCTAATCTCGATCTGAGTAAATTTAAAATATTTCTTCTCAAATCACACTGCTACTCAACCAGTGTCTTCAGCACACTCATATTTCTGGTAGAAAACTAATCTAAGCTCGATCTGAGCAAATTTAAAATATTTCTTCTCAAATCACACTGCAACTCAACAAGTGTCTTTAAGCACACCCATGTTTCTTGGTAGAAAACTAATCAAAGCTTGATCTGAACTGATTTAAAAAAATTCTTCTCAAATCACGCTGCAACTCAACAAGTGTCTTTAGCACACCCATGTTTCTTGGTAGAAAACTAATCAAAGCTCGATCTGAGCAAATTTAAAATAATTTTTCTCAAATCACGCTGCAACTCAACCAGTGTCTTCAGCACACCCATATTTCTTGGTAGAAAACTAATCAAAGCTCGATCTGAGCAATTT
Source organism: Asterias amurensis (assembly GCF_032118995.1). Taxonomy (NCBI): domain Eukaryota; kingdom Metazoa; phylum Echinodermata; class Asteroidea; order Forcipulatida; family Asteriidae; genus Asterias; species Asterias amurensis. The sequence goes on from NC_092659.1 coordinate 11,155,337, forward strand.
TAAAATATTTCTTCTCAGATCACGCTGCGATTCAACCAGTCGCTTCAGGACACCAAGTTTCTTGGTAGAAAACTAATCAAAGCTCGATCTGAGCAAATTTAAAATATTTCTTTACAGATAACGCTGCGATTCAACCAGTCGCTTCAGGACACCCATATTTATTGGTAGAAAACTAATCCAAGCTCGATCTGAGCAAATTTAAAATATTTCTTCTCAAATCACGCTGCAACGCAACCAGTCGCTTCAGGACACCATGTTTCTTGGTAGAAAACTAATCCAACCTCGATCTGAGCAAATTTAAAATATTTCTTATCAGATCACGCTGCGAATAAACCAGTCGCTTCAGAACACCATGTTTCTTGGTAGAAAACTAATCAAAGCTTGATCTGAGCAAATTTAAAATATTTCTTCTCAGATCACGTTGCGATTCAACCAGTCGCTTCAGGAATCCCAAGTTTGTGATAGAAAACTAATCTAATCTCGATCTGAGTAAATTTAAAATATTTCTTCTCAAATCACACTGCTACTCAACCAGTGTCTTCAGCACACCCATATTTCTGGTAGAAAACTAATCTAAGCTCGATCTGAGCAAATTTAAAATATTTCTTCTCAAATCACGCTGCAACTCAACAAGTGTCTTTAGCACACCCATGTTTCTTGGTAGAAAACTAATCAAATTTCGATCTGAGCAGATTTAAAATAATTTTTCTCAAATCACGCTGCAACTCAACCAGTGTCTTCAGCACACCCATATTTCATGGTAGAAAACTAATCAAAGCTCGATCTGAGCAATTTTAAAATATTTCTTCTCAGATCACGCTGCGATTCAACCAGTCGCTTCAGGACACCAAGTTTCTTGGAAAAAAACTAATCAAAGCTTGATCTGAGCAAATTTAAAATATTTCTTCTCAGATCACGCTGCGATTCAACCAGTCGCTTCAGGACACCAAGTTTCTTGGAAAAAAACTAATCAAAGCTTGATCTGAGCAAATTTAAAATATTTCTTTACAGATAACGCTGCGATTCAACCAGTCGCTTCAGGACACCCATATTTATTGGTAGAAAACTAATCCAAGCTCGATCTGAGCAAATTTAAAATATTTCTTCTCAAATCACGCTGCAACTCAACCAGTGTCTTCAGCACACCCATGTTTCTTGGTAGAAAACTAATCTAAGCTCGATCTGAGCAAATTTAAAATATTTCTTCTCAAATCAAGCTGCAACTCAACCAGTCGCTTCAGGACACCATGTTTCTTGGTAGAAAACTAATCAAAGCTTGATCCGAACTGATTTAAATAATTTCTTGTTTCTTGGTAGAAAACTAATCTAAGCTCGATCTGAGCAAATTTGAAATATTTCTTCTCAAATCACGCTGCAACTCAACCAGTCGCTTCAGGACACCATGTTTCTTGGTAGAAAACTAATCAAAGCTCGATCTGAGCAAATTTAAAATATTTCTTCTCAAATCACGCTGCAACTCAACAAGTGTCTTCAGCACACCCATATTTCTTGGTAGAAAACTAATCAAAGCTCGATCTGAGCAAATTTAAAATATTTCTTTACAGATAACGCTGCGATTCAACCAGTCGCTTCAGGACACCCATATTTATTGGTAGAAAACTAATCCAAGCTCGATCTGAGCAAATTTAAAATATTTCTTCTGAAATCACGCTGCAACTCAACCAGTCGCTTCAGGACACCATGTTTCTTGGTAGAAAACTAATCAAAGCTTGATCTGAACTGATTTAAAAAATTTCTTCTCAAATCACGCTGCGATTCAACCAGTCGCTTCAGCACACCAAGTTTCTTGGTAGAAAACTAATCAAAGCTTGATCTGAGCAAATTTATAAATAATTTCTTCTCAGATCACGCTGCGATTCAACCAGTCGCTTTAGGACACCCATAATTCTTGGTACAAAACTAATCTTAGCTCGATCTGAGCAAATTTAAAATAAATTTTCTCAAATCACGCTGCGACTAAACAAGTGTCTTTCGGCACACCCATTTTTCTTGGTACGAAACTAATCAAAGCTTGATCTGAGCAAATTTAAAATATTTCTTCTCAGATCACGCTGCGATTCAACCAGTCGCTTCAGCACACCCATGTTTCTTGGTAGAAAACTAATCAAAGCTTGATCTGAACTGATTTAAAATATTTCTTCTCAAATCACGCTGCAACTCAACAAGTGTCTTCAGCACACCCATATTTCTTGGTAGAAAACTAATCTTAGCTCGATCTGAGCAATTTTAAAATATTTCTTCTCAAATCACGCTGCGATTCAACCAGTCGCTTCAGGACACCCATGTTTGTGGTAGAAAACTAATCTAAGCTCGATCTGAGCAAATTTATAAATAATTTCTTCTCAGATCACGCTGCGATTCAACCAGTCGCTTTAGGACACCCATAATTCTTGGTACAAAACTAATCTTAGCTCGATCTGAGCAAATTTAAAATAATTTTTCTCAAATCACGCTGCGACTAAACAAGTGTCTTTCGGCACACCCATTTTTCTTGGTACGAAACTAATCAAAGCTTGATCTGAGCAAATTTAAAATATTTCTTCTCAGATCACGCTGCGATTCAACCAGTCGCTTCAGCACACCCATGTTTCATGGTAGAAAACTAATCAAAGCTTGATCTGAACTGATTTAAAATATTTCTTCTCAAATCACGCTGCAACTCAACAAGTGTCTTCAGCACACCCATATTTCTTGGTAGAAAACTAATCTTAGCTCGATCTGAGCAATTTTAAAATATTTCTTCTCAAATCACGCTGCGATTCAACCAGTCGCTTCAGGACACCCATGTTTGTGGTAGAAAACTAATCTAAGCTCGATCTGAGCAAATTTAAAATATTTCTTCTCAAATCACGCTGCAACTCAACAAGTGTCTTTAGCACACCCATGTTTCTTGGTAGAAAACTAATCAAAGCTCGATCTGAGCAAATTTAAAATATTTCTTTACAGATAACGCTGCGATTCAACCAGTCGCTTACGGACACCCATATTTATTGGTAGAAAACTAATCCAAGCTCGATCTGAGCAAATTTAAAATATTTCTTCTGAAATCACGCTGCAACTCAACCAGTCGCTTCAGGACACCATGTTTCTTGGTAGAAAACTAATCAAAGCTTGATCTGAGCAAATTTAAAATATTTCTTCTCAGATCACGCTGCGATTCAACCAGACGCTTCAGGACACCATGTTTCTTGGTAGAAAACTAATCTTAGCTCGATCTGAGCAAATTTAAAATAATTTTTCTCAAATCACGCTGCAACTCAACAAGTGTCTTTCGGCACACCCATTTTTCTTGGTACGAAACTAATCAAAGCTTGATCTGAGCAAATTTAAAATATTTCTTCTCAAATCACGCTGCAACTCAACAAGTGTCTTCAGCACACCCATATTTCTTGGTAGAAAACTAATCAAAGCTCGATCTGAGCAATTTTAAAATATTTCTTCTCAAATCACGCTGCGATTCAACCAGTCGCTTCAGGACACCCATGTTTGTGGTAGAAAACTAATCTAAGCTCGATCTGAGCAAATTTAAAATATTTCTTCTCAAATCACGCTGCAACTCAACCAGTGTCTTCAGCACACCCATATTTCTTGGTAGAAAACTAATCAAAGATCGATCTGAGCAAATTTAAAATATTTCTTTACAGATAACGCTGCGATTCAACCAGTCGCTTCAGGACACCCATATTTATTGGTAGAAAACTAATCCAAGCTCGATCTGAGCAAATTTAAAATATTTCTTCTGAAATCACGCTGCAACTCAACTAGTCGCTTCAGGACACCATGTTTCTTGGTAGAAAACTAATCAAAGCTTGATCTGAACTGATTTAAAAAATTTCTTCTCAAATCACGCTGCGATTCAACCAGTCGCTTCAGCACACCAAGTTTCTTGGTAGAAAACTAATCAAAGCTTGATCTGAGCAAATTTATAAATAATTTCTTCTCAGATCACGCTGCGATTCAACCAGACGCTTCAGGACACCATGTTTCTTGGTAAAAAACTAATCTTAGCTCGATCTGAGCAAATTTAAAATAATTTTTCTCAAATCACGCTGCAACTCAACAAGTGTCTTTCGGCACACCCATTTTTCTTGGTACGAAACTAATCAAAGCTTGATCTGAGCAAATTTAAAATATTTCTTCTCAAATCACGCTGCAACTCAACAAGTGTCTTCAGCACACCCATATTTCTTGGTAGAAAACTAATCAAAGCTCGATCTGAGCAATTTTAAAATATTTCTTCTCAAATCACGCTGCGATTCAACCAGTCGCTTCAGGACACCCATGTTTGTGGTAGAAAACTAATCTAAGCTCGATCTGAGCAAATTTAAAATATTTCTTCTCAAATCACGCTGCAACTCAACCAGTGTCTTCAGCACACCCATATTTCTTGGTAGAAAACTAATCAAAGCTCGATCTGAACAAATTTAAAATATTTCTTTACAGATAACGCTGCGATTCAACCAGTCGCTTCAGGACACCCATATTTATTGGTAGAAAACTAATCCAAGCTCGATCTGAGCAAATTTAAAATATTTCTTCTGAAATCACGCTGCAACTCAACCAGTCGCTTCAGGACACCATGTTTCTTGGTAGAAAACTAATCTTAGCTCGATCTGAGCAATTTTAAAATATTTCTTCTCAAATCACGCTGCGATTCAACCAGTCGCTTCAGGACACCCATGTTTGTGGTAGAAAACTAATCTAAGCTCGATCTGAGCAAATTTATAAATAATTTCTTCTCAGATCACGCTGCGATTCAACCAGTCGCTTTAGGACACCCATAATTCTTGGTACAAAACTAATCTTAGCTCGATCTGAGCAAATTTAAAATAATTTTTCTCAAATCACGCTGCGACTAAACAAGTGTCTTTCGGCACACCCATTTTTCTTGGTACGAAACTAATCAAAGCTTGATCTGAGCAAATTTAAAATATTTCTTCTCAGATCACGCTGCGATTCAACCAGTCGCTTCAGCACACCCATGTTTCATGGTAGAAAACTAATCAAAGCTTGATCTGAACTGATTTAAAATATTTCTTCTCAAATCACGCTGCAACTCAACAAGTGTCTTCAGCACACCCATATTTCTTGGTAGAAAACTAATCTTAGCTCGATCTGAGCAATTTTAAAATATTTCTTCTCAAATCACGCTGCGATTCAACCAGTCGCTTCAGGACACCCATGTTTGTGGTAGAAAACTAATCTAAGCTCGATCTGAGCAAATTTAAAATATTTCTTCTCAAATCACGCTGCAACTCAACAAGTGTCTTTAGCACACCCATGTTTCTTGGTAGAAAACTAATCAAAGCTCGATCTGAGCAAATTTAAAATATTTCTTTACAGATAACGCTGCGATTCAACCAGTCGCTTACGGACACCCATATTTATTGGTAGAAAACTAATCCAAGCTCGATCTGAGCAAATTTAAAATATTTCTTCTGAAATCACGCTGCAACTCAACCAGTCGCTTCAGGACACCATGTTTCTTGGTAGAAAACTAATCAAAGCTTGATCTGAGCAAATTTAAAATATTTCTTCTCAGATCACGCTGCGATTCAACCAGACGCTTCAGGACACCATGTTTCTTGGTAGAAAACTAATCTTAGCTCGATCTGAGCAAATTTAAAATAATTTTTCTCAAATCACGCTGCAACTCAACAAGTGTCTTTCGGCACACCCATTTTTCTTGGTACGAAACTAATCAAAGCTTGATCTGAGCAAATTTAAAATATTTCTTCTCAAATCACGCTGCAACTCAACAAGTGTCTTCAGCACACCCATATTTCTTGGTAGAAAACTAATCAAAGCTCGATCTGAGCAATTTTAAAATATTTCTTCTCAAATCACGCTGCGATTCAACCAGTCGCTTCAGGACACCCATGTTTGTGGTAGAAAACTAATCTAAGCTCGATCTGAGCAAATTTAAAATATTTCTTCTCAAATCACGCTGCAACTCAACCAGTGTCTTCAGCACACCCATATTTCTTGGTAGAAAACTAATCAAAGATCGATCTGAGCAAATTTAAAATATTTCTTTACAGATAACGCTGCGATTCAACCAGTCGCTTCAGGACACCCATATTTATTGGTAGAAAACTAATCCAAGCTCGATCTGAGCAAATTTAAAATATTTCTTCTGAAATCACGCTGCAACTCAACTAGTCGCTTCAGGACACCATGTTTCTTGGTAGAAAACTAATCAAAGCTTGATCTGAACTGATTTAAAAAATTTCTTCTCAAATCACGCTGCGATTCAACCAGTCGCTTCAGCACACCAAGTTTCTTGGTAGAAAACTAATCAAAGCTTGATCTGAGCAAATTTATAAATAATTTCTTCTCAGATCACGCTGCGATTCAACCAGACGCTTCAGGACACCATGTTTCTTGGTAAAAAACTAATCTTAGCTCGATCTGAGCAAATTTAAAATAATTTTTCTCAAATCACGCTGCAACTCAACAAGTGTCTTTCGGCACACCCATTTTTCTTGGTACGAAACTAATCAAAGCTTGATCTGAGCAAATTTAAAATATTTCTTCTCAAATCACGCTGCAACTCAACAAGTGTCTTCAGCACACCCATATTTCTTGGTAGAAAACTAATCAAAGCTCGATCTGAGCAATTTTAAAATATTTCTTCTCAAATCACGCTGCGATTCAACCAGTCGCTTCAGGACACCCATGTTTGTGGTAGAAAACTAATCTAAGCTCGATCTGAGCAAATTTAAAATATTTCTTCTCAAATCACGCTGCAACTCAACCAGTGTCTTCAGCACACCCATATTTCTTGGTAGAAAACTAATCAAAGCTCGATCTGAACAAATTTAAAATATTTCTTTACAGATAACGCTGCGATTCAACCAGTCGCTTCAGGACACCCATATTTATTGGTAGAAAACTAATCCAAGCTCGATCTGAGCAAATTTAAAATATTTCTTCTGAAATCACGCTGCAACTCAACCAGTCGCTTCAGGACACCATGTTTCTTGGTAGAAAACTAATCAAAGCTTGATCTGAACTGATTTAAAAAATTTCTTCTCAAATCACGCTGCGATTCAACCAGTCGCTTCAGCACACCAAGTTTCTTGGTAGAAAACTAATCAAAGCTTGATCTGAGCAAATTTATAAATAATTTCTTCTCAGATCACGCTGCGATTCAACCAGTCGCTTTAGGACACCCATAATTCTTGGTACAAAACTAATCTTAGCTCGATCTGAGCAAATTTAAAATAATTTTTCTCAAATCACGCTGCAACTCAACAAGTGTCTTCGGCACACCCATTTTTATTGGTTCGAAACTACTCAAAGCTTGATGTGAGCAAATTTAAAATATTTCTTCTCAGATCACGCTGCGATTCAACCAGTCGCTTCAGCACACCCATGTTTCTTGGTAGAAAACTAATCAAAGCTCGATCTGAGCAATTTTAAAATATTTTTTCTCAAATCACGCTGCAACTCAACAAGTGTCTTCAGCACACCCATGTTTCTTGGTAGAAAACTAATCAAAGCTTGATCTGAACTGATTTAAAATATTTCTTGTTTCTTGGTAGAAAACTAATCTAAGCTCGATCGGAGCAAATTTAAAATATTTCTTCTCAAATCACGCTGCAACTCAACCAGTCGCTTCAGGACACCATGTTTCTTGGTAGAAAACTAATCCAAGCTCGATCTGAGCAAATTTAAAATATTTCTTCTCAGATCACGCTGCGATTCAACCAGTCGCTTCAGGACACCTTGTTTCTTGGTAGAAAACTAATCTAAGCTCGATCTGAGCAAATTTAAAATATTTCTTCTCAAATCACGCTGCAACTCAACAAGTGTCTTTAAGCACACCCATGTTTCTTGGTAGAAAACTAATCAAAGCTTGATCTGAACTGATTTAAAAAATTTCTTCTCAAATCACGCTGCGATTCAACCAGTCGCTTCAGGATACCCATATTTATTGGTAGAAAACTAATCCAAGCTCGATCTGAGCAAATTTATAAATAATTTCTTCTCAGATCACGCTGCGTTTCAACCAGTCGCTTTAGGACACCCATAATTCTTGGTACAAAACTAATCTTAGCTCGATCTGAGCAAATTTAAAATAATTTTTCTCAAATCACGCTGCAACTCAACAAGTGTCTTTCGGCACACCCATTTTTCTTGGTACGAAACTAATCAAAGCTTGATCTGAGCAAATTTAAAATATTTCTTCTCAGATCACGCTGCGATTCAACCAGTCGCTTCAGCACACCCATGTTTCTTGGTAGAAAACTAATCAAAGCTTGATCTGAACTGATTTAAAATATTTCTTCTCAAATCACGCTGCAACTCAACAAGTGTCTTCAGCACACCCATATTTCTTGGTAGAAAACTAATCAAAGCTCGATCTGAGCAATTTTAAAATATTTCTTCTCAAATCACGCTGCGATTCAACCAGTCGCTTCAGGACACCCATGTTTGTGGTAGAAAACTAATCTAAGCTCGATCTGAGCAAATTTAAAATATTTCTTCTCAAATCACGCTGCAACTCAACAAGTGTCTTTAGCACACCCATGTTTCTTGGTAGAAAACTAATCAAAGCTCGATCTGAGCAAATTTAAAATAATTTTTCTCAAATCACGCTGCAACTCAACAAGTGTCTTCGGCACACCCATTTTTATTGGTACGAAACTAATCAAAGCTTGATCTGAGCAAATTTAAAATATTTCTTCTGAAATCACGCTGCAACTCAACCAGTGTCTTCAGCACACCCATGTTTCTTGGTAGAAAACTAATCAAAGCTTGATCCGAACTTATTTAAAATATTTCTTGTTTCTTGGTAGAAAACTAATCTAAGCTCGATCTGAGCAAATTTAAAATATTTCTTCTCAAATCACGCTGCAACTCAACCAGTCGCTTCAGGACACCATGTTTCTTGGTAGAAAACTAATCAAAGCTCGATTTGAGCAAATTTAAAATGTTTCTTCTCAAATCACGCTGCAACTCAACAAGTGTCTTCAGTACACCCATATTTCTTGGTAGAAAACTAATCTAAGCTTGATCTGAGCAAATTTAAAATATTTCTTCTCAGGTCACGCTGCTATTCAACCAGTCGCTTCAGGACACCATGTTTCTTGGTAGAAAACTAATCAAAGCTTGATCTGAGCAAATTTAAAATATTTCTTCTCAGATCACGCTGCGATTCAACCAGACGCTTCAGGACACCATGTTTCTTGGTAGAAAACTAATCTTAGCTCGATCTGAGCAAATTTAAAATCATTTTTCTCAAATCACCCTGCAACTCAACAAGTGTCTTTCGGCACACCCATTTTTCTTGATACGAAACTAATCAAAGCTTGATCTGAGCAAATTTAAAATATTTCTTCTCAAATCACGCTGCAACTCAACAAGTGTCTTCAGCACACCCATATTTCTTGGTAGAAAACTAATCAAAGCTCGATCTGAGCAATTTTAAAATATTTCTTCTCAAATCACGCTGCGATTCAACCAGTCGCTTCAGGACACCCATGTTTGTGGTAGAAAACTAATCTAAGCTCGATCTGAGCAAATTTAAAATATTTCTTCTCAAATCACGCTGCAACTCAACAAGTGTCTTTAGCACACCCATGTTTCTTGGTAGAAAACTAATCAAAGCTCGATCTGAGCAAATTTAAAATAATTTTTCTCAAATCACGCTGCGATTCAACCAGTCGCTTCAGGACACCCATGTTTGTGGTAGAAAACTAATCTAAGCTCGATCTGAGCAAATTTAAAATATTTCTTCTCAAATCACGCTGCAACTCAACAAGTGTCTTTAGCACACCCATGTTTCTTGGTAGAAAACTAATCAAAGCTCGATCTGAGCAAATTTAAAATATTTCTTCTCAAATCACGCTGCAACTCAACAAGTGTCTTTAGCACACCCATGTTTCTTGGTAGAAAACTAATCAAAGCTCGATCTGAGCAAATTTAAAATAATTTTTCTCAAATCACGCTGCAACTCAACCAGTGTCTTCAGCACACCCATATTTCTTGGTAGAAAACTAATCAAAGCTCGATCTGAGCAAATTTAAAATATTTCTTTACAGATAACGCTGCGATTCAACCAGTCGCTTCAGGACACCCATATTTATTGGTAGAAAACTAATCCAAGCTCGATCTGAGCAAATTTAAAATATTTCTTCTGAAATCACGCTGCAACTCAACCAGTCGCTTCAGGACACCATGTTTCTTGGTAGAAAACTAATCAAAGCTTGATCTGAACTGATTTAAAAAATTTCTTCTCAAATCACGCTGCGATTCAACCAGTCGCTTCAGCACACCAAGTTTCTTGGTAGAAAACTAATCAAAGCTTGATCTGAGCAAATTTATAAATAATTTCTTCTCAGATCACGCTGCGATTCAACCAGTCGCTTTAGGACACCCATAATTCTTGGTACAAAACTAATCTTAGCTTGATCTGAACTGATTTAAAATATTTCTTGTTTCTTGGTAGAAAACTAATCTAAGCTCGATCTGAGCAAATTTAAAATATTTCTTCTCAAATCACGCTGCAACTCAACCAGTCGCTTCAGGACACCATGTTTCTTGGTAGAAAACTAATCAAAGCTCGATCTGAGCAAATTTAAAATATTTCTTCTCAAATCACGCTGCAACTCAACAAGTGTCTTCAGTACACCCATATTTCTTGGTAGAAAACTAATCTAAGCTCGATCTGAGCATATTTAAAATATTTCTTCTCAGGTCACGCTGCTATTCAACCAGTCGCTTCAGGACACCATGTTTCTTGGTAGAAAACTAATCAAAGCTTGATCTGAGCAAATTTAAAATATTTCTTCTCAGATAACGCTGCGATTCAACCAGACGCTTCAGGACACCATGTTTCTTGGTAGAAAACTAATCAAAGCTTGATCTGAGCAAATTTAAAATATTTCTTCTCAGATCACGCTGCGAATAAACCAGTCGCTTCAGGACACCATGTTTCTTGGTAGAAAACTAATCCAAGCTCGATCTGAGCAAATTTAAAATATTTCTTATCAGATCACGCTGCGATTCAACCAGTCGCTTCAGGACACCCATGTTTGTGATAGAAAACTAATCAAAGCTCGATCTGAACTAATTTAAAATATTTCTTCTCAAATCACGCTGCAACTCAACAAGTGTCTTCAGCACACCCATATTTCTTGGTAGAAAACTAATCCAAGCTCGATCTAAGCAAATTTAAAATATTTCTTATCAGATCACGCTGCGAATAAACCAGTCGCTTCAGGACACCATGTTTCTTGGTAGAAAACTAATCAAAGCTTGATCTGAGCAAATTTAAAATATTTCTTCTCAGATCACGCTGCGATTCAACCAGTCGCTTCAGGACACCATGTTTCTTGGTAGAAAACTAATCTAAGCTCGATCTGAGCAAATTTAAAATATTTCTTCTCAAATCACGCTGCAACTCAACAAGTGTCTTTAAGCACACCCATGTTTCTTGGTAGAAAACTAATCAAAGCTTGATCTGAACTGATTTAAAAAAATTCTTCTCAAATCACGCTGCGATTCAACCAGTCGCTTCAGCACACCAAGTTTCTTGGTAGAAAACTAATCAAAGCTTGATCTGAGCAAATTTAAAATATTTCTTCTCAGATCACGCTGCGATTCAACCAGTCGCTTCAGGACACCCATGTTTGTGATAGAAAACTAATCAAAGCTCGATCTGAACTAATTTAAAATATTTCTTCTCAAATCACGCTGCAACTCAACAAGTGTCTTCAGCACACCCATATTTCTTGGTAGAAAACTAATCCAAGCTCGATCTAAGCAAATTTAAAATATTTCTTATCAGATCACGCTGCGAATAAACCAGTCGCTTCAGGACACCATGTTTCTTGGTAGAAAACTAATCAAAGCTTGATCTGAGCAAATTTAAAATATTTCTTCTCAGATCACGCTGCGATTCAACCAGTCGCTTCAGGACACCCATGTTTGTGATAGAAAACTAATCTAATCTCGATCTGAGTAAATTTAAAATATTTCTTCTCAAATCACACTGCTACTCAACCAGTGTCTTCAGCACACTCATATTTCTGGTAGAAAACTAATCTAAGCTCGATCTGAGCAAATTTAAAATATTTCTTCTCAAATCACGCTGCAACTCAACAAGTGTCTTTAGCACACCCATGTTTCTTGGTAGAAAACTAATCAAAGCTCAATCTGAGCAAATTTAAAATAATTTTTCTCAAATCACGCTGCAACTCAACCAGTGTCTTCAGCACACCCATATTTCTTGGTAGAAAACTAATCAAAGCTCGATCTGAGCAATTTTAAAATATTTCTTCTCAGATCACGCTGCGATTCAACCAGTCGCTTCAGGACACCAAGTTTCTTGGTAGAAAAGTAATCAAAGCTCGATCTGAGCAAATTTAAAATTTTTCTTTACAGATAACGCTGCGATTCAACCAGTCGCTTCAGGACACTCATATTTATTGGTAGAAAACTAATCCAAGCTCGATCTGAGCAAATTTAAAATATTTCTTCTCAAATCACGCTGCAACGCAACCAGTCGCTTCAGGACACCATGTTTTTTGGTAGAAAACTAATCCAACCTCGATCTGAGCAAATTTAAAATATTTCTTATCAGATCACGCTGCGAATAAACCAGTCGCTTCAGAACACCATGTTTCTTGGTAGAAAACTAATCAAAGCTTGATCTGAGCAAATTTAAAATATTTCTTCTCAGATCACGCTGCGATTCAACCAGTCGCTTCAGGACACCCATGTTTGTGATAGAAAACTAATCTAAGCTCGATCTGAACTAATTTAAAATATTTCTTCTCAAATCACGCTGCAACTCAACAAGTGTCTTCAGCACACCCATATTTCTTGGTAGAAAACTAATCCAAGCTCGATCTGAGCAAATTTAAAATATTTCTTATCAGATCACGCTGCGAATAAACCAGTCGCTTCAGGACACCATGTTTCTTGGTAGAAAACTAATCAAAGCTTGATCTGAGCAAATTTAAAATATTTCTTCTCAGATCACGTTGCGATTCAACCAGTCGCTTCAGGAATCCCAAGTTTGTGATAGAAAACTAATCTAATCTCGATCTGAGTAAATTTAAAATATTTCTTCTCAAATCACACTGCTACTCAACCAGTGTCTTCAGCACACCCATATTTCTGGTAGAAAACTAATCTAAGCTCGATCTGAGCAAATTTAAAATATTTCTTCTCAAATCACGCTGCAACTCAACAAGTGTCTTTAGCACACCCATGTTTCTTGGTAGAAAACTAATCAAATTTCGATCTGAGCAGATTTAAAATAATTTTTCTCAAATCACGCTGCAACTCAACCAGTGTCTTCAGCACACCCATATTTCTTGGTAGAAAACTAATCAAAGCTCGATCTGAGCAATTTTAAAATATTTCTTCTCTGATCACGCTGCGATTCAACCAGTCGCTTCAGGACACCAAGTTTCTTGGAAAAAAACTAATCAAAGCTCGATCTGAGCAAATTTAAAATATTTCTTTACAGATAACGCTGCGATTCAACCAGTCGCTTCAGGACACCCATATTTATTGGTAGAAAACTAATCCAAGCTCGATCTGAGCAAATTTAAAATATTTCTTCTCAAATCACGCTGCAACTCAACCAGTGTCTTCAGCACACCCATGTTTCTTGGTAGAAAACTAATCTAAGCTCGATCTGAGCAAATTTAAAATAATTCTTCTCAAATCACGCTGCAACTCAACCAGTCGCTTCAGGACACCATGTTTCTTGGTAGAAAACTAATCAAAGCTTGATCTGAACTGATTTAAAAAATTTCTTCTCAAATCACGCTGCGATTCAACCAGTCGCTTCAGCACACCAAGTTTCTTGGTAGAAAACTAATCAAAGCTTGATCTGAGCAAATTTATAAATAATTTCTTCTCAGATCACGCTGCGATTCAACCAGTCGCTTTAGGACACCCATAATTCTTGGTACAAAACTAATCTTAGCTTGATCTGAACTGATTTAAAATATTTCTTGTTTCTTGGTAGAAAACTAATCTAAGCTCGATCTGAGCAAATTTAAAATATTTCTTCTCAAATCACGCTGCAACTCAACCAGTCGCTTCAGGACACCATGTTTCTTGGTAGAAAACTAATCAAAGCTCGATCTGAGCAAATTTAAAATATTTCTTCTCAAATCACGCTGCAACTCAACAAGTGTCTTCAGTACACCCATATTTCTTGGTAGAAAACTAATCTAAGCTCGATCTGAGCATATTTAAAATATTTCTTCTCAGGTCACGCTGCTATTCAACCAGTCGCTTCAGGACACCATGTTTCTTGGTAGAAAACTAATCAAAGCTTGATCTGAGCAAATTTAAAATATTTCTTCTCAGATAACGCTGCGATTCAACCAGACGCTTCAGGACACCATGTTTCTTGGTAGAAAACTAATCAAAGCTTGATCTGAGCAAATTTAAAATATTTCTTCTCAGATCACGCTGCGAATAAACCAGTCGCTTCAGGACACCATGTTTCTTGGTAGAAAACTAATCCAAGCTCGATCTGAGCAAATTTAAAATATTTCTTATCAGATCACGCTGCGATTCAACCAGTCGCTTCAGGACACCCATGTTTGTGATAGAAAACTAATCAAAGCTCGATCTGAACTAATTTAAAATATTTCTTCTCAAATCACGCTGCAACTCAACAAGTGTCTTCAGCACACCCATATTTCTTGGTAGAAAACTAATCCAAGCTCGATCTAAGCAAATTTAAAATATTTCTTACCAGATCACGCTGCGAATAAACCAGTCGCTTCAGGACACCATGTTTCTTGGTAGAAAACTAATCAAAGCTTGATCTGAGCAAATTTAAAATATTTCTTCTCAGATCACGCTGCGATTCAACCAGTCGCTTCAGGACACCATGTTTCTTGGTAGAAAACTAATCTAAGCTCGATCTGAGCAAATTTAAAATATTTCTTCTCAAATCACGCTGCAACTCAACAAGTGTCTTTAAGCACACCCATGTTTCTTGGTAGAAAACTAATCAAAGCTTGATCTGAACTGATTTAAAAAAATTCTTCTCAAATCACGCTGCGATTCAACCAGTCGCTTCAGCACACCAAGTTTCTTGGTAGAAAACTAATCAAAGCTTGATCTGAGCAAATTTAAAATATTTCTTCTCAGATCACGCTGCGATTCAACCAGTCGCTTCAGGACACCCATGTTTGTGATAGAAAACTAATCAAAGCTCGATCTGAACTAATTTAAAATATTTCTTCTCAAATCACGCTGCAACTCAACAAGTGTCTTCAGCACACCCATATTTCTTGGTAGAAAACTAATCCAAGCTCGATCTAAGCAAATTTAAAATATTTCTTATCAGATCACGCTGCGAATAAACCAGTCGCTTCAGGACACCATGTTTCTTGGTAGAAAACTAATCAAAGCTTGATCTGAGCAAATTTAAAATATTTCTTCTCAGATCACGCTGCGATTCAACCAGTCGCTTCAGGACACCCATGTTTGTGATAGAAAACTAATCTAATCTCGATCTGAGTAAATTTAAAATATTTCTTCTCAAATCACACTGCTACTCAACCAGTGTCTTCAGCACACTCATATTTCTGGTAGAAAACTAATCTAAGCTCGATCTGAGCAAATTTAAAATATTTCTTCTCAAATCACGCTGCAACTCAACCAGTGTCTTCAGCACACCCATGTTTCTTGGTAGAAAACTAATCTAAGCTCGATCTGAGCAAATTTAAAATATTTCTTCTCAAATCACGCTGCAACTCAACCAGTCGCTTCAGGACACCATGTTTCTTGGTAGAAAACTAATCAAAGCTTGATCTGAACTGATTTAAAAAATTTCTTCTCAAATCACGCTGCGATTCAACCAGTCGCTTCAGGACACCCATGTTTGTGATAGAAAACTAATCAAAGCTCGATCTGAACTAATTTAAAATATTTCTTCTCAAATCACGCTGCAACTCAACAAGTGTCTTCAGCACACCCATATTTCTTGGTAGAAAACTAATCCAAGCTCGATCTAAGCAAATTTAAAATATTTCTTATCAGATCACGCTGCGAATAAACCAGTCGCTTCAGGACACCATGTTTCTTGGTAGAAAACTAATCAAAGCTTGATCTGAGCAAATTTAAAATATTTCTTCTCAGATCACGCTGCGATTCAACCAGTCGCTTCAGGACACCATGTTTCTTGGTAGAAAACTAATCTAAGCTCGATCTGAGCAAATTTAAAATATTTCTTCTCAAATCACGCTGCAACTCAACAAGTGTCTTTAAGCACACCCATGTTTCTTGGTAGAAAACTAATCAAAGCTTGATCTGAACTGATTTAAAAAAATTCTTCTCAAATCACGCTGCAACTCAACAAGTGTCTTTAGCACACCCATGTTTCTTGGTAGAAAACTAATCAAAGCTCGATCTGAGCAAATTTAAAATAATTTTTCTCAAATCACGCTGCAACTCAACCAGTGTCTTCAGCACACCCATATTTCTTGGTAGAAAACTAATCAAAGCTCGATCTGAGCAATTTTAAAATATTTCTTCTCAGATCACGCTGCGATTCAACCAGTCGCTTCAGGACACCAAGTTTCTTGGTAGAAAACTAATCAAAGCTCGATCTGAGCAAATTTAAAATATTTCTTTACAGATAACGCTGCGATTCAACCAGTCGCTTCAGGACACCCATATTTATTGGTAGAAAACTAATCCAAGCTCGATCTGAGCAAATTTAAAATATTTCTTCTCAAATCACGCTGCAACGCAACCAGTCGCTTCAGGACACCATGTTTCTTGGTAGAAAACTAATCCAACCTCGATCTGAGCAAATTTAAAATATTTCTTATCAGATCACGCTGCGAATAAACCAGTCGCTTCAGAACACCATGTTTCTTGGTAGAAAACTAATCAAAGCTTGATCTGAGCAAATTTAAAATATTTCTTCTCAGATCACGTTGCGATTCAACCAGTCGCTTCAGGAATCCCAAGTTTGTGATAGAAAACTAATCTAATCTCGATCTGAGTAAATTTAAAATATTTCTTCTCAAATCACACTGCTACTCAACCAGTGTCTTCAGCACACCCATATTTCTGGTAGAAAACTAATCTAAGCTCGATCTGAGCAAATTTAAAATATTTCTTCTCAAATCACGCTGCAACTCAACAAGTGTCTTTAGCACACCCATGTTTCTTGGTAGAAAACTAATCAAATTTCGATCTGAGCAGATTTAAAATAATTTTTCTCAAATCACGCTGCAACTCAACCAGTGTCTTCAGCACACCCATATTTCATGGTAGAAAACTAATCAAAGCTCGATCTGAGCAATTTTAAAATATTTCTTCTCAGATCACGCTGCGATTCAACCAGTCGCTTCAGGACACCAAGTTTCTTGGAAAAAAACTAATCAAAGCTTGATCTGAGCAAATTTAAAATATTTCTTCTCAGATCACGCTGCGATTCAACCAGTCGCTTCAGGACACCAAGTTTCTTGGAAAAAAACTAATCAAAGCTTGATCTGAGCAAATTTAAAATATTTCTTTACAGATAACGCTGCGATTCAACCAGTCGCTTCAGGACACCCATATTTATTGGTAGAAAACTAATCCAAGCTCGATCTGAGCAAATTTAAAATATTTCTTCTCAAATCACGCTGCAACTCAACCAGTGTCTTCAGCACACCCATGTTTCTTGGTAGAAAACTAATCTAAGCTCGATCTGAGCAAATTTAAAATATTTCTTCTCAAATCAAGCTGCAACTCAACCAGTCGCTTCAGGACACCATGTTTCTTGGTAGAAAACTAATCAAAGCTTGATCCGAACTGATTTAAATAATTTCTTGTTTCTTGGTAGAAAACTAATCTAAGCTCGATCTGAGCAAATTTGAAATATTTCTTCTCAAATCACGCTGCAACTCAACCAGTCGCTTCAGGACACCATGTTTCGTGGTAGAAAACTAATCAAAGCTCGATCTGAGCAAATTTAAAATATTTCTTCTCAAATCACGCTGCAACTCAACAAGTGTCTTCAGCACACCCATATTTCTTGGTAGAAAACTAATCAAAGCTCGATCTGAGCAAATTTAAAATATTTCTTTACAGATAACGCTGCGATTCAACCAGTCGCTTCAGGACACCCATATTTATTGGTAGAAAACTAATCCAAGCTCGATCTGAGCAAATTTAAAATATTTCTTCTGAAATCACGCTGCAACTCAACCAGTCGCTTCAGGACACCATGTTTCTTGGTAGAAAACTAATCAAAGCTTGATCTGAACTGATTTAAAAAATTTCTTCTCAAATCACGCTGCGATTCAACCAGTCGCTTCAGCACACCAAGTTTCTTGGTAGAAAACTAATCAAAGCTTGATCTGAGCAAATTTATAAATAATTTCTTCTCAGATCACGCTGCGATTCAACCAGTCGCTTTAGGACACCCATAATTCTTGGTACAAAACTAATCTTAGCTCGATCTGAGCAAATTTAAAATAAATTTTCTCAAATCACGCTGCGACTAAACAAGTGTCTTTCGGCACACCCATTTTTCTTGGTACGAAACTAATCAAAGCTTGATCTGAGCAAATTTAAAATATTTCTTCTCAGATCACGCTGCGATTCAACCAGTCGCTTCAGCACACCCATGTTTCTTGGTAGAAAACTAATCAAAGCTTGATCTGAACTGATTTAAAATATTTCTTCTCAAATCACGCTGCAACTCAACAAGTGTCTTCAGCACACCCATATTTCTTGGTAGAAAACTAATCTTAGCTCGATCTGAGCAATTTTAAAATATTTCTTCTCAAATCACGCTGCGATTCAACCAGTCGCTTCAGGACACCCATGTTTGTGGTAGAAAACTAATCTAAGCTCGATCTGAGCAAATTTATAAATAATTTCTTCTCAGATCACGCTGCGATTCAACCAGTCGCTTTAGGACACCCATAATTCTTGGTACAAAACTAATCTTAGCTCGATCT
This sequence comes from Asterias amurensis, assembly GCF_032118995.1. NCBI lineage: Eukaryota > Metazoa > Echinodermata > Asteroidea > Forcipulatida > Asteriidae > Asterias > Asterias amurensis. The sequence continues at coordinate 11,174,308 of NC_092659.1, forward strand.
GAGCAAATTTAAAATAATTTTTCTCAAATCACGCTGCGACTAAACAAGTGTCTTTCGGCACACCCATTTTTCTTGGTACGAAACTAATCAAAGCTTGATCTGAGCAAATTTAAAATATTTCTTCTCAGATCACGCTGCGATTCAACCAGTCGCTTCAGCACACCCATGTTTCATGGTAGAAAACTAATCAAAGCTTGATCTGAACTGATTTAAAATATTTCTTCTCAAATCACGCTGCAACTCAACAAGTGTCTTCAGCACACCCATATTTCTTGGTAGAAAACTAATCTTAGCTCGATCTGAGCAATTTTAAAATATTTCTTCTCAAATCACGCTGCGATTCAACCAGTCGCTTCAGGACACCCATGTTTGTGGTAGAAAACTAATCTAAGCTCGATCTGAGCAAATTTAAAATATTTCTTCTCAAATCACGCTGCAACTCAACAAGTGTCTTTAGCACACCCATGTTTCTTGGTAGAAAACTAATCAAAGCTCGATCTGAGCAAATTTAAAATATTTCTTTACAGATAACGCTGCGATTCAACCAGTCGCTTACGGACACCCATATTTATTGGTAGAAAACTAATCCAAGCTCGATCTGAGCAAATTTAAAATATTTCTTCTGAAATCACGCTGCAACTCAACCAGTCGCTTCAGGACACCATGTTTCTTGGTAGAAAACTAATCAAAGCTTGATCTGAGCAAATTTAAAATATTTCTTCTCAGATCACGCTGCGATTCAACCAGACGCTTCAGGACACCATGTTTCTTGGTAGAAAACTAATCTTAGCTCGATCTGAGCAAATTTAAAATAATTTTTCTCAAATCACGCTGCAACTCAACAAGTGTCTTTCGGCACACCCATTTTTCTTGGTACGAAACTAATCAAAGCTTGATCTGAGCAAATTTAAAATATTTCTTCTCAAATCACGCTGCAACTCAACAAGTGTCTTCAGCACACCCATATTTCTTGGTAGAAAACTAATCAAAGCTCGATCTGAGCAATTTTAAAATATTTCTTCTCAAATCACGCTGCGATTCAACCAGTCGCTTCAGGACACCCATGTTTGTGGTAGAAAACTAATCTAAGCTCGATCTGAGCAAATTTAAAATATTTCTTCTCAAATCACGCTGCAACTCAACCAGTGTCTTCAGCACACCCATATTTCTTGGTAGAAAACTAATCAAAGATCGATCTGAGCAAATTTAAAATATTTCTTTACAGATAACGCTGCGATTCAACCAGTCGCTTCAGGACACCCATATTTATTGGTAGAAAACTAATCCAAGCTCGATCTGAGCAAATTTAAAATATTTCTTCTGAAATCACGCTGCAACTCAACTAGTCGCTTCAGGACACCATGTTTCTTGGTAGAAAACTAATCAAAGCTTGATCTGAACTGATTTAAAAAATTTCTTCTCAAATCACGCTGCGATTCAACCAGTCGCTTCAGCACACCAAGTTTCTTGGTAGAAAACTAATCAAAGCTTGATCTGAGCAAATTTATAAATAATTTCTTCTCAGATCACGCTGCGATTCAACCAGACGCTTCAGGACACCATGTTTCTTGGTAAAAAACTAATCTTAGCTCGATCTGAGCAAATTTAAAATAATTTTTCTCAAATCACGCTGCAACTCAACAAGTGTCTTTCGGCACACCCATTTTTCTTGGTACGAAACTAATCAAAGCTTGATCTGAGCAAATTTAAAATATTTCTTCTCAAATCACGCTGCAACTCAACAAGTGTCTTCAGCACACCCATATTTCTTGGTAGAAAACTAATCAAAGCTCGATCTGAGCAATTTTAAAATATTTCTTCTCAAATCACGCTGCGATTCAACCAGTCGCTTCAGGACACCCATGTTTGTGGTAGAAAACTAATCTAAGCTCGATCTGAGCAAATTTAAAATATTTCTTCTCAAATCACGCTGCAACTCAACCAGTGTCTTCAGCACACCCATATTTCTTGGTAGAAAACTAATCAAAGCTCGATCTGAACAAATTTAAAATATTTCTTTACAGATAACGCTGCGATTCAACCAGTCGCTTCAGGACACCCATATTTATTGGTAGAAAACTAATCCAAGCTCGATCTGAGCAAATTTAAAATATTTCTTCTGAAATCACGCTGCAACTCAACCAGTCGCTTCAGGACACCATGTTTCTTGGTAGAAAACTAATCAAAGCTTGATCTGAACTGATTTAAAAAATTTCTTCTCAAATCACGCTGCGATTCAACCAGTCGCTTCAGCACACCAAGTTTCTTGGTAGAAAACTAATCAAAGCTTGATCTGAGCAAATTTATAAATAATTTCTTCTCAGATCACGCTGCGATTCAACCAGTCGCTTTAGGACACCCATAATTCTTGGTACAAAACTAATCTTAGCTCGATCTGAGCAAATTTAAAATAATTTTTCTCAAATCACGCTGCAACTCAACAAGTGTCTTCGGCACACCCATTTTTATTGGTTCGAAACTACTCAAAGCTTGATGTGAGCAAATTTAAAATATTTCTTCTCAGATCACGCTGCGATTCAACCAGTCGCTTCAGCACACCCATGTTTCTTGGTAGAAAACTAATCAAAGCTCGATCTGAGCAATTTTAAAATATTTTTTCTCAAATCACGCTGCAACTCAACAAGTGTCTTCAGCACACCCATGTTTCTTGGTAGAAAACTAATCAAAGCTTGATCTGAACTGATTTAAAATATTTCTTGTTTCTTGGTAGAAAACTAATCTAAGCTCGATCGGAGCAAATTTAAAATATTTCTTCTCAAATCACGCTGCAACTCAACCAGTCGCTTCAGGACACCATGTTTCTTGGTAGAAAACTAATCAAAGCTCGATCTGAGCAAATTTAAAATATTTCTTCTCAGATCACGCTGCGATTCAACCAGTCGCTTCAGGACACCTTGTTTCTTGGTAGAAAACTAATCTAAGCTCGATCTGAGCAAATTTAAAATATTTCTTCTCAAATCACGCTGCAACTCAACAAGTGTCTTTAAGCACACCCATGTTTCTTGGTAGAAAACTAATCAAAGCTTGATCTGAACTGATTTAAAAAATTTCTTCTCAAATCACGCTGCGATTCAACCAGTCGCTTCAGGACACCCATATTTATTGGTAGAAAACTAATCCAAGCTCGATCTGAGCAAATTTATAAATAATTTCTTCTCAGATCACGCTGCGTTTCAACCAGTCGCTTTAGGACACCCATAATTCTTGGTACAAAACTAATCTTAGCTCGATCTGAGCAAATTTAAAATAATTTTTCTCAAATCACGCTGCAACTCAACAAGTGTCTTTCGGCACACCCATTTTTCTTGGTACGAAACTAATCAAAGCTTGATCTGAGCAAATTTAAAATATTTCTTCTCAGATCACGCTGCGATTCAACCAGTCGCTTCAGCACACCCATGTTTCTTGGTAGAAAACTAATCAAAGCTTGATCTGAACTGATTTAAAATATTTCTTCTCAAATCACGCTGCAACTCAACAAGTGTCTTCAGCACACCCATATTTCTTGGTAGAAAACTAATCAAAGCTCGATCTGAGCAATTTTAAAATATTTCTTCTCAAATCACGCTGCGATTCAACCAGTCGCTTCAGGACACCCATGTTTGTGGTAGAAAACTAATCTAAGCTCGATCTGAGCAAATTTAAAATATTTCTTCTCAAATCACGCTGCAACTCAACAAGTGTCTTTAGCACACCCATGTTTCTTGGTAGAAAACTAATCAAAGCTCGATCTGAGCAAATTTAAAATAATTTTTCTCAAATCACGCTGCAACTCAACAAGTGTCTTCGGCACACCCATTTTTATTGGTACGAAACTAATCAAAGCTTGATCTGAGCAAATTTAAAATATTTCTTCTGAAATCACGCTGCAACTCAACCAGTGTCTTCAGCACACCCATGTTTCTTGGTAGAAAACTAATCAAAGCTTGATCCGAACTTATTTAAAATATTTCTTGTTTCTTGGTAGAAAACTAATCTAAGCTCGATCTGAGCAAATTTAAAATATTTCTTCTCAAATCACGCTGCAACTCAACCAGTCGCTTCAGGACACCATGTTTCTTGGTAGAAAACTAATCAAAGCTCGATCTGAGCAAATTTAAAATGTTTCTTCTCAAATCACGCTGCAACTCAACAAGTGTCTTCAGTACACCCATATTTCTTGGTAGAAAACTAATCTAAGCTTGATCTGAGCAAATTTAAAATATTTCTTCTCAGGTCACGCTGCGATTCAACCAGACGCTTCAGGACACCATGTTTCTTGGTAGAAAACTAATCAAAGCTCGATCTGAGCAAATTTAAAATCATTTTTCTCAAATCACCCTGCAACTCAACAAGTGTCTTTCGGCACACCCATTTTTCTTGATACGAAACTAATCAAAGCTTGATCTGAGCAAATTTAAAATATTTCTTCTCAGATCACGCTGCGATTCAACCAGTCGCTTCAGCACACCCATGTTTCTTGGTAGAAAACTAATCAAAGCTTGATCTGAACTGATTTAAAATATTTCTTCTCAAATCACGCTGCAACTCAACAAGTGTCTTCAGCACACCCATATTTCTTGGTAGAAAACTAATCAAAGCTCGATCTGAGCAATTTTAAAATATTTCTTCTCAAATCACGCTGCGATTCAACCAGTCGCTTCAGGACACCCATGTTTGTGGTAGAAAACTAATCTAAGCTCGATCTGAGCAAATTTAAAATATTTCTTCTCAAATCACGCTGCAACTCAACAAGTGTCTTTAGCACACCCATGTTTCTTGGTAGAAAACTAATCAAAGCTCGATCTGAGCAAATTTAAAATAATTTTTCTCAAATCACGCTGCAACTCAACCAGTGTCTTCAGCACACCCATATTTCTTGGTAGAAAACTAATCAAAGCTCGATCTGAGCAAATTTAAAATATTTCTTTACAGATAACGCTGCGATTCAACCAGTCGCTTCAGGACACCCATATTTATTGGTAGAAAACTAATCCAAGCTCGATCTGAGCAAATTTAAAATATTTCTTCTGAAATCACGCTGCAACTCAACCAGTCGCTTCAGGACACCATGTTTCTTGGTAGAAAACTAATCAAAGCTTGATCTGAACTGATTTAAAAAATTTCTTCTCAAATCACGCTGCGATTCAACCAGTCGCTTCAGCACACCAAGTTTCTTGGTAGAAAACTAATCAAAGCTTGATCTGAGCAAATTTATAAATAATTTCTTCTCAGATCACGCTGCGATTCAACCAGTCGCTTTAGGACACCCATAATTCTTGGTACAAAACTAATCTTAGCTTGATCTGAACTGATTTAAAATATTTCTTGTTTCTTGGTAGAAAACTAATCTAAGCTCGATCTGAGCAAATTTAAAATATTTCTTCTCAAATCACGCTGCAACTCAACCAGTCGCTTCAGGACACCATGTTTCTTGGTAGAAAACTAATCAAAGCTCGATCTGAGCAAATTTAAAATATTTCTTCTCAAATCACGCTGCAACTCAACAAGTGTCTTCAGTACACCCATATTTCTTGGTAGAAAACTAATCTAAGCTCGATCTGAGCATATTTAAAATATTTCTTCTCAGGTCACGCTGCTATTCAACCAGTCGCTTCAGGACACCATGTTTCTTGGTAGAAAACTAATCAAAGCTTGATCTGAGCAAATTTAAAATATTTCTTCTCAGATAACGCTGCGATTCAACCAGACGCTTCAGGACACCATGTTTCTTGGTAGAAAACTAATCAAAGCTTGATCTGAGCAAATTTAAAATATTTCTTCTCAGATCACGCTGCGAATAAACCAGTCGCTTCAGGACACCATGTTTCTTGGTAGAAAACTAATCCAAGCTCGATCTGAGCAAATTTAAAATATTTCTTATCAGATCACGCTGCGATTCAACCAGTCGCTTCAGGACACCCATGTTTGTGATAGAAAACTAATCAAAGCTCGATCTGAACTAATTTAAAATATTTCTTCTCAAATCACGCTGCAACTCAACAAGTGTCTTCAGCACACCCATATTTCTTGGTAGAAAACTAATCCAAGCTCGATCTAAGCAAATTTAAAATATTTCTTATCAGATCACGCTGCGAATAAACCAGTCGCTTCAGGACACCATGTTTCTTGGTAGAAAACTAATCAAAGCTTGATCTGAGCAAATTTAAAATATTTCTTCTCAGATCACGCTGCGATTCAACCAGTCGCTTCAGGACACCATGTTTCTTGGTAGAAAACTAATCTAAGCTCGATCTGAGCAAATTTAAAATATTTCTTCTCAAATCACGCTGCAACTCAACAAGTGTCTTTAAGCACACCCATGTTTCTTGGTAGAAAACTAATCAAAGCTTGATCTGAACTGATTTAAAAAAATTCTTCTCAAATCACGCTGCGATTCAACCAGTCGCTTCAGCACACCAAGTTTCTTGGTAGAAAACTAATCAAAGCTTGATCTGAGCAAATTTAAAATATTTCTTCTCAGATCACGCTGCGATTCAACCAGTCGCTTCAGGACACCCATGTTTGTGATAGAAAACTAATCAAAGCTCGATCTGAACTAATTTAAAATATTTCTTCTCAAATCACGCTGCAACTCAACAAGTGTCTTCAGCACACCCATATTTCTTGGTAGAAAACTAATCCAAGCTCGATCTAAGCAAATTTAAAATATTTCTTATCAGATCACGCTGCGAATAAACCAGTCGCTTCAGGACACCATGTTTCTTGGTAGAAAACTAATCAAAGCTTGATCTGAGCAAATTTAAAATATTTCTTCTCAGATCACGCTGCGATTCAACCAGTCGCTTCAGGACACCCATGTTTGTGATAGAAAACTAATCTAATCTCGATCTGAGTAAATTTAAAATATTTCTTCTCAAATCACACTGCTACTCAACCAGTGTCTTCAGCACACTCATATTTCTGGTAGAAAACTAATCTAAGCTCGATCTGAGCAAATTTAAAATATTTCTTCTCAAATCACGCTGCAACTCAACAAGTGTCTTTAGCACACCCATGTTTCTTGGTAGAAAACTAATCAAAGCTCAATCTGAGCAAATTTAAAATAATTTTTCTCAAATCACGCTGCAACTCAACCAGTGTCTTCAGCACACCCATATTTCTTGGTAGAAAACTAATCAAAGCTCGATCTGAGCAATTTTAAAATATTTCTTCTCAGATCACGCTGCGATTCAACCAGTCGCTTCAGGACACCAAGTTTCTTGGTAGAAAAGTAATCAAAGCTCGATCTGAGCAAATTTAAAATTTTTCTTTACAGATAACGCTGCGATTCAACCAGTCGCTTCAGGACACTCATATTTATTGGTAGAAAACTAATCCAAGCTCGATCTGAGCAAATTTAAAATATTTCTTCTCAAATCACGCTGCAACGCAACCAGTCGCTTCAGGACACCATGTTTCTTGGTAGAAAACTAATCCAACCTCGATCTGAGCAAATTTAAAATATTTCTTATCAGATCACGCTGCGAATAAACCAGTCGCTTCAGAACACCATGTTTCTTGGTAGAAAACTAATCAAAGCTTGATCTGAGCAAATTTAAAATATTTCTTCTCAGATCACGCTGCGATTCAACCAGTCGCTTCAGGACACCCATGTTTGTGATAGAAAACTAATCTAAGCTCGATCTGAACTAATTTAAAATATTTCTTCTCAAATCACGCTGCAACTCAACAAGTGTCTTCAGCACACCCATATTTCTTGGTAGAAAACTAATCCAAGCTCGATCTGAGCAAATTTAAAATATTTCTTATCAGATCACGCTGCGAATAAACCAGTCGCTTCAGGACACCATGTTTCTTGGTAGAAAACTAATCAAAGCTTGATCTGAGCAAATTTAAAATATTTCTTCTCAGATCACGTTGCGATTCAACCAGTCGCTTCAGGAATCCCAAGTTTGTGATAGAAAACTAATCTAATCTCGATCTGAGTAAATTTAAAATATTTCTTCTCAAATCACACTGCTACTCAACCAGTGTCTTCAGCACACCCATATTTCTGGTAGAAAACTAATCTAAGCTCGATCTGAGCAAATTTAAAATATTTCTTCTCAAATCACGCTGCAACTCAACAAGTGTCTTTAGCACACCCATGTTTCTTGGTAGAAAACTAATCAAATTTCGATCTGAGCAGATTTAAAATAATTTTTCTCAAATCACGCTGCAACTCAACCAGTGTCTTCAGCACACCCATATTTCTTGGTAGAAAACTAATCAAAGCTCGATCTGAGCAATTTTAAAATATTTCTTCTCTGATCACGCTGCGATTCAACCAGTCGCTTCAGGACACCAAGTTTCTTGGAAAAAAACTAATCAAAGCTCGATCTGAGCAAATTTAAAATATTTCTTTACAGATAACGCTGCGATTCAACCAGTCGCTTCAGGACACCCATATTTATTGGTAGAAAACTAATCCAAGCTCGATCTGAGCAAATTTAAAATATTTCTTCTCAAATCACGCTGCAACTCAACCAGTGTCTTCAGCACACCCATGTTTCTTGGTAGAAAACTAATCTAAGCTCGATCTGAGCAAATTTAAAATAATTCTTCTCAAATCACGCTGCAACTCAACCAGTCGCTTCAGGACACCATGTTTCTTGGTAGAAAACTAATCAAAGCTTGATCTGAACTGATTTAAAAAATTTCTTCTCAAATCACGCTGCGATTCAACCAGTCGCTTCAGCACACCAAGTTTCTTGGTAGAAAACTAATCAAAGCTTGATCTGAGCAAATTTATAAATAATTTCTTCTCAGATCACGCTGCGATTCAACCAGTCGCTTTAGGACACCCATAATTCTTGGTACAAAACTAATCTTAGCTTGATCTGAACTGATTTAAAATATTTCTTGTTTCTTGGTAGAAAACTAATCTAAGCTCGATCTGAGCAAATTTAAAATATTTCTTCTCAAATCACGCTGCAACTCAACCAGTCGCTTCAGGACACCATGTTTCTTGGTAGAAAACTAATCAAAGCTCGATCTGAGCAAATTTAAAATATTTCTTCTCAAATCACGCTGCAACTCAACAAGTGTCTTCAGTACACCCATATTTCTTGGTAGAAAACTAATCTAAGCTCGATCTGAGCATATTTAAAATATTTCTTCTCAGGTCACGCTGCTATTCAACCAGTCGCTTCAGGACACCATGTTTCTTGGTAGAAAACTAATCAAAGCTTGATCTGAGCAAATTTAAAATATTTCTTCTCAGATAACGCTGCGATTCAACCAGACGCTTCAGGACACCATGTTTCTTGGTAGAAAACTAATCAAAGCTTGATCTGAGCAAATTTAAAATATTTCTTCTCAGATCACGCTGCGAATAAACCAGTCGCTTCAGGACACCATGTTTCTTGGTAGAAAACTAATCCAAGCTCGATCTGAGCAAATTTAAAATATTTCTTATCAGATCACGCTGCGATTCAACCAGTCGCTTCAGGACACCCATGTTTGTGATAGAAAACTAATCAAAGCTCGATCTGAACTAATTTAAAATATTTCTTCTCAAATCACGCTGCAACTCAACAAGTGTCTTCAGCACACCCATATTTCTTGGTAGAAAACTAATCCAAGCTCGATCTAAGCAAATTTAAAATATTTCTTACCAGATCACGCTGCGAATAAACCAGTCGCTTCAGGACACCATGTTTCTTGGTAGAAAACTAATCAAAGCTTGATCTGAGCAAATTTAAAATATTTCTTCTCAGATCACGCTGCGATTCAACCAGTCGCTTCAGGACACCATGTTTCTTGGTAGAAAACTAATCTAAGCTCGATCTGAGCAAATTTAAAATATTTCTTCTCAAATCACGCTGCAACTCAACAAGTGTCTTTAAGCACACCCATGTTTCTTGGTAGAAAACTAATCAAAGCTTGATCTGAACTGATTTAAAAAAATTCTTCTCAAATCACGCTGCGATTCAACCAGTCGCTTCAGCACACCAAGTTTCTTGGTAGAAAACTAATCAAAGCTTGATCTGAGCAAATTTAAAATATTTCTTCTCAGATCACGCTGCGATTCAACCAGTCGCTTCAGGACACCCATGTTTGTGATAGAAAACTAATCAAAGCTCGATCTGAACTAATTTAAAATATTTCTTCTCAAATCACGCTGCAACTCAACAAGTGTCTTCAGCACACCCATATTTCTTGGTAGAAAACTAATCCAAGCTCGATCTAAGCAAATTTAAAATATTTCTTATCAGATCACGCTGCGAATAAACCAGTCGCTTCAGGACACCATGTTTCTTGGTAGAAAACTAATCAAAGCTTGATCTGAGCAAATTTAAAATATTTCTTCTCAGATCACGCTGCGATTCAACCAGTCGCTTCAGGACACCCATGTTTGTGATAGAAAACTAATCTAATCTCGATCTGAGTAAATTTAAAATATTTCTTCTCAAATCACACTGCTACTCAACCAGTGTCTTCAGCACACTCATATTTCTGGTAGAAAACTAATCTAAGCTCGATCTGAGCAAATTTAAAATATTTCTTCTCAAATCACGCTGCAACTCAACAAGTGTCTTTAGCACACCCATGTTTCTTGGTAGAAAACTAATCAAAGCTCGATCTGAGCAAATTTAAAATAATTTTTCTCAAATCACGCTGCAACTCAACCAGTGTCTTCAGCACACCCATATTTCTTGGTAGAAAACTAATCAAAGCTTGATCTGAGCAAATTTAAAATATTTCTTCTCAGATCACGCTGCGAATAAACCAGTCGCTTCAGGACACCATGTTTCTTGGTAGAAAACTAATCCAAGCTCGATCTGAGCAAATTTAAAATATTTCTTATCAGATCACGCTGCGATTCAACCAGTCGCTTCAGGACACCCATGTTTGTGATAGAAAACTAATCAAAGCTCGATCTGAACTAATTTAAAATATTTCTTCTCAAATCACGCTGCAACTCAACAAGTGTCTTCAGCACACCCATATTTCTTGGTAGAAAACTAATCCAAGCTCGATCTAAGCAAATTTAAAATATTTCTTATCAGATCACGCTGCGAATAAACCAGTCGCTTCAGGACACCATGTTTCTTGGTAGAAAACTAATCAAAGCTTGATCTGAGCAAATTTAAAATATTTCTTCTCAGATCACGCTGCGATTCAACCAGTCGCTTCAGGACACCATGTTTCTTGGTAGAAAACTAATCTAAGCTCGATCTGAGCAAATTTAAAATATTTCTTCTCAAATCACGCTGCAACTCAACAAGTGTCTTTAAGCACACCCATGTTTCTTGGTAGAAAACTAATCAAAGCTTGATCTGAACTGATTTAAAAAAATTCTTCTCAAATCACGCTGCGATTCAACCAGTCGCTTCAGCACACCAAGTTTCTTGGTAGAAAACTAATCAAAGCTTGATCTGAGCAAATTTAAAATATTTCTTCTCAGATCACGCTGCGATTCAACCAGTCGCTTCAGAACACCCATGTTTGTGATAGAAAACTAATCAAAGCTCGATCTGAACTAATTTAAAATATTTCTTCTCAAATCACGCTGCAACTCAACAAGTGTCTTCAGCACACCCATATTTCTTGGTAGAAAACTAATCCAAGCTCGATCTAAGCAAATTTAAAATATTTCTTATCAGATCACGCTGCGAATAAACCAGTCGCTTCAGGACACCATGTTTCTTGGTAGAAAACTAATCAAAGCTTGATCTGAGCAAATTTAAAATATTTCTTCTCAGATCACGCTGCGATTCAACCAGTCGCTTCAGGACACCCATGTTTGTGATAGAAAACTAATCTAATCTCGATCTGAGTAAATTTAAAATATTTCTTCTCAAATCACACTGCTACTCAACCAGTGTCTTCAGCACACTCATATTTCTGGTAGAAAACTAATCTAAGCTCGATCTGAGCAAATTTAAAATATTTCTTCTCAAATCACGCTGCAACTCAACAAGTGTCTTCAGGACACCATGTTTCTTGGTAGAAAACTAATCCAAGCTCGATCTGAGCAAATTTAAAATATTTCTTATCAGATCACGCTGCGATTCAACCAGTCGCTTCAGGACACCCATGTTTGTGATAGAAAACTAATCAAAGCTCGATCTGAACTAATTTAAAATATTTCTTCTCAAATCACGCTGCAACTCAACAAGTGTCTTCAGCACACCCATATTTCTTGGTAGAAAACTAATCCAAGCTCGATCTAAGCAAATTTAAAATATTTCTTATCAGATCACGCTGCGAATAAACCAGTCGCTTCAGGACACCATGTTTCTTGGTAGAAAACTAATCAAAGCTTGATCTGAGCAAATTTAAAATATTTCTTCTCAGATCACGCTGCGATTCAACCAGTCGCTTCAGGACACCATGTTTCTTGGTAGAAAACTAATCTAAGCTCGATCTGAGCAAATTTAAAATATTTCTTCTCAAATCACGCTGCAACTCAACAAGTGTCTTTAAGCACACCCATGTTTCTTGGTAGAAAACTAATCAAAGCTTGATCTGAACTGATTTAAAAAAATTCTTCTCAAATCACGCTGCGATTCAACCAGTCGCTTCAGCACACCAAGTTTCTTGGTAGAAAACTAATCAAAGCTTGATCTGAGCAAATTTAAAATATTTCTTCTCAGATCACGCTGCGATTCAACCAGTCGCTTCAGGACACCCATGTTTGTGATAGAAAACTAATCAAAGCTCGATCTGAACTAATTTAAAATATTTCTTCTCAAATCACGCTGCAACTCAACAAGTGTCTTCAGCACACCCATATTTCTTGGTAGAAAACTAATCCAAGCTCGATCTAAGCAAATTTAAAATATTTCTTATCAGATCACGCTGCGAATAAACCAGTCGCTTCAGGACACCATGTTTCTTGGTAGAAAACTAATCAAAGCTTGATCTGAGCAAATTTAAAATATTTCTTCTCAGATCACGCTGCGATTCAACCAGTCGCTTCAGGACACCCATGTTTGTGATAGAAAACTAATCTAATCTCGATCTGAGTAAATTTAAAATATTTCTTCTCAAATCACACTGCTACTCAACCAGTGTCTTCAGCACACTCATATTTCTGGTAGAAAACTAATCTAAGCTCGATCTGAGCAAATTTAAAATATTTCTTCTCAAATCACGCTGCAACTCAACAAGTGTCTTTAGCACACCCATGTTTCTTGGTAGAAAACTAATCAAAGCTCGATCTGAGCAAATTTAAAATAATTTTTCTCAAATCACGCTGCAACTCAACCAGTGTCTTCAGCACACCCATATTTCTTGGTAGAAAACTAATCAAAGCTCGATCTGAGCAATTTTAAAATATTTCTTCTCAGATCACGCTGCGATTCAACCAGTCGCTTCAGGACACCAAGTTTCTTGGTAGAAAACTAATCAAAGCTCGATCTGAGCAAATTTAAAATATTTCTTTTCAGATAACGCTGCGATTCAACCAGTCGCTTCAGGACACCCATATTTATTGGTAGAAAACTAATCCAAGCTCGATCTGAGCAAATTTAAAATATTTCTTCTCAAATCACGCTGCAACGCAACCAGTCGCTTCAGGACACCATGTTTCTTGGTAGAAAACTAATCCAACCTCGATCTGAGCAAATTTAAAATATTTCTTATCAGATCACGCTGCGAATAAACCAGTCGCTTCAGAACACCATGTTTCTTGGTAGAAAACTAATCAAAGCTTGATCTGAGCAAATTTAAAATATTTCTTCTCAGATCACGCTGCGATTCAACCAGTCGCTTCAGGACACCCATGTTTGTGATAGAAAACTAATCAAAGCTCGATCTGAACTAATTTAAAATATTTCTTCTCAAATCACGCTGCAACTCAACAAGTGTCTTCAGCACACCCATATTTCTTGGTAGAAAACTAATCCAAGCTCGATCTAAGCAAATTTAAAATATTTCTTATCAGATCACGCTGCGAATAAACCAGTCGCTTCAGGACACCATGTTTCTTGGTAGAAAACTAATCAAAGCTTGATCTGAGCAAATTTAAAATATTTCTTCTCAGATCACGCTGCGATTCAACCAGTCGCTTCAGGACACCCATGTTTGTGATAGAAAACTAATCTAATCTCGATCTGAGTAAATTTAAAATATTTCTTCTCAAATCACACTGCTACTCAACCAGTGTCTTCAGCACACTCATATTTCTGGTAGAAAACTAATCTAAGCTCGATCTGAGCAAATTTAAAATATTTCTTCTCAAATCACGCTGCAACTCAACAAGTGTCTTTAGCACACCCATGTTTCTTGGTAGAAAACTAATCAAAGCTCGATCTGAGCAAATTTAAAATAATTTTTCTCAAATCACGCTGCAACTCAACCAGTGTCTTCAGCACACCCATATTTCTTGGTAGAAAACTAATCAAAGCTTGATCTGAGCAAATTTAAAATATTTCTTCTCAGATCACGCTGCGAATAAACCAGTCGCTTCAGGACACCATGTTTCTTGGTAGAAAACTAATCCAAGCTCGATCTGAGCAAATTTAAAATATTTCTTATCAGATCACGCTGCGATTCAACCAGTCGCTTCAGGACACCCATGTTTGTGATAGAAAACTAATCAAAGCTCGATCTGAACTAATTTAAAATATTTCTTCTCAAATCACGCTGCAACTCAACAAGTGTCTTCAGCACACCCATATTTCTTGGTAGAAAACTAATCCAAGCTCGATCTAAGCAAATTTAAAATATTTCTTATCAGATCACGCTGCGAATAAACCAGTCGCTTCAGGACACCATGTTTCTTGGTAGAAAACTAATCAAAGCTTGATCTGAGCAAATTTAAAATATTTCTTCTCAGATCACGCTGCGATTCAACCAGTCGCTTCAGGACACCATGTTTCTTGGTAGAAAACTAATCTAAGCTCGATCTGAGCAAATTTAAAATATTTCTTCTCAAATCACGCTGCAACTCAACAAGTGTCTTTAAGCACACCCATGTTTCTTGGTAGAAAACTAATCAAAGCTTGATCTGAACTGATTTAAAAAAATTCTTCTCAAATCACGCTGCGATTCAACCAGTCGCTTCAGCACACCAAGTTTCTTGGTAGAAAACTAATCAAAGCTTGATCTGAGCAAATTTAAAATATTTCTTCTCAGATCACGCTGCGATTCAACCAGTCGCTTCAGGACACCCATGTTTGTGATAGAAAACTAATCAAAGCTCGATCTGAACTAATTTAAAATATTTCTTCTCAAATCACGCTGCAACTCAACAAGTGTCTTCAGCACACCCATATTTCTTGGTAGAAAACTAATCCAAGCTCGATCTAAGCAAATTTAAAATATTTCTTATCAGATCACGCTGCGAATAAACCAGTCGCTTCAGGACACCATGTTTCTTGGTAGAAAACTAATCAAAGCTTGATCTGAGCAAATTTAAAATATTTCTTCTCAGATCACGCTGCGATTCAACCAGTCGCTTCAGGACACCCATGTTTGTGATAGAAAACTAATCTAATCTCGATCTGAGTAAATTTAAAATATTTCTTCTCAAATCACACTGCTACTCAACCAGTGTCTTCAGCACACTCATATTTCTGGTAGAAAACTAATCTAAGCTCGATCTGAGCAAATTTAAAATATTTCTTCTCAAATCACGCTGCAACTCAACAAGTGTCTTTAGCACACCCATGTTTCTTGGTAGAAAACTAATCAAAGCTCGATCTGAGCAAATTTAAAATAATTTTTCTCAAATCACGCTGCAACTCAACCAGTGTCTTCAGCACACCCATATTTCTTGGTAGAAAACTAATCAAAGCTCGATCTGAGCAATTTTAAAATATTTCTTCTCAGATCACGCTGCGATTCAACCAGTCGCTTCAGGACACCAAGTTTCTTGGTAGAAAACTAATCAAAGCTCGATCTGAGCAAATTTAAAATATTTCTTTACAGATAACGCTGCGATTCAACCAGTCGCTTCAGGACACCCATATTTATTGGTAGAAAACTAATCCAAGCTCGATCTGAGCAAATTTAAAATATTTCTTCTCAAATCACGCTGCAACGCAACCAGTCGCTTCAGGACACCATGTTTCTTGGTAGAAAACTAATCCAACCTCGATCTGAGCAAATTTAAAATATTTCTTATCAGATCACGCTGCGAATAAACCAGTCGCTTCAGAACACCATGTTTCTTGGTAGAAAACTAATCAAAGCTTGATCTGAGCAAATTTAAAATATTTCTTCTCAGATCACGCTGCGATTCAACCAGTCGCTTCAGGACACCCATGTTTGTGATAGAAAACTAATCTAAGCTCGATCTGAACTAATTTAAAATATTTCTTCTCAAATCACGCTGCAACTCAACAAGTGTCTTCAGCACACCCATATTTCTTGGTAGAAAACTAATCCAAGCTCGATCTGAGCAAATTTAAAATATTTCTTATCAGATCACGCTGCGAATAAACCAGTCGCTTCAGGACACCATGTTTCTTGGTAGAAAACTAATCAAAGCTTGATCTGAGCAAATTTAAAATATTTCTTCTCAGATCACGTTGCGATTCAACCAGTCGCTTCAGGAATCCCAAGTTTGTGATAGAAAACTAATCTAATCTCGATCTGAGTAAATTTAAAATATTTCTTCTCAAATCACACTGCTACTCAACCAGTGTCTTCAGCACACCCATATTTCTGGTAGAAAACTAATCTAAGCTCGATCTGAGCAAATTTAAAATATTTCTTCTCAAATCACGCTGCAACTCAACAAGTGTCTTTAGCACACCCATGTTTCTTGGTAGAAAACTAATCAAATTTCGATCTGAGCAGATTTAAAATAATTTTTCTCAAATCACGCTGCAACTCAACCAGTGTCTTCAGCACACCCATATTTCTTGGTAGAAAACTAATCAAAGCTCGATCTGAGCAATTTTAAAATATTTCTTCTCAGATCACGCTGCGATTCAACCAGTCGCTTCAGGACACCAAGTTTCTTGGAAAAAAACTAATCAAAGCTCGATCTGAGCAAATTTAAAATATTTCTTTACAGATAACGCTGCGATTCAACCAGTCGCTTCAGGACACCCATATTTATTGGTAGAAAACTAATCCAAGCTCGATCTGAGCAAATTTAAAATATTTCTTCTCAAATCACGCTGCAACTCAACCAGTGTCTTCAGCACACCCATGTTTCTTGGTAGAAAACTAATCTAAGCTCGATCTGAGCAAATTTAAAATATTTCTTCTCAGATCAAGCTGCAACTCAACCAGTCGCTTCAGGACACCATGTTTCTTGGTAGAAAACTAATCAAAGCTTGATCCGAACTGATTTAAATAATTTCTTGTTTCTTGGTAGAAAACTAATCTAAGCTCGATCTGAGCAAATTTGAAATATTTCTTCTCAAATCACGCTGCAACTCAACCAGTCGCTTCAGGACACCATGTTTCTTGGTAGAAAACTAATCAAAGCTCGATCTGAGCAAATTTAAAATATTTCTTCTCAAATCACGCTGCAACTCAACAAGTGTCTTCAGCACACCCATATTTCTTGGTAGAAAACTAATCAAAGCTCGATCTGAGCAAATTTAAAATATTTCTTTACAGATAACGCTGCGATTCAACCAGTCGCTTCAGGACACCCATATTTATTGGTAGAAAACTAATCCAAGCTCGATCTGAGCAAATTTAAAATATTTCTTCTGAAATCACGCTGCAACTCAACCAGTCGCTTCAGGACACCATGTTTCTTGGTAGAAAACTAATCAAAGCTTGATCTGAACTGATTTAAAAAATTTCTTCTCAAATCACGCTGCGATTCAACCAGTCGCTTCAGCACACCAAGTTTCTTGGTAGAAAACTAATCAAAGCTCGATCTGAGCAAATTTAAAATATTTCTTCTCAAATCACGCTGCAACTCAACAAGTGTCTTTAAGCACACCCATGTTTCTTGGTAGAAAACTAATCAAAGCTTGATCTGAACTGATTTAAAAATAATTTCTTCTCAGATCACGCTGCGATTCAACCAGTCCCTTTAGGACACCCATAATTCTTGGTACAAAACTAATCTTAGCTCGATCTGAGCAAATTTAAAATAATTTTTCTCAAATCACGCTGCGATTAAACAAGTGTCTTTCGGCACACCCATTTTTCTTGGTACGAAACTAATCAAAGCTTGATCTGAGCAAATTTAAAATATTTCTTCTCAGATCACGCTGCGATTCAACCAGTCGCTTCAGCACACCCATGTTTCTTGGTAGAAAACTAATCAAAGCTTGATCTGAACTGATTTAAAATATTTCTTCTCAAATCACGCTGCAACTCAACATTGTCTTCAGCACACCCATATTTCTTGGTAGAAAACTAATCTTAGCTCGATCTGAGCAATTTTAAAATATTTCTTCTCAAATCACGCTGCGATTCAACCAGTCGCTTCAGGACACCCATGTTTGTGGTAGAAAACTAATCTAAGCTCGATCTGAGCAAATTTATAAATAATTTCTTCTCAGATCACGCTGCGATTCAACCAGTCGCTTTAGGACACCCATAATTCTTGGTACAAAACTAATCTTAGCTCGATCTGAGCAAATTTAAAATAATTTTTCTCAAATCACGCTGCGACTAAACAAGTGTCTTTCGGCACACCCATTTTTCTTGGTACGAAACTAATCAAAGCTTGATCTGAGCAAATTTAAAATATTTCTTCTCAGATCACGCTGCGATTCAACCAGTCGCTTCAGCACACCCATGTTTCTTGGTAGAAAACTAATCAAAGCTTGATCTGAACTGATTTAAAATATTTCTTCTCAAATCACGCTGCAACTCAACAAGTGTCTTCAGCACACCCATATTTCTTGGTAGAAAACTAATCTTAGCTCGATCTGAGCAATTTTAAAATATTTCTTCTCAAATCACGCTGCGATTCAACCAGTCGCTTCAGGACACCCATGTTTGTGGTAGAAAACTAATCTAAGCTCGATCTGAGCAAATTTAAAATATTTCTTCTCAAATCACGCTGCAACTCAACAAGTGTCTTTAGCACACCCATGTTTCTTGGTAGAAAACTAATCAAAGCTCGATCTGAGCAAATTTAAAATATTTCTTTACAGATAACGCTGCGATTCAACCAGTCGCTTACGGACACCCATATTTATTGGTAGAAAACTAATCCAAGCTCGATCTGAGCAAATTTAAAATATTTCTTCTGAAATCACGCTGCAACTCAACCAGTCGCTTCAGGACACCATGTTTCTTGGTAGAAAACTAATCAAAGCTTGATCTGAACTGATTTAAAAAATTTCTTCTCAAATCACGCTGCGATTCAACCAGTCGCTTCAGCACACCAAGTTTCTTGGTAGAAAACTAATCAAAGCTCGATCTGAGCAAATTTAAAATATTTCTTCTCAAATCACGCTGCAACTCAACAAGTGTCTTCAGTACACCCATATTTCTTGGTAGAAAACTAATCTAAGCTCGATCTGAGCAAATTTAAAATATTTCTTCTCAGGTCACGCTGCTATTCAACCAGTCGCTTCAGGACACCATGTTTCTTGGTAGAAAACTAATCAAAGCTTGATCTGAGCAAATTTAAAATATTTCTTCTCAGATCACGCTGCGATTCAACCAGACGCTTCAGGACACCATGTTTCTTGGTAGAAAACTAATCTTAGCTCGATCTGAGCAAATTTAAAATAATTTTTCTCAAATCACGCTGCAACTCAACAAGTGTCTTTCGGCACACCCATTTTTCTTGGTACGAAACTAATCAAAGCTTGATCTGAGCAAATTTAAAATATTTCTTCTCAAATCACGCTGCAACTCAACAAGTGTCTTCAGCACACCCATATTTCTTGGTAGAAAACTAATCAAAGCTCGATCTGAGCAATTTTAAAATATTTCTTCTCAAATCACGCTGCGATTCAACCAGTCGCTTCAGGACACCCATGTTTGTGGTAGAAAACTAATCTAAGCTCGATCTGAGCAAATTTAAAATATTTCTTCTCAAATCACGCTGCAACTCAACAAGTGTCTTTAGCACACCCATGTTTCTTGGTAGAAAACTAATCAAAGCTCGATCTGAGCAAATTTAAAATAATTTTTCTCAAATCACGCTGCAACTCAACCAGTGTCTTCAGCACACCCATATTTCTTGGTAGAAAACTAATCAAAGCTCGATCTGAGCAAATTTAAAATATTTCTTTACAGATAACGCTGCGATTCAACCAGTCGCTTCAGGACACCCATATTTATTGGTAGAAAACTAATCCAAGCTCGATCTGAGCAAATTTAAAATATTTCTTCTGAAATCACGCTGCAACTCAACCAGTCGCTTCAGGACACCATGTTTCTTGGTAGAAAACTAATCAAAGCTTGATCTGAACTGATTTAAAAAATTTCTTCTCAAATCACGCTGCGATTCAACCAGTCGCTTCAGCACACCAAGTTTCTTGGTAGAAAACTAATCAAAGCTTGATCTGAGCAAATTTATAAATAATTTCTTCTCAGATCACGCTGCGATTCAACCAGTCGCTTTAGGACACCCATAATTCTTGGTACAAAACTAATCTTAGCTCGATCTGAGCAAATTTAAAATAATTTTTCTCAAATCACGCTGCAACTCAACAAGTGTCTTCGGCACACCCATTTTTATTGGTTCGAAACTACTCAAAGCTTGATGTGAGCAAATTTAAAATATTTCTTCTCAGATCACGCTGCGATTCAACCAGTCGCTTCAGCACACCCATGTTTCTTGGTAGAAAACTAATCAAAGCTCGATCTGAGCAATTTTAAAATATTTTTTCTCAAATCACGCTGCAACTCAACAAGTGTCTTCAGCACACCCATGTTTCTTGGTAGAAAACTAATCAAAGCTTGATCTGAACTGATTTAAAATATTTCTTGTTTCTTGGTAGAAAACTAATCTAAGCTCGATCTGAGCAAATTTAAAATATTTCTTCTCAAATCACGCTGCAACTCAACCAGTCGCTTCAGGACACCATGTTTCTTGGTAGAAAACTAATCAAAGCTCGATCTGAGCAAATTTAAAATATTTCTTCTCAGATCACGCTGCGATTCAACCAGTCGCTTCAGGACACCTTGTTTCTTGGTAGAAAACTAATCTAAGCTCGATCTGAGCAAATTTAAAATATTTCTTCTCAAATCACGCTGCAACTCAACAAGTGTCTTTAAGCACACCCATGTTTCTTGGTAGAAAACTAATCAAAGCTTGATCTGAACTGATTTAAAAAATTTCTTCTCAAATCACGCTGCGATTCAACCAGTCGCTTCAGCACACCAAGTTTCTTGGTAGAAAACTAATCAAAGCTCGATCTGAGCAAATTTAAAATATTTCTTCTCAAATCACGCTGCAACTCAACAAGTGTCTTCAGTACACCCATATTTCTTGGTAGAAAACTAATCTAAGCTCGATCTGAGCAAATTTAAAATATTTCTTCTCAGGTCACGCTGCTATTCAACCAGTCGCTTCAGGACACCATGTTTCTTGGTAGAAAACTAATCAAAGCTTGATCTGAGCAAATTTAAAATATTTCTTCTCAGATCACGCTGCGATTCAACCAGACGCTTCAGGACACCATGTTTCTTGGTAGAAAACTAATCTTAGCTCGATCTGAGCAAATTTAAAATAATTTTTCTCAAATCACGCTGCAACTCAACAAGTGTCTTTCGGCACACCCATTTTTCTTGGTACGAAACTAATCAAAGCTTGATCTGAGCAAATTTAAAATATTTCTTCTCAAATCACGCTGCAACTCAACAAGTGTCTTCAGCACACCCATATTTCTTGGTAGAAAACTAATCAAAGCTCGATCTGAGCAATTTTAAAATATTTCTTCTCAAATCACGCTGCGATTCAACCAGTCGCTTCAGGACACCCATGTTTGTGGTAGAAAACTAATCTAAGCTCGATCTGAGCAAATTTAAAATATTTCTTCTCAAATCACGCTGCAACTCAACAAGTGTCTTTAGCACACCCATGTTTCTTGGTAGAAAACTAATCAAAGCTCGATCTGAGCAAATTTAAAATAATTTTTCTCAAATCACGCTGCAACTCAACCAGTGTCTTCAGCACACCCATATTTCTTGGTAGAAAACTAATCAAAGCTCGATCTGGGCAATTTTAAAATATTTATTTACAGATAACGCTGCGATTCAACCAGTCGCTTCAGGACACCCATATTTATTGGTAGAAAACTAATCCAAGCTCGATCTGAGCAAATTTAAAATATTTCTTCTGAAATCACGCTGCAACTCAACCAGTCGCTTCAGGACACCATGTTTCTTGGTAGAAAACTAATCAAAGCTTGATCTGAACTGATTTAAAAAATTTCTTCTCAAATCACGCTGCGATTCAACCAGTCGCTTCAGCACACCAAGTTTCTTGGTAGAAAACTAATCAAAGCTTGATCTGAGCAAATTTATAAATAATTTCTTCTCAGATCACGCTGCGATTCAACCAGTCGCTTTAGGACACCCATAATTCTTGGTACAAAACTAATCTTAGCTCGATCTGAGCAAATTTAAAATAATTTTTCTCAAATCACGCTGCAACTCAACAAGTGTCTTCGGCACACCCATTTTTATTGGTTCGAAACTACTCAAAGCTTGATGTGAGCAAATTTAAAATATTTCTTCTCAGATCACGCTGCGATTCAACCAGTCGCTTCAGCACACCCATGTTTCTTGGTAGAAAACTAATCAAAGCTCGATCTGAGCAATTTTAAAATATTTTTTCTCAAATCACGCTGCAACTCAACAAGTGTCTTCAGCACACCCATGTTTCTTGGTAGAAAACTAATCAAAGCTTGATCTGAACTGATTTAAAATATTTCTTGTTTCTTGGTAGAAAACTAATCTAAGCTCGATCTGAGCAAATTTAAAATATTTCTTCTCAAATCACGCTGCAACTCAACCAGTCGCTTCAGGACACCATGTTTCTTGGTAGAAAACTAATCAAAGCTCGATCTGAGCAAATTTAAAATATTTCTTCTCAGATCACGCTGCGATTCAACCAGTCGCTTCAGGACACCTTGTTTCTTGGTAGAAAACTAATCTAAGCTCGATCTGAGCAAATTTAAAATATTTCTTCTCAAATCACGCTGCAACTCAACAAGTGTCTTTAAGCACACCCATGTTTCTTGGTAGAAAACTAATCAAAGCTTGATCTGAACTGATTTAAAAAATTTCTTCTCAAATCACGCTGCGATTCAACAAGTCGCTTCAGCACACCAAGTTTCTTGGTAGAAAACTAATCAAAGCTCGATCTGAGCAAATTTAAAATATTTCTTCTCAAATCACGCTGCAACTCAACAAGTGTCTTCAGTACACCCATATTTCTTGGTAGAAAACTAATCTAAGCTCGATCTGAGCAAATTTAAAATATTTCTTCTCAGGTCACGCTGCTATTCAACCAGTCGCTTCAGGACACCATGTTTCTTGGTAGAAAACTAATCAAAGCTTGATCTGAGCAAATTTAAAATATTTCTTCTCAGATCACGCTGCGATTCAACCAGACGCTTCAGGACACCATGTTTCTTGGTAGAAAACTAATCTTAGCTCGATCTGAGCAAATTTAAAATAATTTTTCTCAAATCACGCTGCAACTCAACAAGTGTCTTTCGGCACACCCATTTTTCTTGGTACGAAACTAATCAAAGCTTGATCTGAGCAAATTTAAAATATTTCTTCTCAAATCACGCTGCAACTCAACAAGTGTCTTCAGCACACCCATATTTCTTGGTAGAAAACTAATCAAAGCTCGATCTGAGCAATTTTAAAATATTTCTTCTCAAATCACGCTGCGATTCAACCAGTCGCTTCAGGACACCCATGTTTGTGGTAGAAAACTAATCTAAGCTCGATCTGAGCAAATTTAAAATATTTCTTCTCAAATCACGCTGCAACTCAACAAGTGTCTTTAGCACACCCATGTTTCTTGGTAGAAAACTAATCAAAGCTCGATCTGAGCAAATTTAAAATAATTTTTCTCAAATCACGCTGCAACTCAACCAGTGTCTTCAGCACACCCATATTTCTTGGTAGAAAACTAATCAAAGCTCGATCTGAGCAAATTTAAAATATTTCTTTACAGATAACGCTGCGATTCAACCAGTCGCTTCAGGACACCCATATTTATTGGTAGAAAACTAATCCAAGCTCGATCTGAGCAAATTTAAAATATTTCTTCTGAAATCACGCTGCAACTCAACCAGTCGCTTCAGGACACCATGTTTCTTGGTAGAAAACTAATCAAAGCTTGATCTGAACTGATTTAAAAAATTTCTTCTCAAATCACGCTGCGATTCAACCAGTCGCTTCAGCACACCAAGTTTCTTGGTAGAAAACTAATCAAAGCTTGATCTGAGCAAATTTATAAATAATTTCTTCTCAGATCACGCTGCGATTCAACCAGTCGCTTTAGGACACCCATAATTCTTGGTACAAAACTAATCTTAGCTCGATCTGAGCAAATTTAAAATAATTTTTCTCAAATCACGCTGCAACTCAACAAGTGTCTTCGGCACACCCATTTTTATTGGTTCGAAACTACTCAAAGCTTGATGTGAGCAAATTTAAAATATTTCTTCTCAGATCACGCTGCGATTCAACCAGTCGCTTCAGCACACCCATGTTTCTTGGTAGAAAACTAATCAAAGCTCGATCTGAGCAATTTTAAAATATTTTTTCTCAAATCACGCTGCAACTCAACAAGTGTCTTCAGCACACCCATGTTTCTTGGTAGAAAACTAATCAAAGCTTGATCTGAACTGATTTAAAATATTTCTTGTTTCTTGGTAGAAAACTAATCTAAGCTCGATCTGAGCAAATTTAAAATATTTCTTCTCAAATCACGCTGCAACTCAACCAGTCGCTTCAGGACACCATGTTTCTTGGTAGAAAACTAATCAAAGCTCGATCTGAGCAAATTTAAAATATTTCTTCTCAGATCACGCTGCGATTCAACCAGTCGCTTCAGGACACCTTGTTTCTTGGTAGAAAACTAATCTAAGCTCGATCTGAGCAAATTTAAAATATTTCTTCTCAAATCACGCTGCAACTCAACAAGTGTCTTTAAGCACACCCATGTTTCTTGGTAGAAAACTAATCAAAGCTTGATCTGAACTGATTTAAAAAATTTCTTCTCAAATCACGCTGCGATTCAACCAGTCGCTTCAGGACACCCATATTTATTGGTAGAAAACTAATCCAAGCTCGATCTGAGCAAATTTATAAATAATTTCTTCTCAGATCACGCTGCGTTTCAACCAGTCGCTTTAGGACACCCATAATTCTTGGTACAAAACTAATCTTAGCTCGATCTGAGCAAATTTAAAATAATTTTTCTCAAATCACGCTGCAACTCAACAAGTGTCTTTCGGCACACCCATTTTTCTTGGTACGAAACTAATCAAAGCTTGATCTGAGCAAATTTAAAATATTTCTTCTCAGATCACGCTGCGATTCAACCAGTCGCTTCAGCACACCCATGTTTCTTGGTAGAAAACTAATCAAAGCTTGATCTGAACTGATTTAAAATATTTCTTCTCAAATCACGCTGCAACTCAACAAGTGTCTTCAGCACACCCATATTTCTTGGTAGAAAACTAATCAAAGCTCGATCTGAGCAATTTTAAAATATTTCTTCTCAGATCACGCTGCGATTCAACCAGTCGCTTCAGGACACCAAGTTTCTTGGTAGAAAACTAATCAAAGCTCGATCTGAGCAAATTTAAAATATTTCTTTACAGATAACGCTGCGATTCAACCAGTCGCTTCAGGACACCCATATTTATTGGTAGAAAACTAATCCAAGCTCGATCTGAGCAAATTTAAAATATTTCTTCTCAAATCACGCTGCAACGCAACCAGTCGCTTCAGGACACCATGTTTCTTGGTAGAAAACTAATCCAACCTCGATCTGAGCAAATTTAAAATATTTCTTATCAGATCACGCTGCGAATAAACCAGTCGCTTCAGAACACCATGTTTCTTGGTAGAAAACTAATCAAAGCTTGATCTGAGCAAATTTAAAATATTTCTTCTCAGATCACGCTGCGATTCAACCAGTCGCTTCAGGACACCCATGTTTGTGATAGAAAACTAATCAAAGCTCGATCTGAACTAATTTAAAATATTTCTTCTCAAATCACGCTGCAACTCAACAAGTGTCTTCAGCACACCCATATTTCTTGGTAGAAAACTAATCCAAGCTCGATCTAAGCAAATTTAAAATATTTCTTATCAGATCACGCTGCGATTCAACCAGTCGCTTCAGGACACCCATGTTTGTGATAGAAAACTAATCTAATCTCGATCTGAGTAAATTTAAAATATTTCTTCTCAAATCACACTGCTACTCAACCAGTGTCTTCAGCACACTCATATTTCTGGTAGAAAACTAATCTAAGCTCGATCTGAGCAAATTTAAAATATTTCTTCTCAAATCACGCTGCAACTCAACAAGTGTCTTTAGCACACCCATGTTTCTTGGTAGAAAACTAATCAAAGCTCGATCTGAGCAAATTTAAAATAATTTTTCTCAAATCACGCTGCAACTCAACCAGTGTCTTCAGCACACCCATATTTCTTGGTAGAAAACTAATCAAAGCTTGATCTGAGCAAATTTAAAATATTTCTTCTCAGATCACGCTGCGAATAAACCAGTCGCTTCAGGACACCATGTTTCTTGGTAGAAAACTAATCCAAGCTCGATCTGAGCAAATTTAAAATATTTCTTATCACATCACGCTGCGATTCAACCAGTCGCTTCAGGACACCCATGTTTGTGATAGAAAACTAATCAAAGCTCGATCTGAACTAATTTAAAATATTTCTTCTCAAATCACGCTGCAACTCAACAAGTGTCTTCAGCACACCCATATTTCTTGGTAGAAAACTAATCCAAGCTCGATCTAAGCAAATTTAAAATATTTCTTATCAGATCACGCTGCGAATAAACCAGTCGCTTCAGGACACCATGTTTCTTGGTAGAAAACTAATCAAAGCTTGATCTGAGCAAATTTAAAATATTTCTTCTCAGATCACGCTGCGATTCAACCAGTCGCTTCAGGACACCATGTTTCTTGGTAGAAAACTAATCTAAGCTCGATCTGAGCAAATTTAAAATATTTCTTCTCAAATCACGCTGCAACTCAACAAGTGTCTTTAAGCACACCCATGTTTCTTGGTAGAAAACTAATCAAAGCTTGATCTGAACTGATTTAAAAAAATTCTTCTCAAATCACGCTGCGATTCAACCAGTCGCTTCAGCACACCAAGTTTCTTGGTAGAAAACTAATCAAAGCTTGATCTGAGCAAATTTAAAATATTTCTTCTCAGATCACGCTGCGATTCAACCAGTCGCTTCAGGACACCCATGTTTGTGATAGAAAACTAATCAAAGCTCGATCTGAACTAATTTAAAATATTTCTTCTCAAATCACGCTGCAACTCAACAAGTGTCTTCAGCACACCCATATTTCTTGGTAGAAAACTAATCCAAGCTCGATCTAAGCAAATTTAAAATATTTCTTATCAGATCACGCTGCGAATAAACCAGTCGCTTCAGGACACCATGTTTCTTGGTAGAAAACTAATCAAAGCTTGATCTGAGCAAATTTAAAATATTTCTTCTCAGATCACGCTGCGATTCAACCAGTCGCTTCAGGACACCCATGTTTGTGATAGAAAACTAATCTAATCTCGATCTGAGTAAATTTAAAATATTTCTTCTCAAATCACACTGCTACTCAACCAGTGTCTTCAGCACACTCATATTTCTGGTAGAAAACTAATCTAAGCTCGATCTGAGCAAATTTAAAATATTTCTTCTCAAATCACGCTGCAACTCAACAAGTGTCTTTAGCACACCCATGTTTCTTGGTAGAAAACTAATCAAAGCTCGATCTGAGCAAATTTAAAATATTTCTTATCAGATCACGCTGCGAATAAACCAGTCGCTTCAGGACACCATGTTTCTTGGTAGAAAACTAATCAAAGCTTGATCTGAGCAAATTTAAAATATTTCTTCTCAGATCACGCTGCGATTCAACCAGTCGCTTCAGGACACCATGTTTCTTGGTAGAAAACTAATCTAAGCTCGATCTGAGCAAATTTAAAATATTTCTTCTCAAATCACGCTGCAACTCAACAAGTGTCTTTAAGCACACCCATGTTTCTTGGTAGAAAACTAATCAAAGCTTGATCTGAACTGATTTAAAAAATTTCTTCTCAAATCACGCTGCGATTCAACCAGTCGCTTCAGCACACCAAGTTTCTTGGTAGAAAACTAATCAAAGCTCGATCTGAGCAAATTTAAAATATTTCTTCTCAAATCACGCTGCAACTCAACAAGTGTCTTCAGTACACCCATATTTCTTGGTAGAAAACTAATCTAAGCTCGATCTGAGCAAATTTAAAATATTTCTTCTCAGGTCACGCTGCTATTCAACCAGTCGCTTCAGGACACCATGTTTCTTGGTAGAAAACTAATCAAAGCTTGATCTGAGCAAATTTAAAATATTTCTTCTCAGATCACGCTGCGATTCAACCAGACGCTTCAGGACACCATGTTTCTTGGTAGAAAACTAATCTTAGCTCGATCTGAGCAAATTTAAAATAATTTTTCTCAAATCACGCTGCAACTCAACAAGTGTCTTTCGGCACACCCATTTTTCTTGGTACGAAACTAATCAAAGCTTGATCTGAGCAAATTTAAAATATTTCTTCTCAAATCACGCTGCAACTCAACAAGTGTCTTCAGCACACCCATATTTCTTGGTAGAAAACTAATCAAAGCTCGATCTGAGCAATTTTAAA
This sequence comes from Asterias amurensis, assembly GCF_032118995.1. NCBI lineage: Eukaryota > Metazoa > Echinodermata > Asteroidea > Forcipulatida > Asteriidae > Asterias > Asterias amurensis. Next base: position 11,203,069 of record NC_092659.1, read on the forward strand.
ATATTTCTTCTCAAATCACGCTGCGATTCAACCAGTCGCTTCAGGACACCCATGTTTGTGGTAGAAAACTAATCTAAGCTCGATCTGAGCAAATTTAAAATATTTCTTCTCAAATCACGCTGCAACTCAACAAGTGTCTTTAGCACACCCATGTTTCTTGGTAGAAAACTAATCAAAGCTCGATCTGAGCAAATTTAAAATAATTTTTCTCAAATCACGCTGCAACTCAACCAGTGTCTTCAGCACACCCAAATTTCTTGGTAGAAAACTAATCAAAGCTCGATCTGAGCAAATTTAAAATATTTCTTTACAGATAACGCTGCGATTCAACCAGTCGCTTCAGGACACCCATATTTATTGGTAGAAAACTAATCCAAGCTCGATCTGAGCAAATTTAAAATATTTCTTCTGAAATCACGCTGCAACTCAACCAGTCGCTTCAGGACACCATGTTTCTTGGTAGAAAACTAATCAAAGCTTGATCTGAACTGATTTAAAAAATTTCTTCTCAAATCACGCTGCGATTCAACCAGTCGCTTCAGCACACCAAGTTTCTTGGTAGAAAACTAATCAAAGCTTGATCTGAGCAAATTTATAAATAATTTCTTCTCAGATCACGCTGCGATTCAACCAGTCGCTTTAGGACACCCATAATTCTTGGTACAAAACTAATCTTAGCTCGATCTGAGCAAATTTAAAATAATTTTTCTCAAATCACGCTGCAACTCAACAAGTGTCTTCGGCACACCCATTTTTATTGGTTCGAAACTACTCAAAGCTTGATGTGAGCAAATTTAAAATATTTCTTCTCAGATCACGCTGCGATTCAACCAGTCGCTTCAGCACACCCATGTTTCTTGGTAGAAAACTAATCAAAGCTCGATCTGAGCAATTTTAAAATATTTTTTCTCAAATCACGCTGCAACTCAACAAGTGTCTTCAGCACACCCATGTTTCTTGGTAGAAAACTAATCAAAGCTTGATCTGAACTGATTTAAAATATTTCTTGTTTCTTGGTAGAAAACTAATCTAAGCTCGATCTGAGCAAATTTAAAATATTTCTTCTCAAATCACGCTGCAACTCAACCAGTCGCTTCAGGACACCATGTTTCTTGGTAGAAAACTAATCAAAGCTCGATCTGAGCAAATTTAAAATATTTCTTCTCAGATCACGCTGCGATTCAACCAGTCGCTTCAGGACACCTTGTTTCTTGGTAGAAAACTAATCTAAGCTCGATCTGAGCAAATTTAAAATATTTCTTCTCAAATCACGCTGCAACTCAACAAGTGTCTTTAAGCACACCCATGTTTCTTGGTAGAAAACTAATCAAAGCTTGATCTGAACTGATTTAAAAAATTTCTTCTCAAATCACGCTGCGATTCAACCAGTCGCTTCAGCACACCAAGTTTCTTGGTAGAAAACTAATCAAAGCTCGATCTGAGCAAATTTAAAATATTTCTTCTCAAATCACGCTGCAACTCAACAAGTGTCTTCAGTACACCCATATTTCTTGGTAGAAAACTAATCAAAGCTCGATCTGAGCAAATTTAAAATATTTCTTCTCAGGTCACGCTGCTATTCAACCAGTCGCTTCAGGACACCATGTTTCTTGGTAGAAAACTAATCAAAGCTTGATCTGAGCAAATTTAAAATATTTCTTCTCAGATCACGCTGCGATTCAACCAGACGCTTCAGGACACCATGTTTCTTGGTAGAAAACTAATCTTAGCTCGATCTGAGCAAATTTAAAATAATTTTTCTCAAATCACGCTGCAACTCAACAAGTGTCTTTCGGCACACCCATTTTTCTTGGTACGAAACTAATCAAAGCTTGATCTGAGCAAATTTAAAATATTTCTTCTCAAATCACGCTGCAACTCAACAAGTGTCTTCAGCACACCCATATTTCTTGGTAGAAAACTAATCAAAGCTCGATCTGAGCAATTTTAAAATATTTCTTCTCAAATCACGCTGCGATTCAACCAGTCGCTTCAGGACACCCATGTTTGTGGTAGAAAACTAATCTAAGCTCGATCTGAGCAAATTTAAAATATTTCTTCTCAAATCACGCTGCAACTCAACAAGTGTCTTTAGCACACCCATGTTTCTTGGTAGAAAACTAATCAAAGCTCGATCTGAGCAAATTTAAAATAATTTTTCTCAAATCACGCTGCAACTCAACCAGTGTCTTCAGCACACCCATATTTCTTGGTAGAAAACTAATCAAAGCTCGATCTTGGCAATTTTAAAATATTTATTTACAGATAACGCTGCGATTCAACCAGTCGCTTCAGGACACCCATATTTATTGGTAGAAAACTAATCCAAGCTCGATCTGAGCAAATTTAAAATATTTCTTCTGAAATCACGCTGCAACTCAACCAGTCGCTTCAGGACACCATGTTTCTTGGTAGAAAACTAATCAAAGCTTGATCTGAACTGATTTAAAAAATTTCTTCTCAAATCACGCTGCGATTCAACCAGTCGCTTCAGCACACCAAGTTTCTTGGTAGAAAACTAATCAAAGCTTGATCTGAGCAAATTTATAAATAATTTCTTCTCAGATCACGCTGCGATTCAACCAGTCGCTTTAGGACACCCATAATTCTTGGTACAAAACTAATCTTAGCTCGATCTGAGCAAATTTAAAATAATTTTTCTCAAATCACGCTGCAACTCAACAAGTGTCTTCGGCACACCCATTTTTATTGGTTCGAAACTACTCAAAGCTTGATGTGAGCAAATTTAAAATATTTCTTCTCAGATCACGCTGCGATTCAACCAGTCGCTTCAGCACACCCATGTTTCTTGGTAGAAAACTAATCAAAGCTCGATCTGAGCAATTTTAAAATATTTTTTCTCAAATCACGCTGCAACTCAACAAGTGTCTTCAGCACACCCATGTTTCTTGGTAGAAAACTAATCAAAGCTTGATCTGAACTGATTTAAAATATTTCTTGTTTCTTGGTAGAAAACTAATCTAAGCTCGATCTGAGCAAATTTAAAATATTTCTTCTCAAATCACGCTGCAACTCAACCAGTCGCTTCAGGACACCATGTTTCTTGGTAGAAAACTAATCAAAGCTCGATCTGAGCAAATTTAAAATATTTCTTCTCAGATCACGCTGCGATTCAACCAGTCGCTTCAGGACACCTTGTTTCTTGGTAGAAAACTAATCTAAGCTCGATCTGAGCAAATTTAAAATATTTCTTCTCAAATCACGCTGCAACTCAACAAGTGTCTTTAAGCACACCCATGTTTCTTGGTAGAAAACTAATCAAAGCTTGATCTGAACTGATTTAAAAAATTTCTTCTCAAATCACGCTGCGATTCAACAAGTCGCTTCAGCACACCAAGTTTCTTGGTAGAAAACTAATCAAAGCTCGATCTGAGCAAATTTAAAATATTTCTTCTCAAATCACGCTGCAACTCAACAAGTGTCTTCAGTACACCCATATTTCTTGGTAGAAAACTAATCTAAGCTCGATCTGAGCAAATTTAAAATATTTCTTCTCAGGTCACGCTGCTATTCAACCAGTCGCTTCAGGACACCATGTTTCTTGGTAGAAAACTAATCAAAGCTTGATCTGAGCAAATTTAAAATATTTCTTCTCAGATCACGCTGCGATTCAACCAGACGCTTCAGGACACCATGTTTCTTGGTAGAAAACTAATCTTAGCTCGATCTGAGCAAATTTAAAATAATTTTTCTCAAATCACGCTGCAACTCAACAAGTGTCTTTCGGCACACCCATTTTTCTTGGTACGAAACTAATCAAAGCTTGATCTGAGCAAATTTAAAATATTTCTTCTCAAATCACGCTGCAACTCAACAAGTGTCTTCAGCACACCCATATTTCTTGGTAGAAAACTAATCAAAGCTCGATCTGAGCAATTTTAAAATATTTCTTCTCAAATCACGCTGCGATTCAACCAGTCGCTTCAGGACACCCATGTTTGTGGTAGAAAACTAATCTAAGCTCGATCTGAGCAAATTTAAAATATTTCTTCTCAAATCACGCTGCAACTCAACAAGTGTCTTTAGCACACCCATGTTTCTTGGTAGAAAACTAATCAAAGCTCGATCTGAGCAAATTTAAAATAATTTTTCTCAAATCACGCTGCAACTCAACCAGTGTCTTCAGCACACCCATATTTCTTGGTAGAAAACTAATCAAAGCTCGATCTGAGCAAATTTAAAATATTTCTTTACAGATAACGCTGCGATTCAACCAGTCGCTTCAGGACACCCATATTTATTGGTAGAAAACTAATCCAAGCTCGATCTGAGCAAATTTAAAATATTTCTTCTGAAATCACGCTGCAACTCAACCAGTCGCTTCAGGACACCATGTTTCTTGGTAGAAAACTAATCAAAGCTTGATCTGAACTGATTTAAAAAATTTCTTCTCAAATCACGCTGCGATTCAACCAGTCGCTTCAGCACACCAAGTTTCTTGGTAGAAAACTAATCAAAGCTTGATCTGAGCAAATTTATAAATAATTTCTTCTCAGATCACGCTGCGATTCAACCAGTCGCTTTAGGACACCCATAATTCTTGGTACAAAACTAATCTTAGCTCGATCTGAGCAAATTTAAAATAATTTTTCTCAAATCACGCTGCAACTCAACAAGTGTCTTCGGCACACCCATTTTTATTGGTTCGAAACTACTCAAAGCTTGATGTGAGCAAATTTAAAATATTTCTTCTCAGATCACGCTGCGATTCAACCAGTCGCTTCAGCACACCCATGTTTCTTGGTAGAAAACTAATCAAAGCTCGATCTGAGCAATTTTAAAATATTTTTTCTCAAATCACGCTGCAACTCAACAAGTGTCTTCAGCACACCCATGTTTCTTGGTAGAAAACTAATCAAAGCTTGATCTGAACTGATTTAAAATATTTCTTGTTTCTTGGTAGAAAACTAATCTAAGCTCGATCTGAGCAAATTTAAAATATTTCTTCTCAAATCACGCTGCAACTCAACCAGTCGCTTCAGGACACCATGTTTCTTGGTAGAAAACTAATCAAAGCTCGATCTGAGCAAATTTAAAATATTTCTTCTCAGATCACGCTGCGATTCAACCAGTCGCTTCAGGACACCTTGTTTCTTGGTAGAAAACTAATCTAAGCTCGATCTGAGCAAATTTAAAATATTTCTTCTCAAATCACGCTGCAACTCAACAAGTGTCTTTAAGCACACCCATGTTTCTTGGTAGAAAACTAATCAAAGCTTGATCTGAACTGATTTAAAAAATTTCTTCTCAAATCACGCTGCGATTCAACCAGTCGCTTCAGGACACCCATATTTATTGGTAGAAAACTAATCCAAGCTCGATCTGAGCAAATTTATAAATAATTTCTTCTCAGATCACGCTGCGTTTCAACCAGTCGCTTTAGGACACCCATAATTCTTGGTACAAAACTAATCTTAGCTCGATCTGAGCAAATTTAAAATAATTTTTCTCAAATCACGCTGCAACTCAACAAGTGTCTTTCGGCACACCCATTTTTCTTGGTACGAAACTAATCAAAGCTTGATCTGAGCAAATTTAAAATATTTCTTCTCAGATCACGCTGCGATTCAACCAGTCGCTTCAGCACACCCATGTTTCTTGGTAGAAAACTAATCAAAGCTTGATCTGAACTGATTTAAAATATTTCTTCTCAAATCACGCTGCAACTCAACAAGTGTCTTCAGCACACCCATATTTCTTGGTAGAAAACTAATCAAAGCTCGATCTGAGCAATTTTAAAATATTTCTTCTCAGATCACGCTGCGATTCAACCAGTCGCTTCAGGACACCAAGTTTCTTGGTAGAAAACTAATCAAAGCTCGATCTGAGCAAATTTAAAATATTTCTTTACAGATAACGCTGCGATTCAACCAGTCGCTTCAGGACACCCATATTTATTGGTAGAAAACTAATCCAAGCTCGATCTGAGCAAATTTAAAATATTTCTTCTCAAATCACGCTGCAACGCAACCAGTCGCTTCAGGACACCATGTTTCTTGGTAGAAAACTAATCAAAGCTTGATCTGAGCAAATTTAAAATATTTCTTCTCAGATCACGCTGCGATTCAACCAGTCGCTTCAGGACACCCATGTTTGTGATAGAAAACTAATCTAAGCTCGATCTGAACTAATTTAAAATATTTCTTCTCAAATCACGCTGCAACTCAACAAGTGTCTTCAGCACACCCATGTTTCTTGGTAGAAAACTAATCAAAGCTTGATCTGAGCAAATTTAAAATATTTCTTCTCAGATAACGCTGCGATTCAACCAGACGCTTCAGGACACCATGTTTCTTGGTAGAAAACTAATCAAAGCTTGATCTGAGCAAATTTAAAATATTTCTTCTCAGATCACGTTGCGATTCAACCAGTCGCTTCAGGAATCCCAAGTTTGTGATAGAAAACTAATCTAATCTCGATCTGAGTAAATTTAAAATATTTCTTCTCAAATCACACTGCTACTCAACCAGTGTCTTCAGCACACCCATATTTCTGGTAGAAAACTAATCTAAGCTCGATCTGAGCAAATTTAAAATATTTCTTCTCAAATCACGCTGCAACTCAACAAGTGTCTTTAGCACACCCATGTTTCTTGGTAGAAAACTAATCAAATTTCGATCTGAGCAGATTTAAAATAATTTTTCTCAAATCACGCTGCAACTCAACCAGTGTCTTCAGCACACCCATATTTCATGGTAGAAAACTAATCAAAGCTCGATCTGAGCAATTTTAAAATATTTCTTCTCAGATCACGCTGCGATTCAACCAGTCGCTTCAGGACACCAAGTTTCTTGGAAAAAAACTAATCAAAGCTCGATCTGAGCAAATTTAAAATATTTCTTTACAGATAACGCTGCGATTCAACCAGTCGCTTCAGGACACCCATATTTATTGGTAGAAAACTAATCCAAGCTCGATCTGAGCAAATTTAAAATATTTCTTCTCAAATCACGCTGCAACTCAACCAGTGTCTTCAGCACACCCATGTTTCTTGGTAGAAAACTAATCTAAGCTCGATCTGAGCAAATTTAAAATATTTCTTCTCAAATCACGCTGCAACTCAACCAGTCGCTTCAGGACACCATGTTTCTTGGTAGAAAACTAATCAAAGCTTGATCTGAACTGATTTAAAAAATTTCTTCTCAAATCACGCTGCGATTCAACCAGTCGCTTCAGGACACCCATGTTTGTGATAGAAAACTAATCAAAGCTCGATCTGAACTAATTTAAAATATTTCTTCTCAAATCACGCTGCAACTCAACAAGTGTCTTCAGCACACCCATATTTCTTGGTAGAAAACTAATCCAAGCTCGATCTAAGCAAATTTAAAATATTTCTTATCAGATCACGCTGCGAATAAACCAGTCGCTTCAGGACACCATGTTTCTTGGTAGAAAACTAATCAAAGCTTGATCTGAGCAAATTTAAAATATTTCTTCTCAGATCACGCTGCGATTCAACCAGTCGCTTCAGGACACCATGTTTCTTGGTAGAAAACTAATCTAAGCTCGATCTGAGCAAATTTAAAATATTTCTTCTCAAATCACGCTGCAACTCAACAAGTGTCTTTAAGCACACCCATGTTTCTTGGTAGAAAACTAATCAAAGCTTGATCTGAACTGATTTAAAAAAATTCTTCTCAAATCACGCTGCGATTCAACCAGTCGCTTCAGGACACCATGTTTCTTGGTAGAAAACTAATCTAAGCTCGATCTGAGCAAATTTAAAATATTTCTTCTCAAATCACGCTGCAACTCAACAAGTGTCTTTAAGCACACCCATGTTTCTTGGTAGAAAACTAATCAAAGCTTGATCTGAACTGATTTAAAAAAATTCTTCTCAAATCACGCTGCGATTCAACCAGTCGCTTCAGCACACCAAGTTTCTTGGTAGAAAACTAATCAAAGCTTGATCTGAGCAAATTTAAAATATTTCTTATCAGATCACGCTGCGAATAAACCAGTCGCTTCAGGACACCATGTTTCTTGGTAGAAAACTAATCAAAGCTTGATCTGAGCAAATTTAAAATATTTCTTCTCAGATCACGCTGCGATTCAACCAGTCGCTTCAGGACACCCATGTTTGTGATAGAAAACTAATCTAATCTCGATCTGAGTAAATTTAAAATATTTCTTCTCAAATCACACTGCTACTCAACCAGTGTCTTCAGCACACTCATATTTCTGGTAGAAAACTAATCTAAGCTCGATCTGAGCAAATTTAAAATATTTCTTCTCAAATCACGCTGCAACTCAACAAGTGTCTTTAGCACACCCATGTTTCTTGGTAGAAAACTAATCAAAGCTCGATCTGAGCAAATTTAAAATAATTTTTCTCAAATCACGCTGCAACTCAACCAGTGTCTTCAGCACACCCATATTTCTTGCTAGAAAACTAATCAAAGCTCGATCTGAGCAATTTTAAAATATTTCTTCTCAGATCACGCTGCGATTCAACCAGTCGCTTCAGGACACCAAGTTTCTTGGTAGAAAACTAATCAAAGCTCGATCTGAGCAAATTTAAAATATTTCTTTACAGATAACGCTGCGATTCAACCAGTCGCTTCAGGACACCCATATTTATTGGTAGAAAACTAATCCAAGCTCGATCTGAGCAAATTTAAAATATTTCTTCTCAAATCACGCTGCAACGCAACCAGTCGCTTCAGGACACCATGTTTCTTGGTAGAAAACTAATCCAACCTCGATCTGAGCAAATTTAAAATATTTCTTATCAGATCACGCTGCGAATAAACCAGTCGCTTCAGAACACCATGTTTCTTGGTAGAAAACTAATCAAAGCTTGATCTGAGCAAATTTAAAATATTTCTTCTCAGATCACGTTGCGATTCAACCAGTCGCTTCAGGAATCCCAAGTTTGTGATAGAAAACTAATCTAATCTCGATCTGAGTAAATTTAAAATATTTCTTCTCAAATCACACTGCTACTCAACCAGTGTCTTCAGCACACCCATATTTCTGGTAGAAAACTAATCTAAGCTCGATCTGAGCAAATTTAAAATATTTCTTCTCAAATCACGCTGCAACTCAACAAGTGTCTTTAGCACACCCATGTTTCTTGGTAGAAAACTAATCAAATTTCGATCTGAGCAGATTTAAAATAATTTTTCTCAAATCACGCTGCAACTCAACCAGTGTCTTCAGCACACCCATATTTCATGGTAGAAAACTAATCAAAGCTCGATCTGAGCAATTTTAAAATATTTCTTCTCAGATCACGCTGCGATTCAACCAGTCGCTTCAGGACACCAAGTTTCTTGGAAAAAAACTAATCAAAGCTTGATCTGAGCAAATTTAAAATATTTCTTCTCAGATCACGCTGCGATTCAACCAGTCGCTTCAGGACACCAAGTTTCTTGGAAAAAAACTAATCAAAGCTTGATCTGAGCAAATTTAAAATATTTCTTTACAGATAACGCTGCGATTCAACCAGTCGCTTCAGGACACCCATATTTATTGGTAGAAAACTAATCCAAGCTCGATCTGAGCAAATTTAAAATATTTCTTCTCAAATCACGCTGCAACTCAACCAGTGTCTTCAGCACACCCATGTTTCTTGGTAGAAAACTAATCTAAGCTCGATCTGAGCAAATTTAAAATATTTCTTCTCAAATCAAGCTGCAACTCAACCAGTCGCTTCAGGACACCATGTTTCTTGGTAGAAAACTAATCAAAGCTTGATCCGAACTGATTTAAATAATTTCTTGTTTCTTGGTAGAAAACTAATCTAAGCTCGATCTGAGCAAATTTGAAATATTTCTTCTCAAATCACGCTGCAACTCAACCAGTCGCTTCAGGACACCATGTTTCTTGGTAGAAAACTAATCAAAGCTCGATCTGAGCAAATTTAAAATATTTCTTCTCAAATCACGCTGCAACTCAACAAGTGTCTTCAGCACACCCATATTTCTTGGTAGAAAACTAATCAAAGCTCGATCTGAGCAAATTTAAAATATTTCTTTACAGATAACGCTGCGATTCAACCAGTCGCTTCAGGACACCCATATTTATTGGTAGAAAACTAATCCAAGCTCGATCTGAGCAAATTTAAAATATTTCTTCTGAAATCACGCTGCAACTCAACCAGTCGCTTCAGGACACCATGTTTCTTGGTAGAAAACTAATCAAAGCTTGATCTGAACTGATTTAAAAAATTTCTTCTCAAATCACGCTGCGATTCAACCAGTCGCTTCAGCACACCAAGTTTCTTGGTAGAAAACTAATCAAAGCTTGATCTGAGCAAATTTATAAATAATTTCTTCTCAGATCACGCTGCGATTCAACCAGTCGCTTTAGGACACCCATAATTCTTGGTACAAAACTAATCTTAGCTCGATCTGAGCAAATTTAAAATAATTTTTCTCAAATCACGCTGCGACTAAACAAGTGTCTTTCGGCACACCCATTTTTCTTGGTACGAAACTAATCAAAGCTTGATCTGAGCAAATTTAAAATATTTCTTCTCAGATCACGCTGCGATTCAACCAGTCGCTTCAGCACACCCATGTTTCTTGGTAGAAAACTAATCAAAGCTTGATCTGAACTGATTTAAAATATTTCTTCTCAAATCACGCTGCAACTCAACAAGTGTCTTCAGCACACCCATATTTCTTGGTAGAAAACTAATCTTAGCTCGATCTGAGCAATTTTAAAATATTTCTTCTCAAATCACGCTGCGATTCAACCAGTCGCTTCAGGACACCCATGTTTGTGGTAGAAAACTAATCTAAGCTCGATCTGAGCAAATTTATAAATAATTTCTTCTCAGATCACGCTGCGATTCAACCAGTCGCTTTAGGACACCCATAATTCTTGGTACAAAACTAATCTTAGCTCGATCTGAGCAAATTTAAAATAATTTTTCTCAAATCACGCTGCGACTAAACAAGTGTCTTTCGGCACACCCATTTTTCTTGGTACGAAACTAATCAAAGCTTGATCTGAGCAAATTTAAAATATTTCTTCTCAGATCACGCTGCGATTCAACCAGTCGCTTCAGCACACCCATGTTTCATGGTAGAAAACTAATCAAAGCTTGATCTGAACTGATTTAAAATATTTCTTCTCAAATCACGCTGCAACTCAACAAGTGTCTTCAGCACACCCATATTTCTTGGTAGAAAACTAATCTTAGCTCGATCTGAGCAATTTTAAAATATTTCTTCTCAAATCACGCTGCGATTCAACCAGTCGCTTCAGGACACCCATGTTTGTGGTAGAAAACTAATCTAAGCTCGATCTGAGCAAATTTAAAATATTTCTTCTCAAATCACGCTGCAACTCAACAAGTGTCTTTAGCACACCCATGTTTCTTGGTAGAAAACTAATCAAAGCTCGATCTGAGCAAATTTAAAATATTTCTTTACAGATAACGCTGCGATTCAACCAGTCGCTTACGGACACCCATATTTATTGGTAGAAAACTAATCCAAGCTCGATCTGAGCAAATTTAAAATATTTCTTCTGAAATCACGCTGCAACTCAACCAGTCGCTTCAGGACACCATGTTTCTTGGTAGAAAACTAATCAAAGCTTGATCTGAGCAAATTTAAAATATTTCTTCTCAGATCACGCTGCGATTCAACCAGACGCTTCAGGACACCATGTTTCTTGGTAGAAAACTAATCTTAGCTCGATCTGAGCAAATTTAAAATAATTTTTCTCAAATCACGCTGCAACTCAACAAGTGTCTTTCGGCACACCCATTTTTCTTGGTACGAAACTAATCAAAGCTTGATCTGAGCAAATTTAAAATATTTCTTCTCAAATCACGCTGCAACTCAACAAGTGTCTTCAGCACACCCATATTTCTTGGTAGAAAACTAATCAAAGCTCGATCTGAGCAATTTTAAAATATTTCTTCTCAAATCACGCTGCGATTCAACCAGTCGCTTCAGGACACCCATGTTTGTGGTAGAAAACTAATCTAAGCTCGATCTGAGCAAATTTAAAATATTTCTTCTCAAATCACGCTGCAACTCAACCAGTGTCTTCAGCACACCCATATTTCTTGGTAGAAAACTAATCAAAGCTCGATCTGAGCAAATTTAAAATATTTCTTTACAGATAACGCTGCGATTCAACCAGTCGCTTCAGGACACCCATATTTATTGGTAGAAAACTAATCCAAGCTCGATCTGAGCAAATTTAAAATATTTCTTCTGAAATCACGCTGCAACTCAACCAGTCGCTTCAGGACACCATGTTTCTTGGTAGAAAACTAATCAAAGCTTGATCTGAACTGATTTAAAAAATTTCTTCTCAAATCACGCTGCGATTCAACCAGTCGCTTCAGCACACCAAGTTTCTTGGTAGAAAACTAATCAAAGCTTGATCTGAGCAAATTTATAAATAATTTCTTCTCAGATCACGCTGCGATTCAACCAGACGCTTCAGGACACCATGTTTCTTGGTAAAAAACTAATCTTAGCTCGATCTGAGCAAATTTAAAATAATTTTTCTCAAATCACGCTGCAACTCAACAAGTGTCTTTCGGCACACCCATTTTTCTTGGTACGAAACTAATCAAAGCTTGATCTGAGCAAATTTAAAATATTTCTTCTCAAATCACGCTGCAACTCAACAAGTGTCTTCAGCACACCCATATTTCTTGGTAGAAAACTAATCAAAGCTCGATCTGAGCAATTTTAAAATATTTCTTCTCAAATCACGCTGCGATTCAACCAGTCGCTTCAGGACACCCATGTTTGTGGTAGAAAACTAATCTATACCTCGATCTGAGCAAATTTAAAATATTTCTTCTCAAATCACGCTGCAACTCAACCAGTGTCTTCAGCACACCCATATTTCTTGGTAGAAAACTAATCAAAGCTCGATCTGAACAAATTTAAAATATTTCTTTACAGATAACGCTGCGATTCAACCAGTCGCTTCAGGACACCCATATTTATTGGTAGAAAACTAATCCAAGCTCGATCTGAGCAAATTTAAAATATTTCTTCTGAAATCACGCTGCAACTCAACCAGTCGCTTCAGGACACCATGTTTCTTGGTAGAAAACTAATCAAAGCTTGATCTGAACTGATTTAAAAAATTTCTTCTCAAATCACGCTGCGATTCAACCAGTCGCTTCAGCACACCAAGTTTCTTGGTAGAAAACTAATCAAAGCTTGATCTGAGCAAATTTATAAATAATTTCTTCTCAGATCACGCTGCGATTCAACCAGTCGCTTTAGGACACCCATAATTCTTGGTACAAAACTAATCTTAGCTCGATCTGAGCAAATTTAAAATAATTTTTCTCAAATCACGCTGCAACTCAACAAGTGTCTTCGGCACACCCATTTTTATTGGTTCGAAACTACTCAAAGCTTGATGTGAGCAAATTTAAAATATTTCTTCTCAGATCACGCTGCGATTCAACCAGTCGCTTCAGCACACCCATGTTTCTTGGTAGAAAACTAATCAAAGCTCGATCTGAGCAATTTTAAAATATTTTTTCTCAAATCACGCTGCAACTCAACAAGTGTCTTCAGCACACCCATGTTTCTTGGTAGAAAACTAATCAAAGCTTGATCTGAACTGATTTAAAATATTTCTTGTTTCTTGGTAGAAAACTAATCTAAGCTCGATCTGAGCAAATTTAAAATATTTCTTCTCAAATCACGCTGCAACTCAACAAGTGTCTTTAAGCACACCCATGTTTCTTGGTAGAAAACTAATCAAAGCTTGATCTGAACTGATTTAAAAAATTTCTTCTCAAATCACGCTGCGATTCAACCAGTCGCTTCAGGACACCCATATTTATTGGTAGAAAACTAATCCAAGCTCGATCTGAGCAAATTTATAAATAATTTCTTCTCAGATCACGCTGCGTTTCAACCAGTCGCTTTAGGACACCCATAATTCTTGGTACAAAACTAATCTTAGCTCGATCTGAGCAAATTTAAAATAATTTTTCTCAAATCACGCTGCAACTCAACAAGTGTCTTTCGGCACACCCATTTTTCTTGGTACGAAACTAATCAAAGCTTGATCTGAGCAAATTTAAAATATTTCTTCTCAGATCACGCTGCGATTCAACCAGTCGCTTCAGCACACCCATGTTTCTTGGTAGAAAACTAATCAAAGCTTGATCTGAACTGATTTAAAATATTTCTTCTCAAATCACGCTGCAACTCAACAAGTGTCTTCAGCACACCCATATTTCTTGGTAGAAAACTAATCAAAGCTCGATCTGAGCAATTTTAAAATATTTCTTCTCAAATCACGCTGCGATTCAACCAGTCGCTTCAGGACACCCATGTTTGTGGTAGAAAACTAATCTAAGCTCGATCTGAGCAAATTTAAAATATTTCTTCTCAAATCACGCTGCAACTCAACAAGTGTCTTTAGCACACCCATGTTTCTTGGTAGAAAACTAATCAAAGCTCGATCTGAGCAAATTTAAAATATTTTTTCTCAAATCACGCTGCAACTCAACAAGTGTCTTCGGCACACCCATTTTTATTGGTACGAAACTAATCAAAGCTTGATCTGAGCAAATTTAAAATATTTCTTCTGAAATCACGCTGCAACTCAACCAGTGTCTTCAGCACACCCATGTTTCTTGGTAGAAAACTAATCAAAGCTTGATCCGAACTTATTTAAAATATTTCTTGTTTCTTGGTAGAAAACTAATCTAAGCTCGATCTGAGCAAATTTAAAATATTTCTTCTCAAATCACGCTGCAACTCAACCAGTCGCTTCAGGACACCATGTTTCTTGGTAGAAAACTAATCAAAGCTCGATCTGAGCAAATTTAAAATGTTTCTTCTCAAATCACGCTGCAACTCAACAAGTGTCTTCAGTACACCCATATTTCTTGGTAGAAAACTAATCTAAGCTTGATCTGAGCAAATTTAAAATATTTCTTCTCAGGTCACGCTGCTATTCAACCAGTCGCTTCAGGACACCATGTTTCTTGGTAGAAAACTAATCAAAGCTTGATCTGAGCAAATTTAAAATATTTCTTCTCAGATCACGCTGCGATTCAACCAGACGCTTCAGGACACCATGTTTCTTGGTAGAAAACTAATCTTAGCTCGATCTGAGCAAATTTAAAATCATTTTTCTCAAATCACCCTGCAACTCAACAAGTGTCTTTCGGCACACCCATTTTTCTTGATACGAAACTAATCAAAGCTTGATCTGAGCAAATTTAAAATATTTCTTCTCAGATCACGCTGCGATTCAACCAGTCGCTTCAGCACACCCATGTTTCTTGGTAGAAAACTAATCAAAGCTTGATCTGAACTGATTTAAAATATTTCTTCTCAAATCACGCTGCAACTCAACAAGTGTCTTCAGCACACCCATATTTCTTGGTAGAAAACTAATCAAAGCTCGATCTGAGCAATTTTAAAATATTTCTTCTCAAATCACGCTGCGATTCAACCAGTCGCTTCAGGACACCCATGTTTGTGGTAGAAAACTAATCTAAGCTCGATCTGAGCAAATTTAAAATATTTCTTCTCAAATCACGCTGCAACTCAACAAGTGTCTTTAGCACACCCATGTTTCTTGGTAGAAAACTAATCAAAGCTCGATCTGAGCAAATTTAAAATAATTTTTCTCAAATCACGCTGCAACTCAACCAGTGTCTTCAGCACACCCATATTTCTTGGTAGAAAACTAATCAAAGCTCGATCTGAGCAAATTTAAAATATTTCTTTACAGACAACGCTGCGATTCAACCAGTCGCTTCAGGACACCCATATTTATTGGTAGAAAACTAATCCAAGCTCGATCTGAGCAAATTTAAAATATTTCTTCTGAAATCACGCTGCAACTCAACCAGTCGCTTCAGGACACCATGTTTCTTGGTAGAAAACTAATCAAAGCTTGATCTGAACTGATTTAAAAAATTTCTTCTCAAATCACGCTGCGATTCAACCAGTCGCTTCAGCACACCAAGTTTCTTGGTAGAAAACTAATCAAAGCTTGATCTGAGCAAATTTAAAATATTTCTTCTCAGATCACGCTGCGATTCAACCAGTCGCTTCAGGACACCCATGTTTGTGATAGAAAACTAATCAAAGCTCGATCTGAACTAATTTAAAATATTTCTTCTCAAATCACGCTGCAACTCAACAAGTGTCTTCAGCACACCCATATTTCTTGGTAGAAAACTAATCCAAGCTCGATCTAAGCAAATTTAAAATATTTCTTATCAGATCACGCTGCGAATAAACCAGTCGCTTCAGGACACCATGTTTCTTGGTAGAAAACTAATCAAAGCTTGATCTGAGCAAATTTAAAATATTTCTTCTCAGATCACGCTGCGATTCAACCAGTCGCTTCAGGACACCCATGTTTGTGATAGAAAACTAATCTAATCTCGATCTGAGTAAATTTAAAATATTTCTTCTCAAATCACACTGCTACTCAACCAGTGTCTTCAGCACACTCATATTTCTGGTAGAAAACTAATCTAAGCTCGATCTGAGCAAATTTAAAATATTTCTTCTCAAATCACGCTGCAACTCAACAAGTGTCTTTAGCACACCCATGTTTCTTGGTAGAAAACTAATCAAAGCTCAATCTGAGCAAATTTAAAATAATTTTTCTCAAATCACGCTGCAACTCAACCAGTGTCTTCAGCACACCCATATTTCTTGGTAGAAAACTAATCAAAGCTCGATCTGAGCAATTTTAAAATATTTCTTCTCAGATCACGCTGCGATTCAACCAGTCGCTTCAGGACACCAAGTTTCTTGGTAGAAAACTAATCAAAGCTCGATCTGAGCAAATTTAAAATTTTTCTTTACAGATAACGCTGCGATTCAACCAGTCGCTTCAGGACACCCATATTTATTGGTAGAAAACTAATCCAAGCTCGATCTGAGCAAATTTAAAATATTTCTTCTCAAATCACGCTGCAACGCAACCAGTCGCTTCAGGACACCATGTTTCTTGGTAGAAAACTAATCCAACCTCGATCTGAGCAAATTTAAAATATTTCTTATCAGATCACGCTGCGAATAAACCAGTCGCTTCAGAACACCATGTTTCTTGGTAGAAAACTAATCAAAGCTTGATCTGAGCAAATTTAAAATATTTCTTCTCAGATCACGCTGCGATTCAACCAGTCGCTTCAGGACACCCATGTTTGTGATAGAAAACTAATCTAAGCTCGATCTGAACTAATTTAAAATATTTCTTCTCAAATCACGCTGCAACTCAACAAGTGTCTTCAGCACACCCATATTTCTTGGTAGAAAACTAATCCAAGCTCGATCTGAGCAAATTTAAAATATTTCTTATCAGATCACGCTGCGAATAAACCAGTCGCTTCAGGACACCATGTTTCTTGGTAGAAAACTAATCAAAGCTTGATCTGAGCAAATTTAAAATATTTCTTCTCAGATCACGTTGCGATTCAACCAGTCGCTTCAGGAATCCCAAGTTTGTGATAGAAAACTAATCTAATCTCGATCTGAGTAAATTTAAAATATTTCTTCTCAAATCACACTGCTACTCAACCAGTGTCTTCAGCACACCCATATTTCTGGTAGAAAACTAATCTAAGCTCGATCTGAGCAAATTTAAAATATTTCTTCTCAAATCACGCTGCAACTCAACAAGTGTCTTTAGCACACCCATGTTTCTTGGTAGAAAACTAATCAAATTTCGATCTGAGCAGATTTAAAATAATTTTTCTCAAATCACGCTGCAACTCAACCAGTGTCTTCAGCACACCCATATTTCTTGGTAGAAAACTAATCAAAGCTCGATCTGAGCAATTTTAAAATATTTCTTCTCTGATCACGCTGCGATTCAACCAGTCGCTTCAGGACACCAAGTTTCTTGGAAAAAAACTAATCAAAGCTCGATCTGAGCAAATTTAAAATATTTCTTTACAGATAACGCTGCGATTCAACCAGTCGCTTCAGGACACCCATATTTATTGGTAGAAAACTAATCCAAGCTCGATCTGAGCAAATTTAAAATATTTCTTCTCAAATCACGCTGCAACTCAACCAGTGTCTTCAGCACACCCATGTTTCTTGGTAGAAAACTAATCTAAGCTCGATCTGAGCAAATTTAAAATAATTCTTCTCAAATCACGCTGCAACTCAACCAGTCGCTTCAGGACACCATGTTTCTTGGTAGAAAACTAATCAAAGCTTGATCTGAACTGATTTAAAAAATTTCTTCTCAAATCACGCTGCGATTCAACCAGTCGCTTCAGCACACCAAGTTTCTTGGTAGAAAACTAATCAAAGCTTGATCTGAGCAAATTTATAAATAATTTCTTCTCAGATCACGCTGCGATTCAACCAGTCGCTTTAGGACACCCATAATTCTTGGTACAAAACTAATCTTAGCTTGATCTGAACTGATTTAAAATATTTCTTGTTTCTTGGTAGAAAACTAATCTAAGCTCGATCTGAGCAAATTTAAAATATTTCTTCTCAAATCACGCTGCAACTCAACCAGTCGCTTCAGGACACCATGTTTCTTGGTAGAAAACTAATCAAAGCTCGATCTGAGCAAATTTAAAATATTTCTTCTCAAATCACGCTGCAACTCAACAAGTGTCTTCAGTACACCCATATTTCTTGGTAGAAAACTAATCTAAGCTCGATCTGAGCATATTTAAAATATTTCTTCTCAGGTCACGCTGCTATTCAACCAGTCGCTTCAGGACACCATGTTTCTTGGTAGAAAACTAATCAAAGCTTGATCTGAGCAAATTTAAAATATTTCTTCTCAGATAACGCTGCGATTCAACCAGACGCTTCAGGACACCATGTTTCTTGGTAGAAAACTAATCAAAGCTTGATCTGAGCAAATTTAAAATATTTCTTCTCAGATCACGCTGCGAATAAACCAGTCGCTTCAGGACACCATGTTTCTTGGTAGAAAACTAATCCAAGCTCGATCTGAGCAAATTTAAAATATTTCTTATCAGATCACGCTGCGATTCAACCAGTCGCTTCAGGACACCCATGTTTGTGATAGAAAACTAATCAAAGCTCGATCTGAACTAATTTAAAATATTTCTTCTCAAATCACACTGCTACTCAACCAGTGTCTTCAGCACACTCATATTTCTGGTAGAAAACTAATCTAAGCTCGATCTGAGCAAATTTAAAATATTTCTTCTCAAATCACGCTGCAACTCAACAAGTGTCTTTAGCACACCCATGTTTCTTGGTAGAAAACTAATCAAAGCTCGATCTGAGCAAATTTAAAATAATTTTTCTCAAATCACGCTGCAACTCAACCAGTGTCTTCAGCACACCCATATTTCTTGGTAGAAAACTAATCAAAGCTTGATCTGAGCAAATTTAAAATATTTCTTCTCAGATCACGCTGCGAATAAACCAGTCGCTTCAGGACACCATGTTTCTTGGTAGAAAACTAATCCAAGCTCGATCTGAGCAAATTTAAAATATTTCTTATCAGATCACGCTGCGATTCAACCAGTCGCTTCAGGACACCCATGTTTGTGATAGAAAACTAATCAAAGCTCGATCTGAACTAATTTAAAATATTTCTTCTCAAATCACGCTGCAACTCAACAAGTGTCTTCAGCACACCCATATTTCTTGGTAGAAAACTAATCCAAGCTCGATCTAAGCAAATTTAAAATATTTCTTATCAGATCACGCTGCGAATAAACCAGTCGCTTCAGGACACCATGTTTCTTGGTAGAAAACTAATCAAAGCTTGATCTGAGCAAATTTAAAATATTTCTTCTCAGATCACGCTGCGATTCAACCAGTCGCTTCAGGACACCATGTTTCTTGGTAGAAAACTAATCTAAGCTCGATCTGAGCAAATTTAAAATATTTCTTCTCAAATCACGCTGCAACTCAACAAGTGTCTTTAAGCACACCCATGTTTCTTGGTAGAAAACTAATCAAAGCTTGATCTGAACTGATTTAAAAAAATTCTTCTCAAATCACGCTGCGATTCAACCAGTCGCTTCAGCACACCAAGTTTCTTGGTAGAAAACTAATCAAAGCTTGATCTGAGCAAATTTAAAATATTTCTTCTCAGATCACGCTGCGAATAAACCAGTCGCTTCAGAACACCATGTTTCTTGGTAGAAAACTAATCAAAGCTTGATCTGAGCAAATTTAAAATATTTCTTCTCAGATCACGCTGCGATTCAACCAGTCGCTTCAGGACACCCATGTTTGTGATAGAAAACTAATCTAAGCTCGATCTGAACTAATTTAAAATATTTCTTCTCAAATCACGCTGCAACTCAACAAGTGTCTTCAGCACACCCATATTTCTTGGTAGAAAACTAATCCAAGCTCGATCTGAGCAAATTTAAAATATTTCTTATCAGATCACGCTGCGAATAAACCAGTCGCTTCAGGACACCATGTTTCTTGGTAGAAAACTAATCAAAGCTTGATCTGAGCAAATTTAAAATATTTCTTCTCAGATCACGTTGCGATTCAACCAGTCGCTTCAGGAATCCCAAGTTTGTGATAGAAAACTAATCTAATCTCGATCTGAGTAAATTTAAAATATTTCTTCTCAAATCACACTGCTACTCAACCAGTGTCTTCAGCACACCCATATTTCTGGTAGAAAACTAATCTAAGCTCGATCTGAGCAAATTTAAAATATTTCTTCTCAAATCACGCTGCAACTCAACAAGTGTCTTTAGCACACCCATGTTTCTTGGTAGAAAACTAATCAAATTTCGATCTGAGCAGATTTAAAATAATTTTTCTCAAATCACGCTGCAACTCAACCAGTGTCTTCAGCACACCCATATTTCTTGGTAGAAAACTAATCAAAGCTCGATCTGAGCAATTTTAAAATATTTCTTCTCAGATCACGCTGCGATTCAACCAGTCGCTTCAGGACACCAAGTTTCTTGGAAAAAAACTAATCAAAGCTCGATCTGAGCAAATTTAAAATATTTCTTTACAGATAACGCTGCGATTCAACCAGTCGCTTCAGGACACCCATATTTATTGGTAGAAAACTAATCCAAGCTCGATCTGAGCAAATTTAAAATATTTCTTCTCAAATCACGCTGCAACTCAACCAGTGTCTTCAGCACACCCATGTTTCTTGGTAGAAAACTAATCTAAGCTCGATCTGAGCAAATTTAAAATATTTCTTCTCAGATCAAGCTGCAACTCAACCAGTCGCTTCAGGACACCATGTTTCTTGGTAGAAAACTAATCAAAGCTTGATCCGAACTGATTTAATTAATTTCTTGTTTCTTGGTAGAAAACTAATCTAAGCTCGATCTGAGCAAATTTGAAATATTTCTTCTCAAATCACGCTGCAACTCAACCAGTCGCTTCAGGACACCATGTTTCTTGGTAGAAAACTAATCAAAGCTCGATCTGAGCAAATTTAAAATATTTCTTCTCAAATCACGCTGCAACTCAACAAGTGTCTTCAGCACACCCATATTTC
Source organism: Asterias amurensis (assembly GCF_032118995.1). Lineage (NCBI taxonomy): Eukaryota > Metazoa > Echinodermata > Asteroidea > Forcipulatida > Asteriidae > Asterias > Asterias amurensis. Next base: position 11,224,513 of record NC_092659.1, read on the forward strand.
TTGGTAGAAAACTAATCAAAGCTCGATCTGAGCAAATTTAAAATATTTCTTTACAGATAACGCTGCGATTCAACCAGTCGCTTCAGGACACCCATATTTATTGGTAGAAAACTAATCCAAGCTCGATCTGAGCAAATTTAAAATATTTCTTCTGAAATCACGCTGCAACTCAACCAGTCGCTTCAGGACACCATGTTTCTTGGTAGAAAACTAATCAAAGCTTGATCTGAACTGATTTAAAAAATTTCTTCTCAAATCACGCTGCGATTCAACCAGTCGCTTCAGCACACCAAGTTTCTTGGTAGAAAACTAATCAAAGCTCGATCTGAGCAAATTTAAAATATTTCTTCTCAAATCACGCTGCAACTCAACAAGTGTCTTTAAGCACACCCATGTTTCTTGGTAGAAAACTAATCAAAGCTTGATCTGAACTGATTTAAAAATAATTTCTTCTCAGATCACGCTGCGATTCAACCAGTCGCTTTAGGACACCCATAATTCTTGGTACAAAACTAATCTTAGCTCGATCTGAGCAAATTTAAAATAATTTTTCTCAAATCACGCTGCGATTAAACAAGTGTCTTTCGGCACACCCATTTTTCTTGGTACGAAACTAATCAAAGCTTGATCTGAGCAAATTTAAAATATTTCTTCTCAGATCACGCTGCGATTCAACCAGTCGCTTCAGCACACCCATGTTTCTTGGTAGAAAACTAATCAAAGCTTGATCTGAACTGATTTAAAATATTTCTTCTCAAATCACGCTGCAACTCAACATTGTCTTCAGCACACCCATATTTCTTGGTAGAAAACTAATCTTAGCTCGATCTGAGCAATTTTAAAATATTTCTTCTCAAATCACGCTGCGATTCAACCAGTCGCTTCAGGACACCCATGTTTGTGGTAGAAAACTAATCTAAGCTCGATCTGAGCAAATTTATAAATAATTTCTTCTCAGATCACGCTGCGATTCAACCAGTCGCTTTAGGACACCCATAATTCTTGGTACAAAACTAATCTTAGCTCGATCTGAGCAAATTTAAAATAATTTTTCTCAAATCACGCTGCGATTCAACCAGTCGCTTCAGCACACCCATGTTTCTTGGTAGAAAACTAATCAAAGCTTGATCTGAACTGATTTAAAATATTTCTTCTCAAATCACGCTGCAACTCAACAAGTGTCTTCAGCACACCCATATTTCTTGGTAGAAAACTAATCTTAGCTCGATCTGAGCAATTTTAAAATATTTCTTCTCAAATCACGCTGCGATTCAACCAGTCGCTTCAGGACACCCATGTTTGTGGTAGAAAACTAATCTAAGCTCGATCTGAGCAAATTTAAAATATTTCTTCTCAAATCACGCTGCAACTCAACAAGTGTCTTTAGCACACCCATGTTTCTTGGTAGAAAACTAATCAAAGCTCGATCTGAGCAAATTTAAAATATTTCTTTACAGATAACGCTGCGATTCAACCAGTCGCTTACGGACACCCATATTTATTGGTAGAAAACTAATCCAAGCTCGATCTGAGCAAATTTAAAATATTTCTTCTGAAATCACGCTGCAACTCAACCAGTCGCTTCAGGACACCATGTTTCTTGGTAGAAAACTAATCAAAGCTTGATCTGAACTGATTTAAAAAATTTCTTCTCAAATCACGCTGCGATTCAACCAGTCGCTTCAGCACACCAAGTTTCTTGGTAGAAAACTAATCAAAGCTCGATCTGAGCAAATTTAAAATATTTCTTCTCAAATCACGCTGCAACTCAACAAGTGTCTTCAGTACACCCATATTTCTTGGTAGAAAACTAATCTAAGCTCGATCTGAGCAAATTTAAAATATTTCTTCTCAGGTCACGCTGCTATTCAACCAGTCGCTTCAGGACACCATGTTTCTTGGTAGAAAACTAATCAAAGCTTGATCTGAGCAAATTTAAAATATTTCTTCTCAGATCACGCTGCGATTCAACCAGACGCTTCAGGACACCATGTTTCTTGGTAGAAAACTAATCTTAGCTCGATCTGAGCAAATTTAAAATAATTTTTCTCAAATCACGCTGCAACTCAACAAGTGTCTTTCGGCACACCCATTTTTCTTGGTACGAAACTAATCAAAGCTTGATCTGAGCAAATTTAAAATATTTCTTCTCAAATCACGCTGCAACTCAACAAGTGTCTTCAGCACACCCATATTTCTTGGTAGAAAACTAATCAAAGCTCGATCTGAGCAATTTTAAAATATTTCTTCTCAAATCACGCTGCGATTCAACCAGTCGCTTCAGGACACCCATGTTTGTGGTAGAAAACTAATCTAAGCTCGATCTGAGCAAATTTAAAATATTTCTTCTCAAATCACGCTGCAACTCAACAAGTGTCTTTAGCACACCCATGTTTCTTGGTAGAAAACTAATCAAAGCTCGATCTGAGCAAATTTAAAATAATTTTTCTCAAATCACGCTGCAACTCAACCAGTGTCTTCAGCACACCCATATTTCTTGGTAGAAAACTAATCAAAGCTCGATCTGAGCAAATTTAAAATATTTCTTTACAGATAACGCTGCGATTCAACCAGTCGCTTCAGGACACCCATATTTATTGGTAGAAAACTAATCCAAGCTCGATCTGAGCAAATTTAAAATATTTCTTCTGAAATCACGCTGCAACTCAACCAGTCGCTTCAGGACACCATGTTTCTTGGTAGAAAACTAATCAAAGCTTGATCTGAACTGATTTAAAAAATTTCTTCTCAAATCACGCTGCGATTCAACCAGTCGCTTCAGCACACCAAGTTTCTTGGTAGAAAACTAATCAAAGCTTGATCTGAGCAAATTTATAAATAATTTCTTCTCAGATCACGCTGCGATTCAACCAGTCGCTTTAGGACACCCATAATTCTTGGTACAAAACTAATCTTAGCTCGATCTGAGCAAATTTAAAATAATTTTTCTCAAATCACGCTGCAACTCAACAAGTGTCTTCGGCACACCCATTTTTATTGGTTCGAAACTACTCAAAGCTTGATGTGAGCAAATTTAAAATATTTCTTCTCAGATCACGCTGCGATTCAACCAGTCGCTTCAGCACACCCATGTTTCTTGGTAGAAAACTAATCAAAGCTCGATCTGAGCAATTTTAAAATATTTTTTCTCAAATCACGCTGCAACTCAACAAGTGTCTTCAGCACACCCATGTTTCTTGGTAGAAAACTAATCAAAGCTTGATCTGAACTGATTTAAAATATTTCTTGTTTCTTGGTAGAAAACTAATCTAAGCTCGATCTGAGCAAATTTAAAATATTTCTTCTCAAATCACGCTGCAACTTAACCAGTCGCTTCAGGACACCATGTTTCTTGGTAGAAAACTAATCAAAGCTCGATCTGAGCAAATTTAAAATATTTCTTCTCAGATCACGCTGCGATTCAACCAGTCGCTTCAGGACACCTTGTTTCTTGGTAGAAAACTAATCTAAGCTCGATCTGAGCAAATTTAAAATATTTCTTCTCAAATCACGCTGCAACTCAACAAGTGTCTTTAAGCACACCCATGTTTCTTGGTAGAAAACTAATCAAAGCTTGATCTGAACTGATTTAAAAAATTTCTTCTCAAATCACGCTGCGATTCAACCAGTCGCTTCAGCACACCAAGTTTCTTGGTAGAAAACTAATCAAAGCTCGATCTGAGCAAATTTAAAATATTTCTTCTCAAATCACGCTGCAACTCAACAAGTGTCTTCAGTACACCCATATTTCTTGGTAGAAAACTAATCTAAGCTCGATCCGAGCAAATTTAAAATATTTCTTCTCAGGTCACGCTGCTATTCAACCAGTCGCTTCAGGACACCATGTTTCTTGGTAGAAAACTAATCAAAGCTTGATCTGAGCAAATTTAAAATATTTCTTCTCAGATCACGCTGCGATTCAACCAGACGCTTCAGGACACCATGTTTCTTGGTAGAAAACTAATCTTAGCTCGATCTGAGCAAATTTAAAATAATTTTTCTCAAATCACGCTGCAACTCAACAAGTGTCTTTCGGCACACCCATTTTTCTTGGTACGAAACTAATCAAAGCTTGATCTGAGCAAATTTAAAATATTTCTTCTCAAATCACGCTGCAACTCAACAAGTGTCTTCAGCACACCCATATTTCTTGGTAGAAAACTAATCAAAGCTCGATCTGAGCAATTTTAAAATATTTCTTCTCAAATCACGCTGCGATTCAACCAGTCGCTTCAGGACACCCATGTTTGTGGTAGAAAACTAATCTAAGCTCGATCTGAGCAAATTTAAAATATTTCTTCTCAAATCACGCTGCAACTCAACAAGTGTCTTTAGCACACCCATGTTTCTTGGTAGAAAACTAATCAAAGCTCGATCTGAGCAAATTTAAAATAATTTTTCTCAAATCACGCTGCAACTCAACCAGTGTCTTCAGCACACCCATATTTCTTGGTAGAAAACTAATCAAAGCTCGATCTGAGCAAATTTAAAATATTTCTTTACAGATAACGCTGCGATTCAACCAGTCGCTTCAGGACACCCATATTTATTGGTAGAAAACTAATCCAAGCTCGATCTGAGCAAATTTAAAATATTTCTTCTGAAATCACGCTGCAACTCAACCAGTCGCTTCAGGACACCATGTTTCTTGGTAGAAAACTAATCAAAGCTTGATCTGAACTGATTTAAAAAATTTCTTCTCAAATCACGCTGCGATTCAACCAGTCGCTTCAGCACACCAAGTTTCTTGGTAGAAAACTAATCAAAGCTTGATCTGAGCAAATTTATAAATAATTTCTTCTCAGATCACGCTGCGATTCAACCAGTCGCTTTAGGACACCATGAGTCTTGGTAGAAAAGTAATCAAAGCTTGATCTGATCAAATTTAAAATATTTCTTCTCAGATCACGCTGCGATTCAACCAGTCGCTTCAGGACACCCATGTTTCTTGGTAGAAAACTAATCTAAGCTCGATCTGAGCAAATTTAAAATACTTCTTCTCAAATCACGCTGCAACTCAACCAGTCGCTTCAGCACACCATGTTTCTTGGTAGAAAACTAATCAAAGCTTTATCTTAGCAAATTTAAAATATTTCTTCTCAGATCACGCTGCGATTCAACCAGTCGCTTCAGGACACCCATGTTTGTGGTAGAAAACTAATCTAAGCTCGATCTGAGCAAATTTAAAATATTTCTTCTCAAATCACGCTGCAACTCAACAAGTGTCTTCAGCACACCCATGTTTCTTGGTAGAAAACTAATCCAAGCTCGATCTGAGCAAATTTAAAATATTTCTTCTGAAATCACGCTGCAACTCAACCAGTCGCTTCAGGACACCATGTTTCTTGGTAGAAAACTAATCAAAGCTTGATCTGAACTGATTTAAAAAATTTCTTCTCAAATCACGCTGCGATTCAACCAGTCGCTTCAGCACACCAAGTTTCTTGGTAGAAAACTAATCAAAGCTTGATCTGAGCAAATTTATAAATAATTTCTTCTCAGATCACGCTGCGATTCAACCAGTCGCTTTAGGACACCCATAATTCTTGGTACAAAACTAATCTTAGCTTGATCTGAACTGATTTAAAATATTTCTTGTTTCTTGGTAGAAAACTAATCTAAGCTCGATCTGAGCAAATTTAAAATATTTCTTCTCAAATCACGCTGCAACTCAACCAGTCGCTTCAGGACACCATGTTTCTTGGTAGAAAACTAATCAAAGCTCGATCTGAGCAAATTTAAAATATTTCTTCTCAAATCACGCTGCAACTCAACAAGTGTCTTCAGTACACCCATATTTCTTGGTAGAAAACTAATCTAAGCTCGATCTGAGCATATTTAAAATATTTCTTCTCAGGTCACGCTGCTATTCAACCAGTCGCTTCAGGACACCATGTTTCTTGGTAGAAAACTAATCAAAGCTTGATCTGAGCAAATTTAAAATATTTCTTCTCAGATAACGCTGCGATTCAACCAGACGCTTCAGGACACCATGTTTCTTGGTAGAAAACTAATCAAAGCTTGATCTGAGCAAATTTAAAATATTTCTTCTCAGATCACGCTGCGAATAAACCAGTCGCTTCAGGACACCATGTTTCTTGGTAGAAAACTAATCCAAGCTCGATCTGAGCAAATTTAAAATATTTCTTATCAGATCACGCTGCGATTCAACCAGTCGCTTCAGGACACCCATGTTTGTGATAGAAAACTAATCAAAGCTCGATCTGAACTAATTTAAAATATTTCTTCTCAAATCACGCTGCAACTCAACAAGTGTCTTCAGCACACCCATATTTCTTGGTAGAAAACTAATCCAAGCTCGATCTAAGCAAATTTAAAATATTTCTTATCAGATCACGCTGCGAATAAACCAGTCGCTTCAGGACACCATGTTTCTTGGTAGAAAACTAATCAAAGCTTGATCTGAGCAAATTTAAAATATTTCTTCTCAGATCACGCTGCGATTCAACCAGTCGCTTCAGGACACCATGTTTCTTGGTAGAAAACTAATCTAAGCTCGATCTGAGCAAATTTAAAATATTTCTTCTCAAATCACGCTGCAACTCAACAAGTGTCTTTAAGCACACCCATGTTTCTTGGTAGAAAACTAATCAAAGCTTGATCTGAACTGATTTAAAAAAATTCTTCTCAAATCACGCTGCGATTCAACCAGTCGCTTCAGCACACCAAGTTTCTTGGTAGAAAACTAATCAAAGCTTGATCTTAGCAAATTTAAAATATTTCTTCTCAGATCACGCTGCGATTCAACCAGTCGCTTCAGGACACCCATGTTTGTGATAGAAAACTAATCAAAGCTCGATCTGAACTAATTTAAAATATTTCTTCTCAAATCACGCTGCAACTCAACAAGTGTCTTCAGCACACCCATATTTCTTGGTAGAAAACTAATCCAAGCTCGATCTAAGCAAATTTAAAATATTTCTTATCAGATCACGCTGCGAATAAACCAGTCGCTTCAGGACACCATGTTTCTTGGTAGAAAACTAATCAAAGCTTGATCTGAGCAAATTTAAAATATTTCTTCTCAGATCACGCTGCGATTCAACCAGTCGCTTCAGGACACCCATGTTTGTGATAGAAAACTAATCTAATCTCGATCTGAGTAAATTTAAAATATTTCTTCTCAAATCACACTGCTACTCAACCAGTGTCTTCAGCACACTCATATTTCTGGTAGAAAACTAATCTAAGCTCGATCTGAGCAAATTTAAAATATTTCTTCTCAAATCACGCTGCAACTCAACAAGTGTCTTTAGCACACCCATGTTTCTTGGTAGAAAACTAATCAAAGCTCGATCTGAGCAAATTTAAAATAATTTTTCTCAAATCACGCTGCAACTCAACCAGTGTCTTCAGCACACCCATATTTCTTGGTAGAAAACTAATCAAAGCTCGATCTGAGCAATTTTAAAATATTTCTTCTCAGATCACGCTGCGATTCAACCAGTCGCTTCAGGACACCAAGTTTCTTGGTAGAAAACTAATCAAAGCTCGATCTGAGCAAATTTAAAATATTTCTTTACAGATAACGCTGCGATTCAACCAGTCGCTTCAGGACACCCATATTTATTGGTAGAAAACTAATCCAAGCTCGATCTGAGCAAATTTAAAATATTTCTTCTCAAATCACGCTGCAACGCAACCAGTCGCTTCAGGACACCATGTTTCTTGGTAGAAAACTAATCCAACCTCGATCTGAGCAAATTTAAAATATTTCTTATCAGATCACGCTGCGAATAAACCAGTCGCTTCAGAACACCATGTTTCTTGGTAGAAAACTAATCAAAGCTTGATCTGAGCAAATTTAAAATATTTCTTCTCAGATCACGCTGCGATTCAACCAGTCGCTTCAGGACACCCATGTTTGTGATAGAAAACTAATCTAAGCTCGATCTGAACTAATTTAAAATATTTCTTCTCAAATCACGCTGCAACTCAACAAGTGTCTTCAGCACACCCATATTTCTTGGTAGAAAACTAATCCAAGCTCGATCTGAGCAAATTTAAAATATTTCTTATCAGATCACGCTGCGAATAAACCAGTCGCTTCAGGACACCATGTTTCTTGGTAGAAAACTAATCAAAGCTTGATCTGAGCAAATTTAAAATATTTCTTCTCAGATCACGTTGCGATTCAACCAGTCGCTTCAGGAATCCCAAGTTTGTGATAGAAAACTAATCTAATCTCGATCTGAGTAAATTTAAAATATTTCTTCTCAAATCACACTGCTACTCAACCAGTGTCTTCAGCACACCCATATTTCTGGTAGAAAACTAATCTAAGCTCGATCTGAGCAAATTTAAAATATTTCTTCTCAAATCACGCTGCAACTCAACAAGTGTCTTTAGCACACCCATGTTTCTTGGTAGAAAACTAATCAAATTTCGATCTGAGCAGATTTAAAATAATTTTTCTCAAATCACGCTGCAACTCAACCAGTGTCTTCAGCACACCCATATTTCTTGGTAGAAAACTAATCAAAGCTCGATCTGAGCAATTTTAAAATATTTCTTCTCAGATCACGCTGCGATTCAACCAGTCGCTTCAGGACACCAAGTTTCTTGGAAAAAAACTAATCAAAGCTCGATCTGAGCAAATTTAAAATATTTCTTTACAGATAACGCTGCGATTCAACCAGTCGCTTCAGGACACCCATATTTATTGGTAGAAAACTAATCCAAGCTCGATCTGAGCAAATTTAAAATATTTCTTCTCAAATCACGCTGCAACTCAACCAGTGTCTTCAGCACACCCATGTTTCTTGGTAGAAAACTAATCTAAGCTCGATCTGAGCAAATTTAAAATATTTCTTCTCAAATCAAGCTGCAACTCAACCAGTCGCTTCAGGACACCATGTTTCTTGGTAGAAAACTAATACAAGCTCGATCTGAGCAAATTTAAAATATTTCTTCTCAGATCACGCTGCGATTCAACCAGTCGCTTCAGGACACCATGTTTCTTGGTAGAAAACTAATCCAAGCTCGATCTGGGCAAATTTAAAATATTTCTTATCAGATCACGCTGCAACTCAACAAGTGTCTTCAGCACACCCTTGTTTCTTGGTAGAAAACTAATCTAAGCACGAACTGAGCAAATTTAAAATATTTCTTCTCAGATCACGCTGCGATTCAACCAGTCGCTTCAGCACACAAAGTTTCTTGGTAGAAAACTAAGCTAAGCTCGATCTGAGCAAATTTGAAATATTTCTTATCAAATCACGCTGCAACTCAACCAGTCGCTTCAGGACACCATGTTTCTTGGTAGAAAAGTAATCAAAGCTTGATCTGATCAAATTTAAAATATTTCTTCTCAGATCACGCTGCGATTCAACCAGTCGCTTCAGGACACCCATGTTTCTTGGTAGAAAACTAATCTAAGCTCGATCTGAGCAAATTTAAAATATTTCTTCTCAAATCACGCTGCAACTCAACCAGTCGCTTCAGCACACCATGTTTCTTGGTAGAAAACTAATCAAAGCTTTATCTTAGCAAATTTAAAATATTTCTTCTCAGATCACGCTGCGATTCAACCAGTCGCTTCAGGACACCCATGTTTGTGGTAGAAAACTAATCTAAGCTCGATCTGAGCAAATTTAAAATATTTCTTCGCAAATCACGCTGCAACTCAACAAGTGTCTTCAGCACACCCATGTTTCTTGGTAGAAAACTAATCTAAGCTCGATCTGAGCAAATTTAAAATATTTCTTCTCAAATCACGCTGCAACTCAACCAGTCGCTTCAGGACACCATGTTTCTCGGTAGAAAACTAATCAAAGCTTGATCTGAGCAAATTTAAAATAGTTCTTCTCAGATCACGCTGCGATTCAACCACTCGCTTCAGGACACCATGTTTCTTGGTAGAAAACTAATCTAAGCTCGATCTGAGCAATATTAAAATATTTCTTCTCAAATCACGCTGCAACTCAACAAGTGTCTTTAAGCACACCCATGTTTCTTGGTAGAAAACTAATCAAAGCTTGATCTGAACTGATTTACAAAAATTCTTCTCAAATCACGCTGCGATTCAACCAGTCGCTTCAGCACACCAAGTTTCTTGGTAGAAAACTAATCAAAGCTTGATCTGAGCAAATTTATAAATAATTTCTTCTCAGATCACGCTGCGATTCAACCAGTCGCTTTAGGACACCCATAATCCTTGGTACAAAACTAATCTTAGCTCGATCTGAGCAAATTTAAAATAATTTTTCTCAAATCACGCTGCAACTCAACAAGTGTCTTTTTAAACACCCATTTTTCTTGGTACGAAACTAATCAAAGCTTGATCTGAGCAAATTTAAAATATTTCTTCTCAGGTCACGCTGCAATTCAACCAGTCGCTTCAGCACACCCATGTTTCTTGGTAGAAAACTAATCAAAGCTTGATCTGAACTGATTTAAAATATTTCTTCTCAAATCACGCTGCAACTCAACAAGTGTCTTCAGCACACCCATATTTCTTGGTAGAAAACTAATCAAAGCTCGATCTGAGCAATTTTAAAATATTTCTTCTCAAATCACGCTGCGATTCAACCAGTCGCTTCAGGACACCCATGTTTGTGGTAGAAAACTAATCTAAGCTCGATCTGAGCAAATTTAAAATATTTCTTCTCAAATCACGCTGCAACTCAACAAGTGTCTTTAGCACACCCATGTTTCTTGGTAGAAAACTAATCAAAGCTCGATCTGAGCAAATTTAAAATATTTCTTTACAGATAACGCTGCGATTCAACCAGTCGCTTCAGGACACCCATATTTATTGGTAGAAAACTAATCCAAGCTCGATCTGAGCAAATTTAAAATATTTCTTCTGAAATCACGCTGCAACTCAACCAGTCGCTTCAAGACACCATTATTCTTGGTAGACAACTAATCAAAGCTTGATCTGAACTGATTTAAAAAATTTCTACTCAAATCACGCTGCGATTCAACCAGTCGCTTCAAGACACCATTATTCTTGGTAGACAACTAATCAAAGCTCGATCTGAGCAATTTTAAAATATTTTTTCTCAAATCACGCTGCAACTCAACAAGTGTCTTCAGCACACCCATGTTTCTTGGTAGAAAACTAATCAAAGCTTGATCTGAACTGATTTAAAATATTTCTTGTTTCTTGGTAGAAAACTAATCTAAGCTCGATCTGAGCAAATTTAAAATATTTCTTTTCAAATCACGCTGCAACTCAACCAGTCGCTTCAGGACACCATGTTTCTTGGTAGAAAACTAATCAAAGCTTGATCTGAGCAAATTTAAAATATTTCTTCTCAGATCACGCTGCGATTCAACCAGTCGCTTCAGGACACCCATGTTTGTGATAGAAAACTAATCTAATCTCGATCTGACTAAATTTAAAATATTTCTTCTCAAATCACACTGCTACTCAACCAGTGTCTTCAGCACACCCATATTTCTGGTAGAAAACTAATCTAAGCTCGATCAGAGCAAATTTAAAATATTTCTTCTCAAATCACGCTGCAACTCAACAAGTGTCTTTAGCACACCCATGTTTCTTGGTAGAAAACTAATCAAAGCTCGATCTGAGCAAATTTAATATAATTTTTCTCAAATCACGCTGCAACTCAACCAGTGTCTTCAGCACACCCATATTTCTTGGTAGAAAACTAATCATAGCTTGATCTGAGCTAATTTAAAATATTTCTTTACAGATAACGCTGCGATTCAACCAGTCGCTTCAGGACACCCATATTTATTGGTAGAAAACTAATCCAAGCTCGATCTGAGCAAATTTAAAATATTTCTTCTCAAATCACGCTGCGATTCAACCACTCGCTTCAGGACACCATGTTTCTTGGTAGAAAACTAATCTAAGCTCGATCTGAGCAAATTTAAAATATTTCTTCTCAAATCACGCTGCAACTCAACCAGTCGCTTCAGGACACCATGTTTCTTGGTAGAAAACTAATACAAGCTCGATCTGAGCAAATTTAAAATATTTCTTCTCAGATCATGCTGCGATTCAACCAGTCGCTTCAGGACACCATGTTTCTTGGTAGAAAACTAATCAAAGCTCGATCTGAGCAATTTTAAAATATTTCTTATCAGATCACGCTGCAACTCAACCAGTCGCTTCAGGACACCATGTTTCTTGGTAGAAAACTAATCAAAGCTCGATCTGAGCAAATTTAAAATATTTCTTCTCAGATCACGCTGCGATTCAGCCAGTCGCTTCAGGACACCATGTTTCTTGGTAGAAAACTAATCCAAGCTCGATGTGAGCAAATTTAAAATATTTCTTATCAGATCACGCTGCGAATAAACCAGTCGCTTCAGGACACCATGTTTCTTGGTAGAAAACTAATCAAAGCTGGATCTGAGCAAATTTAAAATATTTCTTCTCAGATCACGCTGCGATTCAACCAGTCGCTTCAGGACACCATGTTTCTTGGTAGAAAACTAATCTTAGCTCGATCTGAGCAAATTTAAAATATTTCTTATCAGATCACGCTGCGAATAAACCAGTCGCTTCAGGACACCATGTTTCTTGGTAGAAAACTAATCAAAGCTTGATCTGAGCAAATTTAAAATATTTCTTCTCAGATCACGCTGCGATTCAACCAGTCGCTTCAGGACACCATGTTTCTTGGTAGAAAACTAATCTTAGCTCGATCTGAGCAAATTTAAAATATTTCTTATCAGATCACGCTGCGAATAAACCAGTCGCTTCAGGACACCCATGTTTCTTGGTAGAAAACTAATCAAAGCTTGATCTGAGCAAATTTGAAATATTTCTTCTCAAATCACGCTGCAACTCAACAAGTGTCTTTAGCACACCCATGTTTCTTGGTAGAAAACTAATCAAAGCTCGATCTGAGCAAATTTAATATAATTTTTCTCAAATCACGCTGCAACTCAACCAGTGTCTTCAGCACACCCATATTTCTTGGTAGAAAACTAATCATAGCTTGATCTGAGCAAATTTAAAATATTTCTTTACAGATAACGCTGCGATTCAACCAGTCGCTTCAGGACACCCATATTTATTGGTAGAAAACTAATCCAAGCTCGATCTGAGCAAATTTAAAATATTTCTTCTCAAATCACGCTGCGATTCAACCACTCGCTTCAGGACACCATGTTTCTTGGTAGAAAACTAATCTAAGCTCGATCTGAGCAAATTTAAAATATTTCTTCTCAAATCACGCTGCAACTCAACCAGTCGCTTCAGGACACCATGTTTCTTGGTAGAAAACTAATACAAGCTCGATCTGAGCAAATTTAAAATATTTCTTCTCAGATCATGCTGCGATTCAACCAGTCGCTTCAGGACACCATGTTTCTTGGTAGAAAACTAATCAAAGCTCGATCTGAGCAATTTTAAAATATTTCTTATCAGATCACGCTGCAACTCAACCAGTCGCTTCAGGACACCATGTTTCTTGGTAGAAAACTAATCAAAGCTCGATCTGAGCAAATTTAAAATATTTCTTCTCAGATCACGCTGCGATTCAGCCAGTCGCTTCAGGACACCATGTTTCTTGGTAGAAAACTAATCCAAGCTCGATGTGAGCAAATTTAAAATATTTCTTATCAGATCACGCTGCGAATAAACCAGTCGCTTCAGGACACCATGTTTCTTGGTAGAAAACTAATCAAAGCTTGATCTGAGCAAATTTAAAATATTTCTTCTCAGATCACGCTGCGATTCAACCAGTCGCTTCAGGACACCATGTTTCTTGGTAGAAAACTAATCTTAGCTCGATCTGAGCAAATTTAAAATATTTCTTATCAGATCACGCTGCGAATAAACCAGTCGCTTCAGGACACCATGTTTCTTGGTAGAAAACTAATCAAAGCTTGATCTGAGCAAATTTAAAATATTTCTTCTCAGATCACGCTGCGATTCAACCAGTCGCTTCAGGACACCATGTTTCTTGGTAGAAAACTAATCTTAGCTCGATCTGAGCAAATTTAAAATATTTCTTATCAGATCACGCTGCGAATAAACCAGTCGCTTCAGGACACCATGTTTCTTGGTAGAAAACTAATCAAAGCTTGATCTGAGCAAATTTGAAATATTTCTTCTCAGATCACGCTACGATTCAACCAGTCGCTTCAGGACACCCATGTTTGTGATAGAAAACTAATCTAAGCTCGAATAAACCAGTCGCTTCAGGACACCATGTTTCTTGGTAGAAAACTAATCAAAGCTCGATCTGAGCAATTTTAAAATATTTCTTATCAGATCACGCTGCAACTCAACCAGTCGCTTCAGGACACCATGTTTCTTGGTAGAAAACTAATCAAAGCTCGATCTGAGCAAATTTAAAATATTTCTTCTCAGATCACGCTGCGATTCAGCCAGTCGCTTCAGGACACCATGTTTCTTGGTAGAAAACTAATCCAAGCTCGATGTGAGCAAATTTAAAATATTTCTTATCAGATCACGCTGCGAATAAACCAGTCGCTTCAGGACACCATGTTTCTTGGTAGAAAACTAATCAAAGCTGGATCTGAGCAAATTTAAAATATTTCTTCTCAGATCACGCTGCGATTCAACCAGTCGCTTCAGGACACCATGTTTCTTGGTAGAAAACTAATCTTAGCTCGATCTGAGCAAATTTAAAATATTTCTTATCAGATCACGCTGCGAATAAACCAGTCGCTTCAGGACACCATGTTTCTTGGTAGAAAACTAATCAAAGCTTGATCTGAGCAAATTTAAAATATTTCTTCTCAGATCACGCTGCGATTCAACCAGTCGCTTCAGGACACCATGTTTCTTGGTAGAAAACTAATCTTAGCTCGATCTGAGCAAATTTAAAATATTTCTTATCAGATCACGCTGCGAATAAACCAGTCGCTTCAGGACACCATGTTTCTTGGTAGAAAACTAATCAAAGCTTGATCTGAGCAAATTTGAAATATTTCTTCTCAAATCACGCTGCAACTCAACAAGTGTCTTTAGCACACCCATGTTTCTTGGTAGAAAACTAATCAAAGCTCGATCTGAGCAAATTTAATATAATTTTTCTCAAATCACGCTGCAACTCAACCAGTGTCTTCAGCACACCCATATTTCTTGGTAGAAAACTAATCATAGCTTGATCTGAGCAAATTTAAAATATTTCTTTACAGATAACGCTGCGATTCAACCAGTCGCTTCAGGACACCCATATTTATTGGTAGAAAACTAATCCAAGCTCGATCTGAGCAAATTTAAAATATTTCTTCTCAAATCACGCTGCGATTCAACCACTCGCTTCAGGACACCATGTTTCTTGGTAGAAAACTAATCTAAGCTCGATCTGAGCAAATTTAAAATATTTCTTCTCAAATCACGCTGCAACTCAACCAGTCGCTTCAGGACACCATGTTTCTTGGTAGAAAACTAATACAAGCTCGATCTGAGCAAATTTAAAATATTTCTTCTCAGATCATGCTGCGATTCAACCAGTCGCTTCAGGACACCATGTTTCTTGGTAGAAAACTAATCAAAGCTCGATCTGAGCAATTTTAAAATATTTCTTATCAGATCACGCTGCAACTCAACCAGTCGCTTCAGGACACCATGTTTCTTGGTAGAAAACTAATCAAAGCTCGATCTGAGCAAATTTAAAATATTTCTTCTCAGATCACGCTGCGATTCAGCCAGTCGCTTCAGGACACCATGTTTCTTGGTAGAAAACTAATCCAAGCTCGATGTGAGCAAATTTAAAATATTTCTTATCAGATCACGCTGCGAATAAACCAGTCGCTTCAGGACACCATGTTTCTTGGTAGAAAACTAATCCAAGCTCGATCTGAGCAAATTTAAAATATTTCTTATCAGATCACGCTGCGAATAAACCAGTCGCTTCAGGACACCATGTTTCTTGGTAGAAAACTAATCAAAGCTTGATCTGAGCAAATTTAAAATATTTCTTCTCAGATCACGTTGCGATTCAACCAGTCGCTTCAGGAATCCCAAGTTTGTGATAGAAAACTAATCTAATCTCGATCTGAGTAAATTTAAAATATTTCTTCTCAAATCACACTGCTACTCAACCAGTGTCTTCAGCACACCCATATTTCTGGTAGAAAACTAATCTAAGCTCGATCTGAGCAAATTTAAAATATTTCTTCTCAAATCACGCTGCAACTCAACAAGTGTCTTTAGCACACCCATGTTTCTTGGTAGAAAACTAATCAAATTTCGATCTGAGCAGATTTAAAATAATTTTTCTCAAATCACGCTGCAACTCAACCAGTGTCTTCAGCACACCCATATTTCTTGGTAGAAAACTAATCAAAGCTCGATCTGAGCAATTTTAAAATATTTCTTCTCAGATCACGCTGCGATTCAACCAGTCGCTTCAGGACACCAAGTTTCTTGGAAAAAAACTAATCAAAGCTCGATCTGAGCAAATTTAAAATATTTCTTTACAGATAACGCTGCGATTCAACCAGTCGCTTCAGGACACCCATATTTATTGGTAGAAAACTAATCCAAGCTCGATCTGAGCAAATTTAAAATATTTCTTCTCAAATCACGCTGCAACTCAACCAGTGTCTTCAGCACACCCATGTTTCTTGGTAGAAAACTAATCTAAGCTCGATCTGAGCAAATTTAAAATATTTCTTTTCAAATCAAGCTGCAACTCAACCAGTCGCTTCAGGACACCATGTTTCTTGGTAGAAAACTAATACAAGCTCGATCTGAGCAAATTTAAAATATTTCTTCTCAGATCACGCTGCGATTCAACCAGTCGCTTCAGGACACCATGTTTCTTGGTAGAAAACTAATCCAAGCTCGATCTGGGCAAATTTAAAATATTTCTTATCAGATCACGCTGCAACTCAACAAGTGTCTTCAGCACACCCTTGTTTCTTGGTAGAAAACTAATCTAAGCACGAACTGAGCAAATTTAAAATATTTCTTCTCAGATCACGCTGCGATTCAACCAGTCGCTTCAGCACACAAAGTTTCTTGGTAGAAAACTAAGCTAAGCTCGATCTGAGCAAATTTGAAATATTTCTTATCAAATCACGCTGCAACTCAACCAGTCGCTTCAGGACACCATGTTTCTTGGTAGAAAAGTAATCAAAGCTTGATCTGATCAAATTTAAAATATTTCTTCTCAGATCACGCTGCGATTCAACCAGTCGCTTCAGGACACCCATGTTTCTTGGTAGAAAACTAATCTAAGCTCGATCTGAGCAAATTTAAAATATTTCTTCTCAAATCACGCTGCAACTCAACCAGTCGCTTCAGCACACCATGTTTCTTGGTAGAAAACTAATCAAAGCTTTATCTTAGCAAATTTAAAATATTTCTTCTCAGATCACGCTGCGATTCAACCAGTCGCTTCAGGACACCCATGTTTGTGGTAGAAAACTAATCTAAGCTCGATCTGAGCAAATTTAAAATATTTCTTCGCAAATCACGCTGCAACTCAACAAGTGTCTTCAGCACACCCATGTTTCTTGGTAGAAAACTAATCTAAGCTCGATCTGAGCAAATTTAAAATATTTCTTCTCAAATCACGCTGCAACTCAACCAGTCGCTTCAGGACACCATGTTTCTCGGTAGAAAACTAATCAAAGCTTGATCTGAGCAAATTTAAAATAGTTCTTCTCAGATCACGCTGCGATTCAACCACTCGCTTCAGGACACCATGTTTCTTGGTAGAAAACTAATCTAAGCTCGATCTGAGCAATATTAAAATATTTCTTCTCAAATCACGCTGCAACTCAACAAGTGTCTTTAAGCACACCCATGTTTCTTGGTAGAAAACTAATCAAAGCTTGATCTGAACTGATTTACAAAAATTCTTCTCAAATCACGCTGCGATTCAACCAGTCGCTTCAGCACACCAAGTTTCTTGGTAGAAAACTAATCAAAGCTTGATCTGAGCAAATTTATAAATAATTTCTTCTCAGATCACGCTGCGATTCAACCAGTCGCTTTAGGACACCCATAATCCTTGGTACAAAACTAATCTTAGCTCGATCTGAGCAAATTTAAAATAATTTTTCTCAAATCACGCTGCAACTCAACAAGTGTCTTTTTAAACACCCATTTTTCTTGGTACGAAACTAATCAAAGCTTGATCTGAGCAAATTTAAAATATTTCTTCTCAGGTCACGCTGCAATTCAACCAGTCGCTTCAGCACACCCATGTTTCTTGGTAGAAAACTAATCAAAGCTTGATCTGAACTGATTTAAAATATTTCTTCTCAAATCACGCTGCAACTCAACAAGTGTCTTCAGCACACCCATATTTCTTGGTAGAAAACTAATCAAAGCTCGATCTGAGCAATTTTAAAATATTTCTTCTCAAATCACGCTGCGATTCAACCAGTCGCTTCAGGACACCCATGTTTGTGGTAGAAAACTAATCTAAGCTCGATCTGAGCAAATTTAAAATATTTCTTCTCAAATCACGCTGCAACTCAACAAGTGTCTTTAGCACACCCATGTTTCTTGGTAGAAAACTAATCAAAGCTCGATCTGAGCAAATTTAAAATATTTCTTTACAGATAACGCTGCGATTCAACCAGTCGCTTCAGGACACCCATATTTATTGGTAGAAAACTAATCCAAGCTCGATCTGAGCAAATTTAAAATATTTCTTCTGAAATCACGCTGCAACTCAACCAGTCGCTTCAAGACACCATTATTCTTGGTAGACAACTAATCAAAGCTTGATCTGAACTGATTTAAAAAATTTCTACTCAAATCACGCAGCGATTCAACCAGTCGCTTCAAGACACCATTATTCTTGGTAGACAACTAATCAAAGCTCGATCTGAGCAATTTTAAAATATTTTTTCTCAAATCACGCTGCAACTCAACAAGTGTCTTCAGCACACCCATGTTTCTTGGTAGAAAACTAATCAAAGCTTGATCTGAACTGATTTAAAATATTTCTTGTTTCTTGGTAGAAAACTAATCTAAGCTCGATCTGAGCAAATTTAAAATATTTCTTTTCAAATCACGCTGCAACTCAACCAGTCGCTTCAGGACACCATGTTTCTTGGTAGAAAACTAATCAAAGCTTGATCTGAGCAAATTTAAAATATTTCTTCTCAGATCACGCTGCGATTCAACCAGTCGCTTCAGGACACCCATGTTTGTGATAGAAAACTAATCTAATCTCGATCTGACTAAATTTAAAATATTTCTTCTCAAATCACACTGCTACTCAACCAGTGTCTTCAGCACACCCATATTTCTGGTAGAAAACTAATCTAAGCTCGATCAGAGCAAATTTAAAATATTTCTTCTCAAATCACGCTGCAACTCAACAAGTGTCTTTAGCACACCCATGTTTCTTGGTAGAAAACTAATCAAAGCTCGATCTGAGCAAATTTAATATAATTTTTCTCAAATCACGCTGCAACTCAACCAGTGTCTTCAGCACACCCATATTTCTTGGTAGAAAACTAATCATAGCTTGATCTGAGCAAATTTAAAATATTTCTTTACAGATAACGCTGCGATTCAACCAGTCGCTTCAGGACACCCATATTTATTGGTAGAAAACTAATCCAAGCTCGATCTGAGCAAATTTAAAATATTTCTTCTCAAATCACGCTGCGATTCAACCACTCGCTTCAGGACACCATGTTTCTTGGTAGAAAACTAATCTAAGCTCGATCTGAGCAAATTTAAAATATTTCTTCTCAAATCACGCTGCAACTCAACCAGTCGCTTCAGGACACCATGTTTCTTGGTAGAAAACTAATACAAGCTCGATCTGAGCAAATTTAAAATATTTCTTCTCAGATCATGCTGCGATTCAACCAGTCGCTTCAGGACACCATGTTTCTTGGTAGAAAACTAATCAAAGCTCGATCTGAGCAATTTTAAAATATTTCTTATCAGATCACGCTGCAACTCAACCAGTCGCTTCAGGACACCATGTTTCTTGGTAGAAAACTAATCAAAGCTCGATCTGAGCAAATTTAAAATATTTCTTCTCAGATCACGCTGCGATTCAGCCAGTCGCTTCAGGACACCATGTTTCTTGGTAGAAAACTAATCCAAGCTCGATGTGAGCAAATTTAAAATATTTCTTATCAGATCACGCTGCGAATAAACCAGTCGCTTCAGGACACCATGTTTCTTGGTAGAAAACTAATCAAAGCTGGATCTGAGCAAATTTAAAATATTTCTTCTCAGATCACGCTGCGATTCAACCAGTCGCTTCAGGACACCATGTTTCTTGGTAGAAAACTAATCTTAGCTCGATCTGAGCAAATTTAAAATATTTCTTATCAGATCACGCTGCGAATAAACCAGTCGCTTCAGGACACCATGTTTCTTGGTAGAAAACTAATCAAAGCTTGATCTGAGCAAATTTAAAATATTTCTTCTCAGATCACGCTGCGATTCAACCAGTCGCTTCAGGACACCATGTTTCTTGGTAGAAAACTAATCTTAGCTCGATCTGAGCAAATTTAAAATATTTCTTATCAGATCACGCTGCGAATAAACCAGTCGCTTCAGGACACCCATGTTTCTTGGTAGAAAACTAATCAAAGCTTGATCTGAGCAAATTTGAAATATTTCTTCTCAAATCACGCTGCAACTCAACAAGTGTCTTTAGCACACCCATGTTTCTTGGTAGAAAACTAATCAAAGCTCGATCTGAGCAAATTTAATATAATTTTTCTCAAATCACGCTGCAACTCAACCAGTGTCTTCAGCACACCCATATTTCTTGGTAGAAAACTAATCATAGCTTGATCTGAGCAAATTTAAAATATTTCTTTACAGATAACGCTGCGATTCAACCAGTCGCTTCAGGACACCCATATTTATTGGTAGAAAACTAATCCAAGCTCGATCTGAGCAAATTTAAAATATTTCTTCTCAAATCACGCTGCGATTCAACCACTCGCTTCAGGACACCATGTTTCTTGGTAGAAAACTAATCTAAGCTCGATCTGAGCAAATTTAAAATATTTCTTCTCAAATCACGCTGCAACTCAACCAGTCGCTTCAGGACACCATGTTTCTTGGTAGAAAACTAATACAAGCTCGATCTGAGCAAATTTAAAATATTTCTCCTCAGATCATGCTGCGATTCAACCAGTCGCTTCAGGACACCATGTTTCTTGGTAGAAAACTAATCAAAGCTCGATCTGAGCAATTTTAAAATATTTCTTATCAGATCACGCTGCAACTCAACCAGTCGCTTCAGGACACCATGTTTCTTGGTAGAAAACTAATCAAAGCTCGATCTGAGCAAATTTAAAATATTTCTTCTCAGATCACGCTGCGATTCAGCCAGTCGCTTCAGGACACCATGTTTCTTGGTAGAAAACTAATCCAAGCTCGATGTGAGCAAATTTAAAATATTTCTTATCAGATCACGCTGCGAATAAACCAGTCGCTTCAGGACACCATGTTTCTTGGTAGAAAACTAATCAAAGCTTGATCTGAGCAAATTTAAAATATTTCTTCTCAGATCACGCTGCGATTCAACCAGTCGCTTCAGGACACCATGTTTCTTGGTAGAAAACTAATCTTAGCTCGATCTGAGCAAATTTAAAATATTTCTTATCAGATCACGCTGCGAATAAACCAGTCGCTTCAGGACACCATGTTTCTTGGTAGAAAACTAATCAAAGCTTGATCTGAGCAAATTTAAAATATTTCTTCTCAGATCACGCTGCGATTCAACCAGTCGCTTCAGGACACCATGTTTCTTGGTAGAAAACTAATCTTAGCTCGATCTGAGCAAATTTAAAATATTTCTTATCAGATCACGCTGCGAATAAACCAGTCGCTTCAGGACACCATGTTTCTTGGTAGAAAACTAATCAAAGCTTGATCTGAGCAAATTTGAAATATTTCTTCTCAGATCACGCTACGATTCAACCAGTCGCTTCAGGACACCCATGTTTGTGATAGAAAACTAATCTAAGCTCGAATAAACCAGTCGCTTCAGGACACCATGTTTCTTGGTAGAAAACTAATCAAAGCTCGATCTGAGCAATTTTAAAATATTTCTTATCAGATCACGCTGCAACTCAACCAGTCGCTTCAGGACACCATGTTTCTTGGTAGAAAACTAATCAAAGCTCGATCTGAGCAAATTTAAAATATTTCTTCTCAGATCACGCTGCGATTCAGCCAGTCGCTTCAGGACACCATGTTTCTTGGTAGAAAACTAATCCAAGCTCGATGTGAGCAAATTTAAAATATTTCTTATCAGATCACGCTGCGAATAAACCAGTCGCTTCAGGACACCATGTTTCTTGGTAGAAAACTAATCAAAGCTGGATCTGAGCAAATTTAAAATATTTCTTCTCAGATCACGCTGCGATTCAACCAGTCGCTTCAGGACACCATGTTTCTTGGTAGAAAACTAATCTTAGCTCGATCTGAGCAAATTTAAAATATTTCTTATCAGATCACGCTGCGAATAAACCAGTCGCTTCAGGACACCATGTTTCTTGGTAGAAAACTAATCAAAGCTTGATCTGAGCAAATTTAAAATATTTCTTCTCAGATCACGCTGCGATTCAACCAGTCGCTTCAGGACACCATGTTTCTTGGTAGAAAACTAATCTTAGCTCGATCTGAGCAAATTTAAAATATTTCTTATCAGATCACGCTGCGAATAAACCAGTCGCTTCAGGACACCATGTTTCTTGGTAGAAAACTAATCAAAGCTTGATCTGAGCAAATTTGAAATATTTCTTCTCAAATCACGCTGCAACTCAACAAGTGTCTTTAGCACACCCATGTTTCTTGGTAGAAAACTAATCAAAGCTCGATCTGAGCAAATTTAATATAATTTTTCTCAAATCACGCTGCAACTCAACCAGTGTCTTCAGCACACCCATATTTCTTGGTAGAAAACTAATCATAGCTTGATCTGAGCAAATTTAAAATATTTCTTTACAGATAACGCTGCGATTCAACCAGTCGCTTCAGGACACCCATATTTATTGGTAGAAAACTAATCCAAGCTCGATCTGAGCAAATTTAAAATATTTCTTCTCAAATCACGCTGCGATTCAACCACTCGCTTCAGGACACCATGTTTCTTGGTAGAAAACTAATCTAAGCTCGATCTGAGCAAATTTAAAATATTTCTTCTCAAATCACGCTGCAACTCAACCAGTCGCTTCAGGACACCATGTTTCTTGGTAGAAAACTAATACAAGCTCGATCTGAGCAAATTTAAAATATTTCTTCTCAGATCATGCTGCGATTCAACCAGTCGCTTCAGGACACCATGTTTCTTGGTAGAAAACTAATCAAAGCTCGATCTGAGCAATTTTAAAATATTTCTTATCAGATCACGCTGCAACTCAACCAGTCGCTTCAGGACACCATGTTTCTTGGTAGAAAACTAATCAAAGCTCGATCTGAGCAAATTTAAAATATTTCTTCTCAGATCACGCTGCGATTCAGCCAGTCGCTTCAGGACACCATGTTTCTTGGTAGAAAACTAATCCAAGCTCGATGTGAGCAAATTTAAAATATTTCTTATCAGATCACGCTGCGAATAAACCAGTCGCTTCAGGACACCATGTTTCTTGGTAGAAAACTAATCAAAGCTTGATCTGAGCAAATTTAAAATATTTCTTCTCAGATCACGCTGCGATTCAACCAGTCGCTTCAGGACACCATGTTTCTTGGTAGAAAACTAATCTTAGCTCGATCTGAGCAAATTTAAAATATTTCTTATCAGATCACGCTGCGAATAAACCAGTCGCTTCAGGACACCATGTTTCTTGGTAGAAAACTAATCAAAGCTCGATCTGAGCAAATTTAAAATATTTCTTCTCAGATCACGCTGCGATTCAACCAGTCGCTTCAGGACACCATGTTTCTTGGTAGAAAACTAATCTTAGCTCGATCTGAGCAAATTTAAAATATTTCTTATCAGATCACGCTGCGAATAAACCAGTCGCTTCAGGACACCATGTTTCTTGGTAGAAAACTAATCAAAGCTTGATCTGAGCAAATTTGAAATATTTCTTCTCAGATCACGCTACGATTCAACCAGTCGCTTCAGGACACCCATGTTTGTGATAGAAAACTAATCTAAGCTCGAATAAACCAGTCGCTTCAGGACACCATGTTTCTTGGTAGAAAACTAATCAAAGCTTGATCTGAGCAAATTTAAAATATTTCTTCTCAGATCACGCTGCGATTCAACCAGTCGCTTCAGGACACCATGTTTGTGATAGAAAACTAATCTAAGCTCGATCTTAAAATCTGAGCAAATTTAAAATATTTCTTATCAGATCACGCTGCGAATAAACCAGTCGCTTCAGGACACCATGTTTCTTGGTAGAAAACTAATCAAAGCTTGATCTGAGCAAATTTGAAATATTTCTTCTCAGATCACGCTGCGATTCAACCAATTTGCTCGAATTTAAAATATTTCTTCTCAAATCACGCTGCAACCCAACAAGTGTCTTCAGCACACCCATATTTCTTGTTAGAAAACTAATCAAAGCTCGATCTGAGCAATTTTAAAATATTTTTTCTCAGATCACGCTGCGATTCAACCAGTCGCTTCAGGACACCATGTTTCTTGGTAGAAAACTAATCAAAGCTTGATCTGAGCAAATTTAAAATATTTCTTCTAAGATCACGCTGCGATTCAACCAGTCGCTTCAGCACTCCCACGTTTCTTGGTAGAAAACTAATCAAAGCTTGATCTGAACTGATTTAAAATATTTCTTCTCAAATCACGCTGCAACTCAACAAGTGTCTTCAGCACACCCATATTTCTTGGTAGAAAACTAATCAAAGCTCGATCTGAGCAATTTTAAAATATTTTTTCTCAGGTCACGCTGCGATTCAACCAGTCGCTTTAGGACACCCATAGTTCTTGGTACAAAACTAATCTTAGCTCGATCTGAGCAAATTTAAAATATTTCTTCTCAGATCACGCTGCAACTCAACAAGTGTCTTCAGCACACCCATGTTTCTTGGTAGAAAACTAATCTAAGCTCGATCTGAGCAAATTTAAAATATTTCTTCTCAAATCACGCAGCAACTCAACCAGTCGCTTCAGGACACCATGTTTCTTGGTAGAAAACTAATCAAAGCTTGATCTTAGCAAATTTAAAATATTTCTTCTCAGATCACGCTGCAACTCAACCAGTCGCTTCAGGACACCATGTTTCTCGGTAGAAAACTAATCAAAGCTTGATCTGAGCAAATTTAAAATATTTCTTCTCAGATCACGCTGCGATTCAACCATTCGCTTCAGGACACCATGTTTCTTGGTAGAAAACTAATCTAAGCTCGATCTGAGCAAATTTAAAATATTTCTTCTCAAATCACGCTGCAACTCAACAAGTGTCTTTAAGCACACCCATGTTTCTTGGTAGAAAACTAATCAAAGCTTGATCTGAACTGATTTAAAAAATTTCTTCTCAAATCACGCTGCGATTCAACCGGTCGCTTCAGCACACCAAGTTTCTTGGTAGAAAACTAATCAAAGCATGATCTGAGCAAATTGATAAATAATTTCTTCTCAGATCACGCTGCGATTCAACCAGTCGCTTTAGGACACCCATAATTCTTGGTACAAAACTAATCTTAGCTCGATCTGAACAAATTTAAAATAATTTTTCTCAAATCACGCTGCAACTCAACAAGTGTCTTTCGGCACACCCATTTTTCTTGGTACGAAACTAATCAAAGCTTGATCTGAGCAAATTTAAAATATTTCTTCTCAGATCACGCTGCGATTCAACCAGTCGCTTCAGCACACCCATGTTTCTTGGTAGAAAACTAATCAAAGCTCGATCTGAACTGATTTAAAATATTTCTTCTCAAATCACGCTGCAACTCAACAAGTGTCTTCAGCACACCCATATTTCTTGGTAGAAAACTAATCAAAGCTCGATCTGAGCAATTTTGAAATATTTCTTCTCAAATCACGCTGCGATTCAACCAGTCGCTTCAGGACACCCATGTTTGTGGTAGAAAACTAATCTAAGCTCGATCTGAGCAAATTTAAAATATTTCTTCTCAAATCACGCTGCAACTCAACAAGTGTCTTTAGCACACCCATGTTTCTTGGTAGAAAACTAATCAAAGCTCGATCTGAGCAAATTTAAAATAATTTTTCTCAAATCACGCTGCAACTCAACCAGTGTCTTCAGCACACCCATATTTCTTGGTAGAAAACTAATCAAAGCTCGATCTGAGCAAATTTAAAATATTTCTTTACAGATAACGCTGCGATTCAACCAGTCGCTTCAGGACACCCATATTTATTGGTAGAAAACTAATCAAAGCTCGATCTGAGCAAATTTAAAATATTTCTTATCAGATCACGCTGCGAATAAACCAGTCGCTTCAGGACACCATGTTTCTTGGTAGAAAACTAATCAAAGCTTGATCTGAGCAAATTTGAAATATTTCTTCTCAGATCACGCTGCGATTCAACCAGTCGCTTCAGGACACCCATGTTTGTGATAGAAAACTAATCTAAGCTCGATCTGAACTAATTTAAAATATTTCTTCTCAAATCACGCTGCAACCCAACAAGTGTCTTCAGCACACCCATATTTCTTGTTAGAAAACTAATCAAAGCTCGATCTGAGCAAATTTAAAATATTTCTTCTGAAATCACGCTGCTACTCAACCAGTCGCTTCAGGACACCATGTTTCTTGGTAGAAAACTAATCAAAGCTTGATCTGAACTGATTTAAAAAATTTCTTCTCAAATCACGCTGCGATTCAACCAGTCGCTTCAGCACACCAAGTTTCTTGGTAGAAAACTAATCAAAGCTTGGTCTGAGCAAATTTATAAATAATTTCTTCTCAGATCACGCTGCGATTCAACCAGTCGCTTCAGCACAACAAGTTTCTTGGTAGAAAACTAATCAAAGCTTGATCTGAGCAAATTTATAAATAATTTCTTCTCAGATCACGCTGCGATTCAACCAGTCCCTTTAGGACACCCATAATTCTTGGTACAAAACTAATCTTAGCTCGATCTGAGCAAATTTAAAATAATTTTTCTCAAATCACGCTGCAACTCAACAAGTGTCTTCGGCACACCCATTTTTATTGGTACGAAACTAATCAAAGCTTGATCTGAGCAAATTTAAAATATTTCTTCTCAGATCACGCTGCGATTCAACCAGTCGCTTCAGGACACCATGTTTCTTGGTAGAAAACTAATCAAAGCTTGATCTGAGCAAATTTAAAATATTTCTTCTCAGATCACGCTGCGATTCAACCAGTCGCTTCAGCACTCCCACGTTTCTTGGTAGAAAACTAATCAAAGCTTGATCTGAACTGATTTAAAATATTTCTTCTCAAATCACGCTGCAACTCAACAAGTGTCTTCAGCACACCCATATTTCTTGGTAGAAAACTAATCAAAGCTCGATCTGAGCAATTTTAAAATATTTTTTCTCAGGTCACGCTGCGATTCAACCAGTCGCTTTAGGACACCCATAGTTCTTGGTACAAAACTAATCTTAGCTCGATCTGAGCAAATTTAAAATATTTCTTCTCAGATCACGCTGCAACTCAACAAGTGTCTTCAGCACACCCATGTTTCTTGGTAGAAAACTAATCTAAGCTCGATCTGAGCAAATTTAAAATATTTCTTCTCAAATCACGCTGCAACTCAACCAGTCGCTTCAGGACACCATGTTTCTTGGTAGAAAACTAATCAAAGCTTGATCTGAGCAAATTTAAAATATTTCTTCTCAGATCACGCTGCGATTCAACCAGTCGCTTCAGGACACCCATGTTTCTTGGTAGAAAACTAATCTAAGCTCGATCTGAGCAAATTTAAAATATTTCTTCTCAAATCACGCTGCAACTCAACCAGTCGCTTCAGCACACCATGTTTCTTGGTAGAAAACTAATCAAAGCTTGATCTTAGCAAATTTAAAATATTTCTTCTCAGATCACGCTGCGATTCAACCAGTCGCTTCAGGACACCCATGTTTGTGGTAGAAAACTAATCTAAGCTCGATCTGAGCAAATTTAAAATATTTCTTCTCAAATCACGCTGCAACTCAACAAGTGTCTTCAGCACACCCATGTTTCTTGGTAGAAAACTAATCTAAGCTCGATCTGAGCAAATTTAAAATATTTCTTCTCAAATCACGCTGCAACTCAACCAGTCGCTTCAGGACACCATGTTTCTCGGTAGAAAACTAATCAAAGCTTGATCTGAGCAAATTTAAAATATTTCTTCTCAGATCACGCTGCGATTCAACCACTCGCTTCAGGACACCATGTTTCTTGGTAGAAAACTAATCTAAACTCGATCTGAGCAAATTTAAAATATTTCTTCTCAAATCACGCTGCAACTCAACAAGTGTCTTTAAGCACACCCATGTTTCTTGGTAGAAAACTAATCAAAGCTTGATCTGAACTGATTTAAAAAATTTCTTCTCAAATCACGCTGCGATTCAACCAGTCGCTTCAGCACAACAAGTTTCTTGGTAGAAAACTAATCAAAGCTTGATCTGAGCAAATTTATAAATAATTTCTTCTCAGATCACGCTGCGATTCAACCAGTCGCTTTAGGACACCCATAATTCTTGGTACAAAACTAATCTTAGCTCGATCTGAGCAAATTTAAAATAATTTTTCTCAAATCACGCTGCAACTCAACAAGTTTCTTCGGCACACCCATTTTTATTGGTACGAAACTAATCAAAGCTTGATCTGAGCAAATTTAAAATATTTCTTCTCAGATCACGCTGCGATTCAACCAGTCGCTTCAGCACACCCATGTTTCTTGGTAGAAAACTAATCAAAGCTCGATCTGAGCAATTTTAAAATATTTTTTCTCAAATCACGCTGCAACTCAACAAGTGTCTTCAGCACACCCATGTTTCTTGGTAGAAAACTAATCAATACTTGATCTGAACTGATTTAAAATATTTCTTGTTTCTTGGTAGAAAACTAATCTAAGCTCGATCTGAGCAAATTTAAAATATTTCTTCTCAAATCACGCTGCAACTCGACCAGTCGCTTCAGGACACCATGTTTCTTGGTAGAAAACTAATCAAAGCTTGATCTGAACTGATTTAAAATATTTCTTCTCAAATCACGCTGCAACTCAACAAGTGTCTTCAGCACACCCATATTTCTTGGTAGAAAACTAATCAAAGCTCGATCTGAGCAATTTTGAAATATTTCTTCTCAAATCACGCTGCGATTCAACCAGTCGCTTCAGGACACCCATGTTTGTGGTAGAAAACTAATCTAAGCTCGATCTGAGCAAATTTAAAATATTTCTTCTCAAATCACGCTGCAACTCAACAAGTGTCTTTAGCACACCCATGTTTCTTGGTAGAAAACTAATCAAAGCTCGATCTGAGCAAATTTAAAATAATTTTTCTCAAATCACGCTGCAACTCAACCAGTGTCTTCAGCACACCCATATTTCTTGGTAGAAAACTAATCAAAGCTCGATCTGAGCAAATTTAAAATATTTCTTTACAGATAACGCTGCGATTCAACCAGTCGCTTCAGGACACCCATATTTATTGGTAGAAAACTAATCCAAGCTCGATCTGAGCAAATTTAAAATATTTCTTTTGAAATCACGCTGCAACTCAACCAGTCGCTTCAGGACACCATGTTTCTTGGTAGAAAACTAATCAAAGCTTGATCTGAACTGATTTAAAAAATTTCTTTTCAAATCACGCTGCGATTCAACCAGTCGCTTCAGCACACCAAGTTTCTTGGTAGAAAACTAATCAAAGCTCGATCTGAGCAAATTTAAAATATTTCTTCTCAAATCACGCTGCAACTCAACAAGTGTCTTTAAGCACACCCATGTTTCTTGGTAGAAAACTAATCAAAGCTTGATCTGAACTGATTTAAAAAATTTCTTCTCAAATCACGCTGCAACTCAACCAGTGTCTTCAGCACACCCATGTTTCTTGGTAGAAAACTAATCTAAGCTCGATCTGAGCAAATTTAAAATATTTCTTCTCAAATCACGCTGCAACTCAACAAGTGTCTTTAAGCACACCCATGTTTCTTGGTAGAAAACTAATCAAAGCTTGATCTGAACTGATTTAAAAAATTTCTTCTCAAATCACGCTGCGATTCAACCAGTCGCTTCAGCACACCAAGTTTCTTGGTAGAAAACTAATCAAAGCTCGATCTGAGCAATTTTAAAATATTTTTTCTCAGATCACGCTGCGATTCAACCAGTCGCTTCAGGACACCATGTTTCTTGGTAGAAAACTAATCAAAGCTTGATCTGAGCAAATTTAAAATATTTCTTCTCAGATCACGCTGCGATTCAACCAGTCGCTTCAGCACTCCCACGTTTCTTGGTAGAAAACTAATCAAAGCTTGATCTGAACTGATTTAAAATATTTCTTCTCAAATCACGCTGCAACTCAACAAGTGTCTTCAGCACACCCATATTTCTTGGTAGAAAACTAATCAAAGCTCGATCTGAGCAATTTTAAAATATTTTTTCTCAGGTCACGCTGCGATTCAACCAGTCGCTTTAGGACACCCATAGTTCTTGGTACAAAACTAATCTTAGCTCGATCTGAGCAAATTTAAAATATTTCTTCTCAGATCACGCTGCAACTCAACAAGTGTCTTCAGCACACCCATGTTTCTTTGTAGAAAACTAATCTAAGCTCGATCTGAGCAAATTTAAAATATTTCTTCTCAAATCACGCTGCAACTCAACCAGTCGCTTCAGGACACCATGTTTCTTGGTAGAAAACTAATCAAAGCTTGATCTGAGCAAATTTAAAATATTTCTTCTCAGATCACGCTGCGATTCAACCAGTCGCTTCAGGACACCCATGTTTCTTGGTAGAAAACTAATCTAAGCTCGATCTGAGCAAATTTAAAATATTTCTTCTCAAATCACGCTGCAACTCAACCAGTCGCTTCAGCACACCATGTTTCTTGGTAGAAAACTAATCAACGCTTGATCTTAGCAAATTTAAAATATTTCTTCTCAGATCACGCTGCGATTCAACCAGTCGCTTCAGGACACCCATGTTTGTGGTAGAAAACTAATCTAAGCTCGATCTGAGCAAATTTAAAATATTTCTTCTCAAATCACGCTGCAACTCAACAAGTGTCTTCAGCACACCCATGTTTCTTGGTAGAAAACTAATCTAAGCTCGATCTGAGCAAATTTAAAATATTTCTTCTCAAATCACGCTGCAACTCAACCAGTCGCTTCAGGACACCATGTTTCTCGGTAGAAAACTAATCAAAGCTTGATCTGAGCAAATTTAAAATATTTCTTCTCAGATCACGCTGCGATTCAACCACTCGCTTCAGGACACCATGTTTCTTGGTAGAAAACTAATCTAAACTCGATCTGAGCAAATTTAAAATATTTCTTCTCAAATCACGCTGCAACTCAACAAGTGTCTTTAAGCACACCCATGTTTCTTGGTAGAAAACTAATCAAAGCTTGATCTGAACTGATTTAAAAAATTTCTTCTCAAATCACGCTGCGATTCAACCAGTCGCTTCAGGACACCATGTTTCTCGGTAGAAAACTAATCAAAGCTTGATCTGAGCAAATTTAAAATATTTCTTCTCAGATCACGCTGCGATTCAACCACTCGCTTCAGGACACCATGTTTCTTGGTAGAAAACTAATCTAAACTCGATCTGAGCAAATTTAAAATATTTCTTCTCAAATCACGCTGCAACTCAACAAGTGTCTTTAAGCACACCCATGTTTCTTGGTAGAAAACTAATCAAAGCTTGATCTGAGCAAATTTAAAATATTTCTTCTCAGATCACGCTGCGATTCAACCAGTCGCTTCAGGACACCCATGTTTGTGATAGAAAACTAATCTAAGCTCGATCTGAACTAATTTAAAATATTTCTTCTCAAATCACGCTGCAACTCAACAAGTGTCTTCAGCACACCCATATTTCTTGGTAGAAAACTAATCCAAGCTCGATCTAAGCAAATTTAAAATATTTCTTCTCAGATCACGCTGCGATTCAACCAGTCGCTTCAGGACACCCATGTTTGTGATAGAAAACTAATCTAATCTCGATCTGAGTAAATTTAAAATATTTCTTCTCAAATCACACTGCTACTCAACCAGTGTCTTCAGCACACCCATATTTCTGGTAGAAAACTAATCTAAGCTCGATCTGAGCAAATTTAAAATATTTCTTCTCAAATCACGCTGCAACTCAACAAGTGTTTTTAGCACACCCATGTTTCTTGGTAGAAAACTAATCAAAGCTCGATCTGAGCAAATTTAAAATAATTTTTCTCAAATCACGCTGCAACTCAACCAGTGTCTTCAGCACACCCATGTTTCTTGGTAGAAAACTAATCTAAGCTCGATCTGAGCAAATTTAAAATATTTCTTCTCAAATCACGCTGCAACTCAACAAGTGTCTTTAAGCACACCCATGTTTCTTGGTAGAAAACTAATCAAAGCTTGATCTGAGCAAATTTAAAATATTTCTTCTCAGATCACGCTGCGATTCAACCACTCGCTTCAGGACACCATGTTTCTTGGTAGAAAACTAATCTAAACTCGATCTGAGCAAATTTAAAATATTTCTTCTCAAATCACGCTGCAACTCAACAAGTGTCTTTAAGCACACCCATGTTTCTTGGTAGAAAACTAATCAAAGCTTGATCTGAACTGATTTAAAAAATTTCTTCTCAAATCACGCTGCGATTCAACCAGTCGCTTCAGCACAACAAGTTTCTTGGTAGAAAACTAATCAAAGCTTGATCTGAGCAAATTTATAAATAATTTCTTCTCAGATCACGCTGCGATTCAACCAGTCCCTTTAGGACACCCATAATTCTTGGTACAAAACTAAACTTAGCTCGATCTGAGCAAATTTAAAATAATTTTTCTCAAATCACGCTGCAACTCAACAAGTGTCTTCGGCACACCCATTTTTATTGGTACGAAACTAATCAAAGCTTGATCTGAGCAAATTTAAAATATTTCTTCTCAGATCACGCTGCGATTCAACCAGTCGCTTCAGGACACCATGTTTCTTGGTAGAAAACTAATCAAAGCTTGATCTGAGCAAATTTAAAATATTTCTTCTCAGATCACGCTGCGATTCAACCAGTCGCTTCAGCACTCCCACGTTTCTTGGTAGAAAACTAATCAAAGCTTGATCTGAACTGATTTAAAATATTTCTTCTCAAATCACGCTGCAACTCAACAAGTGTCTTCAGCACACCCATATTTCTTGGTAGAAAACTAATCAAAGCTCGATCTGAGCAATTTTAAAATATTTTTTCTCAGGTCACGCTGCGATTCAACCAGTCGCTTTAGGACACCCATAGTTCTTGGTACAAAACTAATCTTAGCTCGATCTGAGCAAATTTAAAATATTTCTTCTCAGATCACGCTGCAACTCAACAAGTGTCTTCAGCACACCCATGTTTCTTGGTAGAAAACTAATCTAAGCTCGATCTGAGCAAATTTAAAATATTTCTTCTCAAATCACGCTGCAACTCAACCAGTCGCTTCAGGACACCATGTTTCTTGGTAGAAAACTAATCAAAGCTTGATCTGAGCAAATTTAAAATATTTCTTCTCAGATCACGCTGCGATTCAACCAGTCGCTTCAGGACACCCATGTTTCTTGGTAGAAAACTAATCTAAGCTCGATCTGAGCAAATTTAAAATATTTCTTCTCAAATCACGCTGCAACTCAACCAGTCGCTTCAGCACACCATGTTTCTTGGTAGAAAACTAATCAAAGCTTGATCTTAGCAAATTTAAAATATTTCTTCTCAGATCACGCTGCGATTCAACCAGTCGCTTCAGGACACCCATGTTTGTGGTAGAAAACTAATCTAAGCTCGATCTGAGCAAATTTAAAATATTTCTTCTCAAATCACGCTGCAACTCAACAAGTGTCTTCAGCACACCCATGTTTCTTGGTAGAAAACTAATCTAAGCTCGATCTGAGCAAATTTAAAATATTTCTTCTCAAATCACGCTGCAACTCAACCAGTCGCTTCAGGACACCATGTTTCTCGGTAGAAAACTAATCAAAGCTTGATCTGAGCAAATTTAAAATATTTCTTCTCAGATCACGCTGCGATTCAACCACTCGCTTCAGGACACCATGTTTCTTGGTAGAAAACTAATCTAAACTCGATCTGAGCAAATTTAAAATATTTCTTCTCAAATCACGCTGCAACTCAACAAGTGTCTTTAAGCACACCCATGTTTCTTGGTAGAAAACTAATCAAAGCTTGATCTGAACTGATTTAAAAAATTTCTTCTCAAATCACGCTGCGATTCAACCAGTCGCTTCAGCACAACAAGTTTCTTGGTAGAAAACTAATCAAAGCTTGATCTGAGCAAATTTATAAATAATTTCTTCTCAGATCACGCTGCGATTCAACCAGTCGCTTTAGGACACCCATAATTCTTGGTACAAAACTAATCTTAGCTCGATCTGAGCAAATTTAAAATAATTTTTCTCAAATCACGCTGCAACTCAACAAGTTTCTTCGGCACACCCATTTTTATTGGTACGAAACTAATCAAAGCTTGATCTGAGCAAATTTAAAATATTTCTTCTCAGATCACGCTGCGATTCAACCAGTCGCTTCAGCACACCCATGTTTCTTGGTAGAAAACTAATCAAAGCTCGATCTGAGCAATTTTAAAATATTTTTTCTCAAATCACGCTGCAACTCAACAAGTGTCTTCAGCACACCCATGTTTCTTGGTAGAAAACTAATCAATACTTGATCTGAACTGATTTAAAATATTTCTTGTTTCTTGGTAGAAAACTAATCTAAGCTCGATCTGAGCAAATTTAAAATATTTCTTCTCAAATCACGCTGCAACTCGACCAGTCGCTTCAGGACACCATGTTTCTTGGTAGAAAACTAATCAAAGCTTGATCTGAACTGATTTAAAATATTTCTTCTCAAATCACGCTGCAACTCAACAAGTGTCTTCAGCACACCCATATTTCTTGGTAGAAAACTAATCAAAGCTCGATCTGAGCAATTTTGAAATATTTCTTCTCAAATCACGCTGCGATTCAACCAGTCGCTTCAGGACACCCATGTTTGTGGTAGAAAACTAATCTAAGCTCGATCTGAGCAAATTTAAAATATTTCTTCTCAAATCACGCTGCAACTCAACAAGTGTCTTTAGCACACCCATGTTTCTTGGTAGAAAACTAATCAAAGCTCGATCTGAGCAAATTTAAAATAATTTTTCTCAAATCACGCTGCAACTCAACCAGTGTCTTCAGCACACCCATATTTCTTGGTAGAAAACTAATCAAAGCTCGATCTGAGCAAATTTAAAATATTTCTTTACAGATAACGCTGCGATTCAACCAGTCGCTTCAGGACACCCATATTTATTGGTAGAAAACTAATCCAAGCTCGATCTGAGCAAATTTAAAATATTTCTTTTGAAATCACGCTGCAACTCAACCAGTCGCTTCAGGACACCATGTTTCTTGGTAGAAAACTAATCAAAGCTTGATCTGAACTGATTTAAAAAATTTCTTTTCAAATCACGCTGCGATTCAACCAGTCGCTTCAGCACACCAAGTTTCTTGGTAGAAAACTAATCAAAGCTCGATCTGAGCAAATTTAAAATATTTCTTCTCAAATCACGCTGCAACTCAACAAGTGTCTTTAAGCACACCCATGTTTCTTGGTAGAAAACTAATCAAAGCTTGATCTGAACTGATTTAAAAAATTTCTTCTCAAATCACGCTGCAACTCAACCAGTGTCTTCAGCACACCCATGTTTCTTGGTAGAAAACTAATCTAAGCTCGATCTGAGCAAATTTAAAATATTTCTTCTCAAATCACGCTGCAACTCAACAAGTGTCTTTAAGCACACCCATGTTTCTTGGTAGAAAACTAATCAAAGCTTGATCTGAACTGATTTAAAAAATTTCTTCTCAAATCACGCTGCGATTCAACCAGTCGCTTCAGCACACCAAGTTTCTTGGTAGAAAACTAATCAAAGCTCGATCTGAGCAATTTTAAAATATTTTTTCTCAGATCACGCTGCGATTCAACCAGTCGCTTCAGGACACCATGTTTCTTGGTAGAAAACTAATCAAAGCTTGATCTGAGCAAATTTAAAATATTTCTTCTCAGATCACGCTGCGATTCAACCAGTCGCTTCAGCACTCCCACGTTTCTTGGTAGAAAACTAATCAAAGCTTGATCTGAACTGATTTAAAATATTTCTTCTCAAATCACGCTGCAACTCAACAAGTGTCTTCAGCACACCCATATTTCTTGGTAGAAAACTAATCAAAGCTCGATCTGAGCAATTTTAAAATATTTTTTCTCAGGTCACGCTGCGATTCAACCAGTCGCTTTAGGACACCCATAGTTCTTGGTACAAAACTAATCTTAGCTCGATCTGAGCAAATTTAAAATATTTCTTCTCAGATCACGCTGCAACTCAACAAGTGTCTTCAGCACACCCATGTTTCTTTGTAGAAAACTAATCTAAGCTCGATCTGAGCAAATTTAAAATATTTCTTCTCAAATCACGCTGCAACTCAACCAGTCGCTTCAGGACACCATGTTTCTTGGTAGAAAACTAATCAAAGCTTGATCTGAGCAAATTTAAAATATTTCTTCTCAGATCACGCTGCGATTCAACCAGTCGCTTCAGGACACCCATGTTTCTTGGTAGAAAACTAATCTAAGCTCGATCTGAGCAAATTTAAAATATTTCTTCTCAAATCACGCTGCAACTCAACCAGTCGCTTCAGCACACCATGTTTCTTGGTAGAAAACTAATCAACGCTTGATCTTAGCAAATTTAAAATATTTCTTCTCAGATCACGCTGCGATTCAACCAGTCGCTTCAGGACACCCATGTTTGTGGTAGAAAACTAATCTAAGCTCGATCTGAGCAAATTTAAAATATTTCTTCTCAAATCACGCTGCAACTCAACAAGTGTCTTCAGCACACCCATGTTTCTTGGTAGAAAACTAATCTAAGCTCGATCTGAGCAAATTTAAAATATTTCTTCTCAAATCACGCTGCAACTCAACCAGTCGCTTCAGGACACCATGTTTCTCGGTAGAAAACTAATCAAAGCTTGATCTGAGCAAATTTAAAATATTTCTTCTCAGATCACGCTGCGATTCAACCACTCGCTTCAGGACACCATGTTTCTTGGTAGAAAACTAATCTAAACTCGATCTGAGCAAATTTAAAATATTTCTTCTCAAATCACGCTGCAACTCAACAAGTGTCTTTAAGCACACCCATGTTTCTTGGTAGAAAACTAATCAAAGCTTGATCTGAACTGATTTAAAAAATTTCTTCTCAAATCACGCTGCGATTCAACCAGTCGCTTCAGCACACCAAGTTTCTTGGTAGAAAACTAATCAAAGCTTGATCTGAGCAAATTTATAAATAATTTCTTCTCAGATCACGCTGCGATTCAACCAGTCGCTTTAGGACACCCATAATTCTTGGTACAAAACTAATCTTAGCTCGATCTGAGCAAATTTAAAATAATTTTTCTCAAATCACGCTGCAACTCAACAAGTGTCTTTAAACACCCATTTTTCTTGGTACGAAACTAATCAAAGCTTGATCTGAGCAAATTTAAAATATTTCTTCTCAGATCACGCTGCGATTCAACCAGTCGCTTCAGCACACCCATGTTTCTTGGTAGAAAACTAATCAAAGCTTGATCTGAACTGATTTAAAATATTTCTTCTCAAATCACGCTGCAACTCAACAAGTGTCTTCAGCACACCCATATTTCTTGGTAGAAAACTAATCAAAGCTCGATCTGAGCAATTTTAAAATATTTCTTCTCAAATCACGCTGCGATTCAACCAGTCGCTTCAGGACACCATGTTTCTTGGTAGAAAACTAATCAAAGCTTGATCTTAGCAAATTTAAAATATTTCTTCTCAGATCACGCTGCGATTCAACCAGTCGCTTCAGGACACCCATGTTTGTGGTAGAAAACTAATCTAAGCTCGATCTGAGCAAATTTAAAATATTTCTTCTCAAATCACGCTGCAACTCAACAAGTGTCTTCAGCACACCCATGTTTCTTGGTAGAAAACTAATCTAAGCTCGATCTGAGCAAATTTAAAATATTTCTTCTCAAATCACGCTGCAACTCAACCAGTCGCTTCAGGACACCATGTTTCTCGGTAGAAAACTAATCAAAGCTTGATCTGAGCAAATTTAAAATATTTCTTCTCAGATCACGCTGCGATTCAACCACTCGCTTCAGGACACCATGTTTCTTGGTAGAAAACTAATCTAAACTCGATCTGAGCAAATTTAAAATATTTCTTCTCAAATCACGCTGCAACTCAACAAGTGTCTTTAAGCACACCCATGTTTCTTGGTAGAAAACTAATCAAAGCTTGATCTGAACTGATTTAAAAAATTTCTTCTCAAATCACGCTGCGATTCAACCAGTCGCTTCAGCACACCAAGTTTCTTGGTAGAAAACTAATCAAAGCTTGATCTGAGCAAATTTATAAATAATTTCTTCTCAGATCACGCTGCGATTCAACCAGTCGCTTTAGGACACCCATAATTCTTGGTACAAAACTAATC
Organism: Asterias amurensis; assembly: GCF_032118995.1. Lineage (NCBI taxonomy): Eukaryota > Metazoa > Echinodermata > Asteroidea > Forcipulatida > Asteriidae > Asterias > Asterias amurensis. The sequence goes on from NC_092659.1 coordinate 11,263,036, forward strand.
TTAGCTCGATCTGAGCAAATTTAAAATAATTTTTCTCAAATCACGCTGCAACTCAACAAGTGTCTTTAAACACCCATTTTTCTTGGTACGAAACTAATCAAAGCTTGATCTGAGCAAATTTAAAATATTTCTTCTCAGATCACGCTGCGATTCAACCAGTCGCTTCAGCACACCCATGTTTCTTGGTAGAAAACTAATCAAAGCTTGATCTGAACTGATTTAAAATATTTCTTCTCAAATCACGCTGCAACTCAACAAGTGTCTTCAGCACACCCATATTTCTTGGTAGAAAACTAATCAAAGCTCGATCTGAGCAATTTTAAAATATTTCTTCTCAAATCACGCTGCGATTCAACCAGTCGCTTCAGGACACCCATGTTTGTGGTAGAAAACTAATCTAAGCTCGATCTGAGCAAATTTAAAAAATTTCTTCTCAAATCACGCTGCAACTCAACAAGTGTCTTTAGCACACCCATGTTTCTTGGTAGAAAACTAATCAAAGCTCGATCTGAGCAAATTTAAAATAATTTTTCTCAAATCACGCTGCAACTCAACCAGTCGCTTCAGGACACCATGTTTCTCGGTAGAAAACTAATCAAAGCTTGATCTGAGCAAATTTAAAATATTTCTTCTCAGATCACGCTGCGATTCAACCACTCGCTTCAGGACACCATGTTTCTTGGTAGAAAACTAATCTAAACTCGATCTGAGCAAATTTAAAATATTTCTTCTCAAATCACGCTGCAACTCAACAAGTGTCTTTAAGCACACCCATGTTTCTTGGTAGAAAACTAATCAAAGCTTGATCTGAGCAAATTTAAAATATTTCTTCTCAGATCACGCTGCGATTCAACCAGTCGCTTCAGGACACCCATGTTTGTGATAGAAAACTAATCTAAGCTCGATCTGAACTAATTTAAAATATTTCTTCTCAAATCACGCTGCAACTCAACAAGTGTCTTCAGCACACCCATATTTCTTGGTAGAAAACTAATCCAAGCTCGATCTAAGCAAATTTAAAATATTTCTTCTCAGATCACGCTGCGATTCAACCAGTCGCTTCAGGACACCCATGTTTGTGATAGAAAACTAATCTAATCTCGATCTGAGTAAATTTAAAATATTTCTTCTCAAATCACACTGCTACTCAACCAGTGTCTTCAGCACACCCATATTTCTGGTAGAAAACTAATCTAAGCTCGATCTGAGCAAATTTAAAATATTTCTTCTCAAATCACGCTGCAACTCAACAAGTGTTTTTAGCACACCCATGTTTCTTGGTAGAAAACTAATCAAAGCTCGATCTGAGCAAATTTAAAATAATTTTTCTCAAATCACGCTGCAACTCAACCAGTGTCTTCAGCACACCCATGTTTCTTGGTAGAAAACTAATCTAAGCTCGATCTGAGCAAATTTAAAATATTTCTTCTCAAATCACGCTGCAACTCAACAAGTGTCTTTAAGCACACCCATGTTTCTTGGTAGAAAACTAATCAAAGCTTGATCTGAGCAAATTTAAAATATTTCTTCTCAGATCACGCTGCGATTCAACCACTCGCTTCAGGACACCATGTTTCTTGGTAGAAAGCTAATCTAAACTCGATCTGAGCAAATTTAAAATATTTCTTCTCAAATCACGCTGCAACTCAACAAGTGTCTTTAAGCACACCCATGTTTCTTGGTAGAAAACTAATCAAAGCTTGATCTGAACTGATTTAAAAAATTTCTTCTCAAATCACGCTGCGATTCAACCAGTCGCTTCAGCACAACAAGTTTCTTGGTAGAAAACTAATCAAAGCTTGATCTGAGCAAATTTATAAATAATTTCTTCTCAGATCACGCTGCGATTCAACCAGTCCCTTTAGGACACCCATAATTCTTGGTACAAAACTAATCTTAGCTCGATCTGAGCAAATTTAAAATAATTTTTCTCAAATCACGCTGCAACTCAACAAGTGTCTTCGGCACACCCATTTTTATTGGTACGAAACTAATCAAAGCTTGATCTGAGCAAATTTAAAATATTTCTTCTCAGATCACGCTGCGATTCAACCAGTCGCTTCAGGACACCATGTTTCTTGGTAGAAAACTAATCAAAGCTTGATCTGAGCAAATTTAAAATATTTCTTCTCAGATCACGCTGCGATTCAACCAGTCGCTTCAGCACTCCCACGTTTCTTGGTAGAAAACTAATCAAAGCTTGATCTGAACTGATTTAAAATATTTCTTCTCAAATCACGCTGCAACTCAACAAGTGTCTTCAGCACACCCATATTTCTTGGTAGAAAACTAATCAAAGCTCGATCTGAGCAATTTTAAAATATTTTTTCTCAGGTCACGCTGCGATTCAACCAGTCGCTTTAGGACACCCATAGTTCTTGGTACAAAACTAATCTTAGCTCGATCTGAGCAAATTTAAAATATTTCTTCTCAGATCACGCTGCAACTCAACAAGTGTCTTCAGCACACCCATGTTTCTTGGTAGAAAACTAATCTAAGCTCGATCTGAGCAAATTTAAAATATTTCTTCTCAAATCACGCTGCAACTCAACCAGTCGCTTCAGGACACCATGTTTCTTGGTAGAAAACTAATCAAAGCTTGATCTGAGCAAATTTAAAATATTTCTTCTCAGATCACGCTGCGATTCAACCAGTCGCTTCAGGACACCCATGTTTCTTGGTAGAAAACTAATCTAAGCTCGATCTGAGCAAATTTAAAATATTTCTTCTCAAATCACGCTGCAACTCAACCAGTCGCTTCAGCACACCATGTTTCTTGGTAGAAAACTAATCAAAGCTTGATCTTAGCAAATTTAAAATATTTCTTCTCAGATCACGCTGCGATTCAACCAGTCGCTTCAGGACACCCATGTTTGTGGTAGAAAACTAATCTAAGCTCGATCTGAGCAAATTTAAAATATTTCTTCTCAAATCACGCTGCAACTCAACAAGTGTCTTCAGCACACCCATGTTTCTTGGTAGAAAACTAATCTAAGCTCGATCTGAGCAAATTTAAAATATTTCTTCTCAAATCACGCTGCAACTCAACCAGTCGCTTCAGGACACCATGTTTCTCGGTAGAAAACTAATCAAAGCTTGATCTGAGCAAATTTAAAATATTTCTTCTCAGATCACGCTGCGATTCAACCACTCGCTTCAGGACACCATGTTTCTTGGTAGAAAACTAATCTAAACTCGATCTGAGCAAATTTAAAATATTTCTTCTCAAATCACGCTGCAACTCAACAAGTGTCTTTAAGCACACCCATGTTTCTTGGTAGAAAACTAATCAAAGCTTGATCTGAACTGATTTAAAAAATTTCTTCTCAAATCACGCTGTGATTCAACCAGTCGCTTCAGCACAACAAGTTTCTTGGTAGAAAACTAATCAAAGCTTGATCTGAGCAAATTTATAAATAATTTCTTCTCAGATCACGCTGCGATTCAACCAGTCGCTTTAGGACACCCATAATTCTTGGTACAAAACTAATCTTAGCTCGATCTGAGCAAATTTAAAATAATTTTTCTCAAATCACGCTGCAACTCAACAAGTTTCTTCGGCACACCCATTTTTATTGGTACGAAACTAATCAAAGCTTGATCTGAGCAAATTTAAAATATTTCTTCTCAGATCACGCTGCGATTCAACCAGTCGCTTCAGCACACCCATGTTTCTTGGTAGAAAACTAATCAAAGCTCGATCTGAGCAATTTTAAAATATTTTTTCTCAAATCACGCTGCAACTCAACAAGTGTCTTCAGCACACCCATGTTTCTTGGTAGAAAACTAATCAATACTTGATCTGAACTGATTTAAAATATTTCTTGTTTCTTGGTAGAAAACTAATCTAAGCTCGATCTGAGCAAATTTAAAATATTTCTTCTCAAATCACGCTGCAACTCGACCAGTCGCTTCAGGACACCATGTTTCTTGGTAGAAAACTAATCAAAGCTTGATCTGAGCAAATTTAAAATATTTCTTCTCAGATCACGCTGCGATTCAACCACTCGCTTCAGGACACCATGTTTCTTGGTAGAAAACTAATCTAAGCTCGATCTGAGCAAATTTAAAATATTTCTTCTCAAATCACGCTGCAACTCAACAAGTGTCTTTAAGCACACCCATGTTTCTTGGTAGAAAACTAATCAAAGCTTGATCTGAACTGATTTAAAAAATTTCTTCTCAAATCACGCTGCGATTCAACCAGTCGCTTCAGCACACCAAGTTTCTTGGTAGAAAACTAATCAAAGCTTGATCTGAGCAAATTTATAAATAATTTCTTCTCAGATCACGCTGCGATTCAACCAGTCGCTTTAGGACACCCATAATTCTTGGTACAAAACTAATCTTAGCTCGATCTGAGCAAATTTAAAATAATTTTTCTCAAATCACGCTGCAACTCAACAAGTGTCTTTCGGCACACCCATTTTTCTTGGTACGAAACTAATCAAAGCTTGATCTGAACTGATTTAAAATATTTCTTCTCAAATCACGCTGCAACTCAACAAGTGTCTTCAGCACACCCATATTTCTTGGTAGAAAACTAATCAAAGCTCGATCTGAGCAATTTTAAAATATTTCTTCTCAAATCACGCTGCGATTCAACCAGTCGCTTCAGGACACCCATGTTTGTGGTAGAAAACTAATCTAAGCTCGATCTGAGCAAATTTAAAATATTTCTTTACAGATAACGCTGCGATTCAACCAGTCGCTTCAGGACACCCATATTTATTGGTAGAAAACTAATCCAAGCTCGATCTGAGCAAATTTAAAATATTTCTTCTGAAATCACGCTGCAACTCAACCAGTCGCTTCAGGACACCATGTTTCTTGGTAGAAAACTAATCAAAGCTTGATCTGAACTGATTTAAAAAATTTCTTTTCAAATCACGCTGCGATTCAACCAGTCGCTTCAGCACACCAAGTTTCTTGGTAGAAAACTAATCAAAGCTTGATCTGAGCAAATTTATAAATAATTTCTTCTCAGATCACGCTGCGATTCAACCAGTCGCTTTAGGACACCCATAATTCTTGGTACAAAACTAATCTTAGCTCGATCTGAGCAAATTTAAAATAATTTTTCTCAAATCACGCTGCAACTCAACAAGTGTCTTCGGCACACCCATTTTTATTGGTACGAAACTAATCAAAGCTTGATCTGAGCAAATTTAAAATATTTCTTCTCAGATCACGCTGCGATTCAACCAGTCGCTTCAGCACACCCATGTTTCTTGGTAGAAAACTAATCAAAGCTCGATCTGAGCAATTTTAAAATATTTTTTCTCAAATCACGCTGCAACTCAACAAGTGTCTTCAGCACACCCATGTTTCTTGGTAGAAAACTAATCAAAGCTTGATCTGAACTGATTTAAAATATTTCTTGTTTCTTGGTAGAAAACTAATCTAAGCTCGATCTGAGCAAATTTAAAATATTTCTTCTCAAATCACGCTGCAACTCAACCAGTCGCTTCAGGACACCATGTTTCTTGGTAGAAAACTAATCAAAGCTTGATCTGAGCGAATTTAAAATATTTCTTCTCAGATCACGCTGCGATTCAACCAGTCGCTTCAGGACACCCATGTTTGTGGTAGAAAACTAATCTAAGCTCGATCTGAGCAAATTTAAAATATTTCTTCTCAAATCACGCTGCAACTCAACAAGTGTCTTCAGCACACCCATGTTTCTTGGTAGAAAACTAATCTAAGCTCGATCTGAGCAAATTTAAAATATTTCTTCTCAAATCACGCTGCAACTCAACCAGTCGCTTCAGGACACCATGTTTCTTGGTAGAAAACTAATCAAAGCTCGATCTGAGCAAATTTAAAATATTTCTTCTCAAATCACGCTGCAACTCAACAAGTGTCTTCAGTACACCCATATTTCTTGGTAGAAAACTAATCTAAGCTCGATCTGAGCAAATTTAAAATATTTCTTCTCAGGTCACGCTGCTATTCAACCAGTCGCTTCAGGACACCATGTTTCTTGGTAGAAAACTAATCAAAGCTTGATCTGAGCAAATTTAAAATATTTCTTCTCAGATCACGCTGTGAATAAACCAGTCGCTTCAGGACACCATGTTTCTTGGTAGAAAACTAATCAAAGCTTGATCTGAGCAAATTTAAAATATTTCTTCTCAGATCACGCTGCGATTCAACCAGTCGCTTCAGGACACCCATGTTTGTGATAGAAAACTAATCTAATCTCGATCTGAGTAAATTTAAAATATTTCTTCTCAAATCACACTGCTACTCAACCAGTGTCTTCAGCACACCCATATTTCTGGTAGAAAACTAATCTAAGCTCGATCTGAGCAAATTTAAAATATTTCTTCTCAAATCACGCTGCAACTCAACAAGTGTCTTTAGCACACCCATGTTTCTTGGTAGAAAACTAATCAAAGCTCGATCTGAGCAAATTTAAAATATTTCTTCTGAAATCACGCTGCAACTCAACCAGTCGCTTCAGGACACCATGTTTCTTGGTAGAAAACTAATCAAAGCTTGATCTGAACTGATTTAAAAAATTTCTTCTCAAATCACGCTGCGATTCAACCAGTCGCTTTAGGACACCCATAATTCTTGGTACAAAACTAATCTTAGCTCGATCTGAGCAAATTTAAAATAATTTTTCTCAAATCACGCTGCAACTCAACAAGTGTCTTCAGCACACCCATGTTTCTTGGTAGAAAACTAATCAAAGCTTGATCTGAACTGATTTAAAATATTTCTTGTTTCTTGGTAGAAAACTAATCTAAGCTCGATCTGAGCAAATTTAAAATATTTCTTCTCAAATCACGCTGCAACTCAACCAGTCGCTTCAGGACACCATGTTTCTTGGTAGAAAACTAATCAAAGCTTGATCTGAGCGAATTTAAAATATTTCTTCTCAGATCACGCTGCGATTCAACCAGTCGCTTCAGGACACCCATGTTTGTGGTAGAAAACTAATCTAAGCTCGATCTGAGCAAATTTAAAATATTTCTTCTCAAATCACGCTGCAACTCAACAAGTGTCTTCAGCACACCCATGTTTCTTGGTAGAAAACTAATCTAAGCTCGATCTGAGCAAATTTAAAATATTTCTTCTCAAATCACGCTGCAACTCAACCAGTCGCTTCAGGACACCATGTTTCTTGGTAGAAAACTAATCAAAGCTCGATCTGAGCAAATTTAAAATATTTCTTCTCAAATCACGCTGCAACTCAACAAGTGTCTTCAGTACACCCATATTTCTTGGTAGAAAACTAATCTAAGCTCGATCTGAGCAAATTTAAAATATTTCTTCTTAGGTCACGCTGCTATTCAACCAGTCGCTTCAGGACACCATGTTTCTTGGTAGAAAACTAATCAAAGCTTGATCTGAGCAAATTTAAAATATTTCTTCTCAGATCACGCTGTGAATAAACCAGTCGCTTCAGGACACCATGTTTCTTGGTAGAAAACTAATCAAAGCTTGATCTGAGCAAATTTAAAATATTTCTTCTCAGATCACGCTGCGATTCAACCAGTCGCTTCAGGACACCCATGTTTGTGATAGAAAACTAATCTAATCTCGATCTGAGTAAATTTAAAATATTTCTTCTCAAATCACACTGCTACTCAACAAGTGTCTTTAGCACACCCATGTTTCTTGGTAGAAAACTAATCAAAGCTCGATCTGAGCAAATTTAAAATATTTCTTCTGAAATCACGCTGCAACTCAACCAGTCGCTTCAGGACACCATGTTTCTTGGTAGAAAACTAATCAAAGCTTGATCTGAACTGATTTAAAAAATTTCTTCTCAAATCACGCTGCGATTCAACCAGTCGCTTTAGGACACCCATAATTCTTGGTACAAAACTAATCTTAGCTCGATCTGAGCAAATTTAAAATAATTTTTCTCAAATCACGCTGCAACTCAACAAGTGTCTTCGGCACACCCATTTTTATTGGTACGAAACTAATCAAAGCTTGATCTGAGCAAATTTAAAATATTTCTTCTCAGATCACGCTGCGATTCAACCAGTCGCTTCAGCACACCCATGTTTCTTGGTAGAAAACTAATCAATGCTCGATCTGAGCAATTTTAAAATATTTTTTCTCAAATCACGCTGCAACTCAACAAGTGTCTTCAGCACACCCATGTTTCTTGGTAGAAAACTAATCAAAGCTTGATCTGAACTGATTTAAAATATTTCTTGTTTCTTGGTAGAAAACTAATCTAAGCTCGATCTGAGCAAATTTAAAATATTTCTTCTCAAATCACGCTGCAACTCGACCAGTCGCTTCAGGACACCATGTTTCTTGGTAGAAAACTAATCAAAGCTTGATCTGAGCAAATTTAAAATATTTCTTCTCAGATCACGCTGCGATTCAACCACTCGCTTCAGGACACCATGTTTCTTGGTAGAAAACTAATCTAAGCTCGATCTGAGCAAATTTAAAATATTTCTTCTCAAATCACGCTGCAACTCAACAAGTGTCTTCAGCACACCCATATTTCTTGGTAGAAAACTAATCAAAGCTCGATCTGAGCAATTTTAAAATATTTCTTCTCAAATCACGCTGCGATTCAACCAGTCGCTTCAGGACACCCATGTTTGTGGTAGAAAACTAATCTAAGCTCGATCTGAGCAAATTTAAAATATTTCTTCTCAAATCACGCTGCAACTCAACAAGTGTCTTTAGCACACCCATGTTTCTTGGTAGAAAACTAATCAAAGCTCGATCTGAGCAAATTTAAAATATTTCTTCTGAAATCACGCTGCAACTCAACCAGTCGCTTCAGGACACCATGTTTCTTGGTAGAAAACTAATCAAAGCTTGATCTGAACTGATTTAAAAAATTTCTTCTCAAATCACGCTGCGATTCAACCAGTCGCTTTAGGACACCCATAATTCTTGGTACAAAACTAATCTTAGCTCGATCTGAGCAAATTTAAAATAATTTTTCTCAAATCACGCTGCAACTCAACAAGTGTCTTCGGCACACCCATTTTTATTGGTACGAAACTAATCAAAGCTTGATCTGAGCAAATTTAAAATATTTCTTCTCAGATCACGCTGCGATTCAACCAGTCGCTTCAGCACACCCATGTTTCTTGGTAGAAAACTAATCAATGCTCGATCTGAGCAATTTTAAAATATTTCTTCTCAAATCACGCTGCAACTCAACCAGTCGCTTCAGCACACCCATGTTTCTTGGTAGAAAACTAATCAAAGCTTGATCTGAACTGATTTAAAATATTTCTTGTTTCTTGGTAGAAAACTAATCTAAGCTCGATCTGAGCAAATTTAAAATATTTCTTCTCAAATCACGCTGCAACTCGACCAGTCGCTTCAGCACACCCATATTTCTTGGTAGAAAACTAATCAAAGCTCGATCTGAGCAATTTTAAAATATTTCTTCTCAAATCACGCTGCGATTCAACCAGTCGCTTCAGGACACCCATGTTTGTGGTAGAAAACTAATCTAAGCTCGATCTGAGCAAATTTAAAATATTTCTTCTCAAATCACGCTGCAACTCAACAAGTGTCTTTAGCACACCCATGTTTCTTGGTAGAAAACTAATCAAAGCTTGATCTGAACTGATTTAAAATATTTCTTGTTTCTTGGTAGAAAACTAATCTAAGCTCGATCTGAGCAAATTTAAAATATTTCTTCTCAAATCACGCTGCAACTCAACCAGTCGCTTCAGGACACCATGTTTCTTGGTAGAAAACTAATCAAAGCTTGATCTGAGCGAATTTAAAATATTTCTTCTCAGATCACGCTGCGATTCAACCAGTCGCTTCAGGACACCCATGTTTGTGGTAGAAAACTAATCTAAGCTTGATCTGAACTGATTTAAAAAATTTCTTCTCAAATCACGCTGCAACTCAACAAGTGTCTTCAGCACACCCATATTTCTTGGTAGAAAACTAATCAAAGCTCGATCTGAGCAATTTTAAAATATTTCTTCTCAAATCACGCTGCGATTCAACCAGTCGCTTCAGGACACCCATGTTTGTGGTAGAAAACTAATCTAAGCTCGATCTGAGCAAATTTAAAATATTTCTTCTCAAATCACGCTGCAACTCAACAAGTGTCTTTAGCACACCCATGTTTCTTGGTAGAAAACTAATCAAAGCTCGATCTGAGCAAATTTAAAATATTTCTTCTGAAATCACGCTGCAACTCAACCAGTCGCTTCAGGACACCATGTTTCTTGGTAGAAAACTAATCAAAGCTTGATCTGAACTGATTTAAAAAATTTCTTCTCAAATCACGCTGCGATTCAACCAGTCGCTTTAGGACACCCATAATTCTTGGTACAAAACTAATCTTAGCTCGATCTGAGCAAATTTAAAATAATTTTTCTCAAATCACGCTGCAACTCAACAAGTGTCTTCGGCACACCCATTTTTATTGGTACGAAACTAATCAAAGCTTGATCTGAGCAAATTTAAAATATTTCTTCTCAGATCACGCTGCGATTCAACCAGTCGCTTCAGCACACCCATGTTTCTTGGTAGAAAACTAATCAATGCTCGATCTGAGCAATTTTAAAATATTTCTTCTCAAATCACGCTGCAACTCAACCAGTCGCTTCAGCACACCCATGTTTCTTGGTAGAAAACTAATCAAAGCTTGATCTGAACTGATTTAAAATATTTCTTGTTTCTTGGTAGAAAACTAATCTAAGCTCGATCTGAGCAAATTTAAAATATTTCTTCTCAAATCACGCTGCAACTCGACCAGTCGCTTCAGCACACCCATATTTCTTGGTAGAAAACTAATCAAAGCTCGATCTGAGCAATTTTAAAATATTTCTTCTCAAATCACGCTGCGATTCAACCAGTCGCTTCAGGACACCCATGTTTGTGGTAGAAAACTAATCTAAGCTCGATCTGAGCAAATTTAAAATATTTCTTCTCAAATCACGCTGCAACTCAACAAGTGTCTTTAGCACACCCATGTTTCTTGGTAGAAAACTAATCAAAGCTCGATCTGAGCAAATTTAAAATAATTTTTCTCAAATCACGCTGCAACTCAACCAGTCGCTTCAGGACACCATGTTTCTCGGTAGAAAACTAATCAAAGCTTGATCTGAGCAAATTTAAAATATTTCTTCTCAGATCACGCTGCGATTCAACCACTCGCTTCAGGACACCATGTTTCTTGGTAGAAAACTAATCTAAACTCGATCTGAGCAAATTTAAAATATTTCTTCTCAAATCACGCTGCAACTCAACAAGTGTCTTTAAGCACACCCATGTTTCTTGGTAGAAAACTAATCAAAGCTTGATCTGAGCAAATTTAAAATATTTCTTCTCAGATCACGCTGCGATTCAACCAGTCGCTTCAGGACACCCATGTTTGTGATAGAAAACTAATCTAAGCTCGATTTGAACTAATTTAAAATATTTCTTCTCAAATCACGCTGCAACTCAACAAGTGTCTTCAGCACACCCATATTTCTTGGTAGAAAACTAATCCAAGCTCGATCTAAGCAAATTTAAAATATTTCTTCTCAGATCACGCTGCGATTCAACCAGTCGCTTCAGGACACCCATGTTTGTGATAGAAAACTAATCTAATCTCGATCTGAGTAAATTTAAAATATTTCTTCTCAAATCACACTGCTACTCAACCAGTGTCTTCAGCACACCCATATTTCTGGTAGAAAACTAATCTAAGCTCGATCTGAGCAATTTTAAAATATTTCTTCTCAAATCACGCTGCGATTCAACCAGTCGCTTCAGGACACCATGTTTCTTGGTAGAAAACTAATCAAAGCTCGATCTGAGCAAATTTAAAATATTTCTTCTCAAATCACGCTGCAACTCAACAAGTGTCTTCAGTACACCCATATTTCTTGGTAGAAAACTAATCTAAGCTCGATCTGAGCAAATTTAAAATATTTCTTCTTAGGTCACGCTGCTATTCAACCAGTCGCTTCAGGACACCATGTTTCTTGGTAGAAAACTAATCAAAGCTTGATCTGAGCAAATTTAAAATATTTCTTCTCAGATCACGCTGTGAATAAACCAGTCGCTTCAGGACACCATGTTTCTTGGTAGAAAACTAATCAAAGCTTGATCTGAGCAAATTTAAAATATTTCTTCTCAGATCACGCTGCGATTCAACCAGTCGCTTCAGGACACCCATGTTTGTGATAGAAAACTAATCTAATCTCGATCTGAGTAAATTTAAAATATTTCTTCTCAAATCACACTGCTACTCAACAAGTGTCTTTAGCACACCCATGTTTCTTGGTAGAAAACTAATCAAAGCTCGATCTGAGCAAATTTAAAATATTTCTTCTGAAATCACGCTGCAACTCAACCAGTCGCTTCAGGACACCATGTTTCTTGGTAGAAAACTAATCAAAGCTTGATCTGAACTGATTTAAAAAATTTCTTCTCAAATCACGCTGCGATTCAACCAGTCGCTTTAGGACACCCATAATTCTTGGTACAAAACTAATCTTAGCTCGATCTGAGCAAATTTAAAATAATTTTTCTCAAATCACGCTGCAACTCAACAAGTGTCTTCGGCACACCCATTTTTATTGGTACGAAACTAATCAAAGCTTGATCTGAGCAAATTTAAAATATTTCTTCTCAGATCACGCTGCGATTCAACCAGTCGCTTCAGCACACCCATGTTTCTTGGTAGAAAACTAATCAATGCTCGATCTGAGCAATTTTAAAATATTTTTTCTCAAATCACGCTGCAACTCAACAAGTGTCTTCAGCACACCCATGTTTCTTGGTAGAAAACTAATCAAAGCTTGATCTGAACTGATTTAAAATATTTCTTGTTTCTTGGTAGAAAACTAATCTAAGCTCGATCTGAGCAAATTTAAAATATTTCTTCTCAAATCACGCTGCAACTCGACCAGTCGCTTCAGGACACCATGTTTCTTGGTAGAAAACTAATCAAAGCTTGATCTGAGCAAATTTAAAATATTTCTTCTCAGATCACGCTGCGATTCAACCACTCGCTTCAGGACACCATGTTTCTTGGTAGAAAACTAATCTAAGCTCGATCTGAGCAAATTTAAAATATTTCTTCTCAAATCACGCTGCAACTCAACAAGTGTCTTCAGCACACCCATATTTCTTGGTAGAAAACTAATCAAAGCTCGATCTGAGCAATTTTAAAATATTTCTTCTCAAATCACGCTGCGATTCAACCAGTCGCTTCAGGACACCCATGTTTGTGGTAGAAAACTAATCTAAGCTCGATCTGAGCAAATTTAAAATATTTCTTCTCAAATCACGCTGCAACTCAACAAGTGTCTTTAGCACACCCATGTTTCTTGGTAGAAAACTAATCAAAGCTCGATCTGAGCAAATTTAAAATATTTCTTCTGAAATCACGCTGCAACTCAACCAGTCGCTTCAGGACACCATGTTTCTTGGTAGAAAACTAATCAAAGCTTGATCTGAACTGATTTAAAAAATTTCTTCTCAAATCACGCTGCGATTCAACCAGTCGCTTTAGGACACCCATAATTCTTGGTACAAAACTAATCTTAGCTCGATCTGAGCAAATTTAAAATAATTTTTCTCAAATCACGCTGCAACTCAACAAGTGTCTTCGGCACACCCATTTTTATTGGTACGAAACTAATCAAAGCTTGATCTGAGCAAATTTAAAATATTTCTTCTCAGATCACGCTGCGATTCAACCAGTCGCTTCAGCACACCCATGTTTCTTGGTAGAAAACTAATCAATGCTCGATCTGAGCAATTTTAAAATATTTCTTCTCAAATCACGCTGCAACTCAACCAGTCGCTTCAGCACACCCATGTTTCTTGGTAGAAAACTAATCAAAGCTTGATCTGAACTGATTTAAAATATTTCTTGTTTCTTGGTAGAAAACTAATCTAAGCTCGATCTGAGCAAATTTAAAATATTTCTTCTCAAATCACGCTGCAACTCGACCAGTCGCTTCAGCACACCCATATTTCTTGGTAGAAAACTAATCAAAGCTCGATCTGAGCAATTTTAAAATATTTCTTCTCAAATCACGCTGCGATTCAACCAGTCGCTTCAGGACACCCATGTTTGTGGTAGAAAACTAATCTAAGCTCGATCTGAGCAAATTTAAAATATTTCTTCTCAAATCACGCTGCAACTCAACAAGTGTCTTTAGCACACCCATGTTTCTTGGTAGAAAACTAATCAAAGCTTGATCTGAACTGATTTAAAATATTTCTTGTTTCTTGGTAGAAAACTAATCTAAGCTCGATCTGAGCAAATTTAAAATATTTCTTCTCAAATCACGCTGCAACTCAACCAGTCGCTTCAGGACACCATGTTTCTTGGTAGAAAACTAATCAAAGCTTGATCTGAGCGAATTTAAAATATTTCTTCTCAGATCACGCTGCGATTCAACCAGTCGCTTCAGGACACCCATGTTTGTGGTAGAAAACTAATCTAAGCTTGATCTGAACTGATTTAAAAAATTTCTTCTCAAATCACGCTGCAACTCAACAAGTGTCTTCAGCACACCCATATTTCTTGGTAGAAAACTAATCAAAGCTCGATCTGAGCAATTTTAAAATATTTCTTCTCAAATCACGCTGCGATTCAACCAGTCGCTTCAGGACACCCATGTTTGTGGTAGAAAACTAATCTAAGCTCGATCTGAGCAAATTTAAAATATTTCTTCTCAAATCACGCTGCAACTCAACAAGTGTCTTTAGCACACCCATGTTTCTTGGTAGAAAACTAATCAAAGCTCGATCTGAGCAAATTTAAAATATTTCTTCTGAAATCACGCTGCAACTCAACCAGTCGCTTCAGGACACCATGTTTCTTGGTAGAAAACTAATCAAAGCTTGATCTGAACTGATTTAAAAAATTTCTTCTCAAATCACGCTGCGATTCAACCAGTCGCTTTAGGACACCCATAATTCTTGGTACAAAACTAATCTTAGCTCGATCTGAGCAAATTTAAAATAATTTTTCTCAAATCACGCTGCAACTCAACAAGTGTCTTCGGCACACCCATTTTTATTGGTACGAAACTAATCAAAGCTTGATCTGAGCAAATTTAAAATATTTCTTCTCAGATCACGCTGCGATTCAACCAGTCGCTTCAGCACACCCATGTTTCTTGGTAGAAAACTAATCAATGCTCGATCTGAGCAATTTTAAAATATTTCTTCTCAAATCACGCTGCAACTCAACCAGTCGCTTCAGCACACCCATGTTTCTTGGTAGAAAACTAATCAAAGCTTGATCTGAACTGATTTAAAATATTTCTTGTTTCTTGGTAGAAAACTAATCTAAGCTCGATCTGAGCAAATTTAAAATATTTCTTCTCAAATCACGCTGCAACTCGACCAGTCGCTTCAGCACACCCATATTTCTTGGTAGAAAACTAATCAAAGCTCGATCTGAGCAATTTTAAAATATTTCTTCTCAAATCACGCTGCGATTCAACCAGTCGCTTCAGGACACCCATGTTTGTGGTAGAAAACTAATCTAAGCTCGATCTGAGCAAATTTAAAATATTTCTTCTCAAATCACGCTGCAACTCAACAAGTGTCTTTAGCACACCCATGTTTCTTGGTAGAAAACTAATCAAAGCTCGATCTGAGCAAATTTAAAATAATTTTTCTCAAATCACGCTGCAACTCAACCAGTCGCTTCAGGACACCATGTTTCTCGGTAGAAAACTAATCAAAGCTTGATCTGAGCAAATTTAAAATATTTCTTCTCAGATCACGCTGCGATTCAACCACTCGCTTCAGGACACCATGTTTCTTGGTAGAAAACTAATCTAAACTCGATCTGAGCAAATTTAAAATATTTCTTCTCAAATCACGCTGCAACTCAACAAGTGTCTTTAAGCACACCCATGTTTCTTGGTAGAAAACTAATCAAAGCTTGATCTGAGCAAATTTAAAATATTTCTTCTCAGATCACGCTGCGATTCAACCAGTCGCTTCAGGACACCCATGTTTGTGATAGAAAACTAATCTAAGCTCGATTTGAACTAATTTAAAATATTTCTTCTCAAATCACGCTGCAACTCAACAAGTGTCTTCAGCACACCCATATTTCTTGGTAGAAAACTAATCCAAGCTCGATCTAAGCAAATTTAAAATATTTCTTCTCAGATCACGCTGCGATTCAACCAGTCGCTTCAGGACACCCATGTTTGTGATAGAAAACTAATCTAATCTCGATCTGAGTAAATTTAAAATATTTCTTCTCAAATCACACTGCTACTCAACCAGTGTCTTCAGCACACCCATATTTCTGGTAGAAAACTAATCTAAGCTCGATCTGAGCAATTTTAAAATATTTCTTCTCAAATCACGCTGCGATTCAACCAGTCGCTTCAGGACACCATGTTTCTTGGTAGAAAACTAATCAAAGCTTGATCTGAGCAAATTTAAAATATTTCTTCTCAGATCACGCTGCGATTCAACCACTCGCTTCAGGACACCATGTTTCTTGGTAGAAAACTAATCTAAGCTCGATCTGAGCAAATTTAAAATATTTCTTCTCAAATCACGCTGCAACTCAACAAGTGTCTTCAGCACACCCATATTTCTCGGTAGAAAACTAATCAAAGCTCGATCTGAGCAATTTTAAAATATTTCTTCTCAAATCACGCTGCGATTCAACCAGTCGCTTCAGGACACCCATGTTTGTGGTAGAAAACTAATCTAAGCTCGATCTGAGCAAATTTAAAATATTTCTTCTCAAATCACGCTGCAACTCAACAAGTGTCTTTAGCACACCCATGTTTCTTGGTAGAAAACTAATCAAAGCTCGATCTGAGCAAATTTAAAATAATTTTTCTCAAATCACGCTGCGATTCAACCAGTCGCTTCAGGACACCCATGTTTGTGATAGAAAACTAATCTAAGCTCGATCTGAACTAATTTAAAATATTTCTTCTCAAATCACGCTGCAACTCAACAAGTGTCTTCAGCACACCCATATTTCTTGGTAGAAAACTAATCCAAGCTCGATCTAAGCAAATTTAAAATATTTCTTCTCAGATCACGCTGCGATTCAACCAGTCGCTTCAGGACACCCATGTTTGTGATAGAAAACTAATCTAATCTCGATCTGAGTAAATTTAAAATATTTCTTCTCAAATCACACTGCTACTCAACCAGTGTCTTCAGCACACCCATATTTCTGGTAGAAAACTAATCTAAGCTCGATCTGAGCAAATTTAAAATATTTCTTCTCAAATCACGCTGCAACTCAACAAGTGTTTTTAGCACACCCATGTTTCTTGGTAGAAAACTAATCAAAGCTTGATCTGAACTGATTTAAAAAATTTCTTCTCAAATCACGCTGCGATTCAACCAGTCGCTTCAGCACACCAAGTTTCTTGGTAGAAAACTAATCAAAGCTCGATCTGAGCAATTTTAAAATATTTTTTCTCAGATCACGCTGCGATTCAACCAGTCGCTTCAGGACACCATGTTTCTTGGTAGAAAACTAATCAAAGCTTGATCTGAGCAAATTTAAAATATTTCTTCTCAGATCACGCTGCGATTCAACCAGTCGCTTCAGCACTCCCACGTTTCTTGGTAGAAAACTAATCAAAGCTCGATCTGAGCAATTTTAAAATATTTTTTCTCAGGTCACGCTGCGATTCAACCAGTCGCTTTAGGACACCCATAGTTCTTGGTACAAAACTAATCTTAGCTCGATCTGAGCAAATTTAAAATATTTCTTCTCAGATCACGCTGCGATTCAACCACTCGCTTCAGGACACCATGTTTCTTGGTAGAAAACTAATCTAAACTCGATCTGAGCAAATTTAAAATATTTCTTCTCAAATCACGCTGCAACTCAACAAGTGTCTTTAAGCACACCTATGTTTCTTGGTAGAAAACTAATCAAAGCTTGATCTGAACTGATTTAAAAAATTTCTTCTCAAATCACGCTGCGATTCAACCAGTCGCTTCAGCACACCAAGTTTCTTGGTAGAAAACTAATCAAAGCTCGATCTGAGCAATTTTAAAATATTTTTTCTCAGATCACGCTGCGATTCAACCAGTCGCTTCAGGACACCATGTTTCTTGGTAGAAAACTAATCAAAGCTTGATCTGAGCAAATTTAAAATATTTCTTCTCAGATCACGCTGCGATTCAACCAGTCGCTTCAGCACTCCCACGTTTCTTGGTAGAAAACTAATCAAAGCTTGATCTGAACTGATTTAAAATATTTCTTCTCAAATCACGCTGCAACTCAACAAGTGTCTTCAGCACACCCATATTTCTTGGTAGAAAACTAATCAAAGCTCGATCTGAGCAATTTTAAAATATTTTTTCTCAGGTCACGCTGCGATTCAACCAGTCGCTTCAGGACACCCATAGTTCTTGGTACAAAACTAATCTTAGCTCGATCTGAGCAAATTTAAAATATTTCTTCTCAGATCACGCTGCAACTCAACAAGCGACTTCAGGACACCATGTTTCTTGGTAGAAAACTAATCAAAGCTTGATCTGAGCAAATTTAAAATATTTCTTCTCAGATCACGCTGCGATTCAACCAGTCGCTTCAGGACACCCATGTTTCTTGGTAGAAAACTAATCTAAGCTCGATCTGAGCAAATTTAAAATATTTCTTCTCAAATCACGCTGCAACTCAACCAGTCGCTTCAGCACACCATGTTTCTTGGTAGAAAACTAATCAAAGCTTGATCTTAGCAAATTTAAAATATTTCTTCTCAGATCACGCTGCAACTCAACAAGTGTCTTCAGCACACCCATGTTTCTTGGTAGAAAACTAATCTAAGCTCGATCTGAGCAAATTTAAAATATTTCTTCTCAAATCACGCTGCAACTCAACCAGTCGCTTCAGGACACCATGTTTCTCGGTAGAAAACTAATCAAAGCTTGATCTGAGCAAATTTAAAATATTTCTTCTCAGATCACGCTGCGATTCAACCACTCGCTTCAGGACACCATGTTTCTTGGTAGAAAACTAATCTAAACTCGATCTGAGCAAATTTAAAATATTTCTTCTCAAATCACGCTGCAACTCAACAAGTGTCTTTAAGCACACCCATGTTTCTTGGTAGAAAACTAATCAAAGCTTGATCTGAACTGATTTAAAAAATTTCTTCTCAAATCACGCTGCGATTCAACCAGTCGCTTCAGCACACCAAGTTTCTTGGTAGAAAACTAATCAAAGCTTGATCTGAGCAAATTTATAAATAATTTCTTCTCAGATCACGCTGCGATTCAACCAGTCGCTTTAGGACACCCATAATTCTTGGTACAAAACTAATCTTAGCTCGATCTGAGCAAATTTAAATAAATTTTTCTCAAATCACGCTGCAACTCAACAAGTGTCTTTCGGCACACCCATTTTTCTTGGTACGAAACTAATCAAAGCTTGATCTGAGCAAATTTAAAATATTTCTTCTCAGATCACGCTGCGATTCAACCAGTCGCTTCAGCACACCCATGTTTCTTGGTAGAAAACTAATCAAAGCTTGATCTGAACTGATTTAAAATATTTCTTCTCAAATCACGCTGCAACTCAACAAGTGTCTTCAGCACACCCATATTTCTTGGTAGAAAACTAATCAAAGCTCGATCTGAGCAATTTTAAAATATTTCTTCTCAAATCACGCTGCGATTCAACCAGTCGCTTCAGGACACCCATGTTTGTGGTAGAAAACTAATCTAAGCTCGATCTGAGCAAATTTAAAATATTTCTTCTCAAATCACGCTGCAACTCAACAAGTGTCTTTAGCACACCCATGTTTCTTGGTAGAAAACTAATCAAAGCTCGATCTGAGCAAACTTAAAATAATTTTTCTCAAATCACGCTGCAACTCAACCAGTCGCTTCAGGACACCATGTTTCTCGGTAGAAAACTAATCAAAGCTTGATCTGAGCAAATTTAAAATATTTCTTCTCAGATCACGCTGCGATTCAACCACTCGCTTCAGGACACCATGTTTCTTGGTAGAAAACTAATCTAAACTCGATCTGAGCAAATTTAAAATATTTCTTCTCAAATCACGCTGCAACTCAACAAGTGTCTTTAAGCACACCCATGTTTCTTGGTAGAAAACTAATCAAAGCTTGATCTGAACTGATTTAAAAAATTTCTTCTCAAATCACGCTGCGATTCAACCAGTCGCTTCAGCACACCAAGTTTCTTGGTAGAAAACTAATCAAAGCTTGATCTGAGCAAATTTATAAATAATTTCTTCTCAGATCACGCTGCGATTCAACCAGTCGCTTTAGGACACCCATAATTCTTGGTACAAAACTAATCAAAGCTCGATCTGAGCAAATTTAAAATAATTTTTCTCAAATCACGCTGCAACTCAACCAGTGTCTTCAGCACACCCATATTTCTTGGTAGAAAACTAATCAAAGCTCGATCTGAGCGAATTTAAAATATTTCTTTACAGATAACGCTGCGATTCAACCAGTCGCTTCAGGACACCCATATTTATTGGTAGAAAACTAATCCAAGCTCGATATGAGCAAATTTAAAATATTTCTTCTGAAACACGCTGCAACTCAACCAATCGCTTCAGGACACCATGTTTCTTGGTAGAAAACTAATCAAAGCTTGATCTGAACTGATTTAAAAAATTTCTTCTCAAATCACGCTGCGATTCAACCAGTCGCTTCAGCACACCAAGTTTCTTGGTAGAAAACTAATCAAAGCTTGATCTGAGCAAATTTATAAATAATTTCTTCTCAGATCACGCTGCGATTCAACCAGTCGCTTTAGGACACCCATAATTCTTGGTACAAAACTAATCTTAGCTCGATCTGAGCAAATTTAAAATAATTTTTCTCAAATCACGCTGCAACTCAACAAGTGTCTTCGGCACACCCATTTTTATTGGTACGAAACTAATCAAAGCTTGATCTGAGCAAAATTAAAATATTTCTTCTCAGATCACGCTGCGAATCAACCAGTCGCTTCAGCACACCCATGTTTCTTGGTAGAAAACTAATCAAAGCTCGATCTGAGCAATTTTAAAATATTTTTTCTCAAATCACGCTGCAACTCAACAAGTGTCTTCAGCACACCCATGTTTCTTGGTAGAAAACTAATCAATACTTGATCTGAACTGATTTAAAATATTTCTTGTTTCTTGGTAGAAAACTAATCTAAGCTCGATCTGAGCAAATTTAAAATATTTCTTCTCAAATCACGCTGCAACTCGACCAGTCGCTTCAGGACACCATGTTTCTTGGTAGAAAACTAATCAAAGCTTGATCTGAGCAAATTTAAAATATTTCTTCTCAGATCACGCTGCGATTCAACCACTCGCTTCAGGACACCATGTTTCTTGGTAGAAAACTAATCTAAGCTCGATCTGAGCAAATTTAAAATATTTCTTCTCAAATCACGCTGCAACTCAACAAGTGTCTTTAAGCACACCCATGTTTCTTGGTAGAAAACTAATCAAAGCTTGATCTGAACTGATTTAAAAAATTTCTTCTCAAATCACGCTGCGATTCAACCAGTCGCTTCAGCACACCAAGTTTCTTGGTAGAAAACTAATCAAAGCTTGATCTGAGCAAATTTATAAATAATTTCTTCTCAGATCACGCTGCGATTCAACCAGTCGCTTTAGGACACCCATAATTCTTGGTACAAAACTAATCAAAGCTCGATCTGAGCAAATTTAAAATAATTTTTCTCAAATCACGCTGCAACTCAACCAGTGTCTTCAGCACACCCATATTTCTTGGTAGAAAACTAATCAAAGCTCGATCTGAGCGAATTTAAAATATTTCTTTACAGATAACGCTGCGATTCAACCAGTCGCTTCAGGACACCCATATTTATTGGTAGAAAACTAATCCAAGCTCGATATGAGCAAATTTAAAATATTTCTTCTGAAACACGCTGCAACTCAACCAATCGCTTCAGGACACCATGTTTCTTGGTAGAAAACTAATCAAAGCTTGATCTGAACTGATTTAAAAAATTTCTTCTCAAATCACGCTGCGATTCAACCAGTCGCTTCAGCACACCAAGTTTCTTGGTAGAAAACTAATCAAAGCTTGATCTGAGCAAATTTATAAATAATTTCTTCTCAGATCACGCTGCGATTCAACCAGTCGCTTTAGGACACCCATAATTCTTGGTACAAAACTAATCTTAGCTCGATCTGAGCAAATTTAAAATAATTTTTCTCAAATCACGCTGCAACTCAACAAGTGTCTTCGGCACACCCATTTTTATTGGTACGAAACTAATCAAAGCTTGATCTGAGCAAATTTAAAATATTTCTTCTCAGATCACGCTGCGAATCAACCAGTCGCTTCAGCACACCCATGTTTCTTGGTAGAAAACTAATCAAAGCTCGATCTGAGCAATTTTAAAATATTTTTTCTCAAATCACGCTGCAACTCAACAAGTGTCTTCAGCACACCCATGTTTCTTGGTAGAAAACTAATCAATACTTGATCTGAACTGATTTAAAATATTTCTTGTTTATTGGTAGAAAACTAATCTAAGCTCGATCTGAGCAAATTTAAAATATTTCTTCTCAAATCACGCTGCAACTCGACCAGTCGCTTCAGGACACCATGTTTCTTGGTAGAAAACTAATCAAAGCTTGATCTGAGCAAATTTAAAATATTTCTTCTCAGATCACGCTGCGATTCAACCACTCGCTTCAGGACACCATGTTTCTTGGTAGAAAACTAATCTAAGCTCGATCTGAGCAAATTTAAAATATTTCTTCTCAAATCACGCTGCAACTCAACAAGTGTCTTTAAGCACACCCATGTTTCTTGGTAGAAAACTAATCAAAGCTTGATCTGAACTGATTTAAAAAATTTCTTCTCAAATCACGCTGCGATTCAACCAGTCGCTTCAGCACACCAAGTTTCTTGGTAGAAAACTAATCAAAGCTCGATCTGAGCAAATTTAAAATATTTCTTATCAAATCACGCTGCAACTCAACAAGTGTCTTTAAGCACACCCATGTTTCTTGGTAGAAAACTAATCAAAGCTTGATCTGAACTGATTTAAAAAATTTCTTCTCAAATCACGCTGCGATTCAACCAGTCGCTTCAGCACACCAAGTTTCTTGGTAGAAAACTAATCAAAGCTCGATCTGAGCAATTTTAAAATATTTTTTCTCAGGTCACGCTGCGATTCAACCACTCGCTTCAGGACACCATGTTTCTTGGTAGAAAACTAATCAAAGCTTGATCTGAGCAAATTTAAAATATTTCTTCTCAGATCACGCTGCGATTCAACCAGTCGCTTCAGCACTCCCACGTTTCTTGGTAGAAAACTAATCAAAGCTTGATCTGAACTAATTTAAAATATTTCTTCTCAAATCACGCTGCAACTCAACAAGTGTCTTCAGCACACCCATATTTCTTGGTAGAAAACTAATCAAAGCTCGATCTGAGCAATTTTAAAATATTTTTTCTCAGGTCACGCTGCGATTCAACCAGTCGCTTTAGGACACCCATAGTTCTTGGTAGAAAACTAATCTAAGCTCGATCTGAGCAAATTTAAAATATTTCTTCTCAAATCACGCTGCAACTCAACAAGTGTCTTCAGCACACCTATGTTTCTAGGTAGAAAACTAATCTAAGCTCGATCTGAGCAAATTTAAAATATTTCTTCTCAGGTCACGCTGCTATTCAACCAGTCGCTTCAGGACACCATGTTTCTTGGTAGAAAACTAATCAAAGCTTGATCTGAGCAAATTTAAAATATTTCTTCTCAGATCACGCTGCGATTCAACCAGTCGCTTCAGGACACCATGTTTCTTGGTAGAAAACTAATCAAAGCTTGATCTGAGCAAATTTAAAATATTTCTTCTCAGATCACGCTGCGAATAAACCAGTCGCTTCAGGACACCATGTTTCTTGGTAGAAAACTAATCCAAGCTCGATCTGAGCAAATTTAAAATATTTCTTATCAGATCACGCTGCGAATAAACCAGTCGCTTCAGGACACCATGTTTCTTGGTAGAAAACTAATCAAAGCTTGATCTGAGCAAATTTAAAATATTTCTTCTCAGATCACGCTGCGATTCAACCAGTCGCTTCAGGACACCCATGTTTGTGATAGAAAACTAATCTAAGCTCGATCTGAACTAATTTAAAATATTTCTTCTCAAATCACGCTGCAACTCAACAAGTGTCTTCAGCACACCCATATTTCTTGGTAGAAAACTAATCCAAGCTCGATCTAAGCAAATTTAAAATATTTCTTCTCAGATCACGCTGCGAATAAACCAGTCGCTTCAGGACACCCATGTTTGTGGTAGAAAACTAATCTAAGCTCGATCTGAGCAAATTTAAAATATTTCTTCTCAAATCACGCTGCAACTCAACAAGTGTCTTTAGCACACCCATGTTTCTTGGTAGAAAACTAATCAAAGCTCGATCTGAGCAAATTTAAAATAATTTTTCTCAAATCACGCTGCAACTCAACCAGTGTCTTCAGCACACCCACATTTCTTGGTAGAAAACTAATCAAAGCTCGATCTGAGCAAATTTAAAATATTTCTTTACAGATAACGCTGCGATTCAACCAGTCGCTTCAGGACACCCATATTTATTGGTAGAAAACTAATCCAAGCTCGATCTGCGCAAATTTAAAATATTTCTTCTGAAATCACGCTGCAACTCAACCAGTCGCTTCAGGACACCATGTTTCTTGGTAGAAAACTAATCAAAGCTTGATCTGAACTGATTTAAAAAATTTCTTTTCAAATCACGCTGCGATTCAACCAGTCGCTTCAGCACACCAAGTTTCTTGGTAGAAAACTAATCAAAGCTTGATCTGAGCAAATTTAAAATATTTCTTCTCAGATCACGCTGCGATTCAACCAGTCGCTTTAGGACACCCATAATTCTTGGTAGAAAACTAATCAAAGCTCGATCTGAGCAATTTTAAAATATTTTTTCTCAAATCACGCTGCAACTCAACAAGTGTCTTCAGCACACCCATGTTTCTTGGTAGAAAACTAATCAAAGCTTGATCTGAACTGATTTAAAATATTTCTTGTTTCTTGGTAGAAAACTAATCTAAGCTCGATCTGAGCAAATTTAAAATATTTCTTCTCAAATCACGCTGCAACTCAACCAGTCGCTTCAGGACACCCATGTTTGTGGTAGAAAACTAATCTAAGCTCGATCTGAGCAAGTTTAAAATATTTCTTCTCAAATCACGCTGCAACTCAACATGTGTCTTCAGCACACCCATGTTTCTTGGTAGAAAACTAATCTAAGCTCGATCTGAGCAAATTTAAAATATTTCTTCTCAAATCACGCTGCAACTCAACCAGTCGCTTCAGGACACCATGTTTCTTGGTAGAAAACTAATCAAAGCTCGATCTGAGCAAATTTAAAATATTTCTTCTCAAATCACGCTGCAACTCAACAAGTCGCTTCAGGACACCATGTTTCTTGGTAGAAAACTAATCAAAGCTTGATCTGAGCAAATTTAAAATATTTCTTCTCAGATCACGCTGCGATTCAACCAGTCGCTTCAGGACACCATGTTTCTTGGTAGAAAACTAATCAAAGCTTGATCTGAGCAAATTTAAAATATTTCTTCTCAGATCACGCTGCGAATAAACCAGTCGCTTCAGGACACCATGTTTCTTGGTAGAAAACTAATCAAAGCTTGATCTGAGCAAATTTAAAATATTTCTTCTCAGATCACGCTGCGATTCAACCAGTCGCTTCAGGACACCCATGTTTGTGATAGAAAACTAATCTAATCTCGATCTGAGTAAATTTAAAATATTTCTTCTCAAATCACACTGCAACTCAACAAGTGTCTTTAGCACACCCATGTTTCTTGGTAGAAAACTAATCAAAGCTCGATCTGAGCAAATTTAAAATATTTCTTCTGAAATCACGCTGCAACTCAACCAGTCGCTTCAGGACACCATGTTTCTTGGTAGAAAACTAATCAAAGCTTGATCTGAACTGATTTAAAAAATTTCTTCTCAAATCACGCTGCGATTCAACCAGTCGCTTTAGCACACCAAGTTTCTTGGTAGAAAACTAATCAAAGCTTGATCTGAGCAAATTTATGAATAATTTCTTCTCAGATCACGCTGCGATTCAACCAGTCGCTTTAGGACACCCATAATTCTTGGTACAAAACTAATCTTAGCTCGATCTGAGCAAATTTAAAATAATTTTTCTCAAATCACGCTGCAACTCAACAAGTGTCTTCGGCACACCCATTTTTATTGGTACGAAACTAATCAAAGCTTGATCTGAGCAAATTTAAAATATTTCTTCTCAGATCACGCTGCGATTCAACCAGTCGCTTCAGCACACCCATGTTTCTTGGTAGAAAACTAATCAAAGCTCGATCTGAGCAATTTTAAAATATTTTTTCTCAAATCACGCTGCAACTCAACAAGTGTGTTCAGCACACCCATGTTTCTTGGTAGAAAACTAATCAAAGCTTGATCTGAACTGAT
Source organism: Asterias amurensis (assembly GCF_032118995.1). Taxonomy (NCBI): domain Eukaryota; kingdom Metazoa; phylum Echinodermata; class Asteroidea; order Forcipulatida; family Asteriidae; genus Asterias; species Asterias amurensis. The sequence continues at coordinate 11,289,453 of NC_092659.1, forward strand.
TTAAAATATTTCTTGTTTCTTGGTAGAAAACTAATCTAAGCTCGATCTGAGCAAATTTAAAATATTTCTTCTCAAATCACGCTGCAACTCGACCAGTCGCTTCAGGACACCATGTTTCTTGGTAGAAAACTAATCAAAGCTTGATCTGAGCAAATTTAAAATATTTCTTCTCAGATCACGCTGCGATTCAACCACTCGCTTCAGGACACCATGTTTCTTGGTAGAAAACTAATCTAAGCTCGATCTGAGCAAATTTAAAATATTTCTTCTCAAATCACGCTGCAACTCAACAAGTGTCTTTAAGCACACCCATGTTTCTTGGTAGAAAACTAATCAAAGCTTGATTTGAACTGATTTAAAAAATTTCTTCTCAAATCACGCTGCGATTCAACCAGTCGCTTCAGCACACCAAGTTTCTTGGTAGAAAACTAATCAAAGCTTGATCTGAGCAAATTTATAAATAATTTCTTCTCAGATCACGCTGCGATTCAACCAGTCGCTTTAGGACACCCATAATTCTTGGTACAAAACTAATCTTAGCTCGATCTGAGCAAATTTAAAATAATTTTTCTCAAATCACGCTGCAACTCAACAAGTGTCTTTCGGCACACCCATTTTTCTTGGTACGAAACTAATCAAAGCTTGATCTGAGCAAATTTAAAATATTTCTTCTCAGATCACGCTGCGATTCAACAAGTGTCTTCAGCACACCCATATTTCTTGGTAGAAAACTAATCAAAGCTCGATCTGAGCAATTTTAAAATATTTCTTCTCAAATCACGCTGCGATTCAACCAGTCGCTTCAGGACACCCATGTTTGTGGTAGAAAACTAATCTAAGCTCGATCTGAGCAAATTTAAAATATTTCTTCTCAAATCACGCTGCAACTCAACAAGTGTCTTTAGCACACCCATGTTTCTTGGTAGAAAACTAATCAAAGCTCGATCTGAGCAAATTTAAAATAATTTTTCTCAAATCACGCTGCGATTCAACCAGTCGCTTCAGCACACCAAGTTTCTTGGTAGAAAACTAATCAAAGCTTGATCTGAGCAAATTTATAAATAATTTCTTCTCAGATCACGCTGCGATTCAACCAGTCGCTTCAGCACACCCATGTTTCTTGGTAGAAAACTAATCAAAGCTTGATCTGAACTGATTTAAAATATTTCTTCTCAAATCACGCTGCAACTCAACAAGTGTCTTCAGCACACCCATATTTCTTGGTAGAAAACTAATCAAAGCTCGATCTGAGCAATTTTAAAATATTTCTTCTCAAATAACGCTGCGATTCAACCAGTCGCTTCAGGACACCCATGTTTGTGGTAGAAAACTAATCTAAGCTTGATCTGAGCAAATTTAAAATATTTCTTCTCAAATCACGCTGCAACTCAACAAGTGTCTTCAGCACACCCATATTTCTTGGTAGAAAACTAATCAAAGCTCGATCTGAGCAATTTTAAAATATTTCTTCTCAAATAACGCTGCGATTCAACCAGTCGCTTCAGGACACCCATGTTTGTGGTAGAAAACTAATCAAAGCTTGATCTGAGCAAATTTAAAATATTTCTTCTCAAATCACGCTGCAACTCAACAAGTGTCTTTAGCACACCCATGTTTCTTGATAGAAAACTAATCAAAGCTCGATCTGAGCAAATTTAAAATAATTTTTCTCAAATCACGCTGCAACTCAACCAGTGTCTTCAGCACACCCATATTTCTTGGTAGAAAACTAATCAAAGCTCGATCTGAGCAAATTTAAAATATTTCTTTACAGATAACGCTGCGATTCAACCAGTCGCTTCAGGACACCCATATTTATTGGTAGAAAACTAATCCAAGCTCGATCTGAGCAAATTTAAAATATTTCTTCTGAAATCACGCTGCAACTCAACCAGTCGCTTCAGGACACCATGTTTCTTGGTAGAAAACTAATCAAAGCTTGATCTGAACTGATTTAAAAAATTTCTTTTCAAATCACGCTGCGATTCAACCAGTCGCTTCAGCACACCAAGTTTCTTGGTAGAAAACTAATCAAAGCTTGATCTGAGCAAATTTATAAATAATTTCTTCTCAGATCACGCTGCGATTCAACCAGTCGCTTTAGGACACCCATAATTCTTGGTACAAAACTAATCTTAGCTCGATCTGAGCAAATTTAAAATAATTTTTCTCAAATCACGCTGCAACTCAACAAGTGTCTTCGGCACACCCATTTTCATTGGTACGAAACTAATCAAAGCTTGATCTGAGCAAATTTAAAATATTTCTTCTCAGATCACGCTGCGATTCAACCAGTCGCTTCAGCACACCCATGTTTCTTGGTAGAAAACTAATCAAAGCTCGATCTGAGCAATTTTAAAATATTTTTTCTCAAATCACGCTGCAACTCAACAAGTGTCTTCAGCACACCCATGTTTCTTGGTAGAAAACTAATCAAAGCTTGATCTGAACTGATTTAAAATATTTCTTGTTTCTTGGTAGAAAACTAATCTAAGCTCGATCTGAGCAAATTTAAAATATTTCTTCTCAAATCACGCTGCAACTCAACCAGTCGCTTCAGGACACCATGTTTCTTGGTAGAAAACTAATCAAAGCTTGATCTGAGCGAATTTAAAATATTTCTTCTCAGATCACGCTGCGATTCAACCAGTCGCTTCAGGACACCCATGTTTGTGGTAGAAAACTAATCTAAGCTCGATCTGAGCAAATTTAAAATATTTCTTCTCAAATCACGCTGCAACTCAACAAGTGTTTTCAGCACACCCATGTTTCTTGGTAGAAAACTAATCTAAGCTCGATCTGAGCAAATTTAAAATATTTCTTATCAAATCACGCTGCAACTCAACCAGTCGCTTCAGGACACCATGTTTCTTGGTAGAAAACTAATCAAAGCTCGATCTGAGCAAATTTAAAATATTTCTTCTCAGATCACGCTGCGATTCAACCAGTCGCTTCAGGACACCATGTTTCTTGGTAGAAAACTAATCAAAGCTCGATCTGAGCAAATTTAAAATATTTCTTCTCAGATCACGCTGCGAATAAACCAGTCGCTTCAGGACACCATGTTTCTTGGTAGAAAACTAATCCAAGCTCGATCTGAGCAAATTTAAAATATTTCTTATCAGATCACGCTGCGAATAAACCAGTCGCTCCAGGACACCATGTTTCTTGGTAGAAAACTAATCAAAGCTTGATCTGAGCAAATTTAAAATATTTCTTCTCAGATCACGCTGCGATTCAACCAGTCGCTTCAGGACACCCATGTTTGTGATAGAAAACTAATCTAAGCTCGATCTGAACTAATTTAAAATATTTCTTCTCAAATCACGCTGCAACTCAACAAGTGTCTTCAGCACACCCATATTTCTTGGTAGAAAACTAATCCAAGCTCGATCTAAGCAAATTTAAAATATTTCTTATCAGATCACGCTGCGAATAAACCAGTCGCTTCAGGACACCATGTTTCTTGGTAGAAAACTAATCAAAGCTTGATCTGAGCAAATTTAAAATATTTCTTCTCAGATCATGCTGCGATTCAACCAGTCGCTTCAGGACACCCATGTTTGTGATAGAAAACTAATCTAATCTCGATCTGAGTAAATTTAAAATATTTTTTCTCAAATCACACTGCTACTCAACAAGTGTCTTCAGCACACCAATATTTCTGGTAGAAAACTAATCTAAGCTCGATCTGAGCAAATTTAAAATATTTCTTCTCAAATCACGCTGCAACTCAACAAGTGTCTTTAGCACACCCATGTTTCTTGGTAGAAAACTAATCAAAGCTCGATCTGAGCAAATTTAAAGTAATTTTTCTCAAATCACGCTGCAACTCAACCAGTGTCTTCAGCACACCCATATTTCTTGGTAGAAAACTAATCAAAGCTCGATCTGAGCAAATTTAAAATATTTCTTTACAGATAACGCTGCGATTCAACCAGTCGCTTCAGGACACCATGTTTCTTGGTAGAAAACTAATCTAAGCTCAATCTGAGCAAATTTAAAATATTTCTTCTCAAATCACGCTGCAACTCAACAAGTGTCTTTAAGCACACCCATGTTTCTTGGTAGAAAACTAATCAAAGCTTGATTTGAACTGATTTAAAAAATTTCTTCTCAAATCACGCTGCGATTCAACCAGTCGCTTCAGCACACCAAGTTTCTTGGTAGAAAACTAATCAAAGCTTGATCTGAGCAAATTTATAAATAATTTCTTCTCAGATCACGCTGCGATTCAACCAGTCGCTTTAGGACACCCATAATTCTTGGTACAAAACTAATCTTAGCTCGATCTGAGCAAATTTAAAATAATTTTTCTCAAATCACGCTGCAACTCAACAAGTGTCTTTCGGCACACCCATTTTTCTTGGTACGAAACTAATCAAAGCTTGATCTGAGCAAATTTAAAATATTTCTTCTCAGATCACGCTGCGATTCAACAAGTGTCTTCAGCACACCCATATTTCTTGGTAGAAAACTAATCAAAGCTCGATCTGAGCAATTTTAAAATATTTCTTCTCAAATCACGCTGCGATTCAACCAGTCGCTTCAGGACACCCATGTTTGTGGTAGAAAACTAATCTAAGCTCGATCTGAGCAAATTTAAAATATTTCTTCTCAAATCACGCTGCAACTCAACAAGTGTCTTTAGCACACCCATGTTTCTTGGTAGAAAACTAATCAAAGCTCGATCTGAGCAAATTTAAAATAATTTTTCTCAAATCACGCTGCGATTCAACCAGTCGCTTCAGCACACCAAGTTTCTTGGTAGAAAACTAATCAAAGCTTGATCTGAGCAAATTTATAAATAATTTCTTCTCAGATCACGCTGCGATTCAACCAGTCGCTTCAGCACACCCATGTTTCTTGGTAGAAAACTAATCAAAGCTTGATCTGAACTGATTTAAAATATTTCTTCTCAAATCACGCTGCAACTCAACAAGTGTCTTCAGCACACCCATATTTCTTGGTAGAAAACTAATCAAAGCTCGATCTGAGCAATTTTAAAATATTTCTTCTCAAATAACGCTGCGATTCAACCAGTCGCTTCAGGACACCCATGTTTGTGGTAGAAAACTAATCTAAGCTTGATCTGAGCAAATTTAAAATATTTCTTCTCAAATCACGCTGCAACTCAACAAGTGTCTTCAGCACACCCATATTTCTTGGTAGAAAACTAATCAAAGCTCGATCTGAGCAATTTTAAAATATTTCTTCTCAAATAACGCTGCGATTCAACCAGTCGCTTCAGGACACCCATGTTTGTGGTAGAAAACTAATCAAAGCTTGATCTGAGCAAATTTAAAATATTTCTTCTCAAATCACGCTGCAACTCAACAAGTGTCTTTAGCACACCCATGTTTCTTGATAGAAAACTAATCAAAGCTCGATCTGAGCAAATTTAAAATAATTTTTCTCAAATCACGCTGCAACTCAACCAGTGTCTTCAGCACACCCATATTTCTTGGTAGAAAACTAATCAAAGCTCGATCTGAGCAAATTTAAAATATTTCTTTACAGATAACGCTGCGATTCAACCAGTCGCTTCAGGACACCCATATTTATTGGTAGAAAACTAATCCAAGCTCGATCTGAGCAAATTTAAAATATTTCTTCTGAAATCACGCTGCAACTCAACCAGTCGCTTCAGGACACCATGTTTCTTGGTAGAAAACTAATCAAAGCTTGATCTGAACTGATTTAAAAAATTTCTTTTCAAATCACGCTGCGATTCAACCAGTCGCTTCAGCACACCAAGTTTCTTGGTAGAAAACTAATCAAAGCTTGATCTGAGCAAATTTATAAATAATTTCTTCTCAGATCACGCTGCGATTCAACCAGTCGCTTTAGGACACCCATAATTCTTGGTACAAAACTAATCTTAGCTCGATCTGAGCAAATTTAAAATAATTTTTCTCAAATCACGCTGCAACTCAACAAGTGTCTTCGGCACACCCATTTTCATTGGTACGAAACTAATCAAAGCTTGATCTGAGCAAATTTAAAATATTTCTTCTCAGATCACGCTGCGATTCAACCAGTCGCTTCAGCACACCCATGTTTCTTGGTAGAAAACTAATCAAAGCTCGATCTGAGCAATTTTAAAATATTTTTTCTCAAATCACGCTGCAACTCAACAAGTGTCTTCAGCACACCCATGTTTCTTGGTAGAAAACTAATCAAAGCTTGATCTGAACTGATTTAAAATATTTCTTGTTTCTTGGTAGAAAACTAATCTAAGCTCGATCTGAGCAAATTTAAAATATTTCTTCTCAAATCACGCTGCAACTCAACCAGTCGCTTCAGGACACCATGTTTCTTGGTAGAAAACTAATCAAAGCTTGATCTGAGCGAATTTAAAATATTTCTTCTCAGATCACGCTGCGATTCAACCAGTCGCTTCAGGACACCCATGTTTGTGGTAGAAAACTAATCTAAGCTCGATCTGAGCAAATTTAAAATATTTCTTCTCAAATCACGCTGCAACTCAACAAGTGTTTTCAGCACACCCATGTTTCTTGGTAGAAAACTAATCTAAGCTCGATCTGAGCAAATTTAAAATATTTCTTATCAAATCACGCTGCAACTCAACCAGTCGCTTCAGGACACCATGTTTCTTGGTAGAAAACTAATCAAAGCTCGATCTGAGCAAATTTAAAATATTTCTTCTCAGATCACGCTGCGATTCAACCAGTCGCTTCAGGACACCATGTTTCTTGGTAGAAAACTAATCAAAGCTCGATCTGAGCAAATTTAAAATATTTCTTCTCAGATCACGCTGCGAATAAACCAGTCGCTTCAGGACACCATGTTTCTTGGTAGAAAACTAATCCAAGCTCGATCTGAGCAAATTTAAAATATTTCTTATCAGATCACGCTGCGAATAAACCAGTCGCTCCAGGACACCATGTTTCTTGGTAGAAAACTAATCAAAGCTTGATCTGAGCAAATTTAAAATATTTCTTCTCAGATCACGCTGCGATTCAACCAGTCGCTTCAGGACACCCATGTTTGTGATAGAAAACTAATCTAAGCTCGATCTGAACTAATTTAAAATATTTCTTCTCAAATCACGCTGCAACTCAACAAGTGTCTTCAGCACACCCATATTTCTTGGTAGAAAACTAATCCAAGCTCGATCTAAGCAAATTTAAAATATTTCTTATCAGATCACGCTGCGAATAAACCAGTCGCTTCAGGACACCATGTTTCTTGGTAGAAAACTAATCAAAGCTTGATCTGAGCAAATTTAAAATATTTCTTCTCAGATCATGCTGCGATTCAACCAGTCGCTTCAGGACACCCATGTTTGTGATAGAAAACTAATCTAATCTCGATCTGAGTAAATTTAAAATATTTTTTCTCAAATCACACTGCTACTCAACAAGTGTCTTCAGCACACCAATATTTCTGGTAGAAAACTAATCTAAGCTCGATCTGAGCAAATTTAAAATATTTCTTCTCAAATCACGCTGCAACTCAACAAGTGTCTTTAGCACACCCATGTTTCTTGGTAGAAAACTAATCAAAGCTCGATCTGAGCAAATTTAAAGTAATTTTTCTCAAATCACGCTGCAACTCAACCAGTGTCTTCAGCACACCCATATTTCTTGGTAGAAAACTAATCAAAGCTCGATCTGAGCAAATTTAAAATATTTCTTTACAGATAACGCTGCGATTCAACCAGTCGCTTCAGGACACCATGTTTCTTGGTAGAAAACTAATCTAAGCTCAATCTGAGCAAATTTAAAATATTTCTTCTCAAATCACGCTGCAACTCAACAAGTGTCTTTAAGCACACCCATGTTTCTTGGTAGAAAACTAATCAAAGCTTGATCTGAACTGATTTAAAAAATTTCTTCTCAAATCACGCTGCGATTCAACCAGTCGCTTCAGCACACCAAGTTTCTTGGTAGAAAACTAATCAAAGCTCGATCTGAGCAATTTTAAAATATTTTTTCTCAGATCACGCTGCGATTCAACCAGTCGCTTCAGGACACCATGTTTCTTGGTAGAAAACTAATCAAAGCTTGATCTGAGCAAATTTAAAATATTTCTTCTCAGATCACGCTGCGATTCAACCAGTCGCTTCAGCACTCCCACGTTTCTTGGTAGAAAACTAATCAAAGCTCGATCTGAACTAATTTAAAATATTTCTTCTCAAATCACGCTGCAACTCAACAAGTGTCTTCAGCACACCCATATTTCTTGGTAGAAAACTAATCAAAGCTCGATCTGAGCAATTTTAAAATATTTTTTCTCAGGTCACGCTGCGATTCAACCAGTCGCTTTAGGACACCCATAGTTCTTGGTAGAAAACTAATCTAAGCTCGATCTGAGCAAATTTAAAATATTTCTTCTCAAATCACGCTGCAACTCAACAAGTGTCTTCAGCACACCCATGTTTCTTGGTAGAAAACTAATCTAAGCTCGATCTGAGCAAATTTAAAATATTTCTTCTCAAATCACGCTGCAACTCAACCAGTCGCTTCAGGACACCATGTTTCTCGGTAGAAAACTAATCAAAGCTTGATCTGAGCAAATTTAAAATATTTCTTCTCAGATCACGCTGCGATTCAACCACTCGCTTCAGGACACCATGTTTCTTGGTAGAAAACTAATCTAAGCTCGATCTGAGCAAATTTAAAATATTTCTTCTCAAATCACGCTGCAACTCAACAAGTGTCTTTAAGCACACCCATGTCTCTTGGTAGAAAACTAATCAAAGCTTGATCTGAACTGATTTAAAATATTTCTTCTCAAATCACGCTGCAACTCAACAAGTGTCTTTAAGCACACCCATGTCTCTTGGTAGAAAACTAATCTAAGCTCGATCTGAGCAAATTTAAAATATTTCTTCTCAAATCACGCTGCAACTCAACCAGTCGCTTCAGGACACCATGTTTCTCGGTAGAAAACTAATCAAAGCTTGATCTGAGCAAATTTAAAATATTTCTTCTCAGATCACGCTGCGATTCAACCACTCGCTTCAGGACACCATGTTTCTTGGTAGAAAACTAATCTAAGCTCGATCTGAGCAAATTTAAAATATTTCTTCTCAAATCACGCTGCAACTCAACAAGTGTCTTTAAGCACACCCATGTCTCTTGGTAGAAAACTAATCAAAGCTTGATCTGAACTGATTTAAAAAATTTCTTCTCAAATCACGCTGCGATTCAACCAGTCGCTTCAGCACACCAAGTTTCTTGGTAGAAAACTAATCAAAGCTTGATCTGAGCAAATTTATAAATAATTTCTTCTCAGATCACGCTGCGATTCAACCAGTCGCTTTAGGACACCCATAATTCTTGGTACAAAACTAATCTTAGCTCGATCTGAGCAAATTTAAAATAATTTTTCTCAAATCACGCTGCAACTCAACAAGTGTCTTTCGGCACACCCATTTTTCTTGGTACGAAACTAATCAAAGCTTGATCTGAGCAAATTTAAAATATTTCTTCTCAGATCACGCTGCGATTCAACCAGTCGCTTCAGCACACCCATGTTTCTTGGTAGAAAACTAATCAAAGCTAGATCTGAACTGATTTAAAATATTTCTTCTCAAATCACGCTGCAACTCAACAAGTGTCTTCAGCACACCCATATTTCTTGGTAGAAAACTAATCAAAGATCGATCTGAGCAATTTTAAAATATTTCTTCTCAAATCACGCTGCGATTCAACCAGTCGCTTCAGGACACCCATGTTTGTGGTAGAAAACTAATCTAAGCTCGATCTGAGCAAATTTAAAATATTTCTTCTCAAATCACGCTGCAACTCAACAAGTGTCTTTAGCACACCCATGTTTCTTGGTAGAAAACTAATCAAAGCTCGAACTGAGCAAATTTAAAATAATTTTTCTCAAATCACGCTGCAACTCAACCAGTGTCTTCAGCACACCCATATTTCTTGGTAGAAAACTAATCAAAGCTCGATCTGAGCAAATTTAAAATATTTCCTTACAGATAACGCTGCGATTCAACCAGTCGCTTCAGGACACCCATATTTATTGGTAGAAAACTAATCCAAGCTCGATCTGAGCAAATTTAAAAAAGTTCTTCTGAAATCACGCTGCAACTCAACCAGTCGCTTCAGGACACCATGTTTCTTGGTAGAAAACTAATCAAAGCTTGATCTGAACTGATTTAAAAAATTTCTTCTCAAATCACGCTGCGATTCAACCAGTCGCTTTAGGACACCCATAATTCTTGGTACAAAACTAATCTTAGCTCGATCTGAGCAAATTTAAAATAATTTTTCTCAAATCACGCTGCAACTCAACAAGTGTCTTCAGCACACCCATGTTTCTTGGTAGAAAACTAATCAAAGCTTGATCTGAACTGATTTAAAATATTTCTTGTTTCTTGGTAGAAAACTAATCTAAGCTCGATCTGAGCAAATTTAAAATATTTCTTCTCAAATCACGCTGCAACTCAACCAGTCGCTTCAGGACACCATGTTTCTTGGTAGAAAACTAATCAAAGCTTGATCTGAGCGAATTTAAAATATTTCTTCTCAGATCATGCTGCGATTCAACCAGTCGCTTCAGGACACCCATGTTTGTGGTAGAAAACTAATCTAAGCTCGATCTGAGCAAATTTAAAATATTTCTTCTCAAATCACGCTGCAACTCAACAAGTGTCTTCAGCACACCCATGTTTGTTGGTAGAAAACTAATCTAAGCTCGATCTGAGCAAATTTAAAATATTTCTTCTCAAATCACGCTGCAACTCAACCAGTCGCTTCAGGACACCATGTTTCTTGGTAGAAAACTAATCAAAGCTCGATCTGAGCAAATTTAAAATATTTCTTCTCAAATCACGCTGCAACTCAACAAGTGTCTTCAGTACACCCATATTTCTTGGTAGAAAACTAATCTAAGCTCGATCTGAGCAAATTTAAAATATTTCTTCTCAGGTCACGCTGCTATTCAACCAGTCGCTTCAGGACACCATGTTTCTTGGTAGAAAACTAATCAAAGCTTGATCTGAGCAAATTTAAAATATTTCTTCTCAGATCACGCTGTGAATAAACCAGTCGCTTCAGGACACCATGTTTCTTGGTAGAAAACTAATCAAAGCTTGATCTGAGCAAATTTAAAATATTTCTTCTCAGATCACGCTGCGATTCAACCAGTCGCTTCAGGACACCCATGTTTGTGATAGAAAACTAATCTAATCTCGATCTGAGTAAATTTAAAATATTTCTTCTCAAATCACACTGCTACTCAACCAGTGTCTTCAGCACACCCATATTTCTGGTAGAAAACTAATCTAAGCTCGATCTGAGCAAATTTAAAATATTTCTTCTCAAATCACGCTGCAACTCAACAAGTGTCTTTAGCACACCCATGTTTCTTGGTAGAAAACTAATCAAAGCTCGATCTGAGCAAATTTAAAATATTTCTTCTGAAATCACGCTGCAACTCAACCAGTCGCTTCAGGACACCATGTTTCTTGGTAGAAAACTAATCAAAGCTTGATCTGAACTGATTTAAAAAATTTCTTCTCAAATCACGCTGCGATTCAACCAGTCGCTTTAGGACACCCATAATTCTTGGTACAAAACTAATCTTAGCTCGATCTGAGCAAATTTAAAATAATTTTTCTCAAATCACGCTGCAACTCAACAAGTGTCTTCGGCACACCCATTTTTATTGGTACGAAACTAATCAAAGCTTGATCTGAGCAAATTTAAAATATTTCTTCTCAGATCACGCTGCGATTCAACCAGTCGCTTCAGCACACCCATGTTTCTTGGTAGAAAACTAATCAATGCTCGATCTGAGCAATTTTAAAATATTTTTTCTCAAATCACGCTGCAACTCAACAAGTGTCTTCAGCACACCCATGTTTCTTGGTAGAAAACTAATCAAAGCTTGATCTGAACTGATTTAAAATATTTCTTGTTTCTTGGTAGAAAACTAATCTAAGCTCGATCTGAGCAAATTTAAAATATTTCTTCTCAAATCACGCTGCAACTCGACCAGTCGCTTCAGGACACCATGTTTCTTGGTAGAAAACTAATCAAAGCTTGATCTGAGCAAATTTAAAATATTTCTTCTCAGATCACGCTGCGATTCAACCACTCGCTTCAGGACACCATGTTTCTTGGTAGAAAACTAATCTAAGCTCGATCTGAGCAAATTTAAAATATTTCTTCTCAAATCACGCTGCAACTCAACAAGTGTCTTCAGCACACCCATATTTCTTGGTAGAAAACTAATCAAAGCTCGATCTGAGCAATTTTAAAATATTTCTTCTCAAATCACGCTGCGATTCAACCAGTCGCTTCAGGACACCCATGTTTGTGGTAGAAAACTAATCTAAGCTCGATCTGAGCAAATTTAAAATATTTCTTCTCAAATCACGCTGCAACTCAACAAGTGTCTTTAGCACACCCATGTTTCTTGGTAGAAAACTAGTCGCTTCAGGACACCCATGTTTGTGATAGAAAACTAATCTAATCTCGATCTGAGTAAATTTAAAATATTTCTTCTCAAATCACACTGCTACTCAACCAGTGTCTTCAGCACACCCATATTTCTGGTAGAAAACTAATCTAAGCTCGATCTGAGCAAATTTAAAATATTTCTTCTCAAATCACGCTGCAACTCAACAAGTGTCTTTAGCACACCCATGTTTCTTGGTAGAAAACTAATCAAAGCTCGATCTGAGCAAATTTAAAATATTTCTTCTGAAATCACGCTGCAACTCAACCAGTCGCTTCAGGACACCATGTTTCTTGGTAGAAAACTAATCAATGCTCGATCTGAGCAATTTTAAAATATTTTTTCTCAAATCACGCTGCAACTCAACAAGTGTCTTCAGCACACCCATGTTTCTTGGTAGAAAACTAATCAAAGCTTGATCTGAACTGATTTAAAATATTTCTTGTTTCTTGGTAGAAAACTAATCTAAGCTCGATCTGAGCAAATTTAAAATATTTCTTCTCAAATCACGCTGCAACTCGACCAGTCGCTTCAGGACACCATGTTTCTTGGTAGAAAACTAATCAAAGCTTGATCTGAGCAAATTTAAAATATTTCTTCTCAGATCACGCTGCGATTCAACCACTCGCTTCAGGACACCATGTTTCTTGGTAGAAAACTAATCTAAGCTCGATCTGAGCAAATTTAAAATATTTCTTCTCAAATCACGCTGCAACTCAACAAGTGTCTTCAGCACACCCATATTTCTTGGTAGAAAACTAATCAAAGCTCGATCTGAGCAATTTTAAAATATTTCTTCTCAAATCACGCTGCTATTCAACCAGTCGCTTCAGGACACCCATGTTTGTGGTAGAAAACTAATCTAAGCTCGATCTGAGCAAATTTAAAATATTTCTTCTCAAATCACGCTGCAACTCAACAAGTGTCTTTAGCACACCCATGTTTCTTGGTAGAAAACTAATCAAAGCTCGATCTGAGCAAATTTAAAATATTTCTTCTGAAATCACGCTGCAACTCAACCAGTCGCTTCAGGACACCATGTTTCTTGGTAGAAAACTAATCAAAGCTTGATCTGAACTGATTTAAAAAAATTCTTCTCAAATCACGCTGCGATTCAACCAGTCGCTTTAGGACACCCATAATTCTTGGTACAAAACTAATCTTAGCTCGATCTGAGCAAATTTAAAATAATTTTTCTCAAATCACGCTGCAACTCAACAAGTGTCTTCGGCACACCCATTTTTATTGGTACGAAACTAATCAAAGCTTGATCTGAGCAAATTTAAAATATTTCTTCTCAGATCACGCTGCGATTCAACCAGTCGCTTCAGCACACCCATGTTTCTTGGTAGAAAACTAATCAATGCTCGATCTGAGCAATTTTAAAATATTTTTTCTCAAATCACGCTGCAACTCAACAAGTGTCTTCAGCACACCCATGTTTCTTGGTAGAAAACTAATCAAAGCTTGATCTGAACTGATTTAAAATATTTCTTGTTTCTTGGTAGAAAACTAATCTAAGCTCGATCTGAGCAAATTTAAAATATTTCTTCTCAAATCACGCTGCAACTCGACCAGTCGCTTCAGGACACCATGTTTCTTGGTAGAAAACTAATCAAAGCTTGATCTGAGCAAATTTAAAATATTTCTTCTCAGATCACGCTGCGATTCAACCACTCGCTTCAGGACACCATGTTTCTTGGTAGAAAACTAATCTAAGCTCGATCTGAGCAAATTTAAAATATTTCTTCTCAAATCACGCTGCAACTCAACAAGTGTCTTCAGCACACCCATATTTCTTGGTAGAAAACTAATCAAAGCTCGATCTGAGCAATTTTAAAATATTTCTTCTCAAATCACGCTGCGATTCAACCAGTCGCTTCAGGACACCCATGTTTGTGGTAGAAAACTAATCTAAGCTCGATCTGAGCAAATTTAAAATATTTCTTCTCAAATCACGCTGCAACTCAACAAGTGTCTTTAGCACACCCATGTTTCTTGGTAGAAAACTAATCAAAGCTCGATCTGAGCAAATTTAAAATAATTTTTCTCAAATCACGCTGCAACTCAACCAGTCGCTTCAGGACACCATGTTTCTCGGTAGAAAACTAATCAAAGCTTGATCTGAGCAAATTTAAAATATTTCTTCTCAAATAACGCTGCGATTCAACCAGTCGCTTCAGGACACCCATATTTATTGGTAGAAAACTAATCCAAGCTCGATCTGAGCAAATTTAAAATATTTCTTCTGAAATCACGCTGCAACTCAACCAGTCGCTTCAGGACACCATGTTTCTTGGTAGAAAACTAATCAAAGCTTGATCTGAACTGATTTAAAAAATTTCTTTTCAAATCACGCTGCGATTCAACCAGTCGCTTCAGCACACCAAGTTTCTTGGTAGAAAACTAATCAAAGCTTGATCTGAGCAAATTTATAAATAATTTCTTCTCAGATCACGCTGCGATTCAACCAGTCGCTTTAGGACACCCATAATTCTTGGTACAAAACTAATCTTAGCTCGATCTGAGCAAATTTAAAATAATTTTTCTCAAATCACGCTGCAACTCAACAAGTGTCTTCGGCACACCCATTTTTATTGGTACGAAACTAATCAAAGCTTGATCTGAGCAAATTTAAAATATTTCTTCTCAGATCACGCTGCGATTCAACCAGTCGCTTCAGCACACCCATGTTTCTTGGTAGAAAACTAATCAAAGCTCGATCTGAGCAATTTTAAAATATTTTTTCTCAAATCACGCTGCAACTCAACAAGTGTCTTCAGCACACCCATGTTTCTTGGTAGAAAACTAATCAAAGCTTGATCTGAACTGATTTAAAATATTTCTTGTTTCTTGGTAGAAAACTAATCTAAGCTCGATCTGAGCAAATTTAAAATATTTCTTCTCAAATCACGCTGCAACTCAACCAGTCGCTTCAGGACACCATGTTTCTTGGTAGAAAACTAATCAAAGCTTGATCTGAGCGAATTTAAAATATTTCTTCTCAGATCACGCTGCGATTCAACCAGTCGCTTCAGGACACCCATGTTTGTGGTAGAAAACTAATCTAAGCTCGATCTGAGCAAATTTAAAATATTTCTTCTCAAATCACGCTGCAACTCAACAAGTGTCTTCAGCACACCCATGTTTCTTGGTAGAAAACTAATCTAAGCTCGATCTGAGCAAATTTAAAATATTTCTTATCAAATCACGCTGCAACTCAACCAGTCGCTTCAGGACACCATGTTTCTTGGTAGAAAACTAATCAAAGCTCGATCTGAGCAAATTTAAAATATTTCTTCTCAGATCACGCTGCGATTCAACCAGTCGCTTCAGGACACCATGTTTCTTGGTAGAAAACTAATCAAAGCTTGATCTGAGCAAATTTAAAATATTTCTTCTCAGATCACGCTGCGAATAAACCAGTCGCTTCAGGACACCATGTTTCTTGGTAGAAAACTAATCCAAGCTCGATCTGAGCAAATTTAAAATATTTCTTATCAGATCACGCTGCGAATAAACCAGTCGCTCCAGGACACCATGTTTCTTGGTAGAAAACTAATCAAAGCTTGATCTGAGCAAATTTAAAATATTTCTTCTCAGATCACGCTGCGATTCAACCAGTCGCTTCAGGACACCCATGTTTGTGATAGAAAACTAATCTAAGCTCGATCTGAACTAATTTAAAATATTTCTTCTCAAATCACGCTGCAACTCAACAAGTGTCTTCAGCACACCCATATTTCTTGGTAGAAAACTAATCCAAGCTCGATCTAAGCAAATTTAAAATATTTCTTATCAGATCACGCTGCGAATAAACCAGTCGCTTCAGGACACCATGTTTCTTGGTAGAAAACTAATCAAAGCTTGATCTGAGCAAATTTAAAATATTTCTTCTCAGATCATGCTGCGATTCAACCAGTCGCTTCAGGACACCCATGTTTGTGATAGAAAACTAATCTAATCTCGATCTGAGTAAATTTAAAATATTTTTTCTCAAATCACACTGCTACTCAACAAGTGTCTTCAGCACACCAATATTTCTGGTAGAAAACTAATCTAAGCTCGATCTGAGCAAATTTAAAATATTTCTTCTCAAATCACGCTGCAACTCAACAAGTGTCTTTAGCACACCCATGTTTCTTGGTAGAAAACTAATCAAAGCTCGATCTGAGCAAATTTAAAGTAATTTTTCTCAAATCACGCTGCAACTCAACCAGTGTCTTCAGCACACCCATATTTCTTGGTAGAAAACTAATCAAAGCTCGATCTGAGCAAATTTAAAATATTTCTTTACAGATAACGCTGCGATTCAACCAGTCGCTTCAGGACACCATGTTTCTTGGTAGAAAACTAATCTAAGCTCAATCTGAGCAAATTTAAAATATTTCTTCTCAAATCACGCTGCAACTCAACAAGTGTCTTTAAGCACACCCATGTTTCTTGGTAGAAAACTAATCAAAGCTTGATCTGAACTGATTTAAAAAATTTCGTCTCAAATCACGCTGCGATTCAACCAGTCGCTTCAGCACACCAAGTTTCTTGGTAGAAAACTAATCAAAGCTCGATCTGAGCAATTTTAAAATATTTTTTCTCAGATCACGCTGCGATTCAACCAGTCGCTTCAGGACACCATGTTTCTTGGTAGAAAACTAATCAAAGCTTGATCTGAGCAAATTTAAAATATTTCTTCTCAGATCACGCTGCGATTCAACCAGTCGCTTCAGCACTCCCACGTTTCTTGGTAGAAAACTAATCAAAGCTCGATCTGAACTAATTTAAAATATTTCTTCTCAAATCACGCTGCAACTCAACAAGTGTCTTCAGCACACCCATATTTCTTGGTAGAAAACTAATCAAAGCTCGATCTGAGCAATTTTAAAATATTTTTTCTCAGGTCACGCTGCGATTCAACCAGTCGCTTTAGGACAACCATAGTTCTTGGTAGAAAACTAATCTAAGCTCGATCTGAGCAAATTTAAAATATTTCTTCTCAAATCACGCTGCAACTCAACAAGTGTCTTCAGCACACCCATGTTTCTTGGTAGAAAACTAATCTAAGCTCGATCTGAGCAAATTTAAAATATTTCTTCTCAAATCACGCTGCAACTCAACCAGTCGCTTCAGGACACCATGTTTCTCGGTAGAAAACTAATCAAAGCTTGATCTGAGCAAATTTAAAATATTTCTTCTCAGATCACGCTGCGATTCAACCACTCGCTTCAGGACACCATGTTTCTTGGTAGAAAACTAATCTAAGCTCGATCTGAGCAAATTTAAAATATTTCTTCTCAAATCACGCTGCAACTCAACAAGTGTCTTTAAGCACACCCATGTCTCTTGGTAGAAAACTAATCAAAGCTTGATCTGAACTGATTTAAAATATTTCTTCTCAAATCACGCTGCAACTCAACAAGTGTCTTTAAGCACACCCATGTCTCTTGGTAGAAAACTAATCTAAGCTCGATCTGAGCAAATTTAAAATATTTCTTCTCAAATCACGCTGCAACTCAACCAGTCGCTTCAGGACACCATGTTTCTCGGTAGAAAACTAATCAAAGCTTGATCTGAGCAAATTTAAAATATTTCTTCTCAGATCACGCTGCGATTCAACCACTCGCTTCAGGACACCATGTTTCTTGGTAGAAAACTAATCTAAGCTCGATCTGAGCAAATTTAAAATATTTCTTCTCAAATCACGCTGCAACTCAACAAGTGTCTTTAAGCACACCCATGTCTCTTGGTAGAAAACTAATCAAAGCTTGATCTGAACTGATTTAAAAAATTTCTTCTCAAATCACGCTGCGATTCAACCAGTCGCTTCAGCACACCAAGTTTCTTGGTAGAAAACTAATCAAAGCTTGATCTGAGCAAATTTATAAATAATTTCTTCTCAGATCACGCTGCGATTCAACCAGTCGCTTTAGGACACCCATAATTCTTGGTACAAAACTAATCTTAGCTCGATCTGAGCAAATTTAAAATAATTTTTCTCAAATCACGCTGCAACTCAACAAGTGTCTTTCGGCACACCCATTTTTCTTGGTACGAAACTAATCAAAGCTTGATCTGAGCAAATTTAAAATATTTCTTCTCAGATCACGCTGCGATTCAACCAGTCGCTTCAGCACACCCATGTTTCTTGGTAGAAAACTAATCAAAGCTAGATCTGAACTGATTTAAAATATTTCTTCTCAAATCACGCTGCAACTCAACAAGTGTCTTCAGCACACCCATATTTCTTGGTAGAAAACTAATCAAAGCTCGATCTGAGCAATTTTAAAATATTTCTTCTCAAATCACGCTGCGATTCAACCAGTCGCTTCAGGACACCCATGTTTGTGGTAGAAAACTAATCTAAGCTCGATCTGAGCAAATTTAAAATATTTCTTCTCAAATCACGCTGCAACTCAACAAGTGTCTTTAGCACACCCATGTTTCTTGGTAGAAAACTAATCAAAGCTCGAACTGAGCAAATTTAAAATAATTTTTCTCAAATCACGCTGCAACTCAACCAGTGTCTTCAGCACACCCATATTTCTTGGTAGAAAACTAATCAAAGCTCGATCTGAGCAAATTTAAAATATTTCCTTACAGATAACGCTGCGATTCAACCAGTCGCTTCAGGACACCCATATTTATTGGTAGAAAACTAATCCAAGCTCGATCTGAGCAAATTTAAAATAGTTCTTCTGAAATCACGCTGCAACTCAACCAGTCGCTTCAGGACACCATGTTTCTTGGTAGAAAACTAATCAAAGCTTGATCTGAACTGATTTAAAAAATTTCTTCTCAAATCACGCTGCGATTCAACCAGTCGCTTTAGGACACCCATAATTCTTGGTACAAAACTAATCTTAGCTCGATCTGAGCAAATTTAAAATAATTTTTCTCAAATCACGCTGCAACTCAACAAGTGTCTTCAGCACACCCATGTTTCTTGGTAGAAAACTAATCAAAGCTTGATCTGAACTGATTTAAAATATTTCTTGTTTCTTGGTAGAAAACTAATCTAAGCTCGATCTGAGCAAATTTAAAATATTTCTTCTCAAATCACGCTGCAACTCAACCAGTCGCTTCAGGACACCATGTTTCTTGGTAGAAAACTAATCAAAGCTTGATCTGAGCGAATTTAAAATATTTCTTCTCAGATCACGCTGCGATTCAACCAGTCGCTTCAGGACACCCATGTTTGTGGTAGAAAACTAATCTAAGCTCGATCTGAGCAAATTTAAAATATTTCTTCTCAAATCACGCTGCAACTCAACAAGTGTCTTCAGCACACCCATGTTTCTTGGTAGAAAACTAATCTAAGCTCGATCTGAGCAAATTTAAAATATTTCTTCTCAAATCACGCTGCAACTCAACCAGTCGCTTCAGGACACCATGTTTCTTGGTAGAAAACTAATCAAAGCTCGATCTGAGCAAATTTAAAATATTTCTTCTCAAATCACGCTGCAACTCAACAAGTGTCTTCAGTACACCCATATTTCTTGGTAGAAAACTAATCTAAGCTCGATCTGAGCAAATTTAAAATATTTCTTCTCAGGTCACGCTGCTATTCAACCAGTCGCTTCAGGACACCATGTTTCTTGGTAGAAAACTAATCAAAGCTTGATCTGAGCAAATTTAAAATATTTCTTCTCAGATCACGCTGTGAATAAACCAGTCGCTTCAGGACACCATGTTTCTTGGTAGAAAACTAATCAAAGCTTGATCTGAGCAAATTTAAAATATTTCTTCTCAGATCACGCTGCGATTCAACCAGTCGCTTCAGGACACCCATGTTTGTGATAGAAAACTAATCTAAGCTCGATCTGAGCAAATTTAAAATATTTCTTCTCAAATCACGCTGCAACTCAACAAGTGTCTTTAGCACACCCATATTTCTGGTAGAAAACTAATCTAAGCTCGATCTGAGCAAATTTAAAATATTTCTTCTGAAATCACGCTGCAACTCAACCAGTCGCTTCAGGACACCATGTTTCTTGGTAGAAAACTAATCAAAGCTTGATCTGAACTGATTTAAAAAATTTCTTCTCAAATCACGCTGCGATTCAACCAGTCGCTTTAGGACACCCATAATTCTTGGTACAAAACTAATCTTAGCTCGATCTGAGCAAATTTAAAATAATTTTTCTCAAATCACGCTGCAACTCAACAAGTGTCTTCGGCACACCCATTTTTATTGGTACGAAACTAATCAAAGCTTGATCTGAGCAAATTTAAAATATTTCTTCTCAGATCACGCTGCGATTCAACCAGTCGCTTCAGCACACCCATGTTTCTTGGTAGAAAACTAATCAATGCTCGATCTGAGCAATTTTAAAATATTTTTTCTCAAATCACGCTGCAACTCAACAAGTGTCTTCAGCACACCCATGTTTCTTGGTAGAAAACTAATCAAAGCTTGATCTGAACTGATTTAAAATATTTCTTGTTTCTTGGTAGAAAACTAATCTAAGCTCGATCTGAGCAAATTTAAAATATTTCTTCTCAGATCACGCTGCGATTCAACCACTCGCTTCAGGACACCATGTTTCTTGGTAGAAAACTAATCTAAGCTCGATCTGAGCAAATTTAAAATATTTCTTCTCAAATCACGCTGCAACTCAACAAGTGTCTTCAGCACACCCATATTTCTTGGTAGAAAACTAATCAAAGCTCGATCTGAGCAATTTTAAAATATTTCTTCTCAAATCACGCTGCGATTCAACCAGTCGCTTCAGGACACCCATGTTTGTGGTAGAAAACTAATCTAAGCTCGATCTGAGCAAATTTAAAATATTTCTTCTCAAATCACGCTGCAACTCAACAAGTGTCTTTAGCACACCCATGTTTCTTGGTAGAAAACTAGTCGCTTCAGGACACCCATGTTTGTGATAGAAAACTAATCTAATCTCGATCTGAGTAAATTTAAAATATTTCTTCTCAAATCACACTGCTACTCAACCAGTGTCTTCAGCACACCCATATTTCTGGTAGAAAACTAATCTAAGCTCGATCTGAGCAAATTTAAAATATTTCTTCTCAAATCACGCTGCAACTCAACAAGTGTCTTTAGCACACCCATGTTTCTTGGTAGAAAACTAATCAAAGCTCGATCTGAGCAAATTTAAAATATTTCTTCTGAAATCACGCTGCAACTCAACCAGTCGCTTCAGGACACCATGTTTCTTGGTAGAAAACTAATCAATGCTCGATCTGAGCAATTTTAAAATATTTTTTCTCAAATCACGCTGCAACTCAACAAGTGTCTTCAGCACACCCATGTTTCTTGGTAGAAAACTAATCAAAGCTTGATCTGAACTGATTTAAAATATTTCTTGTTTCTTGGTAGAAAACTAATCTAAGCTCGATCTGAGCAAATTTAAAATATTTCTTCTCAAATCACGCTGCAACTCGACCAGTCGCTTCAGGACACCATGTTTCTTGGTAGAAAACTAATCAAAGCTTGATCTGAGCAAATTTAAAATATTTCTTCTCAGATCACGCTGCGATTCAACCACTCGCTTCAGGACACCATGTTTCTTGGTAGAAAACTAATCTAAGCTCGATCTGAGCAAATTTAAAATATTTCTTCTCAAATCACGCTGCAACTCAACAAGTGTCTTCAGCACACCCATATTTCTTGGTAGAAAACTAATCAAAGCTCGATCTGAGCAATTTTAAAATATTTCTTCTCAAATCACGCTGCGATTCAACCAGTCGCTTCAGGACACCCATGTTTGTGGTAGAAAACTAATCTAAGCTCGATCTGAGCAAATTTAAAATATTTCTTCTCAAATCACGCTGCAACTCAACAAGTGTCTTTAGCACACCCATGTTTCTTGGTAGAAAACTAATCAAAGCTCGATCTGAGCAAATTTAAAATATTTCTTCTGAAATCACGCTGCAACTCAACCAGTCGCTTCAGGACACCATGTTTCTTGGTAGAAAACTAATCAAAGCTTGATCTGAACTGATTTAAAAAATTTCTTCTCAAATCACGCTGCGATTCAACCAGTCGCTTTAGGACACCCATAATTCTTGGTACAAAACTAATCTTAGCTCGATCTGAGCAAATTTAAAATAATTTTTCTCAAATCACGCTGCAACTCAACAAGTGTCTTCGGCACACCCATTTTTATTGGTACGAAACTAATCAAAGCTTGATCTGAGCAAATTTAAAATATTTCTTCTCAGATCACGCTGCGATTCAACCAGTCGCTTCAGCACACCCATGTTTCTTGGTAGAAAACTAATCAATGCTCGATCTGAGCAATTTTAAAATATTTTTTCTCAAATCACGCTGCAACTCAACAAGTGTCTTCAGCACACCCATGTTTCTTGGTAGAAAACTAATCAAAGCTTGATCTGAACTGATTTAAAATATTTCTTGTTTCTTGGTAGAAAACTAATCTAAGCTCGATCTGAGCAAATTTAAAATATTTCTTCTCAAATCACGCTGCAACTCGACCAGTCGCTTCAGGACACCATGTTTCTTGGTAGAAAACTAATCAAAGCTTGATCTGAGCAAATTTAAAATATTTCTTCTCAGATCACGCTGCGATTCAACCACTCGCTTCAGGACACCATGTTTCTTGGTAGAAAACTAATCTAAGCTCGATCTGAGCAAATTTAAAATATTTCTTCTCAAATCACGCTGCAACTCAACAAGTGTCTTCAGCACACCCATATTTCTTGGTAGAAAACTAATCAAAGCTCGATCTGAGCAATTTTAAAATATTTCTTCTCAAATCACGCTGCGATTCAACCAGTCGCTTCAGGACACCCATGTTTGTGGTAGAAAACTAATCTAAGCTCGATCTGAGCAAATTTAAAATATTTCTTCTCAAATCACGCTGCAACTCAACAAGTGTCTTTAGCACACCCATGTTTCTTGGTAGAAAACTAATCAAAGCTCGATCTGAGCAAATTTAAAATAATTTTTCTCAAATCACGCTGCAACTCAACCAGTCGCTTCAGGACACCATGTTTCTCGGTAGAAAACTAATCAAAGCTTGATCTGAGCAAATTTAAAATATTTCTTCTCAGATCACGCTGCGATTCAACCACTCGCTTCAGGACACCATGTTTCTTGGTAGAAAACTAATCTAAACTCGATCTGAGCAAATTTAAAATATTTCTTCTCAAATCACGCTGCAACTCAACAAGTGTCTTTAAGCACACCCATGTTTCTTGGTAGAAAACTAATCAAAGCTTGATCTGAGCAAATTTAAAATATTTCTTCTCAGATCACGCTGCGATTCAACCAGTCGCTTCAGGACACCCATGTTTGTGATAGAAAACTAATCTAAGCTCGATCTGAACTAATTTAAAATATTTCTTCTCAAATCACGCTGCAACTCAACAAGTGTCTTCAGCACACCCATATTTCTTGGTAGAAAACTAATCCAAGCTCGATCTAAGCAAATTTAAAATATTTCTTCTCAGATCACGCTGCGATTCAACCAGTCGCTTCAGGACACCCATGTTTGTGATAGAAAACTAATCTAATCTCGATCTGAGTAAATTTAAAATATTTCTTCTCAAATCACACTGCTACTCAACCAGTGTCTTCAGCACACCCATATTTCTGGTAGAAAACTAATCTAAGCTCGATCTGAGCAATTTTAAAATATTTCTTCTCAAATCACGCTGCGATTCAACCAGTCGCTTCAGGACACCATGTTTCTTGGTAGAAAACTAATCAAAGCTTGATCTGAGCAAATTTAAAATATTTCTTCTCAGATCACGCTGCGATTCAACCACTCGCTTCAGGACACCATGTTTCTTGGTAGAAAACTAATCTAAGCTCGATCTGAGCAAATTTAAAATATTTCTTCTCAAATCACGCTGCAACTCAACAAGTGTCTTCAGCACACCCATATTTCTTGGTAGAAAACTAATCAAAGCTCGATCTGAGCAATTTTAAAATATTTCTTCTCAAATCACGCTGCGATTCAACCAGTCGCTTCAGGACACCCATGTTTGTGGTAGAAAACTAATCTAAGCTCGATCTGAGCAAATTTAAAATATTTCTTCTCAAATCACGCTGCAACTCAACAAGTGTCTTTAGCACACCCATGTTTCTTGGTAGAAAACTAATCAAAGCTCGATCTGAGCAAATTTAAAATAATTTTTCTCAAATCACGCTGCGATTCAACCAGTCGCTTCAGGACACCCATGTTTGTGATAGAAAACTAATCTAAGCTCGATCTGAACTAATTTAAAATATTTCTTCTCAAATCACGCTGCAACTCAACAAGTGTCTTCAGCACACCCATATTTCTTGGTAGAAAACTAATCCAAGCTCGATCTAAGCAAATTTAAAATATTTCTTCTCAGATCACGCTGCGATTCAACCAGTCGCTTCAGGACACCCATGTTTGTGATAGAAAACTAATCTAATCTCGATCTGAGTAAATTTAAAATATTTCTTCTCAAATCACACTGCTACTCAACAAGTGTTTTTAGCACACCCATGTTTCTTGGTAGAAAACTAATCAAAGCTTGATCTGAACTGATTTAAAAAATTTCTTCTCAAATCACGCTGCGATTCAACCAGTCGCTTCAGCACACCAAGTTTCTTGGTAGAAAACTAATCAAAGCTCGATCTGAGCAATTTTAAAATATTTTTTCTCAGATCACGCTGCGATTCAACCAGTCGCTTCAGGACACCATGTTTCTTGGTAGAAAACTAATCAAAGCTTGATCTGAGCAAATTTAAAATATTTCTTCTCAGATCACGCTGAGATTCAACCAGTCGCTTCAGCACTCCCACGTTTCTTGGTAGAAAACTAATCAAAGCTCGATCTGAGCAATTTTAAAATATTTTTTCTCAGGTCACGCTGCGATTCAACCAGTCGCTTTAGGACACCCATAGTTCTTGGTACAAAACTAATCTTAGCTCGATCTGAGCAAATTTAAAATATTTCTTCTCAGATCACGCTGCGATTCAACCACTCGCTTCAGGACACCATGTTTCTTGGTAGAAAACTAATCTAAACTCGATCTGAGCAAATTTAAAATATTTCTTCTCAAATCACGCTGCAACTCAACAAGTGTCTTTAAGCACACCCATGTTTCTTGGTAGAAAACTAATCAAAGCTTGATCTGAACTGATTTAAAAAATTTCTTCTCAAATCACGCTGCGATTCAACCAGTCGCTTCAGCACACCAAGTTTCTTGGTAGAAAACTAATCAAAGCTCGATCTGAGCAATTTTAAAATATTTTTTCTCAGATCACGCTGCGATTCAACCAGTCGCTTCAGGACACCATGTTTCTTGGTAGAAAACTAATCAAAGCTTGATCTGAGCAAATTTAAAATATTTCTTCTCAGATCACGCTGCGATTCAACCAGTCGCTTCAGCACTCCCACGTTTCTTGGTAGAAAACTAATCAAAGCTTGATCTGAACTGATTTAAAATATTTCTTCTCAAATCACGCTGCAACTCAACAAGTGTCTTCAGCACACCCATATTTCTTGGTAGAAAACTAATCAAAGCTCGATCTGAGCAATTTTAAAATATTTTTTCTCAGGTCACGCTGCGATTCAACCAGTCGCTTTAGGACACCCATAGTTCTTGGTACAAAACTAATCTTAGCTCGATCTGAGCAAATTTAAAATATTTCTTCTCAGATCACGCTGCAACTCAACAAGTGTCTTCAGCACACCCATGTTTCTTGGTAGAAAACTAATCTAAGCTCGATCTGAGCAAATTTAAAATATTTCTTCTCAAATCACGCTGCAACTCAACCAGTCGCTTCAGGACACCATGTTTCTTGGTAGAAAACTAATCAAAGCTTGATCTGAGCAAATTTAAAATATTTCTTCTCAGATCACGCTGCGATTCAACCAGTCGCTTCAGGACACCCATGTTTCTTGGTAGAAAACTAATCTAAGCTCGATCTGAGCAAATTTAAAATATTTCTTCTCAAATCACGCTGCAACTCAACCAGTCGCTTCAGCACACCATGTTTCTTGGTAGAAAACTAATCAAAGCTTGATCTTAGCAAATTTAAAATATTTCTTCTCAGATCACGCTGCGATTCAACCAGTCGCTTCAGGACACCCATGTTTGTGGTAGAAAACTAATCTAAGCTCGATCTGAGCAAATTTAAAATATTTCTTCTCAAATCACGCTGCAACTCAACAAGTGTCTTCAGCACACCCATGTTTCTTGGTAGAAAACTAATCTAAGCTCGATCTGAGCAAATTTAAAATATTTCTTCTCAAATCACGCTGCAACTCAACCAGTCGCTTCAGGACACCATGTTTCTCGGTAGAAAACTAATCAAAGCTTGATCTGAGCAAATTTAAAATATTTCTTCTCAGATCACGCTGCAACTCAACCAGTCGCTTCAGGACACCATGTTTCTTGGTAGAAAACTAATCAAAGCTCGATCTGAGCAAATTTAAAATATTTCTTCTCAGATCACGCTGCGATTCAACCAGTCGCTTCAGGACACCATGTTTCTTGGTAGAAAACTAATCAAAGCTCGATCTGAGCAATTTTAAAATATTTTTTCTCAAATCACGCTGCAACTCAACAAGTGTGTTCAGCACACCCATGTTTCTTGGTAGAAAACTAATCAAAGCTTGATCTGAACTGATTTAAAACATTTCTTGTTTCTTGGTAGAAAACTAATCTAAGCTCGATCTGAGCAAATTTAAAATATTTCTTCTCAAATCACGCTGCAACTCGACCAGTCGCTTCAGGACACCATGTTTCTTGGTAGAAAACTAATCAAAGCTTGATCTGAGCAAATTTAAAATATTTCTTCTCAGATCACGCTGCGATTCAACCACTCGCTTCAGGACACCATGTTTCTTGGTAGAAAACTAATCTAAGCTCGATATGAGCAAATTTAAAATATTTCTTCTCAAATCACGCTGCAACTCAACAAGTGTCTTTAAGCACACCCATGTTTCTTGGTAGAAAACTAATCAAAGCTTGATTTGAACTGATTTAAAAAATTTCTTCTCAAATCACGCTGCGATTCAACCAGTCGCTTCAGCACACCAAGTTTCTTGGTAGAAAACTAATCAAAGCTTGATCTGAGCAAATTTATAAATAATTTCTTCTCAGATCACGCTGCGATTCAACCAGTCGCTTTAGGACACCCATAATTCTTGGTACAAAACTAATCTTAGCTCGATCTGAGCAAATTTAAAATAATTTTTCTCAAATCACGCTGCAACTCAACAAGTGTCTTTCGGCACACCCATTTTTCTTGGTACGAAACTAATCAAAGCTTGATCTGAGCAAATTTAAAATATTTCTTCTCAGATCACGCTGCGATTCAACAAGTGTCTTCAGCACACCCATATTTCTTGGTAGAAAACTAATCAAAGCTCGATCTGAGCAATTTTAAAATATTTCTTCTCAAATCACGCTGCGATTCAACCAGTCGCTTCAGGACACCCATGTTTGTGGTAGAAAACTAATCTAAGCTCGATCTGAGCAAATTTAAAATATTTCTTCTCAAATCACGCTGCAACTCAACAAGTGTCTTTAGCACACCCATGTTTCTTGGTAGAAAACTAATCAAAGCTCGATCTGAGCAAATTTAAAATAATTTTTCTCAAATCACGCTGCAACTCAACCAGTGTCTTCAGCACACCCATATTTCTTGGTAGAAAACTAATCTTAGCTCGATCTGAGCAAATTTAAAATAATTTTTCTCAAATCACGCTGCGATTCAACCAGTCGCTTCAGCACACCAAGTTTCTTGGTAGAAAACTAATCAAAGCTTGATCTGAGCAAATTTATAAATAATTTCTTCTCAGATCACGCTGCGATTCAACCAGTCGCTTCAGCACACCCATGTTTCTTGGTAGAAAACTAATCAAAGCTTGATCTGAACTGATTTAAAATATTTCTTCTCAAATCACGCTGCAACTCAACAAGTGTCTTCAGCACACCCATATTCCTTGGTAGAAAACTAATCAAAGCTCGATCTGAGCAATTTTAAAATATTTCTTCTCAAATAACGCTGCGATTCAACCAGTCGCTTCAGGACACCCATGTTTGTGGTAGAAAACTAATCTAAGCTTGATCTGAGCAAATTTAAAATATTTCTTCTCAAATCACGCTGCAACTCAACAAGTGTCTTCAGCACACCCATATTTCTTGGTAGAAAACTAATCAAAGCTCGATCTGAGCAATTTTAAAATATTTCTTCTCAAATAACGCTGCGATTCAACCAGTCGCTTCAGGACACCCATGTTTGTGGTAGAAAACTAATCAAAGCTTGATCTGAGCAAATTTAAAATATTTCTTCTCAAATCACGCTGCAACTCAACAAGTGTCTTTAGCACACCCATGTTTCTTGATAGAAAACTAATCAAAGCTCGATCTGAGCAAATTTAAAATAATTTTTCTCAAATCACGCTGCAACTCAACCAGTGTCTTCAGCACACCCATATTTCTTGGTAGAAAACTAATCAAAGCTCGATCTGAGCAAATTTAAAATATTTCTTTACAGATAACGCTGCGATTCAACCAGTCGCTTCAGGACACCCATATTTATTGGTAGAAAACTAATCCAAGCTCGATCTGAGCAAATTTAAAATATTTCTTCTGAAATCACGCTGCAACTCAACCAGTCGCTTCAGGACACCATGTTTCTTGGTAGAAAACTAATCAAAGCTTGATCTGAACTGATTTAAAAAATTTCTTTTCAAATCACGCTGCGATTCAACCAGTCGCTTCAGCACACCAAGTTTCTTGGTAGAAAACTAATCAAAGCTTGATCTGAGCAAATTTATAAATAATTTCTTCTCAGATCACGCTGCGATTCAACCAGTCGCTTTAGGACACCCATAATTCTTGGTACAAAACTAATCTTAGCTCGATCTGAGCAAATTTAAAATAATTTTTCTCAAATCACGCTGCAACTCAACAAGTGTCTTCGGCACACCCATTTTTATTGGTACGAAACTAATCAAAGCTTGATCTGAGCAAATTTAAAATATTTCTTCTCAGATCACGCTGCGATTCAACCAGTCGCTTCAGCACACCCATGTTTCTTGGTAGAAAACTAATCAAAGCTCGATCTGAGCAATTTTAAAATATTTTTTCTCAAATCACGCTGCAACTCAACAAGTGTCTTCAGCACACCCATGTTTCTTGGTAGAAAACTAATCAAAGCTTGATCTGAACTGATTTAAAATATTTCTTGTTTCTTGGTAGAAAACTAATCTAAGCTCGATCTGAGCAAATTTAAAATATTTCTTCTCAAATCACGCTGCAACTCAACCAGTCGCTTCAGGACACCATGTTTCTTGGTAGAAAACTAATCAAAGCTTGATCTGAGCGAATTTAAAATATTTCTTCTCAGATCACGCTGCGATTCAACCAGTCGCTTCAGGACACCCATGTTTGTGGTAGAAAACTAATCTAAGCTCGATCTGAGCAAATTTAAAATATTTCTTCTCAAATCACGCTGCAACTCAACAAGTGTCTTCAGCACACCCATGTTTCTTGGTAGAAAACTAATCTAAGCTCGATCTGAGCAAATTTAAAATATTTCTTATCAAATCACGCTGCAACTCAACCAGTCGCTTCAGGACACCATGTTTCTTGGTAGAAAACTAATCAAAGCTCGATCTGAGCAAATTTAAAATATTTCTTCTCAGATCACGCTGCGATTCAACCAGTCGCTTCAGGACACCATGTTTCTTGGTAGAAAACTAATCAAAGCTCGATCTGAGCAATTTTAAAATATTTTTTCTCAAATCACGCTGCAACTCAACAAGTGTGTTCAGCACACCCATGTTTCTTGGTAGAAAACTAATCAAAGCTTGATCTGAACTGATTTAAAATATTTCTTGTTTCTTGGTAGAAAACTAATCTAAGCTCGATCTGAGCAAATTTAAAATATTTCTTCTCAAATCACGCTGCAACTCGACCAGTCGCTTCAGGACACCATGTTTCTTGGTAGAAAACTAATCAAAGCTTGATCTGAGCAAATTTAAAATATTTCTTCTCAGATCACGCTGCGATTCAACCACTCGCTTCAGGACACCATGTTTCTTGGTAGAAAACTAATCTAAGCTCGATATGAGCAAATTTAAAATATTTCTTCTCAAATCACGCTGCAACTCAACAAGTGTCTTTAAGCACACCCATGTTTCTTGGTAGAAAACTAATCAAAGCTTGATTTGAACTGATTTAAAAAATTTCTTCTCAAATCACGCTGCGATTCAACCAGTCGCTTCAGCACACCAAGTTTCTTGGTAGAAAACTAATCAAAGCTTGATCTGAGCAAATTGATAAATAATTTCTTCTCAGATCACGCTGCGATTCAACCAGTCGCTTTAGGACACCCATAATTCTTGGTACAAAACTAATCTTAGCTCGATCTGAGCAAATTTAAAATAATTTTTCTCAAATCACGCTGCAACTCAACAAGTGTCTTTCGGCACACCCATTTTTCTTGGTACGAAACTAATCAAAGCTTGATCTGAGCAAATTTAAAATATTTCTTCTCAGATCACGCTGCGATTCAACAAGTGTCTTCAGCACACCCATATTTCTTGGTAGAAAACTAATCAAAGCTCGATCTGAGCAATTTTAAAATATTTCTTCTCAAATCACGCTGCGATTCAACCAGTCGCTTCAGGACACCCATGTTTGTGGTAGAAAACTAATCTAAGCTCGATCTGAGCAAATTTAAAATATTTCTTCTCAAATCACGCTGCAACTCAACAAGTGTCTTTAGCACACCCATGTTTCTTGGTAGAAAACTAATCAAAGCTCGATCTGAGCAAATTTAAAATAATTTTTCTCAAATCACGCTGCAACTCAACCAGTGTCTTCAGCACACCCATATTTCTTGGTAGAAAACTAATCTTAGCTCGATCTGAGCAAATTTAAAATAATTTTTCTCAAATCACGCTGCGATTCAACCAGTCGCTTCAGCACACCAAGTTTCTTGGTAGAAAACTAATCAAAGCTTGATCTGAGCAAATTTATAAATAATTTCTTCTCAGATCACGCTGCGATTCAACCAGTCGCTTCAGCACACCCATGTTTCTTGGTAGAAAACTAATCAAAGCTTGATCTGAACTGATTTAAAATATTTCTTCTCAAATCACGCTGCAACTCAACAAGTGTCTTCAGCACACCCATATTCCTTGGTAGAAAACTAATCAAAGCTCGATCTGAGCAATTTTAAAATATTTCTTCTCAAATAACGCTGCGATTCAACCAGTCGCTTCAGGACACCCATGTTTGTGGTAGAAAACTAATCTAAGCTTGATCTGAGCAAATTTAAAATATTTCTTCTCAAATCACGCTGCAACTCAACAAGTGTCTTCAGCACACCCATATTTCTTGGTAGAAAACTAATCAAAGCTCGATCTGAGCAATTTTAAAATATTTCTTCTCAAATAACGCTGCGATTCAACCAGTCGCTTCAGGACACCCATGTTTGTGGTAGAAAACTAATCAAAGCTTGATCTGAGCAAATTTAAAATATTTCTTCTCAAATCACGCTGCAACTCAACAAGTGTCTTTAGCACACCCATGTTTCTTGATAGAAAACTAATCAAAGCTCGATCTGAGCAAATTTAAAATAATTTTTCTCAAATCACGCTGCAACTCAACCAGTGTCTTCAGCACACCCATATTTCTTGGTAGAAAACTAATCAAAGCTCGATCTGAGCAAATTTAAAATATTTCTTTACAGATAACGCTGCGATTCAACCAGTCGCTTCAGGACACCCATATTTATTGGTAGAAAACTAATCCAAGCTCGATCTGAGCAAATTTAAAATATTTCTTCTGAAATCACGCTGCAACTCAACCAGTCGCTTCAGGACACCATGTTTCTTGGTAGAAAACTAATCAAAGCTTGATCTGAACTGATTTAAAAAATTTCTTTTCAAATCACGCTGCGATTCAACCAGTCGCTTCAGCACACCAAGTTTCTTGGTAGAAAACTAATCAAAGCTTGATCTGAGCAAATTTATAAATAATTTCTTCTCAGATCACGCTGCGATTCAACCAGTCGCTTTAGGACACCCATAATTCTTGGTACAAAACTAATCTTAGCTCGATCTGAGCAAATTTAAAATAATTTTTCTCAAATCACGCTGCAACTCAACAAGTGTCTTCGGCACACCCATTTTTATTGGTACGAAACTAATCAAAGCTTGATCTGAGCAAATTTAAAATATTTCTTCTCAGATCACGCTGCGATTCAACCAGTCGCTTCAGCACACCCATGTTTCTTGGTAGAAAACTAATCAAAGCTCGATCTGAGCAATTTTAAAATATTTTTTCTCAAATCACGCTGCAACTCAACAAGTGTCTTCAGCACACCCATGTTTCTTGGTAGAAAACTAATCAAAGCTTGATCTGAACTGATTTAAAATATTTCTTGTTTCTTGGTAGAAAACTAATCTAAGCTCGATCTGAGCAAATTTAAAATATTTCTTCTCAAATCACGCTGCAACTCAACCAGTCGCTTCAGGACACCATGTTTCTTGGTAGAAAACTAATCAAAGCTTGATCTGAGCGAATTTAAAATATTTCTTCTCAGATCACGCTGCGATTCAACCAGTCGCTTCAGGACACCCATGTTTGTGGTAGAAAACTAATCTAAGCTCGATCTGAGCAAATTTAAAATATTTCTTCTCAAATCACGCTGCAACTCAACAAGTGTCTTCAGCACACCCATGTTTCTTGGTAGAAAACTAATCTAAGCTCGATCTGAGCAAATTTAAAATATTTCTTATCAAATCACGCTGCAACTCAACCAGTCGCTTCAGGACACCATGTTTCTTGGTAGAAAACTAATCAAAGCTCGATCTGAGCAAATTTAAAATATTTCTTCTCAGATCACGCTGCGATTCAACCAGTCGCTTCAGGACACCATGTTTCTTGGTAGAAAACTAATCAAAGCTTGATCTGAGCAAATTTAAAATATTTCTTCTCAGATCACGCTGCGAATAAACCAGTCGCTTCAGGACACCATGTTTCTTGGTAGAAAACTAATCCAAGCTCGATCTGAGCAAATTTAAAATATTTCTTATCAGATCACGCTGCGAATAAACCAGTCGCTCCAGGACACCATGTTTCTTGGTAGAAAACTAATCAAAGCTTGATCTGAGCAAATTTAAAATATTTCTTCTCAGATCACGCTGCGATTCAACCAGTCGCTTCAGGACACCCATGTTTGTGATAGAAAACTAATCTAAGCTCGATCTGAACTAATTTAAAATATTTCTTCTCAAATCACGCTGCAACTCAACAAGTGTCTTCAGCACACCCATATTTCTTGGTAGAAAACTAATCCAAGCTCGATCTAAGCAAATTTAAAATATTTCTTATCAGATCACGCTGCGAATAAACCAGTCGCTTCAGGACACCATGTTTCTTGGTAGAAAACTAATCAAAGCTTGATCTGAGCAAATTTAAAATATTTCTTCTCAGATCATGCTGCGATTCAACCAGTCGCTTCAGGACACCCATGTTTGTGATAGAAAACTAATCTAATCTCGATCTGAGTAAATTTAAAATATTTTTTCTCAAATCACACTGCTACTCAACAAGTGTCTTCAGCACACCAATATTTCTGGTAGAAAACTAATCTAAGCTCGATCTGAGCAAATTTAAAATATTTCTTCTCAAATCACGCTGCAACTCAACAAGTGTCTTTAGCACACCCATGTTTCTTGGTAGAAAACTAATCAAAGCTCGATCTGAGCAAATTTAAAGTAATTTTTCTCAAATCACGCTGCAACTCAACCAGTGTCTTCAGCACACCCATATTTCTTGGTAGAAAACTAATCAAAGCTCGATCTGAGCAAATTTAAAATATTTCTTTACAGATAACGCTGCGATTCAACCAGTCGCTTCAGGACACCATGTTTCTTGGTAGAAAACTAATCTAAGCTCAATCTGAGCAAATTTAAAATATTTCTTCTCAAATCACGCTGCAACTCAACAAGTGTCTTTAAGCACACCCATGTTTCTTGGTAGAAAACTAATCAAAGCTTGATCTGAACTGATTTAAAAAATTTCTTCTCAAATCACGCTGCGATTCAACCAGTCGCTTCAGCACACCAAGTTTCTTGGTAGAAAACTAATCAAAGCTCGATCTGAGCAATTTTAAAATATTTTTTCTCAGATCACGCTGCGATTCAACCAGTCGCTTCAGGACACCATGTTTCTTGGTAGAAAACTAATCAAAGCTTGATCTGAGCAAATTTAAAATATTTCTTCTCAGATCACGCTGCGATTCAACCAGTCGCTTTAGGACACCCATAGTTCTTGGTAGAAAACTAATCTAAGCTCGATCTGAGCAAATTTAAAATATTTCTTCTCAAATCACGCTGCAACTCAACAAGTGTCTTCAGCACACCCATGTTTCTTGGTAGAAAACTAATCTAAGCTCGATCTGAGCAAATTTAAAATATTTCTTCTCAAATCACGCTGCAACTCAACCAGTCGCTTCAGGACACCATGTTTCTCGGTAGAAAACTAATCAAAGCTTGATCTGAGCAAATTTAAAATATTTCTTCTCAGATCACGCTGCGATTCAACCACTCGCTTCAGGACACCATGTTTCTTGGTAGAAAACTAATCTAAGCTCGATCTGAGCAAATTTAAAATATTTCTTCTCAAATCACGCTGCAACTCAACAAGTGTCTTTAAGCACACCCATGTCTCTTGGTAGAAAACTAATCAAAGCTTGATCTGAACTGATTTAAAATATTTCTTCTCAAATCACGCTGCAACTCAACAAGTGTCTTTAAGCACACCCATGTCTCTTGGTAGAAAACTAATCTAAGCTCGATCTGAGCAAATTTAAAATATTTCTTCTCAAATCACGCTGCAACTCAACCAGTCGCTTCAGGACACCATGTTTCTCGGTAGAAAACTAATCAAAGCTTGATCTGAGCAAATTTAAAATATTTCTTCTCAGATCACGCTGCGATTCAACCACTCGCTTCAGGACACCATGTTTCTTGGTAGAAAACTAATCTAAGCTCGATCTGAGCAAATTTAAAATATTTCTTCTCAAATCACGCTGCAACTCAACAAGTGTCTTTAAGCACACCCATGTCTCTTGGTAGAAAACTAATCAAAGCTTGATCTGAACTGATTTAAAAAATTTCTTCTCAAATCACGCTGCGATTCAACCAGTCGCTTCAGCACACCAAGTTTCTTGGTAGAAAACTAATCAAAGCTTGATCTGAGCAAATTTATAAATAATTTCTTCTCAGATCACGCTGCGATTCAACCAGTCGCTTTAGGACACCCATAATTCTTGGTACAAAACTAATCTTAGCTCGATCTGAGCAAATTTAAAATAATTTTTCTCAAATCACGCTGCAACTCAACAAGTGTCTTTCGGCACACCCATTTTTCTTGGTACGAAACTAATCAAAGCTTGATCTGAGCAAATTTAAAATATTTCTTCTCAGATCACGCTGCGATTCAACCAGTCGCTTCAGCACACCCATGTTTCTTGGTAGAAAACTAATCAAAGCTAGATCTGAACTGATTTAAAATATTTCTTCTCAAATCACGCTGCAACTCAACAAGTGTCTTCAGCACACCCATATTTCTTGGTAGAAAACTAATCAAAGCTCGATCTGAGCAATTTTAAAATATTTCTTCTCAAATCACGCTGCGATTCAACCAGTCGCTTCAGGACACCATGTTTCTTGGTAGAAAACTAATCTAAGCTCGATCTGAGCAAATTTAAAATATTTCTTCTCAAATCACGCTGCAACTCAACAAGTGTCTTTAAGCACACCCATGTCTCTTGGTAGAAAACTAATCAAAGCTTGATCTGAACTGATTTAAAAAATTTCTTCTCAAATCACGCTGCGATTCAACCAGTCGCTTCAGCACACCAAGTTTCTTGGTAGAAAACTAATCAAAGCTTGATCTGAGCAAATTTATAAATAATTTCTTCTCAGATCACGCTGCGATTCAACCAGTCGCTTTAGGACACCCATAATTCTTGGTACAAAACTAATCTTAGCTCGATCTGAGCAAATTTAAAATAATTTTTCTCAAATCACGCTGCAACTCAACAAGTGTCTTCGGCACACCCATTTTTATTGGTACGAAACTAATCAAAGCTTGATCTGAGCAAATTTAAAATATTTCTTCTCAGATCACGCTGCGATTCAACCAGTCGCTTCAGCACACCCATGTTTCTTGGTAGAAAACTAATCAAAGCTCGATCTGAGCAATTTTAAAATATTTTTTCTCAAATCACGCTGCAACTCAACAAGTGTCTTCAGCACACCCATGTTTCTTGGTAGAAAACTAATCAAAGCTTGATCTGAACTGATTTAAAAAATTTCTTCTCAAATCACGCTGCGATTCAACCAGTCGCTTCAGCACACCAAGTTTCTTGGTAGAAAACTAATCAAAGCTTGATCTGAGCAAATTTATAAATAATTTCTTCTCAGATCACGCTGCGATTCAACCAGTCGCTTTAGGACACCCATAATTCTTGGTACAAAACTAATCTTAGCTCGATCTGAGCAAATTTAAAATAATTTTTCTCAAATCACGCTGCAACTCAACAAGTGTCTTTCGGCACACCCATTTTTCTTGGTACGAAACTAATCAAAGCTTGATCTGAGCAAATTTAAAATATTTCTTCTCAGATCACGCTGCGATTCAACCAGTCGCTTCAGCACACCCATGTTTCTTGGTAGAAAACTAATCAAAGCTTGATCTGAACTGATTTAAAATATTTCTTCTCAAATCACGCTGCAACTCAACAAGTGTCTTCAGCACACCCATATTTCTTGGTAGAAAACTAATCAAAGCTCGATCTGAGCAATTTTAAAATATTTCTTCTCAAATCACGCTGCGATTCAACCAGTCGCTTCAGGACACCCATGTTTGTGGTAGAAAACTAATCTAAGCTCGATCTGAGCAAATTTAAAATATTTCTTCTCAAATCACGCTGCAACTCAACAAGTGTCTTTAGCACACCCATGTTTCTTGGTAGAAAACTAATCAAAGCTCGATCTGAGCAAATTTAAAATAATTTTTCTCAAATCACGCTGCAACTCAACCAGTGTCTTCAGCACACCCATATTTCTTGGTAGAAAACTAATCAAAGCTCGATCTGAGCAAATTTAAAATATTTCTTTACAGATAACGTTGCGATTCAACCAGTCGCTTCAGGACACCCATATTTATTGGTAGAAAACTAATCCAAGCTCGATCTGAGCAAATTTAAAATATTTCTTCTGAAATCACGCTGCAACTCAACAAGTGTCTTCAGCACACCCATATTTCTTGGTAGAAAACTAATCAAAGCTCGATCTGAGCAATTTTAAAATATTTCTTCTCAAATCACGCTGCGATTCAACCAGTCGCTTCAGGACACCCATGTTTGTGGTAGAAAACTAATCTAAGCTCGATCTGAGCAAATTTAAAATATTTCTTCTCAAATCACGCTGCAACTCAACAAGTGTCTTTAGCACACCCATGTTTCTTGGTAGAAAACTAATCAAAGCTCGATCTGAGCAAATTTAAAATAATTTTTCTCAAATCACGCTGCAACTCAACCAGTGTCTTCAGCACACCCATATTTCTTGGTAGAAAACTAATCCAAGCTCGATCTGAGCAAATTTAAAATATTTCTTTACAGATAACGCTGCGATTCAACCAGTCGCTTCAGGACACCCATATTTATTGGTAGAAAACTAATCCAAGCTCGATCTGAGCAAATTTAAAATAGTTCTTCTGAAATCACGCTGCAACTCAACCAGTCGCTTCAGGACACCATGTTTCTTGGTAGAAAACTAATCAAAGCTTGATCTGAACTGATTTAAAAAAATTCTTCTCAAATCACGCTGCGATTCAACCAGTCGCTTCAGCACACCAAGTTTCTTGGTAGAAAACTAATCAAAGCTTGATCTGAGCAAATTTATAAATAATTTCTTCTCAGATCACGCTGCGATTCAACCAGTCGCTTTAGGACACCCATAATTCTTGGTACAAAACTAATCTTAGCTCGATCTGAGCAAATTTAAAATAATTTTTCTCAAATCACGCTGCAACTCAACAAGTGTCTTCGGCACACCCATTTTTATTGGTACGAAACTAATCAAAGCTTGATCTGAGCAAATTTAAAATATTTCTTCTCAGATCACGCTGCGATTCAACCAGTCGCTTCAGCACACCCATGTTTCTTGGTAGAAAACTAATCAAAGCTCGATCTGAGCAATTTTAAAATATTTTTTCTCAAATCACGCTGCAACTCAACAAGTGTCTTCAGCACACCCATGTTTCTTGGTAGAAAACTAATCAAAGCTTGATCTGAACTGATTTAAAAAATTTCTTCTCAAATCACGCTGCGATTCAACCAGTCGCTTCAGCACACCAAGTTTCTTGGTAGAAAACTAATCAAAGCTTGATCTGAGCAAATTTATAAATAATTTCTTCTCAGATCACGCTGCGATTCAACCAGTCGCTTTAGGACACCCATAATTCTTGGTACAAAACTAATCTTAGCTCGATCTGAGCAAATTTAAAATAATTTTTCTCAAATCACGCTGCAACTCAACAAGTGTCTTTCGGCACACCCATTTTTCTTGGTACGAAACTAATCAAAGCTTGATCTGAGCAAATTTAAAATATTTCTTCTCAGATCACGCTGCGATTCAACCAGTCGCTTCAGCACACCCATGTTTCTTGGTAGAAAACTAATCAAAGCTTGATCTGAACTGATTTAAAATATTTCTTCTCAAATCACGCTGCAACTCAACAAGTGTCTTCAGCACACCCATATTTCTTGGTAGAAAACTAATCAAAGCTCGATCTGAGCAATTTTAAAATATTTCTTCTCAAATCACGCTGCGATTCAACCAGTCGCTTCAGGACACCCATGTTTGTGGTAGAAAACTAATCTAAGCTCGATCTGAGCAAATTTAAAATATTTCTTCTCAAATCACGCTGCAACTCAACAAGTGTCTTTAGCACACCCATGTTTCTTGGTAGAAAACTAATCAAAGCTCGATCTGAGCAAATTTAAAATAATTTTTCTCAAATCACGCTGCAACTCAACCAGTGTCTTCAGCACACCCATATTTCTTGGTAGAAAACTAATCAAAGCTCGATCTGAGCAAATTTAAAATATTTCTTTACAGATAACGTTGCGATTCAACCAGTCGCTTCAGGACACCCATATTTATTGGTAGAAAACTAATCCAAGCTCGATCTGAGCAAATTTAAAATATTTCTTCTGAAATCACGCTGCAACTCAACAAGTGTCTTCAGCACACCCATATTTCTTGGTAGAAAACTAATCAAAGCTCGATCTGAGCAATTTTAAAATATTTCTTCTCAAATCACGCTGCGATTCAACCAGTCGCTTCAGGACACCCATGTTTGTGGTAGAAAACTAATCTAAGCTCGATCTGAGCAAATTTAAAATATTTCTTCTCAAATCACGCTGCAACTCAACAAGTGTCTTTAGCACACCCATGTTTCTTGGTAGAAAACTAATCAAAGCTCGATCTGAGCAAATTTAAAATAATTTTTCTCAAATCACGCTGCAACTCAACCAGTGTCTTCAGCACACCCATATTTCTTGGTAGAAAACTAATCCAAGCTCGATCTGAGCAAATTTAAAATATTTCTTTACAGATAACGCTGCGATTCAACCAGTCGCTTCAGGACACCCATATTTATTGGTAGAAAACTAATCCAAGCTCGATCTGAGCAAATTTAAAATAGTTCTTCTGAAATCACGCTGCAACTCAACCAGTCGCTTCAGGACACCATGTTTCTTGGTAGAAAACTAATCAAAGCTTGATCTGAACTGATTTAAAAAAATTCTTCTCAAATCACGCTGCGATTCAACCAGTCGCTTCAGCACACCAAGTTTCTTGGTAGAAAACTAATCAAAGCTTGATCTGAGCAAATTTATAAATAATTTCTTCTCAGATCACGCTGCGATTCAACCAGTCGCTTTAGGACACCCATAATTCTTGGTACAAAACTAATCTTAGCTCGATCTGAGCAAATTTAAAATAATTTTTCTCAAATCACGCTGCAACTCAACAAGTGTCTTCGGCACACCCATTTTTATTGGTACGAAACTAATCAAAGCTTGATCTGAGCAAATTTAAAATATTTCTTCTCAGATCACGCTGCGATTCAACCAGTCGCTTCAGCACACCCATGTTTCTTGGTAGAAAACTAATCAAAGCTCGATCTGAGCAATTTTAAAATATTTTTTCTCAAATCACGCTGCAACTCAACAAGTGTCTTCAGCACACCCATGTTTCTTGGTAGAAAACTAATCAAAGCTTGATCTGAACTGATTTAAAAAATTTCTTCTCAAATCACGCTGCGATTCAACCAGTCGCTTCAGCACACCAAGTTTCTTGGTAGAAAACTAATCAAAGCTTGATCTGAGCAAATTTATAAATAATTTCTTCTCAGATCACGCTGCGATTCAACCAGTCGCTTTAGGACA
Organism: Asterias amurensis; assembly: GCF_032118995.1. Classification (NCBI taxonomy): domain Eukaryota; kingdom Metazoa; phylum Echinodermata; class Asteroidea; order Forcipulatida; family Asteriidae; genus Asterias; species Asterias amurensis. The sequence continues at coordinate 11,330,365 of NC_092659.1, forward strand.
CCCATAATTCTTGGTACAAAACTAATCTTAGCTCGATCTGAGCAAATTTAAAATAATTTTTCTCAAATCACGCTGCAACTCAACAAGTGTCTTTCGGCACACCCATTTTTCTTGGTACGAAACTAATCAAAGCTTGATCTGAGCAAATTTAAAATATTTCTTCTCAGATCACGCTGCGATTCAACCAGTCGCTTCAGCACACCCATGTTTCTTGGTAGAAAACTAATCAAAGCTTGATCTGAACTGATTTAAAATATTTCTTCTCAAATCACGCTGCAACTCAACAAGTGTCTTCAGCACACCCATATTTCTTGGTAGAAAACTAATCAAAGCACGATCTGAGCAATTTTAAAATATTTCTTCTCAAATCACGCTGCGATTCAACCAGTCGCTTCAGGACACCCATGTTTGTGGTAGAAAACTAATCTAAGCTCGATCTGAGCAAATTTAAAATATTTCTTCTCAAATCACGCTGCAACTCAACAAGTGTCTTTAGCACACCCATGTTTCTTGGTAGAAAACTAATCAAAGCTCGATCTGAGCAAATTTAAAATAATTTTTCTCAAATCACGCTGCAACTCAACCAGTGTCTTCAGCACACCCATATTTCTTGGTAGAAAACTAATCAAAGCTCGATCTGAGCAAATTTAAAATATTTCTTTACAGATAACGTTGCGATTCAACCAGTCGCTTCAGGACACCCATATTTATTGGTAGAAAACTAATCCAAGCTCGATCTGAGCAAATTTAAAATATTTCTTCTGAAATCACGCTGCAACTCAACAAGTGTCTTCAGCACACCCATATTTCTTGGTAGAAAACTAATCAAAGCTTGATCTGAACTGATTTAAAAAATTTCTTCTCAAATCACGCTGCGATTCAACCAGTCGCTTCAGCACACCAAGTTTCTTGGTAGAAAACTAATCAAAGCTTGATCTGAGCAAATTTATAAATAATTTCTTCTCAGATCACGCTGCGATTCAACCAGTCGCTTTAGGACACCCATAATTCTTGGTACAAAACTAATCTTAGCTCGATCTGAGCAAATTTAAAATAATTTTTCTCAAATCACGCTGCAACTCAACAAGTGTCTTTCGGCACACCCATTTTTCTTGGTACGAAACTAATCAAAGCTTGATCTGAGCAAATTTAAAATATTTCTTCTCAGATCACGCTGCGATTCAACCAGTCGCTTCAGCACACCCATGTTTCTTGGTAGAAAACTAATCAAAGCTAGATCTGAACTGATTTAAAATATTTCTTCTCAAATCACGCTGCAACTCAACAAGTGTCTTCAGCACATCCATATTTCTTGGTAGAAAACTAATCAAAGCTCGATCTAAGCAAATTTAAAATATTTCTTATCAGATCACGCTGCGATTCAACCAGTCGCTTCAGGACACCCATGTTTGTGGTAGAAAACTAATCTAAGCTCGATCTGAGCAAATTTAAAATATTTCTTCTCAAATCACGCTGCAACTCAACAAGTGTCTTTAGCACACCCATGTTTCTTGGTAGAAAACTAATCAAAGCTCGATCTGAGCAAATTTAAAATAATTTTTCTCAAATCACGCTGCAACTCAACCAGTGTCTTCAGCACACCCATATTTCTTGGTAGAAAACTAATCAAAGCTCGATCTGAGCAAATTTAAAATATTTCTTTACAGATAACGCTGCGATTCAACCAGTCGCTTCAGGACACCCATATTTATTGGTAGAAAACTAATCCAAGCTCGATCTGAGCAAATTTAAAATATTTCTTCTGAAATCACACTGCAACTCAACCAGTCGCTTCAGGACACCATGTTTCTTGGTAGAAAACTAATCAAAGCTTGATCTGAACTGATTTAAAAAATTTCTTCTCAAATCACGCTGCGATTCAACCAGTCGCTTCAGCACACCAAGTTTCTTGGTAGAAAACTAATCAAAGCTTGATCTGAGCAAATTTATAAATAATTTCTTCTCAGATCACGCTGCGATTCAACCAGTCGCTTTAGGACACCCATAATTCTTGGTACAAAACTAATCTTAGCTCGATCTGAGCAAATTTAAAATAATTTTTCTCAAATCACGCTGCAACTCAACAAGTGTCTTCGGCACACCCATTTTTATTGGTACGAAACTAATCAAAGCTTGATCTGAGCAAATTTAAAATATTTCTTCTCAGATCACGCTGCGATTCAACCAGTCGCTTCAGCACACCCATGTTTCTTGGTAGAAAACTAATCAAAGCTCGATCTGAGCAATTTTAAAATATTTTTTCTCAAATCACGCTGCAACTCAACAAGTGTCTTCAGCACACCCATGTTTCTTGGTAGAAAACTAATCAAAGCTTGATCTGAACTGATTTAAAAAATTTCTTCTCAAATCACGCTGCGATTCAACCAGTCGCTTCAGCACACCAAGTTTCTTGGTAGAAAACTAATCAAAGCTTGATCTGAGCAAATTTATAAATAATTTCTTCTCAGATCACGCTGCGATTCAACCAGTCGCTTTAGGACACCCATAATTCTTGGTACAAAACTAATCTTAGCTCGATCTGAGCAAATTTAAAATAATTTTTCTCAAATCACGCTGCAACTCAACAAGTGTCTTTCGGCACACCCATTTTTCTTGGTACGAAACTAATCAAAGCTTGATCTGAGCAAATTTAAAATATTTCTTCTCAGATCACGCTGCGATTCAACCAGTCGCTTCAGCACACCCATGTTTCTTGGTAGAAAACTAATCAAAGCTTGATCTGAACTGATTTAAAATATTTCTTCTCAAATCACGCTGCAACTCAACAAGTGTCTTCAGCACACCCATATTTCTTGGTAGAAAACTAATCAAAGCTCGATCTGAGCAATTTTAAAATATTTCTTCTCAAATCACGCTGCGATTCAACCAGTCGCTTCAGGACACCCATGTTTGTGGTAGAAAACTAATCTAAGCTCGATCTGAGCAAATTTAAAATATTTCTTCTCAAATCACGCTGCAACTCAACAAGTGTCTTTAGCACACCCATGTTTCTTGGTAGAAAACTAATCAAAGCTCGATCTGAGCAAATTTAAAATAATTTTTCTCAAATCACGCTGCAACTCAACCAGTGTCTTCAGCACACCCATATTTCTTGGTAGAAAACTAATCAAAGCTCGATCTGAGCAAATTTAAAATATTTCTTTACAGATAACGTTGCGATTCAACCAGTCGCTTCAGGACACCCATATTTATTGGTAGAAAACTAATCCAAGCTCGATCTGAGCAAATTTAAAATATTTCTTCTGAAATCACGCTGCAACTCAACAAGTGTCTTCAGCACACCCATATTTCTTGGTAGAAAACTAATCAAAGCTCGATCTGAGCAATTTTAAAATATTTCTTCTCAAATCACGCTGCGATTCAACCAGTCGCTTCAGGACACCCATGTTTGTGGTAGAAAACTAATCTAAGCTCGATCTGAGCAAATTTAAAATATTTCTTCTCAAATCACGCTGCAACTCAACAAGTGTCTTTAGCACACCCATGTTTCTTGGTAGAAAACTAATCAAAGCTCGATCTGAGCAAATTTAAAATAATTTTTCTCAAATCACGCTGCAACTCAACCAGTGTCTTCAGCACACCCATATTTCTTGGTAGAAAACTAATCCAAGCTCGATCTGAGCAAATTTAAAATATTTCTTTACAGATAACGCTGCGATTCAACCAGTCGCTTCAGGACACCCATATTTATTGGTAGAAAACTAATCCAAGCTCGATCTGAGCAAATTTAAAATAGTTCTTCTGAAATCACGCTGCAACTCAACCAGTCGCTTCAGGACACCATGTTTCTTGGTAGAAAACTAATCAAAGCTTGATCTGAACTGATTTAAAAAAATTCTTCTCAAATCACGCTGCGATTCAACCAGTCGCTTCAGCACACCAAGTTTCTTGGTAGAAAACTAATCAAAGCTTGATCTGAGCAAATTTATAAATAATTTCTTCTCAGATCACGCTGCGATTCAACCAGTCGCTTTAGGACACCCATAATTCTTGGTACAAAACTAATCTTAGCTCGATCTGAGCAAATTTAAAATAATTTTTCTCAAATCACGCTGCAACTCAACAAGTGTCTTCGGCACACCCATTTTTATTGGTACGAAACTAATCAAAGCTTGATCTGAGCAAATTTAAAATATTTCTTCTCAGATCACGCTGCGATTCAACCAGTCGCTTCAGCACACCCATGTTTCTTGGTAGAAAACTAATCAAAGCTCGATCTGAGCAATTTTAAAATATTTTTTCTCAAATCACGCTGCAACTCAACAAGTGTCTTCAGCACACCCATGTTTCTTGGTAGAAAACTAATCAAAGCTTGATCTGAACTGATTTAAAAAATTTCTTCTCAAATCACGCTGCGATTCAACCAGTCGCTTCAGCACACCAAGTTTCTTGGTAGAAAACTAATCAAAGCTTGATCTGAGCAAATTTATAAATAATTTCTTCTCAGATCACGCTGCGATTCAACCAGTCGCTTTAGGACACCCATAATTCTTGGTACAAAACTAATCTTAGCTCGATCTGAGCAAATTTAAAATAATTTTTCTCAAATCACGCTGCAACTCAACAAGTGTCTTTCGGCACACCCATTTTTCTTGGTACGAAACTAATCAAAGCTTGATCTGAGCAAATTTAAAATATTTCTTCTCAGATCACGCTGCGATTCAACCAGTCGCTTCAGCACACCCATGTTTCTTGGTAGAAAACTAATCAAAGCTTGATCTGAACTGATTTAAAATATTTCTTCTCAAATCACGCTGCAACTCAACAAGTGTCTTCAGCACACCCATATTTCTTGGTAGAAAACTAATCAAAGCTCGATCTGAGCAATTTTAAAATATTTCTTCTCAAATCACGCTGCGATTCAACCAGTCGCTTCAGGACACCCATGTTTGTGGTAGAAAACTAATCTAAGCTCGATCTGAGCAAATTTAAAATATTTCTTCTCAAATCACGCTGCAACTCAACAAGTGTCTTTAGCACACCCATGTTTCTTGGTAGAAAACTAATCAAAGCTCGATCTGAGCAAATTTAAAATAATTTTTCTCAAATCACGCTGCAACTCAACCAGTGTCTTCAGCACACCCATATTTCTTGGTAGAAAACTAATCAAAGCTCGATCTGAGCAAATTTAAAATATTTCTTTACAGATAACGTTGCGATTCAACCAGTCGCTTCAGGACACCCATATTTATTGGTAGAAAACTAATCCAAGCTCGATCTGAGCAAATTTAAAATATTTCTTCTGAAATCACGCTGCAACTCAACAAGTGTCTTCAGCACACCCATATTTCTTGGTAGAAAACTAATCAAAGCTTGATCTGAACTGATTTAAAAAATTTCTTCTCAAATCACGCTGCGATTCAACCAGTCGCTTCAGCACACCAAGTTTCTTGGTAGAAATCTAATCAAAGCTTGATCTGAGCAAATTTATAAATAATTTCTTCTCAGATCACGCTGCGATTCAACCAGTCGCTTTAGGACACCCATAATTCTTGGTACAAAACTAATCTTAGCTCGATCTGAGCAAATTTAAAATAATTTTTCTCAAATCACGCTGCAACTCAACAAGTGTCTTCGGCACACCCATTTTTATTGGTACGAAACTAATCAAAGCTTGATCTGAGCAAATTTAAAATATTTCTTCGCAGATCACGCTGCGATTCAACCAGTCGCTTCAGCACACCCATGTTTCTTGGTAGAAAACTAATCAAAGCTCGATCTGAGCAATTTTAAAATATTTTTTCTCAAATCACGCTGCAACTCAACAAGTGTCTTCAGCACACCCATGTTTCTTGGTAGAAAACTAATCAAAGCTTGATCTGAACTGATTTAAAATATTTCTTGTTTCTTGGTAGAAAACTAATCTAAGCTCGATCTGAGCAAATTTAAAATATTTCTTCTCAAATCACGCTGCAACTCAACCAGTCGCTTCAGCACACCAAGTTTCTTGGTAGAAAACTAATCAAAGCTTGATCTGAGCAAATTTATAAATAATTTCTTCTCAGATCACGCTGCGATTCAACCAGTCGCTTTAGGACACCCATAATTCTTGGTACAAAACTAATCTTAGCTCGATCTGAGCAAATTTAAAATAATTTTTCTCAAATCACGCTGCAACTCAACAAGTGTCTTTCGGCACACCCATTTTTCTTGGTACGAAACTAATCAAAGCTTGATCTGAGCAAATTTAAAATATTTCTTCTCAGATCACGCTGCGATTCAACCAGTCGCTTCAGCACACCCATGTTTCTTGGTAGAAAACTAATCAAAGCTTGATCTGAACTGATTTAAAATATTTCTTCTCAAATCACGCTGCAACTCAACAAGTGTCTTCAGCACACCCATATTTCTTGGTAGAAAACTAATCAAAGCTCGATCTGAGCAATTTTAAAATATTTCTTCTCAAATCACGCTGCGATTCAACCAGTCGCTTCAGGACACCCATGTTTGTGGTAGAAAACTAATCTAAGCTCGATCTGAGCAAATTTAAAATATTTCTTCTCAAATCACGCTGCAACTCAACAAGTGTCTTTAGCACACCCATGTTTCTTGGTAGAAAACTAATCAAAGCTCGATCTGAGCAAATTTAAAATAATTTTTCTCAAATCACGCTGCAACTCAACCAGTGTCTTCAGCACACCCATATTTCTTGGTAGAAAACTAATCAAAGCTCGATCTGAGCAAATTTAAAATATTTCTTTACAGATAACGTTGCGATTCAACCAGTCGCTTCAGGACACCCATATTTATTGGTAGAAAACTAATCCAAGCTCGATCTGAGCAAATTTAAAATATTTCTTCTGAAATCACGCTGCAACTCAACAAGTGTCTTCAGCACACCCATATTTCTTGGTAGAAAACTAATCAAAGCTCGATCTGAGCAATTTTAAAATATTTCTTCTCAAATCACGCTGCGATTCAACCAGTCGCTTCAGGACACCCATGTTTGTGGTAGAAAACTAATCTCAGCTCGATCTGAGCAAATTTAAAATATTTCTTCTCAGATCCCATGCGATTCAACCAGTCGCTTCAGGACACCATGTTTCTTGGTAGAAAACTAACCAGCTCGATCTGAGCAAATTTAAAATATTTCTTATCAGATCACGCTGCGAATAAACCAGTCACTTCAGGACACCATGTTTCTTGGTAGAAAACTAATCAAAGCTCGATCTGAGCAAATTTAAAATATTTCTTTACAGATAACGCTGCGATTCAACCAGTCGCTTCAGGACACCCATATTTATTGGTAGAAAACTAATCCAAGCTCGATCTGAGCAAATTTAAAATATTTCTTCTGAAATCACGCTGCAACTCAACAAGTGTCTTCGGCACACCCATTTTTATTGGTACGAAACTAATCAAAGCTTGATCTGAGCAAATTTAAAATATTTCTTCTCAGATCACGCTGCAATTCAACCAGTCGCTTCAGCACACCCATGTTTCTTGGTAGAAAACTAATCAAAGCTTGATCTGAACTGATTTAAAATATTTCTTCTCAAATCACGCTGCAACTCAACAAGTGTCTTCAGCACACCCATATTTCTTGGTAGAAAACTAATCAAAGCTCGATCTGAGCAATTTTAAAATATTTCTTCTCAAATCACGCTGCGATTCAACCAGTCGCTTCAGGACACCCATGTTTGTGGTAGAAAACTAATCTAAGCTCGATCTGAGCAAATTTAAAATATTTCTTCTCAAATCACGCTGCAACTCAACAAGTGTCTTTAGCACACCCATGTTTCTTGGTAGAAAACTAATCAAAGCTCGATCTGAGCAATTTTAAAATATTTCTTCTCAAATCACGCTGCGATTCAACCAGTCGCTTCAGGACACCCATGTTTGTGGTAGAAAACTAATCTAAGCTCGATCTGAGCAAATTTAAAATATTTCTTCTCAAATCACGCTGCAACTCAACAAGTGTCTTCAGCACACCCATGTTTCTTGGTAGAAAACTAATCAAAGCTCGATCTGAGCAAATTTAAAATAATTTTTCTCAAATCACGCTGCAACTCAACCAGTGTCTTCAGCACACCCATATTTCTTGGTAGAAATCTAATCAAAGCTCGATCTGAGCAAGTTTAAAATATTTCTTCTCAGATCACGCTGCGATTCAACCAGTCGCTTTAGGACACCCATAATTCTTGGTACAAAACTAATCTTAGCTCGATCTGAGCAAATTTAAAATAATTTTTCTCAAATCACGCTGCAACTCAACAAGTGTCTTCGGCACACCCATTTTTATTGGTACGAAACTAATCAAAGCTTGATCTGAGCAAATTTAAAATATTTCTTCGCAGATCACGCTGCGATTCAACCAGTCGCTTCAGCACACCCATGTTTCTTGGTAGAAAACTAATCAAAGCTCGATCTGAGCAATTTTAAAATATTTTTTCTCAAATCACGCTGCAACTCAACAAGTGTCTTCAGCACACCCATGTTTCTTGGTAGAAAACTAATCAAAGCTTGATCTGTACTGATTTAAAATATTTCTTGTTTCTTGGTAGAAAACTAATCTAAGCTCGATCTGAGCAAATTTAAAATATTTCTTCTCAAATCACGCTGCAACTCAACCAGTCGCTTCAGCACACCAAGTTTCTTGGTAGAAAACTAATCAAAGCTTGATCTGAGCAAATTTATAAATAATTTCTTCTCAGATCACGCTGCGATTCAACCAGTCGCTTTAGGACACCCATAATTCTTGGTACAAAACTAATCTTAGCTCGATCTGAGCAAATTTAAAATAATTTTTCTCAAATCACGCTGCAACTCAACAAGTGTCTTTCGGCACACCCATTTTTCTTGGTACGAAACTAATCAAAGCTTGATCTGAGCAAATTTAAAATATTTCTTCTCAGATCACGCTGCGATTCAACCAGTCGCTTCAGCACACCCATGTTTCTTGGTAGAAAACTAATCAAAGCTTGATCTGAACTGATTTAAAATATTTCTTCTCAAATCACGCTGCAACTCAACAAGTGTCTTCAGCACACCCATATTTCTTGGTAGAAAACTAATCAAAGCTCGATCTGAGCAATTTTAAAATATTTCTTCTCAAATCACGCTGCGATTCAACCAGTCGCTTCAGGACACCCATGTTTGTGGTAGAAAACTAATCTAAGCTCGATCTGAGCAAATTTAAAATATTTCTTCTCAAATCACGCTGCAACTCAACAAGTGTCTTTAGCACACCCATGTTTCTTGGTAGAAAACTAATCAAAGCTCGATCTGAGCAAATTTAAAATAATTTTTCTCAAATCACGCTGCAACTCAACCAGTGTCTTCAGCACACCCATATTTCTTGGTAGAAAACTAATCAAAGCTCGATCTGAGCAAATTTAAAATATTTCTTTACAGATAACGTTGCGATTCAACCAGTCGCTTCAGGACACCCATATTTATTGGTAGAAAACTAATCCAAGCTCGATCTGAGCAAATTTAAAATATTTCTTCTGAAATCACGCTGCAACTCAACAAGTGTCTTCAGCACACCCATATTTCTTGGTAGAAAACTAATCAAAGCTCGATCTGAGCAATTTTAAAATATTTCTTCTCAAATCACGCTGCGATTCAACCAGTCGCTTCAGGTCACCCATGTTTGTGGTAGAAAACTAATCTAAGCTCGATCTGAGCAAATTTAAAATATTTCTTCTCAGATCCCATGCGATTCAACCAGTCGCTTCAGGACACCATGTTTCTTGGTAGAAAACTAACCAGCTCGATCTGAGCAAATTTAAAATATTTCTTATCAGATCACGCTGCGAATAAACCAGTCACTTCAGGACACCATGTTTCTTGGTAGAAAACTAATCAAAGCTCGATCTGAGCAAATTTAAAATATTTCTTTACAGATAACGCTGCGATTCAACCAGTCGCTTCAGGACACCCATATTTATTGGTAGAAAACTAATCCAAGCTCGATCTGAGCAAATTTAAAATATTTCTTCTGAAATCACGCTGCAACTCAACAAGTGTCTTCGGTACACCCATTTTTATTGGTACGAAACTAATCAAAGCTTGATCTGAGCAAATTTAAAATATTTCTTCTCAGATCACGCTGCGATTCAACCAGTCGCTTCAGCACACCCATGTTTCTTGGTAGAAAACTAATCAAAGCTTGATCTGAACTGATTTAAAATATTTCTTCTCAAATCACGCTGCAACTCAACAAGTGTCTTCAGCACACCCATATTTCTTGGTAGAAAACTAATCAAAGCTCGATCTGAGCAATTTTAAAATATTTCTTCTCAAATCACGCTGCGATTCAACCAGTCGCTTCAGGACACCCATGTTTGTGGTAGAAAACTAATCTAAGCTCGATCTGAGCAAATTTAAAATATTTCTTCTCAAATCACGCTGCAACTCAACAAGTGTCTTTAGCACACCCATGTTTCTTGGTAGAAAACTAATCAAAGCTCGATCTGAGCAATTTTAAAATATTTCTTCTCAAATCACGCTGCGATTCAACCAGTCGCTTCAGGACACCCATGTTTGTGGTAGAAAACTAATCTAAGCTCGATCTGAGCAAATTTAAAATATTTCTTCTCAAATCACGCTGCAACTCAACAAGTGTCTTTAGCACACCCATGTTTCTTGGTAGAAAACTAATCAAAGCTCGATCTGAGCAAATTTAAAATAATTTTTCTCAAATCACGCTGCAACTCAACCAGTGTCTTCAGCACACCCATATTTCTTGGTAGAAAACTAATCAAAGCTCGATCTGAGCAAGTTTAAAATATTTCTTCTCAAATCACGCTGCAACTCAACAAGTGTCTTTAGCACACCCATGTTTCTTGGTAGAAAACTAATCAAAGCTCGATCTGAGCAAATTTAAAATAAATTTTCTCAAATCACGCTGCAACTCAACCAGTGTCTTCAGCACACCCATATTTCTTGGTAGAAAACTAATCAAAGCTCGATCTGAGCAAATTTAAAATATTTCTTTACAGATAACGCTGCGATTCAACCAGTCGCTTCAGGACACCCATATTTATTGGTAGAAAACTAATCCAAGCTCGATCTGAGCAAATTTAAAATATTTCTTCTGAAATCACGCTGCAACTCAACCAGTCGCTTCAGGACACCATGTTTCTTGGTAGAAAACTAATCAAAGCTTGATCTGAACTGATTTAAAAAATTTCTTCTCAAATCACGCTGCGATTCAACCAGTCGCTTCAGCACACCAAGTTTCTTGGTAGAAAACTAATCAAAGCTTGATCTGAGCAAATTTATAAATAATTTCTTCTCAGATCACGCTGCGATTCAACCAGTCGCTTTAGGACACCCATAATTCTTGGTACAAAACTAATCTTAGCTCGATCTGAGCAAATTTAAAATAATTTTTCTCAAATCACGCTGCAACTCAACAAGTGTCTTCAGCACACCCATATTTCTTGGTAGAAAACTAATCAAAGCTCGATCTGAGCAATTTTAAAATATTTCTTCTCAAATCACGCTGCGATTCAACGAGTCGCTTCAGGACACCCATGTTTGTGGTAGAAAACTAATCTAAGCTCGATCTGAGCAAATTTAAAATATTTCTTCTCAAATCACGCTGCAACTCAACAAGTGTCTTTAGCACACCCATGTTTTTTGGTAGAAAACTAATCAAAGCTCGATCTGAGCAAATTTAAAATAATTTTTCTCAAATCACGCTGCAACTCAACCAGTGTCTTCAGCACACCCATATTTCTTGGTAGAAAACTAATCAAAGCTCGATCTGAGCAAATTTAAAATATTTCTTTACAGATAACGTTGCGATTCAACCAGTCGCTTCAGGACACCCATATTTATTGGTAGAAAACTAATCCAAGCTCGATCTGAGCAAATTTAAAATATTTCTTCTGAAATCACGCTGCAACTCTACAAGTGTCTTCAGCACACCCATATTTCTTGGTAGAAAACTAATCAAAGCTCGATCTGAGCAATTTTAAAATATTTCTTCTCAAATCACGCTGCGATTCAACCAGTCGCTTCAGGTCACCCATGTTTGTGGTAGAAAACTAATCTAAGCTCGATCTGAGCAAATTTAAAATATTTCTTCTCAGATCCCATGCGATTCAACCAGTCGCTTCAGGACACCATGTTTCTTGGTAGAAAACTAACCAGCTCGATCTGAGCAAATTTAAAATATTTCTTATCAGATCACGCTGCGAATAAACCAGTCACTTCAGGACACCATGTTTCTTGGTAGAAAACTAATCAAAGCTCGATCTGAGCAAATTTAAAATATTTCTTTACAGATAACGCTGCGATTCAACCAGTCGCTTCAGGACACCCATATTTATTGGTAGAAAACTAATCCAAGCTCGATCTGAGCAAATTTAAAATATTTCTTCTGAAATCACGCTGCAACTCAACAAGTGTCTTCGGCACACCCATTTTTATTGGTACGAAACTAATCAAAGCTTGATCTGAGCAAATTTAAAATATTTCTTCTCAGATCACGCTGCGATTCAACCAGTCGCTTCAGCACACCCATGTTTCTTGGTAGAAAACTAATCAAAGCTTGATCTGAACTGATTTAAAATATTTCTTCTCAAATCACGCTGCAACTCAACAAGTGTCTTCAGCACACCCATATTTCTTGGTAGAAAACTAATCAAAGCTCGATCTGAGCAATTTTAAAATATTTCTTCTCAAATCACGCTGCGATTCAACCAGTCGCTTCAGGACACCCATGTTTGTGGTAGAAAACTAATCTAAGCTCGATCTGAGCAAATTTAAAATATTTCTTCTCAAATCACGCTGCAACTCAACAAGTGTCTTTAGCACACCCATGTTTCTTGGTAGAAAACTAATCAAAGCTCGATCTGAGCAATTTTAAAATATTTCTTCTCAAATCACGCTGCGATTCAACCAGTCGCTTCAGGACACCCATGTTTGTGGTAGAAAACTAATCTAAGCTCGATCTGAGCAAATTTAAAATATTTCTTCTCAAATCACGCTGCAACTCAACAAGTGTCTTTAGCACACCCATGTTTCTTGGTAGAAAACTAATCAAAGCTCGATCTGAGCAAATTTAAAATAATTTTTCTCAAATCACGCTGCAACTCAACCAGTGTCTTCAGCACACCCATATTTCTTGGTAGAAAACTAATCAAAGCTCGATCTGAGCAAGTTTAAAATATTTCTTCTCAAATCACGCTGCAACTCAACAAGTGTCTTTAGCACACCCATGTTTCTTGGTAGAAAACTAATCAAAGCTCGATCTGAGCAAATTTAAAATAAATTTTCTCAAATCACGCTGCAACTCAACCAGTGTCTTCAGCACACCCATATTTCTTGGTAGAAAACTAATCAAAGCTCGATCTGAGCAAATTTAAAATATTTCTTTACAGATAACGCTGCGATTCAACCAGTCGCTTCAGGACACCCATATTTATTGGTAGAAAACTAATCCAAGCTCGATCTGAGCAAATTTAAAATATTTCTTCTGAAATCACGCTGCAACTCAACCAGTCGCTTCAGGACACCATGTTTCTTGGTAGAAAACTAATCAAAGCTTGATCTGAACTGATTTAAAAAATTTCTTCTCAAATCACGCTGCGATTCAACCAGTCGCTTCAGCACACCAAGTTTCTTGGTAGAAAACTAATCAAAGCTTGATCTGAGCAAATTTATAAATAATTTCTTCTCAGATCACGCTGCGATTCAACCAGTCGCTTTAGGACACCCATAATTCTTGGTACAAAACTAATCTTAGCTCGATCTGAGCAAATTTAAAATAATTTTTCTCAAATCACGCTGAAACTCAACAAGTGTCTTCAGCACACCCATATTTCTTGGTAGAAAACTAATCAAAGCTCGATCTGAGCAATTTTAAAATATTTCTTCTCAAATCACGCTGCGATTCAACCAGTCGCTTCAGGACACCCATGTTTGTGGTAGAAAACTAATCTAAGCTCGATCTGAGCAAATTTAAAATATTTCTTCTCAAATCACGCTGCAACTCAACAAGTGTCTTTAGCACACCCATGTTTTTTGGTAGAAAACTAATCAAAGCTCGATCTGAGCAAATTTAAAATAATTTTTCTCAAATCACGCTGCAACTCAACCATTGTCTTCAGCACACCCATATTTCTTGGTAGAAAACTAATCAAAGCTCGATCTGAGCAAATTTAAAATATTTCTTTACAGATAACGTTGCGATTCAACCATTCGCTTCAGGACACCCATATTTATTGGTAGAAAACTAATCCAAGCTCGATCTGAGCAAATTTAAAATATTTCTTCTGAAATCACGCTGCAACTCAACAAGTGTCTTCAGCTCACCCATATTTCTTGGTAGAAAACTAATCAAAGCTCGATCTGAGCAATTTTAAAATATTTCTTCTCAAATCACGCTGCGATTCAACCAGTCGCTTCAGGACACCCATGTTTGTGGTAGAAAACTAATCTAAGCTCGATCTGAGCAAATTTAAAATATTTCTTCTCAGATCCCATGCGATTCAACCAGTCGCTTCAGGACACCATGTTTCTTGGTAGAAAACTAACCAGCTCGATCTGAGCAAATTTAAAATATTTCTTATCAGATCACGCTGCGAATAAACCAGTCACTTCAGGACACCATGTTTCTTGGTAGAAAACTAATCAAAGCTCGATCTGAGCAAATTTAAAATATTTCTTTACAGATAACGCTGCGATTCAACCAGTCGCTTCAGGACACCCATATTTATTGGTAGAAAACTAATCCAAGCTCGATCTGAGCAAATTTAAAATATTTCTTCTGAAATCACGCTGCAACTCAACCAGTCGCTTCAGGACACCATGTTTCTTGGTAGAAAACTAATCAAAGCTTGATCTGAACTGATTTAAAAAATTTCTTCTCAAATCACGCTGCGATTCAACCAGTCGCTTCAGCACACCAAGTTTCTTGGTAGAAAACTAATCAAAGCTTGATCTGAGCAAATTTATAAATAATTTCTTCTCAGATCACGCTGCGATTCAACCAGTCGCTTTAGGACACCCATAATTCTTGGTACAAAACTAATCTTAGCTCGATCTGAGCAAATTTAAAATAATTTTTCTCAAATCACGCTGCAACTCAACAAGTGTCTTTCGGCACACCCATTTTTCTTGGTACGAAACTAATCAAAGCTTGATCTGAGCAAATTTAAAATATTTCTTCTCAGATCACGCTGCGATTCAACCAGTCGCTTCAGCACACCCATGTTTCTTGGTAGAAAACTAATCAAAGCTAGATCTGAACTGATTTAAAATATTTCTTCTCAAATCACGCTGCAACTCAACAAGTGTCTTTAGCACACCCATGTTTCTTGGTAGAAAACTAATCAAAGCTCGATCTGAGCAAATTTAAAATATTTCTTCTCAAATCACGCTGCAACTCAACAAGTGTCTTTAGCACACCCATGTTTCTTGGTAGAAAACTAATCAAAGCTCGATCTGAGCAAATTTAAAATAATTTTTCTCAAATCACGCTGCAACTCAACCAGTGTCTTCAGCACACCCATATTTCTTGGTAGAAAACTAATCAAAGCTCGATCTGAGCAAATTTAAAATATTTCTTTACAGATTACGCTGCGATTCAACCAGTCGCTTCAGGACACCCATATTTATTGGTAGAAAACTAATCCAAGCTCGATCTGAGCAAATTTAAAATATTTCTTCTGAAATCACGCTGCAACTCAACCAGTCGCTTCAGAACACCATGTTTCTTGGTAGAAAACTAATCAAAGCTTGATCTGAACTGATTTAAAAAATTTCTTCTCAAATCACGCTGCGATTCAACCAGTCGCTTCAGCACACCAAGTTTCTTGGTAGAAAACTAATCAAAGCTTGATCTGAGCAAATTTATAAATAATTTTTCTCAAATCACGCTGCAACTCAACAAGTGTCTTCGGCACACCCATTTTTATTGGTACGAAACTAATCAAAGCTTGATGTGAGCAAATTTAAAATATTTCTTCTCAGATCACGCTGCGATTCAACCAGTCGCTTCAGCACACCCATGTTTCTTGGTAGAAAACTAATCAAAGCTCGATCTGAGCAATTTTAAAATATTTTTTCTCAAATCACGCTGCAACTCAACAAGTGTCTTCAGCACACCCATGTTTCTTGGTAGAAAACTAATCTAAGCTCGATCTGAGCAAATTTAAAATATTTCTTCTCAAATCACGCTGCAACTCAACCAGTCGCTTCAGGACACCATGTTTCTTGGTAGAAAACTAATCAAAGCTCGATCTGAGCAAATTTAAAATATTTCTTCTCAAATCACGCTGCAACTCAACAAGTGTCTTCAGTACACCCATATTTCTTGGTAGAAAACTAATCTAAGCTCGATCTGAGCAAATGTAAAATATTTCTTCTCAGATCACGCTGCGATTCAACCAGTCGCTTCAGGACTCCCATGTTTGTGATAGAAAACTAATCAAAGCTCGATCTGAACTAATTTAAAATATTTCTTCTCAAATCACGCTGCAACTCAACAAGTGTCTTCAGCACACCCATATTTCTTGGTAGAAAACTAATCCAAGCTCGATCTAAGCAAATTTAAAATATTTCTTATCAGATCACGCTGCGAATAAACCAGTCGCTTCAGGACACCATGTTTCTTGGTAGAAAACTAATCTAAGCTCGATCTGAGCAAATTTAAAATATTTCTTCTCAAATCACGCTGCAACTCAACAAGTGTCTTTAGCACACCCATGTTTCTTGGTAGAAAACTAATCAAAGCTCGATCTGAGCAAATTTAAAATAATTTTTCTCAAATCACGCTGCAACTCAACCAGTGTCTTCAGCACACCCATATTTCTTGGTAGAAAACTAATCAAAGCTCGATCTGAGCAATTTTAAAATATTTCTTCTCAGATCACGCTGCGATTCAACCAGTCGCTTCAGGACACCAAGTTTCTTGGTAGAAAACTAATCAAAGCTCGATCTGAGCAAATTTAAAATATTTCTTTACAGATAACGCTGCGATTCAACCAGTCGCTTCAGGACACCCATATTTATTGGTAAAAAACTAATCCAAGCTCGATCTGAGCAAATTTAAAATATTTCTTCTCAAATCACGCTGCAACTCAACCAGTTTCTTCAGCACACCCATGTTTCTTGGTAGAAAACTAATCTAAGCTCGGTCTGAGCAATTTTAAAATATTTCTACTCAAATCACGCTGCAACGCAACCAGTGTCTTCAGCACACCCATGCTTCTTGGTAGAAAACTAATCTAAGCTCGATCTGAGCAAATTTAAAATATTTCTTCTCAGATCCCATGCGATTCAACCAGTCGCTTCAGGACACCATGTTTCTTGGTAGAAAACTAACCAGCTCGATCTGAGCAAATTTAAAATATTTCTTATCAGATCACGCTGCGAATAAACCAGTCACTTCAGGACACCATGTTTCTTGGTAGAAAACTAATCAAAGCTTGATCTGAGCAAATTTAAAATATTTCTTCTCAGATCACGCTGCGATTCAACCAGTCGCTTCAGGACACCATGTTTCTTGGTAGAAAACTAATCAAAGCTTGATCTGAACTGATTTAAAAAATTTCTTCTCAAATCACGCTGCGATTCAACCAGTCGCTTCAGCACACCAAGTTTCTTGGTAGAAAACTAATCAAAGCTTGATCTGAGCAAATTTATAAATAATTTCTTCTCAGATCACGCTGCGATTCAACCAGTCGCTTTAGGACACCCATAATTCTTGGTACAAAACTAATCTTAGCTCGATCTGAGCAAATTTAAAATAATTTTTCTCAAATCACGCTGCAACTCAACAAGTGTCTTCGGCACACCCATTTTTATTGGTACGAAACTAATCAAAGCTTGATCTGAGCAAATTTAAAATATTTCTTCTCAGATCACGCTGCGATTCAACCAGTCGCTTCAGGACACCCATGTTTGTGGTAGAAAACTAATCTAAGCTCGATCTGAGCAAATTTAAAATATTTCTTCTCAAATCACGCTGCAACTCAACAAGTGTCTTTAGCACACCCATGTTTCTTGGTAGAAAACTAATCAAAGCTCGATCTGAGCAATTTTAAATTATTTCTTCTCAAATCACGCTGCGATTCAACCAGTCGCTTCAGGACACCCATGTTTGTGGTAGAAAACTAATCTAAGCTCGATCTGAGCAAATTTAAAATATTTCTTCTCAAATCACGCTGCAACTCAACAAGTGTCTTTAGCACACCCATGTTTCTTGGTAGAAAACTAATCAAAGCTCGATCTGAGCAAATTTAAAATAATTTTTCTCAAATCACGCTGCAACTCAACCAGTGTCTTCAGCACACCCATATTTCTTGGTAGAAAACTAATCAAAGCTCGATCTGAGCAAATTTAAAATATTTCTTCTCAAATCACGCTGCAACTCAACAAGTGTCTTTAGCACACCCATGTTTCTTGGTAGAAAACTAATCAAAGCTCGATCTGAGCAAATTTAAAATAATTTTTCTCAAATCACGCTGCAACTCAACCAGTGTCTTCAGCACACCCATATTTCTTGGTAGAAAACTAATCAAAGCTCGATCTGAGCAAATTTAAAATATTTCTTTACAGATAACGCTGCGATTCAACCAGTCGCTTCAGGACACCCATATTTATTGGTAGAAAACTAATCCAAGCTCGATCTGAGCAAATTTAAAATATTTCTTCTGAAATCACGCTGCAACTCAACCAGTCGCTTCAGGACACCATGTTTCTTGGTAGAAAACTAATCAAAGCTTGATCTGAACTGATTTAAAAAATTTCTTCTCAAATCACGCTGCGATTCAACCAGTCGCTTCAGCACACCAAGTTTCTTGGTAGAAAACTAATCAAAGCTTGATCTGAGCAAATTTATAAATAATTTCTTCTCAGATCACGCTGCGATTCAACCAGTCGCTTTAGGACACCCATAATTCTTGGTACAAAACTAATCTTAGCTCGATCTGAGCAAATTTAAAATAATTTTTCTCAAATCACGCTGCAACTCAACAAGTGTCTTCGGCACACCCATTTTTATTGGTACGAAACTAATCAAAGCTTGATCTGAGCAAATTTAAAATATTTCTTCTCAGATCACGCTGCGATTCAACCAGTCGCTTCAGCACACCCATGTTTCTTGGTAGAAAACTAATCAAAGCTCGATCTGAGCAATTTTAAAATATTTTTTCTCAAATCACGCTGCAACTCAACAAGTGTCTTCAGCAAACCCATGTTTCTTGGTAGAAAACTAATCAAAGCTTGATCTGAACTGATTTCAAAAATTTCTTCTCAAATCACGCTGCGATTCAACCAGTCGCTTCAGCACACCAAGTTTCTTGGTAGAAAACTAATCAAAGCTTGATCTGAGCAAATTTATAAATAATTTCTTCTCAGATCACGCTGCGATTCAACCAGTCGCTTTAGGACACCCATAATTCTTGGTACAAAACTAATCTTAGCTCGATCTGAGCAAATTTAAAATAATTTTTCTCAAATCACGCTGCAACTCAACAAGTGTCTTTCGGCACACCCATTTTTCTTGGTACGAAACTAATCAAAGCTTGATCTGAGCAAATTTAAAATATTTCTTCTCAGATCACGCTGCGATTCAACCAGTCGCTTCAGCACACCCATGTTTCTTGGTAGAAAACTAATCAAAGCTTGATCTGAACTGATTTAAAATATTTCTTCTCAAATCACGCTGCAACTCAACAAGTGTCTTCAGCACACCCATATTTCTTGGTAGAAAACTAATCAAAGCTCGATCTGAGCAAATTTAAAATATTTCTTTACAGATAACGTTGCGATTCAACCAGTCGCTTCAGGACACCCATATTTATTGGTAGAAAACTAATCCAAGCTCGATCTGAGCAAATTTAAAATATTTCTTCTGAAATCACGCTGCAACTCAACAAGTGTCTTCAGCACACCCATATTTCTTGGTAGAAAACTAATCAAAGCTCGATCTGAGCAATTTTAAAATATTTCTTCTCAAATCACGCTGCGATTCAACCAGTCGCTTCAGGACACCCATGTTTGTGGTAGAAAACTAATCTAAGCTCGATCTGAGCAAATTTAAAATATTTCTTCTCAAATCACGCTGCAACTCAACAAGTGTCTTTAGCACACCCATGTTTCTTGGTAGAAAACTAATCAAAGCTCGATCTGAGCAAATTTAAAATAATTTTTCTCAAATCACGCTGCAACTCAACCAGTGTCTTCAGCACACCCATATTTCTTGGTAAGAAAACTAATCAAAGCTCGATCTGAGCAAATTTAAAATATTTCTTTACAGATAACGTTGCGATTCAACCAGTCGCTTCAGGACACCCATATTTATTGGTAGAAAACTAATCCAAGCTCGATCTGAGCAAATTTAAAATATTTCTTCTGAAATCACGCTGCAACTCAACCAGTCGCTTCAGGACACCATGTTTCTTGGTAGAAAACTAATCAAAGCTTGATCTGAACTGATTTAAAAAATTTCTTCTCAAATCACGCTGCGATTCAACCAGTCGCTTCAGCACACCAAGTTTCTTGGTAGAAATCTAATCAAAGCTTGATCTGAGCAAATTTATAAATAATTTCTTCTCAGATCACGCTGCGATTCAACCAGTCGCTTTAGGACACCCATAATTCTTGGTACAAAACTAATCTTAGCTCGATCTGAGCAAATTTAAAATATTTCTTCTCAAATCACGCTGCAACTCAACCAGTCGTTTCAGGACACCATGTTTCTTGGTAGAAAACTAATCAAAGCTTGATCTGAGCGAATTTAAAATATTTCTTCTCAAATCACGCTGCGATTCAACCAGTCGCTTCAGCACACCAAGTTTCTTGGTAGAAATCTAATCAAAGCTTGATCTGAGCAAATTTATAAATAATTTCTTCTCAGATCACGCTGCGATTCAACCAGTCGCTTTAGGACACCCATAATTCTTGGTACAAAACTAATCTTAGCTCGATCTGAGCAAATTTAAAATAATTTTTCTCAAATCACGCTGCAACTCAACAAGTGTCTTCGGCACACCCATTTTTATTGGTACGAAACTAATCAAAGCTTGATCTGAGCAAATTTAAAATATTTCTTCGCAGATCACGCTGCGATTCAACCAGTCGCTTCAGCACACCCATGTTTCTTGGTAGAAAACTAATCAAAGCTCGATCTGAGCAATTTTAAAATATTTTTTCTCAAATCACGCTGCAACTCAACAAGTGTCTTCAGCACACCCATGTTTCTTGGTAGAAAACTAATCAAAGCTTGATCTGAACTGATTTAAAATATTTCTTGTTTCTTGGTAGAAAACTAATCTAAGCTCGATCTGAGCAATTTTAAAATATTTCTTCTCAAATCACGCTGCAACTCAACAAGTGTCTTCAGCACACCCATATTTCTTGGTAGAAAACTAATCCAAGCTCGATCTAAGCAAATTTAAAATATTTCTTATCAGATCACGCTGCGAATAAACCAGTCGCTTCAGGACACCATGTTTCTTGGTAGAAAACTAATCTAAGCTCGATCTGAGCAAATTTAAAATATTTCTTCTCAAATCACGCTGCAACTCAACAAGTGTCTTTAGCACACCCATGTTTCTTGGTAGAAAACTAATCAAAGCTCGATCTGAGCAAATTTAAAATAATTTTTCTCAAATCACGCTGCAACTCAACCAGTGTCTTCAGCACTCCCATATTTCTTGGTAGAAAACTAATCAAAGCTCGATCTGAGCAATTTTAAAATATTTCTTCTCAGATCACGCTGCGATTCAACCAGTCGCTTCAGGACACCAAGTTTCTTGGTAGAAAACTAATCAAAGCTCGATCTGAGCAAATTTAAAATATTTCTTTACAGATAACGCTGCGATTCAACCAGTCGCTTGAGGACACCCATATTTATTGGTAGAAAACTAATCCAAGCTCGATCTGAGCAAATTTAAAATATTTCTTCTCAAATCACGCTGCAACTCAACCAGTGTCTTCAGCACACCCATGTTTCTTGGTAGAAAACTAATCTAAGCTCGATCTGAGCAAATTTAAAATATTTCTTCTCAAATCACGCTGCAACTCAACCAGTCGCTTCAGGACACCATGTTTCTTGGTAGAAAACTAATACAAGCTCGATCTGAGCAAATTTAAAATATTTCTTCTCAGATCACGCTGCGATTCAACCAGTCGCTTCAGGACACCATGTTTCTTGGTAGAAAACTAATCCAAGCTCGATCTGAGCAAATTTAAAATATTTCTTATCAGATCACGCTGCAACTCAACAAGTGTCTTCAGCACACCCATGTTTCTTGGTAGAAAACTAATCTAAGCACGAACTGAGCAAATTTAAAATATTTCTTCTCAGATCACGCTGCGATTCAACCAGTCGCTTCAGCACACAAAGTTTCTTGGTAGAAAACTAAGCTAAGCTCGATCTGAGCAAATTTGAAATATTTCTTATCAGATCACGCTTCGATTCAACCAGTCACTTCAGGACACCATGTTTTTGGTAGAAAACTAATCAAAGCTTGATCTGAGCAAATTTAAAATATTTCTTCTCAAATCACGCTGCGATTCAACCAGTCACTTCAGCACACCAAGTTTCTTGGTAGAAAACTAATCAAAGTTTGATCTGAGCAAATTTATAAAATATTTCTTCTCAGATCACGCTGCGATTCAACCAGTCGCTTTAAGACACCCATAATTCTTGGTACAAAACTAATCTTAGCTCGATCTGAGCAAATTTAAAATAATTTTTCTCAAATCACGCTGCAACTCAACAAGTGTCTTCAGCACACCCATTTTTTCTTGGTACGAAACTAATCTAAGCTCGATCTGAGCAATTTTAAAAAATTTCTTCTCAAATAACGCTGCGATTCAACCAGTCGCTTCAGGACACCCATGTTTGTGGTAGAAAACTAATCAAAGCTTGATCTGAGCAAATTTAAAATATTTCTTCTCAGATCACGCTGCGATTCAACCAGACGCTTCAGGACACCATGTTTCTTGGTAGAAAACTAATCCAAGCTCGATCTGAGCAAATTTAAAATATTTCTTATCAGATCACGCTGCGAATAAACCAGTCGCTTCAGGACACCATGTTTCTTGGTAGAAAACTAATCAAAGCTTGATCTGAGCAAATTTAAAATATTTCTTCTCAGATCACGCTGCGAATAAACCAGTCGCTTCAGGACACCATGTTTCTTGGTAGAAAACTAATCCAAGCTCGATCTGAGCAAATTTAAAATATTTCTTATCAGATCACGCTGCGAATAAACCAGTCGCTTCAGGACACCATGTTTCTTGGTAGAAAACTAATCAAAGCTTGATCTGAGCAAATGTAAAATATTTCTTCTCAGATCACGCTGCGATTCAACCAGTCGCTTCAGGACACCCATGTTTGTGATAGAAAACTAATCAAAGCTCGATCTGAACTAATTTAAAATATTTCTTCTCAAATCACGCTGCAACTCAACAAGTGTCTTCAGCACACCCATATTTCTTGGTAGAAAACTAATCCAAGCTCGATCTAAGCAAATTTAAAATATTTCTTATCAAATCACGCTGCGATTCAACCAGTCGCTTCAGGACACCCATGTTTGTGGTAGAAAACTAATCTAAGCTCGATCTGAGCAAATTTAAAATATTTCTTCTCAAATCACGCTGCAACTCAACAAGTGTCTTTAGCACACCCATGTTTCTTGGTAGAAAACTAATCAAAGCTTGATCTGAACTGATTTAAAATATTTCTTGTTTCTTGGTAGAAAACTAATCTAAGCTCGATCTGAGCAAATTTAAAATATTTCTTCTCAAATCACGCTGCAACTCAACCAGTCGCTTCAGCACACCAAGTTTCTTGGTAGAAAACTAATCAAAGCTTGATCTGAGCAAATTTATAAATAATTTCTTCTCAGATCACGCTGCGATTCAACCAGTCGCTTTAGGACACCCATAATTCTTGGTACAAAACTAATCTTAGCTCGATCTGAGCAAATTTAAAATAATTTTTCTCAAATCACGCTGCAACTCAACAAGTGTCTTTCGGCACACCCATTTTTCTTGGTACGAAACTAATCAAAGCTTGATCTGAGCAAATTTAAAATATTTCTTCTCAGATCACGCTGCGATTCAACCAGTCGCTTCAGCACACCCATGTTTCTTGGTAGAAAACTAATCAAAGCTTGATCTGAACTGATTTAAAATATTTCTTCTCAAATCACGCTGCAACTCAACAAGTGTCTTCAGCACACCCATATTTCTTGGTAGAAAACTAATCAAAGCTCGATCTGAGCAATTTTAAAATATTTCTTCTCAAATCACGCTGCGATTCAACCAGTCGCTTCAGGACACCCATGTTTGTGGTAGAAAACTAATCTAAGCTCGATCTGAGCAAATTTAAAATATTTCTTCTCAAATCACGCTGCAACTCAACAAGTGTCTTTAGCACACCCATGTTTCTTGGTAGAAAACTAATCAAAGCTCGATCTGAGCAAATTTAAAATAATTTTTCTCAAATCACGCTGCAACTCAACCAGTGTCTTCAGCACACCCATATTTCTTGGTAGAAAACTAATCAAAGCTCGATCTGAGCAAATTTAAAATATTTCTTTACAGATAACGTTGCGATTCAACCAGTCGCTTCAGGACACCCATATTTATTGGTAGAAAACTAATCCAAGCTCGATCTGAGCAAATTTAAAATATTTCTTCTGAAATCACGCTGCAACTCAACAAGTGTCTTCAGCACACCCATATTTCTTGGTAGAAAACTAATCAAAGCTCGATCTGAGCAATTTTAAAATATTTCTTCTCAAATCACGCTGCG
Source organism: Asterias amurensis (assembly GCF_032118995.1). Classification (NCBI taxonomy): domain Eukaryota; kingdom Metazoa; phylum Echinodermata; class Asteroidea; order Forcipulatida; family Asteriidae; genus Asterias; species Asterias amurensis. The sequence continues at coordinate 11,355,119 of NC_092659.1, forward strand.
ATTCAACCAGTCGCTTCAGGTCACCCATGTTTGTGGTAGAAAACTAATCTAAGCTCGATCTGAGCAAATTTATAAATAATTTCTTCTCAGATCCCATGCGATTCAACCAGTCGCTTCAGGACACCATGTTTCTTGGTAGAAAACTAACCAGCTCGATCTGAGCAAATTTAAAATATTTCTTATCAGATCACGCTGCGAATAAACCAGTCACTTCAGGACACCATGTTTCTTGGTAGAAAACTAATCAAAGCTCGATCTGAGCAAATTTAAAATATTTCTTTACAGATAACGCTGCGATTCAACCAGTCGCTTCAGGACACCCATATTTATTGGTAGAAAACTAATCCAAGCTCGATCTGAGCAAATTTAAAATATTTCTTCTGAAATCACGCTGCAACTCAACAAGTGTCTTCGGCACACCCATTTTTATTGGTACGAAACTAATCAAAGCTTGATCTGAGCAAATTTAAAATATTTCTTCTCAGATCACGCTGCGATTCAACCAGTCGCTTCAGCACACCCATGTTTCTTGGTAGAAAACTAATCAAAGCTTGATCTGAACTGATTTAAAATATTTCTTCTCAAATCACGCTGCAACTCAACAAGTGTCTTCAGCACACCCATATTTCTTGGTAGAAAACTAATCAAAGCTCGATCTGAGCAATTTTAAAATATTTCTTCTCAAATCACGCTGCGATTCAACCAGTCGCTTCAGGACACCCATGTTTGTGGTAGAAAACTAATCTAAGCTCGATCTGAGCAAATTTAAAATATTTCTTCTCAAATCACGCTGCAACTCAACAAGTGTCTTTAGCACACCCATGTTTCTTGGTAGAAAACTAATCAAAGCTCGATCTGAGCAATTTTAAAATATTTCTTCTCAAATCACGCTGCGATTCAACCAGTCGCTTCAGGACACCCATGTTTGTGGTAGAAAACTAATCTAAGCTCGATCTGAGCAAATTTAAAATATTTCTTCTCAAATCACGCTGCAACTCAACAAGTGTCTTTAGCACACCCATGTTTCTTGGTAGAAAACTAATCAAAGCTCGATCTGAGCAAATTTAAAATAATTTTTCTCAAATCACGCTGCAACTCAACCAGTGTCTTCAGCACACCCATATTTCTTGGTAGAAAACTAATCAAAGCTCGATCTGAGCAAGTTTAAAATATTTCTTCTCAAATCACGCTGCAACTCAACAAGTGTCTTTAGCACACCCATGTTTCTTGGTAGAAAACTAATCAAAGCTCGATCTGAGCAAATTTAAAATAATTTTTCTCAAATCACGCTGCAACTCAACCAGTGTCTTCAGCACACCCATATTTCTTGGTAGAAAACTAATCAAAGCTCGATCTGAGCAAATTTAAAATATTTCTTTACAGATAACGCTGCGATTCAACCAGTCGCTTCAGGACACCCATATTTATTGGTAGAAAACTAATCCAAGCTCGATCTGAGCAAATTTAAAATATTTCTTCTGAAATCACGCTGCAACTCAACCAGTCGCTTCAGGACACCATGTTTCTTGGTAGAAAACTAATCAAAGCTTGATCTGAACTGATTTCAAAAATTTCTTCTCAAATCACGCTGCGATTCAACCAGTCGCTTCAGCACACCAAGTTTCTTGGTAGAAAACTAATCAAAGCTTGATCTGAGCAAATTTATAAATAATTTCTTCTCAGATCACGCTGCGATTCAACCAGTCGCTTTAGGACACCCATAATTCTTGGTACAAAACTAATCTTAGCTCGATCTGAGCAAATTTAAAATAATTTTTCTCAAATCACGCTGCAACTCAACAAGTGTCTTCAGCACACCCATATTTCTTGGTAGAAAACTAATCAAAGCTCGATCTGAGCAATTTTAAAATATTTCTTCTCAAATCACGCTGCGATTCAACCAGTCGCTTCAGGACACCCATGTTTGTGGTAGAAAACTAATCTAAGCTCGATCTGAGCAAATTTAAAATATTTCTTCTCAAATCACGCTGCAACTCAACAAGTGTCTTTAGCACACCCATGTTTTTTGGTAGAAAACTAATCAAAGCTCGATCTGAGCAAATTTAAAATAATTTTTCTCAAATCACGCTGCAACTCAACCATTGTCTTCAGCACACCCATATTTCTTGGTAGAAAACTAATCAAAGCTCGATCTGAGCAAATTTAAAATATTTCTTTACAGATAACGTTGCGATTCAACCAGTCGCTTCAGGACACCCATATTTATTGGTAGAAAACTAATCCAAGCTCGATCTGAGCAAATTTAAAATATTTCTTCTGAAATCACGCTGCAACTCAACAAGTGTCTTCAGCACACCCATATTTCTTGGTAGAAAACTAATCAAAGCTCGATCTGAGCAATTTTAAAATATTTCTTCTCAAATCACGCTGCGATTCAACCAGTCGCTTCAGGACACCCATGTTTGTGGTAGAAAACTAATCTAAGCTCGATCTGAGCAAATTTAAAATATTTCTTCTCAGATCCCATGCGATTCAACCAGTCGCTTCAGGACACCATGTTTCTTGGTAGAAAACTAACCAGCTCGATCTGAGCAAATTTAAAATATTTCTTATCAGATCACGCTGCGAATAAACCAGTCACTTCAGGACACCATGTTTCTTGGTAGAAAACTAATCAAAGCTCGATCTGAGCAAATTTAAAATATTTCTTTACAGATAACGCTGCGATTCAACCAGTCGCTTCAGGACACCCATATTTATTGGTAGAAAACTAATCCAAGCTCGATCTGAGCAAATTTAAAATATTTCTTCTGAAATCACGCTGCAACTCAACCAGTCGCTTCAGGACACCATGTTTCTTGGTAGAAAACTAATCAAAGCTTGATCTGAACTGATTTAAAAAATTTCTTCTCAAATCACGCTGCGATTCAACCAGTCGCTTCAGCACACCAAGTTTCTTGGTAGAAAACTAATCAAAGCTTGATCTGAGCAAATTTATAAATAATTTCTTCTCAGATCACGCTGCGATTCAACCAGTCGCTTTAGGACACCCATAATTCTTGGTACAAAACTAATCTTAGCTCGATCTGAGCAAATTTAAAATAATTTTTCTCAAATCACGCTGCAACTCAACAAGTGTCTTTCGGCACACCCATTTTTCTTGGTACGAAACTAATCAAAGCTTGATCTGAGCAAATTTAAAATATTTCTTCTCAAATCACGCTGCGATTCAACCAGTCGCTTCAGGACACCCATGTTTGTGGTAGAAAACTAATCTAAGCTCGATCTGAGCAAATTTAAAATATTTCTTCTCAAATCACGCTGCAACTCAACAAGTGTCTTTAGCACACCCATGTTTCTTGGTAGAAAACTAATCAAAGCTCGATCTGAGCAAATTTAAAATAATTTTTCTCAAATCACGCTGCAACTCAACCAGTGTCTTCAGCACACCCATATTTCTTGGTAGAAAACTAATCAAAGCTCGATCTGAGCAAATTTAAAATATTTCTTCTCAAATCACGCTGCAACTCAACAAGTGTCTTTAGCACACCCATGTTTCTTGGTAGAAAACTAATCAAAGCTCGATCTGAGCAAATTTAAAATAATTTTTCTCAAATCACGCTGCAACTCAACCAGTGTCTTCAGCACACCCATATTTCTTGGTAGAAAACTAATCAAAGCTCGATCTGAGCAAATTTAAAATATTTCTTTACAGATAACGCTGCGATTCAACCAGTCGCTTCAGGACACCCATATTTATTGGTAGAAAACTAATCCAAGCTCGATCTGAGCAAATTTAAAATATTTCTTCTGAAATCACGCTGCAACTCAACCAGTCGCTTCAGGACACCATGTTTCTTGGTAGAAAACTAATCAAAGCTTGATCTGAACTGATTTAAAAAATTTCTTCTCAAATCACGCTGTGATTCAACCAGTCGCTTCAGCACACCAAGTTTCTTGGTAGAAAACTAATCAAAGCTTGATCTGAGCAAATTTATAAATAATTTCTTCTCAGATCACGCTGCGATTCAACCAGTCGCTTTAGGACACCCATAATTCTTGGTACAAAACTAATCTTGCTCGATCTGAGCAAATTTAAAATAATTTTTCTCAAATCACGCTGCAACTCAACAAGTGTCTTCGGCACACCCATTTTTATTGGTACGAAACTAATCAAAGCTTGATCTGAGCAAATTTAAAATATTTCTTCTCAGATCACGCTGCGATTCAACCAGTCGCTTCAGCACACCCATGTTTCTTGGTAGAAAACTAATCAAAGCTCGATCTGAGCAATTTTAAAATATTTTTTCTCAAATCACGCTGCAACTCAACAAGTGTCTTCAGCAAACCCATGTTTCTTGGTAGAAAACTAATCAAAGCTTGATCTGAACTGATTTCAAAAATTTCTTCTCAAATCACGCTGCGATTCAACCAGTCGCTTCAGCACACCAAGTTTCTTGGTAGAAAACTAATCAAAGCTTGATCTGAGCAAATTTATAAATAATTTCTTCTCAGATCACGCTGCGATTCAACCAGTCGCTTTAGGACACCCATAATTCTTGGTACAAAACTAATCTTAGCTCGATCTGAGCAAATTTAAAATAATTTTTCTCAAATCACGCTGCAACTCAACAAGTGTCTTTCGGCACACCCATTTTTCTTGGTACGAAACTAATCAAAGCTTGATCTGAGCAAATTTAAAATATTTCTTCTCAGATCACGCTGCGATTCAACCAGTCGCTTCAGCACACCCATGTTTCTTGGTAGAAAACTAATCAAAGCTTGATCTGAACTGATTTAAAATATTTCTTCTCAAATCACGCTGCAACTCAACAAGTGTCTTCAGCACACCCATATTTCTTGGTAGAAAACTAATCAAAGCTCGATCTGAGCAATTTTAAAATATTTCTTCTCAAATCACGCTGCGATTCAACCAGTCGCTTCAGGCCACCCATGTTTGTGGTAGAAAACTAATCTAAGCTCGATCTGAGCAAATTTAAAATATTTCTTCTCAAATCACGCTGCAACTCAACCAGTGTCTTCAGCACACCCATATTTCTTGGTAGAAAACTAATCAAAGCTCGATCTGAGCAAATTTAAAATATTTCTTTACAGATAACGTTGCGATTCAACCAGTCGCTTCAGGACACCCATATTTATTGGTAGAAAACTAATCCAAGCTCGATCTGAGCAAATTTAAAATATTTCTTCTGAAATCACGCTGCAACTCAACAAGTGTCTTCAGCACACCCATATTTCTTGGTAGAAAACTAATCAAAGCTCGATCTGAGCAATTTTAAAATATTTCTTCTCAAATCACGCTGCGATTCAACCAGTCGCTTCAGGACACCCATGTTTGTGGTAGAAAACTAATCTAAGCTCGATCTGAGCAAATTTAAAATATTTCTTCTCAAATCACGCTGCAACTCAACAAGTGTCTTTAGCACACCCATGTTTCTTGGTAGAAAACTAATCAAAGCTCGATCTGAGCAAATTTAAAATAATTTTTCTCAAATCACGCTGCAACTCAACCAGTGTCTTCAGCACACCCATATTTCTTAGTAAGAAAACTAATCAAAGCTCGATCTGAGCAAATTTAAAATATTTCTTTACAGATAACGTTGCGATTCAACCAGTCGCTTCAGGACACCCATATTTATTGGTAGAAAACTAATCCAAGCTCGATCTGAGCAAATTTAAAATATTTCTTCTGAAATCACGCTGCAACTCAACCAGTCGCTTCAGGACACCATGTTTCTTGGTAGAAAACTAATCAAAGCTTGATCTGAACTGATTTAAAAAATTTCTTCTCAAATCACGCTGCGATTCAACCAGTCGCTTCAGCACACCAAGTTTCTTGGTAGAAATCTAATCAAAGCTTGATCTGAGCAAATTTATAAATAATTTCTTCTCAGATCACGCTGCGATTCAACCAGTCGCTTTAGGACACCCATAATTCTTGGTACAAAACTAATCTTAGCTCGATCTGAGCAAATTTAAAATATTTCTTCTCAAATCACGCTGCAACTCAACCAGTCGTTTCAGGACACCATGTTTCTTGGTAGAAAACTAATCAAAGCTTGATCTGAGCGAATTTAAAATATTTCTTCTCAAATCACGCTGCGATTCAACCAGTCGCTTCAGCACACCACGTTTCTTGGTAGAAATCTAATCAAAGCTTGATCTGAGCAAATTTATAAATAATTTCTTCTCAGATCACGCTGCGATTCAACCAGTCGCTTTAGGACACCCATAATTCTTGGTACAAAACTAATCTTAGCTCGATCTGAGCAAATTTAAAATAATTTTTCTCAAATCACGCTGCAACTCAACAAGTGTCTTCGGCACACCCATTTTTATTGGTACGAAACTAATCAAAGCTTGATCTGAGCAAATTTAAAATATTTCTTCGCAGATCACGCTGCGATTCAACCAGTCGCTTCAGCACACCCATGTTTCTTGGTAGAAAACTAATCAAAGCTCGATCTGAGCAATTTTAAAATATTTTTTCTCAAATCACGCTGCAACTCAACAAGTGTCTTCAGCACACCCATGTTTCTTGGTAGAAAACTAATCAAAGCTTGATCTGAACTGATTTAAAATATTTCTTGTTTCTTGGTAGAAAACTAATCTAAGCTCGATCTGAGCAATTTTAAAATATTTCTTCTCAAATCACGCTGCAACTCAACAAGTGTCTTCAGCACACCCATATTTCTTGGTAGAAAACTAATCCAAGCTCGATCTAAGCAAATTTAAAATATTTCTTATCAGATCACGCTGCGAATAAACCAGTCGCTTCAGGACACCATGTTTCTTGGTAGAAAACTAATCTAAGCTCGATCTGAGCAAATTTAAAATATTTCTTTTCAAATCACGCTGCAACTCAACAAGTGTCTTTAGCACACCCATGTTTCTTGGTAGAAAACTAATCAAAGCTCGATCTGAGCAAATTTAAAATAATTTTTCTCAAATCACGCTGCAACTCAACCAGTGTCTTCAGCACACCCATATTTCTTGGTAGAAAACTAATCAAAGCTCGATCTGAGCAATTTTAAAATATTTCTTCTCAGATCACGCTGCGATTCAACCAGTCGCTTCAGGACACCCATGTTTGTGATAGAAAACTAATCTAATCTCGATCTGAGTAAATTTAAAATATTTCTTCTCAAATCACACTGCTACTCAACCAGTGTCTTCAGCACACCCATATTTCTTGGTAGAAAACTAATCAAAGCTCGATCTGAGCAATTTTAAAATATTTCTTCTCAGATCACGCTGCGATTCAACCAGTCGCTTCAGGACACCAAGTTTCTTGGTAGAAAACTAATCAAAGCTCGATCTGAGCAAATTTAAAATATTTCTTTACAGATAACGCTGCGATTCAACCAGTCGCTTCAGGACACCCATATTTATTGGTAGAAAACTAATCCAAGCTCGATCTGAGCAAATTTAAAATATTTCTTCTCAAATCACGCTGCAACTCAACCAGTGTCTTCAGCACACCCATGTTTCTTGGTAGAAAACTAATCTAAGCTCGATCTGAGCAAATTTAAAATATTTCTTCTCAAATCACGCTGCAACTCAACCAGTCGCTTCAGGACACCATGTTTCTTGGTAGAAAACTAATACAAGCTCGATCTGAGCAAATTTAAAATATTTCTTCTCAGATCACGCTGCGATTCAACCAGTCGCTTCAGGACACCATGTTTCTTGGTAGAAAACTAATCCAAGCTCGATCTGAGCAAATTTAAAATATTTCTTATCAGATCACGCTGCAACTCAACAAGTGTCTTCAGCACACCCATGTTTCTTGGTAGAAAACTAATCTAAGCACGAACTGAGCAAATTTAAAATATTTCTTCTCAGATCACGCTGCGATTCAACCAGTCGCTTCAGCACACAAAGTTTCTTGGTAGAAAACTAAGCTAAGCTCGATCTGAGCAAATTTGAAATATTTCTTATCAGATCACGCTTCGATTCAACCAGTCACTTCAGGACACCATGTTTTTGGTAGAAAACTAATCAAAGCTTGATCTGAGCAAATTTAAAATATTTCTTCTCAAATCACGCTGCGATTCAACCAGTCACTTCAGCACACCAAGTTTCTTGGTAGAAAACTAATCAAAGTTTGATCTGAGCAAATTTATAAAATATTTCTTCTCAGATCACGCTGCGATTCAACCAGTCGCTTTAAGACACCCATAATTCTTGGTACAAAACTAATCTTAGCTCGATCTGAGCAAATTTAAAATAATTTTTCTCAAATCACGCTGCAACTCAACAAGTGTCTTCAGCACACCCATTTTTTCTTGGTACGAAACTAATCTAAGCTCGATCTGAGCAATTTTAAAAAATTTCTTCTCAAATAACGCTGCGATTCAACCAGTCGCTTCAGGACACCCATGTTTGTGGTAGAAAACTAATCAAAGCTTGATCTGAGCAAATTTAAAATATTTCTTCTCAGATCACGCTGCGATTCAACCAGACGCTTCAGGACACCATGTTTCTTGGTAGAAAACTAATCAAAGCTTGATCTGAGCAAATTTAAAATATTTCTTCTCAGATCACGCTGCGAATAAACCAGTCGCTTCAGGACACCATGTTTCTTGGTAGAAAACTAATCCAAGCTCGATCTGAGCAAATTTAAAATATTTCTTATCAGATCACGCTGCGAATAAACCAGTCGCTTCAGGACACCATGTTTCTTGGTAGAAAACTAATCAAAGCTTGATCTGAGCAAATGTAAAATATTTCTTCTCAGATCACGCTGCGATTCAACCAGTCGCTTCAGGACACCCATGTTTGTGATAGAAAACTAATCAAAGCTCGATCTGAACTAATTTAAAATATTTCTTCTCAAATCACGCTGCAACTCAACAAGTGTCTTCAGCACACCCATATTTCTTGGTAGAAAACTAATCCAAGCTCGATCTAAGCAAATTTAAAATATTTCTTATCAGATCACGCTGCGATTCAACCAGTCGCTTTAAGACACCCATAATTCTTGGTACAAAACTAATCTTAGCTCGATCTGAGCAAATTTAAAATAATTTTTCTCAAATCACGCTGCAACTCAACAAGTGTCTTCAGCACACCCATTTTTTCTTGGTACGAAACTAATCTAAGCTCGATCTGAGCAATTTTATAATAATTCTTCTCAAATAACGCTGCGATTCAACCAGTCGCTTCAGGACACCCATGTTTGTGGTAAAAAACTAATCTAAGCTCGATCTGAGCAAATTTAAAATATTTCTTCTCAAATCACGCTGCGATTCAACCAGATGCTTCAGCACACCAAGTTTCTTGGTAGAAAACTAATCAAAGCTTGATCTGAGCAAATTTATAAAATATTTCTTCTCAGATCACGCTGCGATTCAACCAGTCGCTTTAGGACACTTATAATTCTTGGTACAAAACTAATCTTAGCTCGATCTGAGCAAATTTAAAATAATTTTTCTCAAATCACGCTGCAACTCAACAAGTGTCTTCAGCACACCCATATTTCTTGGTACGAAACTAATCTAAGCTCGATCTGAGCAATTTTAAAATATTTCTTTTCAAATAACGCTGCGATTCAACCAGTCGCTTCAGGACACCCATGTTTGTGGTAAAAAACTAATCTAAGCTCGATCTGAGCCAATTTATAAAATATTTCTTATCAGATCACGCTGCGATTCAACCAGTCGCTTCAGGACACCATGTTTCTAGGTAGAAAACTACTCTAAGTTCGATCTGAGCAAATTTAAAATATTTCTTCTCAAATCACGCTGCAACTCAACCAGTGTCTTCAGGACACCATGTTTCTTGGTAGAAAACTAATCCAAGCTCGATCTGAGCAAATTTAAAATATTTCCTACTGTATAACCTCCGCAACACCAAATTAACAAACTTCAACGCCTACAAAATGCATTTGCTCGCCTCATCACCTTAACCAGACGCTCCACCCATATCACCCCCGTCTTAAAGTTCCTCCACTGGCTTACCATCATCGATCGCATCGCCTTCAAGATCCTCATTCTCGTTTTCCAGTCACTTCAAGGAAATTCACCGGACTACATGACAGACATCATCAGTCGACATCTACCATCACGTAGCCTTCGTTCAAGCAGCGCCTTGCAACTTACTGTCCCCCGCACCAATCACTCTTGGGGAGATCGATCCTTTTCACATGCTGCTCCCAAACTCTGGAACAATCTACCCCTTGAAATTCGTCAGTCTTCTCTTGACTGTATTTAAATCCTGCTTAAAAACCCACCTGTTTTCCTCACGTTTTTGTGATTAATTGGTTGTTCTTTTCTTTTCTTTCTTTTCTTTTTGTCAGTGCGCCATGAGCGTCAGTCATGGCGGATACCGGCGCCTTATCAATTTTCATTAATATTATTATAAACTTTTTAATTTTCGAGCCACCCGAAAAGCCGAATTAGCGTGATTACTTCTTGCGGATACCCCACCCGAGTGTACCGGTGCTAATTTGAACTCCGCCATTGTTATATTTTGGCGGAAATCGACGATTTTTGGTCAAATTATGACATCACTTTTGCACCAAAAAGTTGTAATTCCCAAGGTTTTGCGAATTTTGCATGACTCCTCACAGGAAAGTTGTTCAGGATGCTCAACTTGGTCGATTTGTACCGTCAAAACGCGATTTCCAGGGTTGACTATTAGAAAAACAAGATGGCCGCTCTTCCCTTTTCCCTACCCGGGGAATAAACTTTTTAATTTTCGAGCCACCCCAAATAGCCGAATTAGGGTGATTACTTCTTGCGGATACCCCACCCGAGTGTACCGGTGCTAATTTGAACTCCGTCATTGTTATATTTTGGCGGTAATCGACGATTTTTGGTCAAATTATGACGTCAATTTGCACCACAAAGTTGTGATTCCCAAGGTTTTGCCAATTTTGCATGACTCCTCACAGGAAAGTTGTTCAGGATGCTCAACCTGGTCGATCTGTACCGTCAAAACGCGATTTCCAGAGTTGACTAGTAGAAAAGCAAAACCGGTCCTAATTTGAACTCCGTCAATGTTATATTTTGGCGGTAATCGACGATTTTTGGTCAAATAATGACGTCACTTTTGCACCAAAAAGTTGCAATTCCCAAGAATTTGCGAATTTTGCATGACTCGACACAGGGAAGTAGTTCAGGATGCTCAACTTGGTCGATTTGTACCGTCACAACGCAGTTTCCAGAGTTGACTATTAGAAAACAAGATTGCCGCTCTACCCTTTCCCTACCCGGGGAATAAACTTTTTAATTTTCGAGCCGACCCGAAAAGCCGAATTAGCGTGTTTACTTCTTGCGGATACCCCATCCGAGTGTACCGGTGCTAATTTGAACTCCGTCGTTGTTATATTTTGGCGGTAATCGACGATTTTTGGTCAAATTATGACGTCACTTTTGCACCAAAAAGTTCTAATTCCCAAGGATTTGCGAATTTTGCATAACTCGACACAGGAAAGTTGTTCAGGATGCTCAACTTGGTCGATTTGTACCGTCAAAACGCGATTTCCAGAGTTGACCATTAGAAAAACAAGAAGGCCGCTCTTCCCTTTTCCCTACCCGGGGAATAAACTTTTAATTTTCGAGTCACCCCGAAAAGCCGAATTAGCGTGATTACTTCTTGCAGATACCCCACCCGAGTGTACCGGTGCTAATTTGAACTCCGCCATTGTTATATTTTGGCGGTAATCGAAGATTTTGGGTCAAATTATGACGTAACTTTTGCACCAAAAAGTTGTAATTCCCAAGGTTTTGCGAATTTTGCATGACTCGACACAGGAAAGTTGTTCAGGATGCTCAACCTGGTCGATTTGTACCGTCAAAACGCGATTTCCAGAGTTGACTATTAGAAAAACAAAATGGCTGCTCTTCCCTTTTTCCCTACCCGGGGAATAAACTTTTTAATTTTCGAGCCACCCCAAATAGCCGAATTAGCGTGATTACTTCTTGCGGATACCCCACCCGAGTGTACCGGTGCTAATTTGAACTCCGTCATTGTTATATTTTGGCGGTAATCGACGATTTTTGGTCAAATTATGACGTCACTTTTGCACCAAAAAGTTGTGATTCCCAAGGTTTTGCGAATTTTGCATGACTCCTCACAGGAAAGTTGTTCAGGATGCTCAACCTGGTCGATTTGTACCGTCAAAACGCGATTTCTAGAGTTGACTAGTAGAAAAGCAAAACCGGTCCTAATTTGAACTCCTTCATTGTTATATTTTGGCGGTAATCGACAATTTTTGGTCAAATTATGACCTCACTTTTGCACCAAAAAGTTGTAATACCCAAGGTTTTGCTAATTTTGCATGACTCCTCAGAGGAAAGTTGTTCAGGATGCTCAAAAAGTTGTAATTCCCAAAGGTTTTGCGAATTTTGCATGACTCCTCACAGGAAAGTTGTTCAGGATGCTCAACCTGGTCGATTTGTACCGTCAAAACGCGATTTCCAGAGTTGGCTATTAGAAAAACAAAAGGGCCGCTCCTCCCTTTTCCCTACCCGGGGGATAAATTTTTTAATTTTCGAGCCACCCCGAAAAGCCGATTTAGCGTGAATACTTCTTGCGGATACCCCACCCGAGTGTACCGGTGCTAATTTGAACTCCGTCCTTGTTATATTTTGGCGGTAATCGACGATTTTTGGTCAAATTATGACGTCACTTTTGCACCAAAAAGTTGTAATTCCCAAGGTTTTGCTAATTTTGCATGACTCCTCACAGGAAAGTTGTTCAGGATGCTCAAAAAGTTGTAATGCCCAAGGTTTTGCGAATTTTGCATGACTCCTCACAGGAAAGTTGTTCAGGATGCTCAACCTGGTCGATTTGTACCGTCAAAACGCGATTTCCGGAGTTGACTACTAGAAAAACAAGATGGCCGCTCTTCCCTTTTTCCCTACCCGGGGAATAAACTTTTTAATTTTCGAGCCACCCCAAATAGCCGAATGTAATAGCGTGATTACTTCTTGCGGATACCCCATCACCCGAGTGTACCGGTGCTAATTTGAACTCCGTCATTGTTATATTTTGGCGGTAATCGACGATTTTTGTTCAAATTATGACGTCACTTTTGCACCAACAAGTTGTAATTTCCAAGGTTTTGCGAATTTTGCATGACTCCACTCAGGAAAGTTGTTCAGGATGCTCAACTTGGTCGATTTGTACCGTCAAAACGCAATTTCCAGAGTTGACTATTAGAAAAACAAGATGGCAGCTCTACCCTTTTCCCTACCCGGGGAATAAACTTTTTAATTTTCGAGCCACCCCGAAAAGCCGAATTAGCGTGATTACTTCTTGCGGATACCCCACCCGAGTGTACCGGTGCTTATTTGAACTCCGCCATTGTTATTTTTTGGCGGTAATCGACGATTTTTGGTCAAATTATGACCTCACTTTTGCACCAAAAAGTTGTAATTCCCAAGGTTTTGCTAATTTTGCATGACTCCTCACAGGAAAGTTGTTCAGGATGCTCAAAAAGTTGTAATTCCCAAGGTTTTGCGAATTTTGCATGACTCCTCACAGGAAAGTTGTTCAGGATGCTCAACCTGGTCGATTTGAACCGTCAAAACGCGATTTCCAGAGTTGACTATTAGAAAAACAAGATGGCCGCTCTATTTTTTTCCCTACCCGGGGAATAAACTTTTTAATTTTCGAGCCACCCCGAAAAGCCGAATTAGCGTGATTACTTCTTGCGGATACCCCACCCGAGTGTACCGGTGCTTATTTGAACTCCGCCATTGTTATATTTTGGCGGTAATCGACGATTTTTGGTCAAATTATGACGTCACTTTTGCACCAAAAAGTTGTAATTTCCAAGGTTTTGCGAATTTTGCATGACTCCACACAGGAAAGTTGTTCAGGATGCTCAACTTGGTCGATTTGTACCGTCAAAACGCAATTTCCAGAGTTGACTATTAGAAAAACAAGATGGCAGCTCTACCCTTTTCCCTACCCGGGGAATAAACTTTTTAATTTTCGAGCCACCCCGAAAAGCCGAATTAGCGTGATTACTTCTTGCGGATACCCCACCCGAGTGTACCGGTGCTTATTTGAACTCCGCCATTGTTGTATTTTGGCGGTAATCGACGATTTTTGGTCAAATTATGACCTCACTTTTGCACCAAAAAGTTGTAATTCCCAAGGTTTTGCTAATTTTGCATGACTCCTCACAGGAAAGTTGTTCAGGATGCTCAAAAAGTTGTAATTCCCAAGGTTTTGCGAATTTTGCATGACTCCTCACGGGAAAGTTGTTCATGATGCTCAACCTGGTCGATTTGAACCGTCAAAACGCGATTTCCAGAGTTGACTATTAGAAAAACAAGATGGCCGCTCTTCCTTTTTTCCCTACCTGGGGAATAAACTTTTTAATTTTCGAGCCACCCCAAATAGCCGAATTAGCGTGATTACTTCTTGCGGACACCCCACCCGAGTGTACCGGTGCTAATTTGAACTCCGTCATTGTTTTATTTTGGCGGTAATCGACGATTTTTGGTCAAATTATGACGTCACTTTTGCACCACAAAGTTGTGATTCCCAAGGTTTTGCCAATTTTGCATGACTCCTCACAGGAAAGTTGTTCAGGATGCTCAACCTGGTCGATCTGTACCGTCAAAACGCGATTTCCAGAGTTGACTAGTAGAAAAGCAAAACCGGTCCTAATTTGAACTCCGTCATTGTTATATTTTGGCGGTAATCGACGATTTTTGGTCAAATTATGACGTCACTTTTGCACCAAAAAGTTGCAATTCCCAAGAATTTGCGAATTTTGCATGACTCGACACAGGGAAGTAGTTCAGGATGCTCAACTTGGTCGATTTGTACCGTCACAACGCAGTTTCCTGAGTTGACTATTAGAAAACAAGATTGCCGCTCTACCCTTTCCCTACCCGGGGAATAAACTTTTTAATTTTCGAGCCGACCCGAAAAGCCGAATTAGCGTGTTTACTTCTTGTGAATACCCCACCCGAGTGTACCGGTGCTAATTTGAACTCCGTCGTTGTTATATTTTGGCGGTAATCGAAGATTTTGGGTCAAATTATGACGTCACTTTTGCACCAAAAAGTTGTGATTCCCAAGGTATTGCGAATTTTGCATGACTTCGCACAGGAAAGTTGTTCAGGATGCTCACCCTGGTCGATTTGTACCGTCAAAACGCGATTTCAAGAGTTGACTAGTAGAAAAGCAAAGAGGCCGCTCTTCCCTTTTTCCCTAACCGGGGAATAAAATTTTTAATTTTCGAGCCACCCCAAATAGCCGAATTAGCGTGATTACTACTTGCGGATACCCCAACCGATTGTACCGGTGCTAATTTGAACTCCGTCGTTGTTATATTTTGGCGGTAATCGACGATTTTTGGTCAAATTATGACCTCACTTTTGCACCAAAAAGTTGTAATTCCCAAGGTTTTGCTAATTTTGCATGACTCCTCACAGGAAAGTTGTTCAGGATGCTCAACCTGGTCGATCTGTACCGTCAAAACGCGATTTCCAGAGTTGACTAGTAGAAAAGCAAAACCGGTCCTAATTTGAACTCCGTCATTGTTATATTTTGGCGGTAATCGACGATTTTTGGTCAAATTATGACGTCACTTTTGCACCAAAAAGTTGTAATTCCCAAGGTTTTGCGAATTTTGCATGACTCCTCACAGGAAAGTTGTTCAGGATGCTCAACCTGGTCGATTTGTACCGTCAAAACGCGATTTCCAGAGTTGACTATTAGAAAAACAAGATGGCCGCTCCTCCCTTTTTCCCTACCCGGGGAATAAACTTTTTAATTTTCGAGCCACCCCGAAAAGCCGAATTAGCGTGTTTACTTCTTGCGGATACCCCACCCGAGTGTACCGGTGCTAATTTGAACTCCGTCGTTGTTATATTTTGGCGGTAATCGACGATTTTTGGTCAAATTATGACCTCACTTTTGCACCAAAAAGTTGTAATTCCCAAGGTTTTGCTAATTTTGCATGACTCCTCACAGGAAAGTTGTTCAGGATGCTCAAAAAGTTGTAATTCCCAAAGGTTTTGCGAATTTTGCATGACTCCTCACAGGAAAGTTGTTCAGGATGCTCAACCTGGTCGATTTGTACCGTCAAAACGCGATTTCCAGAGTTGACTATTAGAAAAACAAAATGGCCGCTCCTCCCTTTTCCCTACCCGGGGGATAAATTTTTTAATTTTCGAGCCACCCCGAAAAGCCGATTTAGCGTGAATACTTCTTGCGGATACCCCACCCGAGTGTACCGGTGCTAATTTGAACTCCGTCCTTGTTATATTTTGGCGGTAATCGACGATTTTTGGTCAAATTATGACGTCACTTTTGCACCAAAAAGTTGTAATTCCCAAGATTTTGCGAATTTTGCATGACTCGACACAGGAAAGTTGTTCAGGATGCTCAACCTGGTCGATTTGTACCGTCAAAACGCGATTTCCAGAGTTGACTATTAGAAAAACAAGATGGCCGCTCTTCCCTTTTTCCCTACCCGGGGAATAAACTTTTTAATTTTCGAGCCACCCCAAATAGCCGAATGTAATAGCGTGATTACTTCTTGCGGATACCCCATCACCCGAGTGTACCGGTGCTAATTTGAACTCCGCCATTGTTATATTTTGGCGGTAATCGACGATTTATGGTCAAATTATGACGTCACTTTTGCACCAAAAAGTTGTAATTCCCAAGATTTTGCGAATTTTGCATGACTCGACACAGGAAAGTTGTTCAGGATGCTCAACCTGGTCGATTTGTACCGTCAAAACGCGATTTCCAGAGTTGACTATTAGAAAAACAAAATGGTCACACTTCCCTTTTTCCCTACCCGGGGAATAAACTTTTTAATTTTCGAGCCACCCCAAAAAGCCGAATGTAATAGCGTGATTACTTCTTGCGGATACCCCACCCGAGTGTACCGGTGCTAATTTGAACTCCGTTATTGTTATATTTTGGCGGTAATCGACGATTTTTGGTCAAATTATGACGTCACTTTTGCACCAAAAAGTTGTAATTCCCAAGGTTTTGCGAATTTTGCATGACTCCTCACAGGAAAGTTGTTCAGGATGCTCAACCTGGTCGATTTGTACCGTCAAAACGCGATTTCCAGAGTTGACTATTAGAAAAACAAGATGGCCGCTCCTCCCTTTTTCCCTACCCGGGGAATAAACTTTTTAATTTTCGAGCCACCCCGAAAAGCCGAATTAGCGTGTTTACTTCTTGCGGATACCCCACCCGAGTGTACCGGTGCTAATTTGAACTCCGTCGTTGTTATATTTTGGCGGTAATCGACGATTTTTGGTCAAATTATGACGTCACTTTTGCACCAAAAAGTTGTAATTCCCAAGGTTTTGCTAATTTTGCATGACTCCTCACAGGAAAGTTGTTCAGGATGCTCAAACAGTTGTAATGCCCAAGGTTTTGCGAATTTTGCATGACTCCTCACAGGAAAGTTGTTCAGGATGCTCAACCTGGTCGATTTGTACCGTCAAAACGCGATTTCAAGAGTTGACTAGTAGAAAAGCAAAGAGGCCGCTCTTCCCTTTTTCCCTAACCGGGGAATAAAATTTTTAATTTTCGAGCCACCCCAAATAGCCGAATTAGCGTGATTACTACTTGCGGATACCCCAACCGATTGTACCGGTGCTAATTTGAACTCCGTCGTTGTTATATTTTGGCGGTAATCGACGATTTTTGGTCAAATTATGACCTCACTTTTGCACCAAAAAGTTGTAATTCCCAAGGTTTTGCTAATTTTGCATGACTCCTCACAGGAAAGTTGTTCAGGATGCTCAACCTGGTCGATCTGTACCGTCAAAACGCGATTTCCAGAGTTGACTAGTAGAAAAGCAAAACCGGTCCTAATTTGAACTCCGTCATTGTTATATTTTGGCGGTAATCGACGATTTTTGGTCAAATTATGACGTCACTTTTGCACCAAAAAGTTGTAATTCCCAAGGTTTTGCGAATTTTGCATGACTCCTCACAGGAAAGTTGTTCAGGATGCTCAACCTGGTCGATTTGTACCGTCAAAACGCGATTTCCAGAGTTGACTATTAGAAAAACAAGATGGCCGCTCCTCCCTTTTTCCCTACCCGGGGAATAAACTTTTTAATTTTCGAGCCACCCCGAAAAGCCGAATTAGCGTGTTTACTTCTTGCGGATACCCCACCCGAGTGTACCGGTGCTAATTTGAACTCCGTCGTTGTTATATTTTGGCGGTAATCGACGATTTTTGGTCAAATTATGACCTCACTTTTGCACCAAAAAGTTGTAATTCCCAAGGTTTTGCTAATTTTGCATGACTCCTCACAGGAAAGTTGTTCAGGATGCTCAAAAAGTTGTAATTCCCAAAGGTTTTGCGAATTTTGCATGACTCCTCACAGGAAAGTTGTTCAGGATGCTCAACCTGGTCGATTTGTACCGTCAAAACGCGATTTCCAGAGTTGACTATTAGAAAAACAAAATGGCCGCTCCTCCCTTTTCCCTACCCGGGGGATAAATTTTTTAATTTTCGAGCCACCCCGAAAAGCCGATTTAGCGTGAATACTTCTTGCGGATACCCCACCCGAGTGTACCGGTGCTAATTTGAACTCCGTCCTTGTTATATTTTGGCGGTAATCGACGATTTTTGGTCAAATTATGACGTCACTTTTGCACCAAAAAGTTGTAATTCCCAAGATTTTGCGAATTTTGCATGACTCGACACAGGAAAGTTGTTCAGGATGCTCAACCTGGTCGATTTGTACCGTCAAAACGCGATTTCCAGAGTTGACTATTAGAAAAACAAGATGGCCGCTCTTCCCTTTTTCCCTACCCGGGGAATAAACTTTTTAATTTTCGAGCCACCCCAAATAGCCGAATGTAATAGCGTGATTACTTCTTGCGGATACCCCATCACCCGAGTGTACCGGTGCTAATTTGAACTCCGCCATTGTTATATTTTGGCGGTAATCGACGATTTATGGTCAAATTATGACGTCACTTTTGCACCAAAAAGTTGTAATTCCCAAGATTTTGCGAATTTTGCATGACTCGACACAGGAAAGTTGTTCAGGATGCTCAACCTGGTCGATTTGTACCGTCAAAACGCGATTTCCAGAGTTGACTATTAGAAAAACAAGATGGCCGCTCCTCCCTTTTTCCCTACCCGGGAAATAAACTTTTTAATTTTCGAGCCACCCCGAAAAGCCGAATTAGCGTGTTTACTTCTTGCGGATACCCCACCCGAGTGTACCGGTGCTAATTTGAACTCCGTCGTTGTTATATTTTGGCGGTAATCGACGATTTTTGGTCAAATTATGACGTCACTTTTGCACCAAAAAGTTGTAATTCCCAAGGTTTTGCTAGTTTTGCATGACTCCTCACAGGAAAGTTGTTCAGGATGCTCAAAAAGTTGTAATGCCCAATGTTTTGCGAATTTTGCATGACTCCTCACAGGAAAGTTGTTCAGGATGCTCAACCTGGTCGATTTGTACCGTCAAAACGCGATTTCCAGAGTTGACTACTAGAAAAACAAGATGGCCGCTCTTCCCTTTTTCCCTACCCGGGGAATAAACTTTTTAATTTTCGAGCCACCCCAAATAGCCGAATGTAATAGCGTGATTACTTCTTGCGGATACCCCACCCGAGTGTACCGGTGCTAATTTGAACTCCGTCATTGTTATATTTTGGCGGTAATCGACGATTTTTGGTCAAATTATGACGTCACTTTTGCACCACAAAGTTGTGATTCCCAAGGTTTTGCGAATTTTGCATGACTCCTCACAGGAAAGTTGTTCACGATGCTCAACCTGGTCGATCTGTACCGTCAAAACGCGATTTCCAGAGTTGACTAGTAGAAAAGCAAAACCGGTCCTAATTTGAACTCCGTCATTGTTATATTTTGGCGGTAATCGACGATTTTTGGTCAAATTATGACGTCACTTTTGCACCAAAAAGTTGTAATTCCCAAGGTTTTGCGAATTTTGCATGACTCCTCACAGGAAAGTTGTTCAGGATGCTCAACCTGGTCGATTTGTACCGTCAAAACGCGATTTCCAGAGTTGACTATTAGAAAAACAAGATGGCCGCTCCTCCCTTTTTCCCTACCCGGGGAATAAACTTTTTAATTTTCGAGCCACCCCGAAAAGCCGAATTAGCGTGTTTACTTCTTGCGGATACCCCACCCGAGTGTACCGGTGCTAATTTGAACTCCGTCGTTGTTATATTTTGGCGGTAATCGACGATTTTTGATCAAATTATGACCTCACTTTTGCACCAAAAAGTTGTAATTCCCAAGGTTTTGCTAATTTTGCATGACTCCTCACAGGAAAGTTGTTCAGGATGCTCAAAAAGTTGTAATTCCCAAAGGTTTTGCGAATTTTGCATGACTCCTCACAGGAAAGTTGTTCAGGATGCTCAACCTGGTCGATTTGTACCGTCAAAACGCGAGTTCCAGAGTTGACTATTAGAAAAACAAAATGGCCGCTCCTCCCTTTTCCCTACCCGGGGGATAAATTTTTTAATTTTCGAGCCACCCCGAAAAGCTGATTTAGCGTGAATACTTCTTGCGGATACCCCACCCGAGTGTACCGGTGCTAATTTGAACTCCGTCCTTGTTATATTTTGGCGGTAATCGACGATTTTTGGTCAAACTATGACGTCACTTTTGCACCAAAAAACTGTTATTCCCAAGGTTTTGCTAATTTTGCATGACTCCTCACAGGAAAGTTGTTCAGGATGCTCAAAAATTTGTAATGCCCAAGGTTTTGCGAATTTTGCATGACTCCTCACAGGAAAGTTGTTCAGGATGCTCAACCTGGTCGATTTGTACCGTCAAAACGCGATTTCCAGAGTTGACTACTAGAAAAACAAGATGGCCGCTCTTCCCTTTTTCCCTACCCGGGGAATAAACTTTTTAATTTTCGAGCCACCCCAAATAGCCGAATGTAATAGCGTGATTACTTCTTGCGGATACCCCATCACCCGAGTGTGCCGGTGCTAATTTGAACTCCGCCATTGTTATATTTGGGCGGTAATCGACGATTTTTGGTCAAATTATGACGTCACTTTTGCACCAAAAAGTTGTAATTCCCAAGATTTTGCGAAATTTGCATGACTCGACACAGGAAAGTTGTTCAGGATGCTCAACCTGGTCGATTTGTACCGTCAAAACGCGATTTCCAGAGTTGACTATTAGAAAAACAAGATGGCCGCTCTTCCCTTTTTCCCTACCCGGGGAATAAACTTTTTAATTTTCGAGCCACCCCAAATAGCCGAATGTAATAGCGTGATTACTTCTTGCGGATACCCCATCACCCGAGTGTACCGGTGCTAATTTGAACTCCGCCATTGTTATATTTTGGTGGTAATCGACGATTTATGGTCAAATTACGACGTCACTTTTGCACCAAAAAGTTGTAATTCCCAAGATTTTGCGAATTTTGCATGACTCGACACAGGAAAGTTGTTCAGGATGCTCAACCTGGTCGATTTGTACCGTCAAAACGCGATTTCCAGAGTTGACTATTAGAAAAACAAAATGGTCACACTTCCCTTTTTCCCTACCCGGGGAATAAACTTTTTAATTTTCGAGCCACCCCAAAAAGCCGAATGTAATAGCGTGATTACTTCTTGCGGATACCCCACCCGAGTGTACCGGTGCTAATTTGAACTCCGTTATTGTTATATTTTGGCGGTAATCGACGATTTTTGGTCAAATTATGACGTCACTTTTGCACCAAAAAGTTGTAATTCCCAAGGTTTTGCGAATTTTGCTTGACTCCTCACAGGAAAGTTGTTCAGGATGCTCAACCTGGTCGATTTGTACCGTCAAAACGCGATTTCCAGAGTTGACTATTAGAAAAACAAGATGGCCGCTCCTCCCTTTTTCCCTACCCGGGGAATAAACTTTTTAATTTTCGAGCCACCCCGAAAAGCCGAATTAGCGTGTTTACTTCTTGCGGATACCCCACCCGAGTGTACCGGTGCTAATTTGAACTCCGTCGTTGTTATATTTTGGCGGTAATCGACGATTTTTGGTCAAATTATGACGTCACTTTTGCACCAAAAAGTTGTAATTCCCAAGGTTTTGCTAATTTTGCATGACTCCTCACAGGAAAGTTGTTCAGGATGCTCAAACAGTTGTAATGCCCAAGGTTTTGCGAATTTTGCATGACTCCTCACAGGAAAGTTGTTCAGGATGCTCAACCTGGTCGATTTGTACCGTCAAAACGCGATTTCCAGAGTTGACTACTAGAAAAACAAGATGGCCGCTCTTCCCTTTTTCCCTACCCGGGGAATAAACTTTTTAATTTTCGAGCCACCCCAAATAGCCGAATGTAATAGCGTGATTACTTCTTGCGGATACCCCATCACCCGAGTGTACCGGTGCTAATTTGAACTCCGCCATTGTTATATTTTGGCGGTAATCGACGATTTATGGTCAAATTATGACGTCACTTTTGCACCAAAAAGTTGTAATTCCCAAGATTTTGCGAATTTTGCATGACTCGACACAGGAAAGTTGTTCAGGATGCTCAACCTGGTCGATTTGTACCGTCAAAACGCGATTTCCAGAGTTGACTATTAGAAAAACAAAATGGTCACACTTCCCTTTTTCCCTACCCGGGGAATAAACTTTTTAATTTTCGAGCCACCCCAAATAGCCGAATGTAATAGCGTGATTACTTCTTGCGGATACCCCACCCGAGTGTACCGGTGCTAATTTGAACTCCGTTATTGTTATATTTTGGCGGTAGTCGACGATTTTTGGTCAAATTATGACGTCAAATTTGCACCACAAAGTTGTAATTCCCAAGGTTTTGCGAATTTTGCATGACTCCTCACAGGAAAGTTGTTCAGGATGCTCAACCTGGTCGATTTGTACCGTCAAAACGCGATTTCCAGAGTTGACTACTAGAAAAACAAGATGGCCGCTCTTCCCTTTTTCCCTACCCGGGGAATAAACTTTTTAATTTTCGAGCCACCCCAAATAGCCGAATGTAATAGCGTGATTACTTCTTGCGGATACCCCATCACCCGAGTGTACCGGTGCTAATTTGAACTCCGCCATTGTTATATTTTGGCGGTAATCGACGATTTATGGTCAAATTATGACGTCACTTTTGCACCAAAAAGTTGTAATTCCCAAGATTTTGCGAATTTTGCATGACTCGACACAGGAAAGTTGTTCAGGATGCTCAACCTGGTCGATTTGTACCGTCAAAACGCGATTTCCAGAGTTGACTATTAGAAAAACAAAATGGTCACACTTCCCTTTTTCCCTACCCGGGGAATAAACTTTTTAATTTTCGAGCCACCCCAAATAGCCGAACGTAACAGCGTGATTACTTCTTGCGGATACCCCACCCGAGTGTACCGGTGCTAATTTGAACTCCGCCATTGTTATATTTTGGCGGTAATCGAGGATTGTTGGTCAAATTATGACGTCAATTTTGCACCACAAAGTTGTAATTCCCAAGGGTTTGCGAATTTTCCATGACTCCACATAAAAAAGTTGTTCGGGATGCTAAACTTGGTCGATTTGCACCGTCAAAACGCGATTTCCAGAGTTGACTATTAGAAAAACGAGATGGCAGCTCTTCCCTTTTCCCAACCCGGGGAATAAACTTTTTAATTTTCGAGCCACCCCTAAAAGCCGAATTAGCGTGATTACTTCTTGCGGATACCCCACCCGAGTGTGCCGATGCTAATTTAAACTCCGCCATTGTTATATTTTGGCGGTAATCGACGATTTTTGGTCTAATTATGACGTCACTTTTGCACAAAAAAGTTGTGATTCCCAAGGTTTTGCGAATTTTGCATGACTCCTCACAGGAAAGTTGTTCAGGATGCTCAACCTGGTCGATTTGTACCGTCAAAACGCGATTTCTAGAGTTGACTAGTAGAAAAGCAAAACCGGTCCTAATTTGAACTCCGTCATTGTTATATTTTGGCGGTAATCGACGATTTTTGGTCAAATTATGACGTCACTTTTGCACCAAAAAGTTGTAATTCCCAAGATTTTGCGAATTTTGCATGACTCGACACAGGGAAGTTGTTCAGGATGCTCAAAAAGTTGTAATTCCCAAGGTTTTGCGAATTTTGCATGACTCCTCACAGGAAAGTTGTTCAGGATGCTCAACCTGGTCGATTTGTACCGTCAAAACGCGATTTCCAGAGTTGACTATTAGAAAAACAAGATGGCCGCTCTTCCCTTTTTCCCTACCCGGGGAATAAACTTTTTAATTTTCGAGCCACCTCAAATAGCCGAATGTAATAGCGTGATTACTTCTTGCGGATACCCCACCCGAGTGTACCGGTGCTAATTTGAACTCCGTTATTGTTATATTTTGGCGGAAATCGACGATTTTTGGTCAAGTTATGACGTCACTTTTGCACCAAAAAGTTGTAATTCCCAAGGTTTTGCGAATTTTGCATGACTCCTCACAGGAAAGTTGTTCAGGATGCTCAACCTGGTCGATTTGTACCGTCAAAACGCGATTTCCAGAGTTGACTATTAGAAAAACAAGATGGCCGCTCTTCCCTTTTTCCCTACCCGGGGAATAAACTTTTTAATTTTCGAGCCACCCCGAAAAGCCGAATTAGCATGTTTACTTCTTGCGGATACCCCACCCGAGTGTACCGGTGCTAATTTGAACTCCGTCGTTGTTATATTTTGGCGGTAATCGACGATTTTTGGTCAAATTATGACGTCACTTTTGCACCAAAAAGTTGTAATTCCCAAGGTTTTGCTAATTTTGCATGACTCCTCACAGGAAAGTTGTTCAGGATGCTCAAACAGTTGTAATGCCCAAGGTTTTGCGAATTTTGCATGACTCCTCACAGGAAAGTTGTTCAGGATGCTCAACCTGGTCGATTTGTACCGTCAAAACGCGATTTCCAGAGTTGACTACTAGAAAAACAAGATGGCCGCTCTTCCCTTTTTCCCTACCCGGGGAATAAACTTTTTAATTTTCGAGCCACCCCAAATAGCCGAATGTAATAGCGTGATTACTTCTTGCGGATACCCCACCCGAGTGTACCGGTGCTAATTTGAACTCCGTCATTGTTATATTTTGGCGGTAATCGACGATTTTTGGTCAAGTTATGACGTCACTTTTGCACCAAAAAGTTGTAATTCCCAAGATTTTGCGAATTTTGCATGACTCGACACAGGAAAGTTGTTCAGGATGCTCAACCTGGTCGATTTGTACCGTCAAAACGCGATTTCCAGAGTTGACTATTAGAAAAACAAAATGGTCACACTTCCCTTTTTCCCTACCCGGGGAATAAACTTTTTAATTTTCGAGCCACCCCAAATAGCCGAATGTAATAGCGTGATTACTTCTTGCGGATACCCCACCCGAGTGTACCGGTGCTAATTTGAACTCCGTTATTGTTATATTTTGGCGGTAGTCGACGATTTTTGGTCAAATTATGACGTCAAATTTGCACCACAAAGTTGTAATTCCCAAGGTTTTGCGAATTTTGCATGACTCCTCACAGGAAAGTTGTTCAGGATGCCCAACCTGGTCGATTTGTACCGTCAAAACGCGATTTCCAGAGTTGACTATTAGAAAAACAAGATGGCCGCTCCTCCCTTTTTCCCTACCCGGGAAATAAACTTTTTAATTTTCGAGCCACCCCGAAAAGCCGAATTAGCGTGTTTACTTCTTGCGGATACCCCACCCGAGTGTACCGGTGCTAATTTGAACTCCGTCGTTGTTATATTTTGGCGGTAATCGACGATTTTTGGTCAAATTATGACGTCACTTTTGCACCAAAAAGTTGTAATTCCCAAGGTTTTGCTAGTTTTGCATGACTCCTCACAGGAAAGTTGTTCAGGATGCTCAAAAAGTTGTAATGCCCAAGGTTTTGCGAATTTTGCATGACTCCTCACAGGAAAGTTGTTCAGGATGCTCAACCTGGTCGATTTGTACCGTCAAAACGCGATTTCCAGAGTTGACTACTAGAAAAACAAGATGGCCGCTCTTCC
This sequence comes from Asterias amurensis, assembly GCF_032118995.1. NCBI lineage: Eukaryota > Metazoa > Echinodermata > Asteroidea > Forcipulatida > Asteriidae > Asterias > Asterias amurensis. The sequence goes on from NC_092659.1 coordinate 11,381,034, forward strand.
CTTTTTCCCTACCCGGGGAATAAACTTTTTAATTTTCGAGCCACCCCAAATAGCCGAATGTAATAGCGTGATTACTTCTTGCGGATACCCCATCACCCGAGTGTACCGGTGCTAATTTGAACTCCGCCATTGTTATATTTTGGCGGTAATCGACGATTTATGGTCAAGTTATGACGTCACTTTTGCACCAAAAAGTTGTAATTCCCAAGGTTTTGCGAATTTTGCATGACTCCTCACAGGAAAGTTGTTCAGGATGCTCAACCTGGTCGATTTGTACCGTCAAAACGCGATTTCCAGAGTTGACTATTAGAAAAACAAGATGGCCGCTCTTCCCTTTTTCCCTACCCGGGGAATAAACTTTTTAATTTTCGAGCCACCCCGAAAAGCCGAATTAGCATGTTTACTTCTTGCGGATACCCCACCCGAGTGTACCGGTGCTAATTTGAACTCCGTCGTTGTTATATTTTGGCGGTAATCGACGATTTTTGGTCAAATTATGACGTCACTTTTGCACCAAAAAGTTGTAATTCCCAAGGTTTTGCTAATTTTGCATGACTCCTCACAGGAAAGTTGTTCAGGATGCTCAAACAGTTGTAATGCCCAAGGTTTTGCGAATTTTGCATGACTCCTCACAGGAAAGTTGTTCAGGATGCTCAACCTGGTCGATTTGTACCGTCAAAACGCGATTTCCAGAGTTGACTACTAGAAAAACAAGATGGCCGCTCTTCCCTTTTTCCCTACCCGGGGAATAAACTTTTTAATTTTCGAGCCACCCCAAATAGCCGAATGTAATAGCGTGATTACTTCTTGCGGATACCCCATCACCCGAGTGTACCGGTGCTAATTTGAACTCCGCCATTGTTATATTTTGGCGGTAATCGACGATTTATGGTCAAATTATGACGTCACTTTTGCACCAAAAAGTTGTAATTCCCAAGATTTTGCGAATTTTGCATGACTCGACACAGGAAAGTTGTTCAGGATGCTCAACCTGGTCGATTTGTACCGTCAAAACGCGATTTCCAGAGTTGACTATTAGAAAAACAAAATGGTCACACTTCCCTTTTTCCCTACCCGGGGAATAAACTTTTTAATTTTCGAGCCACCCCAAATAGCCGAATGTAATAGCGTGATTACTTCTTGCGGATACCCCACCCGAGTGTACCGGTGCTAATTTGAACTCCGTTATTGTTATATTTTGGCGGTAGTCGACGATTTTTGGTCAAATTATGACGTCAAATTTGCACCACAAAGTTGTAATTCCCAAGGTTTTGCGAATTTTGCATGACTCCTCACAGGAAAGTTGTTCAGGATGCCCAACCTGGTCGATTTGTACCGTCAAAACGCGATTTCCAGAGTTGACTATTAGAAAAACAAGATGGCCGCTCCTCCCTTTTTCCCTACCCGGGAAATAAACTTTTTAATTTTCGAGCCACCCCGAAAAGCCGAATTAGCGTGTTTACTTCTTGCGGATACCCCACCCGAGTGTACCGGTGCTAATTTGAACTCCGTCGTTGTTATATTTTGGCGGTAATCGACGATTTTTGGTCAAATTATGACGTCACTTTTGCACCAAAAAGTTGTAATTCCCAAGGTTTTGCTAGTTTTGCATGACTCCTCACAGGAAAGTTGTTCAGGATGCTCAAAAAGTTGTAATGCCCAAGGTTTTGCGAATTTTGCATGACTCCTCACAGGAAAGTTGTTCAGGATGCTCAACCTGGTCGATTTGTACCGTCAAAACGCGATTTCCAGAGTTGACTACTAGAAAAACAAGATGGCCGCTCTTCCCTTTTTCCCTACCCGGGGAATAAACTTTTTAATTTTCGAGCCACCCCAAATAGCCGAATGTAATAGCGTGATTACTTCTTGCGGATACCCCACCCGAGTGTACCGGTGCTAATTTGAACTCCGTCATTGTTATATTTTGGCGGTAATCGACGATTTTTGGTCAAATTATGACGTCACTTTTGCACCACAAAGTTGTGATTCCCAAGGTTTTGCGAATTTTGCATGACTCCTCACAGGAAAGTTGTTCACGATGCTCAACCTGGTCGATCTGTACCGTCAAAACGCGATTTCCAGAGTTGACTAGTAGAAAAGCAAAACCGGTCCTAATTTGAACTCCGTCATTGTTATATTTTGGCGGTAATCGACGATTTTTGGTCAAATTATGACGTCACTTTTGCACCAAAAAGTTGTAATTCCCAAGGTTTTGCGAATTTTGCATGACTCCTCACAGGAAAGTTGTTCAGGATGCTCAACCTGGTCGATTTGTACCGTCAAAACGCGATTTCCAGAGTTGACTATTAGAAAAACAAGATGGCCGCTCCTCCCTTTTTCCCTACCCGGGGAATAAACTTTTTAATTTTCGAGCCACCCCGAAAAGCCGAATTAGCGTGTTTACTTCTTGCGGATACCCCACCCGAGTGTACCGGTGCTAATTTGAACTCCGTCGTTGTTATATTTTGGCGGTAATCGACGATTTTTGATCAAATTATGACCTCACTTTTGCACCAAAAAGTTGTAATTCCCAAGGTTTTGCTAATTTTGCATGACTCCTCACAGGAAAGTTGTTCAGGATGCTCAAAAAGTTGTAATTCCCAAAGGTTTTGCGAATTTTGCATGACTCCTCACAGGAAAGTTGTTCAGGATGCTCAACCTGGTCGATTTGTACCGTCAAAACGCGAGTTCCAGAGTTGACTATTAGAAAAACAAAATGGCCGCTCCTCCCTTTTCCCTACCCGGGGGATAAATTTTTTAATTTTCGAGCCACCCCGAAAAGCTGATTTAGCGTGAATACTTCTTGCGGATACCCCACCCGAGTGTACCGGTGCTAATTTGAACTCCGTCCTTGTTATATTTTGGCGGTAATCGACGATTTTTGGTCAAACTATGACGTCACTTTTGCACCAAAAAACTGTTATTCCCAAGGTTTTGCTAATTTTGCATGACTCCTCACAGGAAAGTTGTTCAGGATGCTCAAAAAGTTGTAATGCCCAAGGTTTTGCGAATTTTGCATGACTCCTCACAGGAAAGTTGTTCAGGATGCTCAACCTGGTCGATTTGTACCGTCAAAACGCGATTTCCAGAGTTGACTACTAGAAAAACAAGATGGCCGCTCTTCCCTTTTTCCCTACCCGGGGAATAAACTTTTTAATTTTCGAGCCACCCCAAATAGCCGAATGTAATAGCGTGATTACTTCTTGCGGATACCCCATCACCCGAGTGTGCCGGTGCTAATTTGAACTCCGCCATTGTTATATTTGGGCGGTAATCGACGATTTTTGGTCAAATTATGACGTCACTTTTGCACCAAAAAGTTGTAATTCCCAAGATTTTGCGAAATTTGCATGACTCGACACAGGAAAGTTGTTCAGGATGCTCAACCTGGTCGATTTGTACCGTCAAAACGCGATTTCCAGAGTTGACTATTAGAAAAACAAGATGGCCGCTCTTCCCTTTTTCCCTACCCGGGGAATAAACTTTTTAATTTTCGAGCCACCCCAAATAGCCGAATGTAATAGCGTGATTACTTCTTGCGGATACCCCATCACCCGAGTGTACCGGTGCTAATTTGAACTCCGCCATTGTTATATTTTGGTGGTAATCGACGATTTATGGTCAAATTATGACGTCACTTTTGCACCAAAAAGTTGTAATTCCCAAGATTTTGCGAAATTTGCATGACTCGACACAGGAAAGTTGTTCAGGATGCTCAACCTGGTCGATTTGTACCGTCAAAACGCGATTTCCAGAGTTGACTATTAGAAAAACAAGATGGCCGCTCTTCCCTTTTTCCCTACCCGGGGAATAAACTTTTTAATTTTCGAGCCACCCCAAATAGCCGAATGTAATAGCGTGATTACTTCTTGCGGATACCCCATCACCCGAGTGTACCGGTGCTAATTTGAACTCCGCCATTGTTATATTTTGGTGGTAATCGACGATTTATGGTCAAATTATGACGTCACTTTTGCACCAAAAAGTTGTAATTCCCAAGATTTTGCGAATTTTGCATGACTCGACACAGGAAAGTTGTTCAGGATGCTCAACCTGGTCGATTTGTACCGTCAAAACGCGATTTCCAGAGTTGACTATTAGAAAAACAAAATGGTCACACTTCCCTTTTTCCCTACCCGGGGAATAAACTTTTTAATTTTCGAGCCACCCCAAAAAGCCGAATGTAATAGCGTGATTACTTCTTGCGGATACCCCACCCGAGTGTACCGGTGCTAATTTGAACTCCGTTATTGTTATATTTTGGCGGTAATCGACGATTTTTGGTCAAATTATGACGTCACTTTTGCACCAAAAAGTTGTAATTCCCAAGGTTTTGCGAATTTTGCTTGACTCCTCACAGGAAAGTTGTTCAGGATGCTCAACCTGGTCGATTTGTACCGTCAAAACGCGATTTCCAGAGTTGACTATTAGAAAAACAAGATGGCCGCTCCTCCCTTTTTCCCTACCCGGGGAATAAACTTTTTAATTTTCGAGCCACCCCGAAAAGCCGAATTAGCGTGTTTACTTCTTGCGGATACCCCACCCGAGTGTACCGGTGCTAATTTGAACTCCGTCGTTGTTATATTTTGGCGGTAATCGACGATTTTTGGTCAAATTATGACGTCACTTTTGCACCAAAAAGTTGTAATTCCCAAGGTTTTGCTAATTTTGCATGACTCCTCACAGGAAAGTTGTTCAGGATGCTCAAACAGTTGTAATGCCCAAGGTTTTGCGAATTTTGCATGACTCCTCACAGGAAAGTTGTTCAGGATGCTTAAGCTGGTCGATTTGTACCGTCAAAACGCGATTTCCAGAGTTGACTACTAGAAAAACAAGATGGCCGCTCTTCCCTTTTTCCCTACCCGGGGAATAAACTTTTTAATTTTCGAGCCACCCCAAATAGCCGAATGTAATAGCGTGATTACTTCTTGCGGATACCCCATCACCCGAGTGTACCGGTGCTAATTTGAACTCCGCCATTGTTATATTTTGGCGGTAATCGACGATTTATGGTCAAATTATGACGTCACTTTTGCACCAAAAAGTTGTAATTCCCAAGATTTTGCGAATTTTGCATGACTCGACACAGGAAAGTTGTTCAGGATGCTCAACCTGGTCGATTTGTACCGTCAAAACGCGATTTCCAGAGTTGACTATTAGAAAAACAAAATGGTCACACTTCCCTTTTTCCCTACCCGGGGAATAAACTTTTTAATTTTCGAGCAACCCCAAATAGCCGAATGTAATAGCGTGATTACTTCTTGCGGATACCCCACCCGAGTGTACCGGTGCTAATTTGAACTCCGTTATTGTTATATTTTGGCGGTAGTCGACGATTTTTGGTCAAATTATGACGTCAAATTTGCACCACAAAGTTGTAATTCCCAAGGTTTTGCGAATTTTGCATGACTCCTCACAGGAAAGTTGTTCAGGATGCTCAACCTGGTCGATTTGTACCGTCAAAACGCGATTTCCAGAGTTGACTATTAGAAAAACAAGATGGCCGCTCCTCCCTTTTTCCCTACCCGGGGAATAAACTTTTTAATTTTCGAGCCACCCCGAAAAGCCGAATTAGCGTGTTTACTTCTTGCGGATACCCCACCCGAGTGTACCGGTGCTAATTTGAACTCCGTCGTTGTTATATTTTGGCGGTAATCGACGATTTTTGGTCAAATTATGACGTCACTTTTGCACCAAAAAGTTGTAATTCCCAAGGTTTTGCTAATTTTGCATGACTCCTCACAGGAAAGTTGTTCAGGATGCTCAAAAAGTTGTAATGCCCAAGGTTTTGCGAATTTTGCATGACTCCTCACAGGAAAGTTGTTCAGGATGCTCAACCTGGTCGATTTGTACCGTCAAAACGCGATTTCCAGAGTTGACTACTAGAAAAACAAGATGGCCGCTCTTCCCTTTTTCCCTACCCGGGGAATAAACTTTTTAATTTTCGAGCCACCCCAAATAGCCGAATGTAATAGCGTGATTACTTCTTGCGGATACCCCATCACCCGAGTGTACCGGTGCTAATTTGAACTCCGCCATTGTTATATTTTGGCGGTAATCGACGATTTATGGTCAAATTATGACGTCACTTTTGCACCAAAAAGTTGTAATTCCCAAGATTTTGCGAATTTTGCATGACTCGACACAGGAAAGTTGTTCAGGATGCTCAACCTGGTCGATTTGTACCGTCAAAACGCGATTTCCAGAGTTGACTATTAGAAAAACAAAATGGTCACACTTCCCTTTTTCCCTACCCGGGGAATAAACTTTTTAATTTTCGAGCAACCCCAAATAGCCGAATGTAATAGCGTGATTACTTCTTGCGGATACCCCACCCGAGTGTACCGGTGCTAATTTGAACTCCGTTATTGTTATATTTTGGCGGTAGTCGACGATTTTTGGTCAAATTATGACGTCAAATTTGCACCACAAAGTTGTAATTCCCAAGGTTTTGCGAATTTTGCATGACTCCTCACAGGAAAGTTGTTCAGGATGCTCAACCTGGTCGATTTGTACCGTCAAAACGCGATTTCCAGAGTTGACTATTAGAAAAACAAGATGGCCGCTCCTCCCTTTTTCCCTACCCGGGGAATAAACTTTTTAATTTTCGAGCCACCCCGAAAAGCCGAATTAGCGTGTTTACTTCTTGCGGATACCCCACCCGAGTGTACCGGTGCTAATTTGAACTCCGTCGTTGTTATATTTTGGCGGTAATCGACGATTTTTGGTCAAATTATGACGTCACTTTTGCACCAAAAAGTTGTAATTCCCAAGGTTTTGCTAATTTTGCATGACTCCTCACAGGAAAGTTGTTCAGGATGCTCAAAAAGTTGTAATGCCCAAGATTTTGCGAATTTTGCATGACTCCTCACAGGAAAGTTGTTCAGGATGCTCAACCTGGTCGATTTGTACCGTCAAAACGCGATTTCCAGAGTTGACTACTAGAAAAACAAGATGGCCGCTCTTCCCTTTTTCCCTACCCGGGGAATAAACTTTTTAATTTTCGAGCCACCCCAAATAGCCGAATGTAATAGCGTGATTACTTCTTGCGGATACCCCACCCGAGTGTACCGGTGCTAATTTGAACTCCGTCATTGTTATATTTTGGCGGTAATCGACGATTTTTTGTCAAATTATGACGTCACTTTTGCACCAAAAAGTTGTAATTTCCAAGGTTTTGCGAATTTTGCATGACTCCACACAGGAAAGTTGTTCAGGATGCTCAACTTGGTCGATTTGTACCGTCAAAACGCAATTTCCAGAGTTGACTATTAGAAAAACAAGATGGCAGCTCAACCCTTTTCCCTACCCGGGGAATAAACTTTTTAATTTTCGAGCCACCCCGAAAAGCCGAATTAGCGTGATTACTTCTTGCGGATACCCCACCCGAGTGTACCGGTGCTTATTTGAACTCCGCCATTGTTATTTTTTGGCGGTAATCGACGATTTTTGGTCAAATTATGACCTCACTTTTGCACCAAAAAGTTGTAATTCCCAAGGTTTTGCTAATTTTGCATGACTCCTCACAGGAAAGTTGTTCAGGATGCTCAAAAAGTTGTAATTCCCAAGGTTTTGCGAATTTTGCATGACTCCTCACAGGAAAGTTGTTCAGGATGCTCAACCTGGTCGATTTGAACCGTCAAAACGCGATTTCCAGAGTTGACTATTAGAAAAACAAGATGGCCGCTCTTCCCTTTTTCCCTACCCGGGGAATAAACTTTTTAATTTTCGAGCCACCCCAAATAGCCGAATTAGCGTGATTACTTCTTGCGGATACCCCACCCGAGTGTACCGGTGCTAATTTGAACTCCGTCATTGTTATATTTTGGCGGTAATCGACGATTTTTGGTCAAATTATGACGTCACTTTTGCACCAAAAAGTTGTAATTTCCAAGGTTTTGCGAATTTTGTATGACTCGACACAGGAAAGTTGTTCAGGATGCTCAACTTGGTCGATTTGTACCGTCAAAACGCGACTTCCAGAGTTGACTATTAGAAAAACAAGATGGCCGCTCTTCCCTTTTTCCCTACCCGGGGAATAAACTTTTTAATTTTCGAGTCACCCCGAATAGCCGAATTAGCTAGATTACTTCTTGCGGATACCCCACCCGAGTGTGCCGGTGCTAATTTGAACTCCGCCATTGTTATATTTTGGCGGTAATCGACGATTTTTGGTTAAATTATGACGTCACTTTTGCACCAAAAAGTTGTAATTCCCAAGGTTTTGCTAATTTTGCATGACTCCTCACAGGAAAGTTGTTCAGGATGCTCAAAAAGTTGTAATGCCCAAGGTTTTGCGAATTTTGCATGACTCCTCACAGGAAAGTTGTTCAGGATGCTCAACCTGGTCGATTTGTACCGTCAAAACGCGATTTCCAGAGTTGACTACTAGAAAAACAAGATGGCCGCTCTTCCCTTTTTCCCTACCCGGGGAATAAACTTTTTAATTTTCGAGCCACCCCAAATAGCCGAATGTAATAGCGTGATTACTTCTTGCGGATACCCCATCACCCGAGTGTACCGGTGCTAATTTGAACTCCGCCATTGTTATATTTTGGCGGTAATCGACGATTTATGGTCAAATTATGACGTCACTTTTGCACCAAAAAGTTGTAATTCCCAAGATTTTGCGAATTTTGCATGACTCGACACAGGAAAGTTGTTCAGGATGCTCAACCTGGTCGATTTGTACCGTCAAAACGCGATTTCCAGAGTTGACTATTAGAAAAACAAAATGGTCACACTTCCCTTTTTCCCTACCCGGGGAATAAACTTTTTAATTTTCGAGCAACCCCAAATAGCCGAATGTAATAGCGTGATTACTTCTTGCGGATACCCCACCCGAGTGTACCGGTGCTAATTTGAACTCCGTTATTGTTATATTTTGGCGGTAGTCGACGATTTTTGGTCAAATTATGACGTCAAATTTGCACCACAAAGTTGTAATTCCCAAGGTTTTGCGAATTTTGCATGACTCCTCACAGGAAAGTTGTTCAGGATGCTCAACCTGGTCGATTTGTACCGTCAAAACGCGATTTCCAGAGTTGACTATTAGAAAAACAAGATGGCAGCTCAACCCTTTTCCCCTACCCGGGGAATAAACTTTTTAATTTTCGAGCCACCCCGAAAAGCCGAATTAGCGTGATTACTTCTTGCGGATACCCCACCCGAGTGTACCGGTGCTTATTTGAACTCCGCCATTGTTATTTTTTGGCGGTAATCGACGATTTTTGGTCAAATTATGACCTCACTTTTGCACCAAAAAGTTGTAATTCCCAAGGTTTTGCTAATTTTGCATGACTCCTCACAGGAAAGTTGTTCAGGATGCTCAAAAAGTTGTAATTCCCAAGGTTTTGCGAATTTTGCATGACTCCTCACAGGAAAGTTGTTCAGGATGCTCAACCTGGTCGATTTGAACCGTCAAAACGCGATTTCCAGAGTTGACTATTAGAAAAACAAGATGGCCGCTCTTCCCTTTTTCCCTACCCGGGGAATAAACTTTTTAATTTTCGAGCCACCCCAAATAGCCGAATTAGCGTGATTACTTCTTGCGGATACCCCACCCGAGTGTACCGGTGCTAATTTGAACTCCGTCATTGTTATATTTTGGCGGTAATCGACGATTTTTGGTCAAATTATGACGTCACTTTTGCACCAAAAAGTTGTAATTTCCAAGGTTTTGCGAATTTTGTATGACTCGACACAGGAAAGTTGTTCAGGATGCTCAACTTGGTCGATTTGTACCGTCAAAACGCGACTTCCAGAGTTGACTATTAGAAAAACAAGATGGCCGCTCTTCCCTTTTTCCCTACCCGGGGAATAAACTTTTTAAATTTCGAGTCACCCCGAATAGCCGAATTAGCTAGATTACTTCTTGCGGATACCCCACCCGAGTGTGCCGGTGCTAATTTGAACTCCGCCATTGTTATATTTTGGCGGTAATCGACGATTTTTGGTTAAATTATGACGTCACTTTTGCACCAAAAAGTTGTAATTCCCAAGGTTTTGCTAATTTTGCATGACTCCTCACAGGAAAGTTGTTCAGGATGCTCAAAAAGTTGTAATGCCCAAGGTTTTGCGAATTTTGCATGACTCCTCACAGGAAAGTTGTTCAGGATGCTCAACCTGGTCGATTTGTACCGTCAAAACGCGATTTCCAGAGTTGACTACTAGAAAAACAAGATGGCCGCTCTTCCCTTTTTCCCTACCCGGGGAATAAACTTTTTAATTTTCGAGCCACCCCAAATAGCCGAATGTAATAGCGTGATTACTTCTTGCGGATACCCCATCACCCGAGTGTACCGGTGCTAATTTGAACTCCGCCATTGTTATATTTTGGCGGTAATCGACGATTTTTGGTCAAATTATGACGTCACTTTTGCACCAAAAAGTTGTAATTCCCAAGATTTTGCGAATTTTGCATGACTCGACACAGGAAAGTTGTTCAGGATGCTCAACCTGGTCGATTTGTACCGTCAAAACGCGATTTCCAGAGTTGACTATTAGAAAAACAAGATGGCCGCTCTTCCCTTTTTCCCTACCCGGGGAATAAACTTTTTAATTTTCGAGCCACCCCAAATAGCCGAATGTAATAGCGTGATTACTTCTTGCGGATACCCCATCACCCGAGTGTACCGGTGCTAATTTGAACTCCGCCATTGTTATATTTTGGCGGTAATCGACGATTTTTGGTCAAATTATGACGTCACTTTTGCACCAAAAAGTTGTAATTCCCAAGATTTTGCGAATTTTGCATGACTCGACACAGGAAAGTTGTTCAGGATGCTCAACCTGGTCGATTTGTACCGTCAAAACGCGATTTCCAGAGTTGACTATTAGAAAAACAAGATGGCCGCTCTTCCCTTTTTCCCTACCCGGGGAATAAACTTTTTAATTTTCGAGCCACCCCAAATAGCCGAATGTAATAGCGTGATTACTTCTTGCGGATACCCCATCACCCGAGTGTACCGGTGCTAATTTGAACTCCGCCATTGTTATATTTTGGCGGTAATCGACGATTTATGGTCAAATTATGACGTCACTTTTGCACCAAAAAGTTTTAATTCCCAAGATTTTGCGAATTTTGCATGACTCGACACAGGAAAGTTGTTCAGGATGCTCAACCTGGTCGATTTGTACCGTCAAAACGCGATTTCCAGAGTTGACTATTAGAAAAACAAAATGGTCACACTTCCCTTTTTCCCTACCCGGGGAATAAACTTTTTAATTTTAGAGCCACCCCAAAAAGCCGAATGTAATAGCGTGATTACTTCTTGCGGATACCCCACCCGAGTGTACCGGTGCTAATTTGAACTCCGTTATTGTTATATTTTGGCGGTAATCGACGATTTTTGGTCAAATTATGACGTCACTTTTGCACCAAAAAGTTGTAATTCCCAAGGTTTTGCGAATTTTGCATGACTCCTCACAGGAAAGTTGTTCAGGATGCTCAACCTGGTCGATTTGTACCGTCAAAACGCGATTTCCAGAGTTGACTATTAGAAAAACAAGATGGCCGCTCCTCCCTTTTTCCCTACCCGGGGAATAAACTTTTTAATTTTCGAGCCACCCCGAAAAGCCGAATTAGCGTGTTTACTTCTTACGGATACCCCACCCGAGTGTACCGGTGCTAATTTGAACTCCGTCGTTGTTATATTTTGGCGGTAATCGACGATTTTTGGTCAAATTATGACGTCACTTTTGCACCAAAAAGTTGTAATTCCCAAGGTTTTGCTAATTTTGCATGACTCCTCACAGGAAAGTTGTTCAGGATGCTCAAACAGTTGTAATGCCCAAGGTTTTGCGAATTTTGCATGACTCCTCACAGGAAAGTTGTTCAGGATGCTCAACCTGGTCGATTTGTACCGTCAAAACGCGATTTCCAGAGTTGACTACTAGAAAAACAAGATGGCCGCTCTTCCCTTTTTCCCTACCCGGGGAATAAACTTTTTAATTTTCGAGCCACCCCAAATAGCCGAATGTAATAGCGTGATTACTTCTTGCGGATACCCCATCACCCGAGTGTACCGGTGCTAATTTGAACTCCGCCATTGTTATATTTTGGCGGTAATCGACGATTTATGGTCAAATTATGACGTCACTTTTGCACCAAAAAGTTGTAATTCCCAAGATTTTGCGAATTTTGCATGACTCGACACAGGAAAGTTGTTCAGGATGCTCAACCTGGTCGATTTGTACCGTCAAAACGCGATTTCCAGAGTTGACTATTAGAAAAACAAAATGGTCACACTTCCCTTTTTCCCTACCCGGGGAATAAACTTTTTAATTTTCGAGCCACCCCAAATAGCCGAATGTAATAGCGTGATTACTTCTTGCGGATACCCCACCCGAGTGTACCGGTGCTAATTTGAACTCCGTTATTGTTATATTTTGGCGGTAGTCGACGATTTTTGGTCAAATTATGACGTCAAATTTGCACCACAAAGTTGTAATTCCCAAGGTTTTGCGAATTTTGCATGACTCCTCACAGGAAAGTTGTTCAGGATGCTCAACCTGGTCGATTTGTACCGTCAAAACGCGATTTCCAGAGTTGACTATTAGAAAAACAAGATGGCCGCTCCTCCCTTTTTCCCTACCCGGGGAATAAACTTTTTATTTTTGGAGCCACCCCGAAAAGCCGAATTAGCGTGTTTACTTCTTGCGGATACCCCACCCGAGTGTACCGGTGCTAATTTGAACTCCGTCGTTGTTATATTTTGGCGGTAATCGACGATTTTTGGTCAAATTATGACGTCACTTTTGCACCAAAAAGTTGTAATTCCCAAGGTTTTGCTAATTTTGCATGACTCCTCACAGGAAAGTTGTTCAGGATGCTCAAAAAGTTGTAATGCCCAAGGTTTTGAGAATTTTGCATGACTCCTCACAGGAAAGTTGTTCAGGATGCTCAACCTGGTCGATTTGTACCGTCAAAACGCGATTTCCAGAGTTGACTACTAGAAAAACAAGATGGCCGCTCTTCCCTTTTTCCCTACCCGGGGAATAAACTTTTTAATTTTCGAGCCACCCCAAATAGCCGAATGTAATAGCGTGATTACTTCTTGCGGATACCCCATCACCCGAGTGTACCGGTGCTAATTTGAACTCCGCCATTGTTATATTTTGGCGGTAATCGACGATTTATGGTCAAATTATGACGTCACTTTTGCACCAAAAAGTTGTAATTCCCAAGATTTTGCGAATTTTGCATGACTCGACACAGGAAAGTTGTTCAGGATGCTCAACCTGGTCGATTTGTACCGTCAAAACGCGATTTCCAGAGTTGACTATTAGAAAAACAAAATGGTCACACTTCCCTTTTTCCCTACCCGGGGAATAAACTTTTTAATTTTCGAGCCACCCCAAATAGCCGAACGTAACAGCGTGATTACTTCTTGCGGATACCCCACCCGAGTGTACCGGTGCTAATTTGAACTCCGCCATTGTTATATTTTGGCGGTAATCGAGGATTGTTGGTCAAATTATGACGTCAATTTTGCACCACAAAGTTGTAATTCCCAAGGGTTTGCGAATTTTCCATGACTCCACATAAAAAAGTTGTTCGGGATGCTAAACTTGGTCGATTTGCACCGTCAAAACGCGATTTCCAGAGTTGACTATCAGAAAAACGAGATGGCAGCTCTTCCCTTTTCCCAACCCGGGGAATAAACTTTTTAATTTTCGAGCCACCCCTAAAAGCCGAATTAGCGTGATTACTTCTTGCGGATACCCCACCCGAGTGTGCCGATGCTAATTTAAACTCCGCCATTGTTATATTTTGGCGGTAATCGACGATTTTTGGTCTAATTATGACGTCACTTTTGCACCAAAAAGTTGTGATTCCCAAGGTTTTGCGAATTTTGCATGACTCCTCACAGGAAAGTTGTTCAGGATGCTCAACCTAGTCGATTTGTACCGTCAAAACGCGATTTCTAGAGTTGACTAGTAGAAAAGCAAAACCGGTCCTAATTTGAACTCCGTCATTGTTATATTTTGGCGGTAATCGACGATTTTTGGTCAAATTATGACGTCACTTTTGCACCAAAAAGTTGTAATTCCCAAGATTTTGCGAATTTTGCATGACTCGACACAGGGAAGTTGTTCAGGATGCTCAAAAAGTTGTAATTCCAAAGGTTTTGCGAATTTTGCATGACTCCTCACAGGAAAGTTGTTCAGGATGCTCAACCTGGTCGATTTGTACCGTCAAAACGCGATTTCCAGAGTTGACTATTAGAAAAACAAGATGGCCGCTCTTCCCTTTTTCCCTACCCGGGGAATAAACTTTTTAATTTTCGAGCCACCTCAAATAGCCGAATGTAATAGCGTGATTACTTCTTGCGGATACCCCACCCGAGTGTACCGGTGCTAATTTGAACTCCGTTATTGTTATATTTTGGCGGAAATCGACGATTTTTGGTCAAGTTATGACGTCACTTTTGCACCAAAAAGTTGTAATTCCCAAGGTTTTGCGAATTTTGCATGACTCCTCACAGGAAAGTTGTTCAGGATGCTCAACCTGGTCGATTTGTACCGTCAAAACGCGATTTCCAGAGTTGACTATTAGAAAAACAAGATGGCCGCTCTTCCCTTTTTCCCTACCCGGGGAATAAACTTTTTAATTTTCGAGCCACCCCGAAAAGCCGAATTAGCATGTTTACTTCTTGCGGATACCCCACCCGAGTGTACCGGTGCTAATTTGAACTCCGTCGTTGTTATATTTTGGCGGTAATCGACGATTTTTGGTCAAATTATGACGTCACTTTTGCACCAAAAAGTTGTAATTCCCAAGGTTTTGCTAATTTTGCATGACTCCTCACAGGAAAGTTGTTCAGGATGCTCAAACAGTTGTAATGCCCAAGGTTTTGCGAATTTTGCATGACTCCTCACAGGAAAGTTGTTCAGGATGCTCAACCTGGTCGATTTGTACCGTCAAAACGCGATTTCCAGAGTTGACTACTAGAAAAACAAGATGGCCGCTCTTCCCTTTTTCCCTACCCGGGGAATAAACTTTTTAATTTTCGAGCCACCCCAAATAGCCGAATGTAATAGCGTGATTACTTCTTGCGGATACCCCATCACCCGAGTGTACCGGTGCTAATTTGAACTCCGCCATTGTTATATTTTGGCGGTAATCGACGATTTATGGTCAAATTATGACGTCACTTTTGCACCAAAAAGTTGTAATTCCCAAGATTTTGCGAATTTTGCATGACTCGACACAGGAAAGTTGTTCAGGATGCTCAACCTGGTCGATTTGTACCGTCAAAACGCGATTTCCAGAGTTGACTATTAGAAAAACAAAATGGTCACACTTCCCTTTTTCCCTACCCGGGGAATAAACTTTTTAATTTTCGAGCCACCCCAAATAGCCGAATGTAATAGCGTGATTACTTCTTGCGGATACCCCACCCGAGTGTACCGGTGCTAATTTGAACTCCGTTATTGTTATATTTTGGCGGAAATCGACGATTTTTGGTCAAGTTATGACGTCACTTTTGCACCAAAAAGTTGTAATTCCCAAGGTTTTGCGAATTTTGCATGACTCCTCACAGGAAAGTTGTTCAGGATGCTCAACCTGGTCGATTTGTACCGTCAAAACGCGATTTCCAGAGTTGACTATTAGAAAAACAAGATGGCCGCTCTTCCCTTTTTCCCTACCCGGGGAATAAACTTTTTAATTTTCGAGCCACCCCGAAAAGCCGAATTAGCATGTTTACTTCTTGCGGATACCCCACCCGAGTGTACCGGTGCTAATTTGAACTCCGTCGTTGTTATATTTTGGCGGTAATCGACGATTTTTGGTCAAATTATGACGTCACTTTTGCACCAAAAAGTTGTAATTCCCAAGGTTTTGCTAATTTTGCATGACTCCTCACAGGAAAGTTGTTCAGGATGCTCAAACAGTTGTAATGCCCAAGGTTTTGCGAATTTTGCATGACTCCTCACAGGAAAGTTGTTCAGGATGCTCAACCTGGTCGATTTGTACCGTCAAAACGCGATTTCCAGAGTTGACTACTAGAAAAACAAGATGGCCGCTCTTCCCTTTTTCCCTACCCGGGGAATAAACTTTTTAATTTTCGAGCCACCCCAAATAGCCGAATGTAATAGCGTGATTACTTCTTGCGGATACCCCATCACCCGAGTGTACCGGTGCTAATTTGAACTCCGCCATTGTTATATTTTGGCGGTAATCGACGATTTATGGTCAAATTATGACGTCACTTTTGCACCAAAAAGTTGTAATTCCCAAGATTTTGCGAATTTTGCATGACTCGACACAGGAAAGTTGTTCAGGATGCTCAACCTGGTCGATTTGTACCGTCAAAACGCGATTTCCAGAGTTGACTATTAGAAAAACAAAATGGTCACACTTCCCTTTTTCCCTACCCGGGGAATAAACTTTTTAATTTTCGAGCCACCCCAAATAGCCGAATGTAATAGCGTGATTACTTCTTGCGGATACCCCACCCGAGTGTACCGGTGCTAATTTGAACTCCGTTATTGTTATATTTTGGCGGTAGTCGACGATTTTTGGTCAAATTATGACGTCAAATTTGCACCACAAAGTTGTAATTCCCAAGGTTTTGCGAATTTTGCATGACTCCTCACAGGAAAGTTGTTCAGGATGCCCAACCTGGTCGATTTGTACCGTCAAAACGCGATTTCCAGAGTTGACTATTAGAAAAACAAGATGGCCGCTCCTCCCTTTTTCCCTACCCGGGAAATAAACTTTTTAATTTTCGAGCCACCCCGAAAAGCCGAATTAGCGTGTTTACTTCTTGCGGATACCCCACCCGAGTGTACCGGTGCTAATTTGAACTCCGTTATTGTTATATTTTGGCGGTAGTCGACGATTTTTGGTCAAATTATGACGTCACTTTTGCACCACAAAGTTGTGATTCCCAAGGTTTTGCGAATTTTGCATGACTCCTCACAGGAAAGTTGTTCACGATGCTCAACCTGGTCGATCTGTACCGTCAAAACGCGATTTCCAGAGTTGACTAGTAGAAAAGCAAAACCGGTCCTAATTTGAACTCCGTCATTGTTATATTTTGGCGGTAATCGACGATTTTTGGTCAAATTATGACGTCACTTTTGCACCAAAAAGTTGCAATTCCAAAGAATTTGCGAATTTTGCATGACTCGACACAGGGAAGTAGTTCAGGATGCTCAACTTGGTCGATTTGTATCGTCACAACGCAGTTTCCTGAGTTGACTATTAGAAAACAAGATTGCCGCTCTACCCTTTCCCTACCCGGGGAATAAACTTTTTAATTTTCGAGCCGACCCGAAAAGCCGAATTAGCGTGTTACTTCTTGCGGATACCCCACCCGAGTGTACCGGTGCTAATTTGAACTCCGTCGTTGTTATATTTTGGCGGTAATCGAAGATTTTGGGTCAAATTATGACGTCACTTTTGCACCAAAAAGTTGTGATTCCCAAGGTATTGCGAATTTTGCATGACTTCGCACAGGAAAGTTGTTCAGGATGCTCACCCTGGTCGATTTGTACCGTCAAAACGCGATTTCAAGAGTTGACTAGTAGAAAAGCAAAGAGGCCGCTCTTCCCTTTTTTACCTAACCGGGGAATAAAATTTTTAATTTTCGAGCCACCCCAAATAGCCGAATTAGCGTGATTACTTCTTGCAGATACCCCAACCGATTGTACCGGTGCTAATTTGAACTCCGTCGTTGTTATATTTTGGCGGTAATCGACGATTTTTGGTCAAATTATGACCTCACTTTTGCACCAAAAAGTTGTAATTCCCAAGGTTTTGCTAATTTTGCATGACTCCTCACAGGAAAGTTGTTCAGGATGCTCAACCTGGTCGATCTGTACCGTCAAAACGCGATTTCCAGAGTTGACTAGTAGAAAAGCAAAACCGGTCCTAATTTGAACTCCGTCATTGTTATATTTTGGCGGTAATCGACGATTTTTTGTCAAATTATGACGTCACTTTTGCACCAAAAAGTTGTAATTCCCAAGGTTTTGCGAATTTTGCATGACTCCTCACAGGAAAGTTGTTCAGGATGCTCAACCTGGTCGATTTGTACCGTCAAAACGCGATTTCCAGAGTTGACTATTAGAAAAACAAGATGGCCGCTCCTCCCTTTTTCCCTACCCGGGGAATAAACTTTTTAATTTTCGAGCCACCCCGAAAAGCCGAATTAGCGTGTTTACTTCTTGCGGATACCCCACCCGAGTGTACCGGTGCTAATTTGAACTCCGTCGTTGTTATATTTTGGCGGTAATCGACGATTTTTGGTCAAATTATGACCTCACTTTTGCACCAACAAGTTGTAATTTCCAAGGTTTTGCTAATTTTGCATGACTCCTCACAGGAAAGTTGTTCAGGATGCTCAAAAAGTTGTAATTCCCAAAGGTTTTGCGAATTTTGCATGACTCCTCACAGGAAAGTTGTTCAGGATGCTCAACCTGGTCGATTTGTACCGTCAAAACGCGAGTTCCAGAGTTGACTATTAGAAAAACAAAATGGCCGCTCCTCCCTTTTCCCTACCCGGGGGATAAATTTTTTAATTTTCGAGCCACCCCGAAAAGCTGATTTAGCGTGAATACTTCTTGCGGATACCCCACCCGAGTGTACCGGTGCTAATTTGAACTCCGTCGTTGTTATATTTTGGCGGTAATCGACGATTTTTGGTCAAATTATGACCTCACTTTTGCACCAAAAAGTTGTAATTCCCAAGGTTTTGCTAATTTTGCATGACTCCTCACAGGAAAGTTGTTCAGGATGCTCAAAAAGTTGTAATTCCCAAAGGTTTTGCGAATTTTGCATGACTCCTCACAGGAAAGTTGTTCAGGATGCTCAACCTGGTCGATTTGTACCGTCAAAACGCGAGTTCCAGAGTTGACTATTAGAAAAACAAAATGGCCGCTCCTCCCTTTTCCCTACCCGGGGGATAAATTTTTTAATTTTCGAGCCACCCCGAAAAGCTGATTTAGCGTGAATACTTCTTGCGGATACCCCACCCGAGTGTACCGGTGCTAATTTGAACTCCGTCCTTGTTATATTTGGGCGGTAATCGACGATTTTTGGTCAAATTATGACGTCACTTTTGCACCAAAAAGTTGTAATTCCCAAGATTTTGCGAATTTTGCATGACTCGACACAGGAAAGTTGTTCAGGATGCTCAACCTGGTCGATTTGTACCGTCAAAACGCGATTTCCAGAGTTGACTATTAGAAAAACAAGATGGCCGCTCCTCCCTTTTTCCCTACCCGGGGAATAAACTTTTTAATTTTCGAGCCACCCCGAAAAGCCGAATTAGCGTGTTTACTTCTTGCGGATACCCCACCCGAGTGTACCGGTGCTAATTTGAACTCCGTCGTTGTTATATTTTGGCGGTAATCGACGATTTTTGGTCAAATTATGACGTCACTTTTGCACCAAAAAGTTGTAATTCCCAAGGTTTTGCTAATTTTGCATGACTCCTCACAGGAAAGTTGTTCAGGATGCTCAAACAGTTGTAATGCCCAAGGTTTTGCGAATTTTGCATGACTCCTCACAGGAAAGTTGTTCAGGATGCTTAAGCTGGTCGATTTGTACCGTCAAAACGCGATTTCCAGAGTTGACTACTAGAAAAACAAGATGGCCGCTCTTCCCTTTTTCCCTACCCGGGGAATAAACTTTTTAATTTTCGAGCCACCCCAAATAGCCGAATGTAATAGCGTGATTACTTCTTGCGGATACCCCATCACCCGAGTGTACCGGTGCTAATTTGAACTCCGCCATTGTTATATTTTGGCGGTAATCGACGATTTATGGTCAAATTATGACGTCACTTTTGCACCAAAAAGTTGTAATTCCCAAGATTTTGCGAATTTTGCATGACTCGACACAGGAAAGTTGTTCAGGATGCTCAACCTGGTCGATTTGTACCGTCAAAACGCGATTTCCAGAGTTGACTATTAGAAAAACAAAATGGTCACACTTCCCTTTTTCCCTACCCGGGGAATAAACTTTTTAATTTTCGAGCAACCCCAAATAGCCGAATGTAATAGCGTGATTACTTCTTGCGGATACCCCACCCGAGTGTACCGGAGCTAATTTGAACTCCGTTATTGTTATATTTTGGCGGTAGTCGACGATTTTTGGTCAAATTATGACGTCAAATTTGCACCACAAAGTTGTAATTCCCAAGGTTTTGCGAATTTTGCATGACTCCTCACAGGAAAGTTGTTGAGGATGCTCAACCTGGTCGATTTGTACCGTCAAAACGCGATTTCCAGAGTTGACTATTAGAAAAACAAGATGGCCGCTCCTCCCTTTTTCCCTACCCGGGGAATAAACTTTTTAATTTTCGAGCCACCCCGAAAGCCGAATTAGCGTGTTTACTTCTTGCGGATACCCCACCCGAGTGTACCGGTGCTAATTTGAACTCCGTCGTTGTTATATTTTGGCGGTAATCGACGATTTTTGGTCAAATTATGACGTCACTTTTGCACCAAAAAGTTGTAATTCCCAAGGTTTTGCTAATTTTGCATGACTCCTCACAGGAAAGTTGTTCAGGATGCTCAAAAAGTTGTAATGCCCAAGGTTTTGCGAATTTTGCATGACTCCTCACAGGAAAGTTGTTCAGGATGCTCAACCTGGTCGATTTGTACCGTCAAAACGCGATTTCCAGAGTTGACTACTAGAAAAACAAGATGGCCGCTCTTCCCTTTTTCCCTACCCGGGGAATAAACTTTTTAATTTTCGAGCCACCCCAAATAGCCGAATGTAATAGCGTGATTACTTCTTGCGGATACCCCATCACCCGAGTGTACCGGTGCTAATTTGAACTCCGCCATTGTTATATTTTGGCGGTAATCGACGATTTATGGTCAAATTATGACGTCACTTTTGCACCAAAAAGTTGTAATTCCCAAGATTTTGCGAATTTTGCATGACTCGACACAGGAAAGTTGTTCAGGATGCTCAACCTGGTCGATTTGTACCGTCAAAACGCGATTTCCAGAGTTGACTATTAGAAAAACAAAATGGTCACACTTCCCTTTTTCCCTACCCGGGGAATAAACTTTTTAATTTTCGAGCAACCCCAAATAGCCGAATGTAATAGCGTGATTACTTCTTGCGGATACCCCACCCGAGTGTACCGGTGCTAATTTGAACTCCGTTATTGTTATATTTTGGCGGTAGTCGACGATTTTTGGTCAAATTATGACGTCAAATTTGCACCACAAAGTTGTAATTCCCAAGGTTTTGCGAATTTTGCATGACTCCTCACAGGAAAGTTGTTCAGGATGCTCAACCTGGTCGATTTGTACCGTCAAAACGCGATTTCCAGAGTTGACTATTAGAAAAACAAGATGGCCGCTCCTCCCTTTTTCCCTACCCGGGGAATAAACTTTTTAATTTTCGAGCCACCCCGAAAAGCCGAATTAGCGTGTTTACTTCTTGCGGATACCCCACCCGAGTGTACCGGTGCTAATTTGAACTCCGTCGTTGTTATATTTTGGCGGTAATCGACGATTTTTGGTCAAATTATGACGTCACTTTTGCACCAAAAAGTTGTAATTCCCAAGGTTTTGCTAATTTTGCATGACTCCTCACAGGAAAGTTGTTCAGGATGCTCAAACAGTTGTAATGCCCAAGGTTTTGCGAATTTTGCATGACTCCTCACAGGAAAGTTGTTCAGGATGCTTAAGCTGGTCGATTTGTACCGTCAAAACGCGATTTCCAGAGTTGACTACTAGAAAAACAAGATGGCCGCTCTTCCCTTTTTCCCTACCCGGGGAATAAACTTTTTAATTTTCGAGCCACCCCAAATAGCCGAATGTAATAGCGTGATTACTTCTTGCGGATACCCCATCACCCGAGTGTACCGGTGCTAATTTGAACTCCGCCATTGTTATATTTTGGCGGTAATCGACGATTTATGGTCAAATTATGACGTCACTTTTGCACCAAAAAGTTGTAATTCCCAAGATTTTGCGAATTTTGCATGACTCGACACAGGAAAGTTGTTCAGGATGCTCAACCTGGTCGATTTGTACCGTCAAAACGCGATTTCCAGAGTTGACTATTAGAAAAACAAAATGGTCACACTTCCCTTTTTCCCTACCCGGGGAATAAACTTTTTAATTTTCGAGCAACCCCAAATAGCCGAATGTAATAGCGTGATTACTTCTTGCGGATACCCCACCCGAGTGTACCGGAGCTAATTTGAACTCCGTTATTGTTATATTTTGGCGGTAGTCGACGATTTTTGGTCAAATTATGACGTCAAATTTGCACCACAAAGTTGTAATTCCCAAGGTTTTGCGAATTTTGCATGACTCCTCACAGGAAAGTTGTTGAGGATGCTCAACCTGGTCGATTTGTACCGTCAAAACGCGATTTCCAGAGTTGACTATTAGAAAAACAAGATGGCCGCTCCTCCCTTTTTCCCTACCCGGGGAATAAACTTTTTAATTTTCGAGCCACCCCGAAAGCCGAATTAGCGTGTTTACTTCTTGCGGATACCCCACCCGAGTGTACCGGTGCTAATTTGAACTCCGTCGTTGTTATATTTTGGCGGTAATCGACGATTTTTGGTCAAATTATGACGTCACTTTTGCACCAAAAAGTTGTAATTCCCAAGGTTTTGCTAATTTTGCATGACTCCTCACAGGAAAGTTGTTCAGGATGCTCAAAAAGTTGTAATGCCCAAGGTTTTGCGAATTTTGCATGACTCCTCACAGGAAAGTTGTTCAGGATGCTCAACCTGGTCGATTTGTACCGTCAAAACGCGATTTCCAGAGTTGACTACTAGAAAAACAAGATGGCCGCTCTTCCCTTTTTCCCTACCCGGGGAATAAACTTTTTAATTTTCGAGCCACCCCAAATAGCCGAATGTAATAGCGTGATTACTTCTTGCGGATACCCCATCACCCGAGTGTACCGGTGCTAATTTGAACTCCGCCATTGTTATATTTTGGCGGTAATCGACGATTTATGGTCAAATTATGACGTCACTTTTGCACCAAAAAGTTGTAATTCCCAAGATTTTGCGAATTTTGCATGACTCGACACAGGAAAGTTGTTCAGGATGCTCAACCTGGTCGATTTGTACCGTCAAAACGCGATTTCCAGAGTTGACTATTAGAAAAACAAAATGGTCACACTTCCCTTTTTCCCTACCCGGGGAATAAACTTTTTAATTTTCGAGCAACCCCAAATAGCCGAATGTAATAGCGTGATTACTTCTTGCGGATACCCCACCCGAGTGTACCGGTGCTAATTTGAACTCCGTTATTGTTATATTTTGGCGGTAGTCGACGATTTTTGGTCAAATTATGACGTCAAATTTGCACCACAAAGTTGTAATTCCCAAGGTTTTGCGAATTTTGCATGACTCCTCACAGGAAAGTTGTTCAGGATGCTCAACCTGGTCGATTTGTACCGTCAAAACGCGATTTCCAGAGTTGACTATTAGAAAAACAAGATGGCCGCTCCTCCCTTTTTCCCTACCCGGGGAATAAACTTTTTAATTTTCGAGCCACCCCGAAAAGCCGAATTAGCGTGTTTACTTCTTGCGGATACCCCACCCG
Source organism: Asterias amurensis (assembly GCF_032118995.1). Taxonomy (NCBI): domain Eukaryota; kingdom Metazoa; phylum Echinodermata; class Asteroidea; order Forcipulatida; family Asteriidae; genus Asterias; species Asterias amurensis. Next base: position 11,404,584 of record NC_092659.1, read on the forward strand.
AGTGTACCGGTGCTAATTTGAACTCCGTCGTTGTTATATTTTGGCGGTAATCGACGATTTTTGGTCAAATTATGACCTCACTTTTGCACCAAAAAGTTGTAATTCCCAAGGTTTTGCTAATTTTGCATGACTCCTCACAGGAAAGTTGTTCAGGATGCTCAAAAAGTTGTAATGCCCAAGGTTTTGCGAATTTTGCATGACTCCTCACAGGAAAGTTGTTCAGGATGCTCAACCTGGTCGATTTGTACCGTCAAAACGCGATTTCCAGAGTTGACTACTAGAAAAACAAGATGGCCGCTCTTCCCTTTTTCCCTACCCGGGGAATAAACTTTTTAATTTTCGAGCCACCCCAAATAGCCGAATGTAATAGCGTGATTACTTCTTGCGGATACCCCATCACCCGAGTGTACCGGTGCTAATTTGAACTCCGCCATTGTTATATTTTGGCGGTAATCGACGATTTATGGTCAAATTATGACGTCACTTTTGCACCAAAAAGTTGTAATTCCCAAGATTTTGCGAATTTTGCATGACTCGACACAGGAAAGTTGTTCAGGATGCTCAACCTGGTCGATTTGTACCGTCAAAACGCGATTTCCAGAGTTGACTATTAGAAAAACAAAATGGTCACACTTCCCTTTTTCCCTACCCGGGGAATAAACTTTTTAATTTTCGAGCAACCCCAAATAGCCGAATGTAATAGCGTGATTACTTCTTGCGGATACCCCACCCGAGTGTACCGGTGCTAATTTGAACTCCGTTATTGTTATATTTTGGCGGTAGTCGACGATTTTTGGTCAAATTATGACGTCAAATTTGCACCACAAAGTTGTAATTCCCAAGGTTTTGCGAATTTTGCATGACTCCTCACAGGAAAGTTGTTCAGGATGCTCAACCTGGTCGATTTGTACCGTCAAAACGCGATTTCCAGAGTTGACTACTAGAAAAACAAGATGGCCGCTCTTCCCTTTTTCCCTACCCGGGGAATAAACTTTTTAATTTTCGAGCCACCCCAAATAGCCGAATGTAATAGCGTGATTACTTCTTGCGGATACCCCACCCGAGTGTACCGGTGCTAATTTGAACTCCGTCATTGTTATATTTTGGCGGTAATCGACGATTTTTGGTCAAATTATGACGTCACTTTTGCACCAAAAAGTTGTAATTTCCAAGGTTTTGCGAATTTTGCATGACTCGACACAGGAAAGTTGTTCAGGATGCTCAACTTGGTCGATTTGTACCGTCAAAACGCGACTTCCAGAGTTGACTATTAGAAAAACAAGATGGCCGCTCTTCCCTTTTTCCCTACCCGGGGAATAAACTTTTTAAATTTCGAGTCACCCCGAATAGCCGAATTAGCGTGATTACTTCTTGCGGATACCCCACCCGAGTGTGCCGGTGCTAATTTGAACTCCGCCATTGTTATATTTTGGCGGTAATCGACGATTTTTGGTTAAATTATGACGTCACTTTTGCACCAAAAAGTTGTAATTCCCAAGGTTTTGCTAATTTTGCATGACTCCTCACAGGAAAGTTGTTCAGGATGCTCAAAAAGTTGTAATGCCCAAGGTTTTGCGAATTTTGCATGACTCCTCACAGGAAAGTTGTTGAGGATGCTCAACATGGTCGATTTGTACCGTCAAAACGCGATTTCCAGAGTTGACTATTAGAAAAACAATATGGCCGCACTTCCCTTTTTCCCTACCCGGGGAATAAACTTTTTAATTTTCGAGCCACCCCAAATAGCCGAATGTAATAGCGTGATTACTTCTTGCGGATACCCCACCCGAGTGTACCGGTGCTAATTTGAACTCCGTCATTGTTATATTTTGGCGGTAATCGACGATTTTTGGTCAAATTATGACGTCACTTTTGCACCAAAAAGTTGTAATTTCCAAGGTTTTGCGAATTTTGCATGACTCCACACAGGAAAGTTGTTCAGGATGCTCAACTTGGTCGATTTGTACCGTCAAAACGCAATTTCCAGAGTTGACTATTAGAAAAACAAGATGGCAGCTCTACCCTTTTCCCTACCCGGGGAATAAACTTTTTAATTTTCGAGCCACCCCGAAAAGCCGAATTAGCGTGATTACTTCTTGCGGATACCCCACCCGAGTGTACCGGTGCTTATTTGAACTCCGCCATTGTTATTTTTTGGCGGTAATCGACGATTTTTGGTCAAATTATGACCTCACTTTTGCACCAAAAAGTTGTAATTCCCAAGGTTTTGCTAATTTTGCATGACTCCTCACAGGAAAGTTGTTCAGGATGCTCAAAAAGTTGTTATTCCCAAGGTTTTGCGAATTTTGCATGACTCCTCACAGGAAAGTTGTTCAGGATGCTCAACCTGGTCGATTTGAACCGTCAAAACGCGATTTCCAGAGTTGACTATTAGAAAAACAAGATGGCCGCTCTTCCCTTTTTCCCTACCCGGGGAATAAACTTTTTAAATTTCGAGTCACCCCGAATAGCCGAATTAGCGTGATTACTTCTTGCGGATACCCCACCCGAGTGTGCCGGTGCTAATTTGAACTCCGCCATTGTTATATTTTGGCGGTAATCGACGATTTTTGGTTAAATTATGACGTCACTTTTGCACCAAAAAGTTGTAATTCCCAAGGTTTTGCTAATTTTGCATGACTCCTCACAGGAAAGTTGTTCAGGATGCTCAAAAAGTTGTAATGCCCAAGGTTTTGCGAATTTTGCATGACTCCTCACAGGAAAGTTGTTGAGGATGCTCAACCTGGTCGATTTGTACCGTCAAAACGCGATTTCCAGAGTTGACTATTAGAAAAACAATATGGCCGCACTTCCCTTTTTCCCTACCCGGGGAATAAACTTTTTAATTTTCGAGCCACCCCAAATAGCCGAATGTAATAGCGTGATTACTTCTTGCGGATACCCCACCCGAGTGTACAGGTGCTAATTTGAACTCCGTCATTGTTATATTTTGGCGGTAATCGACGATTTTTGGTCAAATTATGACGTCACTTTTCCACCAAAAAGTTGTAATTTCCAAGGATTTGCGAATTTTGCATGACTCCTCACAGGAAAGTTGTTCAGGATGCTCAACCTGGTCGATCTGTACCGTCAAAACGCGATTTCCAGAGTTGACTAGTAGAAAAACGAGATGGCAGCTCTTCCCTTTTCCCTACCCGGGGAATAAACTTTTAATTTTCGAGCCACCCCTAAAAGCCGAATTAGCGTGATTACTTCTTGCGGATACCCCACCCGAGTGTACCGGTGCTAATTTGAACTCCGTCATTGTTATATTTTGGCGGTAGTCGACGATTTTTGGTCAAATTATGACGTCACTTTTGCACCAAAAAGTTGTAATTTCCAAGGTTTTGCGAATTTTGCATGACTCGACACAGGAAAGTTGTTCAGGATGCTCAACTTGGTCGATTTGTACCGTCAAAACGCGACTTCCAGAGTTGACTATTAGAAAAACAAGATGGCCGCTCTTCCCTTTTTCCCTACCCGGGGAATAAACTTTTTAAATTTCGAGTCACCCCGAATAGCCGAATTAGCGTGATTACTTCTTGCGGATACCCCACCCGAGTGTGCCGGTGCTAATTTGAACTCCGCCATTGTTATATTTTGGCGGTAATCGACGATTTTTGGTTAAATTATGACGTCACTTTTGCACCAAAAAGTTGTAATTCCACAGATTTTGCGAATTTTGCATGACTCGACACAGGAAAGTTGTTCAGGATGCTCAACCTGGTCGATTTGTACCGTCAAAACGCGATTTCCAGAGTTGACTATTAGAAAAACAAAATGGTCACACTTCCCTTTTTCCCTACCCGGGGAATAAACTTTTTAATTTTCGAGCAACCCCAAATAGCCGAATGTAATAGCGTGATTACTTCTTGCGGATACCCCACCCGAGTGTACCGGAGCTAATTTGAACTCCGTTATTGTTATATTTTGGCGGTAGTCGACGATTTTTGGTCAAATTATGACGTCAAATTTGCACCACAAAGTTGTAATTCCCAAGGTTTTGCGAATTTTGCATGACTCCTCACAGGAAAGTTGTTCAGGATGCTCAACCTGGTCGATTTGTACCGTCAAAACGCGATTTCCAGAGTTGACTATTAGAAAAACAAGATGGCCGCTCCTCCCTTTTTCCCTACCCGGGGAATAAACTTTTTAATTTTCGAGCCACCCCGAAAAGCCGAATTAGCGTGTTTACTTCTTGCGGATACCCCACCCGAGTGTACCGGTGCTAATTTGAACTCCGTCGTTGTTATATTTTGGCGGTAATCGACGATTTTTGGTCAAATTATGACGTCACTTTTGCACCAAAAAGTTGTAATTCCCAAGGTTTTGCTAATTTTGCATGACTCCTCACAGGAAAGTTGTTCAGGATGCTCAAAAAGTTGTAATGCCCAAGGTTTTGCGAATTTTGCATGACTCCTCACAGGAAAGTTGTTCAGGATGCTCAACCTGGTCGATTTGTACCGTCAAAACGCGATTTCCAGAGTTGACTACTAGAAAAACAAGATGGCCGCTCTTCCCTTTTTCCCTACCCGGGGAATAAACTTTTTAATTTTCGAGCCACCCCAAATAGCCGAATGTAATAGCGTGATTACTTCTTGCGGATACCCCATCACCCGAGTGTACCGGTGCTAATTTGAACTCCGCCATTGTTATATTTTGGCGGTAATCGACGATTTATGGTCAAATTATGACGTCACTTTTGCACCAAAAAGTTGTAATTCCCAAGATTTTGCGAATTTTGCATGACTCGACACAGGAAAGTTGTTCAGGATGCTCAACCTGGTCGATTTGTACCGTCAAAACGCGATTTCCAGAGTTGACTATTAGAAAAACAAAATGGTCACACTTCCCTTTTTCCCTACCCGGGGAATAAACTTTTTAATTTTCGAGCAACCCCAAATAGCCGAATGTAATAGCGTGATTACTTCTTGCGGATACCCCACCCGAGTGTACCGGTGCTAATTTGAACTCCGTTATTGTTATATTTTGGCGGTAGTCGACGATTTTTGGTCAAATTATGACGTCAAATTTGCACCACAAAGTTGTAATTCCCAAGGTTTTGCGAATTTTGCATGACTCCTCACAGGAAAGTTGTTCAGGATGCTCAACCTGGTCGATTTGTACCGTCAAAACGCGATTTCCAGAGTTGACTATTAGAAAAACAAGATGGCCGCTCCTCCCTTTTTCCCTACCCGGGGAATAAACTTTTTAATTTTCGAGCCACCCCGAAAAGCCGAATTAGCGTGTTTACTTCTTGCGGATACCCCACCCGAGTGTACCGGTGCTAATTTGAACTCCGTCGTTGTTATATTTTGGCGGTAATCGACGATTTTTGGTCAAATTATGACGTCACTTTTGCACCAAAAAGTTGTAATTCCCAAGGTTTTGCTAATTTTGCATGACTCCTCACAGGAAAGTTGTTCAGGATGCTCAAAAAGTTGTAATGCCCAAGATTTTGCGAATTTTGCATGACTCCTCACAGGAAAGTTGTTCAGGATGCTCAACCTGGTCGATTTGTACCGTCAAAACGCGATTTCCAGAGTTGACTACTAGAAAAACAAGATGGCCGCTCTTCCCTTTTTCCCTACCCGGGGAATAAACTTTTTAATTTTCGAGCCACCCCAAATAGCCGAATGTAATAGCGTGATTACTTCTTGCGGATACCCCACCCGAGTGTACCGGTGCTAATTTGAACTCCGTCATTGTTATATTTTGGCGGTAATCGACGATTTTTTGTCAAATTATGACGTCACTTTTGCACCAAAAAGTTGTAATTTCCAAGGTTTTGCGAATTTTGCATGACTCCACACAGGAAAGTTGTTCAGGATGCTCAACTTGGTCGATTTGTACCGTCAAAACGCAATTTCCAGAGTTGACTATTAGAAAAACAAGATGGCAGCTCAACCCTTTTCCCTACCCGGGGAATAAACTTTTTAATTTTCGAGCCACCCCGAAAAGCCGAATTAGCGTGATTACTTCTTGCGGATACCCCACCCGAGTGTACCGGTGCTTATTTGAACTCCGCCATTGTTATTTTTTGGCGGTAATCGACGATTTTTGGTCAAATTATGACCTCACTTTTGCACCAAAAAGTTGTAATTCCCAAGGTTTTGCTAATTTTGCATGACTCCTCACAGGAAAGTTGTTCAGGATGCTCAAAAAGTTGTAATTCCCAAGGTTTTGCGAATTTTGCATGACTCCTCACAGGAAAGTTGTTCAGGATGCTCAACCTGGTCGATTTGAACCGTCAAAACGCGATTTCCAGAGTTGACTATTAGAAAAACAAGATGGCCGCTCTTCCCTTTTTCCCTACCCGGGGAATAAACTTTTTAATTTTCGAGCCACCCCAAATAGCCGAATTAGCGTGATTACTTCTTGCGGATACCCCACCCGAGTGTACCGGTGCTAATTTGAACTCCGTCATTGTTATATTTTGGCGGTAATCGACGATTTTTGGTCAAATTATGACGTCACTTTTGCACCACAAAGTTGTGATTCCCAAGGTTTTGCGAATTTTGCATGACTCCTCACAGGAAAGTTGTTCAGGATGCTCAACCTGGTCGATCTGTAACGTCAAAACGCGATTTCCAGAGTTGACTAGTAGAAAAACGAGATGGCAGCTCTTCCCTTTTCCCTACCCGGGGAATAAACTTTTTAATTTTCGAGCCACCCCTAAAAGCCGAATTAGCGTGATTACTTCTTGCGGATACCCCACCCCAGTGTACCGGTGCTAATTTGAACTCCGTCATTGTTATATTTGGCGGTAATCGACGATTTTTGGTCAAATTATGACGTCACTTTTGCACCAAAAAGTTGTAATTTCCAAGGTTTTGCGAATTTTGCATGACTCGACACAGGAAAGTTGTTCAGGATGCTCAACTTGGTCGATTTGTACCGTCAAAACGCGACTTCCAGAGTTGACTATTAGAAAAACAAGATGGCCGCTCTTCCCTTTTTCCCTACCCGGGGAATAAACTTTTTAAATTTCGAGTCACCCCGAATAGCCGAATTAGCGTGATTACTTCTTGCGGATACCCCACCCGAGTGTGCCGGTGCTAATTTGAACTCCGCCATTGTTATATTTTGGCGGTAATCGACGATTTTTGGTTAAATTATGACGTCACTTTTGCACCAAAAAGTTGTAATTCCCAAGGTTTTGCTAATTTTGCATGACTCCTCACAGGAAAGTTGTTCAGGATGCTCAAAAAGTTGTAATGCCCAAGGTTTTGCGAATTTTGCATGACTCCTCACAGGAAAGTTGTTGAGGATGCTCAACATGGTCGATTTGTACCGTCAAAACGCGATTTCCAGAGTTGACTATTAGAAAAACAATATGGCCGCACTTCCCTTTTTCCCTACCCGGGGAATAAACTTTTTAATTTTCGAGCCACCCCAAATAGCCGAATGTAATAGCGTGATTACTTCTTGCGGATACCCCACCCGAGTGTACCGGTGCTAATTTGAACTCCGTCATTGTTATATTTTGGCGGTAATCGACGATTTTTGGTCAAATTATGACGTCACTTTTGCACCAAAAAGTTGTAATTTCCAAGGTTTTGCGAATTTTGCATGACTCCACACAGGAAAGTTGTTCAGGATGCTCAACTTGGTCGATTTGTACCGTCAAAACGCAATTTCCAGAGTTGACTATTAGAAAAACAAGATGGCAGCTCTACCCTTTTCCCTACCCGGGGAATAAACTTTTTAATTTTCGAGCCACCCCGAAAAGCCGAATTAGCGTGATTACTTCTTGCGGATACCCCACCCGAGTGTACCGGTGCTTATTTGAACTCCGCCATTGTTATTTTTTGGCGGTAATCGACGATTTTTGGTCAAATTATGACCTCACTTTTGCACCAAAAAGTTGTAATTCCCAAGGTTTTGCTAATTTTGCATGACTCCTCACAGGAAAGTTGTTCAGGATGCTCAAAAAGTTGTTATTCCCAAGGTTTTGCGAATTTTGCATGACTCCTCACAGGAAAGTTGTTCAGGATGCTCAACCTGGTCGATTTGAACCGTCAAAACGCGATTTCCAGAGTTGACTATTAGAAAAACAAGATGGCCGCTCTTCCCTTTTTCCCTACCCGGGGAATAAACTTTTTAATTTTCGAGCCACCCCAAATAGCCGAATGTAATAGCGTGATTACTTCTTGCGGATACCCCATCACCCGAGTGTACCGGTGCTAATTTGAACTCCGTCATTGTTATATTTTGGCGGTAATCGACGATTTTTGGTCAAATTATGACGTCACTTTTGCACCAAAAAGTTGTAATTTCCAAGGTTTTGCGAATTTTGCATGACTCGACACAGGAAAGTTGTTCAGGATGCTCAACTTGGTCGATTTGTACCGTCAAAACGCGACTTCCAGAGTTGACTATTAGAAAAACAATATGGCCGCTCTTCCCTTTTTCCCTACCCGGGGAATAAACTTTTTAAATTTCGAGTCACCCCGAATAGCCGAATTAGCGTGATTACTTCTTGCGGATACCCCACCCGAGTGTGCCGGTGCTAATTTGAACTCCGCCATTGTTATATTTTGGCGGTAATCGACGATTTTTGGTTAAATTATGACGTCACTTTTGCACCAAAAAGTTGTAATTCCCAAGGTTTTGCTAATTTTGCATGACTCCTCACAGGAAAGTTGTTCAGGATGCTCAAAAAGTTGTAATGCCCAAGGTTTTGCGAATTTTGCATGACTCCTCACAGGAAAGTTGTTGAGGATGCTCAACCTGGTCGATTTGTACCGTCAAAACGCGATTTCCAGAGTTGACTATTAGAAAAACAATATGGCCGCACTTCCCTTTTTCCCTACCCGGGGAATAAACTTTTTAATTTTCGAGCCACCCTAAATAGCCGAATGTAATAGCGTGATTACTTCTTGCGGATACCCCACCCGAGTGTACAGGTGCTAATTTGAACTCCGTCATTGTTATATTTTGGCGGTAATCGACGATTTTTGGTCAAATTATGACGTCACTTTTCCACCAAAAAGTTGTAATTTCCAAGGATTTGCGAATTTTGCATGACTCCTCACAGGAAAGTTGTTCAGGATGCTCAACCTGGTCGATCTGTACCGTCAAAACGCGATTTCCAGAGTTGACTAGTAGAAAAACGAGATGGCAGCTCTTCCCTTTTCCCTACCCGGGGAATAAACTTTTAATTTTCGAGCCACCCCTAAAAGCCGAATTAGCGTGATTACTTCTTGCGGATACCCCACCCGAGTGTACCGGTGCTAATTTGAACTCCGTCATTGTTATATTTTGGCGGTAGTCGACGATTTTTGGTCAAATTATGACGTCACTTTTGCACCAAAAAGTTGTAATTTCCAAGGTTTTGCGAATTTTGCATGACTCGACACAGGAAAGTTGTTCAGGATGCTCAACTTGGTCGATTTGTACCGTCAAAACGCGACTTCCAGAGTTGACTATTAGAAAAACAAGATGGCCGCTCTTCCCTTTTTCCCTACCCGGGGAATAAACTTTTTAAATTTCGAGTCACCCCGAATAGCCGAATTAGCGTGATTACTTCTTGCGGATACCCCACCCGAGTGTGCCGGTGCTAATTTGAACTCCGCCATTGTTATATTTTGGCGGTAATCGACGATTTTTGGTTAAATTATGACGTCACTTTTGCACCAAAAAGTTGTAATTCCCAAGGTTTTGCTAATTTTGCATGACTCCTCACAGGAAAGTTGTTCAGGAGGCTCAAAAAGTTGTAATGCCCAAGGTTTTGCGAATTTTGCATGACTCCTCACAGGAAAGTTGTTGAGGATGCTCAACCTGGTCGATTTGTACCGTCAAAACGCGATTTCCAGAGTTGACTATTAGAAAAACAATATGGCCGCACTTCCCTTTTTCCCTACCCGGGGAATAAACTTTTTAATTTTCGAGCCACCCCAAATAGCCGAATGTAATAGCGTGATTACTTCTTGCGGATACCCCACCCGAGTGTACCGGTGCTAATTTGAACTCCGTCATTGTTATATTTTGGCGGTAATCGACGATTTTTGGTCAAATTATGACGTCACTTTTCCACCAGAAAGTTGTAATTTCCAAGGATTTGCGAATTTTGCATGACTCCTCACAGGAAAGTTGTTCAGGATGCTCAACTTGGTCGATTTGTACCGTCAAAACGCGATTTCCAGAGTTGACTATTAGAAAAACAATATGGCCGCACTTCCCTTTTTCCCTACCCGGGGAATAAACTTTTTAATTTTCGAGCCACCCCAAATAGCCGAATGTAATAGCGTGATTACTTCTTGCGGATACCCCACCCGAGTGTACCGGTGCTAATTTGAACTCCGTCATTGTTATATTTTGGCGGTAATCGACGATTTTTGGTCAAATTATGACGTCACTTTTGCACCAAAAAGTTGTAATTTCCAAGGTTTTGCGAATTTTGCATGACTCCACACAGGAAAGTTGTTCAGGATGCTCAACTTGGTCGATTTGTACCGTCAAAACGCGACTTCCAGAGTTGACTATTAGAAAAACAATATGGCCGCTCTTCCCTTTTTCCCTACCCGGGGAATAAACTTTTTAAATTTCGAGTCACCCCGAATAGCCGAATTAGCGTGATTACTTCTTGCGGATACCCCACCCGAGTGTGCCGGTGCTAATTTGAACTCCGCCATTGTTATATTTTGGCGGTAATCGACGATTTTTGGTTAAATTATGACGTCACTTTTGCACCAAAAAGTTGTAATTCCCAAGGTTTTGCTAATTTTGCATGACTCCTCACAGGAAAGTTGTTCAGGATGCTCAAAAAGTTGTAATGCCCAAGGTTTTGCGAATTTTGCATGACTCCTCACAGGAAAGTTGTTGAGGATGCTCAACCTGGTCGATTTGTACCGTCAAAACGCGATTTCCAGAGTTGACTATTAGAAAAACAATATGGCCGCACTTCCCTTTTTCCCTACCCGGGGAATAAACTTTTTAATTTTCGAGCCACCCCAAATAGCCGAATGTAATAGCGTGATTACTTCTTGCGGATACCCCACCCGAGTGTACAGGTGCTAATTTGAACTCCGTCATTGTTATATTTTGGCGGTAATCGACGATTTTTGGTCAAATTATGACGTCACTTGTCCACCAAAAAGTTGTAATTTCCAAGGATTTGCGAATTTTGCATGACTCCTCACAGGAAAGTTGTTCAGGATGCTCAACCTGGTCGATCTGTACCGTCAAAACGCGATTTCCAGAGTTGACTAGTAGAAAAACGAGATGGCAGCTCTTCCCTTTTCCCTACCCGGGGAATAAACTTTTAATTTTCGAGCCACCCCTAAAAGCCGAATTAGCGTGATTACTTCTTGCGGATACCCCACCCGAGTGTACCGGTGCTAATTTGAACTCCGTCATTGTTATATTTTGGCGGTAGTCGACGATTTTTGGTCAAATTATGACGTCACTTTTGCACCAAAAAGTTGTAATTTCCAAGGTTTTGCGAATTTTGCATGACTCGACACAGGAAAGTTGTTCAGGATGCTCAACTTGGTCGATTTGTACCGTCAAAACGCGACTTCCAGAGTTGACTATTAGAAAAACAAGATGGCCGCCCTTCCCTTTTTCCCTACCCGGGGAATAAACTTTTTAAATTTCGAGTCACCCCGAATAGCCGAATTAGCGTGATTACTTCTTGCGGATACCCCACCCGAGTGTGCCGGTGCTAATTTGAACTCCGCCATTGTTATATTTTGGCGGTAATCGACGATTTTTGGTTAAATTATGACGTCACTTTTGCACCAAAAAGTTGTAATTCCCAAGGTTTTGCTAATTTTGCATGACTCCTCACAGGAAAGTTGTTCAGGATGCTCAAAAAGTTGTAATTCCCAAGGTTTTGCGAATTTTGCATGACTCCTCACAGGAAAGTTGTTCAGGATGCTCAACCTGGTCGATTTGAACCGTCAAAACGCGATTTCCAGAGTTGACTATTAGAAAAACAAGATGGCCGCTCTTCCCTTTTTCCCTACCCGGGGAATAAACTTTTTAATTTTCGAGCCACCCCAAATAGCCGAATTAGCGTGATTACTTCTTGCGGATACCCCACCCGAGTGTACCGGTGCTAATTTGAACTCCGTCATTGTTATATTTTGGCGGTAATCGACGATTTTTGGTCAAATTATGACGTCACTTTTGCACCACAAAGTTGTGATTCCCAAGGTTTTGCGAATTTTGCATGACTCCTCACAGGAAAGTTGTTCAGGATGCTCAACCTGGTCGATCTGTAACGTCAAAACGCGATTTCCAGAGTTGACTAGTAGAAAAACGAGATGGCAGCTCTTCCCTTTTCCCTACCCGGGGAATAAACTTTTTAATTTTCGAGCCACCCCTAAAAGCCGAATTAGCGTGATTACTTCTTGCGGATACCCCACCCCAGTGTACCGGTGCTAATTTGAACTCCGTCATTGTTATATTTGGCGGTAATCGACGATTTTTGGTCAAATTATGACGTCACTTTTGCACCAAAAAGTTGTAATTTCCAAGGTTTTGCGAATTTTGCATGACTCGACACAGGAAAGTTGTTCAGGATGCTCAACTTGGTCGATTTGTACCGTCAAAACGCGACTTCCAGAGTTGACTATTAGAAAAACAAGATGGCCGCTCTTCCCTTTTTCCCTACCCGGGGAATAAACTTTTTAAATTTCGAGTCACCCCGAATAGCCGAATTAGCGTGATTACTTCTTGCGGATACCCCACCCGAGTGTGCCGGTGCGAATTTTGCATGACTCCTCACAGGAAAGTTGTTCAGGATGCTCAACCTGGTCGATCTGTAACGTCAAAACGCGATTTCCAGAGTTGACTAGTAGAAAAACGAGATGGCAGCTCTTCCCTTTTCCCTACCCGGGGAATAAACTTTTTAATTTTCGAGCCACCCCTAAAAGCCGAATTAGCGTGATTACTTCTTGCGGATACCCCACCCCAGTGTACCGGTGCTAATTTGAACTCCGTCATTGTTATATTTGGCGGTAATCGACGATTTTTGGTCAAATTATGACGTCACTTTTGCACCAAAAAGTTGTAATTTCCAAGGTTTTGCGAATTTTGCATGACTCGACACAGGAAAGTTGTTCAGGATGCTCAACTTGGTCGATTTGTACCGTCAAAACGCGACTTCCAGAGTTGACTATTAGAAAAACAAGATGGCCGCTCTTCCCTTTTTCCCTACCCGGGGAATAAACTTTTTAAATTTCGAGTCACCCCGAATAGCCGAATTAGCGTGATTACTTCTTGCGGATACCCCACCCGAGTGTGCCGGTGCTAATTTGAACTCCGCCATTGTTATATTTTGGCGGTAATCGACGATTTTTGGTTAAATTATGACGTCACTTTTGCACCAAAAAGTTGTAATTCCCAAGGTTTTGCTAATTTTGCATGACTCCTCACAGGAAAGTTGTTCAGGATGCTCAAAAAGTTGTAATGCCCAAGGTTTTGCGAATTTTGCATGACTCCTCACAGGAAAGTTGTTGAGGATGCTCAACATGGTCGATTTGTACCGTCAAAACGCGATTTCCAGAGTTGACTATTAGAAAAACAATATGGCCGCACTTCCCTTTTTCCCTACCCGGGGAATAAACTTTTTAATTTTCGAGCCACCCCAAATAGCCGAATGTAATAGCGTGATTACTTCTTGCGGATACCCCACCCGAGTGTACCGGTGCTAATTTGAACTCCGTCATTGTTATATTTTGGCGGTAATCGACGATTTTTGGTCAAATTATGACGTCACTTTTGCACCAAAAAGTTGTAATTTCCAAGGTTTTGCGAATTTTGCATGACTCCACACAGGAAAGTTGTTCAGGATGCTCAACTTGGTCGATTTGTACCGTCAAAACGCAATTTCCAGAGTTGACTATTAGAAAAACAAGATGGCAGCTCTACCCTTTTCCCTACCCGGGGAATAAACTTTTTAATTTTCGAGCCACCCCGAAAAGCCGAATTAGCGTGATTACTTCTTGCGGATACCCCACCCGAGTGTACCGGTGCTTATTTGAACTCCGCCATTGTTATTTTTTGGCGGTAATCGACGATTTTTGGTCAAATTATGACCTCACTTTTGCACCAAAAAGTTGTAATTCCCAAGGTTTTGCTAATTTTGCATGACTCCTCACAGGAAAGTTGTTCAGGATGCTCAAAAAGTTGTTATTCCCAAGGTTTTGCGAATTTTGCATGACTCCTCACAGGAAAGTTGTTCAGGATGCTCAACCTGGTCGATTTGAACCGTCAAAACGCGATTTCCAGAGTTGACTATTAGAAAAACAAGATGGCCGCTCTTCCCTTTTTCCCTACCCGGGGAATAAACTTTTTAATTTTCGAGCCACCCCAAATAGCCGAATGTAATAGCGTGATTACTTCTTGCGGATACCCCATCACCCGAGTGTACCGGTGCTAATTTGAACTCCGTCATTGTTATATTTTGGCGGTAATCGACGATTTTTGGTCAAATTATGACGTCACTTTTGCACCAAAAAGTTGTAATTTCCAAGGTTTTGCGAATTTTGCATGACTCGACACAGGAAAGTTGTTCAGGATGCTCAACTTGGTCGATTTGTACCGTCAAAACGCGACTTCCAGAGTTGACTATTAGAAAAACAATATGGCCGCTCTTCCCTTTTTCCCTACCCGGGGAATAAACTTTTTAAATTTCGAGTCACCCCGAATAGCCGAATTAGCGTGATTACTTCTTGCGGATACCCCACCCGAGTGTGCCGGTGCTAATTTGAACTCCGCCATTGTTATATTTTGGCGGTAATCGACGATTTTTGGTTAAATTATGACGTCACTTTTGCACCAAAAAGTTGTAATTCCCAAGGTTTTGCTAATTTTGCATGACTCCTCACAGGAAAGTTGTTCAGGATGCTCAAAAAGTTGTAATGCCCAAGGTTTTGCGAATTTTGCATGACTCCTCACAGGAAAGTTGTTGAGGATGCTCAACCTGGTCGATTTGTACCGTCAAAACGCGATTTCCAGAGTTGACTATTAGAAAAACAATATGGCCGCACTTCCCTTTTTCCCTACCCGGGGAATAAACTTTTTAATTTTCGAGCCACCCTAAATAGCCGAATGTAATAGCGTGATTACTTCTTGCGGATACCCCACCCGAGTGTACAGGTGCTAATTTGAACTCCGTCATTGTTATATTTTGGCGGTAATCGACGATTTTTGGTCAAATTATGACGTCACTTTTCCACCAAAAAGTTGTAATTTCCAAGGATTTGCGAATTTTGCATGACTCCTCACAGGAAAGTTGTTCAGGATGCTCAACCTGGTCGATCTGTACCGTCAAAACGCGATTTCCAGAGTTGACTAGTAGAAAAACGAGATGGCAGCTCTTCCCTTTTCCCTACCCGGGGAATAAACTTTTAATTTTCGAGCCACCCCTAAAAGCCGAATTAGCGTGATTACTTCTTGCGGATACCCCACCCGAGTGTACCGGTGCTAATTTGAACTCCGTCATTGTTATATTTTGGCGGTAGTCGACGATTTTTGGTCAAATTATGACGTCACTTTTGCACCAAAAAGTTGTAATTTCCAAGGTTTTGCGAATTTTGCATGACTCGACACAGGAAAGTTGTTCAGGATGCTCAACTTGGTCGATTTGTACCGTCAAAACGCGACTTCCAGAGTTGACTATTAGAAAAACAAGATGGCCGCTCTTCCCTTTTTCCCTACCCGGGGAATAAACTTTTTAAATTTCGAGTCACCCCGAATAGCCGAATTAGCGTGATTACTTCTTGCGGATACCCCACCCGAGTGTGCCGGTGCTAATTTGAACTCCGCCATTGTTATATTTTGGCGGTAATCGACGATTTTTGGTTAAATTATGACGTCACTTTTGCACCAAAAAGTTGTAATTCCCAAGGTTTTGCTAATTTTGCATGACTCCTCACAGGAAAGTTGTTCAGGAGGCTCAAAAAGTTGTAATGCCCAAGGTTTTGCGAATTTTGCATGACTCCTCACAGGAAAGTTGTTGAGGATGCTCAACCTGGTCGATTTGTACCGTCAAAACGCGATTTCCAGAGTTGACTATTAGAAAAACAATATGGCCGCACTTCCCTTTTTCCCTACCCGGGGAATAAACTTTTTAATTTTCGAGCCACCCCAAATAGCCGAATGTAATAGCGTGATTACTTCTTGCGGATACCCCACCCGAGTGTACCGGTGCTAATTTGAACTCCGTCATTGTTATATTTTGGCGGTAATCGACGATTTTTGGTCAAATTATGACGTCACTTTTCCACCAGAAAGTTGTAATTTCCAAGGATTTGCGAATTTTGCATGACTCCTCACAGGAAAGTTGTTCAGGATGCTCAACTTGGTCGATTTGTACCGTCAAAACGCGATTTCCAGAGTTGACTATTAGAAAAACAATATGGCCGCACTTCCCTTTTTCCCTACCCGGGGAATAAACTTTTTAATTTTCGAGCCACCCCAAATAGCCGAATGTAATAGCGTGATTACTTCTTGCGGATACCCCACCCGAGTGTACCGGTGCTAATTTGAACTCCGTCATTGTTATATTTTGGCGGTAATCGACGATTTTTGGTCAAATTATGACGTCACTTTTGCACCAAAAAGTTGTAATTTCCAAGGTTTTGCGAATTTTGCATGACTCCACACAGGAAAGTTGTTCAGGATGCTCAACTTGGTCGATTTGTACCGTCAAAACGCGACTTCCAGAGTTGACTATTAGAAAAACAATATGGCCGCTCTTCCCTTTTTCCCTACCCGGGGAATAAACTTTTTAAATTTCGAGTCACCCCGAATAGCCGAATTAGCGTGATTACTTCTTGCGGATACCCCACCCGAGTGTGCCGGTGCTAATTTGAACTCCGCCATTGTTATATTTTGGCGGTAATCGACGATTTTTGGTTAAATTATGACGTCACTTTTGCACCAAAAAGTTGTAATTCCCAAGGTTTTGCTAATTTTGCATGACTCCTCACAGGAAAGTTGTTCAGGATGCTCAAAAAGTTGTAATGCCCAAGGTTTTGCGAATTTTGCATGACTCCTCACAGGAAAGTTGTTGAGGATGCTCAACCTGGTCGATTTGTACCGTCAAAACGCGATTTCCAGAGTTGACTATTAGAAAAACAATATGGCCGCACTTCCCTTTTTCCCTACCCGGGGAATAAACTTTTTAATTTTCGAGCCACCCCAAATAGCCGAATGTAATAGCGTGATTACTTCTTGCGGATACCCCACCCGAGTGTACAGGTGCTAATTTGAACTCCGTCATTGTTATATTTTGGCGGTAATCGACGATTTTTGGTCAAATTATGACGTCACTTGTCCACCAAAAAGTTGTAATTTCCAAGGATTTGCGAATTTTGCATGACTCCTCACAGGAAAGTTGTTCAGGATGCTCAACCTGGTCGATCTGTACCGTCAAAACGCGATTTCCAGAGTTGACTAGTAGAAAAACGAGATGGCAGCTCTTCCCTTTTCCCTACCCGGGGAATAAACTTTTAATTTTCGAGCCACCCCTAAAAGCCGAATTAGCGTGATTACTTCTTGCGGATACCCCACCCGAGTGTACCGGTGCTAATTTGAACTCCGTCATTGTTATATTTTGGCGGTAGTCGACGATTTTTGGTCAAATTATGACGTCACTTTTGCACCAAAAAGTTGTAATTTCCAAGGTTTTGCGAATTTTGCATGACTCGACACAGGAAAGTTGTTCAGGATGCTCAACTTGGTCGATTTGTACCGTCAAAACGCGACTTCCAGAGTTGACTATTAGAAAAACAAGATGGCCGCCCTTCCCTTTTTCCCTACCCGGGGAATAAACTTTTTAAATTTCGAGTCACCCCGAATAGCCGAATTAGCGTGATTACTTCTTGCGGATACCCCACCCGAGTGTGCCGGTGCTAATTTGAACTCCGCCATTGTTATATTTTGGCGGTAATCGACGATTTTTGGTTAAATTATGACGTCACTTTTGCACCAAAAAGTTGTAATTCCCAAGGTTTTGCTAATTTTGCATGACTCCTCACAGGAAAGTTGTTCAGGATGCTCAAAAAGTTGTAATTCCCAAGGTTTTGCGAATTTTGCATGACTCCTCACAGGAAAGTTGTTCAGGATGCTCAACCTGGTCGATTTGAACCGTCAAAACGCGATTTCCAGAGTTGACTATTAGAAAAACAAGATGGCCGCTCTTCCCTTTTTCCCTACCCGGGGAATAAACTTTTTAATTTTCGAGCCACCCCAAATAGCCGAATTAGCGTGATTACTTCTTGCGGATACCCCACCCGAGTGTACCGGTGCTAATTTGAACTCCGTCATTGTTATATTTTGGCGGTAATCGACGATTTTTGGTCAAATTATGACGTCACTTTTGCACCACAAAGTTGTGATTCCCAAGGTTTTGCGAATTTTGCATGACTCCTCACAGGAAAGTTGTTCAGGATGCTCAACCTGGTCGATCTGTAACGTCAAAACGCGATTTCCAGAGTTGACTAGTAGAAAAACGAGATGGCAGCTCTTCCCTTTTCCCTACCCGGGGAATAAACTTTTTAATTTTCGAGCCACCCCTAAAAGCCGAATTAGCGTGATTACTTCTTGCGGATACCCCACCCCAGTGTACCGGTGCTAATTTGAACTCCGTCATTGTTATATTTGGCGGTAATCGACGATTTTTGGTCAAATTATGACGTCACTTTTGCACCAAAAAGTTGTAATTTCCAAGGTTTTGCGAATTTTGCATGACTCGACACAGGAAAGTTGTTCAGGATGCTCAACTTGGTCGATTTGTACCGTCAAAACGCGACTTCCAGAGTTGACTATTAGAAAAACAAGATGGCCGCTCTTCCCTTTTTCCCTACCCGGGGAATAAACTTTTTAAATTTCGAGTCACCCCGAATAGCCGAATTAGCGTGATTACTTCTTGCGGATACCCCACCCGAGTGTGCCGGTGCGAATTTTGCATGACTCCTCACAGGAAAGTTGTTCAGGATGCTCAACCTGGTCGATCTGTAACGTCAAAACGCGATTTCCAGAGTTGACTAGTAGAAAAACGAGATGGCAGCTCTTCCCTTTTCCCTACCCGGGGAATAAACTTTTTAATTTTCGAGCCACCCCTAAAAGCCGAATTAGCGTGATTACTTCTTGCGGATACCCCACCCCAGTGTACCGGTGCTAATTTGAACTCCGTCATTGTTATATTTGGCGGTAATCGACGATTTTTGGTCAAATTATGACGTCACTTTTGCACCAAAAAGTTGTAATTTCCAAGGTTTTGCGAATTTTGCATGACTCGACACAGGAAAGTTGTTCAGGATGCTCAACTTGGTCGATTTGTACCGTCAAAACGCGACTTCCAGAGTTGACTATTAGAAAAACAAGATGGCCGCTCTTCCCTTTTTCCCTACCCGGGGAATAAACTTTTTAAATTTCGAGTCACCCCGAATAGCCGAATTAGCGTGATTACTTCTTGCGGATACCCCACCCGAGTGTGCCGGTGCTAATTTGAACTCCGCCATTGTTATATTTTGGCGGTAATCGACGATTTTTGGTTAAATTATGACGTCACTTTTGCACCAAAAAGTTGTAATTCCCAAGGTTTTGCTAATTTTGCATGACTCCTCACAGGAAAGTTGTTCAGGATGCTCAAAAAGTTGTAATGCCCAAGGTTTTGCGAATTTTGCATGACTCCTCACAGGAAAGTTGTTGAGGATGCTCAACATGGTCGATTTGTACCGTCAAAACGCGATTTCCAGAGTTGACTATTAGAAAAACAATATGGCCGCACTTCCCTTTTTCCCTACCCGGGGAATAAACTTTTTAATTTTCGAGCCACCCCAAATAGCCGAATGTAATAGCGTGATTACTTCTTGCGGATACCCCACCCGAGTGTACCGGTGCTAATTTGAACTCCGTCATTGTTATATTTTGGCGGTAATCGACGATTTTTGGTCAAATTATGACGTCACTTTTGCACCAAAAAGTTGTAATTTCCAAGGTTTTGCGAATTTTGCATGACTCCACACAGGAAAGTTGTTCAGGATGCTCAACTTGGTCGATTTGTACCGTCAAAACGCAATTTCCAGAGTTGACTATTAGAAAAACAAGATGGCAGCTCTACCCTTTTCCCTACCCGGGGAATAAACTTTTTAATTTTCGAGCCACCCCGAAAAGCCGAATTAGCGTGATTACTTCTTGCGGATACCCCACCCGAGTGTACCGGTGCTTATTTGAACTCCGCCATTGTTATTTTTTGGCGGTAATCGACGATTTTTGGTCAAATTATGACCTCACTTTTGCACCAAAAAGTTGTAATTCCCAAGGTTTTGCTAATTTTGCATGACTCCTCACAGGAAAGTTGTTCAGGATGCTCAAAAAGTTGTTATTCCCAAGGTTTTGCGAATTTTGCATGACTCCTCACAGGAAAGTTGTTCAGGATGCTCAACCTGGTCGATTTGAACCGTCAAAACGCGATTTCCAGAGTTGACTATTAGAAAAACAAGATGGCCGCTCTTCCCTTTTTCCCTACCCGGGGAATAAACTTTTTAATTTTCGAGCCACCCCAAATAGCCGAATGTAATAGCGTGATTACTTCTTGCGGATACCCCATCACCCGAGTGTACCGGTGCTAATTTGAACTCCGTCATTGTTATATTTTGGCGGTAATCGACGATTTTTGGTCAAATTATGACGTCACTTTTGCACCAAAAAGTTGTAATTTCCAAGGTTTTGCGAATTTTGCATGACTCGACACAGGAAAGTTGTTCAGGATGCTCAACTTGGTCGATTTGTACCGTCAAAACGCGACTTCCAGAGTTGACTATTAGAAAAACAATATGGCCGCTCTTCCCTTTTTCCCTACCCGGGGAATAAACTTTTTAAATTTCGAGTCACCCCGAATAGCCGAATTAGCGTGATTACTTCTTGCGGATACCCCACCCGAGTGTGCCGGTGCTAATTTGAACTCCGCCATTGTTATATTTTGGCGGTAATCGACGATTTTTGGTTAAATTATGACGTCACTTTTGCACCAAAAAGTTGTAATTCCCAAGGTTTTGCTAATTTTGCATGACTCCTCACAGGAAAGTTGTTCAGGATGCTCAAAAAGTTGTAATGCCCAAGGTTTTGCGAATTTTGCATGACTCCTCACAGGAAAGTTGTTGAGGATGCTCAACCTGGTCGATTTGTACCGTCAAAACGCGATTTCCAGAGTTGACTATTAGAAAAACAATATGGCCGCACTTCCCTTTTTCCCTACCCGGGGAATAAACTTTTTAATTTTCGAGCCACCCCAAATAGCCGAATGTAATAGCGTGATTACTTCTTGCGGATACCCCACCCGAGTGTACAGGTGCTAATTTGAACTCCGTCATTGTTATATTTTGGCGGTAATCGACGATTTTTGGTCAAATTATGACGTCACTTTTCCACCAAAAAGTTGTAATTTCCAAGGATTTGCGAATTTTGCATGACTCCTCACAGGAAAGTTGTTCAGGATGCTCAACCTGGTCGATCTGTACCGTCAAAACGCGATTTCCAGAGTTGACTAGTAGAAAAACGAGATGGCAGCTCTTCCCTTTTCCCTACCCGGGGAATAAACTTTTAATTTTCGAGCCACCCCTAAAAGCCGAATTAGCGTGATTACTTCTTGCGGATACCCCACCCGAGTGTACCGGTGCTAATTTGAACTCCGTCATTGTTATATTTTGGCGGTAGTCGACGATTTTTGGTCAAATTATGACGTCACTTTTGCACCAAAAAGTTGTAATTTCCAAGGTTTTGCGAATTTTGCATGACTCGACACAGGAAAGTTGTTCAGGATGCTCAACTTGGTCGATTTGTACCGTCAAAACGCGACTTCCAGAGTTGACTATTAGAAAAACAAGATGGCCGCTCTTCCCTTTTTCCCTACCCGGGGAATAAACTTTTTAAATTTCGAGTCACCCCGAATAGCCGAATTAGCGTGATTACTTCTTGCGGATACCCCACCCGAGTGTGCCGGTGCTAATTTGAACTCCGCCATTGTTATATTTTGGCGGTAATCGACGATTTTTGGTTAAATTATGACGTCACTTTTGCACCAAAAAGTTGTAATTCCCAAGGTTTTGCTAATTTTGCATGACTCCTCACAGGAAAGTTGTTCAGGAGGCTCAAAAAGTTGTAATGCCCAAGGTTTTGCGAATTTTGCATGACTCCTCACAGGAAAGTTGTTGAGGATGCTCAACCTGGTCGATTTGTACCGTCAAAACGCGATTTCCAGAGTTGACTATTAGAAAAACAATATGGCCGCACTTCCCTTTTTCCCTACCCGGGGAATAAACTTTTTAATTTTCGAGCCACCCCAAATAGCCGAATGTAATAGCGTGATTACTTCTTGCGGATACCCCACCCGAGTGTACCGGTGCTAATTTGAACTCCGTCATTGTTATATTTTGGCGGTAATCGACGATTTTTGGTCAAATTATGACGTCACTTTTCCACCAGAAAGTTGTAATTTCCAAGGATTTGCGAATTTTGCATGACTCCTCACAGGAAAGTTGTTCAGGATGCTCAACTTGGTCGATTTGTACCGTCAAAACGCGATTTCCAGAGTTGACTATTAGAAAAACAATATGGCCGCACTTCCCTTTTTCCCTACCCGGGGAATAAACTTTTTAATTTTCGAGCCACCCCAAATAGCCGAATGTAATAGCGTGATTACTTCTTGCGGATACCCCACCCGAGTGTACCGGTGCTAATTTGAACTCCGTCATTGTTATATTTTGGCGGTAATCGACGATTTTTGGTCAAATTATGACGTCACTTTTGCACCAAAAAGTTGTAATTTCCAAGGTTTTGCGAATTTTGCATGACTCCACACAGGAAAGTTGTTCAGGATGCTCAACTTGGTCGATTTGTACCGTCAAAACGCGACTTCCAGAGTTGACTATTAGAAAAACAATATGGCCGCTCTTCCCTTTTTCCCTACCCGGGGAATAAACTTTTTAAATTTCGAGTCACCCCGAATAGCCGAATTAGCGTGATTACTTCTTGCGGATACCCCACCCGAGTGTGCCGGTGCTAATTTGAACTCCGCCATTGTTATATTTTGGCGGTAATCGACGATTTTTGGTTAAATTATGACGTCACTTTTGCACCAAAAAGTTGTAATTCCCAAGGTTTTGCTAATTTTGCATGACTCCTCACAGGAAAGTTGTTCAGGATGCTCAAAAAGTTGTAATGCCCAAGGTTTTGCGAATTTTGCATGACTCCTCACAGGAAAGTTGTTGAGGATGCTCAACCTGGTCGATTTGTACCGTCAAAACGCGATTTCCAGAGTTGACTATTAGAAAAACAATATGGCCGCACTTCCCTTTTTCCCTACCCGGGGAATAAACTTTTTAATTTTCGAGCCACCCCAAATAGCCGAATGTAATAGCGTGATTACTTCTTGCGGATACCCCACCCGAGTGTACAGGTGCTAATTTGAACTCCGTCATTGTTATATTTTGGCGGTAATCGACGATTTTTGGTCAAATTATGACGTCACTTTTCCACCAAAAAGTTGTAATTTCCAAGGATTTGCGAATTTTGCATGACTCCTCACAGGAAAGTTGTTCAGGATGCTCAACCTGGTCGATCTGTACCGTCAAAACGCGATTTCCAGAGTTGACTAGTAGAAAAACGAGATGGCAGCTCTTCCCTTTTCCCTACCCGGGGAATAAACTTTTAATTTTCGAGCCACCCCTAAAAGCCGAATTAGCGTGATTACTTCTTGCGGATACCCCACCCGAGTGTACCGGTGCTAATTTGAACTCCGTCATTGTTATATTTTGGCGGTAGTCGACGATTTTTGGTCAAATTATGACGTCACTTTTGCACCAAAAAGTTGTAATTTCCAAGGTTTTGCGAATTTTGCATGACTCGACACAGGAAAGTTGTTCAGGATGCTCAACTTGGTCGATTTGTACCGTCAAAACGCGACTTCCAGAGTTGACTATTAGAAAAACAAGATGGCCGCCCTTCCCTTTTTCCCTACCCGGGGAATAAACTTTTTAAATTTCGAGTCACCCCGAATAGCCGAATTAGCGTGATTACTTCTTGCGGATACCCCACCCGAGTGTGCCGGTGCTAATTTGAACTCCGCCATTGTTATATTTTGGCGGTAATCGACGATTTTTGGTTAAATTATGACGTCACTTTTGCACCAAAAAGTTGTAATTCCCAAGGTTTTGCTAATTTTGCATGACTCCTCACAGGAAAGTTGTTCAGGATGCTCAAAAAGTTGTAATGCCCAAGGTTTTGCGAATTTTGCATGACTCCTCACAGGAAAGTTGTTGAGGATGCTCAACCTGGTCGATTTGTACCGTCAAAACGCGATTTCCAGAGTTGACTATTAGAAAAACAATATGGCCGCACTTCCCTTTTTCCCTACCCGGGGAATAAACTTTTTAATTTTCGAGCCACCCCAAATAGCCGAATGTAATAGCGTGATTACTTCTTGCGGATACCCCACCCGAGTGTACCGGTGCTAATTTGAACTCCGTCATTGTTATATTTTGGCGGTAATCGACGATTTTTGGTCAAATTATGACGTCACTTTTCCACCAGAAAGTTGTAATTTCCAAGGATTTGCGAATTTTGCATGACTCCTCACAGGAAAGTTGTTCAGGATGCTCAACTTGGTCGATTTGTACCGTCAAAACGCAATTTCCAGAGTTGACTATTAGAAAAACAAGATGGCCGCTCTACTCTTTTCCCTACCCGGGGAATAAACTTTTTAATTTTCGAGCCACCCCAAAGAGCCGAATATAATAGCGTGATTACTTCTTGCGGATACCCCACCCGAGTGTACCGGTGCTAATTTGAACTCCGTCATTGTTATATTTTGGCGGTAATCGACGATTTTTGGTCAAATTATGACGTCACTTTTGCACCAAAAAGTTGTAATTTCCAAGGTTTTGCGAATTTTGCATGACTCCACACAGGAAAACTGTTCAGGATGCTCAACTTGGTCGATTTGTACCGTCAAAACGCAATTTCCAGAGTTGACTATTAGAAAAACAAGATGGCCGCTCTACCCTTTTCCCTACCCGGGGAATAAACTTTTTAATTTTCGAGCCACCCCGAAAAGCCGAACTAGCGTGATTACTTCTTGCGGATACCCCACCCGAGTGTACCGGTGCTTATTTGAACTCCGCCATTGTTATTTTTTGGCGGTAATCGACGATTTTTGGTCAAATTATGACGTCAAATTTGCACCACAAAGTTGTAATTCCCAAGGTTTTGCGAATTTTGCATGACTCCTCACAGGAAAGTTGTTCAGGATGCTCAACCTGGTCGATTTGTACCGTCAAAACGCGATTTCCAGAGTTGACTACCAGAAAAACAAGATGGCCGCTCTTCCCTTTTTCCCTACCCGGGGAATAAACTTTTTAATTTTCGAGCCACCCCAAATAGCCGAATGTAATTGCGTGATTGCTTCTTGCGGATACCCCACCCGAGTGTACCGGTGCTAATTTGAACTCCGTCATTGTTATATTTTGGCGGTAATCGACGATTTTTGGTCAAATTATGACGTCACTTTTCCACCAGAAAGTTGTAATTTCCAAGGATTTGCGAATTTTGCATGACTCTTCACAGGAAAGTTGTTCAGGATGCTCAACTTGGTCGATTTGTACCGTCAAAACGCAATTTCCAGAGTTGACTATTAGAAAAACAAGATGGCCGCTCTACTCTTTTCCCTACCCGGGGAATAAACTTTTTAATTTTCGAGCCACCCCGAAAAGCCGGATTAGCGTGATTACTTCTTGCGGATACCCCACCCGAGTGTACCGGTGCTAATTTGAACTCCGCCATTGTTATTTTTTGGCGGTAATCGACGATTTTTGGTCAAATTATGACCTCACTTTTGCACCAAAAAGTTGTAATTCCCAAGGTTTTGCTAATTTTGCATGACTCCTCACAGGAAAGTTGTTCAGGATGCTCAACCTGGTCGATTTGTACTGTCAAAACGCGATTTCCAGAGTTGACTATTAGAAAAACAAGATGGCCGCTCTTCCCTTTTTCCCTACCCGGGGAATAAACTTTTTAATTTTCGAGCCACCCCAAAAAGCCGAATGTTATAGCGGGATTACTTCTTGCGGATACCCCACCCGAGTGTACCGGTGCTAATTTGAACTCCGTCATTGTTATATTTTGGCGGTAATCGACGATTTTTGGTCAAATTATGACGTCACTTTTGCACCAAAAAGTTGTAATTTCCAAGGTTTTGCGAATTTTGCATGACTCCACGCAGGAAAGTTGTTCAGGATGTTCAACCTGGTCGATTTGTACCGTCAAAACGCGATTTCCAGAGTTGACTATTAGAAAAACAAGATGGCCGCTCTTCCCTTTTTCCCTACCCGGGGAATAAACTTTTTAATTTTCGAGCCACCCCAAATAGCCGAATGTAATAGCGTGATTACTTCTTGCGGATACCCCACCCGAGTGTACCGGTGCTAATTTGAACTCCGTCATTGTTATATTTTGGCGGTAATCGACGATTTTTGGTCAAATTATGACGTCAAATTTGCACCACAAAGTTGTAATTCCCAAGGTTTTGCTAATTTTGCATGACTCCTCACAGGAAAGTTGTTCAGGATGCTCAACCTGGTCGATTTGTACCTTCAAAACGCGATTTCCAGAGTTGACTACCAGAAAAACAAGATGGCCGCTCTTCCCTTTTTCCCTACCCGGGGAATAAACTTTTTAATTTTCGAGCCACCCCAAATAGCCGAATGTAATTGCGTGATTGCTTCTTGCGGATACCCCACCCGAGTGTACCGGTGCTAATTTGAACTCCGTCATTGTTATATTTTGGCGGTAATCGACGATTTTTGGTCAAATTATGACGTCAAATTTGCACCACAAAGTTGTAATTCCCAAGGTTTTGCGAATTTTGCATGACTCCTCACAGGAAAGTTGTTCAGGATGCTCAACCTGGTCGATTTGTACCGTCAAAACGCGATTTCCAGAGTTGACTACCAGAAAAACAAGATGGCCGCTCTTCCCTTTTTCCCTACCCGGGGAATAAACTTTTTAATTTTCGAGCCACCCCAAATAGCCGAATGTAATAGCGTGATTACTTCTTGCGGATACCCCACCCGAGTGTAGCGGTGCTAATTTGAACTCCGTCATTGTTATATTTTGGCGGTAATCGACGATTTTTGGTCAAATTATGACGTCACTTTTGCACCAAAAAGTTGTAATTCCCAAGGTTTTGCTAATTTTGCATGACTCCTCACAGGAAAGTTGTTCTGGATGCTCAACCTTGTCGATTTGTACCGTCAAAACGCGATTTCCAGAGTTGACTACCAGAAAAACAAGATGGCCGCTCTTCCCTTTTTCCCTACCCGGGGAATAAACTTTTTAATTTTCGAGCCACCCCAAATAGCCGAATGTAATAGCGTGATTACTTCTTGCGGATACCCCACCCGAGTGTAGCGGTGCTAATTTGAACTCCGCCATTGTTATATTTTGGCGGTAATCGACGATTTTTGGTCAAATTATGACGTCACTTTTGCACCCAAAAGTTGTAATTCCCAAGATTTTGCGAATTTTGCATGACTCGACACAGGAAAGTTGTTCAGGATGCTCAACCTGGTCGATTTGTACCGTCAAAACGCGATTTCCAGAGTTGACTATTAGAAAAACAAAATGGCCGCTCCTCCCTTTTCCCTACCCGGGGGATAAACTTTTTAATTTTCGAGCCACCCCGAAAAGCCGAATTAGCGTAAATACTTCTTGCGGATACCCCACCCGAGTGTACCGGTGCTAATTTGAACTCCGCCATTGTTATTTTTTGGCGGTAATCGACGATTTTTGGTCAAATTATGACGTCACTTTTGCACCAAAAAGTTGCAATTCCCAAGGTTTTGCGAATTTTGCATGACTCCTCACAGGAAAGTTGTTCAGGATGCTCAAAAAGTTGTAATGCCCAAGGTTTTGCGAATTTTGCATGACTCCTCACAGGAAAGTTGTTCAGGATGCTCAACCTGGTCGATTTGTACCGTCAAAACGCGATTTCCAGAGTTGACTATTAGAAAAACGAGATGGCAGCTCTTCCCTTTTCCCTACCCGGGGAATAAACTTTTTAATTTTCGAGCCACCCCTAAAAGCCGAAATAGCGTGATTACTTCTTGCGGATACCCCACCCGAGTGTGCCGATGCTAATTTTAACTCCGCCATTGTTATATTTTGGCGGTAATCGACGATTTTTGGTCAAATTATGACGTCACTTTTGCACCAAAAAGTTGTAATTTCCAAGGTTTTGCGAATTTTGCATGACTCGACACAGGAAAGTTGTTCAGGATGCTCAACTTGGTCGATTTGTACCGTCAAAACGCGATTTCCAGAGTTGACTATTAGAAAAACAAGATGGCCGCTCTTCCCTTTTTCCCTACCCGGGGAATAAACTTTTTAAATTTCGAGTCACCCCGAATAGCCGAATTAGCGTGATTACTTCTTGCGGATACCCCACCCGAGTGTGCCGGTGCTAATTTGAACTCCGCCATTGTTGTATTTTGGCGGTAATCGACGATTTTTGGTCAAATTATGACGTCACTTTTGCACCAAAAAGTTGTAATTCCCAAGGTTTTGCTAATTTTGCATGACTCCTCACAGGAAAGTTGTTCAGGATGCTCAAAAAGTTGTAATGCCCAAGGTTTTGCGAATTTTGCATGACTCCTCACAGGAAAGTTGTTCAGGATGCTCAACCTGGTCGATTTGTACCGTCAAAACGCGATTTCCAGAGTTGACTACTAGAAAAACAAGATGGCCGCTCTTCCCTTTTTCCCTACCCGGGGAATAAACTTTTTAATTTTCGAGCAACCCCAAATAGCCGAATGTAATAGCGTGATTACTTCTTGCGGATACCCCATCACCCGAGTGTACCGGTGCTAATTTGAACTCCGCCATTGTTATATTTTGGCGGTAATCGACGATTTATGGTCAAATTATGACGTCACTTTTGCACCAAAAAGTTGTAATTCCCAAGATTTTGCGAATTTTGCATGACTCGACACAGGAAAGTTGTTCAGGATGCTCAACCTGGTCGATTTGTACCGTCAAAACGCGATTTCCAGGGTTGACTATTAGAAAAACAAAATGGTCGCTCTTCCCTTTTTCCCTACCCGGGGAATAAACTTTTTAATTTTCGAGCCAACCCAAATAGCCGAATGTAATAGCGTGATTACTTCTTGCGGATACCCCACCCGAGTGTACCGGTGCTAATTTGAACTCCGCCATTGTTATATTTTGGCGGTAATCAACGATTGTTGGTCAAATTATGACGTCAAATTTGCACCACAAAGTTGTAATTCCCAAGGGTTTGCGAATTTTCCATGACTCCACATAGAAAAGTTGTTCGGGATGCTAAACTTGGTCGATTTGCACCGTCAAAACGCGATTTCCAGAGTTGACTATTAGAAAAACGAGATGGCAGCTCTTCCCTTTTCCCTACCCGGGGAATAAACTTTTTAATTTTCGAGCCACCCCTAAAAGCCGAATTAGCGTGATTACTTCTTGCGGATACCCCACCCGAGTGTGCCGATGCTAATTTTAACTCCGCCATTGTTATATTTTGGCGGTAATCGACGATTTTTGGTCAAATTATGACGTCACTTTTGCACCAAAAAGTTGTAATTTCCAAGGTTTTGCGAATTTTGCATGACTCGACACAGGAAAGTTGTTCAGGATGCTCAACTTGGTCGATTTGTACCGTCAAAACGCGATTTCCAGAGTTGACTATTAGAAAAACAAGATGGCCGCTCTTCCCTTTTTCCCTACCCGGGGAATAAACTTTTTAAATTTTGAGTCACCCCGAATAGCCGAATTAGCGTGATTACTTCTTGCGGATACCCCACCCGAGTGTGCCGGTGCTAATTTGAACTCCGCCATTGTTGTATTTTGGCGGTAATCGACGATTTTTGGTCAAATTATGACGTCACTTTTGCACCAAAAAGTTGTAATTCCCAAGGTTTTGCTAATTTTGCATGACTCCTCACAGGAAAGTTGTTCAGGATGCTCAACCTGGTCGATTTGTACCGTCAAAACGCGATTTCCAGAGTTGACTATTAAAAAAACAAAATGGCCGCTCCTCCCTTTTCCCTACCCGGGGGATAAATTTTTTAATTTTCGAGCCACCCCGAAAAGCCGAATTAGCGTGAATACTTCTTGCGGATACCCCACCCGAGTGTACCGGTGCTAATTTGAACTCCGTCCTTGTTATATTTTGGCGGTAATCGACGATTTTTGGTCAAATTATGACGTCACTTTTGCACCAAAAAGTTGTAATTCCCAAGGTTTTGCTAATTTTGCATGACTCCTCACAGGAAAGTTGTTCAGGATGCTCAAAAAGTTGTAATGCCCAAGGTTTTGCGAATTTTGCATGACTCCTCACAGGAAAGTTGTTCAGGATGCTCAACCTGGTCGATTTGTACCGTCAAAACGCGATTTCCAGAGTTGACTACTAGAAAAACAAGATGGCCGCTCTTCCCTTTTTCCCTACCCGGGGAATAAACTTTTTAATTTTCGAGCCACCCCAAATAGCCGAATGTAATAGCGTGATTACTTCTTGCGGATACCCCATCACCCGAGTGTACCGGTGCTAATTTGAACTCCGCCATTGTTATATTTTGGCGGTAATCGACGATTTTTGGTCAAATTATGACGTCACTTTTGCACCAAAAAGTTGTAATTCCCAAGGTTTTGCTAATTTTGCATGACTCCTCACAGGAAAGTTGTTCAGGATGCTCAACCTGGTCGATTTGTACCGTCAAAACGCGATTTCCAGAGTTGACTATTAAAAAAACAAAAGCGCCGCTCCTCCCTTTTCCCTACCCGGGGGATAAATTTTTTAATTTTCGAGCCACCCCGAAAAGCCGAATTAGCGTGAATACTTCTTGCGGATACCCCACCAGAGTGTACCGGTGCTAATTTGAACTCCGTCCTTGTTATATTTTGGCGGTAATCGACGATTTTTGGTCAAATTATGACGTCACTTTTTCACCAAAAAGTTGTAATTCCCAAGATTTTGCGAATTTTGCATGACTCGACACAGGAAAGTTGTTCAGGATGCTCAACCTGGACGATTTGTACCGTCAAAACGCGATTTCCAGAGTTGACTATTAGAAAAACAAAATGGTCGCTCTTCCCTTTTTCCCTACCCGGGGAATAAACTTTTTAATTTTCGAGCCACCCCAAATAGCCGAATGTAATAGCGTGATTACTTCTTGCGGATACCCCACCCGAGTGTACCGGTGCTAATTTGAACTCCGCCATTGTTATATTTTGGCGGTAATCGACGATTTATGGTCAAATTATGACGTCACGTTTGCACCAAAAAGTTGTAATTCCCAAGATTTTGCGAATTTTCCATGACTCCACATAGAAAAGTTGTTCGGGATGCTAAACTTGGTCGATTTGCACCGTCAAAACGCGATTTCCAGAGTTGACTATTAGAAAAACGAGATGGCAGCTCTTCCCTTTTCCCTACCCGGGGAATAAACTTTTTAATTTTCCAGCCACCCCTAAAAGCCGAATTAGCGTGATTACTTCTTGCGGATACCCCACCCGAGTGTGCCGATGCTTATTTAAACTCCGCCATTGTTATATTTTGGCGGTAATCGACGATTTTTGGTCAAATTATGACGTCACTTTTGCACCAAAAAGTTGTAATTTCCAAGGTTTTGCGAATTTTGCATGACTCGACACAGGAAAGTTGTTCAGGATGCTCAACTTGGTCGATTTGTACCGTCAAAACGCGATTTCCAGAGTTGACTATTAGAAAAACAAGATGGCCGCTCTTCTCTTTTTCCCTACCCGGGGAATAAACTTTTTAAATTTCGAGTCACCCCGAATAGCCGAATTAGCGTGATTACTTCTTGCGGATACCCCACCCGAGTGTGCCGGTGCTAATTTGAACTCCGCCATTGTTATATTTTGGCGGTAATCGACGATTTTTGGTCAAATTATGACGTCACTTTTGCACCAAAAAGTTGTAATTCCCAAGGTTTTGCGAATTTTGCATGACTCCTCACAGGAAAGTTGTTCAGGATGCTCAACCTGGTCGATTTGTACCGTCAAAACGCGATTTCCAGAGTTGACTATTAGAAAAACAAAATGGCCGCTCCTCCCTTTTCCCTACCCGGGGGATAAATTTTTTAATTTTCGAGCCACCCCGAAAAGCCGAATTAGCGTGAATACTTCTTGCGGATACCCCACCCGAGTGTACCGGTGCTAATTTGAACTCCGTCCTTGTTATATTTTGGCGGTAATCGACGATTTTTGGTCAAATTATGACGTCACTTTTGCACCAAAAAGTTGTAATTCCCAAGGTTTTGCTAATTTTGCATGACTCCTCACAGGAAAGTTGTTCAGGATGCTCAAAAAGTTGTAATTCCCAAGGTTTTGCGAATTTTGCATGACTCCTCACAGGAAAGTTGTTCAGGATGCTCAACCTGGTCGATTTGTACCGTCAAAACGCGATTTCCAGAGTTGACTATTAGAAAAACAAAATGGCCGCTCCTCCCTTTTCCCTACCCGGGGGATAATTTTTTTAATTTTCGAGCCACCCCGAAAAGCCGAATTAGCGTGAATACTTCTTGCGGATACCCCACCCGAGTGTACCGGTGCTAATTTGAACTCCGTCCTTGTTATATTTTGGCGGTAATCGACGATTTTTGGTCAAATTATGACGTCACTTTTGCACCAAAAAGTTGTAATTCCCAAGGTTTTGCTAATTTTGCATGACTCCTCACAGGAAAGTTGTTCAGGATGCTCAAAAAGTTGTAATGCCCAAGGTTTTGCGAATTTTGCATGACTCCTCACAGGAAAGTTGTTCAGGATGCTCAACCTGGTCGATTTGTACCGTCAAAACGCGATTTCCAGAGTTGACTACTAGAAAAACAAGATGGCCGCTCTTCCCTTTTTCCCTACCCGGGGAATAAACTTTTTAATTTTCGAGCCACCCCAAATAGCCGAATGTAATAGCGTGATTACTTCTTGCGGATACCCCATCACCCGAGTGTACCGGTGCTAATTTGAACTCCGCCATTGTTATATTTTGTCGGTAATCGACGATTTATGGTCAAATTATGACGTCACTTTTGCACCAAAAAGTTGTAATTCCCAAGATTTTGCGAATTTTGCATGACTCGACACAGGAAAGTTGTTCAGGATGCTCAACCTGGTCGATTTGTACCGTCAAAACGCGATTTCCAGAGTTGACTATTAGAAAAACAAGATGGCCGCACTTCCCTTTTTCCCTACCCGGGGAATAAACTTTTTAATTTTCGAGCCACCCCAAATAGCCGAATGTAAAAGCGTGATTACTTCTTGCGGATACCCCACCCGAGTGTACCGGTGCTAATTTGAACTCCGTCATTGTTATATTTTGGCGGTAATCGACGATTTTTGGTCAAATTATGACGTCACTTTTGCACCAAAAAGTTGTAATTTCCAAGGTTTTGCGAATTTTGCATGACTCCACACAGGAAAGTTGTTCAGGATGCTAAACTTGGTCGATTTGTACCGTCAAAACGCAATTTCCAGAGTTGACTATTAGAAAAACAAGATGGCCGCTCTACTCTTTTCCCTACCCGGGGAATAAACTTTTTAATTTTCGAGCCACCCCAAAGAGCCGAATATAATAGCGTGATTACTTCTTGCGGATACCCCACCCGAGTGTACCGGTGCTAATTTGAACTCCGTCA
The DNA here is from genome assembly GCF_032118995.1 of Asterias amurensis. Taxonomy (NCBI): domain Eukaryota; kingdom Metazoa; phylum Echinodermata; class Asteroidea; order Forcipulatida; family Asteriidae; genus Asterias; species Asterias amurensis. Next base: position 11,438,279 of record NC_092659.1, read on the forward strand.
TTGTTATATTTTGGCGGTAATCGACGATTTTTGGTCAAATTATGACGTCAGTTTTGCACCAAAAAGTTGTAATTCCCAAGGTTTTGTGAATTTTGCATGACTCGACTCAGGAAAGTTGTTCAGGATGCTCAACTTGGTCGATTTGTACCGTCAAAACGCAGTTTCCAGAGTTGACTATTAGAAAACAAGATGGCCGCTCTACCCTTTTCCCTACCCGGGGAATAAACTTTTTAATTTTCGAGCCACCCCGAAAAGCCGAATTAGCGTGTTTACTTCTTGCGGATACCCCACCCGAGTGTAACGGTGCTAATTTGAACTCCGTCGTTGTTATATTTTGGCGGTAATCGACGAATTTTGGTCAAATTATGACGTCACTTTTGCACCAAAAAGTTGTAATTCCCAAGGTTTTGCGAATTTTGCATGACTCCTCACAGGAAAGTTGTTCAGGATGCTCAACCTGGTCGATTTGTTCCGTCAAAATGCGATTTCCAGAGTTGACTATTAGAAAAACAAAATGGCCGCTCCTCCCTTTTCCCTACCCGGGGAATAAACTTTTTAATTTCCGAGTTCCGAAAAGCCGAATTAGCGTGAATACTTCTTGCGGATACCCCACCCGAGTGTACCGGTGCTAATTTGAACTCCGCCAATGTTATTTTTTGGCGGTAATCGACGATTTTTGGTCAAATTATGACGTCACTTTTGCACCAAAAAGTTGTAATTCCCAAGGTTTTGCTAATTTTGCATGACTCCTCACAGGAAAGTTGTTCAGGATGCTAAACTTGGTCGATTTGTACCGTCAAAACGCAATTTCCAGAGTTGACTATTAGAAAAACAAGATGGCCGCTCTACTCTTTTCCCTACCCGGGGAATAAACTTTTTAATTTTCGAGCCACCCCAAAGAGCCGAATATAATAGCGTGATTACTTCTTGCGGATACCCCACCCGAGTGTACCGGTGCTAATTTGAACTCCGTCATTGTTATATTTTGGCGGTAATCGACGATTTTTGGTCAAATTATGACGTCAGTTTTGCACCAAAAAGTTGTAATTCCCAAGGTTTTGTGAATTTTGCATGACTCGACTCAGGAAAGTTGTTCAGGATGCTCAACTTGGTCGATTTGTACCGTCAAAACGCAGTTTCCAGAGTTGACTATTAGAAAACAAGATGGCCGCTCTACCCTTTTCCCTACCCGGGGAATAAACTTTTTAATTTTCGAGCCACCCCGAAAAGCCGAATTAGCGTGTTTACTTCTTGCGGATACCCCACCCGAGTGTAACGGTGCTAATTTGAACTCCGTCGTTGTTATATTTTGGCGGTAATCGACGAATTTTGGTCAAATTATGACGTCACTTTTGCACCAAAAAGTTGTAATTCCCAAGGTTTTGCGAATTTTGCATGACTCCTCACAGGAAAGTTGTTCAGGATGCTCAACCTGGTCGATTTGTTCCGTCAAAATGCGATTTCCAGAGTTGACTATTAGAAAAACAAAATGGCCGCTCCTCCCTTTTCCCTACCCGGGGAATAAACTTTTTAATTTCCGAGTTCCGAAAAGCCGAATTAGCGTGAATACTTCTTGCGGATACCCCACCCGAGTGTACCGGTGCTAATTTGAACTCCGCCAATGTTATTTTTTGGCGGTAATCGACGATTTTTGGTCAAATTATGACGTCACTTTTGCACCAAAAAGTTGTAATTCCCAAGGTTTTGCTAATTTTGCATGACTCCTCACAGGAAAGTTGTTCAGGATGCTCAAAAAGTTGTAATGCCCAAGGTTTTGCGAATTTTGCATGACTCCTCACAGGAAAGTTGTTCAGGATGCTCAACCTGGTCGATTTGTACCGTCAAAACGCGATTTCCAGAGTTGACTACTAGAAAAACAAGATGGCCGCTCTTCCCTTTTTCCCTACCCGGGGAATAAACTTTTTAATTTTCGAGCCACCCCAAATAGCCGAATGTAATAGCGTGATTACTTCTTGCGGATACCCCATCACCCGAGTGTACCGGTGCTAATTTGAACTCCGCCATTGTTATATTTTGTCGGTAATCGACGATTTATGGTCAAATTATGACGTCACTTTTGCACCAAAAAGTTGTAATTCCCAAGATTTTGCGAATTTTGCATGACTCGACACAGGAAAGTTGTTCAGGATGCTCAACCTGGTCGATTTGTACCGTCAAAACGCGATTTCCAGAGTTGACTATTAGAAAAACAAGATGGCCGCACTTCCCTTTTTCCCTACCCGGGGAATAAACTTTTTAATTTTCGAGCCACCCCAAATAGCCGAATGTAATAGCGTGATTACTTCTTGCGGATACCCCACCCGAGTGTACCGGTGCTAATTTGAACTCCGTCATTGTTATATTTTGGCGGTAATCGACGATTTTTGGTCAAATTATGACGTCACTTTTGCACCAAAAAGTTGTAATTTCCAAGGTTTTGCGAATTTTGCATGACTCCACATAGGAAAGTTGTTCAGGATGCTAAACTTGGTCGATTTGTACCGTTAAAACGCAATTTCCAGAGTTGACTATTAGAATACAAGATGGCCGCTCTACCCCGTAATTCACAGCCATGGCAGCCGCGTCAATGTCGCACCATGGAGGAAAAATGGTCAAACCAATAGTTTAGCATGTGTGACTGAGTTGTGAGAGTACGTACATGTACTACGACGAGTTTACATGTAATTTTGTATATCTATTCACTCGGTGCATAGATGGGGGTGGGGATTTGAATTGAGTGTCCAGGGGTCGATTTCAGAACGAGTTAGGTAGGAGATTAGCCCTGGCGTCCTTACACTTTCGTTTTGTACTACAGTGACGTCCTGGACATCAGGGTACATTTCTGGGGCGGAAAATTTTCACAGCTTCATAACTCAAACCTACAAGAAAGCACCGAATTCAACAGATTCACATTATACGGCAGCATATATTTTTCTGCGGTGGGTTTTGATCGTCATATATTCTTCACAAATCCGTCATTTTCATGAAATAATGCAGCTCCAAGCGTTAAGGAATTCCCATTTTTATTCGTACTCTCACAGTCTGCCGTGTGTACGCAAGACGCACAAATTTTGAATTGTGTTGTTAACGCTGTGCAGTTAAGATACGGTGACCAAAAATTTATGCGTCTAAGCTTGCATCGTGCGTCTTGCACGCGCATGTATACACGTACGCACGACAACAGACAACACTGAGAAAACAATTGAAACAGGAATTTTTTAACATTGGAAGCTGCATTATTTCACAAAAATGACGGATTTGTGAGGAAAATATGAGGACCAAAACCCACCGCAGAAAAATGTATGCCGCCATGGAATGTGAATCTGTTGAAATTAGTGGCTTGTTGCAGGTAAGATTTAAGTTATGAAGCTGTGAAATTTTTCCGCCCCAGAAACGGGCCTCAATAGGTAGGACTCTGTTCCTGTGTACAGAGAAAGAGTCCTATATAGGGCGAGGTAGGAGATATACATGTTGCATGGATAGTCCTAAGTTAGGACGAGTAACTGGTCCTAACTCGAGATAAGACTAGTCCTAACTCTTTGTGATATCCACCCCTGCGTCCTAATGACTCGGCATGATTTACTTTTATACTACAATTAAAAGAGTTGTTTATCTGGCTGGGAATTGAAGGGGAGGGCTTTTGTAGAAATTGTAGAAGTACATTTTAAAAATAGTACAGATTTATTAAATGTTTTTTGTATGTTTTTAACAGTTTACCCAAAATATTGTTTTACCCAAGTCAACTCGTACCCAAGTCGACCCGAATTCTTTCAAAGAAGTGTGACCTTTCAAACAATCAAAAAAAAAAAAATTGTCGAGAAGAGAACTAATAAGTGATATCAATGGTTATCAATTTCTTGTTGAAGGTACAATGTGAGCAGATGCCAGGACTTGGCGTAAACATCTTGGAGACCTCATCAAACCCGGCACCTCCAAGTCCACATCATCCACCTCCGCAAAGCTCTTGCCAAGCTGGTGTGTTTGTACCAACTGTAGGGAGATGCAAAACCTGAGAGGAGAGGTTATGCTGCCAACAAAGGCCGGATGAACATGACCGCTTCTCAAACTTGGCAGTAAGGGACTGATTATTTCATACTAATGGCATGTATGTATAACAATATACACATGTACTGTCAAAGCAGTCGAGTTTTGTTACATGATATTTTGATCTGTCCCCCCCCCCCCTCAAAAAAAGGAAAAAAAGTAAATGTGTAAACAAACATTTAATAAGGAAACATAAATTTAAGCTTTCATTTATTGTAATTACTTCTAAACAGCCTCCTTCGCCAACGTTGCATTACCAAAACACTTCGCGCTGAACAGCCACATCCCAAATTTTAATAACCTCATGTCTTTGACCAGCAGCCGACATCACGAAACTTTACGCAACTGCGTAAGTCCACATGTGCAATATTTATGGAGCAACTTGCGCCATAAATGTTGAGCAAGTGGACTCACGCAGTTGCGTAAAGTTTCGTGCAATCGGCTGCAGGAAGGTAATATTTGCAAAAATGTCACTTTATTGAATCAACATCAAGTGCATGGGTTTTATATTCCATATACATGTACAAAAAAAAATAACCAATTTGTATTTTGTAAATTGTTTCAAAATTGTTTGTGTTTATATTTGAAAAAGTCTTGAGGCACCTTGTTCTGGACCACCATAAGACATGACATCACCGGAAGGACATGTACACCAGGGGAGCATGATGTACACAACAAAATGACTTAAGTATATTTTTAATGCCCAAAGGAGTCTAAAACTGAAAAAAATTAATTGAAAATCGGTTATGTAGTTCTTGAGACATTGTCCCACTTCCGGTTGAGACAAAAGAAGAAGTCAACTTGGGGTCAAGGTTTTTCAAAGTTTATTTTAATGCCCAAGGAGTCTATCACTGAACAAAGATTGAAAATCGATTGTGTAGTTCTTGAGATATGGTCCCACTTCCGGTTGACCTGGAAGTAGAGGTCAACTTGGATTCACGGTTTTTCAAAATTTAGTTTTAATACCTAACGATTCTAAACCTGAAAAAAGATTGAAAATCAGTGGAGTAGTACTTGAATAATGGTCCCACTTCCAGTTGACCCGGAAGTAGAGGTCAACTTGAGGTCATGGTTTTTCAAAATTCATCTCTAATCCCCAAGGAGTCTATAACTACAAACAGTCTAAAGATCGGGTGTGTACTTCTTGAGATATGGTCCCACTTCCGATTGACCCAGAAGTAATGGTCAACTTGAGGTCACGGTTATTCAAAATTAATCTCCAATCCCAAAGAAGTCTATAACTACAAACAGGTTAAAAATTTGCCATGTACTTCTTGAAATATGGTGCTACAAAGATTTCCTAATTAAATATGCAAATAAGGGTCTCGTGGTTAATTAACTAAGAATTTTACAAAAATTTACATTTAGAGTAAAGCTGTGTGTTCTAAGCTTCAATGCTTTTGACCTTATGGTTTAGGAGATTAGGCTTAAACAAACATTGTGTACACATGCTAGGGGGTTTCAGGCGGAAACAAAGAATAACTAGACATTAGGTGTTTGTGAACAAACACAAAGCTGTTCCGTGTTCTTTTGCTTGGATTATGTGCTAAATGACCAAGGAGTCTATAACCGAAAAAAAAGGTTTGAATAGTATCTTAAGTTATGGTGCCACTTCCGGTTGACCCGGAAGTAGAGGTCGACATGGGGTTACGGTAACCTAAGGCTAATCTCCAATGCCAAAGGAGTCTGCAACTGAAAAAAGTTTGAAAATCGATATTGTCCCACTTTGGGTTGACCCGGAAGTAGAAGTCAATTTGAGGTCACGTTTTTTTGAAATTTATTTCCAATCCCCACTACCAACAGTCTAAAAATCGGCTGTTAATTCTTGAGATATGGTCCCACTTTCGGTTGACCCGGAAGTAGAGGTCAACTTTAGGTCATGGTTTTCAAAGTTTATTTTTAACGCCTTAGGGTCTAAAACTGAAAAAAGTTAGAAAATCGGTTGTAATGTATAGTACTTGAGATATGGTCCCACTTCCGGTAGACCCGGAAGTAGAGGTCAACTTGAGGTAACGTTTTTTCTTCAATCCCCATAGAGGTTATAACTATCCCCATAATAGGTCTATAAAATGACCGTGTACTTCTTGAGGTATGGTGCTACAAAGATTTCCCAAACAAATATGCAAATATGGGTCACATGGTTAATTAATTACGAATTTTACCATTTTTTTTGGTCTGTGGTTTGATGTTTGATCTAGCACAAGTTGATTTCACAGAACTCTTAACCACCAAACTCAGCGCTTATGATTATGATTTTTCACTTCCTGTGTTTTTAAACATCATCGTGTCATGCATGCACACAGGTTATGTTGAGAAAAGGAAAAGGCAACAATATCGATATAAAGATAAGAATAAAACTTAAATATTACAAAAAAGAAATATTTTATAATTTAAAGTAAAAAGAAGAAGCAAAACTATATTTTTAAAAAAAATTAAATTGTTTTCGCAGACAACAAATTAAATTTGCTAAATAATATTTTTTATTTTTTATTTTGTTAAACTGTGAACATCTCATGTGCAGCTGCTGGTCAGTTGAAACTTCATCAAATTGCTTTGTAAACCTTAGTGTTTTTATTTTTTATTTTTGTTTGACTTTTTAAGTTATCTGTTCTTGTGTTTGTTCGTTGGGGTGTTTGTTGGTGTGTTTGTGTTTAAGTTATTGTTGGTGTTTGTGTTGTTTATTTTTTGTTTGTTTCTTTGTTTGTTTGTTTCTTTGTTCTTTGTTTCTTAATTGTCTCTTTGTTTCTTAATTGTTTCTTTGTTTGTTTGTTTGTTGTACTTAACTTGGGTTTCGTGTGTTGTTCTGTTTGTGCATTCTTACTACATGTGTTTGTTTTAATGTCGGATGTGTGTTTGTGTACTTGTTGGAATTCCCTGGTCTGTTGATGTGGGTTTCGGTGTACTGTTTTTGTCTACTTATAATGATGTTTTTATCAATACTGTGTAATTTTTAATGTTATATTTTCTTATATTTATATTCATATTTAAATTTATATTTTTACATAGTTTTTAACGATTCCTGTAAGTGGCGGCTTTCCGCTGTTAATAAATAAATAAAAATAAAATATAAATAAATATATTTTTAGTTTTGGGGGATAAAAAAATAATGATTTCGGACGGAGACACAAACTCGGATGTCTAGTTGCGACTGATGACCACTAGGCTAGAGGGCACTATGCAAAAATAGCGGGTTTTTACACACTACATGTATATAGTGTACATGTAGTCTTTAGCGTCCGGACGTGTGTGCATCAACAGAGGAAATTGTGATCCGGCGAAATAATTCTCGTTTCATGATTTTGCGACCATTGTCACTAAATATAAACTACCCACGCCTATAACTATTAGGTAGGGTTGAAATGTAGTATTAGATGCCTTTAGGGTTTTTTGGTGTCAAGGTGCTGTTTTCGCAGCGAAAGTTTCACAGGAGCTGAGCACAAGTCAACTGAAGCAAATTATTTGTTGTGAATATTATGTGTCGTCAAAATTCATTGCATTCGCATTAGCAGGAATTAATAAATACTTTGTACAGTTTCCAGTCTATGATTGGTCAAAACCCTATCACGTGGAGATGTATCATCACATGATAAGGACCGGCTTTGGAAAACAGCGAATAAATGGCCCCTAAACCAGCATACGTTGTGTACAAATAGTTTGCGCTTTGCACTGTATCGCGTGCTTATTCATCATAGTTTCGTAGCAACTTCGCACACATGTGCGTACGCGCAAAACTAAACCCAACGGATACGGCCCTGGGCCAGTTATCTGAATTATGTCACTTGTTCGGAAATTATTTGCTTATTCTGAATTTTTTTTTTTCATTTTGCAACCATTTTGCCTTTCGCTCATCTTTCATTCGTAACCAGGGCCCAATTTCATGGCTCTGCTTACCGCCAAGATCTGCGCTTACGATCGCGATTCCCCGCTTACGTGCAAGCGCCGAATTTCTGCGCTTGCCTTGTAAGCGTAGAATGCCTTGTAACGTGAAGTACTAACGCACAAAAGCCCAAATTTGCCACTAACCCGTGAAATACGCTTGCCGTAAGCACAGAATTCTCTGCCTCCGTAAGCGCCGATTCTGTGCTTACGGAAAGCAGAGCCACGAAATTAGGCCCAGTACTCTCGTCAATAAAGAATGTGAAAATTTTTAACTAATAGTAAGAATATTAAAACAGTATTTATCTTCTAACTTAACACGCGCACTCGTGGAATACGGAAAAGTATAGCACTTCTGCGTCCCATATCCAACTCGACTGAATTTATCTTCCAGTCTCACCTGCATGGTATAATGGTATAAGCCCGTTGAATCAGCGCACGGTTGACTGACGCACGATTGACTGACGACTTGGTAGCTGGTTGATGGAAAGACCGTTGATGTAGCTAACGGTCGGTGTGGGTGGGTTTCCGATAAATGCTGTGGTGGAGGGTGCCGTCTTGGTTTCTTGTGATGAGAACATCCAGAAAAGGTAACTTTACGGAATGTTCTTGCTCCATAGTGAACTTGATACTGGAGTGTTGTTGGTTGAGGTACTACAGAAAAAACCCTAGGCCCCCAACCATTAGACTGCTTTGGGTCATCTATACCCTCAGTCACCTAGGCCCCACACCCTCACTATCCCCTGTGGTTGTTCCTACTGACACGGTTCAGTGAGCACACACCCCCCACACAACACCCAAGGTTCCACAGCTATAACCATGATGCTTCGTAATAAATCGAAGAACCAACATCCTCCATACCTACACCTATGCGCGAAGACAAAATCAGGAATGTTATATTTTTCCGGAAAGACGCTTCTCATGAGCCAAAACTTTGGGGAAAAAGAACATGTTGTACTGATTGTTTAATGTAGTGTACATGTTTCTTTTTGTAAAAAAAAGGTAAAATGTATGCATTATATTATTGATTTTGTGGAGATTCCCGGGGGTTTCGAACTGCAGACCATCTGGGTATAAGCACCCACGGTAAACCGCGGCCCAATCGATCTGGTGTTAACAAGATTGCCTAATTAAATATTCATGTCATTAAAACTCAGCTAACAGATTAAGAAACTAAACAACACCAAGTTTAGTGATTAAGTCATGTGCTAAGCTTCGATTCCATATATGACTCAAGTCTGTTATTTCTACCATTTCTAAGATTACGAATAAACAAAAATCGAGCGTTAAACCTAAGGCGTTTTGGCGGAAACCAAGAACGTTTCTAAAACCTTTTTTTAAAACTTGAAGAAAACAATACCTGTTCCGACGATAGGTCGGAACAGCTAATAATAAAAACAATAAAAACCTGTTCCAATGGTAGGTCAGAACATCTAAAAACAACCAAAAACAAGTTTACATGTATTATATAAATTTATATAGAACCAACAGTATGAAGGCAACAAATTTTAACACAATTTTAGAAAGAAAATATGAATTTCTTAGTTTTACCCAAAAACATGTACCTAAAGGAGTAAAACTTGAAATTGGCAAAACCTTATGTTTTATTACTTGAAATTGTAATTAGTTTGTTTTAAATAGTTTGGGTTTACAAAAAAGTGACTGGTGCAGTACTTGAACATTGGCGGTTAATATCTTTAACTGCCGTGTGGCCAAAGATGAAAGCTGCAGCCAGGGGTTTTTAAAATTATGTCCATTATGTAGACAAGAAATCAGAAGGAGTATAAAGGCTACACTATTAAAAATAGGGTGCAAGGGATTGGAAGTAGCGACAGCAAAAAAGGTAACATAACTGTTGTAAAAGTACCTATAATTTTAAACTTTTTACTCATATTTTAAAATGAAAATACCAGGAGATGGACAATTTTATTACAGTGATTTTGCACCATGTATGTTACAATCGGTCGAGTATTGTTGTCATGGTATGCGCCGACAGGTGAAAAGTGCCCATTTCCAATGTTGCAGTACATGTAACTACTATTGACACGATTGATCTCTCCTCGATTCAGCGTGGGGCTAATATGGTAGAAATTTTGAAAAGCTGTTCTTGTCAATAGGAGTCACTGCAACAATTGAAATGGGCACTTTTCACCGGGACAACAATACTCGACCAATTATAACAAAAGAGGTGTCAAAATCACCATAATAAAATTTTCCGCCTCTTGGTATTTCCTTTTTAGAATACGAGTAACAATTTAAATTTTTTAGGTGCTTTAACAACAGCCGCGTTACTTTTTTTCCTGTCTTTTTTTCAAATGTACATGATTATTGTTTAATTTGACAAGAGATGAAGCAAAGTTAAATAAATTTGCTGCACAGTTTAAAAAAATTCGTATAAATATAACATTTTTAAATTGTAATTTTTGGGGTCACTTGCACTTTTGTTGCATTTGTTGTCGAAGAACACAAAGAAAATGATTCTTACAAAATAAGTGAACCATTCATGTTCCTCTATAGCATACATTTGGTTGCTAATTCGCCACAAAAGAATCTCTGAAAACGAATTGAATGACCGGAATGCACGCTGCAAACAGCTATTTAATTTGAATGTTGGTCAAAGTGGATTGTCAACTGTTACAAAGCAGAAGCAAGAGATTATTTACTTCCACATTAAGAGAATGTTACAAAATTGGTAAGAAACAAAAATCAAGAAGATCACAAATTTACATAAAACCTACACAGTCTAATGATGATGATAGTAGTAAACATCCCTTGAAATATTTTTGTCTGAATTGAAATGTCATATTTGATGAGAAAGTTTATTTCGGAGTTTATAGCTCAGTGAGCGTTTATTTTCTCAATTTTTTGGGGGCATCGATGCAATGCAAAATTTGTAATCGGTTTTTCACAATTCTCTCATGACCCAGATGGCCGATCGATCAAGAACTTCCACATGTTTGTCAATTTATGTATATGGTGGATTACATTAAGTGCTTACCCTGACAGCAACTTTTTTGCTAGCAAAACCAATTCTGTAAAATGTTCCTTTAAGTGAAATATTAGCCCTTATTTTTGAACAAAATAGAATGACCTCACACTCAAATTGACCGATTTTGGCCCATAACATAGAGGAAAAACCCATCCCATGAAGGATTTCAGACAAGACATATCCTGAGGTTATTCACCAATATTGACAACTTACCAATGATTTACAAATCTTTTATACTTAAATAGTTATTGAAGGGTTACATACGATTATTGTTATCTGGAAACCTGTTCGTGCATTCTTTGTTCAGCCTTTTGACCACTCTAAAACATACCAGCCTTCTTTTGGTCTTTCTTGTTGCCTGATCTTTCGAAGAACATAAAATCCTGAAAAACAAAACAATGTTTCGTCATTTCCCCCTTCAAGGCACTGGACACTATTGGTATTTACTCCATCTTAGTATACAATCAATCTTAAGCTTACTTGGTAATGAGCAATGGAGAGCAGTTGATAGTACATACATGTATAACCATGTGAAGTTTGGTGCTTCTCATGTGGGGACACTACCTTTTTAGTTGCTCCCCTTTTGTGGGTCGTCTGGTCTTATTGAACCAACATGCTTTTTTGAAACTGCCTGACTACAGCCTACAGACACACCCAGCATAAGAAAGAGACTTGCAGCAAAGGTGGCGTAAGAAACTGATTAAAAAAATCAAGATTTAGAACTCCACTTCCATCATGAAATGTGCAAAGCATCAGAAACAAATCCGATGAGCTGAGAGCCAATAATCAATATCTTTAAGAATACCGCAATTCAAACCTGATATGCCTGACCAAAACCTGCTTATATAACTGAACGACCCCAACTCATCAGTCAACATAAACGGACAAACCTTCCTTAGAATGGACAGAAGCAAAGCTTCAATAAAAAGCTAAGGGCGGAGGAGTGTGTATGTATGTTTGTCACCAATAAGTATTGCATCCCTTCACACTTGACCGTCAAGCACAAAATCTGCACACTAGACATCGTACTTACGGCCTTACGACCCGTGGGGTCTACTTACGGCCATATATTTGCCAAGGGAGATAAACCACTTAATGGTGTTTGCCATGTACATTCCCCTTTCAGCAGACACAAAAAAGCAGCCAACATCATTCAAGAAATTGTTTCTCAAGCAGAAACCAAGTCACCCGATGCCGCCAAGTTTATTCTAGGAGATTTGAACTCGTGCTGTTTAGCTGATACTTTGCCTACTTTTCACCAGTATGTAAACTGCCCCACCTGCCTGCTTAAAGCCATTGGACACTTTCGGTAAACAGTATTGTCCAAAGGCCCACAATTCATGTATTGGTAGATGAATCCCAATATGTTCACGATCTGAACTGGTTTTTTTTTATAGAAGGTTTGATAAATTTGGTTTTACTCTTCAATAGAATGAAATAGTTTACAATATGCCGGAAAACCTTATTAGCAATACTAGGCCTAACATTCAAATCTCTGAGCTGGAAGTCAAAAACTTGTTTAAGAAACTCCCAACAAATGGGCCCGACTTCATCACTTCTAAAGTGCTAAAGACAAACTTCCCAATTAATAACACCCAGGAGAAACAAGGTGATCATTTTACACTTCTGCATCTCAGAAATCTTCTTTTTCAGACTTCCTTAATGAATTTTCGTTGATGCTTGATGAACGAATTTTCAGATTTTCACCCATTGTTACAATCATTGCGCCTTGACAGCGTATCTGCGCCCAATACGAGAAGATTCAATGACTTACTCTCAGGACATGATCTCTCACAGCACATTACATCACGAACGCATGAGAAAGGACACATTCTGGATGTTTTTATTACCCGTAAGTCAGACAACCAGGTTCATTCCAATCTTCAGGTTGTACCGGGGTCATCTGACCACTCAGCTGTTACCTGCCATATACATTTACAGAAACGTCAACAAACTGTGAGAACATCAGTTCTTAAGAACATTACAACTATTGACAGATATTGCTAATAACGTACAGCTCTGCAATATCCAGCCAGCCTTTTCTGACAGTGTTGACACTGTTGTCAATCACTATAACCTCACCCTCGGCAACCTCCTAGAGAAACACGCTTCACCTAAGACACGCCGCATCCCGAAACGTCTAAACTCACAATGGTACAACCACGAGATTGCTGTTGAGAAGCAGAAGTGCAGACGACTCGAACGGAAGTGGCGCTCCAACTGCAGACTGGAAATTGATCCGGAACTTTTCTGTCACCAACGACAACTCCTGAATTCGCTTGTTCATAAAGCAAAAAAGCTTATTATGTCAGTGTTTAGGACTGTGGCAATGATTCCTAACGATTTTTTGCCGTTGCCAATCGTCTCGTGAATCGCGAGAAGACAGGTTCTCTTCCACAGCTCCACTGGCACAGCTCTTAAGTCATTTTTTTATTAAGAAGATTGATAACATTTGCAGTAGTCACTCCTCAAATGCAACTCAATCCCCACCTCGGCAGAGTCAAGCCACAATAGACTCTTTTGCGTTGACTTCTTCACAGGAAATTGAGTCGCTTCTTCGTAAAACCCCTAAAAAATGTTGGTCTTTGGACTCCATTCCTACGAAATTGATTAAAGACTATGCTACTACCTTTGCACCATTCATCACCAAAATAGTCACCTGAGTCTTCAACAGGCAGTTGTTCCTGCTGCTCTGAAACTGGCTCATATATTCATCTGCTGCTCAAAAAGCCATCCCTTGATTCAAATCAACTCCAGAACTACAGCCCAGTCTCCATTTTACCTTATTTAACCAAGGTCCTTAAACGCATCGTCTTCTCAAGACTTTTGGAATATCTGAAGGAACATGACCTGTCAATCATCAGTCTGCACAGCCTCAAGGCGTGTATTATTGGTACTGCATGTGTAGTATGTACTGCGATTTAGGTTAGTTGATCGCTGAGGCCTTAGATCAAGACTAGTTCTTGGAAGTGGTTGAGTTGACAACGAGTTTACGGCAGATATTATTTTATATATTTTCTCTGGCCAGATGATTTACAGAGCGCCGGAAATCTTTTTCAAAACTTATATTTTCTCCGGCCAGATGAGTTACGGAGCGCAGGAATTTTTTTTTTTTTCCCAGCCAGATAACACAGAGCGCCGGAAAAAAATCGGGTAAAATTTGAAAAAGCCAGAATTCCGGCAAAAGCCAGAAAACTGGCATCCATGGTAATACGCAAGTATTTATCTCAATCAGCAACTGAAAAGATTGTTCATGCTCTTATTTCATCACGTTTAGATTTTTGTAATGCTCTTCTCTATAAATTACCCAACACTCAGCTTGCCAAATTGCAAAGATTACAAAACACTGCTGCCCAAACTGTTACTTTGTCTAAATGTAGAAATCGCATAACACTGGTACTTTAATCTCTTTATTGGCTTATTTGTCGTGCCCTTGCAGACGGGAGAAATAACGCGTCTTAGACGTTCGCCCTTCGGGCCGATGTTGCTACAGTCAAAATCCTTGCAAACTGGTCCAGAACGGTACGCAGCCCGTTGTCTAGACAATGGATGGCAGATACCATCATGTCTGCCGGAACTGCCAAGTCCTCAACACCCGCTAGCATCAGGTACTAGGATAGGAGCCAGAAGGACAATGTGCGCATGCCAAAGCATGACGCGTGAGTCCATCTTCCTGACTACCTCTTCTATCTTCCCTTGGGCTTTGTACACTATGTATGTGTACATTCGCTGTACACGTATTACATACATGTACAGCTATGCACTGTGTATGGGGGTGCACTGGCGAAATTCAGTGATGGGGACTTGGATTTTACAGGTTGCGGCTGGCTGTAGCGCCTTGATAAAGGCTACCTTACCCATATTCCACAAAACAGAAGGTGTACGTTTGGTATCACTCTTAAAACTAATTGCAATAAAAGCATTTTGGGTTAAGACCCAACAGCAGCTAGTATTAAAAACTTTGAGAAACATCTAAAAAGAGATACCAGAAAGAGCAACCGAAATAATTTTCACATGTTAGTTCTTATGTACTGTACATGTCAGAGCTGGACGCTGAGTCCACACAGCAAGACCTTGGCAAAGTCATTGTCAGTAGTGCTGGGCGAATAGCGAAATTTTGTTATTCGGATATCGCTGGCCAACTACATGTATCCGAAATTAACCGGATGTTTGAATAGTTTTTTCGCCGCTAGAGGGCGCTATTAATTTTTTACAATTATTATTAAAAAAAATTGTCGCTAGAGGGCGCTGTTCGTTTGTAAATGAGATCTTATGGGCGGATTGATATAAGTTTTAGACTGTCATTCTGTTCATTAATAAAAATGACCGGATCTAATTTAAAGATAGCCATTTGATCGTGATTGACTCTACGTAAAGAAAAACTTTTGTAATCTTTGAACAAATTACGTCAGAAATGTCATTGTTTTAACTCTTCACGAATGTGAGCATAGTTAAATACTTAATTTATGCTGTTTTATGCTGTCTTAATAGAAGTTTCATAAGGATTCAGACAAAACATTCATATAAGTTGTCGCCCGACGTCTGCGGATATTCGGATATAAAAGAATATCCGGTTACTTGGTTGTAATTACAGAACTATCCGTTTATAAATAGCTATTTGCGCCCTATGCGGATATCCGGTTAAGAAAAAAAGGCATTCGCGGTTACGGATAAGAAAACCTATTCGCCATTAACCGGATATTCAAATAATTCGCCCAGGCCTAAAACAGCCTAGCAAGTGGAAAAGCTCTTTAGGAAATGACAGCATCCCAGCTGAAATTCTTAAATGTGGGAAGGAAACCCTGCTTCCTCACCTACACCATCTACTCATACAGTGCTGGATCTTCTTTTCCTTGCTCCTGACGTATGCTTTTGGGACTGCAGATGAAGGGGTTCACTTGCACACAAGATCTGATGGTGGACTTTTTAACCTTGCCCGTCTACGTGCAAAAACAAAGGTGCGCAAAGTCCTTATGGCATCTTCTTTATTATGTGGACCATTTGTAAGTCTAAAATTCAGACCCTGATATTTTCATAAGTGAAAGCTATTTTGTTGATTTTTACATTGTAGTAAACTAAGAGGTACCTAGCAAGATATTATACACAATTTTGACAGCCCAGGCCTTTCAAATAAATCAAGGTAGAAGATTTTGAGTCCCTAACTTCAGCATTTTTGACAGACCTCAACAACCTGTTAGATAATTGAGGTATTTAAATGATAAAAATTTCATATTTGCAGGGGCATTTATTTAACTTTTGAATGCGCAGGTGGTGGGGGATGCTGACAAATAATTTAACAGCAAAAGACAATCAAAGTCAAAATTAAAAAAAAAAAAAAAAAAAAAACGCTAATTTTCTTTGCGTCTTTTTTTTTCGTGCGTCTTTTTTTTCCGTAAAAAATATCAACAATAAGAGACACGTGAGTTAACCAGTTTTGAAGACATTCAATAAGCTCGAAAAAAATACAAAGAAAACACGTTTAAATAATAGTTATTTTGTGACAATGATTGCTGCGATACCTGGTCAACTATTAGAGTAATCAGTTTTTCAAATCTCCAGCGATGTATTTTTTTCTTGTCTGTCATTGACTTCCGCGCGACGTTCATGAATTTTCTGATCGCCCTGTAAGATGACCTTTGACACGAGACGTACCCCCTCAAACGTCTGCTTGTAGCCAGGCACCCTCAGTGTTTTTACGGAACGCGCGATCAGCTCATGTTTTTCTGCGCGATCTTATACTTGGGCAAAATAATTCTGTCAAGAAAATGACGTCGGCATTTACTGCCGTTAGACAATCCATCGGACAGCTCCAGATGAAAATCCAAAACGTATTTCAGATGATTTACAACGGAAATACTTTCTTCAGAACGATAGTTTTTGGAAACTAAATCAACTTCCATTCAGGTACGTTTGATGTGGATTGCGCGAAGGTAATAAAGTCTGGAACGTCATTTTGCATTTAAGTCCGTCCATTTTCTGGAACGTCATGCAAGTCTGTCATTTTTTGGTGATCGTCACTTAAAATCTGTCAAAAATTACGTTCGAAACTGACTTTTTTTACCTAAAAAAAAAAAAACGTGGACGCTTGACAAAGTTTTTATTTTTGATAGATATTAGGTATGAGAGGCTGCAACAATCAGCAAAATTACAGTAGTCTTGTGCCAGAAAAAAAATAATTACAGACAATATTTGCTTCGTTTTTCTGTCAACCTTATGCCCTCCTCTGGCAGGCTTAAATTTTCTGTGTTTGGTGTTTTGTAGATTTTTTACTGATTTTATTTGAAAGTACATCTGTTGGACCTCATTATAGTAAACAATGAATGTTCCTTGTGATTTACTTCAGCTAGTTTTGAACTAAATATATATATCCCCAGGTTTCACTGCTGCAGACTCTACACTTTTAAAATGATCACAACACAATTAAAATTAACTGATCTGTCCTTATATGAACATTTTAATAAACCTTAATATGTATACAATTATTTGAAATATCTGAAAAGGTCAAAAATAATTTTTTGAAAAATGACATTTGAGGTTGTAAAATGGTCCATATTTCAAAGAAGATGCCTTATTAACATGCTGCTGTTTGCTCATGATGTGGCAATTGTTGCCCACTCTGAGCATGAACTCCAATCACTCATGGACCGCTTCTCACTTGCTTGTGAGGAGTTTTATTTGGCCATAAGCCTGAAGAAAACAACAGTGATGGGCCAAAACACCCCTGCACTACCCACCATCTCCATAGGCAACTACAACCTCGAGGTCATTGAGAAGTTCTGTTACCTTGGCTCAACCGTCACCAATACCTTGTCACTTGATGCAGAGTTGAACATCCGTATCGGCAAAGCATCAACCACCTTTGGCATGCTGACCAAGAGAGTATGGAGGAACTCAAAGCTTACAATCAACACAAAAGTCTATAGGACTTGGCATGCATTTTCAGCACTCTGCTATATGGCAGCAAGTCTTGGCCATCCTACTCGAAACAAGTGATGCGACTTAACTCACTTCATCTTCATTTCCTTCGTCGCATCCTTAACATCACTTGGATGGACAAGATCACAAACTTCGAAGTCTTGAGGAGGAATGGTGTTCAATCGGCCTATGCTTTGCTCAGCCAGAGGAGACTCCGCTGGCTAGGTCACCTGCACAGGATGGATGATGACAGGATTCAAAAAGACCTGCTCTATGGCAAGTTGTCCCTTGGGAAAGAGGAACAGGCCAACATCGCCTACGATTCAAGGATGCCTGCGAAAGAGACCTGCAGGCGTCTTTCATTTCCCCTTCAAATTGGGAGTCCTTAGCAGCTGACAGGCAGTGCTGGAAGCAAACAGTCACCACTTGAACCACATGCAGGGACCTCAGACGAGCAGATGAACACAATGCAAAATGCCGTCAGAGGAAAAAGATGCCAACTGCTGCTTCAACGTTCATCTGGCGGGGCTGCCATCGCGACTGCCACTCCCAGGTAGGCCTTGCAAGTCACACACGCAAGTGCCATTCCTAGCCTAACAATGTCCCCCGATTACAAGTCCATCGACTTTCGAGACGGATGGAGGCCTACTACTGTACATCTATCGTTCATTTTCCAAAATCAAAGGTATACGTATGTACTTTGCCGTTAAGCATTAACAACAAACATACTATCCAAAAGGGGAACATTGACCTTTGATGATTGTGTTGATCCAGACAACTCAAATATGGTGTATGGATAAAACTTGCCTGGGGTTGATTTCACGAAACTCTTCTTAACTTAGGATCAATTCTAGGATTTAGGATGAGTTCTACCTCTGAGCTCATTTGGAAGACCTATGCCCATCCCCACTTTATCAGAGCATCTAGAAACTTATATTATTGTAAAACAACAATACTCACAATAAGAAAGCATGCTCCAAGCATTACAGCTTTAATTTTAACATCCAGATCCATAGGAAAAGATATGCCAAAATTGTCTGCATCGGTGAATGCTTCCTTTGCAAATCCACTCCACTGCTTTGAGATTTTCCCAACCTTTGTGTTACCATCTGATGAAAGCACCTTTGTGTATAAAAGTAATAAAGTAGCTTTTAAAAAGAATTAAAATTAGTCTGGACACAAGTGGCCAAAATAAACTTGACTTTCATTTTCTTTTTTTTTGGGGGGGGAGGGGGGTTACTAATTTTAACAGAAGGCTCACTAATGGACCGATCCGGCCTGTCAATCAAACTGTGCGCGCTCACCCATTTGACCAATCACAGCAATGATTGTGGTCGGACAAACTCAGTCATGGGTGCGCGTATATTGGCACGCGCGGCAGAATCGTGCAGAATGTCATTGGGTGTGCTCGTACACGTGTCTTGCTCACGTGCGCGGTAGGCGGAGCTCAGTGGAAAGCCAGAACGGTCCATTCAAAACTGATCTCAGTAAAACTCTCATGTCATAAAACTTGGGCCAATATGCATGTTCTTCTTGGCAAATTGAAGCAAATTGCTTACATCGGGCAACACTCGATATACACAGTACAGCTAGGCATACTTTTTGATATTTAGTTATATTTTAAACTTCTCAACGACCTTAATTGCAAACTATTAAACAAATTGTTATCATCAAAAAAATGATATGGTGGCATTTGTAATAATGTACTTTTTATCATAGTTTTCCTATATTTATATATACCCTGTACACACATGTGGCTTACATGAATGTGGATCTTTTTGGTAGTACACACTGCAGTGTGTGTTAGTGTCAGGCTAACAAATAAAAATCTTGACAAAAACAATACCTGTTCAAACCACTACATGTACATGTACAGTACAGCCCACTGATAGCCATCGAGGCACGCATGGGAAACGAGGGCTATAACGAGCGTGTTATTACCCCTCGCGAGTGCACACGCCTCGTAGCGAGCGAGTGAAACGAGGCTCGTTATGACCATCTTTGCGAGATTAAGCCACGCGAGCCCCGCAGGCTGCTTCTGTAAGGGATGATCTCAGATAGGGATATAACAAAAAAAACATGACAGACAGACATGATAATAAAGAATGCAACCAAAACTTCAAGCCGCCCGCTTTCATTGGTGTCGATGTCGTCATGAATTTCATTCATAATGGAGGAGAAACTCTTGGGGAATGACGTTGCAAAGTTGTAAAAACCATGGGAAGGGATAAGAAATAGAAGACTAAAAGTCTTCGTCTGGAAACTTGTCAGAGTCAGAATCTGACAATATTATTTGTTTTGCTTTTCCTTTTTTTTCTCATGTGTATTAACGAAATTCCACGCCTGATTCAACATTTAATAAACCCATGGATGTGGTTTCGTGTGGTGTTGAAGTTGTTCTGTTGTCAAAAAATACCCACAGAGTTCTAGAGTTTGTCCCTGCAGTCTGGCTGCCAGTTTTTGTCGTCCAATAAAACTCCATTTTCTTTTAAAATTGCTGTTTGAGACGTTGTAGTAATGGAGAACTATTTTGTTCATGGTAGCCGAAGATTGTCCAAACCCCGTCTGTTTAATAAATTGTTGTTCAACATTTTGTGTTCAATTAATGATAAGATTGTCCGACCCACCTGTTAAACTTAAATTCACATTTTGACATTGGAGTATTGGAAGTTAATTATGAGTGTCCGCCCCGTCTGTTAAATAAATTGCCGTTTTGAGACGTTAGGAGTATTAGAGGAAAAAAAAACCGTTTCTGAAATGTAAAAAATGTCCAACCCGTCTTTATCAAATACCCGCTGTGTAACGTTCGAGTAGGCCTATTGGGAGAAAAATGTTTAATTGGTAAGATTGTCCAAACTCCGTCTGTTTGATAAATAGTGCCGTTTTGTAACTTCAAGAATAGGAAAAGAATGCCTGGACGTTCGAGTGTTGAACAAGTTTTTTTTTAAATGGTAAGATTTTTCAAACTCTCTGTTTAATAAATTGCCATTAATGGCTCTTACTGTTGAAATAAAATTAAAGCAAATTGCTTTCGTCCCACAACAGCAATATTATTAAAAACATTCAGTTCGAACTGACATCTTCCCCGTAAAAAAATGTTTCCAAATACTAAAAAGTCCCAAATTGGCTATTTGTTATTCACAACGACGGAGTACCGACATTTGAAGAAACAAAAATTGGGTACATGAAAATGTCCCACAACAGCGATTATTATTATTAACAACATGGGAGTTCGTCGGACATGCTTATTAATTAATAAACAACATATTTTTTTCTCCAATACTGGATCGTCTCATAACGGCAATTACAGACGGAGTTTGGACCTTCTTACCCCTTAAAAAATTGCTATTAATGTCTCAAAACTGCAACTTATTGAAGACGGAGTACAGACATTCTAACTGTTGAAATAAAATTAAAGCTAACTGCTTATCATCTCACAACAACTTTATTATTGAAAACATTCAGTTCGAACTGACGTCTTCTCCTTCAAAAATGTTCCCTAATTCACATAAGTCCCAAACGGCAAGGAGTATAGACAAAAATGTTGTACATGTGTATGGAAACGTCCCTTAACGGCGATAATGATTAAAAACATGGGAGTTCGTCGGAAATTCTTGGAAGTCTCACACGGCAACAACACAGTTCGTCGGAAATTCTTGGAAGTCTCAAACGGCAACAACAGACAGGAGTTTGGAGCCAGCCACTCCTAGCCTCACAGTGACAACTTCCCCTTAGATGTGCTGCAATTGTAACTACATTATAAACAGACACTCCTAGCCTCACAGTGACAACTTCCCCTTAGATGTGCCTCAATTGTAACTACATTATAAACAGACACTCCTAGCCTCACAGTGACAACTTCCCCTTAGATGTGCCTCAATTGTAACTACATTATAAACAGACACTCCTAGCCTCACAGTGACAACTTCCCCTTAGATGTGCTGCAATTGTAACTACATTATAAACAGACACTCCTAGCCTCACAGTGACAACTTCCCCTTAGATGTGCCTCAATTGTAACTACATTATAAACAGACACTCCTAGCCTCACAGTGACAACTTCCCCTTAGATGTGCCTCAATTGTAACTACATTATAAACAGACACTCCTAGCCTCACAGTGACAACTTCCCCTTAGATGTGCTGCAATTGTAACTACATTATAAACAGACACTCCTAGCCTCACAGTGACAACTTCCCCTTAGATGTGCCTCAATTGTAACTACATTATAAACAGACACTCCTAGCCTCACAGTGACAACTTCCCCTTAGATGTGCTGCAATTGTAACTACATTATAAACAGACACTCCTAGCCTCACAGTGACAACTTCCCCTTAGATGTGCCTCAATTGTAACTACATTATAAACAGACACTCCTAGCCTCACAGTGACAACTTCCCCTTAGATGTGCCGCAATTGTAACTACATTATAAACAGACACTCCTAGCCTCACAGTGACAACTTCCCCTTAGATGTGCTGCAATTGTAACTACATTATAAACAGACACTCCTAGCCTCACAGTGACAACTTCCCCTTAGATGTGCCGCAATTGTAACTACATTATAAACAGACACTCCTAGCCTCACAGTGACAACTTCCCCTTAGATGTGCTGCAATTGTAACTACATTATAAAATTGCTACATTTTATTGGTACTTGTTACAAAGTATAAAAACCTTCAATGTTTTGCTTTGTATGCCGCTCTGCTTTCATTATTGGTCAATACCGACACTGGTTGTGTTTACTGCATTTGTAATAACTTTCAAGAAGACGATCCCTGAAATTGTCCTTGCGTCGTTTCATTTCGTGGGTACTCGATAGTTTCGCGGGTGCTCGCTCGTTTGTCTCATATAGCTGCTTCCCAACTGAACGTGGGATCCCTCGTCTCGAGAGGCGCCCTCGTTTGATTGACAAACGAGTGAGCGTCCCTCGCGTGTTGCGAGCTGGGGCACACGTTGCCGGTCTCGCTCGTCTCGGTCCCTGCGTGCCTCGATGGCAACTAAAGGGCTGTACTGTATGTCGGACCAGCTACATGTATTACTAAAAAATGCTTATATACATGTACATCTATGACTGGACCATATTTTTTTTGTTTTTTGTTTTTTTTGTCTTTTGATATACTCTCACAATCTTTGACATCTGTAAAACATTAATGGAAAGCCATTAACATAATCTTGGAGGTTGAATGTATTTTTATCAAGTACATGTAGTGCATACTCCATTTGACTGCTCAAGTCTTATTTGTTGCACAATATTTATTTTTGGAACTTGAAAATATTGTGGTGCTATAATTTCAAAAAACACAATGCAGCATTCTTTGATGCACGGCGCAAATTAGCTGCAGTGTACAATATGTACATGTAACAGCTATAATGCGATGTTTCACAACCTATAAGCAGTGGGTTTGTGTAGTTGACACAACGTATAGCACTGGTCTTGACTAAGTTCTAACTTCTTCGGTTCTCTATGTCATGTTTATTACACTCACATCAAATTCTACATCTCCACAGAGGTTCCAAGTGCACATTGGTCCTTCAATACGCAGAATTGTTGTTCCACTTGCATCTTGAATGGTAAACTTGGGGAAGCAGACACTCCACGACTGACACACATATCCAACAATTGTGCCTGTGGAGAACACACTTCCAACTTCTGCAGGCAGCTACAGAATTAAAAGAAAACAGGTCTGTTAACATTTTCTCAGTTTGAGAAGACATATCCTTTCCGTAGGCCTAGCATTGAGGACTGTCTTCAGTCAGCAGATAAAATAAAAGTAGAGAGTACCTTTAAGCAATGAAGTTAGAAGTTGGAAAAGCTACTGCAATAAATTTCACGGTTAAAGGCGGGCAGTTACTTGGTAACAATTAAGGTTGATAGTATAAAGGTTGATAGTGGGTCATTCCGTGTCAAATCAACCAGATTTCAGAAAAGTTCCCAGGTGACCCCCTCTGATTTTGATGAAACTACATCAGAATGATTGGATGTGGCTCAAATGAACACATACAAAAAAGCTAAGTCATAATCCATGTCGTTTTCGAGATATGACCCATTGAAATTAGGTCAAGGCGGCCATTTTGTACTCGCGCGAGACGCGAAAAGTGATTTTTGTGATAATTTCTGACTTTGAAAGCTCATAATTTAGTTATTTTACCAGGTAGAGAGCTCAAATTTGGTACTCCATCTTACTTCTTGCCAAATTTCATGAATCTGTACTCAATTAACGAGTACATGTATCTCCTTTAATTTTCTAGTTATGGTCACCTATAGTAGGCACTTAAATCAGCCGAAAGTGTTTTTTGTGATAATTGGGGCCACCCTATGCCCACATGAGGGGTCAAATGAAACCTATATTCCCTAGTTATTATCTATGGGTGCATGTCTTTACCCATAAGCAATTATAAGCTCACCAATGCATTCATTCAGAAATAGCATGGACCCAAAGTTGGTTCCAGCCAGAAAAAGGTCAAAAAGACCCCCCCCCCCCCCCCCGTCTTGACCCCGGTTGACCCCGCGATCAATTGAAACATTTTGTGAAATTGATACCAGTAAAACATAAATATTATATCTACTTATACACCAATTTTCAGCTTTGGCACTCAACTCCTTCATGGTGTGGTGGCAATTTGAATATGACATGTTTTTGGCACATTTTAATGTAATATCATACAGAATACATGTACATGTACATTCATGTACATGTACATGTACACATACAATACATGGTAATAATGTATGAAGCTTGTGTAACTTATTTTTTCTGGCTAGCAAAAAGGTACACCTATGCATTGGCATTTGTGGTGTCTGCGTGATACACAAGTACAAATTTTGTTTGAGAAAGTAGTGTTTGCATGTGATACACATTAGAGAAGTACATGTATTGTTCTAAAAAAGTAGTGTATGGAAGTATAATACCAGTGTTTATGCAAATGAGGTGACCATGTGATTGGAAAGTTTAACCAGCATAAACATGTATATGCATGGAGGAAACGAAGGGTACTGGGGTTGGGTTAAAACCAGAGAAGAATATGACAGACAGTATCTCAAAAACGACATGGAGTATGACTTAGCTTTTTTGTATGTGTTCATTTTAGCCACATCCAATCATTCTGATGAAGTTTCATCAAAATCTGAGGGGGTCACCTGGGGACCACTGGTTGATTTGACACGGAATGACCCTAGTATAAAACATTGTGAGTGAAGTTAAGTAGTTTTTGAAAAAGAAGTATTTCTCCTCAGATTTAGAATATGAGGTCTCAAAATCAAGCAACTGAAAGCACACAACTTCGTGTGACAAGTGTGTTTTTCTTTCATAGTTATCTCGCAACTTCAACGACCAATTGAGCTAAAGTTTTCACAGGTTTGTTATTTTATGCATATGTATGTTGAGATGTAGAAGAGTTTGCGGTAACACCATGTAATAACAATCTCTAAATGAGTTGGGGTGGTTCTGAAAAGAACCGTTGGGTTAACACGACGTTTCCATCAGTATGCTCCGATCGTCTTCTGGAGAATGCTGGGCTCTGATGCTGCATGCTGCTTAAGTACTGGGCGGTGGATCAGGCGGATTTATCAAAGTCCCCCCTCGAGTCCGTGTACTCGGTGTTCCTTAAATCTAGTGGGAAGGTTATGCCCGGTTTCCCCGACAT
This sequence comes from Asterias amurensis, assembly GCF_032118995.1. Taxonomy (NCBI): domain Eukaryota; kingdom Metazoa; phylum Echinodermata; class Asteroidea; order Forcipulatida; family Asteriidae; genus Asterias; species Asterias amurensis. Next base: position 11,463,749 of record NC_092659.1, read on the forward strand.
AAACCTTACCACGTTCGCATGGAATGCGATAGACTCCGGCACGGGCGGGGGGGCATGGCCAGGAGGGGGGACTTCGATAAATTCGCCATCGTCAAGCATTCCCATATCACTGACCACTGAGTGAACTGGGATGCAGCAGAAATCATCGCTCCCAACCAGGCGTGGCACCCTAGATGCATTAGAGAGGCCATCGAGATCCACAAGCATGACACCCTACCCCAAGACATCGGCTTCCACATCAGCGACATCTGGCTCCCCCTTCTCCCGACCTAGTCACCTAGGCTCCACACCCTCCTTATCCCTTGTGCTTGTTCCTACTGACACGGTTCAGTGAGCACCCCCCCCCCCCACACACAACACCCAAGGCTCCACAACAGGTTTCACCACGCATCATCAAGTTCACTTCCCGCCTATTTCCCGCCTTCGTGCATCACCGCTGATCCACCGCCCAGTACTTGCAGCATGCAGCATCGGAGTCCAGCATTCTCCAGAAGAAGATCAGAGCATACTGATGGAAACCACCCCAACTCATTTAGAGATTGTTATTACATCTGTACATGGTGTTACCGCAAACTCTTCTATATCTTGTTTCCACCATGCAAAGTTTCAAATCCTACATACACCAAATGAGAAGACTGGTCTTTGACAATTACCAATAGTGTCCAGAGACTTTAAGTTAACAGACATATTTTGTGGTGAATAGGGGCTTTTGCAACTTCCGAAATTCTCCTCAAATTCTCCTCATGAAATTCGACCTAAAGTCACTATAGTGCCCATAAATCCGCCAAACAACATCATAGCACAACATAATAAATGTCAAAATGCGCAGAAGATAACTGTGAATCGAATTAACTAATTATTTGGTGGCATACTAATTCACGTTCAAATGTGAATCTGACAATTTGTAAGTGTTTGGATACTTTATTGGCGCAGTTTATATCAGTTTCAACACTTCAATCGCACTAACAGCGTAGAAAACACTGTTTGGACCACTATCACCTCGCTTGGAATAAACCGGAAGGGAAATACACGTAGAGGATGCAGGGGCGACAGAAGGAAATGTAAGCATAATAATACTCATATCTCTTATCAAGAACATGCATTGTGCCCGGGCACTAAACTTTTAGTTTGCTCTGTGGAATTACAGGTAAATTAATTCCAAGATCCCAATGATATGGCGATATATGGCGATCTTATTATCTCAAATCAAATAGACATATATATTTGCTCTGGCTTAAACTTGACTGTATGGTGATGATCGTGGTAGTGTTTCAATCGCAGATCTCCTGAACACTTTACCAACACATGCATTCCCTGTGTGGGTGTTTGCATAAATGCAGTTCATGGGACTCGTTTGAATACATAGATCTGTTTATCTTGTAGTAGTTTACAGACCACAGCTGACATGCAAGAGCAAGCAGCCACATTTCCTAAATTCATGAGAGACTTTTCAACTCTTTTAAAGCTACTGGTGTCAGAGCCGAAATCGGTTAATGATCGTGGGCGATTCTAACTTCCATGTGGACAATGCATCTAATCGTGAGGCATTGTGGTCTTTGGAGCTCATTGATTCATTTAGCTTGGAACAACAATGCTAGAGTTCCGACACATCGACACACGCTCGACTCATTGCGCCCACGTTCTTCTGATCACTCTGTTTCTGATTTTGCCAACACGCAGATCCCAGACCTGCCAACATTTGTATTCCAGAAATAGGAACAAATATGGACCGATTTTGTTGTCAGGGGACGTGACTATCGGAGACCGTATACTTTAATATTTTTGTGGTCAAACTTTGGGTCGCCTGCAGTTTTTGGTTTACTAGCCCACCTGTAACATTAACATTATTAATTGTAAAACGTAACCCCAAAATGAGGGTCAGCTCATAGTAGACGGTTTCTTTTGTTGTTGACTGATGCGCGCCAGGCGGTCGGGGCACCATACCAACGACAAACAGCAAGCTGCCACATGAATGGATGATGTCATCGTCAGCCAATCATCGTGCAGGAAAACCATCCTGTTTAATGGTTGATTTTTTTGTATTGTGGGTTTTGGACAACCAGTGGAAATTGCTGTATCCTGACAGGACTAGCTACGATCTGGACTCGCTTTTAACATTACCGGGAAGAATATGAAATAATCTATCCAATACTAATTGGGGACTGTGTATGTTGCTGACATTCATTATGGGAAAATTTGCTGTTTTTTGTGCCTTGGTTTCTTTCTTTTTAAAGCCATTTTTATGTACAATTTTCTCTTTTTAAAATTTGAGTTGCACTGATTTTTTTTATACATAACGACAGAATGCTCTTTGTTTCAATTTACTGTAACATTATTTTGGTTGAGATGTTTCAAAGAAGGCCGAAAATGACAGAATTTCAGAAGCCATTTTGATTAATTAAAAATTCACACAGAGGTCACGCACCAAAAACGATGAATTGTTTGCAGATAAAAGGAAAGGAATTTCAGTGTCCTGCAGTTAGACTGAACCCATGTAACTTTTACATGTGTGTAGTTCAAAATGATGTTGTACAATGTATATGTTTAATTAAAGATTCATAAATACCTCAGACAGTTTCACTATTCGTATTGGTGGAGAGCGCGTCACGTAGATGTGTCTAAAGACAGTGGACACTATTGGTAATTGTCAAAAAATAGCCTTCACAGTTGGTGTATCTCAACATATATGCATTTAATAAAATAACAAACCTGTGAAAATTTGAGCTCAATCGGTCTTTGAAGTTGCAAGATAATAATGAAAGAAAAATAACCCTTGTCACACGAAGTTGTGTGCGTTTAGATGGTTGATTTCCAGACCTCAAGTTCTAAATCTGAGGTCTCAAAATCAAATTTTTGGAAAATTACTTCTTTCTCGAAAACTATGCCACCTCAGAGGGAACTGTTTATCCCATCCTTAAAAATATTACGTTAAATATAAAGCACACTTTGGAGATATTCTGTACATAAACCCCTTCAAAGTTCACCACACAATAGAGGTAGGGTGAATGTTGGGTGAATGCAAATATGTGGGGTCAATGACGGCATCATCAGAGAGTGACATACGACGAAGTGGATCTGTTGCATGGGATGCTTTCTGGAAACTGGGAAGGATATGGAAGTCTTCTACCGTGACTACAAGGATACAAGGATTTCAAGAAGAGCACAGAACAATCTCCCTAAAAGATCGAACAAAAGCAAAGAGATGATGTCCTATTGACACCATTTTCCTTGAGAAAGAAGAAACATACATGTAATTAATACAGAATGCTGCCTTACAAATCAGGTTAGCAATGTACGTATGGTCAGTGGTGTGCGTTGTAATATATGCAGTGAAATGTATGCAGGTAAAGTCAAGGAAATTGGTGGTCAAGAAGTTTTTTTTGTGTTGTAACATACTTTTTACGTCACAAAACAAATTGTTTGTTGCATTGAGGAACCTGTGATAACCAACCACGGCCATTCTAAATTCACAGACCACTTATAAACAGTAACCCAAACAGCTCATTCAACTGGAACCAGTGATGCACTCTTTGAGTTTTATCTTTTTATTACGTTATCTGAAACATTTGATTTAAGTTTCAAGTCAGAATATCGTTGCAATAAGGAGTTTAATAAACTTTAACATTCTTTTATATTCCAAAAAACTTTAACATTCTTTTTTATTCAAAAAACTTCAACATTATTTCGGTATTACATAGGCTTATATCCTGCTAAAGCAGCTCACCAAAAATTACATTTGAGGTTGTAGTCATATTTCAAAGAAGATGGCATTCTCAAAATGTTTTGAGTGCAATTGCTGTGGTTCTGCACCAATGATGGGTAATGTACATGTACATGTAATACTACATGTAATCCAATGTAAATGTTTACCAATTTAATTAACTTTTTTTTAATAGTGCACTGTGCTATTGCATCAACCACTCTCAGCGATGTTTGCGAAAGTTTGTTGTATCTTCGTGCAGTACTGTTGTATCTCGGCGTCACAACTTTGTAATCTCGGCGTCACAACTTTATTGCAAAAACCAGCGTCATCTATCCGAGATATGGTGTTATAACTAAAACAAAATAACACAATACTACAAAGAGTGTTGTCATATGTTCTTTTTAAAAGTGTCGAATCGTTCAGTGTAATCTAAGCCTAAACATGGGGAAAATATAATGTTTTAAATTGACCTACATTTACACTAGGTCAGGTTGTTATTTGTTAAATTGTGAGGTAAGTAATAACGGCTGCAATTAATGTGTTTTTCAGAATCACGAAAACCCAAGATACAACATTTTTGCACTGACACAACGATATAATCTTCTTGAAATAAGAAAAAAAAAATTGTTTACCATGGACACCAGCAGCTTGTACATCTTAAGCCACGATTTAAATGCACCACTTCGCGCGTAGCATTATCCAAGATCTTCATATCAAAACATCGACAATTTCCGAAGCAATTGCGAGTGCAACAGTTTGTATCTGTAAAACAAGTTTGTTGTTAACATTTATGAAATTTTGTATAAAGAAAACAGGTTGTAAATTTGTAAACTTAGAGTTTTATGTAGGCCTACAGTATGTAGTTCCGAAACACCTAGCTCTACATGTACTGTTTGTCAGGTGACTAACCCTCTAGCCTTAAAAAAATGTATTGTCGTTTTTACTGTACATTTCTTGTAATGAAATCAAGAATGCCTTAAACATCATGTAGATGAACTTAATCACTTTAGCTCTAAAACCTGAGGAATTCTGTAAACAAGGGTGACTTGCTATGTGAAGCAGAAACAATGTTAACTCTTTCTCTTTCACAATTATAGTCGCATTATTTGCTCCAAAAAGACAATGTTAACTCTTTCTCTTTCACAATTATAGTCGCATTATTTGCTCCAAAAAGACGCCGCTGTAAACCCACCGGTATACCCTGTGCATGGTATGTGCGATCACACCCCATGATCGACCCACCCGTATACACACTGTCACATCGCACGACTACTGTGCAGACAAGTCATCCGCACTTGTACATGTACCACTAACCGCATGCGGAGGCCTTCAGGCCGACAGCCTTGTCGGGTCTGTAACTTTCGGGTTTAATGTGTTTCATGAAAAAATGTCCACTAGCGGAAACAAATTGGGGGGGCTCTCGGATATATGCTAGTATGCAGCCCAAGAATATGGATATCTTTCGTCAGACCTATCAGACAACACAGGATGTGAAGCAAATGAACTTCCCTCCCACAGAAGTGTGGGCAAGGTCTACGAGGGAATACTTACTTGTAGAGCACAATACTAGTTTTGCATATTTCCCTATACCGGCAGGTAATGTTGCTAAGAATTAAATAGGGCCCTCTATTGGCCGCCCCATAGTGTCGCGCAGGGTTCCATGTGATCCTCCTTTTTTCTTGTGCGCCAATTAAGGAACCCCGAGACATCGAGAACTGTGGGGACGGAGGGAGGGATGCAGTAACACCGCTCTACCCGTCCTCCCATCCACCTGCAGAGTGCCTTCAGGAAGCAGTCGGAGAACGTGGAAGGGCTCTTCCAGGAGGCTGCCTTTGTTATATCACTCATGGAGACACCTTTAAAGAAAGCCCACATGGCAGACACCCCCCGTACTTCGTGGGCATGAAGTCACTGGCCATCCGTCCGGCAATGGCCGGATGTCCGTAACTATCTAACGCGTGATCGTATCGCGGGATACTGGTCGGGATGGCGGAACCATGGATACGAACAGCTGTTTGTGGCTGGGTGGATTGACTTTGTGTGGTCGATGACCACTTTAATGCCCGAACCGGGCACCAAAGCTTACTGGCAGCGACCGCCGAAAAGGCTTTAATTTAAGTTCATGGACAAAGATGTCTGGGGGTTTGAAAGAATCGGACTGATCTTAGCCAGAAACTTGGCTGTAGGTATCAGGCGGACTCCTCCGGGTTCCCACCAGATGTGTCCTGCTGCCACTGTAAGGGAGTGGAGTTCAATACGTCGGCCAGACGTGGTGACTGCCACCAAAAAGGCCACTTTGACCGTAAAGTGCAGCAGTGTGGCCCCACTCAGCAGTTCAAAAGGGGGTTTTGTTAGCAGTGTCAGTACATCCTGGGACCAGCTTGCGCACAGGGGGGACGGTTAACAAACATCCCCTTAGTCAGCTGCCCGTTCGCTTAGTTATCTGAAATCGTTGATCCGCTGGCAAATCCCCCGTGGACCGCTACAGTGGGCAATCGGTAATTCTTTACTGTGGCCGTCGCTAGCCCGCTAGCAAGTACGTGTGTTCAATAGATCAAGGCAAAGTCTTCCTCGATTGACATCACAAAAGGGGTAGGCGGAGTCACCCCCCCACACAACTATTTAATTTTTTAAACATAAATCGTTAAAAACAATTACTCAAAAAATTATTTTATTGTTCAGAAACATATACTCTACTGTATGAAGAAAAAAACAAATTCTATTTCCAGGTGACTTTAAAATCATATTTCTACTAAAAAGGATTAACCTTTTAAAACATTGTGAACATCCTATATTATGAAAAGTATCTAGAAATTCAAAAGATTGCAGATGTAACAGTTTGCTTACCTTCCACAGCATAGTAAACCTGTTGACCAAGTGTGTTTTTGACAACATACTTGTTGTTAGTCTCAAAACCCACGAAGGCTGAAAACAACAACAAACAAACAAACAAATTACTTTAAAAAGCACACAATGAATTTCTAGGCCTGCTTTTTTCTTACACAACATGTGCAAATGCATTGGTATTTTGTTTAAGATACGTAACTGCCGCCCAGTCTGCTAGTACAAATATACATGTACATGTATATATGTAGCCAAGTTCGCATTTAGCTCTCTCTCGGCAGCCGACCTTTCCTCATATTAATTTCCCATTCATTCCCGACCCAAATCCTTTAACAGTTGTCAGTCTTAATCCACCAATCAGTACAGGGGGAGTGCATTTGTGTTGAGGACCTGGTATTATACCCACATGTACGTTTTCTCACTGAGCACTAATCATTACATTGGACTGGTGCTCTATACATCGAATGCCTATGTATGTTCCCTTATCGACTGTCTACATGTAGTTCATTCAAAACCAATCTATTCTATTGCTATTGACAAACTGAATACCGTAATTTTCAGCTTGTAAGCCACCCGGCGTATAATAGTAGACCAGTCAAACTTGAAAAAAGTGCTGTAAAAAAACCTGTAACCCTAACCCAAACCACCCAAAACTGTGAGTCACTTACCCCAGGATACAATAGGACCTAATGGGCCATATTTCACAAGTCTGAAAGTTTGGGCCCTAAAATCTGTCATTTACAGACAGTTTTCAGGGCCTAAAAAATTATTAATGAGGCTCGGCGCATTGATTCATTCACTATTTACTGGAGTGCGTTGCGAAAATGCAGCAATCCGAATGCCAATCAATGTCATTGTACAAACTGTATTCATCATCAGCCGGCTGCACAGCAGGCGGCACAAGCTTCTCCACTGTCTTGTGCTATTCTCCGAATCTAAAGCGGGAGAGCAGAAAATCTGGGGAGACTAATCTTTCGATGTATATGTACTCAGGGTACAGCAGGCGCTGACGACCTTGTTTGCGCCAGCCATGCAACGGGGAGTACAGAGCGTAGATGTTGAGTGGCTTGTTGGTGGGTTTCCATAGGATGTGTCCAACCTATCTGAGTTGTCGTTTTTGGATGGTCTGAGTTACATGTAATGCACCTTTGTGGCTGATGTTGTACAAAGTGGTGTTGGTAACCCTGTTGAGACATTTTATTCCAAGTATAATTCAGAGGCAGTTTGTGTGATAGCTGTTTATACATGTATGCAGCGAGGTGCTTGGTGAGGATCCATGTCTCACAGCCATGTAGCAGTATAGGTAGGCAGGCCGTCTTGAAGATGTTGAGTTTTAGCTATTGAGTCACAGTAGAAGACTTCCAAATCCTTCCCAGTTTCCAGAAAGCATCCCATGCAACAGATCCACTTCGTCGTATGTCACTCTCTGATGATGCCGTCATTGACCCCACATATTTGCATTCACCCAACATTCACCCTACCTCTATTGTGTGGTGAACTTTGAAGGGGTTTATGTACAGAATATCTCCAAAGTGTGCTTTAGATTTAACGTAATATTTTTAAGGATGAGATAAGTACCAATATTTGGTGGCCTAACTATAGGTTATTTTAATCACTGCATTTTGGTGTTGCTCAAAAGGTGTGCGGTTGTTTTTTCTGCAAGCCTGAAGATGAGAATAAAATCTGGTGTATTCTCTCCACCAGCCACCTGACACACAGCTTCGAATATTTTTGAAGAGCCAACAAAACCAACCGTCCTTTTCAGGACAACTAAACGAGAAAAGAGATGGTTCATGTCTGTTTCAATTATTCAATTTAAATGTACCAAATAAAAAAAAGATTTGAAAACAAAACTTACATCATTAAAGAAGAGGAGAGTTCTTTTAAACAAATATCTAATGAACGAGATTAACAAATAAAACGGAAAATGGAAAAATAATTTAGGAAAAGAACTTTAGGAAGGAACTATAAATAAATAGTAAACTTGTGGGTACAACCATACATGTGTAAATCTCTTATGTGAGTGTTGGCTCTGAAAAGAGCCGGTTTCATCTCGTTAACGAACAGGATACTCTGATATAATACGTCTTCAGGAAAATGCTGGGCTGAAAAGAACTATAAATAAAACAAAAAAAACGTTTTGTTACATTGTACGTCTTCCCGGGTGTGACAGGATTATTTGCTGACATACAGCTTCAGATATGAACGTTTTAAGAACCAACAAAACCAACCGCCCTTTTCAGCAACCAAACAAAATGATTCATAAATGGTGTTTGAAGCTTTGCATGGTGTCGAGAATAAGAGTAACTAAAAAAATTAATAGTTAACTGGCGGGTACAACCATGTGTAAAATCTCTTTTGAGTGTTGGCTCTGCAAAGAGAAGGTTCGGTCTCTAGGTTCATGTGTCTGTTTCCAATGTTTCATTTGCAAAACACAAAATTATCCTTGAAAATATGATGCCTTATAAATATGTCAGGTCGGTTCATACTTCATGCGAATGCAACAAACAATTTGCTTCTGTGACTTGTGCTCAACTCCTGCGACACTTTGGCTGTGAAAACAGCACCTTGACTTGAAAATTTGATTCACATTCAAAGGAAGTACCTGTATGAACCGTGCTTTACTGGTTTGGCGAACCAGTTGTGTAGCTTACTACTTACTATATTCACAACAACAAAATTAATATTGTGCTTGCGGCACAAATTGCCACAAGGCATCTTGAGATTAAAAATTAGCAGCGACAAGTGCCATTAATTGGGTTTGAGGTGCGAATAGTCGAGTAGTAAATTACCCTAGTCATCCAGGCCTACCATGAAGGGAACTTGCTTCGCATGAAAAATCCTGATAGGCATGTCCTGGCTCTGCTCTGGAAGCAAAGACCAAGCGCTTAAATTCTGCGCTACTGTAAAGCGTAATATTACAAAGCTTAGCACAGATTTCAATGCTTGTGTGCTTCTAAGCTAGCACATTATGTTCTGTGCTTGCACAGTAAGCGGAGAATGGTGATCGTATAGCGCAGAGTTTGGTGGTAATCAGAGCCATGAAATTTGCCCCTATTTTGTGTAGGTTAGGCCTACACTTCAAACTTGTGAAATTTCTTTTTAAGTAAAAATTAATCTTGTAAAACTGGCCCAATTTTATGACTCTGTTTCACCGTAAGCAAAGAATTGACACTTCAGAAGCCCGTAAGATGTGTTTCACAGCTTAGCAGGGTGAAGCCTGTGCAGATATTTCAGGGCTTGCACGTTAAGCAGAGAATGATGATTGAATGCCCAGAGTTTGTTAGAAAGCAGAGCCATACATGTATAGTAAAGCTGATGGCCCATGTTCTGAAGGGTGTTTACTTTGCTTTGCACTAATTTGGTAAATACCTATATGGAGCGCCCCCTATCGTCAGGAGTAAGAAAGGCATGTACATTTAAAACATTAGGAGAGTTGCATGCGTACAATAAAATGTCAAAAAATTCTCAAAATATATTAGAAAGCATTTGGCACATGGCTTCTTCAAGCCTCTGTATTTTTTCCAAGAATGATCAGCAGAATGTTTCAGTCACATGATTTGATCATCGTGAATTGTGAATTGAAAAAGTGTTTGATGAAACCTTTTCGGTGGGCAATTTTTATTTTATTTTTGGTAACAATGTAACAAAATTTGTTGATTTTGTCTAAAACAAAACATTAAAGATGCTATATGTCAGATTATTGGCCCCAAACATTAAAAAATAGATTTTTTTGAGTGAGTGGTTATTTCAAAGAGTATCACCCGCTCTAACGAAAAAAAGTTTAACATTTACGTTTAATGGTCAGGATACCCCACCATGCAATGCCTCAAATCCTATACGTATGCTCTACGGGGAGCACACCAATGGACTTGTGAAGTTATATCAACGATCTTCTACCAGACGTTGTAAACTTATCAACAAGTTGACATTTCTGAAGAGATGTAGAGATGCAAATGTAGTCCCCCGAAGTCTCTGCCTTAGAGACCCTATCCGAACTGAACAATCTGCTCGAATCATTCGTAAAGCCAACAAAGCTTTACTCCGAAGCCAAATCGCCTCAATACAATGTTGTCTAGGCCAGACAGATCAACACATCAGAATGCAAAGCTAGTCTCCGTACGACTATGCAAACTATTGATTATGATAAAATTTAAAGTCTATATCATACATGAATATCTCAACCCAGAAGAACCTTATTCATAAATTCCAGCGCCTCTAATCTAAAGCCAACAAGGTACGAACGAACCCTAATAGCAAGGGTTGCACAAGTAACGGGACAAACAATCAGGGAATTAAACATAAATCAGTTGTAAACCTCAGTCAACGCCAGCTATCTGAAACTGAAACGGATGTCTTAGCCTTGGGTATGAATTTTGCCACTACCCCGAACAAGATACCAGTTGAGGAGTATATCCAAGCAATTGAACCCTCTATCCGAAAGCTGAACAAACAAAAGGCAGACCACATCCGCATTCAGATTCATGAGGCCTTGAAACATTCTAAACGAGAATTCCAGGCTATAAATGACCTACGCCGGGATCCCTCAATACACATCCTGAAGGCTGACAAGGGTAATGCCACTGTTGTAATGGACCGCACTGAATATATATGACCAAAAGGTTCAAAGTATCCTTGACACAATACCTATGACCGCCTAAAGAAGAACCCGATCCCATCAGTTGAAAGGAAGCTCGCTGCCAAGCTCCTCTCCCTAAACCGTAGCACTGCCATATCCACTCCATTGTACAGACATCTCAGGCCTTCAGCCTCGAAGTGCCCGAGATTCTTTGGTCAGCCAAAGATTCACAAACCAGACAAACTGCTCCGCCCTATTGTCTCCTATCGAGGTTCCCCTACCTACAACCTCGCCCAACACTTGACTTTAAGCTTTTACACCCACTTGTGGGCAAAACACCTCACCATGTTTCAAACTCAGCAGGGTTTATCGATATTATCAAGGGAACTGAATTACAGACTTCCGATATATTAGTGAGTTTTGATGTCAAATCTCTTTTCACTATCGTACCCACCGATGAAGGTTGCCAAATAACCAAAGCGGTACTAGAACAAGATGAAACTCTAACCGATTGAACCAGCCGAACACCAGACCATATTCATGATCTATTAATGACATGCGTGAAGTCCACATACTTCCAATGGAGAGATCGATATTACCGACAGGCTTTAGGAACTCCCATGGGGTCTCCTATCTCCCCAGTCTCAGCGAACATTTTCATGGAAGATTTTGAACAGAAAGCCCTGGGTACAGCGCGACTCAAACCCAAACTTTGGCTCCAAATGTGGATGACACAATCATCATTTGGTCACATGGATTGGAAAACCTTGATGACTTCCTCAGTAACATTAACCGCCAACTCCCCAACATTCAGTTCACCATGGAAACTGAGACATCCGACTCATTACCTTTCCTTGATGTACTCATTTCCAAGAAGACTGATGGTTATCTAGCACACTCCGTGTACAGAAACCCCACTCATACAGACCGCTACCTCAACGCTCGGTCATTCCATCCTCCTTCTGTGAAAGCCTCAGTGAACCGGACCCTACTTCAAAGGGCACACATTATTTGTGATAAGAAACACTTACCTAATGAACTGGAGCACCTTAACACAGTGCTAAAAGCGAATGGGTATAAACCTAACAAACAAGTCTCTCAGTCTGCACAATCCAAAGATATGCCCATGCAGTCCTTCCGTACATTGGTCATACCTCACACAAAATTCAACGGATCCTCCGTGAGGCCGAAATCAAGGTCTACAAACGAACTCGCAACAAGTTGGATACTAAGCTACACACTCACAAAGACAAGCATGACTCTAGCAGTCAGGCAGGGGTCTATCGAATTCCTTGTACTTGTGGTAAAGTGTACATTGGCGAGACCGGTAGAGACCTAACTACCAGGCTAAAAGAACATAAAGCACATGGCCGCAGAGGGGAATATGACAAATCTGCCATTGTCAAACACTCCACCGATTTAGACTTGTCATAGATTGGGATCAGGCTCGTATCATAGCACCTGAGAGACATTGGTATACAAGGCGCATAAGGGAAGCTATCGAAATATACAGACACGACACTGTGCCACAAGATATCGGCTATTTCATCAGCAGCATTTGGCATACTATCATACCACCCTCCTCCTCTAACAACCCCCAACCTACTGCCACGCCTCACTACACCCGAGAGGTTTCTCACACAATGGGCAACCCTAACAATAGCCCTGAGCCCACCAACCACACAACCAATCAGAGCATTGATTGACCTGCAGTGGATCTACTGAACCCCTATAAATAAGCCCACTCCTCTCTTACCTCTTCAGTCTCCTGACGATGACTAGAGCAAGCTAGTCGAAACGTTGTGACCAATTCAGAACTGACTCCGGGAGAGTACCGTTATTACGATCCTATAAGCTAAAGTAGTAGTCTAGTCTAATTTCTATACCATCCGCCCTGGTAATAGTTATACATGTAAAGCAGGACAGTTCTTTCCAGAACTGAGAAGTCTCCCAAACCTCCGATTATCTACTCCGCGGCAGAAGAATAAAGCAAGACAGTTCCCTAAGAACAACTCTACCTGGCAAGTAGATACACACATGGTGTTACCGCAAACCAAATATATATTGAAACCCCACCAGCATGCAAAGCCTCAAATCCTATAGGAACCATAATGATAAAAATTTAAAACGTTTCTTATAAAACACAAATTGGTCACGTGATATATTGTCGGGATCCCGACAAAAACTAATTTCGAGCACTTAATTTCTCTGCTACTAATAATGGGCCAACCTTTTCGAGCGATAGCTCAAATGAAAGCTTGTAACTTTCTTGACCCCCATCAGAATGCCTTTAATAATAAATTTTGGGGTCAAATCGGCCAAAAATCTGACATACTGTAGCATCTACATGTACATGTATATTATAAAAGCCCTTAAATCGCATACCGTATTTTCCTGCGGATAAGACGCGTCTTATCTGACTTTTTAGACCCCAAAAACATCGATGCGTCTTATCTTTCGGTGCGCCTTGTCTGCTGACGATTGATATTTTTTTGGATTATCACTGCGTGAAATAAAAAATACCTTCATGTCCAGTTCAAATCAACGATCTTTGTGTGAAGAATCCTTACTCAATAATGCGGTCGAACAAGGCTATTCAGACACCGAGACCGTATTTTCGTTCGAACAATGCCGCAATCCCCCAGACGGTCCAATTATTCCAACAATGCTGCAACGTGTTTATTCCCCATGACCGTATTCCATTAATGCCGCAATATCCACTGCGTCTAGCTTTCTGCCCAACAGACGCCGGCGGCGTACAAACGTTTTTCTGTGTGGCCGGGTATTCGTTCCGAAAACGATTGACAGTCAATAACTTCATACAAACGTCATTCACCCAACCGCTATTGTGTGGTAAACTTTGAGGGTTTTTATTGTAGAGAACAACGATCTCTGAAGTGTGCTTTAGGCTGAACGTATTTTAAAAGGATGGGGTAATAACTTATTTTTGAATATGCCTCTTTTTAGACCTTTGTGATTGATAAGTGCTTTGGGAACTTAACTGTCATCTTTGGGTCATCTTTGGTAGGACAAGAGTTTTATATTATTGTTACAATAAACGTTCAAATCGTATGAATATTTATTGCCTCTTTTTAGACGTTTGCTTGTAAAAAGTATTATGGGAACGCAGCATTATCTTACTAGGATATGATTTGTATTTGTTTGTAATGCCAAATAAAATAATACAACACTAGCCATAAAAAAATAGGGAAGAAACCACATTTTTATTTTATTGAATTATTTTATTGCTTCAAAACTTCGGGTAGGAACGGTTGTTAAAATCATGGTTGCCCTTGCATGAAACTTGCCTGTAAAATCAACGATGTCCAAGTTCAGACTCGAAAATCTCTCAAAATGACACAGAAAATTAGCCCCAAAACGCAACCGTTCCGAGGTCTGTAAATTTAATAACGCAACACAAAAGCAGATATCACGCCTATAGTCGTTGTTTCTGTGCGTGTGACAATAAATACAAGAAACATTTAACGCTAGAGGGCGTTTTGGAACGATGTAATAGCGTGAGGTTAAACTCCCTCTATTGGTAAAAATTACGCGAACCAGCAATAAACGCATTGAGACAAGACTCGACGTGTCTGGGCTAGACTGGGCCCCTGTCTTTATCCGCAAGGATAAAGACGGGTCCCTGCCGCTAGATCCAGTGATTCCCATTGGATACAATGAACGTGCAGTGACATAGATGCCCAAATAGTCACTGCTCTCAAGTCCGCAATGGAATTTGACTGCGTATCTATATATATACGTTCAGGCTATGTCTGGGCATGCTTGGGATCCCCACAGTCACGTGGGAATTTTGGCGCATTTCCAGGCAGCGCAATTGCGAGGGCGTAGCGCAACCCGTCGGCGAACATCGCTCAATACGGTGCCCACTTTGTCTCCAACATCTGTTGTGCAATCTCGAGATTGAGCAGCGCAATCCACTGTGTACATGTGCATATTAATGTGCATGCAGCGAATTCCTGGCCGCGGCGGAGGATACGTTACTACAAACACACGCTACGTCCGTCTGTCGTTGCAATGTACCTGTATCAGCAAGATCCTCGTTTTGGGACGTCGGATGTCCAGGGAGGCATTGTGTTCATGTTGCAAATAAAATTAACTTCAGACAGTGCGTGGACCATGGTTTCTAAACTGATTGGGCCGAACTTTATGCTATTAACAATATACAGCGTTGGCTGATTGGATAAAGGTCGGTATACGTAGGTTCTCAAAGGCAACAAATTACGTCTTTGTGTCAATGTGTCGACACCGGGTGGCGCCAGGTGTTCTTTTGTGTGCGGTTAAACGTGCGCCTTGTGCGGCGGTGCGCCTTGTCTGCTGACGTTTGAAATTTTTTGGGTCATTTTAGCGTCCTGCGCCTTGTCCGCCGAGCGTCTTATCCGCAGGAAAATACGGTAGGCGCCGCAATTGTTGTTTGGCAAGTGGTTCCTGTACAGCCTGCTAAAATGATGCATCCTGGGGAAAATTTCGGGGTACCCGTGGGTTTGGGCATGTGTTGTTTTTTGACGTCACAGTTAAAGCGCGAGCATGTAGTAACTTTGCACGTACAGTACAGAACAATGAGGGGGGGGGGAAATAAACTGGACAGAGAAAAATACACGAAATGGAGAACCACCTGACTGACGGGACCCGCAAAAAGTGCAAAGAACAATTCACCGGCGGGATGACGGGAAGGAGGCACAAGTTAGATTTTGGACTTGGAAAGGAGGTAGGGGCACAAAGTGGTACATCTGTGTACTGGGTACTAGGGAACGGCAAACATAGAAATGACGGGGAAAATGAACAGGGCTGGGGTAGGGATTGAACAAACTCTGCACTTATGATCACCATTTTCCGCTTACTGTGTTTTTCAAACATCATCGTGTCATGCATTGCACACATGTTACAAAATGTATGTAGGGCTAACAATTGAGAAAAAGAAAAGGCAACACTATGGATATAAAGATAAGAATCTAACTGAAATATTACAAATAGAAATATTTTTTTAGTTTTGGGGGATGAAAAAGTGTTTTCCCACCGAGATTCGCATTCCCAGGTATCAGAGAAGTAAGCGCGACTGATGACCACTAGGCTATAAGGGCCAATGCACATACCGAGGGTTTACATGTTTGTATATCAACAGAGGGGATTATGATCCGGCGAAATAATTCTTGTTTCATGATTTTGCGAACATTGTCACTAAATATGAACTGCTAACGCCTATAACTATTAAGTAGGGTTGAAATGTAGATAAGATGCCTTTAGGAGTTTTTGACGACGTCGTCAAAAACCCCTATTAAATTACGCACTTTCGTCCACGGACGACGCCACCTCGGAGTCTAAGTTTGACAATTTTTCACTCATGTTTCAAAAACTACAACACCACAGCAGGTAATATTTTGAGGGAAGCTTTCAACTGTCATTATCTTCAAACTGTTTAAGTTTAGTGTAATTCTGTGGACACCATGGTACATGTACATGTATGTCGTCGTCGTCAAAACCCCTATTTATATACGCACATGCGTTAAACGAAAACCCTAAAGCTTCGCGTACTACATGTAAGTATACTGGCCAAGAACTCGGTTGGGAAACAAAGAAACAGAGACTGTGCTGTGGTCCAGAACGTATGTAGAAAAACAAGAAAAAGAAACTTGAGTAGACTCCTCTAAACTCACGAAGGTACATACGGAATCGCATTTACCATTGAGAATGTTTAACAATAACATGGAAGAAACTGCATCCAGTTATGTTCAAACGCATAGACTCATCTCAAGAAGTCACAACTCATGATAGTTACATACTGTATGGCATTTACCAAAGAGAATATTGAACAATAACATGGAAGCGACCGCATCCAGTTATTTTCAAATGAAGATTACGTGGCTAATTAACTAAGATTTTTAATTTTGTTTACATTTAGAGTAAAGCTTATGTTCTAAGCTTCAGTTTGGTATATGATTTCACTCTTTTGAAGTTATGGTCTAGGAGATTAGGTTAAAACAAAAAAACGTGTGCAATTGCTATGTTTTAGGCGGAAACAAAGAATAAGAAAAAAAAAACATCTTTCTGCCCTAATTGTACATTTATTATTTAACTTGATCAAAGATTCGTTGATGGAGTGGAAACTTGAAGTACTTCAGAAATAAGAGTGGGGAGCCTCCCATTAAGTGCTTTGTGCATCAGCTTGAAAATAACTTTTTGAATGGGGGCGTTACAAAATGCGAGCAGGGGTATTTTGGAGGTGTTGAAAACAGGAAACCTGGTTGTTAGAAAGACTATATAGAAGACTTAGAAGCATTGCCATTGTCAAGGAGAAAAGTAACAAATGCATGAATGACCTTTTCAGTGGCACTTTTGTCCAAGTAATAGCAAATCTGACCAATATTCCTAATGTGGTACATGTATGTATGATGACAGACAAACGATGTTGATATGTGGTTGAAGTGTCATCTATGAAGAAAAAATAACCCCTACGTTCAGAGCTTGCAGCCAGGGAGCTATCCGAGCATCACCGATGGAAAAGTTCAGAGGCCAGCTATGCAAGAGATTTTTCAACCCCCCCCCCACTCGAAAATTGACGGAATCGCTGCCCCAAAAAATGTTGCTCCAGCATGTGTCCGG
Organism: Asterias amurensis; assembly: GCF_032118995.1. Taxonomy (NCBI): domain Eukaryota; kingdom Metazoa; phylum Echinodermata; class Asteroidea; order Forcipulatida; family Asteriidae; genus Asterias; species Asterias amurensis. The sequence continues at coordinate 11,481,493 of NC_092659.1, forward strand.
GGGAAAATGTAGGAAAATATTTTTCAAAATGCATTAAAAACTTCCTCAGTATACTCACATGAGGTACATGTACACAGGAGATGTTGCAGGTTAATGTGAATGTACTATTGTGTCAGATTATGTTCCCCCCTCCCCCCCCCAAAAAAAAAAAAAATAATAATTCTGGCTCTAATGATGTGCAAAATCCTCCAGCCATGACTTCCGACTGTTATGTTGAGTCTACGCTCGAGGAGCACATTCAACGAATATTATGCTAAACAAATCTGGACAAACTTGTGCGCACTTCGCATTTGGACCTCTGCTGAATTGCCAAATTGCCACCTGAATCTGCTGAGAGCAAAAGTGTGCGCAATCTGCAATTTTGGGCTCTGTTTGGTTGCCAGCTTAAGTTGATAATTCTAAAAAAAAATGCATGCAATCTGAAGATTGTGCATTAAGGGGGGAGAAAACGGTTGGGGTGTTAGAGAGCGTGAGACAGACCCCTAATGCGTGAGTCTTACGCCTAATGCATTCATTGGTAGGTCTGTGAAACCTTTGTTAAATGTTGACAAGACCCAAATACAAGGAACTATGTCTTATCATCATTTAACTTTCCAGGAACTTTTGTGTTGTCCAACGTAAAATCGCTTGGTCGCATTTCTCAAGTCTTGCAATTGGCATTTTCCTGAGAATATTTAAACCTGATGTACACGTATAGCTGAGTGTCGTGTCTGTACACATGGTAATTCAGATTAAATTTTGGGATGATGTTGCGAATTGGTACAGTGTACACTGTAAACCACTGCAGGCCCACTACTGACCCCTGTGGCACAGAGTAGTTCAAAACAACAGGGTTTGATATCGTGGTGCCAATACAACATGCTGAATTCTATTGAAGAGATATGATTTGCACCATGCTTGGGCTGTGTCCTCTATGCTTAGGTGATTCTGGAGCCGAGAGAGAAGGATGTTGTGTTCAACAGTGTCAAAAGCAGCACTCAAGTCTAGCAGGACTAGTGCTGTTACATGTAGGTTACCATTGTCCATCGCAGAAGGAATATCGCTAAACTTGGGTAATGTTTGGAGAGCAAATCGCTCTCCTTAATTCATTTTCTTGATTTAAGGAGATCAGTGTATTAAAATGAAGGCCCGCAGTGGCAAATTTACAAGTAATGTTTGTTTGCCTCATGTCCTATGCACATTTCCTGCAGTTTAATGATCTACATGTATCTTTGGTTAGCGCAAGGACTGCAAAACAACCAGTGACCACTTTAACAATCCAATTTTCTAGATCGAAAAGATCAATTCAGACAGGAGTCACAAATGGTGATTTAGAACATTCCAAACAACCTGCCCCCGTAGCAGCGACAGAGCAGTACTTCTCGGCATTAGACAACCTGCCCGAATCATCCATGCCAGTTCTACAAAGGCTTACGTACATGTACGCACTACAAAGGGTTCTCACCCCGTCTATCATCCCTTAAGTTACACTCGCACACGCGAGATTGTACTTGACTCCTCCTGCCAATTGTTCCTGAGACTTCTAAGGTCTTCACAGCCTCAGATCCGGAGGGGCGTCATGTACAGCAGCATGTAACGTAAACAAGAAAACTGAAGAACACAGTGATGTGATATTAAAATGCTCATGGCACCTCAAATTCTGAACTTATATTGTAAAATAATTTATGACTACCTAAGATATGTGGCATAGCTTAAAAAGGAATCAAGTTATATAAATATAACCAAAATCACTTAGAAGGTTTATAAGCTCACAAATTTTAATGTAAAAACAAATAAAAACATGGGGGGGGGGGCTAACAAAAACAGGAAAATTCTTTTAAAACAAGCTTAAAAGCTTGTTTTCATGAATGTCAACTGCATCTTGGCCTTATCAACAATGAAAAGTTCAAGAATTGTTGACTAACCTTCAAGGAGTTCAACTTGCTGATGAACCAGTAACTGATCAATCTGTGTCAAATATTCCAATCCTGGAGGGCAATCTAATGGCACCTGTGATGCTTGTACTTGCAGTCCTGCTTCTAAACTTCCTGGTGCCGGTGGTGGAGCTCCAGAAGGCCAGTTGCCAGGTGCTGGAGCCTGACCACCTTCACTTTCCTTTGGAGCATTCATTTATATACCTGCAATCATCAAGAACACAAATATGACCTTAAGCTATACATTCCTGAATTATCTATACTATTAAAAGCGTAACCCGCGCCATCTTGGATTGAAAATTAGAAGGTCCAGTGGCATGGCATCCTTGTGGAAATCAACACGGTTAAGTCTGTGGAATTCAATACGTTTGTGTGGTTGTAGACGTCGGGTTGCAAGTCTACAAAACCCTGACCCAAACTCCCACTTACAAGTCATCTGATTGGAGAAAGTTTGGGCAGAGACTGTGTGTCAACCACTGGTCGATGTTGTTACCAGACTTCCTAGAAATCTTTCTGACAGGCGACTCATTGGACAGTGTTTCGCAGATGGTTCTCCTGATTGGTTCACTCATTGCCCCTTGGCCGCCCACCTGCCATTCAATCCGCCCTTTTTGGTCGGATTACTTTCATTTTGTTCTAAGCATGGTTCTTTATTATTTGGAAACATTGGGTAGAGCCTGAAAGGTGTCTATTAATAACATTTTTGGGGTTGGGCGGGGGCTGTGAAATCGAGCCCTCCATACATTCTGGTCCGTGTATTGTGAGTGGTGTGTTGTCTGGTTTTGAGACAGGCCACATGTTGCTTGGCGAATTAGGTCGCCGTGGGACCACTTTAGGTTGAAAGTGGGTGGCGACCTCGGACTATATCTCCATACAGAAATTGCACTATTGATGCAAAACGTATTGCTGTTTTTAAACTATGGACACTATTTTTATAGAACAAATTATTTACAAGAAGAGAGTGTATACATTCTGATTCTTTTTGCCAGTAAACTCAAATGAGAACATGAATACCGTTTTAGAATACAGTTTGTTCATGGAGGTATAGTGTTGCATTTTCAGAGTTTACCCCATCACGGAAGTTTTCTGGTCAGTGTATTGTGAGTGGTGTGTTGTCTGGTTTTGAGACAGGCCACATGTTGCTTGGTGAAGGAGGTCGCCGTGGGACTACTTTAGGTTGAAAGTGGGTGGCGACCTCGGACTGTATCGACATACAGAAATTGCACTATTGATGCAAAACGTATCTTGCTGTTTTTAAACTATGGACACTACTTTTATAGAACAAGTTATTTACAATAAGAGAGTGTTTACATTCTGATTCTTTTTGACAGTAAACTCAAATGAGTACATGAATACCGTTTTAGAATAGGTTTGTTCATGGAGGTATAGTGTTGCAGTTTCAGAGTTTACCCCATCACGGAAGTTTGTGAAACTTATAGTACATGTCTGTCAAAGGATGTTTTGAAGCTGTAAAAAAAGACATGAAGTTTCCTTTAGAATAAAAATTGGTTAGGTCTCAGAATGTACATTTTGCCAAATCCATTTTGTAGCCTACTTTAGCAATCGGCCCGGTCAAGTTGATTACTGATGGAGATAATGTTAACAAAAGAGCCCTCTGATGCGGCTGAATGGGGTACATTTTTAGGAGTTTGTCCATTACAAAATTGACCCAAATTGGACGTAGCAAACCCTAAAAATAACTTGACATGCTTTCCGAAAGTGAGAGAAAATTAAGGAGTGAGCACGAATTTACAGTTTTTATTTAGTTTGTACGATATAGGTTTACAGAGATATGGGATGTATTGAGATTTGTTCCTAAAGCAGCGTTAACATGAACGGTCAGAAATTGTGACGTTAAAATTTTGCGAGATGCAATAGGCCCAAAGTGACAATAAACAATACACTTATTGACGTTCACGTTTAGTGCTCCCGTAACGCGCAGCCTATTGACCAGAAAGTTTACAGGACAAATTCAGATGAGAATAAACTAAAAAGAGGCCTATGTACGCTCTTTCTTTTTGTATTCAAAGCAGCTACGTGTATGACCTATCCAGCCCAATTTAAAAAATGATTTAGATTATACATGTACCATGTTCAGTTAACAATTTATACATAAGTGCGCCCTCTAGCGCCAGATTTAAAACATCTAAAAATACACTTTTACTAGATGTCTGTGTCAGAGTTAATGATAATTGTTTCAAAATTGGTACACATAATTTCCTTCATACATGTAATAATAATAACCGTATTTATAATAGCAACATATCAGTGGACTCTTAGCTTGATGACGTCATCAAGTGTCACGTGGTATGCTTTAAAGGTGCACTTTTCAAAGCGGTGTGTCTGACAAACCAAAAGTCTGACTGAGGTGAAACTTGGTGTATTCAAGGACAAATGTACCTGCATGAAACTGTAGTGGTCATGATGTTGCTTTTTGGGGACAAGTTTTGCCATTTAGGCCTATATTACATATTTTGAGAACAAAGCAATAGACTGGCAGACCAGAGCACTTTGGTTAAAGGAACGAGGTACCAATATTTGAGTACAGGAACATTTAGTGGATAACCTGATATAAGTCGGATATGGATGTCTGCCAGGGCCCCCTGCTGCGTATGGCGCATGGACCCCCAACAAAGAGGCAAAATAATGGGCTGAATCAAAAATTGTAGGTACCACTTGAAACCAAGTGGAAATGGTCAATAACACGATACTAAGTAAAACATATCAACTGCCAGACAAATTTTGTGCTGCATTAGGCCTACCAGACACCCCCTCCCCCAAATATTTAGAGTACAAACCTATGGGTTGAAATTAACCAGTTGTCAAATCAGCTCAGATTTACATGAAACTTTGTCTAACTGTTCCACTATGGCTAAAAGGAACACATGCCAAAAATCCATACTCCATATCGTTTCCGAGATACAGACTCTTAAATTATGCTAAAACCTCCCCATTTCAGATCATTGTTTCAGCTTATTCAACTGGAACCAGTGATGTACTCTTTGAATTTTATCTTATCTTCATATGCATCCTCCGGTAACAGGTGACATACATTGTACAGTACAATGTACTGTACAATGTACTGTAAGTCGCGGTATGCTACATGTATAACTTTTTTTCTGCACCTTGAACACCCAGCAGGGTGGACATGACATGTACACATTACTACTGTTATTATTATTATTATTTCATTTTATCACAGCATGCGAAAGAAAGATCTCATTTTCCTTTGTGCCGGTAATTCCTCGAGTCGGGCTACGTCCCGTAGCCTTAGATCTCAAGGGTGTTTATCAGGATCCTCGCTGTTTCCAAAAGCGCTGCCTTCTGTAACAGATCTACCCTCACACTTGTCCCGATTTCATCTATATGTTTCCCCAGTGCTTTGGGAATGGTGCCAAGTGCTCCAACCACCACGGGGACTACTTTTACCTTTACCTGCCAAATCTTACGAAGTTCCCTGGCCAGGTCCTGGTACTTCTCAATCTTTTCCATCTTCTTCGAAGCTACCCTTATATCACCTGGCACAGCTATGTCAATGAGATGACACATCTTCTTCGTCTGATCTAATAGCACAACATCCGGACGCCCATGTGGTATAACATGATCGGTCTGAATGTTAAAGTCCCATAGGATCTTGACCTGGTCGATCTCTACAACTTTACCGGAACATGGTCGTACCATTTCGACTAGACTCCAACTCTAGAGCAGTGTCTTACCAACTAGACTTCAACTCTAGAGCAGTGTCTTACCAACTACACTCCAACTCTAGAGCAGTGTCTTACCAACTAGACTCCAACTATAGAGCAGTGTCTTACCAACTTGACTCCAACTCTAGAGCAGTGTCTTACCAACTAGACTCCAACTCTAGAGCAGTGTCTTACCAACTAGACTCCAACTATAGAGCAGTGTCTTACCAACTAGACTCCAACTCTAGAGCAGTGTCTTACCAACTTGACTTCAACTCTAGAGCAGTGTCTTACCAACTAGACTCCAACTCTAGAGCAGTGTCTTACCAACTAGACTCCAACTCTAGAGCAGTGTCTTACCAACTTGACTCCAACTCTAGAGCAGTGTCTTACCAACTAGACTCCAACTCTAGAGCAGTGTCTTACCAACTTGACTTCAACTCTAGAGCAGTGTCTTACCAACTAGACTCCAACTCTAGATCAGTGTCTTACCAATTTGACTCCAACTCTAGAGCAGTGTCTTACCAACTAGACTCCAACTCTAGAGCAGTGTCTTACCAACTAGACTACCGAGGTTGCCCAGTAGCTAGAGGCAGTCCGAATCCTATGTTTTGGCAGCAAGTACCCCAACGATATAAGAGATGCATGTTGGAACTGTTTTGAAAACATCTTCAGATTTTAAAGTTTTTATTTTATTTTAAATTCAGTGTTGCATCTATGATTGACACAGTTTGTAAGCAAGAAAATACACGTTTCCAAACACAGTAGTGATGAAAACCCATTAACATCATTGCCTGGTTGATGAAATTCCTAACTACTTTAAATTGGTTGCGATATTCTCGCCGTTGTATTGCCAATTTGCCATTTTTCCGCCACTTCCGCTCCAGTTGACGACAGATCTTTGTCGCTGTACGAATATCATCATTGAACCAGCAGACTTCAGTTCGGACCTTGACTGATCTCGTTTTCCAAGGTGCGTATTTATCCAAGATGTCACTGACTGTACTTTCATATTGGCTAACATAGGAATCCAAGCAGTCATGATCAATTTCTTCTAGATTTGCTAAATGGGTGCCTATGTCGCAGAACACTTCGGGAGGATTCACATGTTTCCATTGTCGGCTCTTTATAGTAACGGTTGGGACATTGGGCTTGCACAGACTCAAGTTACACATTAATGCATAATGGTCTGAATTTTGAAGTTATGACATTTAAGGTTTTCATTGACTTAGCTTATTCAATTGGAACCACTGATCTTTGAGTTTTATCTTTTTTCATATTTTATACATCTAAGCGTAAAAGTAATATTTGATTAGGTTTCAATTCAGTACATCATGGAAATTAAGGAATGAAGGAGTTATACCTATTCAATTTATTCATTGTTTTAGCTCATTCAACTGAAACCAGTGATTAATTCTTTGAGATTTATCTCTTCATATAAATCTACACGTGAGAAGCAATATTTGAGTCAGTACATCATTGCAATAAGGAATTATGAACATTATGTTTTTCATTGTTTCAGCTCATTCAACTGGAACCAGTGACAGAGAATTTGATTTTTGTTTAAACAAATTATTTCAAAACTTTAAGATTTTCATTTGAGTTTGTTTCTTTCAAATCAAGATGTCAATGTTTGAGCCTGAAAAAAACTCTAACATTTTTGTTATACCTAAAACTTTAACATTTATTTCAATTTTATTCCAATAAATTCAACATTATTTGAAAACATAGCTGAAAATAACTGAAAATTACTGAAAATAACTGGCAATTGTATATGTATAACAATTTCACTTTGGCTTGTACAAATACCAAAAACTACTCACCAGAAAGACTTAAACTTGAACCTAAAAACTTTAACATTTCCGAGAACTTAAACAATCTGGCGTACATTGTGTATCCCGCCGGCCGGCCTGCCATCCGGTTAACCATGTACACATGTACGCCAGACGGATATTGGGTTTACCTAGGCGCTCACTGCTCTGCAGCTCGCCAAAAACAACAAATTTTACTTATGGGACAGAATGTGGCTGATGGGACAGAATGTGGCTGATGACAGAACATGATTGACAGAACAGAACGTGCCTGACGGGACAGAATGTGACTGGCGGGACAGAATGTGACTGATGGGACAGAATGTGACTGGCGGGACAGAACGTGACTGATGGGACAGCATGTCAATAATAGGACAGAATGTGCCTGGCGGGAGAGAACGTGACTGATGGCTAGAACATGACTGATGGGACATAATGTGACTGATAAGACAGAATGTGACTGATGGGCAGAATGCGACTGATGGGCAGAATGTGAGTGATGGGACATAATGTGACTGACAGAGAACGTGACTGATGGGACAGAATGTGCCTGGCAGGACAGAACGTGACTGATGGGTAGAACATGACTGATGGGACAGAATGTGATTGATGGGACATAATGTGACTGATAAGACAGAATGTGACTGATGGGCAGAATGCGACTGATGGGCAGAATGTCAGTGATGGGACATAATGTGACTGACAGAGAGAACGTGACTGATGGGACAGAAAGTGACTGATGGGACAGAATGTGACTGATGGGACAAAATGCGACTGATGGACAGAATGTGACTGATGGGCAGAATGTGACTGATGGGACAGAATGTGACTGATGGGCAGAATATGACAGATGGGCCAGAATGTGTCTTATGGGACAGAATGTGACTGATGGGACAGAATGTGACTGATGGGACACAACGTGACTGATGGGATTGTATGTGACTGATGGGCCAGAATGTGACTGATGGGCAGAATGTGACTGATGGGACAGAATGTGACTGATGGGACACAACGTGACTGATGGGATTGTATGTGACTGATGGGCCAGAATGTGACTGATGGGCAGAATGTGACTGATGGGACAGAATGTGACTGATGGGCAGAATGTGACTGATGGGACAGAACGTGACTGATGGGCAGAATGTGACTGATGGTCAGAATGTGACTGATGGGCAGAATGTGACTGATGGTACAGAATGTGACTGATGGGCAGAATGTGACTGATGGGACAGAATGTGTCTGATGGGACAGAATGTGACTGATGGGACAGAATGTGACTGATGGACACAACGTGACTGATGGGATTGAATGTGCCGGACGGGACACAACGTGACTGATGGGACAGGGTGCGACTGATGGGCAGAATGCGACTGATGGAAAAGAATGTGACTAATGGGACAGAACATGACTGATGGGTAGAACATGACTGATGGGACAGAACGTGACTGATGGGACAGAGTGCGACTGATGGGCAGAATGTGACTGATGGGACACAACGTGACTGATGGGATTGAATGTGCCGGACGGGACACAACGTGACTGATGGGACAGAGTGCGACTGATGAGCAGAATGCGACTGATGGGACAGAATTTGACTAATGGGACAGAATTTGACTAATGGGACAGAGTGCGACTGATGGGCAGAATGTGACTGATGGGACAGAATATGACTGATGGGACAGAACATGACTGATGGGACAGAACAAGACTGATGGGAAAGCATGTGACTGATGGGACAGCATGTGACTGATGGAAATTGAATGTGCCGGACGGAACAGAACATGACTGATGGGACAGAATGTGACTGATGGGACAGAATGTGACTGATGGGACAGAATGTCCTTGACGGGAAACATTTTGAGATGACATAGGCTTATTTTAATATCAGCCTGGTCATTTGGTCATCTAAAAAAAACCATCTGGTCAAACCATGACATCTCAAGATCACTTAAGACCAGAATTTACAAATCACTCATCCTCCCAATAGCAACATTTGCTTCGGAATCCTTGACTCTCAAAAAGGCCACAAACTGGAAGTCTTTGACATGTTTGAGATGAGATGCCTCCGCTCCATACTAGGTGTCTCTTTAAGAGACAAATTGAGAAACCAAGAAATACGCAGGCAACTTAATATGAACACAACAATAACAGACGTAGTGACCAGACGTCACCTGAACTGGTTTGGCCATGTCATCAGAATGCCAGCCTACAGGCTACCCAACCTGGTCTACTACAATAACTTCCACACTCCACGCCATCGAGGACGCCCACCATTGCGCTGGAAGGTGCAAATCCAGGAAGATGCCAACATTCCATTCCATGAGGCAGAGCACTTAGCTAAAAATAGACATGAATGGCGACGGTTCTCAGGAGGCCAAGGGACACCCAGTCCTACGCAGCTAAGTTAGTAAGTAAGAACAATTTTATTTGGTCTTTTAGTTGAGGCAAATTGGATACTTCAACAGATTAAAAATGAACAAAAAATAAATGTTCAGATAAAATAGAAAAATGCAATTCATGTTTTTGCGTGACTGTCGGGACAGTTAAACACCCATACCTACTGTGTAAAAACTATAGTATGCATGCATACATATGTACTATTTCCTGTTGGTTTAAATTTTACCCTGGATTGGAGTAAAGGTTATTATTAGCAAAGCTGATATTTAAACAGCTACTTGAGCGGAAAGCTTTGAACAGAAATGCTATTTAAACTTGTTTATAATGTGTTTGACTGAGCGCCTGACAGCAGCCACTCAAATCAGCTCTGTGTTTGTTTGCTAATTTCTTAGTATATTGCTCAATTTGTGTTCTTATTTTTATACAACTGGATTTGTTACTACACCTGGAATCTACAGGACCTTGTCTGTGTATCCTGGAGTCATCTGAATTGTGAAAATAGTGTTTTTCTGTTGGAATTTTTCACTGTCTCAGTTGAGAATTCTGGTGTATAAAGCTTACACACACTTAGGTGGCTGCATCCTGTGCAGTCATCCACCTAGTCCATGGACATTGTTCGCCCATCTGGGGACAATGGAGGTAAGTATCCTTTTCATTCTCTCTCTGCTTGCTAGACCATTGTACTGTACTGACTCATCTGTGGTCAGCTTTGTTCCATCAGCATCAATTGTGTCTGATGCTTACATTCTGCCAAAGACACATCTAGGGTTCATCCAGCGTCGTAAATATCTGAAATGCCCTATTTCTTACTATGACAACTCCCCAGCCACTTTTCATTTGGAAATTGTGATTTTTGGTGACATTGCTGTAAATCCCGGCCCTGAAGGTGTCAATAACTCAAACTCAGCAGAAGCTAGTCCAAACTCTGCAAATTCCTACTCACGAAACAAGCTTCTCAGTCTCCGTTATGCCCCATCCACACGTGCTACAACTCTGCTGCCTTCCTGTACATTATCAATACAGAACCTTGGCCTTTTTGTAAATCCCAGCACTGTTTACCGACCTACACATCGTGGTAAAAAAGCTGGTCGCCGTAGAACTGTTCATAAACCCCCCGTACCCGAAGTTACACTCCCATCTGTTCCAGTACCAGTGACTCCAGCCAAATCTCAACTCAGCCTTTGTGTTATAAACACACAGTCCATCTGTAACAAGTATGACGATTTTGCTGATTTTGTTCTGCAAAAAGATCTGGACCTTGTTGCCGTTTCAGAAACATGGCTGAGACCAGACGACAACTTAACATGTCGTCAGTGTACCCCTGCAGGCTACTACTTTCATCACATCCCAAGACCTCACAAGACTGGTGGAGGAGTTGCAATACTGTACAGATCTACTTTATCCGTCTCTGTGAAAAGTAATGACGTCCAGTACACAACTTTTGAATCTCTTCATGCTGAAGTTTCCGGAAACTCTAAATCTGTTCGCCTTGTCATTGTATACAGACCTGAAAGAGATTCAAACGGCCAACATGTGACTTTCTCAAGTTTTCTAAGGGAGTTTGAGAATTTGATTTTGGAATATCTGCTTCACCCATCGGAAATCATCATCACAGGCGACTTTAACATTCATGTTGATGACATCCACAACACCAATGCAAACCAGTTTAAGCATCTACTTCAGGCTTTTGGTCTTACCCAGCATATCAAGGAGCCGACTCATCATCTCGGTCATTGCCCTAGACCTTGTCATAACTCGTGAAATCTCCCCACCAATTGTCTCAAACTTTGTTATTCTACCTGGATTATCAGACCATTATGCAGTCATGTGTAACTTGAGTCTGTGCAAGCCCAAAGTCCCGACCGTTACTATAAAGAGCCGACAATGGAAACATGTGAATCCTACCGAAGTGTTCCGCGACATAGGCTCCCATTTAGCAAATCTAGAAGTTGATCACGACTGCTTGGATTCCTATGTCAGCCAATATGAGAGCACAGTCAGTGACATCTTGGATAAATTCGCACCTTGGAAAACGAGATCAGTCAAGGTCCGAACTGAAGTCTCCTGGTTCAATGATGATATTCGTACAGCGAGAAAGATCTGTCGTCAACTGGAGCGGAAGTGGCGGAAAAATGGCAAATTGGCAATTCAACGACAAGAATATCGCAACCAATGTAAAGTAGTTAGGAATTTGATCAACCAGGCAAAGATCATCCATTATTCATCTCAAGTACAAGAATCCTCAGGAGATCAAAAGAAGCTTTTCAAGATAATTGGTAAGTTGTTGCTCAAACCCAAAACCCCTGTCCTTCCATCCACTTACAATGACCAGAACTTAGCAAATGAGTTCCAGAAATTCTTTGTCACCAAGATTTCAGACATCCGCTCATCATTTTCATCAGTCCCTTACAACGTGCCGCAGACATTGCCACAACTTCAACCAGAGTGTAGACTATCTGTGTTTGAGCCTGCGACTGTTGCTGAGATTCAAAGGGTTATTATGAAATCTCCTTCAAAATCCTGTGAGCTGGATCCAGTGTCAACATCCATGATAAAGCAAAACATCGATATTTTTGTACCCTACATCACTAAGCTTGTAAACGAATCCCTCAGTTCCGGTTGTTTCCCCGATAGCCTCAAAGTTTCCTACATCAGGCCGCTCATCAAGAAACCAAACCTGGACAAGGAGATATTCAAAAACTACAGACCGGTTGCAAACTTAAAATATCTTGGAAAAGTCATCGAACGAGTAGTTTCATCACGTATTTCTCATCACATTCATACTTTCAACCTGTCCGACGTGTTCCAGTCAGCATACAAGCCTTTCCATGGGACCGAGGCTGCACTAGTCCGTGTGAGCAACGATATTCTCTCTGCAATGGACAATGGTAACCTAACAGCACTAGTCCTGCTAGACTTGAGTGCTGCTTTTGACACTGTCGATCACAACATCCTTCTCTCTCGGCTCCAGAATCACCTTGGCATAGAGGACACAGCCCTAGCATGGTGCAAATCGTATCTCTACAATAGAACTCAGCATGTATGTATTGGCACCGCGATATCCGACCCTGTTGTTTTGAACTACTCTGTGCCACAGGGGTCGGTACTCGGCCCGCAGTGGTTTACGCTATACACTTTACCGATTCGTGACATCATCCTGAAATTTAATCTGAATTACCATGTGTACGCAGACGACACTCAGCTATACATCACGTTTAAATCTTCTCAAGAAAACGCCAATGCATCTATTGCAAGACTTGAGAAATGCATCCAAGAGATTCGACGTTGGACACAACAAAACTTCCTGAAGTTAAATGATGATAAGACAGAGTTCCTTCTATTTGGGTCACGTCAACAGTTAACTAAGGTTTCAGTGCCATACATCTCCATCGGTGATGCTCAGATAGCTCCCTCGCTGAAAGCTCGGAACTTAGGTGTTATTTTTGATTCATCGATGACACTTCAACCACACATCAACAACATTGTTCGTTTATCATCATATCACATCAGGAATATAGGTAAGATTCGCAAGTACTTGGACAAAAGTGCCACTGAAAAGGTCATTCACGCATTTGTTACTTCTCGTCTTGACAATGGCAATGCTCTTCTCTACAGTCTTCCTAACAACCAGATTTCCCGACTTCAACGGCTCCAAAATACTGCTGCCCGCATTGTGACACTGTCTAGAAAATCCTGTTCTATCACCCCCATTCTGAAACAACTACACTGGCTCCCTATCTCTCAACGAATCATCTTCAAGCTGATGCTCATTGTCCACAAAGCTCTTAATGGCAAGGCTCCCCACTATATTTCTGAACTGCTTCAAGTTTACACTCCATCAAGGAATCTTCAATCAAGTTCTATGCTTCTCCTCATTGAACCCAAGTCTCGACACTCATGGGGTGACAGGTCTTTTTCTTCAGCCGCGCCACGCATCTGGAACTCTCTACCACTTAATCTTCGATCTTGTCTTTGTACTGCAAAATTCAAGTCTCTTCTCAAAACTTATCTTATGTCACAGGTTTTCAATGACTAATTTTGTTGTGTCTGTTTTTTCTATGTGTTGTGTTTTGTTTTTGTTTTGTTTTTGGTTTTACTGCGCCTTGAACACCCAGCAGGGTGGATATGTGCGCATTACAAGTCTTATTATTATTATTATTATTTAAATGTAGTTTTGATATGTGTAAACTTTGAAAAATTCAAAAATAAGGTCCCAAACTCATGGTTACATAAACTATACACTTCTGCCATTGATGGTGCACGTCAAAATCACAATGCTTTGCCATCATGTCTTGAAGTTTTCTTTGTTATACCCCCACGCTGCAACAAAGCGGCTTTACACAAATTGAAGCTCCCAACTGTGACAGAACATACGTGAAAGTGATTACGTGACAGGGCATTTTCGCGAATCTTTAAGAAAAGCGCTAGATAAGGGTATTCAAAATGATTGTTTTTTTACAACATAACAATTTAAATCTATTTATGTACACCCCCTATACATGGATGACTCAGTTTCCTTATTGATTGAACTGTAGCATTTTAAATGAAACTCAGCAAAGTTCAGACCTTAACATTTTCGTTCAAGCAGGGGTCTTTATAAACATTAAAAACTGCAATTTTCCTACTGATTTAGAATATCGTACCCATCACCGTTTATCTACTTTGCATGAAATTTATTATTTGGAAGCATGATCAGAAAATCAGCAAGCGCAACATTTCTGTGAAATACATGTTGGCCCTTACACTATGGTGTAAAAAGTGAGGGTGCTAGACAGTGGAAACGTCAAAAAGTCATTCATGACCTTCAGAATCTCAATTTCTCTGAGTATTGTCCGGATTTTGCCTGCTATCCTTGCTGGACCGTCCATATCATCATTTGGTATTCCATAGATGTTTATATTATTAATAGGTGTTCGGGCCACCGAACAACTCTTTGATTTTGTTCGTTTTTTTTTTTTTTTTGGGGGGGGGGGTTGGTTTTTCTTATTCTTCTCGCTGTCGATTGTCCGCAAGAAAAAGCATAGATGCGAAGCTTGCATTAAGTTGAAACTTTGCACACAGGTAGACAATAACCAGTATGATAAAAAAGTTGTTACGTCACTATGACGTCATCAGTTGACGAGATACACTAATTCAAAGTTTATTATTTCAACAAATCATAACGTTTGATCTACATTTTTACAATAAATATATCATCGGAAAGGGCATTAGAAACTCCGTAAACGCCTCACAGACATGATCCCTTTTTGATCTTGTCTTCTGGTTCAAAATCAAGGTTGAAAATTCTAAAATTCATGTAAAAAGAACTACAAAATTCCCCCATTGATTGCGCGTAAAGATTTTACAATTACATGTAAATGTACTTTGTCACCACGTGTAAGCATGCGGTGCATTGCGGTCACCCCATGTATGTCAGTTTTCTTCAAAAGTAATTAATTGGTTTTATCTACGACCATACTGCATTGATAACACCGGTCACTAAAGTTAAGCAAAATCGAGCCCAATCAGTATTTGGCTGGGAGACCACTTGGCAACCAAAATTTGTACTATATATTTTTGTATTTATTTTTTTTCTCCTATAAATAGGTTCGCTTTATTCTGTTTTCAAGGCGTTTTGTACAAAGATTTCCCTCCCGGTTAGTCAGTCTCTTCTCCATTCGTCATTATGCATAAGCTACTAATATCCTCAAACACAAGCTATTTTGACAATCTATACATCATATGAAAGGGCTTTACGTACGTAGTCTGTTTTCAAGGTGTTTTCAACAAACATTTCCCTTTTGGTTAGTTAGTGTCTTCTCCAGCCGTCATTATGCATTTAAGTTCCTCTGTCCTCAACCACACAATCTATTTTGACTATCTATACATCATATGAAAGGGCTTTACGTACGTAGTGTGTTTTCTAGGTGTTTTCAACAAACATTTCCCTTTCGGTTAGTTAGTCTCTTCTCCAGTCGTCATTATGCATGTAAGTTCCTGTGTCCTCAACCACAAAAGCTATTGTGACAATCTATGTACATCATATAAAAGGGCTTTACGTACGTAGTCTGTTTTCAAGGCGTTTTCAAAAAAAATCTCTTCCGGTTAGGTAGTGTCTTCTCCAGTCGTCATTATTCATCAGTTCACATTTCCTCAACCACAAAAGCTATTTTGACAATATATACATCATATGAAAGGGCCTCACGTACTTCACACAAAAATGGGTATTATTGGTGACCTTCTCTTGACCTTTTGACCTTTTTAAACCGGGAGTGCCTGTAAAATGCTTCGAAAAGGCATTATTTAAAGGCGTTAAGATTAAAATGAAATGTACACTTTTTGATGCTTTACCATAAAATTATTACACATCGAGAAAACTGTTTGGTTTTAATTTCTTTGCAATTTGACGAGCTATAAACAACACTTTTTGCATTGATTCAAACACTGACCCAACAATAGTCGAACACCTAGTGTTTCTACAAACACTATATCTAGTTTTTGTTCGTTTTTATTTTTTATTGATACTTCTTCTTCTTCTTCTTCTTCTTCTTCTTCTTCCATGTCCGCTAACAAAAGTACCTTTCCCAAACTTGTATGAACTTGAAACTTCGCACATAGTTAGGTATTCATTAGGAGAAGAATGTGTAGTTACGTCATGATGACGTCATCCATTCTTGAGTTATGAAAATTCAAAGTTTATTATTTCAAAAAATCATAACTTTTGATCTACATTATGGATTCTTACAATCGATACATCATTGGAAAGGTCATTAAAAACTCCGTAATCGCCTCGCAGACATGACCCCATTTTGATCTTGTCTTTTGGTTCAAAATCGAGGTTAAAAATTCAAAAATTCATGTATAAAGAACTACGAAATTCCCCATTGGTCATACGTAAAGATTGTACACACACAACATGTGTAATGTACACATACGGTAGTGTATCCAGCCCCATATAGCGCGTGGTGTAGTTTCTGTTTAGTCTGTGTTCGAGGCGTTATCAACATACAGTACGGGTTCCATTTGATTAGGTAGTCTTCATTTCAGTCGTCAATACTTCATAAGTTCATATTTTCTCAACCACATAAGCTATTTTGACAATCTATACATCGCATTATGAAAGGGCTTTACGAACTTAACGAAAATGATTACGTTGGTGACTTTTTCTTGACCTTTTCAACTGTCTTTACCGGAAGTGACTGAACAATGCTTTGAAAAGGCGTTATTTATTGACCCTTAGGTTGAAATGTAAACCTTTTGATCAAATAATACAAGTCTGGCAAAGGTCCGGTTTAAAGAAAAAAAACAATCAGAGTCACCCAAAAAAAGTGCGCTCCTCTGGGTTTTTTTATATTTTTTTTTCCTATATAACTTCGCTTAGGATGACAACCAGCAAAAGGGTCTGCTCACCATTGTGAAGACCTTCAGTGACGACATCAGGATGGAGTTCGGACTCGATAAGTGTGCCAAAGCCACCTTCGTACGGGGAAAACTCACCAAAACAACAGACCTAGACATTGACACTGTCACTAAAATCAAGGAGATGGACCAAGAGGGTACATACAAGTACCTTGGTATAAATGAAGGTGACGGCATACAACACTCAGCCATGAAGGAGAAGGTCCGGAAAGAGTATTATAGAAGAGTACGGATGATACTGAAGAGTGAACTTAATGCAGCCAACGGATTTGAAGCTATCAACACCATTGCAATACCTGTAGTATCGTACAGTTTCAATATCATCAACTGGAAACTGTCAGAGATTAAGAGGATGGATGCAAAGACACGGAAAATAATGACCATGAACAGGATGCACCATCCAAAAGCAGACGTTGACAGGATGTACCTTCCAAGATCAACTGGAGGACGTGGCCTGATGCAGCTTGAACTGACCTTTAAAACCGCCACAATTGGTCTAGATGCTTATCTGACGATAACTAATGACCCACTTCTCCAAATAGTGAAACAACATGATGACAAGAAAAAACTCTACTCCATCAAAAAAGAAGCAGTAAAATTCAAAAGAGAACTTGACTACTCGGAAATCACACCATCAGATAATGAAGCAACAACTATCTATGCAAAGCGAGTAAAGAAAATAGCAAAAACCAAGGGTCATGAACAACTACAGAAAATCTGGGAAGACAAGGTAATGCACGGGAAGTATCCAAAAAGGACGAAAGAAGCAGATGTTGACCAACTGAAGACACACCAATGGCTCAAAAACACCGGGCTGAAAGCAAAGACGGAGGGCCTTATCATTGCCGCCCAAGACCAGAGTCTCGCCACCAGATCATTTCACCATCGCATCATCAAAGATGGAATAGACCCACAATGTAGGATATGCGGAAAATATGAAGAAACCATAGACCATATTATCTCTGGATCTGGCGAAGACGGAGTATATTCATCGACACAATAAGACAGCGGCGTACCTTCACTGGAAAATTTGCAGGCATTACAACATAGAGATGACAGGGGAGTGCTACAAACATCAGCCGACAACAGTCACAGAGAATGATGTAGTCACCATCCTGTGGGACATGCCAATCCATACTGACAAAGAGATTAAAGCCAATAGACCCGACATCATCATCAAGGACAAGAAGGACCAGAGGTGTATACTACTTGATGTGTCCATACCTTCCGAACGAAACACCTCGATTAAAGTTGCCGAAAAGCTGTCTAAATACAAAGACCTTGAGATTGAGATTAGCAGAATGTGGAGTATGAAGACCGAGACAATCCCAGTGGTCATCGGAGCTCTGGGACTAGTAAAGGACTGGAGAAGTTCATTAAACGTATCCCTGGCAGCACAAGCATCAACTTAGTCCAGAAGATTGCACCCCTCGGCACAGCTCACATACTACGTAGAATTCTGTCCATTAAATAACATCACCCCTTTAGCGCCTCAGATCCATAGTCTGGATCCGGCTCTGTAGGTAGGATGTATCGTATATAGCATAATTATTAATATTAATATTAATATTAATAATATTAATATTAATATTAATATTAATATTAATATTAATATTAATATTAATATTAATATTAATATTAATATTATCAATATTAATATTATCAATATCAATATCAATATCAATATCAATATCAATATCAATATCAATATCAATATCAATATCAATATCAATATCAATATCAATATCAATATCAATATCAATATCAATATCAATATCAATATCAATATCAATATCAATATCAATATCAATATCAATATCAATATCAATATCAATATCAATATCAATATCAATATCAATATCAATATCAATATCAATATCAATATCAATATCAATATCAATATCAATATCAATATCAATATCAATATCAATATCAATATCAATATCAATATCAATATCAATATCAATATCAATATCAATATCAATATCAATATCAATATCAATATCAATATCAATATCAATATCAATATCAATATCAATATCAATATCAATATCAATATCAATATCAATATCAATATCAATATCAATATCAATATCAATATCAATATCAATATCAATATCAATATCAATATCAATATCAATATCAATATCAATATCAATATCAATATCAATATCAATATCAATATCAATATCAATATCAATATCAATATCAATATCAATATCAATATCAATATCAATATCAATATCAATATCAATATCAATATCAATATCAATATCAATATCAATATCAATATCAATATCAATATCAATATCAATATCAATATCAATATCAATATCAATATCAATATCAATATCAATATCAATATCAATATCAATAACAATAACAATAACAATAACAATAACAATAACAATAACAATAACAATAACAATAACAATAACAATAACAATAACAATAACAATAACAATAACAATAACAATAACAATAACAATAACAATAACAATAACAATAACAATAACAATAACAATAACAATAACAATAACAATAACAATAACAATAACAATAACAATAACAATAACAATAACAATAACAATAACAATAACAATAACAATAACAATAACAATAACAATAACAATAACAATAACAATAACAATAACAATAACAATATCAATAACAATAACAATAACAATAACAATAACAATAACAATAACAATAACAATAACAATAACAATAACAATAACAATAACAATAACAATAACAATAACAATAACAATAACAATAACAATAACAATAACAATAACAATAAACAATAACAATAACAATAACAATAACAATAACAATAACAATAACAATAACAATAACAATAACAATAACAATAACAATAACAATAACAATAACAATAACAATAACAATAACAATAACAATAACAATAACAATAACAATAACAATAACAATAACAATAACAATAACAAAAACAAAAACAAAAACAAAAACAATAACAATAACCATTTTTGTTTGTTGTTGAGCGCATCGATGAGCACAGGACAATTACCCGATGCTTGGCGATGCGCTGACATAACGCCAGTGTACAAGAAAGGCGACAAGTCATTAGTTGCCAATTATAGACCAGTTGCTCTTACTTCTGTGCTTTGTAAAGTTCTCGAGCGCATTGTATCTGCTGCTATTAATGATCAGTTGAGCACATTTGGCCTCCTCAACTCTTATCAGTATGGCTTTGTGAGGCACAGAAGTTGTGTCACCCAACTGGTCAACATCGTGCATTCCTGGTCATCTGCCCTGGATAAGCGCCACCCCCCCAAGAGTAGATGCCGTTTTCCTAGACATGTCAATGGCCTTTGATACGATGCCGCATCACACCTTGCTTAAAAAACTGGCAACATCGTTTAATGTGCAGGGGTGAGTTGTGGCATTGGGTTAGGTTGTTTTTGACTGGTCGCAGACAACGTGTCCTCTTCCGGGGCGGGGTTTCTTCATGGGTTAGTGTTACTTCTGGCGTACCACAGGGAAGTGTACTTGGACCGCTATTGTTCAATCTTTTTGTGAGTGAAATCTTATTCAATCTCCTTCAACTGTGTATGTTTGCAGACGATGTTCTCCTATACCGTTCCATACAAAAATGTTTGCAGACGATGTTCTCCTATACCGTTCCATACAAAACCCTCATGATGAAAACACACTTCAACTTGACATACATGTACATGTAGACAGACTTAAGAGCCAATAAAGGATGATCTCAATATGTCAACCATTACCTTTGTATGGCTAAATAGACATCGCAGATACCGGTTAATAACCATTTTACTGTCAAAGTTTGCATTTAGTAATAGATAACTAGAGTAAAAAATGCACCCCCGGCCGCGCAGCTTTTTCAGTCGAGAGTTAAAAACGGCTTATCTATTATAATGACCCTGGACGCCAGTGACGAATTTCCCCTATTGGTTTTGAACACAGTTCTCCAGCGTTGGCATTTCCACACCAAATAGCCGCCACTGGCGTCACAATTCCTTTATCGCGCGGGTTTGTTTGACCCCACATTTTCCAGAAATTCAACTTAAAGACGTCTGTTTAAACCCCACTTCTTAACTAGTTTTTACTTGCTGGTGCTTGCAGGTGTGGTGAACTCAATAACTTTTGTTGTTTAATTAGTTCAATGTCCATTGTGTTTCGTTTAATTCTCTGGATTAGTGCTACTAATGCATGGGACATGGGACATGGGACATTGACAACATGCTTAAGATTTTGATGTACTTTTGAGTTGCCTTGTGCTGTAATCGCTTTACTGAAAAGGTTTATTAACTGTAATCCCTATATATGATAGTTTAAGTATGTACCTAGACATACTTTAGAACCAAAGATGACTTCCAGAAAATGTTGTTATAAATGTATGATATAAAAGACACAATATGTATGACACAAAATTGATTACTCATACATTTCCTGACATGCATAAATGTGCTTTAATCAAAAAGTCTCCTCATACAAAAAATGTGTGGACATTTCTTTTAACTTGATAACAGACCTTGCCATGAGGCACAAATAATAAGAGTAAAACAAATCTCCTAAAATCATAATTTGTTTAGGAATCCATGAAATACATGGTTACTCACATTATGGTTACTCACGTTACACAGCATAAAAACACTGTAAGGGCAAGAACCAGCAATGTTATCTTACCAAATTTTGACAGGCTTGTGTTTACATCTGAATAGATAATTATTTCTGCTAACAATAACAAGATCCCTACTTCTTAATTTGTTTTTTTCTTTTACTTTTCTCACAAAATGGAACTTTCGAGCATGCCATTCCAATGCATTTTTTTTCATTGAACTCTATAACAAATCCAAAAGTTCTTTTATAGGATGGGGGTACCACATCAATGGAAATATTGCAGTTAATAATAAATTAAAAGAACTGTACATGGCAAACTACAGCTTTACTGAATACTTGAAGTGGCCTACTGTTGTTTGCAACTGCAGGTGCATCTAGTTTCGTAACTAACTTTTATTGAAAATAGAAAATCTTATTTTGTGGGATTGGCTACTTGTTTTTTACAATTTCCAGCCAGTTGCATCTTCTCGTAGATCCTTTTGATGTCTTACAGGAAAACAAAACTTAATTTGCCCTTTCTTTCTCTGTCATGTTTCTACATATCTTCCCTGTGTTTTTCCTTGTAGTCCATCTATCTCTCAGTTTTATTAGCATGAAAGTACCTTTGTTTCTCAGCATTTGAGAGTGCCATTTCTCTGAAAACAATAATAATACTTTGTTAAATATATTTAAATTACGCAATGGAATTTCAGTTAATAACATTATGGAACAGTCATTACTGGCCGTCTTAAGGTTGAATGCCTTATTGCTTAGATGTACATCGGCGTAAGAAATGCTGACTCCAAACAAAGTATGTTTATGTACATGTGTAGACAATGTAGTTTTACGTACAATAATGAAAATTAATTGGTAGACTAGCCTAGAAATGAGCTAAAAATTGCTCTATTTCCTATTGAGAAATGAACAAAATCATTTTACTAATAAAACCAACAGTAGGCCCCCCCCCCCTTATTTGTAAATAAAAACATTTAATACTCACAACTTCTGCCAGAGTTGAGTACTAGATCACACAAGCCTCCAAAGTTTGAAAACAGTTCACATGCGGGTGTGATTTTCCATGTGTTGCTCATCAAACAGGGTGCAAAGCATCACGGGTATTATGTAAAACTTATGTAATAATATGTTGCCCTCATCATTGTTTAAAAGGGGTTATTTGCATACTCTTTTGTAAATAAGGCATATTTGTGCACTCATACACATGTACATAATACCAAAGCCAACAGTCTCCTCCTTAACTAGTTAATCATGGTTACTGACGTTACATTTCTGGTTACTCACGTTACAGAATTACTCACGTTATACTTTTCATCACCTCACCCAATAGTACTGTTAGTGGATACATCATTAAGAACCCTACTTTTACATTTGAGATCCCCAATAGAATTATTATTACAAGTGGCAAATTGTAAAACTAAGAAAGACATTCACTGGGAAAAAAATATATATATCATATTTTGGTTACTGACGTTACACTGACCAAAAGTGCTTGAATATTCATTCACAAATTCCTCATGAAAATTGTGAAACCATTTTTTCTTTAAAATCTGAATATTAGTGCCAGGATGAACTATAAGTCAATAAAATAGACAAAAAGCAAAAGTACCATCTTAAAGCCATTGTACACTTTCGGTAAACAGTATTGTCCAAGTCCCACACTTCGTGTATCACAACTTATATATAAAATAACAATCCTGTGGAAATTTAGGCTCAATCGGACATCGGAGTCGGGAGAAAATAACGGGAAAACCCACTCCTGTTTTCGCGCGTTTCGCCGTGTCATGACATGTGTTTATAACAAATCCGTAATTCTCGTTAACGAGAATTTATATTGTTTTACCGTTTTCTCAAAAAGTAAAGCATTTCATGGACTAATATTTCAAGAGAAGTCTTTCATCATTACCTTCTGTAAACCCTGTAAATTATTTGTAAATCTGTGAACTTTTTTTTTTTTTTCTGTACCGAAAGGGTCCAATGGCTTTAACAGAACATTTTAGTTCAGAGGACATTTTCTTCAAGTGTTTCAAAGACAATAAAAAATTGAATAAATTTTTCATTTGAGATTCCCAACAGAATTATTATTACAAGTGGCAAATTGTAAGAAATATATGATATCACTTAAAAGTCAATAAAATGGACAAAAGTACCATCTTAACAAAACTTTTTAGTTCAGAGGACATTTTCTTCAAGTGTTTCGAAGACAATCAAATAAATTAAATACATTTTACATTTAACATCCCCAATAGAATTATTTTTACAAGTGGCAAATTGTAAAACTAATAAAAACATTCACTGTGAATAAAATATATCATATTTTGGTTACTCACGTTACACTACCCAAAAGTGCTTGAATATTCATTCATAAATTCCTCATTAAAATTTTGAAACCATTTTTTTCTTTGAAATCTGAATATTAGTGCCAGGATGAACTATAGGAAATAAATAATACACCATATTATCACTTAAAAGTCAATAAAATAGACAAAAAGCAAAAGTTCTATCTTAATAGAACTTTTAGTTCAGAGCCATTTATCCACTTTAGAGGACATTTTCTTCACGCGTTTCAAAGACAATCAAATAAATTAAACTTGTTTCATAAACTTTGAACTACGCTTGGGGGATATCTCGATATAATCAAAAATCGCGATACCATTTCTTAAACGATTACCGATTACTTGATTTTTTGTTAAAGGGACACACCAACCGAATATGGCCATTTGGGCTACAAAATACATAGACTAAGAAATAAATTCAACGGTTTTCCAGGAATGAAGAAGAACAGTCCCTAAAAAAATCATCAAATTTTGCAGTTTTTTATCATTTTAAAACAAAAACGAAGGTCGCATAAATGTTCTAACCAAAAAGTGGTACAAACAATCACGTGACCTTCCAGGCTAGTTTTATTTCCAGCCGTCAAAAAGTAACTTACCAAACCAAATTTAAACTAGAGATTGAGAGTTTGTGAACAAACTCAAGGTGTTCGGTTTCCGGGAGTAAAAACCTGGATTAAAAAACAAATATTACACCTTGCTTTGTTCTCAAGATTTGTAATAAATGATTCAAATTGCAAAAACTGTCAAAACAACATGATTACGTCATCTTGTAAAAGTGTATGTTTGGTGACGTCATCGGTAGTATTTGTTTTAAACCAGACCTTTGCCAGACATGTATGCTGTGGTGGTAAAGCATCAAAGGATGTATATTTCAACCTAAAAGGCAACAAACAACGCCCTTTCAAATCATTTCACAGTCACTTCCGGTTTAAACAGGTCAAAAGGTCAACGAAAGTTCACAAACATATCCATTTCTGTAAAGTATGTAGAGCCCTTTCATATGATGTATAGATTGTCAAAATAGCTTATGTAATTTAGGAAATATGAACTTAGGAAATATTGACGACTGTAGAAAAGACTGTAAGGGGCATGTATGTTTTAACCGCCTAGAACGAAGACTATTCTTCATGAAGCTTTTTCGCGCTCTATGGATGATCACTGGAGCGTGACTCTGCTGAACCGCTAATACACTACACGTTGTGTGTATGCCTACGTGCAATGTTTATGCACATACCAATGGGGATTTACGTTGTTCTTTAGACGTGAATTTTAAAATTTTTAACCTCTCTTTTGAGCCGGAAGACAACATCAAAATGGGGTTATGTCTGTGGGGCGTTTACGGAGTTTTCAATGACAATTCCGATGATGTTTCGATTGTAAGAATCCCTCACGTAGATCAAAAGTTATGAATTTTTGAAATAATAAACTTTGAATTTTCATAACTCAAGAATGGATGACGTCATCATGACGTAACTACACATTTTTCTTTTCCTAATGAACATCTAACTATGTGTGAAGTTTCAATTTCATACGAATTTTGAAAAGATGCTTTTGTTAGGGGACAAGGGACGTAGAGAAGAAGAAGAAGAAGAAGTATGAATAAAAAAAAAAAAAACGAACAAAAATAAGAGGTGTTCCGGGCTGTTGGTATTCAAATTACCTGTATCGCTACAAAATGTAAATAATGGTGGAAAATCTAACATAAGGATCACATTTAAAGAGTCTGTGAAACGGAAGCTTGTTATATGGCCCCACGGCCTGGAGCATTTGAACGTAAGCCTCGGGTCATATCACGTACCGCACATGCCGTGTCTCGTGGGGGGCTGGAGGTGTAATCCCAGGCGCTATGAACTCCCAGCTTGCGGGTCTCGTCGTGAGCTTTGGAGGGGTTGGGAGTACATGTTTGTCATCGTGGGTTTGAAAAACATAGAAATACTGCATTTGTTATTGAGTGTTATTGTGTAGCTTTAAAAATGTTTTCTGAAGAAGAAAAAAGGATTAAAAAAACGGAGCCCCCGATCAAAAACAGAACAGTTGAAGCATAATTTTGTCAAAAAAGTATTTTGTTAATTCTGTGAATGAAGTGTTATTTTTAAGATTGTTGAGGTATTACGTAACAAGCTACGCAGCTACTCAGCTACGCTTACGTTCCTTCAAGTTATGCTATATAATCAAAAGTTACGTTTTCAAGCCCAAGTTGAGCTACGCTTACATTCCATATGCAGCTACGTTTACGTTCCAAGATATCCAGCTACGCTTACCTTCCAAGATATGATGTTCCAAGCTACGGTTTAATAATAAAAATAATAAGTGGCAATTTATTATGCGCCATGTCTGTCTAAAAAGACACTCCTGGCGCAGGAGAGATGCTGAAGCCAGATTGCAAAGACTATAGTTAAGCACACAAATAAGTTTTCAAATGGTTTTGAAGCTGGAATATGTAGTGAGTTGTCGGAGTTTAGGTGGGAGTTCGTTCTATAGTGATGGGCCAGAGTGTGAGAAGGAGCGAGCTCCCCATGAATGGCGTGTGCGTGGAATGTTTAGAAGTTTAGTGGACGATGATCTGAGGTGCCTGGGTGGAGCATGAAGATGTAGCAGGTTCTGGATGTATGTTGGTGCCGTGCCCTGGAGAGACTGATACACAAGAAGGAGAATTTTGAAGTGGATGCGCTTTTGAACCGGGAGCCAGTGCAGGGCTTTGAGGATTGGAGTGATGTGTGTTGATCTTTTAGTAAGGGTGACAAGTCGGGCGGCCCAATTTTGGAATCGTTGGAGACGCTTGATCTGATACTCTGGCATATTGCTGAGAATGGCATTGCAGAAGTCAATCCAAGTCTTTGCTCACGTTCCTTCTCAAGTAACTTTATAATTACAAAAAATACGCTTTTAATCCTGAGTCAAGTTATGCTTACGTTCCATACGCAGCTACGTTTATGTTCCAAGATACCCAGCTATGCTTACGTTTCAAGATATGCTTACGTTCCAAAAGATAAGGTTACGAAGCAACACAGCTTCTCAGCTATGCTTACATTACAAGACACTCTTACGTTTCTTCAAGTTACGCTATAATAACAAAAGGTACGCTTTCAACCCGAGTCAAGTTACGCTTACGTTCCATATGCAGTTACGTTTACATTCCAAGGTACCCAGCTACGCTTATGTTCCAGATATTCATTGCTGAGATTCAAAGGGTTATTATGAAATCCCCTTCAAAATCCTGTGAGCTGGATCCAGTGTCAACATCCATGATAAAGCAAAACAGTTTTGTACCCTACATCACTAAGCTTGTA
Source organism: Asterias amurensis (assembly GCF_032118995.1). NCBI lineage: Eukaryota > Metazoa > Echinodermata > Asteroidea > Forcipulatida > Asteriidae > Asterias > Asterias amurensis. The sequence goes on from NC_092659.1 coordinate 11,508,944, forward strand.
AACGAATCCCTCAGTTCCGGTTGTTTCCCCGATAGCCTCAAGAATCAGGCCGCTCATCAAGAAACCAAACCTGGACAAGGAAAAATTCAAAACTACAGACCGGTTGCAAACTTAAAATATCTTGGAAAAGTCATCGAACGAGTAGTTTCATCACGTATTTCTCATCACATTCATACTTTCAACCTGTCCGACGTGTTCCAGTCAGCATACAAGCCTTTTCATGGGACCGAGGCTGCACTAGTCCGTGTGAGCAACGATATTCTCTCTGCAATTGACAATGGTAACCTTACAGCACTAGTCCTGCTAGACTTGAGTGCTGCTTTTGGCACTACTGATCATAACATCCTTCTCTCTCGGCTCCAGAATCACCTTGGCATAGAGGACACAGACCTAGCATGGTGCAAATCGTATCTCCACAATAGAACTCAGCATGTATGTATTGGCACCGCGATATCCGACCCTGTTGTTTTGAACTACTATGTGTCACACGGGTCAGTACTCACCCGCAGTGGTTTACGCTATACACTTTACCGATTCGTGACATCATCCTGAAATTTAATCTGAATTACCATGTGTACGCAGACGACACTCAGCTATACATCACGTTTAAATCTTCTCAAGAAAACGCCAAAGCATCTATTGCAAGACTTGACAAATGCATCCAAGAGATTCAACGTTGGACACAACAAAACTTCCTGAAGTTAAATGATGATAAGACCGAGTTTCTTCTATTTGGGTCACGTCAACAGTTAAGGTTTCAGTGCCATACATCTCCATCAGTGATGCTCGGATAGCTCCCTCGGTAAAAGCTCGGAACTTAGGGGTTATTTTTTATTCATCGATGACACTTCAGCCACACATCAACAACATTGTTCGTTTATCATCATATCACATCAGAAATATAGGTAAGATTCGCAAGTACTTGGACAAAATGCCACTGAAAAGGTCATTCACGCATTTGTTACTTCTCGTCTTGACAATGGCAATGCTCTTCTCTACAGTCTTCCTAACAACCAGATTTCCCGACTTCAACAGCTTCAAAATATTGCTGCCCGCATTGTGATACTGTCCAGAAAATCCTGTTCTATCACCCCCATTCTGAAACAACTACACTGGCTCCCTATCTCTCAACGAATCATCTTTAAGCTGATGCTCATTGTCCACAAAGCACTTAATGGCAAGGCTCCCCACTATATTTCTGAACTGCTTCAAGTTTAAACTCCATCAAGGAATCCTCGATCAAGTTCTATGCTTCTCCTCATTGAACCCAAGTCTCGACACTCATGGGGTGACAGGTCTTTTTCTTCAGCCGCGCCACGCATCTGGAACTCTCTACCACTTAATCTTCGATCTTGTCTTTGTACCGCAAAATTCAAGTCTCTTTTCAAAACTTATCTTATGTCACAGGTTTTCAATGACTAATTTTGTTGTGTCTGTTTTTCTTTGTGTTGTGTTTTGTTTTTGTTTTGTTTTTGGTTTTACTGCGCCTTGAACACCCAGCAGGGTGGCTATGTGCGCATTACAAGTCTTATTATTATTAATATTATGCTTACGTTCCAAAAGATATGGTTACGCTCCAAGCTACGCAGCTACTCAGCTAGGCTGTATACAATCTATATTATATTGTTTAAGTTGTTACGCTTTAATAAAAATAAAAAATTACGCTTTAAATCCTGAGTCAAGCTAGGCTTACGTTTCAAGATTTGCAGCTAGGCTTACATTTAAAAATACATTCTCACAAGGACGCTATTGAATCAAAATGTAGAAGGAAATGGGCAGGATATATACAGACATGTATGTAAGAACAGTCATGCGTAGCACATATGTAGACACTTTAAAAGGCATTTTATGTGTGTGTAACTCATAGAGCTACATGTAACACCATGGGTAAACAGTACACCTCACAGATCCTTATATCCTGATTTGTAATTTTTTTTAGAAATATTAAAATTGGGCATAGTAAAATATCAGAATTTTAGACTTCAAATATTAATCGCCATTTAATCGAATATCGCGATACTTTTTTGATGATCTATCGTGGGATTAACAAAAGCAATACAAGCTTACTTTGAACTATAGGCTACAATATTTAATAGATGATGGCTTATAATTATGGATTTGAAATTTTTGGGCCAAGTCAACTTTTCATTGAATTGCCCATGCATGGGATTGCTTGGTTGAGACTATGTAGGTCTGGATTTACTGCAATAGTTTGGCTCTGGTTTTTGTAGAGGAGGGTGAGGCTAGCTGCCTGGCGTCGCCTTTCTAAGGTGTCCCATTCCAAGGTGTTAAACATGGCCGACATCCTTTCAGTGTTACAGAATGAACCTGGCAGCAAGGCGTTGATTGTCTTTCTGGGTATCCAGACAGGGCTGCAATATTCCGGGTGAGGTCTAACGAGTGAAAAATAAGCTTGCTGGCGTATTTTGATGGAGCAGTTCCTAAGGTTGCGTCGAACAAGGCCCAACATTCTGTTAGCATGAGTTGTGATTTTGTTGAAATGTTTCTGCCATGATATATTATTGGGGAAGGTAAGGCCCAGATACTGGTGGTCGGTGACTGTAGCAAGGTTTCTTTTGGCCCGGTGGTAATTTCAGATGTAAAAGTTGCGGCGCAGAGTAAATTGCATTACATAGCACTTGTCGATGTTGAACTTCATCTGCCGTGATTTGGACCAATGATGTAATTGGTCAAGATCTTCTTTGAGTTTAACACTGTCACTGGCTTTGGAGATGGAGCGAGACATAAGGCAATCTGCGAAGAGGCGCAAGTTGGAAGTAATACCATCAGGCAAGTCATTGATGAAGTACAGTACCCTGTGGGACACCCAACTCAACTGGTACCCTTGAATCTAATGCTTGGCCATCCATGACTACACGCTGACTCCAGTTGGTAAGGAAGTGATCCATCCATTGCAGTAGAGAACCTCTGATCCCATAGTGAAGTAAGTTATAAGCAGTAACCGTTGATGGGGAACCCGGTCAAAGGCTTTGTCTTAAAAATCACTGCGTCAAATTATTTGCATGGTTGTCCAGTGCCTTGGAGAGGTCGTGAGCAGTTATGAGGAGCTGCGACTCACAAGAGCGACCTGGGCGGAACCCTGGTTGGACATCGACAAGGACTTTATTGGTCTCACAGTGGTCAATTATGCAACAGTTTTGATTAAAGGTAGGTATAAAAAAAACACGCGAGTAGAACAAGTTTTAACGAGCGCACTCGTTATTACCCTTTAACACCCGGTCCTACACAGCATCGTTCGAAACGCTAACCCACGACATCGCTCGATAGCCTTTGATAATGAAATGCCAAACAAGCGAGTGCTTTCGAGGAGTCACTGACCCATGAACGGTGGTAATTTTTTCCCAACTTAAGATCTGTAACCCAAGTAAAAATTCAAACGGACCTTCGCAAATGGATCAAGACTCGCATGCATGAGGTTGTAAGAATAAACAATTGGGCAGTGTGCTGGAGGTTGCATAGATCATTACAATTACAACATGTATTTGAGAAAGACGTGGGTATAAACATCAATATGGTCATATGGTCGTTTTATTTGGCTGCAGTGAAGGCGGCATCACACAGACAGTCAGAAAATATGGCCCTGAACACGTAACAACCAATGACGTCTTTAGTTAAATGGAACTTTGTCATTCGATTGGCTTGAACACAAAAAATGAAACACCACAAAAAGATCGTAGCGATTAAGCCTGTTATCCACAATAAAATAAACAGTTAAATTAACTTTAAAAAAGTTTTACCAAAATAATACACGTTTATTTTTACATTTCTTGCAAAGTCCATCTCAAACCTAGAGCGCTAGTCTTAGTCTTAATGGAATCTCGTTTAGGTAACAAGAAATAATAAAAGATCTAAAAAAAGATCGTACATAAAGTTTTAGCGCATTATCCACAAGTAAACAGTGAAATTATCTGTAATCTATACTTTTTCATTTTTCTCCGCATCAGACGACGTTCGTCGTTTGCACCCTTTTTGCCAATACTCATCAAACTGCGATGGCGTTTTATCTAGCGTATACATGTTTCCTCTTAAACAGTTGCCCTTGGACACCTCGATCGAGGGCAAAACTATGCATCATTTTTTCAATGAAACACAAGGAGTCTAAGTCAATAATTGTGAAATTGGCAGCGGTGTACAAAAAGCATAAAATAATGAAAGGCTGCATACATGTACAAAAAAAATAATTGCCAGAGGCATACAAAGCAAAAATGTGAAGCGTTGTTATACTTTGTATCAAGTTCCAATGTAACAATTTTGTATTACTATTGAACCTCAGTAGTTGCCCACATATAAGGGGAAGTTTTCACCGACCCTATTCGATTAATTAAATCAGACGATTGTCAAATATGGATTTAGTTGCCCATACTATAGTTCCTCTGCCCTTTGCTGTGTATTAGTACTTGTCGCTTGTATTAATATAATATATAAGTACCGATTCAGAATTAACACTTTGTTTATAACGACTGAATTAATGTTGACCTCGACACGCAAAGAAATTTGAGTAACCTATAGTATACAAATATTGACTGCTTCGAGTGCTATGGTTAAAAACTATGACTCCCGAGGTGATCCCCGGAGCGTTCTATTTTCCCAAGGCGAAGCCGAGGGAAAATAAAACCCCAGGGATCACCGAGGGAGTCATAGTTTTTAACCATTGCACGAGTAAAAGCTGTCAATATTTGTTTTATAACACCCCAAACATTTCTAAATACTGTACTATTATTATTAAGTTACAGACCTGAATGCTACAATCCACGGACGACGCGAATACAGATTGCAAACACTTTTACTTAATGTGTTGCATGTAGTGTCGTGCAATCCGAAATGGTTACAGACTATTAATTTATAATCCTCGTACACGCACAGGACGTCTGGGTACTGCACGCCATGTGCTAGTCTGTCGGACTAGCGCATGGCAAACCGACGGCCGTCGTCTAGCAAAACTAAGACATGTCATGTGACGCGCTCTAAACCAATGAGCAGGCAGAATACTTGCAAGGGGTGTTATAATAGTGGTTATTTTCTTACGAACTTATTGCATTTCCCTGGGTGGCAAGTTTCCCTTGATCTACCATGTATATCATTTAAAGCTGTTTTCACACCTCTGTTGTGGTGGTTTATAGCTCACCTCTATAGCCTTTTCAAATTAGCCAACAATGACTGACCCGTGCCTTACTAAACACATTCTGGTTGTGCATTGTCTGTGATGCACTTGCTTGGTCTAGTCAGAAATGTTTTGTTAATGGTTGCCAGCAACAATAATGTTTGTTGCCATGTCGCTCAAACTGTTTTCAATGTGCCTTTGAGAACAACTATGATTACTTAATACAACAATTAGTCCGGAAGCGTTTAGCTCCCAATAAATTACATGGGTTAAAACATTTTGTTAACAATACTCAAAAGTCTCAGATCAGAATTATTATTAAAAAGACGGAGTACAGACGTTCTTTTTTCCATTTTATAAAACTATTGTATCACTGCATATGTCCCACAACGCCAATTATTATTTAAAAGACAGGAGTTTGGACCCTTGTATGAACATTATTTTTGTTAACAATACTCCAAAGTCTCAGAAAGGGTCTTGAAAAGACGGAGTATGGACCGTGACATTCTTAAAATAACATTTAACCAAAATATTGTCAAACTGCGAATGTTCCACGACGCCCAATTATTATTATTAAAAAAGACGAGAGGCGCGATATCTGAAGAGAAAATGCTGCACAGTGCTGAAAAAGACGTCGCATCAGCCCACTAGGCACTATTGCTCTTGTGAGTCTGACCAGCCATGCAGACTGACCCCATCTTTAGTTGTTTTGCTGCATCCAGCAGCAATAGAAATGTCAGAAAACAACTATTTTGAAACTTACAAACTCAATGACTTGGACTTGCATGTACTTTGCACATGTGTTTACTCTATTTATCAAGGCAAAGTGTGCCTCGTTAGACGTCATAAAAGGGGTAGCCGGAGTCAACCCCCAAACAACTTTAACTATTTATTAAACATACAAATCGTGACAAACCATTACTAAAAAATTGTTTTTATTATTACTAAATATTGTGTATCCTGGTGTCATGTGTTTTGAGTAGGATAACAGGAAAAGTTTTCACAATCAAAAACTGAATGTTTTTTTTTCAAACCATCTATCCAATTGTTTAACAATAACACCTACACTTCATGGGGTATTAAAATTTTTAAAGTTTTGGTTTTACGTTGCGAGAGATAGTCCGCCATTAACAGCACTTATATGCATGCTTGGGCGATATTGCTTTTATTATCCCACGATATATCGTCAAAACGCGATATTAAAATCGTGATGTATATTTGAAGTACACAGTTCTTACACTAATTTTTATTATGCCCAAGTTCCATACTGCTTGAGATGAAACAAATCGAAGTATGGATCTGTGAGGTGTACTGTCTACCCATGGTGTTGTAGCTCTATGAGTTACACACACATAAAGTGTATTTTAAAGTGTCTACTGCGCATGGCTGTTCTTACATGTGTGTATATCCTGTCCATTTCAACCAATAAGCATCCATAATGCACATGGGGTGACCTCTCATTCATAAAACGGTTGTGGATGGGTTGTGGTTTGTGTAATATGATCCCCTTGTGGTCTGCAGTTGGAGGCAGGCTGCCACAAGGCTCCAACACAGGGGAGGTAATTGATACATTGTGTTACTTCTGAAGTGTCTGTGGGAGAGCCTGGGCACTCAAGTGTTTGATGTTATTTTTTTCAATAGGGGGATCTTGGGGTTGGTTCTGGGACTTGAATTTTTTTTTTAAACAACCAGTTGTGGTTGCAAGACTCTCAATTAGGGAAGACATCCTGATACTTCATCAAAACCACGATATGCCGATAATTGGATTAACAAAAAATCAAGATGATATGGTAATTGTTTAAGAAATGGTATCCAATTTTTGATTATATCGAGGTATGCCCAAGCTTATATATGCATGCACGACATTGGAGCAACGCCACATGTTTTCACACCTTTCATTGGTTGGTATTTTATTGAATATTTAGAAGCTGGTATGACGTGCAAAAAAAAATATATATATTATTCAATTACTACTTAACAAATTTAATTACATTTTTGTCCTAAGGCATTATGGCTAAATATTAGAATCCAGAGATATCATAAGGCATGAAAGTAAAACAACCCACCCCCCTTAAAAGCATACAAACAATCCGTTTCACCCCATTTCAGACAGTACGCCTAATGTTTTGTTTTAGGAGATAAAAAAACAATCAAGTAACCAATCTATATTTTCCCTTTAATATAGACTTAATATTTACTACGCTTATCGGAATTTATTACAGTATGCAGTTTATCAAAATATTTAAATTTTTGCCCCATATTGGCACACCATAGAATCCCAAATAGTAACCACCTCACGTGATCCATCTAGTGACTAAAGCAGAATGAAACTCAATCTAGCAGATAGTAATTTTGTTTTGAACTTTCGAGGTTTGATGATGTTTCTTTGACTCATTTGAATGTTGGCGTAATAATGCACTAGCGATTTGTACCAAAAATCAATCATTTTATAAATGTTTGAGCATAACCAACGACAGGAAACTTTATTCTCAGCATAATTAAGCCTGATGAAAATACAGACTGTGAGTATAAACTGCATAGCTTCTGTCACCGGTGTAGCTTGCCAGCCTCGCCGTAAACAGCAATCAAAGTTGGGGTTCGAAAACATAGGAGGGTCGATAACGTATGATGGTACGATACTCTTATGTTTGAAAAAATAAAAATTGTATTTCCAGGTGACTTTAATATCAAAAGTAGAGCACAAAAAACAAGAGTCAGCACCACACACCTAGACCATCTACACCTGCAACCTAAACATCCCAAATCTGAAATTTGGAGATTGCTTGCACTGCTGCAGCTGATCCAGATTCAGCTTTAACTAATTCAGTACCAAGCCAAGTAGTACAGTGTACACTGCTATATAATATATCCTGGTGTCATGTGTTTTCAGTAGGATAACAGAAAAATTGTTCACAATCAAAAACTAATTGATTTAGAAACAAATCATCTATCCAACTTTTTTTACAATGATACTTACACTTCATCATGTGTTGAAATCTTAAAAGTTTTGTTTTTCTGTTGCAAGAGATAATCCACTATTTACAGTGCCAATGCTTGGCGACGTTTGAGCGACATCGTGTTTTCAAACCTTTCATTGGTTGGTATTGTGGCGAAACAGTTCGCATTTTTGGGCTGCATTGTTAGAAGTGATTTGTCGGGCTATGAGGAAGGAGCGTTCCTATAGAACAGGTCAGTAATTGCGAACCCAGGGCTTGACTTAAAGTCAACTGGAAACAGATTTTTTTTTCTTTCAAAATTAAGAGTATACATGCTTACGAACAATAAAAAAAAAATTCTTAGTAATTGTTTGTCACGATTTATACCTTGAAAAAATATATAAAGTTGTTTGGGGGGGGCTGACTCCACCTACCCCTTTTGTGACGTCAATCGAGGCACACTTTGCCTGCAATGCGTATAGTAAACACACGTACAAGTACACGAACGTCCAAGTCATGAGTTGGTACGTTTCAAAAAGTGTTTTTCTGCATTCAGCAGCAATACACCTGGTCGGCATTGCCGAAAAAAAAAAGAAAAAAAAAAACTTTTTTAGAAACGTACAAACTCACGACTTTGTCCGTACATGTACTTTGCAATTGTGTTTACTCTACGCATTACAGGCAAAGTCTGCCTTGATTGATGTCACGAACAGCGCCCTCTCGGGTCGGGTTCTACTCTTAAATTTGTAAATAACATAAGAACTGATTTTTAAAAACCTTAGTTAACTGTTTATTCACATTCCACTCATCAAAACACATATTGGTGGCAAAAGCTTTATTTTGTACAAATACCACTTCCAGGTGACTTTAAGATATATGTTAATAAAAGGAAAGAATTAAACTGAATCATTAAAAGGAGTAGAATCGACAAGAGAGAGAAGGGATCAAAAAAAACCATTATCCTTAAATCAACGAGACATTTTGCTTCAAAACAGTTATTTCTTTTATTTTGTCCATTATTGATATTTGATGAGCTGCAGCGAAGACTTAAGACCGCTTGAGTCGACGTTACAGTATTTTATTGAATATTCAGAAGCTAGTATGGCGTGCAAAATAAATAAAAAAGCTCATTCAATTACTATTAAACAAATTTTTGTCCCAAGACAATGGCTACTTGGTTAGAATCCGGAGATATCGCAAGGCATAACAGTAAAGCACCTCTACCCCCTTAAAGGCAGTGGACACTTTCAGTAATTACTCAAAATAATTATTGGCATAAAACCTTTCTTGGCGACGAGAAATGAGGAGTTTTTGATGGTATAAAACATTGTGAGAAAGCTCTCTCTGAAGTGCCATAGTTTTTGAGAAAGAAGTAATTTTCCACAAATTTGATTTCGAGACCTCAGATTTAGAACTTGAGGTCTCGAAATCAATCATAATAACCGCACACAACTTCGTGTGACAAGGGTTATTTTTCTTTCATTATTATCTCGAAACTTCGATGACCGATTGAGCTCAACGTTTCACAGGTTTGTTATTTTATGCATGTTGAGATACACAAACTGTGAAGGCTAGTCTTTGACAATTACCAATAGTGACCACTGCCTTTATAATTAAAGCACCAACCCTTCAAAACAATCTGTTTCCCCCATTTCAGACCAGCAATGTTTGGTTTCAGGAGTAATATTTTCTCTCTAATGTAGACATATTATCTATTACGTTTATCAGAATTTATTACTGCCTGCAGTTAATCAAAAAAGATTTTTATTTTCATTTTCACTTAATTTTTTACATTTTTCCCCCATATTGTCACACCATAGAATCCCAAATAGCAACCACAACAAGTGATCTATTTAGTGACTATAAGGATAATGAAACTCAATCTAGCAGATGATAATTTTGATTTGAAATTTAGAGGTTGGATGATGTTTCTTAGACTCATTGTTACAAAATTCATCATTTTATAAATGTTTGAGCATACCCTACGACAGGAAACTTAACATGCTTAATTCTCAGCATGATTAAGCCTGATTAAAAATACAGACTGTGAGTAAACAGCAGGGCTTCTATCACCGGTGGGAGCTTGCACAGTCTCGCGGTAAATGGCGCTGATGGCAATCAAAGTTTGGTTGGGTTTGAAAACATGGGTAGTGAACACTTCGCACCTTGCAAACTCGGCACCAGCAAACTCGGCACTTCGCAAACTTGGCACCTCGCAAACTCGGCACCAAGAATGTCCGCACCAAATAAACTTGGCACCGGCCTGTTTTGGTCAAACAAACTCGGCACCAAACAAACTCAGCACCGGCCTATTTTGGTCCACCAAACAAAACTCGGCACCAACAGCAAATACCACCCGAAGAGCAGTATTAACACCATAAAAACTGGTTTGAATTTAGTTGAAATAATTAGTAGTTAATGCTAACTTATACGACCATAACTTGGCACCTGAATTTTTTTTGTCCCACTTTACGTCCGCACGTTCAGTTTTTTTTTCTTTTTTTCTTTCACAATCATGTGAGTGAAAGTGCATCGCTATTTGTTGATGTAATGGGAATCGTGAAATGTCTCAGCAGCCTTAAAGTGGGTTACGATCATCTTGTAATAAAACACAGTGCATGACAGTCTGTAACAGAAATTATTTACACATGTACTCTTTATTTTGAATCAGTGTTTTATTGGATCAAAGTTTCATGTAAATGTTCCCCAAAAATACTTGGATATCGAAATTACATATTTTCGACTCCAAAAACATCTTCAAGGGTTAACAGACATTTTTTTTTAACTAGACATAGTGTTTTTTGTTAATTACAAAAACAAGGTGTTTAGTTGGACGTTAAGTGATGACGTAGTTCAAAAACATTGAACCATAAAGATGTTTTTTATACAATGTGTCGTTATTTTATAGTTAAACTTGTATCACACTTTTTAATGCCTTGATCTTCACAAATGCAATATGTTTGTGTGAGATTGGCATCAGTGAGGTCCGTTAACAGCGCCAGCCACCAACCAAGGTCATTACCACGCAGTGAAGACCGGGTACTCGCACTGTTATTCCCATTAATAAATACCTTTTGTAGCGAATTAAACAGCTAAAATTGTAATTTTTCTCTCGGCGGCACTTCCAGACAAGTTCAGGGGCCATATTCGAGCTTTTGATGGTTCCCATCTCTTTCGTGCGTTAATCACATTACTGACTCTTTGAAATAATGATCTGTTCAGCGCCTTCACTGGGGTCAAATGAGGCAAATGATTGGACGATAGCTGGTCCTTGTGCATTAAAACGCGCGTACGAGCTCGGGGTCGTCAGTTTATACGCGCACACGTTACACGCGCGCACTCAAAATTGATACATTTTCAGCGCGCGTACACGAAGTGCGCAAAGTTGCAATGTGAAACTTACAGGGATATAATAAATAAGCGTGCGATACAGTGCAACGCGCAAGGTTTACACAATGTATGCTGATACAGTGCAACGCGCAAGGTTTACACAATGTATGCTGATACAGTGCAACGCGCAAGGTTTACACAATGTATGCTGATACAGTGCAACGCGCAAGGTTTACACAATGTATGCTGATACAGTGCAACGCGCAAGGTTTACACAATGTATGCTGATACAGTGCAACGCGCAAGGTTTACACAATGTATGCTGATACAGTGCAACGCGCAAGGTTTACACAATGTATGCTGATACAGTGCAACGCGCAAGGTTTACACAATGTATGCTGATACAGTGCAACGCGCAAGGTTTACACAATGTATGCTGATACAGTGCAACGCGCAAGGTTTACACAATGTATGCTGATTTAGTGGCCACTGACTTATTCGCTATTTTCCAAAGCCGGTCTTTACACCACCGTTAACACTCCCACACGTGACCGGGTTTTGACCAATCAGAGACTTGAAACTGTCCAAGGTATTTATTAATCAAAATTAATAAATAGCATGAAAACTGGTAAGCGGAGGATGATAATGAATGGCATCTATTCTATGGCATGAAAACTGGTAAGAGGATCCTCTGCTTACCAGTTATCACGCTATTATGCCTTTTTCTTTGAATTGGGAAATAATGATGCCATATATCAACCGATGCCCTAATTATCTTCATTTTGTACGAAGTATGCAAACATGTATTAAAACTTGATGGACATTGAAATGTTCACACCACACACCGATCTTGGATGACTTCAACTGGCCCCATTTGTTTTGAGTTTTTCCTGTTTTCACGGCAAACGAGAAAGTATGGTTTCCCGGTGAAGCCATACATGGAAGAAACATCTGCAGTGACTACAAGTGTTCTTTGAGACTCTGTGTATGACTGTATAGCCAGCAGTTGCCTTCATTTTATTCAAAATATTTTTTTATTAAATTTTTAAAATTACCATGGTAACTTGCAAAAAATAAAAAAAAAATAAAAAAAATATAACAAGTGTGAATAATTACTGGCTTCAAAATCTGATTTCTATTTATTTTTTTCCTATTTTTTTTCTTAATATTTATAATAAAGCGTATAAATAAACAGTGGTAATTGAATCAACAAGCTGATGTTTAAATTTTTAATATAAATAATAGTATTGATACGAGGGTTACAAAATAAAAATCTCCGAAAATGATATAAGGCACATGGCTTCTTTAAGCCTCGGTATTTTTTTTTCAAGAATGCTCAGCAAAACATTCAGTCACATGATTTTGATCATCATGAATTGTGAATAGAAATAGCGTTTGATGAAACTTTTTCGGTGGGCAAATATTTTTATATGGCCTCAACATTATGACATATTTGTGTACCTTGTAGAAATGCCTAAAATACCAAACTTTTTGCATTTACAAGTGCAAATATCCAGTGGAGCCTTACGTGTTTCTAAGTTTTTGTCAAGGGAGAGGAGACTCTTTGTTTGGCGAATAAAACCACACAATTTTTATCTTGGGACTGTTTACATCACGCACAGAGAGGTAAAAGATTTGCCACGATATTAGGGGCACCTCGAAAACAGGACCTCCTACGAGATATAGGATATAGTCGTTGCGATAACGTAACCCTCCTGCCGACGACGGCGGCAGAAGGGTTACGTTATCGCAACTAAGGATATAGTCGAGAAAGTAGAAATAATTAACCTGTACTTATTTCTTAAATATACGAGGGCACCACCACCACAAAAAACTTACCACAACGTACACTTGATTGAAGAAAATCTTTTAAAAAGTCGATTTCAGATCACACACACACCACACAGCAGTACACGACGTCCACGCATATATGTAGTCTATACACACACGCACTATACTGCCGCACCCAACCCAAAATAAAGATGCCTTTTACAATTAATTATCTGGAACTGGCACGGCTCCACCATCTGGTTCTGTCCACATGCACAGGCTCCGTACAACAAAATCAACGCACGTTTTAAAAAAACTACTGACAAGCTGAATAGTCGAAGCCAAAGCCGCACCGTCGTTTCCAAAATACCTTTCTCCCCCCCCCCCACACACACCCCCTCATCACTATTCACGCTACAGCTAGACTTGACTCAAGTCCAAGTCCGTCCTAGCCCCACCCATAAACCAGTCAAAATCCACTCGGTATCGTTGACCCCAATGATCTGGAGATCAATGGTTCGTACATACATGATAATTGTGATCGTCTTTTGCGTGTACATGTACAAAGGTCACAGAGTGCGATGAATATTTATAAACAGGGCGGCGCTTCCACGCTCCCATTGGTTTTTTGGGGGAGATTTTTCATATTCATTGCGTGGAAGAGACAAACCTATGGTGGCCCTGAAGGGACACAGCCAGTCGTGAATATTTTCGCGACGTCGTATACTTATTCACGACAAGTCGCGAACATTTTGGCGACGTCGCGAATATTTTCACGACTAGTCGCGAATGTTTTCACGACTAGTCGCGAATATTTTCACGACGTCGTATATTTATTCACGACAAGTCGCGAATATTTTGGCGACTTCGCGAATATTTTCACGACTATAGTCGCGAATATTTTCACGACTAGTTGCGAATATTTTTTACGACGTCGTGAATAATTCTGCGACTAGTCGTGAACAAACTCGCGACTTGTCGTAAATATTTTGTGAGTAGCTTGAGTGTGTAATTCTTACACGGCACGCGTAGAAAGCCAAGCTATGACGATTGTAGCCACTCGGCTATGTGTATGGGGCCAATGTTTTATCCAGTAGAATTGTTATCGAAGTTCGAAAAAACAGTGTCTGATTTTCATCAACATTTCGGGGGTTTTCAAGGTTGAATTACTCCAAACCCAAATAATTCTGAATGATAAAGGATTAATCTTTCAGTTAAACTTGGTCGGGGATTACGTGATGCGTTGCACCCTGTCGAGACGGAACGAACATTATAATTAAACTTATCATTGGATTGTTTGTAAAATTTACCTATTGTTGGTCCGACTACGCCGGGGTTAAAAGTTTTATGTTTTCATTTCGTAAAAAATAGTTGTTTTAATGAGTGTGTGAGACGTCGCACTTTTGAAAGTAAATTTTTCTAGCGTTTATGTTTTTCAAAACGGGTCGTAAAATTTATAGTGTCAAGGTCATCGAAAATTACATATTATTTTGGACAGGAAGGTCGTATGATCATGATTTTTATTTTATTTAAAATGTTGAGATTTGCTAGTTGGGATTATTATACCACTCCTGTTTCATTATTCGTCGTAAAGTCAATCTGACATTCCAACACCTGCACGCTCACCGCATGTGGTACAGCGTGGATCACGTGTAGGTGACCGGCGTGTGAGAATCCAGACATCCAGGCACGCAGCAGCAGCAGCAGCAGCAGCAGCAGCAACAACAATATTATTAACAACAACAACAACAACAACAACAACAACAACAACAACAACAACAACAACAACAACAACAACAACAACAACAACAACAACAACAGCAACAGCAGCAGCAGCAGCAGCAGCAGCAGCAGCAGCAGCAGCAGCAACAGCAACAACAACAACAACAACAACAACAACAACAACAACAACAACAACAACAACAACAACAACAACAACAACAACAACAATAATAATAATAATAATAATAATAAAAATCATAATAATATTAATATTAACAATAACAATAATAACAACAATAACAACAATAATAACAATAATAACAATAATAACAATAATAACAATAATAACAATAACGACAACGACAACGACAACGACAACGACAACGACAACGACAACGACAACGACAACGACAACGACAACGACACCGACACCGACACCGACACCGACACCGACACCGACACCGACACCGACACCGATAATGATAATGATAATGATAATTATGCTGCAGCAAAGGATCTATCCCCCATGATCTGTTCGTTCTAAACTCTACCAGTTTCATGTCTGTCGATGATCGGAGGCCGACTCTTCCCGGAACAGAATATTTGACATGGCACGATAAATATTGCGGTGCTAAACCAGACAAAGACTTGTAGGTTAGCAAGAGAATCTTATAAACAATACGCTCATTGATGGGCAGCCAGTGAAGTTCTTTAAGTATTGGATTGATGGATGCTGACCAGCTTGCTTGCACAACAAGACGGGCAGCTGAGTTTTGTGTCTTTTGCAGCCTATGGAGCAGATGTTTTGGAAGTCCGTACAGTAGTGCGTTACAGAAATCCAAACGAGAGGTGACAAAGGCGTGCACTAATTGTTGTGTAGCTTGAAGTGTCAAAAAATGCCTGATGGCACGGAGGTTACGCAGGCCATAATTAGCAAGTTTCACGCAATTTGATATGTGATGAACCAGCGACAACTTGGGATCCAAGATAGCTCCAAGGTTCTTTACCTTCTCTTCAGGAACAACCAAGGACGACCCGATCTTTACATGGGGTACCACGACCTTGGAGAGTTGCTGTCTGGAACCCAACAGAACAAACTCTGTCTTTGACTCATTCAACTTCAGATGACTCTCACCCATCCACCGCTGAATGTCAGAGATGCAGCGCTCCATCTGAGAGATACAACTGTCTACATTCTCCTGAGTTGGTAAGCAAGAGCTATACAGTTGTAAATCATCCGCATAAACGTGGTAGCCCAAATTGCACTTGGTGATGATATGCCGGAGGGGTAGCATGTACACACTGAAAAGCTGGGGGCCGAGAACCGATCCCTGTGGTACGGATGAATCCAGTTGAACAGTCTGTGAGGTTGCTTCTCGAAGATGTACTGCTTGAAATCGTTTAGACAGGTACGACTCAAACCGGTCTTCATCTATACGTGTTGCACGCCACCGGCGCTCAAGTCTACGTCTCTTGCATTTCGCTTCCTGGATGTCCTCATTCATCCATGGGGATTTGGGTTTGAGAACTACGCTCCTCAACCTAGCAGGAGCATGTCTATCCAGCAGGGCCCGAAGAGTTGTGTCATACTCGTCAAAACAAGACAGTGTATCTTGGAAATCAATTAATGACAGAGATTGATGTTGTTACCAGACTTCCTAGAAATCTTTCTGACAGGCGACCCATTGGACAGTGTTTCGCAGATGGTGCTCCGGATTGGTTCATTCATTGCCCCTTGCCCGCCCACCCACCATTCGATCCGCCCTTTTTGGTCAGGTTACTTTCGTGTTGTACTAAGCATGGTTCTCCGGATTGGTTCATTCATTGCCGCGCAGAGTCGAAAGGGTCGAAGAGGCTGGGTGCCAGGACAAAACCGAAACCAATCTCACGAATTTGCATTGAATGGATGAAGTACCGTAGATTGATGTTTCGCAGGCGACCATGTGTCAACCACTGGTTGACGTTGTTGTCAGACTTCCTAGAAATCCTTCTGCGGGTGACTCATTTGTTGAAAAGATTTAATGGAGAATATTTATAAAAAAACATTCACTTCCAAACGGCATGAGAATTATCATGATGGACAAGGATTGGATCAAACGGAAGCTTAATAATTTGGAAACGTTGGGTAGGGCCGGCTATAGGTTGGAAGGTGTCATAAGGGAACTTTACAATTAATAACATTTTGGGGTGGGGGGGGGGGGCCTTACACAAAGAGCCATTCTGGTCAGTGTATTGTGAGTGGTGTGTTGCTTGGTGAAGAAGGTCGCCGTGGGACCACTTTAGATTGACAGTGGGTGGCGACCTTGGACCTTTTGTCAGTAAACTCAAATGCGTACATGAATACCGTTTTAGAATACGGTCTGTTCATGGAGGTATAATGTTGCAGTTTCAGAGTTTAACCATGGAGGTAGAATTGTGAAACCATTCCTTACTCTATGGTGAAACTATACACGTACGTCAAAGGCTGTTTTGAAGCTGTAAAAAAAAAAAAACTTTGCTTTGCATTTGGTCAAAGTTGTTAAGCAAAACGACATTAAGTTTCCTTTTGAATAAGTCCATTCACAAAATTGGTTAGAGCAGTGTGTCGGTCAGGTCTCAGAACGTACATTTTGCCAAATCCATTTTGAAGCCTAATTTAGCCATCGGCCCGTCGGGTTGGTTACTGATGGAGATATTAACAAAAGAGACCTCGTGCGGCTGAATGGGGTACATTTTTAGGAGTTTGTCTATTGACCCAATATCATAGACCTTTTCGCAAATATCGGGGCGCGCGCGTAAAGCTTGGAATTAGGTGCACTGTGGTCTATAGCTGGTAGCAAAATTTGATTCATATCTATCCCACAATGCACCTCATATAACAGTCTGTGCTTGCGCATTGGTATGTGCGATAAGGTCTATGTCCTGTGCTCACCATAGACCTTTTCGCAAATACTGGGGCGCGCGCGAAAAGCTTGGAATTAGGTGCATTGTGGTCTAGCTGATTACAAATTTGATTCATACATATCCCACAATGCACCTCATTCAACAGTCTGCGCTTGCGCATTGGTATTTGCGATAAGGTCTATGGTGAGATCTAAATCAGAGAAACAGAGCGCCCGCTAACGTTCGTTCATTACAAGCGTGGACAGTTTTTGCCGGGCATAATCGGAACGTTGGTTGTGTGTGACCGCGCAACACCAATGGTTTTGGGACCAAGACTAAGACACAACAGGCAGAAGAAGTGAGCGATTGATTTTGGACATCATTTTTAGTCTATTTTTTTCAAGTTTGGAAGGAAATAATCTGACACAATCGAACCTTCACATTAACCATCAACATCTCCTGTGTACCTCAAGTGAGTTTTAATTATTCTGAGGAGGTTTTTGATGCATTTTGAAACACCTTTTGTCCACAATTAAATTTCACATTTTTTTATTTATTCATAAAAAAAGAAAAAAGAAAAAAAAAAAGGTTGGGCGGCGATTTAAAAAGGCCTTCTTAAACTGGCAATTTTTTTTCCGGGGGGATGGGGGTTGAGCTTTGAAAAATCTCACACATAGCTGGCCTCTAGAATGGCATCTCTGCCTGCAAAACACTTTTTTGACGTTCACGTTAAGTGCTCCCGTTATACATGCAGCCTATTGACCAGAAAGTTTACAAGACCAATTCAGATGAGGATAAACTAAAAAGAGGCCTACGCTCTAGCCTTGCTCAAGGCAGTCGCATTATTCGCTCCGAAAAGACGCAGCTGTAAGCCCACCCGCCGTATACCCTGTGCATGGTGTGTGCGATCACACCGAATGACCCACCCGTATACACACTGTCACATCGCACGAATACTGTTCACACAAGTCATCGCACTCGTACACCACTAACCGCATGCGGAGGCCGTCAGGCCGACAGCCTTGTCGGGTCTGTATCTTCCCGTTTTAATGTGTTGTATTGAAAAAATTCCAATAGTGGACGAAATTGGGGGGGGGGGGGCTCTAGGATATGCTAGTATGCAGCTCATGAATATGTATATCGTTCGTCAGACCTATCAGACAACACAGGATGTGAGGCAAATGAATTATTCATTTTGACGTCCAATCACGCACTTCCCTTATCACGACCTTTGGACCCTTTCATGCGTCCGTGGCGGGGGTGTGTGAGGTAAACATGTCTCGTCTTTCGCGGGCATTATGGTAATGAGCTGACCGTGGGAACTCTTCGCTTATTATAGTAATGAGGTCAGTGGCTTCAACACAGATCCTACAAGGCTGTCGGCCTGACGGCCTCCGCATGCGGATAGTGTACGGGGGCATCGTGTCGTGCGATGTTACGCACAGTGAGTACGGGTGGGTTTTACGCACAGTGAATACGGGTGGGTTTTTATACAGCGGCGGTCTTTTTTCGGAGTGAATAATTCGACTGCCTTGAGCCAGGCTACCTACGCTCTTACCGCCCCCGCCCCCCCCCCCGAAAAAAAAACAACAAAAAAACAGTAGATAAATTAGATTTGTGGCACACAGCATGTCCAAAAACTCGCTTTACTTATAGTGCTGTAGCAACGCTATGTATCGTGGGACGTAAAAATGTCATTTTTGACGATGTTTTTTTAACAAGGAAATGCAAACATTATGAATGTATATTGAGTGTGTGGAGAAAGTTTTGGTTGTGTAGTACAAAAGAAACTTTAGTTATTGCTGGCTAACGGTCAGTTTCACCTATCAACGCTGATTTGAAAAACGTGTAACGTTAGGGAGGCCCAACATATTAGACCCCTATAAGGATCACGGGGAGCTTTATAGTTTCTAGATGCATAAGGTACGTCGTCTAACCCAAAACGAGGTGGGTACAGCCACTGCAAGTAGTGGTGAACGTGCGAAATAGCTTCATTTTGGGTTAGAATTATGACGCCAAGCATAAATATTGAGAGGCGTATAACACCCTCACCCACATTTCGAAATATTTGTGTAAAGGATTTTTATATCCTAGCCGCTAGTTATTTTTAATGGACTTAGTTTTGTCATGGTTTTGTCCTTCCCTTGCTCTATAGTCCTTCACATGAAACTTTGATGCAAGGCACAGACAATACAAGTGTGTGGTTTAAAACACAACTTTACACAGAGACTATTCTACGACAGGGTGAATAATCCCCTAGGAGATTCTGCCCCCCCCCCCCCCCACCCCGGACTATTGTGGCACTGCTTATTTTAAAGTTTGGAGCTAGTTATTTTACTTACACGCATAGGGCCGAAGGGATCTACATTAGACAAAATGATACTGTGCATGTGGATATAAAAGTAGATTGATTCAAATGAATAATAATAGGAGATAGACTATTATTGCTCCATGGTTAATATGATATCAAAAAATAATTGTTTGCCTAAAAACTTACACGAAATGAGCACGAGAGTTTTTTAGTATAAAATGTAACGGCTCCCACTGAAGTGCAAAGTTTTTGAGAACGAAGTAATTACTCGCGTGAGTATTTGAATTAAATTTGAGACCTCAGCTGAGGTCTCGAAGTACCTAAAAGCACACAAATTGTGTGACAAGGGTGTTTTTTCTTCTCCTGAAACTTCTATGACCAATTGAGTTCAAATTTTCACAGGTTTGTTATTTTATGCTTCTACCTCCTCGGATACACAAAGTGAGAAGCCTGGTCTTTTACAACAAAATTACCAAAGAAGTCCAGTGCCTTTAAAGCATAGGCCTATTGCGCCAACTAGCACACAAGCCGTATAACAGTATTGCCAGCTGTTCAAATGTAGGTATTTTGGAATTTCAAATTGTGGTCACGAGAAACATACGGAACAGTATAAGGGAATGCTGAGCATCACAAAACACTAGTTTTTCTGGTGATGGCACCGGATTGGGACTTGAGTCAAGTCTAACTGCATGGCAAATTCAGACTGAAGCTAGACTTTATTGAGATTGCGGTATTCCTCTGAATCAGCCATGAAAACGCCCCTACAGATGCTGTCCTGCGCACCAACTCGCATTGGATGGAGGTTAATCTTACCATAGGAGGGCACTAACTCAGGCAACATTGTTTACATGAACAATAATATTATGGTCAACATGACAGCCAAACCACGTCAAATCTCTAAGCTTTAAAGCCATTGGACCCTTTCGGTAAACAGTGTTGTCCAAGGCGCACACTTTGTGTACCACAACTTCTATATCAAATAACAAACCTGTGAAAATTTAGGCTCAATCGGTCATCGGAGTTGGGAGAAAACAACGGAAAAACCCACCCTTGTTTCCGCGCATTTCGCAGTGTCAAGACATGTGTTTCAAATATATCAGTAATTCTCGTTAACAAGAATTTATATTGTTTTGCTGTTTTCTCAAAAAGTAAAAGTAAAGCGTTTCATGGAATAATATTTCAAGAGAAGTCTTTCACCATTGGCTTCTGTAAACCCTGTAAGTTATTTGTAAATCTGTGAACTTTTTTATTTTTGTCTGAACCGAACGGGTCCAATGGCTTTAATGGTAAATGCTCTGTTAATTGTAAATCACCATTAAAGTGAAATGGTCACCTTTTTTCAAAAAAAAAAAAGAATTTGCGTACAAAAACCCCACAATCTTTTGGAGCTTTGGAAGTGCCAACCAACTTGTTGAGATCATAGAGCAAGGATTTTGAGATGCTGGGTTAATTTGATGACACTGGACACTATTGGTAGTTGTCAAAGACCAGTCTCCTTACTTGGTGTATCTCAACATAGGCTGTGCATAAAATAACACAAATAAGATCTAGCTACAAAATTACAGTATGAATAATTAAAGTCAAACTTTGATATCATGTACACGATAAAATCATTTCAGTATTGTGTTTTTATACTTCATTAAAAACTACAAAACAGTCCTGCTCAAAACTTTTTCCATTTGAGAATAAACCCACCTCTTCTTGACAACTACACTAGATGTCTTTAAATATTACTTTTAAAGAATACTAATCTTTAAATGTTTAAAGACCAGTTCTCACTTGTTGATCCCAACGTCAACGAGGAGCCTCATATTTCAATAACAAATTTTGGTACAAATTTGGGCACAATTGGTAAGTGAAGTTGAAGGAAAATATTGAAAGAAAATGACAACCTAAAAGGTACTGCTCCAACTACAAACACCTGTGCAGTTTTCAAGCGAGGTCACGAAGGATTTTTAGCCAACCCTCTTCTCTAAAATCAAGTCTCAAGAAAGAATTGGTTGTGTTCCTGAGAAGTTAACGATCAAAAATTTTATTATATCAAAATATTTGAAAAGGAGGCTCATATTTCAGTCACTTGAAAGGAGTAGTCATTAATCTAACTTCTCGTTGATTTATTTGTTCATTTTGGTAATTTTGTTTGCCTGACTCCTGGGGGTTAAAAATTAATGTTTTCATTAACGTAAACAAATATTATTTTAATGAGTGTGTGAGACGTCGCGTTTTTTTCAAATTAATTTTTCTGGAGTTTGTGTTTTCCAAAACGGGTCATAAAATTAAGCGTCAAGGTCGTCGAAAATTCCACATTATTTCAGACAGGAAGGTCGTCTGGTCTTGATTTTTGTTTCATTTAAAATATTAATATTTGCTTGTTTGGATTATTATGAAAAATGCAAAAGTGAAATTCTCATGACATGCCTCATTACGTTAGAGCGGGTCACATATATATGTGGTGATAAGCAGTTTGGAAACTTTAGAATATAACTGTTTCCTCCCCACTCTCTTTGTCCTGCCATTTTTTAAAACAACAAAAACTAAATGTAATGCCAGGCTGCTGTAATAGCAATAGATGTTGCCATATCCACCCCCAAACAATTTATTTTTTAAATACTGAAATTTTCCAGTAGCTTCAGGTGTGGAAATAATAAAAAAGCCATTTATTTTGTAAACAAAACTGCAAAATAGTAATAAAAAGAAAAAAAAACAGATCGTGCAAGTTGAACATAAGTCACATCACAAAAACTCTTCTGTCGTCATGCACCAATTTGAAACTCACAAATCCTGAACTAAACACCAGTGGAATCAAACCACTCACATCTGCTCTCATGGTAGTAGTTCAAGAAATTGCTGCTATACCGAGAGAACTGTGTGTCAATCTGAAGTGCTTTGTTTAGTTACAAAACAGTGAGTAACAACAGACAAATTTGAAACATGTTTATGGGCAAACAATTGTGTTTTGTTTAAAGACCGGTAGGCCTAGACCTTTATCATGATGCCTCTATGTTGGTCTTGTTCCTGATATCAAATAATAATAATATTGAATGCTAATCATCATTTTGCAAATAGGAACCAGTTTATTTTGTTCTTCCAGCCTCGGTTTGGTAACACTGATATCAATGGGAGATCTTCAAGCTGGCTGCACCATGATAAAGGTCTATTCTCACCTGGTGTATAATAATAGATGCATAAAATAACAAATCTGGGAAAATTTGGACTCCATTGGTCATTTTATTTGCAAGAGAATAATGAAAGAAAAAATATCCTTCTGCACAAATTTCTTTGGTATCAGATGTCAAATAAAACGCTTCATCAGACCTGAAGTCTTTTATTATTAAGCGAGAAATATTACTTTACAGGACGCTGATTCTCACAATGTTTTACGTTATCAACAGCTCTGCATTGCTCGTTACCAAGTAAGTAAGTTTTAATGATAGCAACTATTTTGAGTAGTTACCAAAAGTGTCCAGTGCCTTCAAGCGAGTAATGTTACTTTACAGGACGCTGATTCTCACAATGTTTTACGTTATCAACAGCTCTGCACTGCTCGTTACCAAGTAAGTAAGTTTTTATGATAGCAACTATTTTGAGTAGTTACCAAAAGTGTCCAGTGCCTTCAAGCGAGTAATGTTACTTTACAGGACGCTGATTCTCACAATGTTTTACGTTATCAACAGCTCTGCGACTACTCTTTCGATGACTTTTCCAAGATATTTTAAGTTTGCAACTGGTCTGTAGTTTTTGAATACCTCCTTGTCCAGGTTTGGTTTATTGATGAGCGGTCTGACGTAGGAAACTTTGAGGCTTTCGGGGAAACAACCGGAACTGAGTGATTCGTTGACAAGATTAGTGATGTAGGGTACAAATATATCGATGTTCTGCTTTATCATGGATGTTGACACTGGATCCAGCTCACAGGATTTTGAAGGAGATTTCATAATAACCCTTTGAATCTCAGCAACAGTGGCAGGCTCAAACACAGATAGTCTACACTGGTTGAAGTTGTGGCAATGTCTGCGGCCGTTGTAAGGGACTGATGAAGATGATGAGCGGATGTCTAAAATCTTGGTGACAAAGAATTTCTGGAACTCATTTGCCAAGTCCTGGTCATTGTAAGTGGATGGAAGGACGGGGGTTTTGGGCTTGAGCAACAACTTACCAATTATCTTGAAGAGCTTCTTTTGATCTCCTGAGGATTCTTGTACTTGAGATGAATAATGTGTGATCTTTGCCTGGTTGATTAAATTCCTGACTACTTTACATTGGTTGCGATATTCTTGTCGTTGTATTTCCAGTTTGCCATTTTTCCGCCATTTCCGCTCCAGTTGACGACAGATCTTTCTTGCTGTACGAATGTCATCATTACACCAGGAGACTTCAGTTCGGACTTTGACTGATCTTGTTTTCCAAGGCGCGTAGTTATCCAAGATGTCACTGACAGTACTCTCATATTGGCTGACATAGGAATCCAAGCAGATGGTTGGGACAGAAGTCTGCCTAAACTTTCAGTCCTTTGGTCGAGGTTCAAATTGATCCTTGTCAAAGTGCACCTGTAAACAAATTGAACAAAAACATAACCATTAATAAATATATTTGAAGGAATAACATAATGCCACAAAAGATTCTGAGAACATGTTTTATCTTTTCCAAAATACTCAAAAGATAATTAAAGTTAACCCCCCCCCCCCCAGGCAGAAATGGTCAGTTCACAAGTACAGTATTCAGGCTTTGATGATTGGTTTTGAACAAATAAGTAAATTTGTTCCTCTATATTCCGTAAGTTTTGTATACTCGATGTCAGAGACGGCCATTTATGCGGCAGATCATACACCACCATTGGAAATATTCAATAATGTTTTTAACAAGGGAATCAATGTGTGGTAATGAAGTTTTCAACTAGTGGTTTAATCCCAACGAGGCCTGGTCTTGATAATTTTACCGAGACGAAGTGGAGGTAAATTATAAAGAACCAGGACTTGGCAGGTTTAAACCACTAGTTGGAAACCGATTCAACACACTTTGATTCCCATTCATAAATACCTTTTCGGTCAAAAACATCATCACTTTTTGGTTAAAAAGTAAAATAAATGCAAAAATTGTAATTGTTAAACGATTTCTTTCAACAACACCCTTCCAGCTATGAAATGCTAGAGCCTTCCGCTGCCCTCGCGTAAACTACTCCTTATAAGGGAATGCTGTGGGCGTCGCATGTATCAGTGGCACAACTGTTTCAGCCATTGCTCTCGACCAATAGGAATGAAGAAACTGTCTTATAAGAACAGGTGCAAGGTCGCTTGTCACGCCCATGAA
Organism: Asterias amurensis; assembly: GCF_032118995.1. Taxonomy (NCBI): domain Eukaryota; kingdom Metazoa; phylum Echinodermata; class Asteroidea; order Forcipulatida; family Asteriidae; genus Asterias; species Asterias amurensis. Next base: position 11,534,304 of record NC_092659.1, read on the forward strand.
TTAACACTTTTTACCAGTCATAAACAAAGGTTTATACATGCCCACGTGACGTGCTCTCCACCAATAGCAATAGCGAAACTGTCTGAGGTATTTATGAATGGACATCAGTATTTTACAATGTTTTATGTGATACTGATGAATGGATTAAATTTTAAATGGTTGGAAGCTGAACAAGGATAACGAAATACGTGAGCGGAATTTTACCCAACGACCTCCGGATATCCTTGTTTTGGGGTGCCAGTCATGAATGTAGAAGCCATACAACCAAAAAACTGCCTTTTAGCCTTGGACCCAACCCACATTTATGATACAACATTGGAAGCGGCAACAAAGGGATCACCTTATTGGAAAGGGACTATTTGTTTCAAATATCAAACAAGGCAAAGGGGTGCATGGCTTCTGACTGGCAACTCCCAATTTCGTAATTTGTAAGGATTCTGAGGATGACACCTCAGAAGTTCCACCCAAAGGTTATTTAAAACAAAAAGTCTTTATGTTTAAAATTCACAAAATTATGTATGTTTACAAACATAACCCTTAACTTCAAGTGATCATGTGTCAACAATGTTCTATTTTACTCATACCAACTGACCAAGATGTGTTCAGTGACACCTTTGGTATCTTTCAACTGCATGTTTCAGTGGCTTGCTGAACAAAACCCTAAATGCTTAAGGCATCTTCTTTGAAATATGGACCATTTTACAACCTCAAATGTCATTTTTCAAAATTTTTTTTTTGACCTTTTCAGATATTTCAAATAATTGTATACATATTAAGGTTTATTAAAATGTTCATATAAGGACAGATCAGTTAATTTTAATTGTGTTGTGATCATTTTAAAAGTGTAGAGTCTGCAGCAGTGAGACCTGTGGTTATATATATTTAATTCAAACTGTCAAAACTAGCTGAAGTAAATCACAAGGATTATTCATTGTTTACTATAATGAGGTCCAACAGATGTACTTTCAAATAAAATCAGTAAAAAATCAACAAAACACCAAACACAGAAAATATAAGCCTGCCAGAGGGCATAAGGTTGACAGAACAAGGAAGCAAATATTGTCTGTAATTATTTTTTTTCTGGCACAAGACTACTGCAATTTCGCTGATTGTTGCAGCCTCTCATACCTAATATCTATCAAAAATAAAAAACTTTGTCAAGCGTCCACTTTTTTTTTTTTTGAGGTAAAAAAAGTCAGTTTCGAACGTAATTTTTGACAGATTTTAAGTGACGTTCGCCAAAAATTGACAGACTTGCATGACGTTCCAGAAAATGGACGGACTTAATTGCAAAATTACGTTCCAGACTTTATTACCTTCGCGCAATCCACATCAAACGTACCTGAATGGAAGTTGATTTAGTTTCCAAAAACTAGCGTTCTGAAGAAAGTATTTCCGTTGTAAATCATCTGAAAGACGTTTTGGTTTTTCGTCTGGAGCTGTCCGATGGATTGTCGAACGGCAGTAAATGCCGACGTCATTTTCTTGACAGATTATTTTGCCCAAGTATAAGATCGCGCAGAAAAACATGTGCTGATCGCGTGTTCCGTAAAAACACTGAAGGTGCCTGACTACAAGCAGACGTTTAAGGGGGTACGTCTCGTGTTAAAGGTCATCTTACAGGGCGATCAGAAAATTCATGAACGTCGCGCGGAAGTAAATGACAGACAAGAAAAAAATACATGGCTGGAGATTTGAAAAACTGATTACTCTGATAGTTGACCAGGTATCGCAGCAATCATTATCACGAAATACCTATTATTTAAACGTGTTTTCTTTGTATTTTTTTCGAGCTTATTGAATGTCTTAAAAATTGGTTAACTCGCGTGTTTCTTATTGTTGATATTTTTGATGGAAAAAAAGACGCGCGGAAAATTAGCGATTTTTTTTTTTTTTTTAATTGTCGGACTTCGATTGTCTTTTGCTGTTAAATTATTTGTCAGTACCCCCATCACCTGCGCATTAAAAAGTTAAATAAATGCCCCTGCAAATATGAAATTTTTATCACTTAAATTCCTCAATTATCTAACAGGTTGTTGAGGTCTGTCAAAAATGCTGATGTCAGGGACTCAAAATCTTCTACCTTGATTTATTTGAAAGGCCTGGGCTGTCAAAATTGTGTATAATATCTTGCTAGGTACCTCTTAGTTTACTACAATGTAAAAATCAACAAAATAGCTTTCACTTATGAAAATATCAGGGTCCGAATTTCAGACTTACAAATGGTCCACATAATAAAGCAGATGCCTTAAAGTGGTCTTAGAATATGATGCATTGTTGAGCAGTTCGGTACAATGTTAACCATCACTTGTCTTCAATTGCTTTGAATTTGAAAGTATATTTTTTTAACTTACACAGTTTGAAGGTAAATGACAGTAGAAAGCTTCCCTTGAAACTTTTACTTACTGAGGTGCTGTAGTTTTTGAGAAATGAGTAAAACAAATAATTTTTGTCTCAGTTTTAGCATGTTAAATAGTTTTAACCAGTTATGCTATGTTTATGGTATAACATCAAAACTGGTTAATGGCTTTTTACATGCTAACATAATTTCTGGAAGACAATTTTGTGACTTGTTTTGCACATTTAAAAAAAATTACAGCACTTCATCGAGTTAAATTTTATAAGAAGCTTTCTATCATCATTATCTTCAAACCCTGTAAGTTTAATTTAAAAATATGGCTGGACCTTTTGAAAATAAAATTGATGCTTCATCCTAGTTCAGCATTTTTAACTCGATGTTGAAAATTTGTTTGGTCATTAATCTGTTTTAAGATTTGATTTGGTTCGCTTTAGGGAGGTCTGATATTTTGAGTATGACCTTGCCTCACAGTAAATGAAGTACACTTTTCATCTAAAAATCTGATTCTCATAAGATTCGCACACACTTCTTAAAAGATTCTTAAAAAGACATTCTGAAAATCTTTAAAATTATTTAAGGTTTCTTACAAGTTCCTGGTGTAATTCTTTTAAGATAGATCTTACTAATTTACAAATAAAATACTTATAAGAAAATTATAAGAATTTTTTAAGACTCTGATAAGATTCTTATAAGACTGCTCAATACAGGTTCTTATAAGATGTTAATAAGATTCAGTTTCCCTTGTGGTTTATATTGATATCTGAAACAAAAAGTCGCATCCCGGTTAAGCTGATCCCCTAGCTGCCGCTTCCCAGGTTGTATCATAATTTGGGTGTGATCCTTGGCTACACAGCAGTTAACGATTGTTTGGCTTCTGACTGGCACCCCGAACAAAGATATTGACAAAATAGGGACACCGCCAATATAGGGCTAGATAGCTCAGTTGGTAGAGCGCCGGCACGTTAATCCTTAGGTTGTTGGTTCGAATCCTACTCTAGTCAATTCTTTGTTCAACCCCCAAAATCAAGATTCTTACATGTAGGTTTCTTAAAAGTTTCTTATAAGAGTATTTCATTGACCATCACAGCCACACAAAGCATATCCTTGCCTGTAGCGTCATTTTGAGTAACAGTGATGAAACCAGGCTTAAACGTTGAAAAAGGCTAACAGATATAGGTTAAAGCAGTGGACATTATTGGTAATTACTCAAAATAATTATAAGCATAAAACCTTTCTTGGTGACGAGTAATGGGGGAGAGGTTGATGGAACAAAACATTGTGAGAAACGGCTCCCTCTGAAGTGCCATAGTTTTTGAGAAATAAGTAATTTTCCACAAATTTGATTTCGAGACTTCAGATTTAGAACTTGAGGTCTCGAAATCAACCATCTAAACGCACTCAACTTTGTGTGACAAGGGTGTTTTTCTTTCATTATTATCTAGCAACTTTGATGACCGATTGAGCTCAAATTTTCACAGGTTAATTATTTTATGCATATGTTGATTCACCAACTGTGAAGGCTAATCTCTGACAATTACCAATAGTGTCCACTGCCTTTAATATCACACTCAATTGTTGCTATCAATTGACCATCAAAAAAAAGTGTTTCAAGTTTACTTTAAAGGGACACAGTGCTTGGGTAAGGCAACTTGGTGCATAAAAAGCGTTTATGTTTTTTTTAATGAAACGCATATGGTAAGATAGATATTTTTAAGTAGAATATAATGAGCCACAAGAATATGCCTCCAAATCGTGTGGTTTCCTTTAACTTTGCCAAGTTACGTGTTCTACCATTTTGTGGAGTACAAAATTTGACTCCACAAGCTTGCTAGTCCCGTTAGTCACGGGTCATAATGTGCATGGTTATTTTCATATTATTTTCATAGTTATTTACTTTCAAACATATGCATTGTATAAACGGTTACACGCACTTTTCATAAGATCAGTACCATTTTGAAGTTAAATGAGAATGTTGTCTCACCTCTATTTTCTCTATGAGCAGATAAATAGCAGGAATGTCAAAACAGAATCCTTTTCCCATTGTCTTCTACCTTCCTAGTAACTGGATATGTTAAACCTCGAAATGTAACCTGAAAGTAACAAATAAACAATACTACTCATTAAGAACCCTCTCGTTAGTGACAAACTGCGGATATGGCCAATGTTTTTGGGGCTAGTACTGTCATTTGCTTAACTTCAAACATACAACATATCACATCAACATACCACAGCCAAAGCTCAGTGTTTTCTGAAAAAAGGTGTGTGAAGTTTAACTTTTAAACTGCTGTTTTAGACCATGCCTTTTACTGTAAACATTTTTTGGGTCATGTACTGTAAAACGATAAGAGAAAAAAATAAACTTGTTGGAAAGATTGTGTGCTTTCAGAGGACTGAAAAGGGCTTCATGTCCCTGAAGCATTTGTACTTTGTACAAACTGAACTTTTTGAGGCTAGTAACCTTTTTGTGGTGGCACAATTTTGTTGTGCTTGTGCTTAGCTAGTTTTTGTGCTTCATAAAACTTAGCCAACCACTGTGCATACTGGGGGATGGAGGACACATTACATAAAACTTAGCTAACCACTGTGCATACTGGGGGATGGAGGACACATTACATAAAACTTAGCTAACCACTGTGCATACTGGGGGATGGAGGACACATTACATAAAACTTAGCTAACCACTGTGCATACTGGGGGATGGAGGACACATTATTATTTTAGTTGGCCTTACAGATAAGAACATGGGTCGAATACATGTATGTAAGCCATTAATAAGGGCAATTCCACGCAAGTGCGACACGAGGGTCAACATTTCAAAATGCTTTTTTCTCAAACATCTTCCGCAAAATTGATAGAGTATATTTTGAAGTTTCTAGAAATGAAAAAAAAAAATGATCCAGACCAAACATTTTGAAAGTTACAGCACTCTGAAGTTGACGCTACGTTAAATGGCACCAATCATAGGTAAGAACACAAAGTTTATTTCTTTTGGTATTTTTCCTTAATCCAATGGCATTCATTTTGTCTTGTTTGGTAAAAATAACAACTGTCAGTGTCTATCTTTAGGAAAATAACTTTAGTTAATATGAAACTAATGTTAGATACCTAGTATCTGCCGTCAAATGAACGCTTTTGTTAGGCTTAGTGTAATGTCAGTCACAAAAAATGAAGATTTTTGACATAAAAGTATACATGGGAGCAATTAAAATCTGCCCTTCATTATTTTCTTAGTAGGGGGTCAGGGTAGAGCAACAAAGTTATCAAACAGGTTAATAATTGTTGTTTACATTTTTTTATTAATTAAACAAAAGTGTAATGTCAGTCACATTTAATGTCAGTCACGACATTGTAATGTCAGTCACGTTATTACACGAGTCAATGGAAAAGATTTTGAACATTGGATGGACTTGTCTTTTACTCACAATGCAACTGAAATGAAGCTATATAATCCTGAAACAATGCTCTTGGATCTGTTTATTTGTATTTTTAGTCCAATTCACCCATATTTTACAGGTAAGTGAGTAAAGGATTTGTAAGGTGACTTGAACTCCAATCCATACATGCATTATAAGGCGTATTATTCATTGTGAATATTTGTCATTGATCGAAGTAAAAGTAAAACAATTGTTTTCTTTTTAAGGGTCAACATTATTACAAGAGTCTCACACTAAACATGTTTTACAAGAGAGTAAGGAGGATACTACAAGACAGCAGCAGAGATGGGCTGCCGAGTTCAGGAAAACAAAGGAAGCGTAGGTCAAAAAGACAAAAAGGAGTTAAAGCTATAGGAGACTATATTAGAAGAAATTCTGAACAGAGAACTGTAATCGAAATAGAGAGAGGGTATCCAGCAAAGAGCAGCTCAATCAGCTGATCCATCTCCTTCAAAGTTGAGGATACTTTAACAGCTCCTACATAATACATTAGATCAACTTGATGAATACAGAGTGCTGTTTTGATGGGAACTGGGAAGGACCAGACTGTTTTGTGGAATATTGTCTTGAACATGTGCAAAGTAAATGCGTACTGATTTGCTACCCCAGCAGGGTGGAGATTACACAGTGGTGTTGGTTGGTTCAATGTTAAATTATGTCACGATTTAACAACACAGCTCAAAATACCCACTCCACCCACAGCAATTGCCGCGGTGCCCTGTGCTTTTGCATTGGTGCCCTTCTCCGAAGCTTCAGAACAAGGTTACAATTTCCTCGCAGAGTGCCCCTTACCTAAGGAAAAATACAGTGCCCCTTCAAGAGCAAAGTTCAAGGCCTGGTAGCAATGTAGCCAATACCTTGGAACCTGACCACCATCTGACCCTGTTAGTGTTCAATTTTGTTGTACTTTCATATGGTATCTATTTTGATCTAAGTACATTTTATAGATCGGCTCATCAAACACAATTTTCTAAGCATTAGTTATGCTGTAGATACCACATACATGTAGAATATTGCAAATTGCACAAATAAAATAAATAGAATCTTACAGAATATTGGAAGAGTCCATGTAAATGTTTTGATTACAATCTAGTAGGCATGTGTTTTTAGCTAACGTGTTATCCCAGTGCTTGAAAATTTTGAAATAGCAGTTTAACTTTCCAGTCTTTTCTGCTCAATTTGTGCATGCATATGAAAAGCTACATACAAACACAAATACTGACAGAGTTTATTTTACTTAAAAAGGGAGCACCAATCTCTTCCTACATGTATAAATTTTCCTTCAATAACAGCTTCATCCCAATTTCCAAATGACAGCTTAATTTTTAGCTTTTAGTATTTTGTACATACATGGGTTTTATAACACATTTCGTCATATTTAATGCATATTTCAACCTTTAAACATCTAAAAATTGAAGTTGTTCCCTTAATACATAATTAAACAGTTAATTGATAATTCTCTTGTTGACAGAATTTGTTTTGTTTTTTGTTAAATTGTTGTTACTGTCATTACAGCAGATGTTATGAATGCGTAATGTCAGTCACAGTAATGTCAGTCACGAAGGTTAATTTGCATAATTGTCGAAAAACTCAACAAGAGTTTTTCCCATCAAACTACAATTGTTGGTTACCCTATAAGGTATAATGTTCATATGGATTTAGATCTGTAGTACTTTTAACTTGAAGAGAAATTTTAAAAACAAAACATCACTTTTTGGTTGCGTCGCTTTTGTAATGTCAGTCACGGCAGTTAACGACCCCCCTAATCAGAAAAGCTGAATACGAAATTTCAAAGTTTCAATTCTGTATTGTGTATTCAGGTCCTAGTATCCCCCATGCCAAACATGGTTTAAATGGCTGTCATTGTTTAGACATGAGAGCTGATTAGATATTCAAAACTAGTAAAAAATGTAATGTCAGTCACGCTGGAATTGCCCTTAAGCAGAAAATACTGCTTTCTTAGACAAACATCTTTGCTAGGAATAAATTACGCAGTGTAAGTGGGGTGCCAGTCACAGCAACTTGACTTATGATTTGATTTGGTTTGCTTTATGCTTTATCTAGCTCATGCATACTATTAAGTCTGATAATTGTCTTACTTAGCATGACCTTGCCTCAATGTCACACTGATTGGACCTCACAGTAGATGACATTTTCCATTTTAAAATTGTATTCTCATAAGATTCTTATACACTTCTTAGGAGATTCTGAAGAGAAAAAAAACATTCTGAAGTTTCTCAAAAGATCCTGGTGTATTTCTTTTAAGATCTCACTAATTTACATCATATAAAAGACTTATAAGAATCTTAAAAGAATCACATAAGACTATGATAAGATTTATATAAGACTGCTCAAAAGACTCTGATAAGATTCTTATAAGACTACTCAATACAGGTTCTTATAAGATTTTAATAAGATTCCTATAAGTTTCTTTTAAGTTTGTTATAGAGTATTTTGTGAGGGAAGTTAGCCTTGCTCAAGGCAGTCGAATTATTCACTCCGAGAAAAGACCGCCGCTGTATAAAAACCCACCCGTATTCACCGTGTGTAAAACCCACCCGTATTCACTGTGCGTAACATCGCACGACACGATGCCCCCGTACACTATCCGCATGCGGAGGCCGTCAGGCCGACAGCCTTGTAGGGTCTGTGTTGAAGCCACTGACCTCATTACTATAATAAGCGAAGAGTTCCCACGGTCAGCTCATTACCATAATGCCCGCGAAAGATGAGACATGTCTACATCATCACACACCACCACTGCACCACGGACGCTCAGCGAGCATGATAGGCGTGTGTGATTGGACGTCAAAATGAATAATTCATTTGCCTCACATCCTGTGTTGTCTGATAGGTCTGACGAACGATATACATATTCATGAGCTGCATACTAGCATATCCTAGAGCCCCCCCAATTTCGTCTACTGATGGAATTTTTTCAATACAACACATTAAAACGGGAAGATACAGACCCGACAAGGCTGTCGGCCTGACGGCCTCCGCATGCGGTTAGTGGTGTACGAGTGCGATGACTTGTGTGAACAGTATTCGTGCGATGTGACAGTGTGTATACGGGTGGGTCATTCGGTGTGATCGCACACACCATGCACAGGGTATACGGCGGGTGGGTTTACAGCTGCGTCTTTTCGAAGCGAATAATGCGACTGCCTTGAGCAAGGCTAGAGGGAAGTAAGCCCTGGCCCATTTTTTCATTGACCATACACAGCCACATAAGCATAAAGCCTTGCCTGTAGCGTCGTTTTGGGTTACAATGATGATGGCATAAAAGTGAATCACGGCAAACAATATGTTTATAATATGCATTACGTGTCCGGCCCTCTAAAGGCCCATTCACACGAGCGCTGCAAACGAGGGTCCCTTTACCGCGTGCGATTTTTTAGCGAGCATTCACACGACACACACACACACACATGTAAACATACGTCCCTCGTTTGGGTAGGCTTGACTGCATGGACTAAAGTCTACAAGCAAGAGGTTTGAGTTAAAACAAAAACCTTACAGTTAAAAGGAATAAAATAAATCAATTTCATTTGGAGTCACATAAAATGTAGAATATTTTAAAAACATTTGCGATAACGTAACTCTAATCCCGGCGGCCGGCGAGAAGGGGGTTACGTTTTCGAAGCTAAAAAAAAGAAAAACACAAAATTCCACGATTCAAATAGCGTTTTGGACGTTAAAAATGCTACATTGTTGAATGAAAATGTTTTTTAGATATGGAATTATTGATGAGACATAACAAATGGTGAATTAAAACATTGAAAAGCTTTGCCAAAAGACGTATTCTGCTTCCGATTGAACGATGTTTTTGCTTCAAGGTTTGGACTGGTCTAGCATCCGGCCACAAAACCTACCAGCCAAACTGATCGTTGTCCAGCGTTGAGCAGATATACATCACGTGTATGTACATGTACGTGCATGCTATTGTTTGCCCATTTCTTCCTTTATAGTTCTTCACGTGTCAACGCAGTGGTCCCTCATTACGATCGCAGGCATTCGGTTCAGACGATGGCTCCCCATAATAATATCGATGCGATTTTTTGGAGGAGGTCTCGATCTGTGTTATGAACAACATGGGACCCAGGTAATTTCGTAACATACATAACATTCACACAACGTGGATTTGCGATTTCATAACATCGATGTTATGAAATTGCACGGGACCCTCGTTTGCAGCGCTCGAGTGAATGGGCCTTAAAACACGACCCGACCAAACCTTGTATCTGCTCGGGTTGGGACGCATACTTTTGGAGGTTCTTAAAGTGAGAAAAATCAGCTGGGAGTTGGGGGATTAAGATCGTTATCACCACTAATCCGATCAGGTTTGACAAAGCCATCCTGCCTGAAGGAATCCATGTGAATTTATTTTAATTGAAGACTAAGATATTGATTGTTACAATATTTAAAATGATTAAAATTGTAAAAAGTTAATTGGTTTTCTTTTTTGAATGGTAAAAATCCATCCATGAATTGCAAAGAACGGTTATTGTTTGTGTCGACTTTCGTTCCGCCGGCTGTGCCGTGCGTGCGCACTAATACTGTTTATAGATAAAGTAGTGCTGTTAGGCCCTGTCCATGACAAACATGCATGCGAACGTTTTTAAAGGCAAACTAATTGTTCTTTCAATTAAATTTATAAAATAAAACATCAGGAAGAAATTCTATGAGTGACAAATAACTTGTCTTTTTAACCCCTGCACTGGCCCTCGAACTTCAGCAAACACGCATAGAAATAGCACCAGATTTCACGCACAACAGCAGATTTCAAGCCCGCTAGTCGTTGTTCTTTGCGTGCGACACAAAAATACAAGAAACATTGAACGCTATTAGAGGGCATTTCAGAACAATACGATAGCATAAGATTAAATGCCCTCTGTTGGTAAAATTGCACGAACGAGAAACACACACGCCTTGAGAAAACGACTTGACGTGTCTACACATGCTCCCCCCTAGATGCATAGTATAACGTACATATACGTACATAATGTACATCATGTACAGCATGGTCGTCGCGCACATGGATATATATTTTTCTGTCAACATCGTGTCAAAACGGAGCAGTTGCGTTGGAATTTTAGCGTCTCTACGACAAACTACACAACCAGCATGACCAATAGTAGCCTTATGAACACAACTATTATTTCATTGTGTATTGTAAGATTTGTTATTTATTTGTTTATTTTGTTCAGTCAGATGAATGCTTTTTCTGTGGATAGTTTTTCTGTGCATATTGGGTATAAATGCGATAGTTAGGAGGCAATCGATTGAAAATTGAAATGGACAAATTTCAATTCATTTGAAGAACTGTTTTTTGCCTTTTTTGTGTCTTTTGATTCAAATTGCCGTCGCGCCCTTCGCAACTTTTTTATGATTGCCTTGATGCCCTTGGAAATTTTTGCGAATTGCCTTGGTGCCCTAAATTTTTACATACAAAAAAGGCAAAAAAAAACAACTTAAGTTACTATATAGGCTCTCTACTATGTTTGCCCGAAGACTTTAACCCGCTTCGCAAATTTATGTGTCTGCAATTTAAGCGATTTTTAAAATTTTGCCGTTAGATACAACATTTATGGACTGCTATGCAAAATTTTGATTTTGCTATACAACAAAAAATTGCGTAACAGTTTTGCTACGCAGAAATAGTGGACGAAAAGGTTCACTGGTAAACTTAGAATGCTTTTAAAAGCTGGCCAAGAGCCTGGGTCTTGTAACGTTGTTTTTGCGTCATTTCCCTTCGATTATTAAATACTGTAAGCATGCTGTAAGTAGTCACAGTTTGCAAAGAAAGCTGCAATTATAGCTTCCATACTGGGCTTTGAACTGCTTACAATATCTTTTGCCAACAAAGAAAAGAAAAAAAAAAAAACTTTTGTACATGTTTATAATGTATAATGCCTGATCAAAATCTAGAAGCAATGAACAATAAGCTTAATTTACCCATTAATGACAGAATTACGTAAAAAGTACCGTTTTAAAATACACATACTGCTCAGTTATTGCCAATGGCCATTTCATGTCCCGAAATCATCCAGTCAGGCCCATCCAGAGCAGGTTATTTGTTTAAGGGATTAGAGGGATTATCACAGTTGGATGCCAGGACAGTGTGTTTACTAAAAGGATCCTCCAAAAGTTATGTGTGAAACCAGCAATATTTTTTAAAGGGCTGGACACGGCATGGCATGTTAAGAAAGATGTTTTAGAAGTAGAATACATTGAGCCACAAGAATATGCCCCAAAATTGTGTAGTTTTTCTTTTACTTCGCAAACTAACATGGTCAACCATTTTGTGCAGTATAAATGCATTTTATAAATGGTAACAAGTGCTTTTCATAGGATCAGTTATATTTTGAAGTTAAGCAGATTAAAAGCAGAAATGTCAAAACAAAATCCTTTTCCCGTTGTCTTCGTCCTTCCTATGTAACTGGATATGTTGAACCTTGACATGTGACCTGAAAGTAACAAAGAAACAATACTTCTCATTAAAAACCCTCTCGTTAGTGACAGACTGCTGATTTGGTCAATGTTTTTTCTTGGCACGTACTGTCATTTGCTTAACTTAAAACACACCTCTGCCCACTGTTCTAAACAGGGATCGGCACGGGAAGCCGGGCAGTAGGAGTTTGACTAGGAGAGGCTATTTGAGACGCTGGCCATATAGAATGTTTCATGGGTGAGAGAAGTTGCTCAATACTTCACACACATTCCTGGCCGTTCCTAGCCCTTTGACCCCCATGATAGAAGTAACCGTGTTTTGCATCATTCACGGAAAATTAATGTGGTATCAAACATGACTAAACATGCCATGGTAAAAAAATTGTTTAGTTTTGGTATCAAAAGTTTGACTAGCCGACTCTAGTAAAAATTGGTTCCTTGAGAACCGTTTGCCATTGTACCGGTAACTCCTTGAGTCGGCCAACAAATCTGATTAGAAGATAGTCAAAAACATGACAACATTTAAATTTATTTAGCTACACAGGGTTAAGAAAAGGGGAATGATCAATAAACCGGCACAATCTACACATAAACACAAAAATTAAAACATAAAACAAAACTGGTAAATCAAGTAATTGAAAAAAGATTCTTGAAAAAAAAAAAAAAAAAAAAGCAAGAGAGTGCCAGTCTACCGGCTACTACCGCAGAGTAGGTTCTCTAATGGATCCAGTGGACTTCTCGCTCATAACATCACTTCCCTGGAGTGAGTTCTTATTCCTTCAATATATTTCCATAATCACAAGTATCATAGGGTTTTGTTAGAGTGCCAGTCTACCTACTACCGCAGAGTAGGTTCTCTGAGTGGATCGAGTGGACTTCTCGTTCTTAACTTTACAGAGTTAAGATAAGTGGAATGAACAATTAACCAGGACCATCTGTACACAAACACAAAAAATTGTTGTTAAGGGAAATTGAAAAAAGGCAGAAACTGGTAAAAACATGTTATTGAAAAAACAAACAAGATTCTTAAAAAAAAAATAAACAAGAGATTGCCAGTCTACCTACTACCCACTGTAGGTTCTCTTGGTGAATCGTATGGACTTCTCGCTCAGAACGTCACTGCACCGGAGTGAGTTCTTATTCCTTCAATATATTCCCATATTCGCAAGTATCATAGAACTTGTTAGGTAGAGTGCCAGTCTACCTACTTCTGCACCGTAGGTTCTCTTATTGGATGGATCGGACTTCTCGCTTAGAACATCACTGCACCAGAGTGAGTTCTTATTCCTTCAATATATTCCCATATTCGCAAGTATCATAGAAACTTGTTAGGTAGAGTGCCAGTCTACCTACTTCTGCACCGTAGGTTCTCTTATTGGATGGATCGGACTTCTCGCTCAGAACGTCACTGCACTGGAGTGAGTTCTTATTCCTTCAATATATTCCCATATTCGCAAGTATCATAGAAACTTGTTAGGTAGAGTGCCAGTCTACCTACTTCTGCACCGTAGGTTCTCTTATTGGATGGATCGGACTTCTCGCTCAGAACGTCACTGCACCGGAGTGAGTTCTTATTCCTTCAATATATTCCCATATTTGCAAGTATCATAGAAACTTGTTAGGTAGAGTGCCAGTCTACCTACTTCCGCACCGTAGGTTCTCTTATTGGATTGATCGGACTTCTCGCTATTGAGGTCACTGCACTGGAGTGAGTTCTTATTCCTTCAATATATTCCCATATTTGCAAGTATCATAGAAACTTGTTACATAGAGTGCCAGTCTACCTACTTCCGCACCGTAGGTTCTCTTAGTGGATCGATCGGACTTCTCGCTCAGAACGTCACTGCACCGGAGTGAGTTCTTATTCCTTCAATATATTCCCATATTTGCAAGTATCATAGAAACTTGTTAGGTAGAGTGCCAGTCTACCTACTCCTGCAGAGTATGTTCTCTTAGTGGATCGATCGGACTTCTCGCTCAAAACGTCACTGCACCGGAGTGAGTTCTTATTCCTTCAATACAATCCCATATTCGCAAGTATCATAGGAAATTGTTACGTAGAGTGCCAGTCTACCTACTACCGCAGAGTAGGTTCTCCTATTGGATTGATCGGACTTCTCGCTCAGAATGTCACTGCACCAGAGTGAGTTCTTATTCCTTCAATACAATCCCATACTCGCAAGTATCATAGGAAATTGTTACGTAGAGTGCCAGTCTACCTACTACCGCAGAGTAGGTTCTCTTATTGGATCGATTGGACTTCTCGCTCAGAACGTCACTGCACCGGAGTGAGTTCTTATTCCTTCAATACAATCCCATATTCGCAAGTATCATAGGAAATTGTTACGTAGAGTGACAGTCTACCTACTACCGCAGAGTAGGTTCTCCTATTGGATTGATCGGACTTCTCGCTCAGAACGTCACTGCACCAGAGTGAGTTCTTATTCTTTCAATACAATCCCATATTCGCAAGTATCATAGGAAATTGTTACGTAGAGTGCCAGTCTACCTACTACCGCAGAGAAGGTTCTCTTATTGGATCGATTGGACTTCTCGCTCAGAACGTCACTGCACCGGAGTTAGTTCTTATTCTTTTAATACAATCCCATACTCGCAAGTATCATAGGAAATTGTTACGTAGAGTGCCAGTCTACCTACTACCGCAGAGTAGGTTCTCTTATTGGATCGATTGGACTTCTCGCTCAGAACGTCACTGCACCAGAGTGAGTTCTTATGTCTTCAAAACAATCCCATATTCGCAAGTATCATAGGAAATTGTTGCGTAGAGCGCCAGTCTACCTACTACCGCAGAGTAGGTTCTCTTATTGGATCGATTGGACTTCTCGCTCAGAACGTCACTGCACCGGAGCGAGTTCTTATTCCTTTAATACAATCCCATACTCGCAAGTATCATAGGAAATTGTTAGGTAGAGTGCCAGTCTACCTACTTCTGCACCGTAGGTTCTCTTATTGGATCCATCGGACTTCTCGCTCAGAACGTCACTGCACCGGAGTGAGTTCTTATTCCTTCAATACAATCCCATACTCGCAAGTATCATAGGAAATTGTTACGTAGAGTGCCAGTCTACCTACTACCGCAGAGTAGGTTCTCTTATTGGATCCATCGGACTTCTTGCTCAGAACGTCACTGCACCGGAGTGAGTTCTTATTCCTTCAATACAATCCCATATTCGCAAGTATCATAGGAAATTGTAACGTAGAGTGCCAGTCTACCTACTACCGCAGAGTAGGTTCTCTCATTGAATTGATCGGACTTCTCGCACAGAACGTCACTGCACCGGAGTGAGTCCTTATTCCTTCAATACAATCCCATATTCGCAAGTATTTTAGGAAATTGTTACGTAGAGTGCCAGTCTACCTACTACCGCAGAGTAGGTTCTCTTATTGGATCGATCGGACTTCTCGCTCAGAACGTCACTGCACCAGAGTGAGTTCTTATTCCTTCAATACAATCCCATATTCGCAAGTATCATAGGAAATTGTTACGTAGAGTGCCAGTCTACCTACTACCGCAGAGTAGGTTCTCTTACTGGATCCATCGGACTTCTCGCTCAGAACGTCACTGCACCGGAGTGAGTTCTTAATCCTTCAATACAATCCCATATTCGCAAGTATTTTAGGAAATTGTTACATAGAGTGCCAGTCTACCTACTACCGCAGAGTAGGTTCTCTTCGTGGATTGATCGGACTTCTCGCTCAGAACGTCACTGCACCAGAGTGAGTTCTTATTCCTTCAATACAATCCCATACTCGCAAGTATCATAGGAAATTGTTACGTAGAGTGCCAGTCTACCTACTACCGCAGAGAAGGTTCTCTTATTGGATCGATTGGACTTCTCGCTCAGAACGTCACTGCACCGGAGTGAGTTCTTATGTCTTCAAAACAATCCCATATTCGCAAGTATCATAGGAAATTGTTGCGTAGAGTGCCAGTCTACCTACTACCGCAGAGTAGGTTCTCTTATTGGATCGATTGGACTTCTCGCTCAGAACGTCACTGCACCGGAGTTAGTTCTTATTCCTTTAATACAATCCCATACTCGCAAGTATCATAGGAAATTGTTAGGTAGAGTGCCAGTCTACCTACTTCTGCACCGTAGGTGCTCTTATTGGATCCATCGGACTTCTCGCTCAGAACGTCACTGCACCGGAGTGAGTTCTTATTCCTTCAATACAATCCCATACTCGCAAGTATCATAGGAAATTGTTACGTAGAGTGCCAGTCTACCTACTACCGCAGAGTAGGTTCTCTTATTGGATCCATCGGACTTCTTGCTCAGAACGTCACTGCACCAGAGTGAGTTCTTATTCCTTCAATACAATCCCATATTCGCAAGTATCATAGGAAATTGTAACGTAGAGTGCCAGTCTACCTACTACCGCAGAGTAGGTTCTCTCATTGAATTGATCGGACTTCTCGCACAGAACGTCACTGCACCGGAGTGAGTCCTTATTCCTTCAATACAATCCCATATTCGCAAGTATTTTAGGAAATTGTTACGTAGAGTGCCAGTCTACCTACTACCGCAGAGTAGGTTCTCTTATTGGATCGATCGGACTTCTCGCTCAGAACGTCACTGCACCAGAGTGAGTTCTTATTCCTTCAATACAATCCCATATTCGCAAGTATCATAGGAAATTGTTACGTAGAGTGCCAGTCTACCTACTACCGCAGAGTAGGTTCTCTTACTGGATCCATCGGACTTCTCGCTCAGAACGTCACTGCACCGGAGTGAGTTCTTAATCCTTCAATACAATCCCATATTCGCAAGTATTTTAGGAAATTGTTACATAGAGTGCCAGTCTACCTACTACCGCAGAGTAGGTTCTCTTCGTGGATTGATCGGACTTCTCGCTCAGAACGTCACTGCACCAGAGTGAGTTCTTATTCCTTCAATACAATCCCATACTCGCAAGTATCATAGGAAATTGTTACGTAGAGTGCCAGTCTACCTACTACCGCAGAGAAGGTTCTCTTATTGGATCGATTGGACTTCTCGCTCAGAACGTCACTGCACCGGAGTTAGTTCTTATTCTTTTAATACAATCCCATACTCGCAAGTATCATAGGAAATTGTTACGTAGAGTGCCAGTCTACCTACTACCGCAGAGTAGGTTCTCTTATTGGATCGATTGGACTTCTCGCTCAGAACGTCACTGCACCGGAGTGAGTTCTTATGTCTTCAAAACAATCCCATATTCGCAAGTATTTTAGGAAATTGTTACGTAGAGTGCCAGTCTACCTACTACCGCAGAGTAGGTTCTCTTATTGGATCGATCGGACTTCTCGCTCAGAACGTCACTGCACCAGAGTGAGTTCTTATTCCTTCAATACAATCCCATATTCGCAAGTATCATAGGAAATTGTTACGTAGAGTGCCAGTCTACCTACTACCGCAGAGTAGGTTCTCTTACTGGATCCATCGGACTTCTTGCTCAGAACGTCACTGCACCGGAGTGAGTTCTTATTCCTTCAATACAATCCCATATTCGCAAGTATCATAGGAAATTGTAACGTAGAGTGCCAGTCTACCTACTACCGCAGAGTAGGTTCTCTCATTGGATTGATCGGACTTCTCGCACAGAACGTCACTGCACCGGAGTGAGTTCTTATTCCTTCAATACAATCCCATATTCGCAAGTATTTTAGGAAATTGTTACGTAGAGTGCCAGTCTACCTACTACCGCAGAGTAGGTTCTCTTATTGGATCGATCGGACTTCTCGCTCAGAACGTCACTGCACCAGAGTGAGTTCTTATTCCTTCAATACAATCCCATACTCGCAAGTATCATAGGAAATTGTTACGTAGAGTGCCAGTCTACCTACTACCGCAGAGTAGGTTCTCTTATTGGATCGATCGGACTTCTCGCTCAGAACGTCACTGCACCAGAGTGAGTTCTTATTCCTTCAATACAATCCCATACTCGCAAGTATCATAGGAAATTGTTACGTAGAGTGCCAGTCTACCTACTACCGCAGAGAAGGTTCTCTTATTGGATCGATTGGACTTCTCGCTCTGAACGTCACTGCACCGGAGCGAGTTCTTATTCATTCAATATATTCCCATATTCGTAAGTATCACACAAACTTGTTAGGTAGAAAGCCAGTCTACCTACTACCGCACCGTAGGTTCTCTTATTGGATCGAGTGGACTTCTCGCTATTAACGTCACTGCCTCATAAAGAGTTTGTATCCCTTCAATATGTTCCCATATTCGCAAGTATCATAGGAATTTGTTACGTAGAGTGCCAGTCTACCTACTTCCGCACCGAAGGTTCTCTTATTGGATCGAGTGGACTTCTCGCTATTAACGTCACCACCTCATAAAGAGTTTGTATCCCTTCAATATAATCCCATATTCGCAAGTATCATAGGAATTTGTTAGGTAGAGTGCCAGTCTACCTACTACCGCACCTAAGGTTCTCTTGTTGGATCAATGGACTTCTCGCTATTAACGCCACTGCCTCATAAAGAGTTTGTATCCCTTCAATATATTCCCATATTTGCAAGTATCATAGAAACTTGTTAGGTAGAGTGCCAGTCTATGTCTACAACCGCAGAGTAGCTTCTCTTAAAGGATCGAGTTGGAACAACCTGTTTTGGGAATAAAGTTTTGTTAACATTACATATATGATAACATAGGTAACAGTGTATAAGACATTTAATGCCCGCCTAACTAGAACCGACCAATTCGCTTAGCCGCAATGAGCGCTCCATACATCAAAGGGCCACGTCCTGATTGACAACAAAAAGAAAACAGTTAGTAACTAGGCAACCTGTTTAGGGATTAAAGTTTTGTTAACATTACATATATGATAACATAGGTAACAGTGTTTAAGATATTTAATGCCCACCTACACCTAACTAAAACCGATCGATAGCCTTGGCCGCGTAGAGCGCTCCATATACGAGGGGCCTAATGGTTGACACCACTAAGAAAATGGTTATCAGTGGTCCAAGTTCATACGTCCATGGCCATTAATAGATGAGGTGGGTGACTTCCGCATTCCAAAAGTGTCGTGGTTGGAGAGGAGAATGATCCATAGAAAGTTAGTTGATGCTATACAAATAGATGACTGTGATCCGTAGAGAGTGAGTTGATGCTGAGAAAAACAGATGACTGCATAAAAAGTTAGTTGATGATCAGAAAACAGATGACTGCGAGGAAGAAACAGTTCTCTAACAAAGTCATCACCACGTAGGACTCAACAAACGAATCAAATTAAAGGTAATTTATTTTTACTATTATTATAAGGTATTACATGAAATCTCACAATGCTTTACATTCACAAGATTACAGGAAACCATCAAATCAGTTAGCAAATAATTAAGCAGTTATATAAAAATGAAGAAATAATCCAGGGTCATATAAAAAAGAGATTGGCACAATGTGTTTTTATTGTTCAATTGGCTGATGACATAAATATACTGAATTAGAACCAAATAAAATGTTTATTTAATAGCGAAAACAGTGGATACAAAAACGCGAAGCGAAGACAATATTAAAATTTGTCTGAAACACGAGTTCAAAATTTTATTTCACTCTGTCAGAACCAACCCACAAAAAATGACCAGTACAGACTATTTAACAGTGACAGTGACAAGGTTAACCAGTTAACTGACCAACATACGCATAACCGTATTTGTTTTTGACTGTTCAGCTAAATAACGTCCGTCGATAAATCGAAAATACTTAATACACGTTTTTTTGAGATAGATACCGCGGATTAACATTTTTAATGATATTGAAATACAGAAAATGTTGATATCACAACTTGTTCAATATTATTGGCAATTTTGATTAAGCGAAAATCAGGCATGCAAACCTTCATTTTTTTTCCCACTGCTCGCATGTACCGAAGCTAACCGTTTGTCTAGCTCCCCCAACATACCCTTATAAATACAAAAAGGGAATAAAAAATACAGGAGCGAGACTGAGCATAAAATAGTGTAGAGGGTATGCTAAACAAGGAGAAATGTGTCCTAGCCGCATAATGGGACCTTTTACCCGCTGGTTCCCCCTCAATTCCCTTATACATTGAACAATAACACTACAGAGCCAGACTGTGCAAAAATAGTGTAGAAGGAATGCTCATTGAGGATAATCGTGTCCTAGCCCCACAATGGGACATTTGTGTTTTAGATTAACTACCCGGCGGGAGCCGGAGCATGCCTCATGCAGGGAATTCGGAACCCCGGGGCCGTTACCTCTTCGCCTATAGCAAGCTGTAGCGCCAATGGTAATCACGCCTTTTTCTCATTGTTCTAAAAAAAATACGTCTCACAATAAGTGCGAAGGAAGACAGCGGTGACATCAGGGGGCCGTTGCCCCCCCCCCCACCACATTTGAAAAGTGTCAATTTGGCCCCCCTTACTTTATATTGAGCTTTTAAAAAGAAACAAAGGTTTTGCTGACAACCCTGTTTGTTTAATATAATACACATCTTAATATTTCTTAATATAATCTTATTCAAACATCAAAAAACACCAACTTACACCAATTTACGCCAATCGTAGGCATGTCGATTGGTCAGTGCGCTGGTTTGTGCGGTGAGTGTGTCCCGCAGATGGCCACGCCATACACCGCCACGTACAACGTTCGTCTGTGCATACTACAGTACACTGCCCCCTATACAGTTTATAAAGCCATTTTATCAAAACGCTAACATTTACATGAATACTGAGCCAATAAAAGACTGCCATTCCCTACTGACTAGGTGTTCAGTCCGAACATCTCTTGACATCCCAAGGTTATAAAAATATCCAAGGTGACCCAATAAAGCTTATTTCCATTGGGGTCCCAATGAAATACCTAATGTGGTCCTTAAAGTACACACAGCACAGAGGTACACCGCGCAGAGCAGCAGGCTACTATCAAGTTGCCTATAAAATTACTATCATTAAAAGTATAAACAGGCCCTATAGTCGTGTTATATTTACAAATTGAAACAGACGATTGGAACCAAATGTCTTCACTGACATCTAGCAAACTGACTCAAACAAGGGAGTCTCTTAATGAAGAAACTCATGTAAACCAAAATACGCTTATAAATATTAACAGCGACTTTTATTTATTAAATAAGATATGTAGACCAACAAGAACATGTTTGCACCAATGACCGTGGTAGAACAAATTTAAAAACATCCCACAACATCAATCAATCAATTAATGAACATTTACTTTTCACGTCGACAATAGCAATTTAAGCATACACTAGAAAACAAATATTGATGAACATAAAAATGAAGGACGAATCCAATGTATAGAATTTGGCGAGAATAACTACAGAAACGAACGTGATTTCAACAGACAGACAGACAGGGACTTTGACAACAAGGACAAAAAACAAAAGCAACCAAACAGAAAGAAAAAAGAAAAAAGAAAAAAAAATGACACGGACCAGACTAATTAATAAAATCAATTATCGACACCACAATTAGTGTATATACTAAAATTACATACCCTGCCAAGAACAACACTTTGACATGTTTGATTTGATTTGTATTTATTCAGATAAAAAAAAACATTTCAAAATACAAACACAAGAAAAGGAGAAAAGATGATGACATAAGAAAAATTAGTTTAGAAACACAATAAAAATAGGACACAAAAAAATATACAAGAATAACCCAATAAAGCCAATATCTGTGGCTTGTTTCTGTTTGGTCCCTATGAAACACCCAACTTGGTGCTTAAATTACACACAACACAGAAGGACAGTGCCAAATTCTGCGCTTCTAGCCACTCAACCTTTTTATGTACTTAAAAATTGCCTCTGATGTAGTGCTTTTTAAAGGGGACTTTTTTTACAAATTGACTAAAAAAAGGGAATCTTTATGAAGAAAATCATGTAAACAGTTATATATTAAGCTTATTATATATTTATAAATATTAACAGTGACTTTAACTTCACATGTAGACATACAAGTACATGTTTGCACCAATGACCGTGATAGAACAAATTCAATATCCTCTGATTACAGTTTTTAAAAACTCTCACAATATCGAGGTCATACCCTGCCAAGAACAACACTTTGAATTTATTTGAATGTTAAACAATACATACACAATAGGAGAAAAGAAGATGGAATCAGATAAATTAAGTAAGAACACGTACAAAAAATATCCGGATAACTGATCCTAGGATAACCGAATAAACCATTGGGATGTCTCTGACTACCCATCTTGGTCCCTAAAGTACACACTGTGACACAGCACAGAGGGAGACACCGCGCAGAGCATGCAAGGCTATTAGTAAGTTGCCTATAAAACTACTTTCATTAAAAATGAGATAGTCGTGTTATATTTACAAATTGAACCAACGTTTGGAATGGAATGTCTTAACCGACATCCAGCAATGATTTTCATTGACATCCCTTTCTACAACACCATGGTAAATATGTTTACCATAAATTCATTTAAGAATATACTTTAAGTTTAATTTCAGTATCAGAAATTATGACAATCGAAACCTACACAACAATGAGAGAAAAGACGATGAGTTAAGATAAATTAAATTAGAATTTAGAACACAATAAAAATAGGACACAAAAACATCAAAGGATAACCAAATAAAGCCAATATCTTAGGCTTATTTCCATTGGGCTCCTATGAAATACCCAACTAGGTGCTTAAATTACACACAGCACACACGGACACCGCGCAGAGCATGCCAAGTTACTAATACTATCAAGTGGCCTATAATTATAAAATTGCCAGCATTAAAAATGTCGTGGGCCCTAAGTTGTGTTATGTTATATTAATTAAACAAATTGTAACCATATGTCTTCACTGACATCCAGCAAAATCATTGACAGAACTTGATTTGATTTGAATTTATTTGGATAAAAACATGTAAAAAATACATACACAGCAATCGGAAACAGACGATGAAATAAGATAAATTAATTTCGAACACAATAAAAATAGGACACAACAATATTCAATATTACAAGGATAACTCAATAAAGCCAATTATTATCTTTGGCTTATTTGCGTTGGGGTCCCTATGAAATACCTAACAATTGGTCATTAGTATTTATAGCAAGAGGGACACCGCGCCGAGCATGCCAGGTTATTAGATTGCCTGTCACTATACTTAGTCGTGCTATGTCATGTCAGATACCATCATTAAAAATGTCACTATACTATGTCATGTCAGATACGTACGTACGTCGTGCTAGTTTACAAAATTGAAACCAACGATTGAAATCGAACGTCTTCACCGACATTCACATCCCTATCTACAACACCATAGTAAGCACGTACATGTAAACCATATAAGTTAATATTAAGGTTTTAAACATACTTATTTTCCATTTCAGTATCCGGAAATATGGCGATTGAAACCTCCACAAGATGTATGACGTTTGGACTTGTCTTGAAGCCCCCGCCCCCCGCCGTCGAATGAATTGAAGCTATTGGCGGCGGGAAAAGGCGCCCGCAAGTGTTAACCCATCCCCCATGGTTCCCTACACGTTCTGTGTACAAAATACTTTCAAGACCACAGGGCACAACTTCATAGCTCCTAACCGTTTATCACCAAATTCTGCGCTAATCGTAGAATTATGGACAAGTCGTTTATGGTCCCACGCAGTGAGATAATCGAGTTGCAGCGGGTGCTCTCTGCTGGTTGCGCGACTACTGCGCGCTGCCCGACTCTACTTCCCATAAACTGTAGAGTAGAAGTCGGCTGCCGCGGGCATCTTCTGTTTCTTGCGGTGTATCCTCTGCTTACCAGCTATCACGCTATTATGCCTTTTTCTTTGAATTGGGAAAAAAATAATGATGCAATATATCAACCGATGCCCTAATTATCTTCATTTGTTAATACGAAGTATGCAAACATAATATTAAAACTTGATGGACATTGAAATGTTCACACCACACACCGATCTTGGATGACTTCAACTGGCCCCATTTGTTTTGAGTTTTTCCTATTTTCACGGCAAACAAGAAAGTATGGTTTCCCGGTGAAGCCATACATGGAAGAAACATCTGCAGTGACTACAAGTGTTCTTTGAGACTCTGTGTATGACTGTATAGCCAGCAGTTGCCTTCATTTTATTCAAAATATTGTTTTATTAAATTTTTAAAATTACCATGGTAACTTGCAAAAAATAAAAAAAAATAAAAAAATAAAAATAAAAAGTGTGAATAATTACTGGCTTCAAAATCTGATTTCTATTTATTTTGTTTCTACTTTTTTTCTTAATATTTATAATAAAGCGTATTAATAAACAGTGATAATTGAATCAACAAGCTGATGTTTAAATTTTAATATAAATAATAGTATTGATACGAGGGTTACAAAATAAAAATCTCAAAAAATATTAGAAAATGATATAAGGCACATGGCTTCTTTAAGCCTCTGTATTTTTTTTTAAGAATGCTCAGCAAAACATTCAGTCACATGATTTTGATCATCATGAATTGTGAATTGAAATAGCGTTTGATGAAACTTTTTCGGTGGGCAAATATTTTTTTATGGCCTTAACATTATGACATATTTTTGTACCTTGTAGAAATACCTAAAATACCAACTTTTTTGCATTTACAAGTGCAAATGACCAGTGGAGCATTACGTGTTTCTAAGTTTTGGTCAAAGAAGAGGAGACTCTTTGCTTGGCAAATAAAACCACACAATTTTTATCTAGGGACTGTTTACATCGCGCACAGAGAGGTAAAAGATTTGCCACGATATTAGGGACACCTCGAAAACAGGACCTCCTACGATATGTGTGTTTTGCCTGTTGGTAACCATGTGGTAGCAATGAAAGCACACGGAAAAACTGCAAGAAAGAAAAACCCACAGCATCAGATGATATTTAAGATGATAAACCGGGAACCCATCTCTATGCACCGAAACAAATCACAAAAACACCAAAATTAGTTATAGAAACCGACACAACTACAGGGTCCCCCACATACACATTATTGTCAATTAGTGTTGGCCTTAGGGATGGAAACATCCGGGGAAATTTGCAAGAAACAAAATAAAACCTGTCATTTTATGCTCCTTCGCATAGAGTAGTAATCAAGTTCGTAATAAATTAGCCACACGTCTGCTCTATAGATCACTGCCTTTAAAGCCAGTGGACACTATTGGTATTTACTCAAAATAATGGTTATTGATTAACCTTTGTGAGAAACAGCTCCCTCTAAAGTGACGTAGTTTTGGAGAAAGAATAATTCTCCACGAATTTGATTTCGAGACCTCAGATTTAGAACTTGAGGTCTCGAAATCAAGCATCTGGACGCAAAAACTTCGTGTGACAAGGGTGTTTTTCTTTCATTATTATCTCACAACTTCGACGACCAATTGAGCTCAAACTTTCACAGCGTTGTTATTTTATGCATATTTTGAGTTACACCAAGTGAGAAGACTGGTCTTTGACAATTATACCAATAGTGTCCAGTGTCTTTAATTTAGCTCTCGGACACTTCAGTTCGTCTTGGTAGCTCGTACCTTCCATCTTTCCCTTATGTGTTTAAATCTGTATACTCAACCTGGGATATTGATGTTTGGCTCACGAACACCCTAATGCTTTAACATGAGCTAAGCTTCCCTTCACCCGCTGTGAATCTTTGGGTGAAACAATCTCTTATGTTTTCCCCACGTCTGGAATTTCAGACATGTGGAACAGAACTAATCGGGTTGTCTGATGTCCAAGATGTGGTGTATTCATTAGCGTGTTGTTAACAACCACACCTTGTGTCAGAGCCTCTAGGCATCCCTACAGCATGTCTATAGCTGTTAAAATGCATGGCCAAACGAGTTCGTGCTTCACGGGATTCGTAGAGGATCGTCTCTGTGGTAAGGTTTTTTTTTATAACAACTTCATTGAAATGATGAGATTGTAAGACGTTTGGCTTTCTTGTGATGATGAGCGTCAACCTGTCTTTACGGCATGGGGCCGGGTCTGGGCCCGTTTTAAGGGCCCGGGAAAATATTAGGTCGTATAGATGCTCACTGGTGCAAGTAAAGTCTTTTCACAGACATCTTTTGACACTTTAAATTCATCTGAAATGGTTTGATACAAATACAAATAATGCAGTACAATATACTTCGAAGTGAAACTATGCAAAATGGTTTAAACATGCTTATGTATAGGCTAGGCGTCCACCCCAAGTAAATTTGACCGCCATTCATTTTAAGGGCGGTTACCAAACACCTTCCCCCTTAAAACTGGACACTCAACTGAGGTGTGTTTTCGCAACTTGTAGTCAATAACTCTTTCAGTTATTGGTCAGTGATTAATGGTCAGTTCAACCGAAACAGTTATTGGTTATGAACATGACCGCCAAAACGCACTGCTGAGTTGAGACCAAAACACTTGCATGATTGTGGCCATATTGTTACGTTTTGATTTTGTCTATTGATGCATGGTACTTAGTGTTCTAATGAGAAAACACTGACTAGGTGCGATCATCCGAGAATGAAAGGAGGGAAATTAAATCAGTCAACACGGTGTACTAGGGTGCTTTCGAAAGACCACGGTAGGGACACAGGACGGTGAACAAATTCTAAGCGCGTTTTTTTTTGTCCCAGGGAAGATGAGGTACAATAACAACGTGTGCCTTGTGGAGGAAAACTCCATGGCCTTACCGTCCCAATCGAAAGACGGAGGACGCTACATGTTTAAAGCACATGGAGTTTGCATGGAGATGCAATACAAGTACACGGGTATAGAGGGTATTCTAGACACGCTTGGTTGGTTGCGCCCATGTGAGAAAGACGGTACAAGTACAACACGTACATTACCGTAATGCTTAGTGGCCTCACCTTTCCTGGGGTAAAAAATACGCTATAAGAGATTACTGATTGTATATAATAGAGATCAGTGTAAGGGAGCAGGAAAATCGATCGACGCATGCGCCAAACTGAAGTAGAACGCTATTTTGGTGAAACAACGTCCGGTCAGTACGACAACGGAGTGATGTCGTTTGTACACGTTGTATAGCCTTGCTCAAGGCAGTCGCATTATTCGCTCCGAAAAGACGCAGCTGTAAACCCACCCGCCGTATACCCTGTGCATGGTGTGCGCTATCAAACCGAAGGACCCACCCGTATACACACTGTCACATCGCACGAATACTGTTCACACAAGTCATCGCACTCGTACACCACTAACCGCATGCGGAGGCCGTAAGGCCGACAGCCTTGTCGGGTCTGTATCTTCCCGTTTTAATGTGTTGTATTGAAAAAATTCCGATAGTGGACGAAATTGGGGGGACTCTAGGATATGCTAGTATGCAGCTCATGAATATGTATATCGTTCGTCAGACCTATCAGACAACACAGGATGTGAGGCAAATGAATTATTCATTTTGACGTCCAATCACACACGCCTATCATGCTCGCTGAGCGTCCGTGGTGGTGGTGTGTGATGATGTAGACATGGTAGACATGTCTCATCTTTCGCGGGCATTATGGCAATGAGCTGACTGTGGGAACTCTTCGCTTATTATAGTAATGAGGTCAGTGGCTTCAACACAGATCCTACAAGGCTGTCGGCCTGACGGCCTCCGCATGCGGATAGTGTACGGGGCATCGTGTCGTGCGATGTTACGTATGGGGCGCCGTTTGTCCATTAATTGTTTGACACTTTTAAGGCATGTTTTTACCATGGTTTACAGCAATTAGATGTAAACCATAGAAACTGTTGCCAAATCCTGTTATGGTTTACATACCAGTAAAGTATTTGTTGTGTATAAGTTTATGGTTTACAAACCATGAACATACAAAAAACATTTACAAATCATGGTTCATAAACCAAGAAAATTTACGCATCTTAAAAACATGGTTTATAAACCATAAAAAATGAAGCATCAAATTCATGGTTTACAAATCATGGTTTACAAACCATGAAAATTGAGACATCTAAAAAACATGGTTTACAAACCATGAAAATTGAAGAATAAAAATCGTGGTTTACAAATCATGGTTTTTAAACCATAACAAATGAACCATAAAATCATGGTTTGTGACAATGGTTTATAAACCATGAAAATCGAGACTTCTTAAAAAACATGGTTTATAAACCATGAAAATCGAGACTTGAATAAATTCTATATCACCATGCGGTCCGCAACACCCAGGACGGGAGCACTCAAGCGTGATAATACAGATTATTGTGTTATGCTCTCCCCCGTCCTGTGTCCCTACCGTGGTCTTTCGAAAAAACGCTACTGAGGACATTCACACGGTGGCCTATAGTTAACAAAGAGGAAATTAGACTGGTCCCTGTCTTTAACCGCATGACGGGCACAGGCCAAATGATTTCACTAGACAAACGTGCTGTGACGTAAGCTTTCCATAATGGGCGCGTTCGTTTATCTTCCCTGGGTCGAATGTGTTATTGAGTGCGTTCGTTTAGCTTCCCTGGGTCGACCTTGGTGTGTGACGGTTTTTGTTCCCAGGCCGATCTCCATTGATCAATGGAGATCAATGGTCGTGTCAAATTGATTAGACTGTGCAAGTCTCGCGCCCATCGGAGCGAGAAAACACGACAACTGAAGAACTTTATTTTTTATGAATCAAATCTTTGCTTTAATTTATTTTTAATGCCGCCCTCTAGTGACAGTAAAAAATATTTAATGGAATTCAACAAAAGCAAATTTGTAAACGCTTTTTGTTTCAGCCTATTCTCCTAAACCACAACTTGAAAAGTTATATCATATATCAAATTAAAGACTAGGACCTAAGCTTAAAGCCATTATACACTTTCGGTAAACAGTATTGTCCAAGTCCCACACTTCGTGTATCACAACTTATATATAAAACAACAAACCTGTGAAAATTTAGGCCCAATCGGTCATCGGAGTCGGGAGAAAATAACGGGAAAACCCACTCTTGTTTCCGCGCGTTTCACCGTGTCATGACATGTGTTTAAAATAAATCCGTAATTCTCGCTAACGAGAATTTATATTGTTTTACTGTTTTCTCAAAAAGTAAAGCATTTCATGGACTAATATTTCAAGAGAAGTCTTTCACCATTACCTTCTGTAAACCCTGTAAATTATTTGTAAATCTGTGAATTTTTTTTTTCTCTACCGAAAGGGTCCAATGGCTTTTATTCCTCATGTTATTTTGTTTTTAAATTGTTGATTAATTAATCACGTGACCCTCATTTGCATATTTAATTGGGAAATCTTTGTAACACCATATAACACAATATCTCAAGAAGTAGTGGGCCGATTTTTAACCTGTTTTGAAACTGAACATTTGACTAGAAAAAAAAGAGATGTTGATAGTAAGACGACTCAGCTTACATACCGCCCTCCATTGACCAGTAAAAATATTTAATGGAAGAAAACCAAAGCATTAGTTTGTAAACGTTTTTTGTTTAAAGGATTACGTTGCCTTGGATCGGACGAGTTGGTCAAAACAAAAGCGTTTGTATAACCGTTTTGTATATAATGCATATGGTTGGAAAGATGTTTTAAAAGTAGAATACAATGATCCACACAAGTTTGCCTCGAAATTGCGTGGTTTTCCTTCGACTGTGAGAACTAACACGGTCGGCCATTTATGGGAGTCAAAATTTTGACCCCCATAAATGGCCGACGTGTTAGTCGACGAGGTAAAAGGAAAACCACGCAATTTCGAGGCATGTTTGTGTGGATCATTGTATTCTACTTTTACAACATCTTTCTACCCATATGCATTTTATAAAAAACGGTTACAAACGCTTTTCAAAGACCAACTCGACCGATCCAAGCAACGTGTTCCTTTAAGCCTTATCTCCCAAACCATAATACGAAAGAGTGCGTTTATTGTACCACATTGAAGCTTAGAAGATTAGACTTGTGGACAAGTCGTTAAATCGGCCCCACGCGCTGAGATAGTGGTCTCGCGAGATCACTGCTCTCGCGCGAACTGATGGGCTCCCCGACTTCGACTCCTCATTAAGCTCCGCCCCCCTCAGGTTCGAATTTTCAACCTGGGTCTTTCGCTCGGGAATCTGGTAAGTTTTTGTGCCTTTTCTTCAAATTATTTCCTCAATGGTGTTTTGAGTGATATTGTAGGATTTATTAGACATTGAGGAGCAAGTTCGTGTTTCTAGAATTTCTGTCATGATTTTTAAAAGTGGTAAAAATGGAGCGAATCTGCTGACTAGCTGTCGAAAATGAACGTTTTTAACCATTTCGCCCTGCTCTCCAATTGCGTCTGCTTCGTAACCATCCGGCTACGCCGTCGGCAGGAGGGTTACGTTATCGCAACTATCTACGAACCTGCAAAATTACAGGGTGGCTCACAGGGGAAATTTCTTGGATTCTTATTTTACTGACCGTTACCGGTACGGTATGAATTACCCCCTTGCTAAGAAATAAACGTTTTGCATTGTTAAACATGATGCGTAACTTCAAAGAAAAGCGGTACTTTAAAAATCTATATGGCAGCGTCAAGCTACATGTAGCACCGGATTCAGCACGGGATTCAGTGTCAAACTAGCACCGGATTCAGCCTCACATTCACGCGCATACAAATTACTACGGTGTCCCAACAAGGTCATTTGCAAAATTTTTATAATACCGAAAGGCCATTCAGAGTCAGAAAGCAGTTGTATAAATTTTCCTTTAGAACACTGAGTCCTTTTGAGAGATTTATTCACCCAGAAAAGGTTAAGACTGAAAAAAGTCTCACTAGTGTAATCAGACAGATCGAACAATGTGTAATGCAAATGAAAAGAGCGATCTAGGACAGGAGGCACATATTAAGCTTTGAGTCCAAGGGTATTATTATTCAATAACATTGTACATAACTTAAAGAACCCATATCTCAAAAAGAACGTGGCAGAAACTGTTTAAAATCCAACAGGTGGGCTTATACTTAGCCCTGGCGGCCTTACACTTTCGTTTTGTACTACAGTGACGTCCTGGACATCAGGGTAAATTTCTGGGGCGGAAAATTTTCACAGCTTCATAACTCAAATCTTACCTGCAAGAAAGCACCAATTTCAACAGATTCACATTCCATGGCAGCATATGTTTTTCTGCGGTGGGTTTTGATCGTCATATATTCTTCACAAATCCGTCATTTTCATGAAATAATGCAGCTCCCAACGTTAAGGAATTCCCATTTTTGTCCGTACTCTTACAGTCTGCCGTGTGTACGCAAGACGCGCGACGCGCACATTTTGAATTGTGTTGTTAACGCTGTGTGCAGTCAAGATACGGTGACCAAGAATTCATGCGTCTACGCTTGCATCATGCGTCTTGCACGCGAATGTATACGCGTACGCACGACAACAGACAACACTGTGAGAAAACGATCGAAACGGGAATTTTTTAACGTTGGAAGCTGCACCCCAGCAGGCACAAGTTGGTCATAGTAACGTTAAACCGACGTCACATCCCGACGTCGGATGACGGTTGGCTCATGGTTCTATGTGAAAGTTTGTAGGACGTCTGTTACCGACCATTACCGACGTCTGTTAGCGACCATGATACAACGTAATTTTTCCGACCACAAACCGACGTCGACAGACGGTCAATAAATAGACGTCATTTAGACGTCGGCAAATTTCCCAAAATATGACGTCAAATGATGGTCGGTTCATGGTTCTATGTGAAAGTTTGTAGGACGTCTGTTATCGACCATGATACAACGTAGTTTTTCCGACCACAAACCGACGTCGGCGTATTGTCAATTAATGACATCGTTTAGACGTCATTGGAATACCCCAAACCCGACGTTACATTAACATTATCTACATTTATAATTATTTATTAGTTATAATTGATTTTTAATAATTCACATTATCAATTAATACAATGCATACATACATACAATCCGCTTGATCTCCTTCGTTGCCCTCTAATCACCGCACCTATTATACTATTCAATGGTACAGCATGTGTATACCGATCGGTTTCAAGAATTTTGCATTCATGGGTGTTATAGATTGTAATTAAAACTTTGTAGTTTTAATTAATATTTTGGAATAAAGCCGTCAAATTTAGTTCACACATTTAAAATATCACAAAATCTATTGATATTTAACACAAACAAAACAAAACATGTGTTTGTAGTATCTAATTACCGCTTAATTTGTTGTATAATTGTTGCAGTATGTAACCACATTTAAGTCTGACCTCAAAATTTGCATAATATGCAAATGATGTCGTGACGGTAAATTGCCGTTGCAAGCGGACCGTAATATGACGAAATACTGATGTACATATTATGACGTCGTAATGACGTCACAGGTTGACCAAAATATAATGACGCTACTAACTGGTTATTATACAAACAATAATGTGACGTTTGTTTATGGTCGGCTTATGGTAATACAGTTATGGTTACAAAGGGACATACAAAAAACGTCTGTGCAACGTCTGCTCAATGACGTTACTATCTGGTTAAAATACAAACATTAATGCGACGTCTTATTATGGTCAGACTGTTGTAATAAAACGATGGTTAGACTATGACAATAAAATTACGTCTAAGCAACGTCTGGTCAATGACGTAACTATTAAGTTATAAATCTACCTAAAATGTAACGTTCATTTTCAGTTACATTTTAGTTATTATAGTCATGACCATCTTACGACGTCCATACGACGTTATTAATTTACGTTTGATTCTTGTCGCCAATCCGACGTTGTATTTTAGTCAGTTTTTGGTAATCTGACGTCGCGACTCAAAATCAACCATAATATGACGTCAGAAAGACGTCGTGTGCCTGCTGGGATTATTTCACAAAAATGACGGATTTGTGAGGAAAATATGAGGACCAAAACCCACCGCAGAAAAATGTATGCCGTCATGGAATGTGAATCTGTTGAAATTAATGGCTTGTTGCAGGTAAGATTTAAGTTATGAAGCTGTGAAATTTTTCCGCCCCAGAAACGGGCCTCAATACTTAGGACTCTGTTCCTGTGTACAGAGAAAGAGTCCTATATAGGGCTAGGCTTATACTGTTCCCTACAAACCTGCAAAATTACAGGGTGGCACACTGGGGAATTTCTTATTTTACCGTCTGCCGGTATGGTTTGTTCCCCTTCACTAAGAGACTGAGACTGTTTGCATTTTTAACATGAAGCGTTATAACTTTAATAATCCATATCTCAGAAAGCATGCGGCAGAAATTGTTAAAAAATCACTATTATAGAGTTTATATTGTTCCCTACAAACCTGCAGAAATACGGGGTGGCTCACAGGAGATTTCTTATTTTACTGACCATTTCCGGTACGGTATGAATTACCCCCTCGCTAAGAAATAAACGTTTTGCATTGTTAAACATGCGTAACTTCGAAAATCCATACTTTAAAAATCTATTTATCTAAAAAACGACGGTATGGTTTGTTCCCCTTCACTAAGAGACGACGGTATGGTTTGTTCCCCTTCACTAAGAGACTGAGACTGTTTGCATTTTTAACATGAAGCGTTATAACTTCAATAATCCATATCTCAGAAAGCATGCGGCAGAAATTTTTAAAAAATCACTATTATAGAGTTTATATTGTTCCCTACAAACCTGTAAAATAACAGGGTGGCTCACAGGGCATTTCTTATTTTACTGACCATTACCGTTACGGTATGAATTACCCCCTCACTAAGAAATAAACTTTTCAAAACTCTATATTTTACAAATCTTTAAATCTAAAAAAACATGCGGCAGAAATTGTTTAAAATTCAGTATTATGGAGTATATATTGATATCTACAAACCTGCAAAATTACAGGGTGGCTCACTGGGGATTTATTATTTTACAGACCATTACCGGTACGATATGTTACCAACTCGCTAAGAAACAAACCTTTGCATATTGTTAAACGTGGTGCGTAACTTCAAAAATCCATACTTTAAAAATATGTCTAAAGAACGACGTGGCAGAAATTGTTTAAAATTCTTTATTATCGAGTTTATATTGTTCCCTACAAACCTGCAAAATTACAGGGTGGCTCACAGAGGATTTCTTATTTTACTGACCATTACCGGTACGGTATGTTACCCACTCGCTAAGAAACAAACCTTTTGCATATTGTTAAACATGGTGCGTAACTTCAAAAATCCATACTTTAAAAATCGCAGAAATTGTTTAAAATTCAATATTATGGAGTTTATATTGTTCCCTACAAACCTGCAAAATAACAGGGTGGCTCACAGGGCATTTCTTATTTTACTGACCGTTACCGGTACGGTATGAATTACCCCCTCGCTAAGAAATAAACTTTTTGCATTGTTAAACATGGTGCATAAACCCAAAACTCCATATTTTAAAAATCTTTATATCTAAAAAACCACGCGGTAGATATTGTTTAAAATTCTATATTATGGAGTTTATATTGATACATCTACAAACCTGCAAAATTACAGGGTGGCTCACCAGGGATTTCTTATTTTACCGTCTACTACCAGTACGGTATGTTACCCACTCACTAAGAAATTAACTTTTTGCATTGTTAAACATGGTGCGTAACTGCAAAAATCCGTACTTTAAAAATCTATATCTAAAGAACGACGTGGCAGAAATTGTTTAAAATTCTTTAATATCGAGTTTATATTGTCCCTACAAACCTGCAAAATTACAGGTTGGCTCACTGGGGATTTCTTATTTACTGACCACTACACTCAGTACGGTTTGTTAGACCTTTTGCGTAAAATGGCGCGTAACTTCAATAATCCATAGTTCTTTTGCGTAAACAGGCGCGTAACTTCAAGAATCCATAGTTCAAAAATCCACATCTCAAAAAGGACGTGGTATAATTTCATTTCATTGAGCTTATCTTTCCCTCCAAACCTGCAAAATTATAGGCTCACCTGAGATTTCTAAGGTTATTTACTGAGCACTTACATAGGTACAGTACGGTGTATCATCACACTCGCTAAGAAATAATAGCGCGTCCCCGGTCTGATTCCTGTAAGGAGCACCTGGGATCGATTTGAAAAAGGGCTGTATAATGGGAGACTTTCAGGACGCTTGGTGGCAGGAGATTTACCAGGTAAAATCTGTTGTTCTCGGTAATGTGCGCCTGCTCAGAACTACGCAAACAATGGCAATTTACCTGCTGCATGCTTCCTTGCGCCTCAAAGTCTCACATTACCTCTCATAGTTCTGCATATAGTGAGGTGGATTAAGGACAAAAAACACGAAGATCGTGACACGGCGGACAAAAGCACCAAATTTTCACCAAAGTATCAGTTTGACCCGTAGATTTAAAAAAAGTCATGCTCCAAAAAATCTGAGCATGGGATGACCTTGAATTACCTCATTATGACGTCATTACGTCGTTTATAATGTAGTAAAGCAAACACAAATACAATGGTTGGATTTCTCCATGTCAAAATTATGTTTCTGAAGCTAAGGAATTTAGTGAGGGTAGTATTAGTTTGTAACAAATTAATATCCTTTATGGTGACTATGTTGATGCTCAAAAAACTGCAATGACCTTGACCTTGAAGTAATATATTGAAAATGGCATTCATTTCCTTAAAACAGCGTAACTTTAGTTATGTA
Source organism: Asterias amurensis (assembly GCF_032118995.1). Lineage (NCBI taxonomy): Eukaryota > Metazoa > Echinodermata > Asteroidea > Forcipulatida > Asteriidae > Asterias > Asterias amurensis. Next base: position 11,570,045 of record NC_092659.1, read on the forward strand.
ATGCCGATGCAACTGATTTAAGTGGCGAATTATATGTATCAGAGGCCAAGGAATCGAAGGGCAACGTTCTTGTTTCGCTGGAACAAACAGTTTTATGATTGTATATTAAATTTGTATTTCTTTAGCATATAATGGTATAAAATACGTCATCATCACTGACAAATCAGTAGTTTTTATGAAAATATTTATTATGTTTCATTTTCAGCTTATGGTTCTGATGGCTAGCAAACCAACGTTAGTAACATTTGAAACTAAAATTTGATTTTGGATTGAAATGGTTTTGTTTCAGTTTGAGACATATGCAATTACCATATATACAACTTTGTAAACTGTTTTGGGGCCAACTGGTGTCGAATATGTCCTACGATGACCAAACCACGGATTTGTTTTGGAGATGAAAAACATACAATTATAAACACCTTGCATCTGGATTGCGTCTGGTGGTGTTAAACGAATGGTATCAGGAATTGTATCACTCACTGATTTAAGTTTGAAACTGGAACATGTTCAAGTTAACGGGTCGGGACCTAAGGACAAATTGTACAACAATCTAAGCTCCATTATCAGCGAAGTCCCAGAGCAAGATCCAATCTTCATCCTCGAAGATCTCAACGCCAGAGTTGGTGCCGATCAAAATCCTGGTCTTCCTCACATCGGAAAGTTTAACTTGACCGTTTTCATTCATAATATGAATCTCTGCATCAAACACTTTCTTCAACACAAAGCCCCAAGGTATCCTGGAGACACTCTATAGATCAAAGCATTGGCACCAACTTGACCTCGTGCTCACGAGAGGTAACCCGCAGCTACCAAAGTGCAGACTGTGATACAGACCAGTCCCTTGTGTGCAGCAAAGTAAAGCTTCAACCAAGGAGAGTTCGTAGATCCCAGAAGGCAGGGCAGCCTCGCATTGACACGAACAAGACTCACAACCTTATATAGTGGAAGCGTTTGTCCAGGTCCAAAAAGATGTCTTGCCAAGAGTACCGGTACCCAATTCCGATGTTAGCGGAAGATGGGAACACCTCAAGGATGCTGTCTACAATGCCATTGGTTCGTCAAGAGGCTAATGAGTTACCCGTTTGGTTCGAGGCTCATGATGAGGAGATATCAACTCGCATAGAAAATAAGAAACGCGCTCTCTCTGCATACAAACACTCACCTTCTGTGAGAAACTTGCATGCACCATGGACCACGTGAAACCAAGTCAAGCAAACGGCAAGGCGATGCGCCATTGACTACTGTGCCCAACTCTGCTCTCAGATCCAGACCTCTGCTGCCACAGGAAATGTAAGAGGTATGTACGAGGGAATAAAGTAGGCCACCTGAAGATGACCGCTCCTCTGAAGTCACATATCGGTAAGGTCCTAAAGAACCCTGTGAAGCAGATGGATCGATTGGTGGAGCACTACTCAGAGCTGTACTCCAGCGAGCAACAATGTCAACACAGCAGTTCTGAACAACAAAGACTGCGTGTGTATCATGGACGAACTGGACAGTAAACCAAAACTAGAAGAACTTGGCAAAGCGCTGATCCACTCTCCCCAGGAAAAGCTTCAGGAAAAAAAATGGCATCCCCAAAGCCCCCAAGTGCGTAAACGAATCCACATCAAGGATCTGCATGATATATTTTGCCAGTGCTGCAGAGAAGGTACAGTGCCACAAGACATGAGAGACGCCAACATTGTCACGCTCTTCAAAAACAAGGTGACGAGAGTGATTGCAACAACTATCGCATCATCTCTCTTCTTAGCATTGTGGGGAAACTCTTTGCTTGAGGTGTCCTAAAGAGACTTTGAATTCTTGGTGAAAGAGTCTACCAAGAGTCTCAGTGTGGTTTTAAGCCAAACTGTCGACCATTGACATGATATTCTCCATCAGACATTTGCAAGAAAAAGGTAGGGAGTAGGAAAAATCACCCTACATCGCCGTATAGACCTCACCAAGGACTATTCTCCAAGTTTGGTTGCCCTCCTGCTCTGCTTCGCATCGTTAAGTCTTCTTTCAGGAGAACTTTACGGGGTTCATAGTTTCAGTGGCTCAACATCTGAACCCTTCAACCTCTGCGACAGTGTAAAGTAGAGCTGTGTCTGGCTCCAACCCTTTTGGCATTTTCTTCTCTGTTCTACCCAAGCATGCTCTTAGATCAGCCACAGAGGGCAGCTACCTTCGTACGAGGTCGGATGGAATCCTCTTCGACCTCTCAAGACTCGGAGCAAAGTTGATGAACCACTGTCTACCAGCATCACCAACCATGAGCTTGAGGCTGTCATTGAGTTTGTGTATCATGTCTCAACCATCTCCGACAATCTCTCGCTCGTATAAGTAGAACTCAACAGGCGTATAGGAAAGGCTGCCACAACACTCTCCACGCTTACAAAGAGAGTAATGATGTAACAAAAAGCTTTCAGAGCATACCAAAGTCCAGGCTTAGAAGGCTCGTTTGGTGAAAACATTCCTCTACGGCAGTGAACCCCGTACCCATAGGCTCCCGTCAAGAGCATAGACTCGACGCCTCCCACATGCAACGCCTGAGGCGCATCCTCTGCATCCCCTGGAGAGACCACACCAACAACACATTGCTTGATAGAGCAGCCAGTCTCCATGTTTACCTTCCTCAAGTATAATGCCTTGGCTGGGACATGTCGCCAAGTGGAGGACAGACGTATCCCAAAAGACCTCCTGTATGGAGAGCTGGCATCAGGGAAGAGGCCGTTCGGTAGACCCAAGCTGCGCTACAAAGACACTTCCAAGTGTGACCCCAAGTCATTTGCAACCAATACAACCACCTGGGAAGCAACCACTGCAGACCGATGCGCCCGGAAGCAGGAGGTGCAGAGAGGTATTTTCCAGTTCGAGGAATACCTGTCGCAATGGGCAGATGAGGGATGACTCCCGAGGAAAGGCCCAGCCTCAAGCAGTTAGAACAGCTTTAGCAGTTACTGCGGTAGAGACTGTCATTCCCGCATTGGACTCTACAGTCACACCATACGCTATTCCCTAGCCAACATCCAATTCCAATGGCACAACTCCGTGGTTCTCAAAGGTTGACGGATGCCTACTACTATTAATACAAAAAGTTTCATTTTTGACTCTCCCTGAGAATTTTTGCGACATTTCCTTTGAAGTTCTCCATATGCGCTATTCAACATAAATAATCTACGGTTGCCCTATAAACCTATATATATATCCGGTAAGAATCATTGTGTTTCATTGTGTTAATGTGTTTTGTTTTGGTTGATAGTATATTGTTTATGATATCATAATGACATCACGGTATCTTATAGATCAGTGCCACGGTAATTATACCATATGAACTCAAACAGATTAGCATTTTGGCGAAGCCACACGACATTAACTTTGTTTTCAAACTTTGTGCTATTTGTGTAGTGTTGATTAATGATGACGTCATAATTACATCACTATACTCACCATAAAGGATATTATTTTTTTTCAAACTAATACCTCCCTAATTTCCTCCCTAATACCTCCCAACCTTTAGAAACATAATTTTGGCAAGTAGAAATCCAATCGCATGGCATTTTCCTATGCTTTATTACATACAAAGAAGTTATGACGTCATAATGACGTAATTCAAGGTGATGCCATTCTCAGATTTTTTGGATCATGACTTTTTTGAAATCTGTGGGTCAAACTGATACTTTGGTGCAAAAAATGGTGCTTTTGTCCGCCGTGTCACGATCTTTTCCTGAATCCACCTCACTAATATACTTGGTTCCATGTCTTTGATCTTGGCTTTTTAGTCGTCCTTATACCCGCTACAAACAGCGCCCTCTTGTGATCTTTCTTCGTCATTTAGCCTTTGATTCCGTGATAGCTATTAATGTGGGGGCGTTTTTCGTGTCTCAGATGCAGAAGAACAACCACAATCTAAAACTTGAATCAAGTCTAAGTTCTGCAAGGTTTATGCATGCAGTGCGCGCTTCTTACACAAATGTTTATTTGAGAAAAGTAGGGTACAGTACATGAACACAATGGGTGCGTTCGATTAGCTTCCCCGAATCGACCCCGGTGTGCTCATCCGGGTGGCGTATTTTATTTCATCCAGGACGAACGTGGGCAGATAATTACCCCAAGTTCGTCCTGGAAAAGTCGCCTATTTTTTTCCAAGACAAACGTGTGCAGATATTTTTTACCCACGTTCCACCTGAAAAAAAAACCCCAAATACGCATCATCACGTCAGTGCACCTCGGGCGCCAGCCTCAAGTGACCCTATCCACGAGCGGGCATTTGGGGCTGACCCGAGGAGGTTTACTGACGTCACCAGGAGAAGGGTCACGTGATGATGCGGGTTGTTTCCCAGGTAGAACTTCACTGGCTTCCCGTTCGAAATCGAATTAAATTCAAAATTTTACTTATTGCATTTAAATCTCAAATCGGCTTAACCCCGTCTTACATTGCAAATTTTTATAACGAGGATACATATCTGCACACGTTCGTCCTGGATTTTTGTTGTTTTTAAAGCCATGAGCACACCGGGGTCGACTCCGGAAGCTAATCGAATGCACCAAACGTAACTTTCGACAAAAGATAAGGAAATAGTCAAAGTAATGGAAATTTTCTTTGCTTTGCAGTTCGTTCAGACGCGCAGTGTTGAGCACCGTGCGCCATTGCTGCGCGGTGTGTACATGTACATGTGCTTCTAGAAATCATGTTTCTTTTCACTCTTTATGGACACAAGATGTTTTCCTCAACGACTATCACATTTTCCTTAACATGACATCATGATTATACTAATAAAGATCACTGAATACAAAATTTGCAACTAAACAGAAACCGAATCATCTTGAAAACGGTGCTTATCTTAGGTGAATTAGGGGAAAAAGACGCGAAAACTGCATAAAATAGTCACTAAAATGAGATTTTGTCAGAATTTCATTCTGTCACAATATAGATTTTTAAAGTACGGCTTTTTGAGTTTACGCATCATGTTTAACAATATGCAAAAGGTTTGTTTCTTAGCAATTGGGTAAAATACCGTACCGGTAATGGTCAGTAAAATGGGAAGTCCCCTGTGAGCCACCCTGTAATTTTGGAGGTTCGTAGAGAAATACTCCATAATGTTGAATTTTAAACAATTTCTGCCGCGTTGTTCTTTAGATATGGCATCTTCTTTGAAATATGGACCATTTTACAACCTCAAATGTAATTTTTCAAAAAATTATATTTGACCTTTTTAGATATTTCAAATAATTGTATACATATTAAGGTTTATTAAAATGTTCATATAAGCACAGATCAGTTAATTTTAATTGTGTTGTGATCATTTTAAAAGTGTAGAGTCTGCAGCAGTGAAACCTGTGGTTATATATATTTAATTCAAAACTAGCTTAAGTAAATCACAAGGAACATTCATTGTTTACTATAATGAGGTCCAACAGATGTACTTTCAAATAAAATCAGTACAAAATTAACAAAACACCAAACACAGAAAATATAAGCCTGCCAGAGGAGGACATTTGAAGGTTGACAGAAAAACAAAGCAAATATTGTCTGTAATTTTTTTTTTCTGGCACAAGACTACTGTAATTTCGCTGATTGTTGCAGCCTCTTATACCTAATATCTATCAAAAATAAAAACTTTGTCAAGCGTCCACTTTTTTTTTTTTAGGTAAAAAACGTCAGTTTCGAACGTAACTTTTGACAGATTTTAAGTGACGATCGCCAAAAAATGACAGACTTGCATGACGTTCTAGAAAATGGACGGACTTAATTGCAAAATGACGTTCCAGACTTTATTCGCGCAACCCACATCAAACGTACCTGAACGGAAGTTGATTTAGTTTCCAAAAACTAACGTTCTGAAGAAAATATTTCCGTTGTAAATCATCTGAAAGACGTTTTGGTTTTTCGTCTGGAGCTGTCCGATGGATTGTCGAACGGCAGTAAATGCCGACGTCATTTTCTTGACAGAATTATTTTGCCCGAGTATAAGATCTCTACCACTTAATCTTCGATCTTGTGTTTGTACCGCAAAATTCAAGTCTCTTCTCAAAACTTATCTTATGTCACAGGTTTTCACTGACTGTTTTTGTTGTGTCTGTTTTTCTTTGTGCTGTGTTTTGTTTCTTGTCTTGTTTTGGTTTTACTGCGCCTTGAACACCCAGCTGGGTGGATATGTGCGCATGACAAGTCTTATTATTATTATTATTAGAAAAACATGTGGTGATCGCGCGTTCCGTAAAAACAATGAGGGTGCCTGACTACAAGCAGACGTTTAAGGGGGTACGTCTCGTGTCAAAGGTCATCTTACATGGCGATCAGAAAATTCATGAATGCGCGCGGAAGTAAATGAAAGACAAGAAAAAAAAAACATCGCTGGAGATTTGAAAAACTGATTACTCTGATAGTTGACCAGGTATCGCAGCAATCATTGTCACAAAATAACTATTATTTAAACGTGTTTTCTTTGTATTTTTTTCGAGCTTATTGAATGTCTTAAAAATTGGTTAACTCGCGTGTTTCTTATTGTTGATATTTTTGATGGAAAAAAAGACGCGCGGAAAGTTTTTTTTTTTTTTTTAATTGTCGGACTTTGTCAGCATCCCCCACCACCTGGGCATTGAAAAGTTAAATAAATGCCCTGCAAATATGAAATTTTTATCATTTAAGAGCCTGTCCATGAGAGGACCATGCAGTCCGTGATAAGGTGGGGGTCAACAGATTTGGCTGAAATTTTGGTCGTAGGTGGGTCATAGGTAGCCTTGAGGCTGTGCACAATATTTGGCCAATCCGACCTCCCTAACAGAAAAAATAGCAAAAAATGTGTTTTTGATGATTTTTGACTACAAAAGTTTAAATGCTTGCTGCTGAAAGGTGGAATACAGTAGAGCAATGAATTTTGCAGGGTCTTTGGTTAGTATCCTGACCTAAACGACGAACTCAAAATTTTGGAAAACCAAGACTCTTAAGAGGCAACAGTAACTCTTCATTTAAGGGTACCCTCAAATTTGCGTCACATCTTTGAGTCGCTGTAGAGTCACTAGTGCAGGTCTGTGAGCAATGACATTCAGGTGAAAGAGAGGTCTTATTATGGTCCTTAGGTAGCATCAATAAAATATTTGCCAGCAGTTTTTTGTTTGAAATGGCAGGTGCCTGTTTTTGCCTTATAATGGCAGTTTAGCATTGCATCATTCAAAACTGGTACCTCTTGTGATTTGCGATTGCCTCGTTTTCAACGGTAGTCTCGATGCATTGGACATGAAGCAAACCTCTCATCACCCTACATGAAACAATTATGTTGGTCCCTGAATCTTTAATTAAGTATTTTTGGTAAACATGACCAATTTCCTCAGGATTCAGACACTGACCTTATATTTAAATGTTTTGTTTAGTTTGTCATACTCAAATCCTGATTCATATTTTAATTATAGCCCCCTCCTCCAAGCCTTTCACCCTTTCTGATTTGTATGATCACATGAGTAGCTATCAGTGCCAGTTATTTGGTCCTTGTCAGGCATTTGCAGTACTGCAAAGCCAATATCCTCTTCAGAATAAGTTAATTAGAAAACATTAGATAACAAAATAAACACACCAGGACTTTATTATAGTTTAGAGAATAACACAATAAGTGTCAATGGTTTTATTTATTGACATCATGAGTGCAACAGTTCAATATAGTCCAGTCACACTGCAGCTGGACCTGGAAAAAATTTCAACAGAATTTATTTCAACTGTACTGGGGTCTATAGACACCCACGTTTAACATATCAAAAGTCCTCCAAAAGCCAAGTGGCGGAAAGCCGTCAAATTTGCATAATTATGTTAATTAGTTTCCGCCATTAGCTCATTAGCCATTAGTTTCCGCCATTAGCATGCTCAAAATGGTTTCTATACCCATGTTTTCATGGTCAAGAAGTCCAATGAAGAAAGGAATAATCTTTAAAAAGTGACGAAAAGTCTTCAAATTTGCAAAATTGTGTTAATTAGTTTCCGCCATTAGCTGAAAATGAAAATCCATGCATATCTTGACAACAAAGAGGGCTAGCATGCTCAAAATGGTGTCTATACCCATGTTTTCATGGTCAAGGAGCCCAATGAAGAAAGGGATAACCTTTAAAAAGTGACGGAAAGTCTTCAAATTTGCATAATTGTGTTTATTAGTTTCCGCCATTAGCTGAAAATGAAAAACCATGCATATCTTGACAACAAAGAGGGCTAGCATGTTCAAAATTGCGTCTATACCCATGTTTTTATGGTCAAGAAGTCCAATGAAGAAAGGATAAACCTTTTAAAAGTGTTGGATAGCTTTCAAATGTCCAAAATTATGTTAATTAGTTTCCGCTATTAATTAGCTGAAAATAAAAACAGGCATATCTTAAAAACAAAGAAGGCTAACATGCTTAAAATGGTGTCTATACCCGTGTTTTCATGGTCAAGGAGTTCAATGAAAAAATGAACTACCTTTCAAAAGTGTTGGGAAGCCTTCAAATTTGCAAAGTTATGCTAATTAGTTTCTTCCATTTGGTGGAAAAACATGTTGCATATCTTTCATTATGTGCAGGTGGCAAGTCAGTTTTCACTGGCAACAGGTTCTGTTTGACCATTGCCAATTCAGTTGAGCGAGAGGTTGTCTTCAGCCGACGCACTCTCGGGATCGTGTTGCACCATTCGTCAGCTGATCTACAAATATTAGTCTCCTCCTGCCCTTGCTGTTGTTTCCATCCATCCATGGAATCCCACAGAATAAGGGTGCCAACAGCTAGCTCTGGATGGCATCGGTGGACGGTGCCATTGGCTTTCTTGAAGTCGGTGAAGGTAATGACACATGACATGTTCTTGTCACTGACTCCGACCAGTATTTGCCTCAGCAGGGCAAGGATCTGCCCAGTTGTGGTTCTCTTTGGACGGAAACCATAAGTCAGAATCAGACAGTTGTATGTCTTCATGACAAGACAAGACAGAATGATCCCCGGTATAGTTATCTGGTGTAGAGAGGTGGCCCGATTTGGGTAGTGGTATGATGTTAAGAGTTAAAACCAACCCATCGTGGGTAGATCTCCCAACTTGTTGGCTTTGTTCCAGTGGGATATCATGAGTAGCTCTTGTGCCCAACCACAATCCAGTCGATTTAAGTCATCGGTCCCCCCCCCCCTCATTCTTGAATTTGGTAGTAACTTCGCATACTGTGGATCTTGTCAGATGCCTCAGTAGGTGCCAAATTGCTAGCCTCGACATATTTCAAGCTCTGTCAGTCTGTTAAAGTCTCGTCACTGAAGTTCTTCAATCGCAGTTTATTAAGAATAATTGATTGATCTCCGCTGTAGAGCAATGCAGTGCCTTTTCAGCAGCATGGATGATCTTCCTTTGGGCTTTCCACCATGAAATTATCAGCCACTTTTGACAGTCATGCCCAACAGTAATCCATGCGACGATCAACACCTTTCCAGGAAGTATTTGTTGATATATGGATGTTTCTACAAAATGTCCAAGAAGCCATTGCAGCATCCCTTGTCCAATGACACTGTGCTTGTTGGAATGACACCGACCTGTTTAGTGCTTCTTCTCACCATGCAAATACTATAAGGCAGATCCTTATTCTTCATGCCAAAGCCGAAACAAAATAATAATCGCATGTGGAACATCCGGAAGGAGGAGCTTGGCCCTTCTGTGTGCTCAAGCACTTTTGGGGTGTGACACGACACCAAGGCTGTATGGCATTGGAAAGCAAGTAGGCCTGTCCCCAAGATCCGTACCAATGAATTGTCAAAAGTGGCTGATACTTTCATGATTGAAAGCGCAAAGACAGAGGACATCATCCATGCTTGTGTGAAAAAAACCCTTGCATTCCTCTTAAGTGTGATTAAGAAACTGGTCTGAACAAACTCTGATTCAAGAACTTCTGCATGTATAAACGGGTATATATATACACCATTTTGAGCATGCTAGCCCTATTTGATGTCAAGATATGCATGTTTTGCCACTAATGACAAAAACTAATTAACAAAATTATGAAAACTTGAAGGCTTTTCGACACTTTTGAAAGTTTATTTATTTCTTCACTTGACTCCATGACCACAAACGTGGGTATAAACACCATTTTGAGCATGCTTGCCCTCTTTGTTATCAAGATATGCATGTTTTTTCATTTTCAGCTAATGGCGGAAACTAATTAACATAATTATGCAAATTTGACGGCTTTCCGCCACTTGGATTTTGGAGGACTTCTGATATGTTAAACTTGGGTGTTTATGGAACCCATAACCGTTGAAATCAATTCTGTTGCAATTTTTTCCAGGTCAAGCCAGTATTTCTGATAGATTGACTGGACTAATATGTTTTAGTTTTTACCTTCACACTACCTGTGTGTGGTATTCCCTGACTACATGTACATGTACATGTATACAGTCAAGATAGAGTGGTACAAGTATTACACCATAGATAATACTCAAACGGCATCACAGTTGAAAGCAGTACTGGCCATTGAGTGATGGATTTTTTGGGGTGTGAAAATCAGCCCTGATGGTAACGAGACAATTGGAAAGCTAATTGGCTAGGTGTAGTTTGGGAACATCAACATTTTGAGATTAAAAAAAAAATAAAAAATGGAAGAGTAGTACTGAATGTTTAATCAAAAACGAACACTTGATAAGTAGTAGGGTCATATCTTTGGATTCCGTGACCATTTTTTTGCTACCTTTTTTTCTCGATGGATTTGAGTTCAGGAACCATTTAAAAGGAAAATTAGCTCCTATGAACCTCTGAAATGTGATAGGAACCTTTTTTATTGCGCAATATTCAAAATGGCTGCCGACGCCATCTTGAAAAACATAAATTGTAATAGCTCTGGCACCAGATGACCTAGATGGACAAAGGAGATGTCCTTTTCCACTATATCTGGCATGACAAATACACTGGAGTGGTTATTGTAAGGTTTGGGGCCCATCTTGACCTCCAAATCCAATATGGCCGCCGGACGCCATCTTGAAAAACATAAATTGTAATAGCTCTGGCACCAGATGACCTAGACGGACAAAGGAGATGTCCTTTTCCACTATATCTGGCATGACAAATACACTGGAAGGGTTATTGTGAGGTTTGGGGACCATCTTGTCCTCTAAATCCAATATGGCCGCCGGAAGCCATCTTGAAAAAACTAACTTTCATTGGCTCTGGCACCAGATGACCTAGACGGACAAAGGAGATATCCTTTTCCACTATATCTGGCATGCCAAATACACTGGAGTGGTAATATTATAAGGGACCATCTTGACCTCGAAATCCAATATGGCCGCCGAACGCCATCTTGAAAATTTGAAATGTGAAAGCTGTGGCACAAGAAGAGCTATAATAACAAATAGTGTGTCATTTCCCACTATTTCTGGCTTAACAAATTAATTTTAAAATGTTTTTTTTATAGTTCTGGAACCATCCTTACCTCTAAATCCAAGATTCACATCATAGCAGCTTCACTATCACAACCTATCTCACTTTTCACTTAGCTGCCGCTATCACTGTTGTCATGTGTCTGCGGGTTTGTTGGTAGGGACATGGATCAGGGAATGGGGGGGGGGGGGGCTTAGTATAACGGATTGGCAGACACAAGCCATTTGCAAGATGCAACCCATGGCCTATTGGTGAGGGGTGACTTCTTAACTTAGTTAGTATGCACGCTCCCAAGTGTGGACAGAGACTGTCCAAGTCAGGCACAAGCCAAATAGTGCTCTTTTTCCTGCACTTTTCACTTGGCAGCTCGGACTTCTCCCAGGGTCTTGCTTTTACAATCGCCATACACGTATGACAAATTGCTCCAAATTGCTGATAATCTTTTGTGTTACAGGGAGCTGTTTTATCTAGCAGTCTAGCAGGTCTTGTGCCTCTTTGGACTTTTCAACCCAATTGATCCATAGAAACCAGAGTTATCGTCACACCCAAAGAACATAAAGTGGTATGATGGAAGTGGCCATTGCCACATCTCACTAACACCGGGCACCGATTAGTTGATGTTTGCGTTATACACACACATGAGCCCTGATGTATTCTGAGAAACATATGCCACTTGTACAAAGTTGTCAGTGTTCTCAGTATCAAAAATGACTGCTTCTGAGTAGCCTTAAGAACAAAGCACAATGTAGAGGGTGAATATGGCATGTGTCTGCCTCTGCATGGGCACAATATTAAGCTCTGGCATCAGACTGCCTGCGAGATTCTTAGCAGTTCTGCCTACTACACGTAGATGATCTCAATACTGGTTAACTCTGCTGTTTTTAGGAAAGCTTCTTGGAGGAAAACATGAAGGCGGATCTTGCCTTGTTCTCAGGTGTGCTCAGGAGAGCATGGAAATCTTCTGATTTCATGAAAACATTGTTGATTGGCAGTTTGTCTTCAGTAGTAGGAATGGTCAAGCGCCATATGAGGCCCATATCGAGGATCTATGTGTATACATCAGGCTCTGGAATGGCAGTCGAAGTAAGACTTTTGCGGGAGCTTGCTTTTCTGTGTCTTACGCATGGTTCCATTGACGTTGAAGATTGCAACGGAAGGCACAACACGATTCTGCAGGATGTCTTCAAGATTGGGCACCACTCGTTTCGACCAGCCAGAGAACAAAGGCCAAAGCGTTACACTCCATTTCCTCCATCCTTACTGCAATTCTCGAGTTGAAAGTTCTGATGCTTGCTATTTCGAGTGTCTGAAAGGAGTTACTTTTCATTGTTTGGAATTGCCAGTCATCCAGATGTCAGCTTAGAGCCCATATTCATTGTTGGCTCTATCCAAATGTCAAGGACGACACATGAGTATGGTTTTCCAATTATTGAGTGCGCAACATACCATATTCCTTGAATGCAGCCTGGTCTTCAGGAAGGGTATCAAGTACTGCCGTAAAATCGGGAAGATGCCGACTATACGTGTCATTGTCATAGATTCACATCCATGGAAGCATGAGGTTGAGTGAAGACTTGAACTCTGTCCAGTTGCTCGTTCTGATGACATGGTTACTTTGAGTCAGAATCTCCACTATTTCCATGAAGGAAATCCAGTATTCTGCTTGTTGGGAACCCTCAAAGTCCTTGAAGAGAGTGTCAACTACAATCATGTAGGTCAATCAGATCAGCATTGTACTTATATAGGTTCATCATGTGAATCTGAAAGTTCTTGAGCACTAATTGAAAGTCGGAGCTTGGCAAGTAAAGCCTCAATAGCAAATACGCTTCAAGTCATGTGTTTTTGTCCTGGCATGACAGAACAGTCTCGTAGTAGAGTTATACAGGCATCGAACCCGCTCTTTTCCCACGAAGGGCCGAAAAAAAGAACCATCTGCAATGACACCCACTGGAACCAAAACACCTAAGATGCCAGATCCCTTTAAACCTCTTGAATATAGCGTAGATGAGTGACATATTGATGTGGAAAGGTCATGTGAAAGGTATGATTTTGTGGAAAGTTTACAGGATAATCACCAACAATTATTGCGAAAGGCATTTTTATCTCTTTGAATTGATTGGCTTTACAAGTTTACACATCACATCAAATAAATCGTCTTATCAAGTGGGTTGGGGTATGTCGTATGAAATTGCTTGACTTTCCTCTGGTTTTGACATGTTGGCTGAAGCCCTGAAAACCCTGGCACAGTCTGTTCTTCTGGTTTAGGTCTCACTTGGTCATCTTTGGCCCTGGGCCAATGCAAGGATTACACCGCGAGTTCTTTGCCCGTATGTATCGAGAGTGCTTGAATCAGTTAGAATCAGTTGTAATGCCAAAAATAGTGGAAAATTACACCATATTTGTTTGTACAGCTCTTCTTGTGCCTGAGCTATTACAATTCATAATTTGAGAGATGGCGACAGCGGCCATTCGGATTTTGGGTTTAGGATGATCCCCACACTCTACAATTATTGTATAACCGTTCCAGTAGACTTGTAATGCCAAATTTAGTGAAAATCTTTTGTCTGTCTAGGTCATCTGGTGCGATAGCTAATGAAAGTTATGTTTTTCAAGATGCAATCCAGCGGCCATATTGGATTTCAAGGTCAAGATGGTCCCCAAACCTTACAATAACCACTCCAGTGTATTTGCCATGCCAGATACAGTGGAAAAGGATATCTCCTTTGTCCGTCTAGGTCATCTGGTGCCAGAGCTAAGAAAAGTTATAGTTTTCAAGATGGTGTCCGGCGGCCATATTAGATTTAGAGGTCAAGATGATCCCCAAACATTACAATAACCACTCCAGTGTATTTGTCATGCCAGATATAGTGGAAAAGGACATCTCCTTTGTCCGTCTAGGTCATCTGGTGCCAGAGCTGTTACAATTGATGTTTTTCAAGATGGCGTCGGCGGCCATATTGGATTTAGAGGTCAAGATGGCCCCCAAACCTTACAATTACCACTCCAGTGTATTTGTCATGTCAGATATAGTGGGAAAGGACATCTCCTATGTCCATCTAGGTCATCTGGTGCCAGAGCTTTTACCATTTATGTTTTTCAAGATGGCGTCGGCGGCCATTTTGAATATTGCGCAATAAAAAAAGTTCCTATCACATTTCAGAGGTTCATAGGAGCTAATTTTCGTTTTAAATGGTTCCTGAAGCCAAATCCATTGAGAAAAAAAGGTAGCAAAAAAATGGTCACGGAATCCAAAGATATGACCCTACTAAAGCGTCCGATGGCATCATGCATTTAAATGCATCAAAGCTCACACTGGTTCTGTACAGCATCCACGAGAACCTGTCTTTCTACCAATTCTACAGCATTATTTTGCACATCAGTCCAGCTCTTTGATGGCAGTGTCCCAGATTTTTGTAGGAGAGCAAGACGTGAAAAAAAGCTGGCTATCTGTTGGGTAATCAACCAGTCATCTCTGTGAAAGTGACTTTTCAATCGCCGGGACACAGTTTCTGGGTTTTCCTTTTTTCCTGTATTGGCGCCAAGCATGAACTGAGCAAGCAAAAAATCCTTCACTTGCTGTGAAAACCTCTTCCTTGCCTTTGAAATCTTGCGAGCCCAGCCAGGAAGGATTGCCTGGGACATAGAGGCCGAAGCTGCTCCCGAACTGACAGTCTCAACACCTGTACTGGAACAAGAAGGGCCAGCTTGCATCTCGCCAATCTTTTCAGCCCACTTACGTGCAAAGTAACAATGTAATGTTTGTCATGTTGTGGGCCAATATTGATAAAATCTGTCGTTTGGTACACCAGTTGTCTGCAGCTTGATAGCACACAACTAGAGAGCTGGTACTGCTGTCAACATCTTGATCACTTTGTGATAAGTCAGCAGCTTTTTCACCAACTGTGATCTTCATAAGCCCATCTTCTTGACCAGGTGCCAAACAGTTGAGAACTAAACCAAAAGCTTCCTTTGCCTTTCTTCTATAATAACGGATGGTACTCCTAATAATCAGATGCTTCTTCTAATGGTCGACGTTGTCCATCAACAGGAGACCTTCCACTCTGGATAAGGAAAGTGTTCAGGGATTGCAACTCCACATTCTTTGGTTGGGGGGTTGGAGCCCAAGAAGAGTCAAATGCACCTAGATCATGTGTAACATTGTCATCAGTTGATGAAGACTTGCACGTTTGCTGAAAATTTGAGAAATTGAATAAATCCAGTGAGATACTGTATGCTGCATAAAGCAAGGATGAAACAAGTATGTGCTTATGAAGAAGCGTGTTTACAATTCTGTAACGGACACGTTTTATTCATACTTTACTATTGAGAGGTACTTGCCCATTAGGCGCACCATGAATGCCAAATACATTGTGGGATTGAATACACTGTGTTGACAAGATGGCTCCTGTGAGCTGAGCACAGGTATAAAATAAATCATCTGTAATTATTGTATTTTGTATCGTCAAATCCGTTGTAGCCTTTGTCCTGTTTTCGGAATCCGAACAATAAAGTAACGGAGAACCCGTTATAACAACACTCACACACCCAAACAGCATGAACATGGCGGAGTTCGATGTCACTGGGAGTCAAAAACGGCCCAATTTTGACCATTGTTTACAAACTGTTGATGTATATATGCGGTAACCCTTCTTCTCAGGTAAGAAACAAATTATGTGGTTTTGATGTTAATTAACGGCGGATAAATTGGTGGCGACGTGCGGAAGATTATCCCACCTCACGACTAGTTGTTTTATTCGCACCACGACATGGTTTGCCTTTCCCTTCATGGAGTGGATGACAGCATTTCCTTGTTGATGTCCAACTCAACCCTAACTTGTACCGATGTGCCGGGCATATCGTCTTATCACTGTTGTAAGCATCAACGTCGAATAACCCACATCGCAGGAGGATCAACTTCCACTCGACATTCACATCATGTGCAGCAACTTTCCACTTCTGCAAATGGCTCCGTATGTTTTTTGTGCATTGACGAAGATGCACGGTATTGCTCTCTCGCGGATAAGAGGGATATACACCACACTCGATATCTTTGCAATGCTCAAGATTATAAAAATCACACTGCAGCGATACAGCCGCCATATCCATGGCTGACATGTTGACATCGCTCTTGATTGGGGGGGGGGGGGTGGGTTGCAATGCAATGTGGGGCGCCCTCTTGCGGTACTTCGCGCTAACTGGGTGGGCGGTTCTGGACGTTCCACTTCCATTATCACGGTCGTTGCTGCAAACAAAACTCTCCTATCCACCTTAATACACAAAACTTGCAAAAACTTATGTATCATCTTTGTTGATGTATTTGTTTAATGTTATAATAACATCCTCTTCCAGACGTAAATTAAAGGCAAGCAATACTTTCCTTAGTAGAACTGTCAAGTGTTTTCCTAATGCCTAGATATCTAAAGTGAAAATTTTCACACATTTTTGTATTATTTCATCGTAAAGAGGACGATGAGCTCTTTCTTTTGATGTATATGTCGACAAAAATTGATACAGTTTAATGGAATTAACGGGGCTCTAACAGTACGCCAGAAACACTACAAATAAACTCCCCGGAAGTGTCAATTTTGCGCTGAAACTAGTTGGTGCCCGTACTCGGCCACTGTAAGATTTTTGAGCGAGCTTCTCCACCAGGTGTTATGGTCCCAGGTGGGGATCAAATAGCCAAGATTTGAGTTTAAATTGCTGACCCCCCACCTTGTCGATTTTTGAAGATTTTGCATGGTCTTCTCGTAAACGAACACTTAAATACCTCAATTATCTAACAGGTTGTTGAGGTCTGTCAAAAATGCTGATGTTAGGGACTCAAAATCTTCTACCTTGATTTATTTGAAAGGCCTGGGCTGTCAAAATTGTGTATAATATCTTGCTAGGTACCTCTTAGTTTATTACAATGTATAAATAAACAAAATAGCTTTCACTTATGAAAATATCAGGGTCTGAATTTCAGACTTACAAATGGTCCACATAATAAAGAAGATGCCATAAACAAACAGCTTTGGATACCAAATGGATATTGTATGAACAACTGAGTTTGTAAATAAGTGTCCGTTGATTTAAAGTCCAACTGCTTCACTGAGCTAATTTAACATGGAACAAATTTAGAGAAAAAATTGTTTCTTAAATGTTGCGAAACAATGGTGATTATCTTTTCCTCAAAAGAACAGGAGGTGAAAACATTAACTCGTGAAACAAATAACACTTTTGCCTACAGTACTAAGGTGGACTATTTAGTACTCAATGCGTGTACAAGGGATTATTCTGCCCTCATCTTTGAAGTGTACAACGCGTGGTTAGTAAAAACAGCAAACTGTTTACAGGAAATCTGATAGTCGAGGACAGTCCAAAGTCATTAGCAGGAAATCGGGTAATCCGCACAAATCCATTGTTGGCATAGCAATAGCAGTTACACAAATCTGTCAGTGTATTTAGGGTTCGGCTTGGAAATGCGACCGGAGCGGGTGATGGCAGGCTGCGGTGCAGGGGCTGGGGGGATGGCGGGTTGAGGGAGCGGTTCCTGCTGAGGGGGCACATAGATGTCGGGCAAGTGCTGTGGGGGTGGTTCGGAGACGGGTAGGAGGTGTCTCCGGTTGTGTCGGTATAGCTTGCCTTGGGCACTGACTATATTTGATTGAGGGTCGCCAGAGTGCTTCATGACAATGCCAAGCTGGAGGCGGACAACTTGTCCTGGGTTCAGTGGTCGGAGGGGCTTAGCGAATTTGTCATATGAAGACTTCTGCTGCTGGTGGCGCTTACGTAACTGAGCCGTGACGCGTGTGTTGATGCTGGGTTGGGGAGGGGCGTCGAGGTGGGGACGGTTGTTCGAAGACGCCGTGACATGAGACGTTGGAAAGGTGAGCCAAGCTGGGGGTCGGTTGGGACGTTGCGAATGTTCAGCAAGTTCCGGTAAAGGTCGGATCCTTCGCGAATTGTCTTTTCCAGGAGTAGTTTGGCACGCTTGACGGAGCTTTCTGCGAGTCAATTGGACTGGGGGTAGTAGGGACTACTTGTTGTATGTTGAAAACCCCATGACTGTGCAAACTGTTTGAAGGCAAAGCAATCAAATTGTCGTGCGTTGTCACTGATGACGATGCGGGGGATCCCCAAAATCAAACCAGCCGGAGTATGAGTTGCCAAGGGCTAGGTAATTCATACCGTTCCATTGGAAAAGGTCAACACTGATATGTTCCCAGGGGAGATTTTGTGGTGGGTAGCTTTTTGATGGTTCTTTCTGTTGGTGTGCTTTGGTAGCGTTGCAAACTGTGCATTCCAAGACGGACTGTTTGATATGAAGGCCAGTAAACTATATCTTTGGCTCTGCGTTTGGAAGCTTCGATACGTGGGTGACCTTCGTGCAATAGTTTGGTGTATTCCGTACGAAGCGACTTGGGGATGATGGCCTTTTGTCCCTTCAGAATTATGCTGCGCTTGAGGGTCGGTTCTTCTCTGAATGGGAAGTAGGGGCGAGTATCCAGAGGGGCGTTGTTGGCGTGTGAAGGCCATCCGCGACTGATGACATCAGTTAGTTGTTGCATGGTGGCATCATGGGCAGTTGCTGCTTTGAGCTGTGCAAGTCGTGTATCGGAGATTGGTAGGAGGGTCATGAATTTCAGGTCGAGGTTGTCGTTATCAGTGGTTGTCAATGGAGTGCGTGACAAAGTGTCTGCGATAAAAAGTTCTTTCCCTTTCTTGTACACAAGGGTGATGTTGTATTTCTGCAAGCGGAGAAGCATGCGTTGGAGCCGGGCAGGGGCGCTAAGCAGGGGCTTCTTAAGAAAGTGACCAATGGCTGGTGATCAGTTTCAACGATAATGTCTTTACCGTAGATGTAGTCATGGAACTGCAGTTCTTTCTTGATCTGTGCATGCCGTTGTTCGGTGTCGGTCATAGTGCGTGAGGCGTACGCTATGGGGTCGCCCTCTTGCAGGCAAGCTGCACCAAGGCCAAACTTTGAGGCATCGCATGTCACTGTGATTGGTTTCTTGACGTCGAAGTACTTGAGTGTTGGTGCGTGAGCGATCTTGTCCTTGATTTCCAAAAACACTGCGTTGTGACGGTCTAACCAGCACCAGTGGACGTCGTTATGTGTGAGCTGGCGTAGTGGGGCTGCTAAGTCGCTTAGATTCGGTATGAACTTGGCCAGGTATGTCACCATGCCAAGGAAGCGTTGTAGGGCAGTGATGTCCTCAGGCGGGGGCATGTCGGTAATAGCACTGACTTTTGCTGGATCGGGCCGAAGGCCAGTGGCGGTGAATACATGACCGACATATGATACTTGTGCGAGACCCAATCGGCATTTCTGGGGGTTGAGATGCATATGTTGTAAGCTTGGGCGGTCCCTTCGGTTACCCGGTTCTACCCGGTTCTGAATTGAAAACCGGACCAGCAGTTCCACTCTTCTGCAAGCTGCATTGATTGTGCAAGTTCCACTGTCCGTTTGAGGTCAAGTTTATCCTCTGGTTGGGAGAGCACGGATTTCTGGATCCGTTCATCCTGCACACCACAAACCAGCCGATCTCTCAGCATGACATCAAGCTTTTGTCCGTAGTTGCAGTCACTGGCGAGTGCACGTAGGGCTGTAAGATAGTCAGCAATCGTTTCACCTGACTGTCGGTATCGGCTGTTGAACTGGAAACGGGCGATAATGCTGGACTTTTTAGGCTTAAAATGCTTCTTCAATGTGTTTACCAGCTGGATGTACGTAGCTTGGTTTGGTTTCTTTGGAGCAAGAAGATCAAGAAGATCGCTGATAAGCTTGTACGTCTGTGATACAACCACGGAGTTTAGGATTGCCCGTTTTCGTGTGGAGTCCGTTATGTTGTTGGCCGTAAAATATTCGCCAAGGCGGTCCGTGTACATCAACCACGTTTTCTTTTTTGATGAAAAACTCACCGATAGATCCCAAAGTGGCCATTACGGGTTACTCTGACACCATGTAAGAAGATACAACTTCGTATGTTATGATTATAAGTCAAGCTTTATTCCAGATAATGAGAGTTGACTGTTACATGCGGGCGGCTATGTTATAAGGTGATACAATGCATTATGGGAAGCAAACACTAGACTTGAGTCAGTCTGCTTTATGGCATGTATGGCATACTGCTACATAAATCACCATGTTTATCAATTCAAAAAGTTTATTTCCTAATGTGTGGGTAACATACCGTACCGGTAATGATCAGTAAAATAAGAAATCCCCAGTGAGCCACCATGTATATGTTGAATCTTAAACAGGTTCTGCCGCAACCTTTTTGAGATATGGGTTCTTGAAGTTACGCATAATGTTATTGAATAACCCTCACAGCGAGCTTCATGAGCCTTTGTAAAAGAATACTCTCTTCATACATTACACATTTTTTGATCTGTCTGATTACATTAGTGAGATTTTTTTTTTATCTCTACCATTTCTTGGTGAAATAACGTATCAAAAAGTCTCAGTGTTCTAAAAGGAAAAACAACCTTTTTTCTGACTCTTTTGGGTTTATACCAATTTTGCGAATAGCCGTGTTGAGACACCATTGTAATTTGTATATGAGCGTGAATGTGAGGCTGAATCCGGTGCTAGCTTGACACTGAATCCGGTGCTGAATCCGGTGCTAGCTTGACGCTGCCCAAACTATTTGTGTCCATGATTCCAAGTCTGAGTTCTGCTTAATCATGGAGTTCCTCAGGGATCAGTTGGCAGCCCACTGTTGTTTTCAATTTACTTGCTTCTAGCCTCAAAAGCATTATTGAACGTCATGATGTAAAGTACCATTGTTACGCTGATGATATTCAGATATACATTAATGTTACTTTCAAATCTGACCAGGATGATGCTTTTGAGGCAATCCACATGCTTGAATCTTGTGCTGAAGATATCAGATTGTGGATGTGTTCTAGCTCTTTAAAATTGAATGATGGCAAATCTGAATGCTGTATGTGTAGGGTCTGTATCTCAACTAAGTAAGATTAGTTTACCATCCATTAAGATCGGTAATGTTGACATTGCTCCGTCTGCGACTTTCCGCAATCTGGGAGTCATTTTTGATTCTTCTATGGTGGTAATGTCTGCTCATATATCTTCTGTTTGTAAATCTGTTCGATATTACTTACGTAATTTGGGATTCATTCGTAAATATTTAACCCGTCCAGCAACCGAAAATGTTGTTCATGCCTTCATTTCATCTAGGCTAGACTTTGGTAATGTACATTTCTTTCAATTGCCTCAAAATTGTTGTTTATAGTTTATAAATAGAGACAAAGACACATTTCTGTTGTAGTATCATCGGGTCATGTTCTCTAACTCTCAGGAATCACATGTAATACAAGATGGCTGCCCGCATGGCAACTGCTTCGCTTGGCCCCAGCGGCCAGTCTATCCAGGACCGCTGGGATGGGCTAATCGCTTGCACAGATTCTTGTTCAGGAAGTACGTCATGAGTACAGTGCATAGAAATATGGTGCAGTGTGAGTGCGATGCATGATGGGACTGCGCATTTCTAAACCAATGACAGTGCATGATACATTTGCCCATCCCAGCGCCTTTGGTTAAAGCAAGGCGCTGGGGACGAGCAAAGGCAACTGCCTATAGTTACCAACACAAGAGGGCGGTATAACATATAACGTAACGTCCTTCTATTTTTAACAGTAAAAAAGAAGATTTACCAACACAAGAGGGCAGTATAGCATATAATGTAACAAAAATCAACTCACACGGTTACAGAGACTTCAAAATTCTGCAGCTCGTCTCATAACACTCACTAGATAAAGACCACATCAGCCCAGTCCCTCATTACTTGCATTGGCTGCCCATTGAATCTCGCATCATATATAAAATATTGTTGTTTGTCTTTCATTGTGTCCACGGTTCCGCCCCTGAATATAATATCAGTCTCATTCAGTGCTATGTTTCCTCCAGGCGTCTTCGTGCTTTGGATTCCGGCTTACTTGCAGTGCCCAAAACGCGCACTACATTAACTGGGGGAGTCCTTTGCGCACGCTGGACCATTCCTATGGAATCAGTTGCCAAAACACATTCGGGATAGTGGCACCGTGGACACTTTTAAAGACAAATTGAAATTTCTTTTGTTTCAAACAGCTTTTCAGTAGTTTATTTCTTGTGTTTTCCTGATGTTCCCTCTTCCCTCTGTTGATTTGTTTCTGTTTTCTTCTTTTCATGCGCTTTGAGCACCATGGATACATGCGCAATATAAATGTCCTTATTATAATTATTATTGTTATTATGAGTTGCAGTTTTAGCCATTACCCTATTTTTGCCTACAGTCCAACTTCGACAGACCTCTGGGGGTGCTGGGGGGATCCCATGACCGAGATATTGCTCAGATAATATTTTGTTTGTTTTAGCAATAATGGCAAATTTGTTTGCCTACATGTATAGTCCAAAAAGGACAGATCAGGGGGGGGGGTCCCAAGACCATTCCAAATGAAAATATTATTGTGTAACGGTAGTTGTTGTTTGTACTACATTGTACCTCATACTAGTCCTCCTCCACTGCTTTAGGTGTGAGATCTTTTCTGCCACTGTGGTGTGTAAATTTATTGAAGCGGGTAGGATGAGCTGTCTCCCTGACCATACCTCCAGGGGAGTACATAATGACGATTGTTAAAGGAACTGTACATGTTTGGTAATTACTCAAAAAGGTTTCAACCTTACTTGGTAACGAGCAACAGAGAGCTGTTGATATATAGAAGCGACTCCCTCTGAAGTAACGTAGTTTTTGAAAAAGGTAGTTTCTTACTAAAATTATAAAAGACTTCTAACCAGAAACCTTTAATTCCTATCTGAACATGCTAAAAGCAGGGCACTATTTTGTACAACAAAGGTGTTTTTTCTTTTATCTTTTTCTTGCAACTTCAATGATTAATTGAGTCCAAATTTTCACAGGCTTGTTATTGTATGCATGTTGGGATACACCAAATAGGAAGACTGGTCTTTGACAATTACCAAACGTGTTCAGTGCCTTTTAATGATTATCGACTCTGGGGGATTATCCCAGGTATAGGTTGTGTATTATATTGTTTAGTTCCAGGTCAGATGAAATCTTTTTAAAATAGATCAACTTGACCAAAGACTTTTTTCCCCAACCAAAACTTATGTTAGTGTTTCTATCAATTTTTGTTAGGCATGAAAATGGAATCAAGAACAACAACTGTTAATGATGTTGACATGGTTGATGTAGTAAACCAATCCTACCAGGCACCAAGTCATCAAAGTGGAATGGAAAGTAAGTAGAAAATGCTCTAATAATCACTGCGCCTGTGTACCTACATGTACTAGCTATCGATTGGTGATTTATAATATAAATAGAGTGATGAAGAAAGCTAATGGGCAATTCATGGAAAGGTGGACATTACATGAAAATTTCAACTTCAAGAAATGAAAGTTTAGGCACTATAATTTATTTATAATATGAGTTCTAGTTTTGCATTGTGAATTTTTTTTTTTTAAGCTTGAAGATTTTTCAAAATATGACAAAAATTGTTTTAAGGACAATTTGTCAAAAGAATCCATGAAATAAATGGTAATTGGAAAGGGTATGATATTTCAGAGAAAATAATTGAACAAAACCAAGCCAAATGATTAATAATATTGTAATAAGTCATTCTTCTTCCCTGGCCAGAAAGAAAGTTGATATTTCATCACTGCTTAATTCTACGCTTGGGAATATTATGCACTAGAGACATTGTAACGCGAGTTACCGAAACACCTACTTTTTCCTTTAATAATTCTTCTGAACTAAAACAAATCATGAGATTCATTATTTTCTAATTAAACTCAATACTATAACTTCCTATGATGCCATTTTCTGCTTACTCATCCAAATATTTAAAATATAAGCATCTAAAAGCTGTAACGCGAGTTACCATGTAACGCGAGTTACCATAGGTAACGCGAGTTACCACCTATTTGATGCAGTTTTTCAATACAAATGTATGGCCCATGCGTGTTTTAGGGCAAGGTACATGTACTACAGTAATTATATGTAATATAATTACAACACACTAAAACAAAAGACACAATTGTGGCCTACATGGACTGGTATCATCAAAAGTGTGTCAAAGGAGTGTCAATCTGGTCATCAGTGGCCCAGCATCGCAGTTCGAAAATCGTTCAGGTGTAACCATTGTACCTCTACAAACCAAGCAAAACAACCAGATCAAATGGAATTGTTTTGCAACATCCCAAGGGAAAGGCCCAGTGGATGATTGGACATTCAACGAAGCGTCATGTGTGGAGCAAGGTTTCAACACGTAAAGCCATCAATGCTGTGACTTTTGTTGATGCAACAATTGACATGAAAATGTCAATGTCCATGAAGTGACATCAGAAGACATCCACAAACACAATCAGTCACTTGTCTTGAACTCTGTGTTTGATAAAGCCGAACAGATCACTGGAATTACATGCATGCACTTCTCTACTGAAGATGTAAATGGAGCTACTGTAGCACTACTTCTCTCAAAAGATAAGCATCCACCAAGGAAAGACATGACGACAGGAGACGCATTGATTCAGGTTGGGTACTGGTATGCTGTGAATTATGAGGACATCCTTTTCCCAGGTGAAGTCATTGCAATTGGAGAAGACAATGACTTTCAAGTCAGTGATGGAGGCAGCAGGAAATAAATTGAAATGGCCTTTTTCAAGGGACGTCATCTTCTATCGGCTCCGCAGTATGATGGTGAAGCTTAAGCATGTTAAGAAGCCAGACATAGCCAACAATCGCTGCCACTACAAGTTTTCAACCAACTTTTGAAACTTTACACTTGATGTACATATGTACAGGACATTGTAGATTTCAAATGAAACAATGAGCACACATGTAGATCATTTACCTTTTCTGGAAAGCAGTGATTTCTTTCCATTTACTTTTGTAAGTGTAGTGTACAGCTGGTTGGTATCCAATGGAATCACACTAGACGCAGCCAAGTTGTATGTATGTGCACCATACATACTGTATGTATGTGTATGCCAGTGTGTACAGGATGAGTTACATGTAGTTAGTAGTTACATAAATGGGTAATCCTACTTGTTATCAATTTGTTTTATGTAGTAGGCCCTAAATGTTGCAAACTTGACATGATATATGCATGAAATGAGACATCATTTTTTCGCAGACAAAGTGTAGCGCGAGTTACCGTAACGCGAGTTACCGACATGAGAGGTCCTCTCGGATTTGTTATCAATTGTTTTGTTATTATTTGAATGTAATCATTCATCTTACATGCCTATGTCATAGAAACACAGAAAATTTTCTATCAGGGTTGCCCAGTTCGAGGAGAATTTGAAAACATAGCTGAAGTTTTTTATGCTATGTCCTTTTTATGTAACATGAGTTACCGAAAATTAAGCTGTTGTCAAAAGAACACGAACAGTGTTTTAGAATTTTTTTTGAGGGGGATTGTTAGTCATAACTCCATTAGTGTTCCTCAGAGAAATTCTGCTTATCTGACCTCAAAATAAAAGAATACCAGCCCAAACATTAAAGGAACACGTTGCCTTGGATCGGTCGAGTTGGTCTTTGAAAAGCGTTTGTAACCGTTTTTTATAAAATGCATATGGGTAGAAAGATGTTGTAAAAGTAGAATACAATGATCCACACAAACATGCCTCGAAATTACGTGGTTTTCCTTTAACCTTGTCGACTAACACGTCGGCCATTTATGGGGGTCAAAATTTTGACCCCCATAAATGGCCGACCATGTTAGTTCGCACAGTAGAAGGAAAACCACGCAATTTTGAGGCAAACTTGTGTGGATCATTGTATTCTACTTTTAAAACATCTTTCCAACCATATGCATTTAAAAAAAAAACGGTTACAAACGCTTTTGTTTTGACCAACTCGTCCGATCCAAGGCAACGTGTTCCTTTAATGGAACTACCCCTTAAATGTAACGCGAGTTACCGTGGAATTGCCCTAATGCAGATTGCTTTTGTGCTTGCCATTCAAGTTCAAAGCAGAAACTAGAGACAAAAGGAATGTTTATTGGCTTAATATCCAAGTGACAACATGGGGCAGGAAGCAGAAAGTATATATTATGGTGCCCTTGGTATACAGTGAGTATAAGTGAACAATTAGTTAGACTGCCATGGTCAACTCTTGATGGTCAGCTTTTTAACTTTAAACTAGTACCAATGGTTGATAGAGAAATGTACAACTTTCACAGGAAGGAAGGAAGGAAGGGGTTAAGGTCAACATACCTCATTTATACTATTGGAAGAAAACACTACAATACATTAACATACCAAACTATTTATTGTAATATCCAAATTTCTAGGTGTTCAGGATATAGCCTGAAAACAGTTTTTTGTTCGTTTTTTTTTTATGCCCAAACAATGGGAGAACAGAAAGAAGTCCTTGGTTGACACCATATTACAAACATGCGTGTGTGTTTAATATTGTTGTGATGCGTGCGTGCGCGTGTGATTTGTGTGTGGGTGCATGGTGTTATGGTATTGTGATTTGTGTGTGCGTGCAAGCATGCATTGGGATATATGTTGGCCTACAGGTTATAACTTACATGTAGAATGACTCAAAACTTTTCATTTGGGTCTTGGGACCCCCAAGTTTAATCTCCAATTTCGTTTAATCTCCAATCCTCATTCAAGGCCATCTATTAATAAAGACAGTGAGTCAAAACTATCGAAACATGGGAGTACATAAATTTCATATCTTACATCTGTAACAACACCAAAAACTATTATTTAGTCCCAACTTGGTGAAGAGAGTTAAATAACTACCAGCAACTTTAGCAGTGGCAACTTCTATACAGTTTGAAGAATTGCAAGGTTATTGAAAAGCAAAATTCTCCCTCCATCACGTCAAAACTGTCACTTCAAACTCTAAAGAAAGAGTGATCTATTATGTAATAAAATCACAATGAATTTAGTCTGCAAATTTATACTTCTTGAGTTGGCAATTTTCAGTTTTGAGGTAAAAGGAATTATAAAATTTACGGTTTCTCAATGCGAAGTAGTGGGTTGTGCCGGTTAGGTCTGCTGGCCCTCATACGTGTTTCCGCTGGCTTGAGGCAATACCGCGTTAAACTTTTAACGTCTTGCTTCAGTGGCTGATTTCACTGAGCTTTGGCTTCGGCATAAAAACTGTATGCCAACTGATGCACAAGTCTGTTTAGCTACATGCACTGGTTGGTGGCTATATCGCAGAACCTCTTACGTCCTCTCACTCTCAGCTTTTGAAGTCAACTGCCTTTGCACAGCATTTTCACATCTCACTCACTCTCTTTTCCCCACCCTAACTAATTATTCCTGTTAATCTTCTAACTATTCTATATTTTACCACTAAACTGAAAATAAAGGGACACTTACAACCAAAGTTTTGTAGCCGATTGTTTATGCTACGCTTTTATTGTCACTTCTACAGTATGCTACGTTATAAAAGCCTAATGAAATCCGAGTTTAAGTCTCCTGACGATGACTAGAGCAAGCTACATGTAGTCGAAACGTTGAGACCAATTCAGAACTGACTCCGCGGCAGTACAGTTAATTACGATCCTACATGTATAAGCTAAAGTAGTAGTCCAGTCTATTTTCTATACCATCCCCCCTGGTAATAGTTAAAAAGCAGGGCAGTTCTTTTTAGAACTGAGAAGTCTCCCAAACCTCCGATTATCTACTCCGCGGCAGTAGAATAAAAACAAGACAGTTCCCTAAGAATAACTCTACCTGGCAAGTAGATACACACATGGTGTTACCGCAAACTAAATATACATTGATACAGTACATGTACCTCACCATGCAATGCCTCAAATCCTATACATGTACAGTGTATACTGTTCTACATATTATGTCAAATGTCAAGAAACAGACAGGCTTGCACGGCATTTGTGTATTTAAACATGACCTTACTTGTTTTACTTCTTGAAGAGACACAACGGCTGAATTGGGCTACATGTATTTGGGCTACAAAATAGACTAGTGACTTCAAAGGTACAATGTTATTCCAGGAATGGAGAAGAGCAGTCCGTAGAAAAACTAATTCGCTGAACCAAATTTAAATATTTTTTTTTACAATTTTTCAAGAGTACATGTATGACTTAAAAGACTACATGTACGTATTCAGATTATGAATACAAATTGTAAATAATGGTAAAAAAACGAACGTAAGATTAGCATTCAGAGAGTCTGTGTAAGCTTTTCTATGGCCCCACAGGTTCCCTCTGTTATAACCAGTCGTTTAGACAATTCTTAACTGAACTGAACGTAGCTTTTTTAAACAAGACTGAACTCAACAGCAGCCATTTTGTAAACGACAATAATACTAAACAGTAACAACCAAGAGAGGGCGCTATATAGAAAAGCTACTTTGCAAGTTACTACAACTCCTCTCCCTTTAGTTAAATGCAACACTTCCCAGCTAATGTAACAAAAAACAAATGTCCCTTAGAGAATACCAAAAAAAAACAATTTTCTGAAGTCCTGGTATCAATAATTGAGGACTTAGGTTTGATTACCAATCACCAAGGCACATCATAAAAGAAAGCATTATTTTACTCTGCAATTTAACACACTAAGTAGTATTAACACAATCAAGTAACCTTTAAAGATTTTAACAATTACCATGATTACTCCTTGTA
Organism: Asterias amurensis; assembly: GCF_032118995.1. Taxonomy (NCBI): domain Eukaryota; kingdom Metazoa; phylum Echinodermata; class Asteroidea; order Forcipulatida; family Asteriidae; genus Asterias; species Asterias amurensis. Next base: position 11,599,011 of record NC_092659.1, read on the forward strand.
ATTTCCAATAACAAATCAAAAGATTGAACAACTGTTCAACTACACTTCAAAAACATCCAGCCTGTCCATCAGTTGTTATCAATGTCATACACGCATAATTCCACTAAACAGTTACAACAGTTAGGAATCGTGGAATCTGTAGCGAGGGGGTTTATTGTGGTTGCGCGTTGATCGGCGAAGGTCTGGGTTTGGAGAATTGTTCACAGATTGGCTTAGATCCGTTGGCTGTTCAGGTTGGTTGTCCGCACAGGAACTAGACTTGCTCCTATCATCTTCCTCCTCCCTTCGTGGTGCCATAGGATCATTGTTGGGGGGTGTAACAAGCAACTGACGGGGTCGTAATTGATCCACATGTCTTCTCCAGACACGTCCATCATCCAGCTGAACTGTAAACATACAGCTTCCAACTCGTCCCGAAATCAAACCGGCAATCCAACGTGGTCCAGTAGCGTAGTTTTCGGCATACACTGAGTCGTTGGTATTGAAGGTGCGCAGTTTGGTGTGTTTATCATGGTTCACCTTCTGCGAGAACTGCTTGCTGTCAACACGGACTTGGATATTAGGACGAATTGCATCAAGCCGTGTGCAAGTTTGCGTTTCATCAACATCTCTGCGGGGGATACACCTATGGTTGCGTGAGGTGTAATGCGATAACTCATTAGGAATCGTGACAATTTGGTTTCAACTGTACCTCCAGTCATGCGGGTACCTCCAGTCATGCGTAACATTGCAGCTTTAAACGACTGCACTGCCCTCTCTGCCAAACCATTGGAAGAGGGGTGGAACGGTGCTGATCTGACATGTTTTATGCCATTCAGTCGCAAAAAGTCTTCAAAGTCTGCGCTTGGGAAGTTGCTGCTGTTGTCTGTGACAATTATTTCCGGCAGACCATGGGTTGCAAAGGTCTGACGAAGCCGTTCAACAGTGGCTTGTGACGTTGTACTTTGCATGTCATGGATGTCCAACCACTTACTGTGTGCATCAACTATCACCAATAACATTCTACCCATAAATGGGCCTGCATAGTCCAAGTGCAAACGCGACCATGGCCGACTAGGGAACTCCCAGGGGTGAAGTGGAGCAGTGGGTGGAGATTTGACATGCGGTGCACTGTTTAACTTTATCTTCCCGGTCTCTGTCCTTGTTTGGCCACCACACATAGCTACGAGCGAGTGATTTCATTCGCGAGATTCCAGGGTGCGATTCATGCAGTTCCTGGACAATCTGTGTTCGACCTTGTGGGGGGATGACAAGCTACTTTGCAAGTTACTACACCACCCATGCCATATTTCGTGGGGTCCTGCAGGTGTAATCCCGCGCGCTTTGAACTCCCAGCTAGCAGGTCTCGCCGTGAGCTTGGGAGGGGTTGGGATCCAGACATCAAAGTACATGTTTGTCATCATGGGTTTGTCAGTCGGTACACCTCACTTGTCAAATCCATTATTACTTATGATCGCAGCGTTGCAATGCTCTGTTTTATCTCATTACTCCTAATAATTTTGTTATTACAAAATTATTGATGTCGTCAAAATGTAGGAATATTGCATTTTGTTATATTGACAGTGTTGTGTGAGTAGCATAATCAATGTTTTATAAAGAAGAAAAAAGAAAAAAACCCATATACAATTGTACAAAGGACAGGTAAATAAGAAATTTTTATGAATGGTTTTAAAAAATGTATTGATAAAACAAACTTCCCTCAAACAGTCAAAGCATAATTTGTTAAACAAAACATTATTTTTGAGTTCTGTAAATGAAATATTAGTTTGTAGATTTTTGAGGTAATGATTTAGGCAACTAGCGGAATTTAGATTGATAGGCCTATACTTTACTATGGTCTCAAAATTTTAAGTACCATTGCCCAAGAAGCATCTGGGCATATTGTTTGCTGAAACTCAATGATATAAGTAAAACTTGTGTTGGAAGAATTGAAGGATTGTGCCACCAATGTCTTGTTGTGTTTTGTAAAAGTTGTCGTGAAAAGTTTTCGTTTTACGTATGCGACAAAAGTGGTTAACCAAGCAGGAATTCGACTGGACTACTTTTATGGTACATAGTCATAGCAGCACCATTAACCGAGTGAGTTGAATAATGGCAGTCGCAACTTGACTAATTGCAATCAAAGAGTTGTTGCAAAAGATATGGTTACGTTCCAAGCTTTGGAGCTACGCTTGAATTCCATGAGTTTCTCCCAGTTACGCTCTAATACAGAGTCAACAGTCAAGTTACGCTTATGTTCCAAGGTATGCAGCTACGATTACATTCCAAGATCACTGACGATCTGAAAAGGTGCGCTTTCTCTCCTGAGTCAAGCTACGCTTATTGTTTTAAGATATGCAGCAACGCTTAGGTTTCAAGATAAGAAGAGCAAAGTTTCCAACTACACTTGCGTCCTCTCAAGGATGCTTTCGATCCCTCAAGATTCCCTTCCCTTCTCCCAAAGTGCTTTTAAAAAAATGTCACATACCAGGGCCCACCTGTTTTATCTCATAGCAGAAAATACTGCTTACAAAATTTCTTTACTAGCCACAAATTTATTGGGGCACCATCCACAAGTCCACAATATTTCAAATTTAAGTAAAATTGGGCTGGTAACCAGTTCTGCTAAGCAATACTATTTTGTGCTAAGCAAATACAGGCTTTATGAAATGGGCCCTGTTAGGTTGGATGCATGTAACGCCACGATCGCATTCCAAACTGCAGGTTAAATCAGAAAATCAACAACAAACTTAGTGCCAATTGGATCAGAACCACAAGTTTTCTTGTTAGACTTCATGACCAAGTTCTTAACATCATTTTCTACTAAACATTTGAACTGACAAAAAATGTGCTGAAGTCGTGCATTGGAGTTGTCACTTGGTACATTACGAGTACTACATTGTCCACCAAGACCTGAATGAATTCTGACACAGATTTTCATAACTTTCTGGTCAAAATAAGAACCTAAATTATTCACAAAGGTCCCTGTGTCAATGTGAGGTGGCAATTCCACTACAGACTTCTTCATATTTAACATGTTTAACAATGACTTACATGTAGTGAGATTGAACAGCCTTTTTTGATCTGTACTACTTTCATGAACACAGTTCTGAGCGGCCTTAAAAATAACATGATCACTTTCTAGACCACTCCAGCGGGACTTCTCTCTCTCAGGCAAGGTCTGTAGCATCCCCAACAGAGTCATGTTAAATCTTTCCACCTGGCCATTTCCTTGCGGATGGTAGAGGGTGGTACGTGAGGGTGTGACGCCAGATAGGTTTTGAAGCCTTCTGAATGGATGATTTTCAAACTCCCTTCCCTGGTCAGGTTGGAGTTTTTGTGGGCAGCCAAATCTCAAGACAAAATCATTGAAGATCTTAATAATAATAATAATAACCGTATTTATAACGCGCCTCTTGCCAAAGGATACAAAGCGCCAGGTATTATTACTGCAAGGACTGGGGTGAATTTTGGAGATATACTGAGGGTCACTGGTGGTTAATTAATCAATAATTTTAATATGTTTTATGATAGGAATTAAGCTCAACTTCCAAAAGCTTCCATTTGATATTATTTTACGTGATTTTACATAATTAATTTGTAGGATACTCCTTTATTTTCCTACTCCTGCCGATAGGGGGGCGCTCGTATGAGACATTTCAATTGCACGATTTCTGCACCGTAATGTTTGTATCTGACTCTGTATTTGTATGTGTACGTCGCAGAGACCAAAACTGTCATAAAATGTCAAGCTATAATTTCACCTATAGAACACGGCCCAGTTTTATGGCTCTGTCTGCTTCAACCAAACTCTGCCCATTTATTATACAACCACCATTCTCCGCTTACTGTGCAGGCGCTGAAATATCTGTGCAATTAGTTCAAAGCAAAAGATTACATATGACAAGTTTCCCCGCGCACAAGCAAAAATATCCCTGCTAAGCTGTGAAATATGCTTTATGTAAGCGATAATATCCGCGCTTCTGATGTGTCAATTCTTTGCTTACGCAGTGAAGCAGAGTCAAATTGCACCAGTTTCACAAGATTTCCCCTCATGTACTAACAATCTTTTTTTGACTTTACATGTTTGAACTGTAGGCCTTACCAAACCTACTTACAGGGCAAAATTACATGGTTCTCATGACCACCAAAGTCTGCGCTTACAATCACCATTTTCCGCTTACTGTGACGTGCAAGCTTGGAAAATAATGTGCGAGCCACTCCTGTTTTCGCGCGTTTCGCCGTGTCATGACATGTGTTTATAACAAATCCGTAATTCTCGCTAATGAGAATTTGTATTGTTTTACCGTTTTCTCAAAAAGTAAAGCATTTCATGGACTAATATTTCAAGAGAAGTCTTTCACCATTACCTTCTGTAAACCCTGTAAATTATGTGTAAATCTGTGAACTTTTTTTTTTTTCTGAACCGAAAGGGTCCAATGGCTTAAACACTAAAGTACACTAGTCGCCCCTGCCTACTTTTGTCACAAGTAAAGCACGTTTTTTTCTGCGAATGCAAATCAAATTTTTAAGTCACTGTTTTCGCAGTGAAAGTTTCGCAGGAGTTGAGCACAATTATTCAACTGTAGCAAATTTGTTTGATGCGAATTGTGACGTGAAGAACACATTCCCTGCTAAGCTGTAAAATACGCTTAGCGTAAGCACAGTTCCCTGATTATGTAAGCGCTGCGATTCTTTCCTTTAAAAGCCATTGCCCCAGGACCAAACTACATAATAGCTTTTTAAACACTAAAAGCAGCTTAACCATGCCTCATGTTCAAGTTGTGAATCCAGGTGTTCTGCTCAGTTTCTGCAATTTTGTAAAGCAAAATGGTTTGCCTGTTTATTATAAGCAGCTCTATAAAACTGAGCCACTCAACCACCAGAGAAACGTCAGCATACTAAAATCTCTGCTTTTGTATTCCTGTCAAAGAGTTTTTGTTTGTCATGGTCTAATTTCCGAACGTAACGCGAAATACTGGAAATAGTTTAGGCAAATGGTCCCCGGTGCGAACAAGGTGACTTTACCTGTAAATAATTCCGAATCCCGGGCTGTCTATTTTTCGTCATCCACGCTGGGCGCCTGAAATGAACCCGGTCCACGACGCACCATGCTCAGGCTTGTCAAATTTTGGGAACAAGCTTAGACTTGTGCAGGTCGGTGATCGTAAGAAATCTATGTATATTGAACAAAAAAAACGCAATAACACCGGTCGAAAATGGGATAAGGACTTGGTCAGGTTAATAATTTTACAATTTTGACTATTCAAATCAAGTTTTACGCCGTACCCATGATCTTTAATAATAATAATAATAATAATAATAATAATAATAATAATGAACATTTCTAATGCGCCATGTCTGTCAATGATGACACTCCTGGCGCAAGAACTCTGCTTATACACAATGACAAGGCAACTAAAAGTTTGGAGGCTATTGTATCCGAAATAGATATGTTTTGAGGTGAGTTTTGAATTTGGAACAAGTATCTGCTTTTCTGAGTTGAAGTGGGAGGCTATTCCAAAGAGATGGTCCGGTATGTGAAAAACAGCGATCACCCCCAGGAGTGTAGGCAACGTGGAACGTTCAGGAGCAGGTTGTTTGAGGAGCGGAGCTGTCTTGGAGGTTTGTACACATGGATTAAGTCATTGATGTAGTCAGGTGACGTGCCATCCATTGAGTGGAAGATCATAAGGAGAACCTTAAAGATAATGCGGTCCCGAACAGGAAGCCAGTGTAATGCTTGTAGGGTCGGGGTGATATGTGATGAGCGTTTGACACGAGTGATAAGTCTAGCAGCTGAGTTCTGGAGGCGTTGTAGTCGATTTATCTGAAACTCGGGCAGGCTGATCAAAATGGCATTGCAAAAATCGAGCCGTGAGGAGATTAATGAGTGGACTATCACCTCAGTTGCCTCTAAGGTCAGAAACTTACGGATATGAGACAGATTTCTAAGCTGGTACCTGACAGTCTTTGAAATGCTGGATATCTGATGGTTTAGGGTCATGTTGGAGTCTATGACAACACCGAGGTTGCGGCATTTTTCAGACGGGTATATTTGTGAGGATCCAATTTTGATAGGATGTTTGGAGATCTTGCTCAACTTCCCCTTGGAGCCTATGAGCATGAACTCTGTTTTTAGCTCATTGAATTTCAGGTTGTTTTGGGCCATCCATTGTTGAATATCAGAGATACACTCTTCTAGGCTTGATGGTGTTGACCAGTTGTGTATCTGATGGTTTGAAGGAGACATAAAGCTGGATGTCATCAGCGTACATGTGATATCCGACGTTGTGACTGCAGATGAGTTGGCCAAGTGGTTGAGTATATGTTGAGAAGAGGAGTGGACCCCCAACTGATCCCTGTGGGACGCCGTGGGTGAGAGCCGTGGGTTTGGATTTTGTCCCATCAATGGCAACACGCTGGAAGCGGTTACTGAGGTAGGATGTAAACCAGCTGAGTGCATGTGAGGTGACACCAAAAGACTGCAAGCGATTTAGTAAGATGGTGTGGTCAACTGTGTCAAACGCTGATGACATGTCGAGAAGGATGAGAGCAGTTATGTTGCCCACATCCATCTGCTGCAGAATGTGATCTGTCAAATTAACCAGAAGAGTCTCAACACTGTAATTCTTACGGAATGCAGATTGACGAGTGTCAAGTACTTGGTTGTCAAGCAGATGTTTTGAAAGTTGGGCGAATGCAACACGCTCCATAGCCTTTGATAGAAAAGGAAGATTGGAGACCGGACGAAAGTTTTGTAAGGCATTGTGATCCAGACCAGATTTCTTCAGGACAGGGCGAATATTGGCTAGCTTCAGGGTGGTAGGAACAATTCCTGTTTTGAAACTGTTGTTTATGATCGCAGTCATAGCAGGAACAATGGCTGGCAGACATTTCTTTAGAAGATTTGTTGGCATCGGATCCAGATCGCAGGACTTATTTGGGGATTTCAGGATCACTGATTTTACTTCCTTACATGACGCTGGTCGGAGAGTAGACATTTGAGTGGTTACCTCAGTTTGGAAGTGGAGCCTTGTATGTCTACAGGTTGTGGCTAGGCTTGAACAGATAGCAGCAACCTTATCTTTGAAGAAGCAGTTAAAGCGATTTGTGAGTGTAAGCAGACAGTCATGATCAGGTAAAGCAGATATCTTCTTCCTGTTCAAGATTTCATTTGTGAGGCAGAAAAGCCTGTTTGAAGCGCTGGAGCATTCAATGACTTGATCAGTGTAATAGGTCTGCTTTGCAGACCGTATCAGAGTCTGGACAATCTGGCGCTGTCTGGTAAAAAGCTGACGGTGGATTTCTAACTTTGTTGTTCGCCATTGCCTTTCAAGCTGTTTCCGCCGGTTCTTAGCTTGAACTATATCACTGTTGTACCACTTTGTGTTAGGACGTAACTTGACGCTACGGACTTTGGCCGGAGCATGGATGTTTAACACGTTCTCTATGATGGAGTTGAAAGCACTGACTCCTACCTCCCCGTCGGAGGCAGAGCACTGCTCTTTGATGGAGCGTTGTGAGAGATCGTTCATGAAGGATTTAGGTTCCACTGCACTTATATTTCTGGTAGAAATGATCTTTCTGCTAGGCTTTGGCTTTGAAATATCAAGCATGCACATTATGGCAGAGTGGTCTGAAATACCACCCTTAATTCTGAGATCGGAGAAATGGTCCTCATCAGATTCTCGCGAAATGAATAAGTCCAGGATGTGTCCTCGATCATGGGTCGGCTCGCAGACATATTGCTTCAAACCATGTGCTTTCAAAAGATCATTGAACGATGAGGTGTTTGATGATGAGGTTGCATCCATATGTATATTAAAGTCACCTGATATAACCAAGGGACATGTGTCAAACAGGCGACTGTCAAGGAAAACTGCAAATTCATCCAAGAATTGACTAAAAGGGAACTTAGAGCCCGGTGGACGATAGATAATGACAATTTTGACGACTGTAGAGTCAGACTGTATGTTACTATCAAGAAGTTCAAATGTCTGATATTGAGTTTGGGAGCAGTTTACTTGAATCTGAAGAGTATTTCTATACAAGAGTCCTACTCCTCCTCCACGTCGAGTAAGTCGAGGTATATGCTTGAAAGTAAAGCCATTACACTCAAGTTCCCCTACTGCTGCATCATCATCAGGAGTCAGCCATGTTTCAAAAACTCCCAAGATATCTGCTTTGTTATCCATCATGAACTCAATTACTTCACTTGTCTTATTCTTTACTGAGCGGGCATTGAGCATTTCAAAAACCACCTTGTTGTTGTCATTGACCGACTGATGGTGGATAATTGGTGCAGGTGGACATGCTGTGACTGCAGCAGGTGGGTTCTCTGTCCTTCGAGTGTGTGGATGCTTTGTCTTGCCAGCCCTACATGTAACTCCCCTCTTTGTGGCAGGAATTCTATTTATCCCCAGTGAACGGATAAGTTGCATCAGATGTGAAGGTATTTGGCAGTTTTGTGAAACTGTTGTCCTAATTGCAAGGAGGTCTTCCATAGAATAGCACATGATAACGAGTTCACAATCTGTCAATGATGAGATCTTAAGTCCTCCAGTGAACAACAAAAGAATCAGCAGTACAAACATGACAAACAACTGAAAGCCCCCTACACGGTTGAATGGGTGTACATGTACATAGCCTTGATCAAGGCGCTACAGCCAGCCGCGATCTGCAAAATCCCAGTCCCCATCACTGAATTCCGCCAGCGCACCCCCATACATAACAAAGTGCATATAATACGTGTACAGCGTATGTACACATACGTGCTGTACATGTACATGTACCATCTGTATACGGTACACTTACGGTACATGGGTACTTCCTAAGTAGCGCCTTGATGGTTTTGTATCTGCCAAAATTTAGGGCGGAGCTCATTATGCTAATGTATACTAACAACCTGTTCTCATTGGTTGTTGGTTGACCTATAAACTCTCGCTGCGATGTCACTCACAACGTTCTGCAAGCACTCGCACACATGTGCTCGTGGCTGTAGTTGCAATGGCGGCGGGCGAGGGAGAAATCCCTACTAGTAAAGCAAAACTGGAGTCAGTGGAAATCAGTAGTGTAAAATTTGCAACACAACTAAAGAAACTTTCAACAAAATATAATAACCCGCGGTTAATGCATCAATCATGGGTTGAGAAATAGAAGGAAGAAAATTAGACCATGTGAAATGTGTTTGAGAAAGGTTAAAAAAGTATCCAGGTGTCATGGGTTTCCGGCAAGATGGCTACTTGGTAAGAATTCTTAGGTGCTGGGCATATTTTCATATTAGAGGAAGGACAGAGATTTCATAAACTAACTCTTGCCATACTAGTACTACACTACAACGTTACACTTATAGTACGGCAGCTTCCAATTCAGGGACAAATCTGCCAGCTACGTTGTAATTATGAAGCTAGTCCTCGTGTTATAATGAAACGCAAGACAACAGAAGTTGTTCGAAGTTGTTCAACACCATTACCGACCGGGCGAGTCTTGTCCGGCTCACCCGTCCGGCAGCACATTCAGACCCCTTACAATCATAGCTAATATACACCACGCTCCCGACACTGCTATAAAAAGCACGTAGTACAGTACACACACACACACACACACATGGACGTGGCATGATTGCTGGCAGTAATACATGTACCTCATTCTCAATCGCGCCTGTGATTGGCCAATGTTTAGAATGACACGCCCACATCATGAATACCCTTTTATCGGAATTCCGATAAAGCTTTACAAATCCATCAAGGCTGTTGTTTGAGCCACGTGTGCGAGGTTGGAAGTAGAAAGACACGACCGTACTCACGACTACGCTATACTGTTCTCGCTGTACAATGTATGGTAATGTACATTTTTGTGTATGCACTGCATGCGTGTGCAGCGAACCGGGCCGGGGAACAGTATGTCAACAGCCTTGATCAAGGCTAACATGTACACAGTTGTCTATATATCCACACCATAGTCAGATTGTAGAAAAATGAAAAGTTATATCAGCAACAACTCCACAATATGATGAGAAAATCATATAAAGATTGTCCCGGTGTGATCTTGGAGCGATGACAATCATCTGGTACAAAATTTAGCAAGCAATTGTCTCTATTTGTGTCATAAACAGTGTAATTAGCAGAGCTCAAACTTTAGGCTGCCACATGGGCGCTTGTGTACATGTGTATGCTTCCCCGGAAATACAGGTTTTTTCAAATAATTACAGTTTCTATAAGTTCTGATGCTTTTAAAATGACCATCAATAAAATATATCTTAATCTAAAGCAGTTTTGGGAAGTGTGCAACATGTAATTTAATTTTAATCGAATAAACTATGTTTCCGAAAGCTGGGTTTGTTTACACTTCAAGAGCCATTGTGTTTGTGCACAGACACAAAATGTGAAATACATCACGTCATGGTGACGTCGTCCAGATTTTTATGTCGGAAATCACATTAACAGGACCTGACTGGTGTATAGCTGAAAAAAGTTTCAGGATTGGCGGTCTACTTTTTGAGATATGGTGTTAACTCGGTTTGCTAATTAATTATTCATAAGCTTAATTAAGGCTTATTAATTAACAATTTTAATTTTTTTTCGATAGGAATTAAGCTTATGTTCTAAGCTTCAATTTGGTATAATAAACTCACTCTTTTGTATTATGGTTTATGAGATAAGGCTGCGGCAAAAACGTGTACAAACGCTACGGGATTTTGGGAGAAACAAAGAATAATAATAAAAATAATAATAACTAGCGGGATGCCGCGCTTCGCGCGGCACCCCGCCGTCCCCGCTAGATGATGAAAATCTTTTTTCACAAATATTTCGAAATGTAATGTGGGTGAGGGTGTTATACGCCTCTCTTAATATTTATGCATGACGTCATAATTCTAACTCCAAATGAGGCTATGGCGCACATCCACCACTACTTGCAGTGGCTTCGCCCACAACCTTGTTTTGGGTTAGATTGACGACGTACCTTGGCACACATATAAGAGAGACATGTTCGGATGGACAGGGGTTATAATAACTTGGTATAATTGGATTGGGAATTGCATTTAAAATGATCGAGGATGTTGTTAAGCTTTAAAGATTCATATAACATTCATAAGATTTCTTTACTTTTATTATTTGGGTTGTTTTCTTTTATTCTTTTTTTTGTCCTTTTTTTTGTGTCTTAAAAAAAGATTTTATCAGTGTTTTGCCATTTGTTTCTCTTTATCCATGCCCTTTAAACTAATTTTATGTATACCTATTTCGACTTGTTGATGTTTTGTTGTATATTGTTGGTAATTCCCAATAATGGAGCGACTTGTTGATATAATGAATGTTTCTTGAAATCTTTTAATAGTATAGATAAAAATAATAAAAATCTCGACGAAAACAATAGCTGTTCCGACTGGATCGGAACAGCTAATAATAAGGAAAATTTATATTGCGCATGTATCCACCTAATAAGGTGCTCAAAGCGCACGAAAAGAAGAAACAGAAACAGAAACAAATCAACAGAAGGAAGAGGAAACATCGGGAAAACAAAAGAAGAAAAAGTTACGAAAAAGATGTTTGAAACAAATGAAATTTCCATTTGTCTTTAAGAGTCACTGCGTTTAAGAATGTACCAAGTGGTGATTCATGGGTTCTCAGATCATCTTCTAAAAAATAAGAGTGATACATTATCATACCAAACGAATAAATTCAAAATATTAGTTTACTGACGCTTTCGATTGGGAGTTATCAGTTATCAAAGTTTCGGCTTAAAAGCTTTCGTGAAACGAATAGTACATTCCCTGTAAACACAAAAATGTGCCCCAAGGTCATCCCATCAAAAGGTTTTTTTTTTTTTAAATCTCCAGTTGGGCTTATAACAAAAGTATAAAAAAAATTGTGGGAACTCGTTGGTGCGTCATGTTACGCGCACCTGAACCTTTGACGAACAGTGCCCTTGTGCCATTTTCAATGCCTCATAACTCAACGCGCCTATAAGATCCCATGAATTAAACAAGTTCACATGAAAGAGCTTGCATCCCTGAAACAAATAGAAGTGGAAAGTGCGTGGGATCTCATAGGTGCAGAGAAGTAATAGAGGTCAAAGGTCAAATTTTACCAATATATTGCATTTTTGCACCTATGTAACCTTGCGCGCCGTGGATTTTTTTGGGGGTCGAAAAAATGCTGCCTATAGTGTCAGATGTTATTCCGCATTGAATGTATATAAAAATGCACGCACACAATCCACCCGATATACTTTGTACAGAGCTTCGGTACCAGGTGTTGCGTCACACACGTAGTACATGTATGACTGATTCGTGGGTCACCGGCTTTCGCCAAAACTGAGTTTTTTCTGGGTCGGAGTCAGCATTCGAAAGGTTTTATCGAATACTACTAAAATATCAGTACTTATTTTACATTTCTTGAAAAAAAATAGCAATAGGCTATAATCAATTATCCATTCTAATACATCTAAAGTATTTTGAATCTACATGTACTCTATTTTGGTAGTCAGTTGTCCTGATTTCCCTTTCCTGTATTTAAATCTTAAAGGAACTCGTTGCCTTGGATCGGTCGAGTTGGTCTTTGAAAAGCATTTGTAACCGTTTTTTATAAGATGTACATGTACATGGGTAAAAAGATGTTGTAAAAGTAGAATACAATGCTCCACACAAACATGCCTCGAAACTGCACGGTTTTCCTTTTACATGTACCTCGTCGACTAACACAGTCGGCCATTTACATGTATGGGAGTCACATTTTGGACTCCCATAAATGGCCAACCGTGTTAGTTCGCACAGTAAAAGTAAAACCACGCAATTTCGAGGCAAATTTGTGTGGATCATTGTATTCTACTTTTCAAACATCGTTCCAACCATATGCATTTTATTTAAAAAAACGGTTACAAATGCTTTTTACAGACCAACTCGTCGGATCCAAGGCAACGTGTTCCTTTAACACCCCTTCATGTATGCCTCTCATCCTTCAGGGTTGCTATATAGCCTACATGTAATATATGCAATATCAGATGCAATGTTGTATTTAACACAGATCATTAATTGTTATATGATACTGAAAATGTTCTGCCTTACAACATGTATAATGTATGTACAATGTAAGGGAACCATAATCTTACAAGCCTTGCTTCTTTATGGGTCCCTAAACAGTTTCATGAGTGTCCATATTCATATAATTAATCTCATTAAACAAATATTTGTTTCTTAAATTCCAACTTACATTGCCTTTGATTTGATTTTGATTGTGGTTTTGATACTGTGGGGAATAAACTGATTGATTGATTGATAATTGATACACTTTGCATATTTTTTGCAGGAGTGTTGGTCACTGGTGCGTCAGGTTATATAGCATCACATGTTGTACTTCAGCTACTTCAATCTGGACACAAAGTAAAGGGAACAGTGAGGAGTCTTCACAATGAAAGTAAAGTGAAGCATTTGAAGAATCTTTGTATTGATTCCACGTATCCATTGGAGCTTGTTGAGGCTGACTTGACAAACGAACAAAGTTGGATAAGGTACAGTGGCTATTGTTTGGTTTTTACACATGTACTGTAATTTTCTGATTATAAACCGCGGTTTGTACATTGATGTTGACATTTTTATGCCCCGCCAACGAAGCCAGCCGAAGGGGCATATAGTGTTTGCCTTGTCCTTCCGTGTGCGTGTGTGTGGGTGTGTGTGTGTGTGGACATCATCCTTGTCCAAGCGATATCTCAAGAAGGACTTGGCGTATCAACTCCAAACTTGGATTGTGGATTGGTCATGGGATCCCCTAGAAGCCTATTGATTTTGGACCCCCTCAGATTAATTAGGTGTTCGGGCAACAGCCTGAACAACTCCTTGATTTTGTTCGTTTTTTTTTTGTTTTTTTTTGGTTTTTCTTATTCTTCTTCTCGTCGATTGTCCGCAAGAAAAAGCATAGTTGCGAAGCTTGCATTAAGTTGAAACTTTGCACACAGGTAGACAATAACCAGTAGATGATGCAAAAGTTGTTACGTCACGACGACGTCATCAGTTGACGAGATACACTAATTCAAAGTTTATTATTTAAAAAAATCATAACTTTAGATCTACATGAGGGATTTTTACAATCAATACATCATCGGAAACAGTATTAAAAACTCCGTAAACACCTCACAGACATGACCCCATTTTGATTTTGTCTTCCGGCTCAAAAGAGAGGTTGAAAATTTCAAAATTCATGTATAAAGAACTACAAAATTCCCCCATTGATTGCGCGTAAAGATTTCACGATTACATGTACACGTACTTTGTCACCACGTGTAAGCATGCGGTGCATTCCGGTCACCACGTGTAAGTATGCGGTGCATTGAGGAGCATAGTCACGCTCTGCACCACGTTTTGATCGTTTTAGTCTGCGTTCGATGCGTTCGAAACATAATGTCAGTTTTCTTCAAAAGTAATTAATTAGTTTTATCTACGACCATACTGCGTTGATAACACCGGTTCTCGTCCGGTCACTGAGGTTAAGCAAAACCGGGCCCAGTCAGTATTTCGATGGGAGACCACGTGGCGACCAAAATTTGTACTGTTTATTTTTGTATTTATTTTGTTTTCTCCTATAAATCGTTTTTAGTCTGTTTTTAGTCTGTTTTCAAGTTGTTTTCAACAAACATTTCCCTTCCGGTTAGTCTCTTCTCCAGTCGTCAATATGCATAGTTCCTATGTCCTAAACCACAAAAGCTATTTTGACAATCTGTACATGATATGAAAGGGCTCTACATACGTAGTCTTATTTCAAGGCTTTTCAACAAACATTTCCCTTCCGGTTAGTTAGTCTCTTCTCCAGTCGTCATTATTCATCAGTTCACGTTTCCTCAACACAAGATCTATTTTGACAATCTATACATCATATGAAAGGGCCTCACGTATTCCACAAAAATGGGTATGTTGGTGACCTTCTCTTGACTTTTTGACCTTTTTAAACTTGAAGAGCCTGTAAAATGCTTTGAAAAGGCATTATTTAAAGGCTTTTAGGTTGAAATGTACACTTTTTGATGCTTTTTCCATAAAATTATTACACATCAAGAAAACTGTTTGGTTTTGATTTCTTTGTAATTTGACGGGATACTTACAATACTTATTTCATTTATTCAAGCACTGACCCAACAATAGCCGAACCCGAACACCTAGTGTTTGTTTTTACAAACACTATATCTAGTTTTTTTTTTTTTTTTTGGTTTTTCTTATTCTTCTCGCTGTCGATTGTCCGCAAGAAAAAGCATAGATGCGAAGCTTGCATTAAGTTGAAACTTTGCACACAGGTAGACAATAACCAGTAGATGATACAAAAGTTGTTATGTCACGATGACGTCATCAGTTGACGAGATACACTCATTCAAAGTTTATTATTTCAAAAAATCATAACTTTTGATCTACATGAGGGATTTTTACAATCAATACATCATCGGAAAGGGCATTAAAAACTCCGTAAACGCGTCACAGACATGACCCCATTTTGATTTTGTCTTCTGGCTCAAAAGAGAGGTTGAAAATTCTAAAATTCATGTATAAAGAACTACAAAATTCCCCCATTGATTGCGCGTAAAGGTTTTAATAATAATAATAATAATAATAATAAGACTTGTAATGCGCACATATCCAACCTGCTGGGTGTTCAAGGCGCAGTAAAACCAAAACAAAACAAAACAAAAACACAACACAATGAAAAATAGACACAACAAAATTAGTCATTGAAAACCTGTGACATAAGATAAGTTTTGAGAAGAGACTTGAATTTTGCGGTACAAAGACAAGATCGAAGATTAAGTGGTAGAGAGTTCCAGATGCGTGGCGCGGCTACAGAAAAAGACCTGTCACCCCATGAGTGTCGAGACTTGGGTTCAATGAGGAGAAGCATGGAACTTGATCGAAGATTCCTTGATGGAGTGTAAACTTGAAGCAGTTCAGAAATATAGTGGGGAGCCTTGCCATTTAGAGCTTTGTGGACAATGAGCATCAGCTTGAAGATGATTCGTTGAGAGATAGGGAGCCAGTGTAGTTGTTTCAGAATGGGGGTGATAGAACAGGATTTTCTAGACAGTGTCACAATGCGGGCAGCAGTATTTTGGAGCCGTTGAAGTCGGGAAATCTGGTTGTTAGGAAGACTGTAGAGAAGAGCATTGCCGTTGTCAAGACGAGAAGTAACAAATGCGTGAATGACCTTTTCAGTGGCACTTTTGTCCAAGTACTTGCGAATCTTACCTATATTTCTGATGTGATATGATGATAAACGAACAATGTTGTTGATGTGTGGCTGAAGTGTCATCGATGAATCAAAAATAACCCCTAAGTTACGAGCTTTCAGCGAGGGAGCTATCCGAGCATCACCGATGGAGATGTGTGGCACTGAAACCTTAGTTAACTGTTGACGTGACCCAAATAAAAGGAACTCTGTCTTATCATCATTTAACTTCAGGAAGTTTTGTTGTGTCCAACGTCGAATCTCTTGGATGCATTTCTCAAGTCTTGCAATAGATGCATTGGCGTTTTCTTGAGAAGATTTAAATGTGATGTATAGCTGAGTGTCGTCTGCGTACACATGGTAATTCAGATTAAATTTGAGGATGATGTCACGAATCGGTAAAGTGTACAGCGTAAACCACTGCGGGCCGAGTACCGACCCCTGTGGCACAGAGTAGTTCAAAACAATAGGGTCTGATATCGCAGTGCCAATACATACATGCTGAGTTCTGTTGTGGAGATACGATTTGCACCATGCTAGGGCTGTGTCCTCTATGCCAAGGTGATTCTGGAGCCGAGAGAGAAGGATGTTATGATCAACAGTGTCAAAAGCAGCACTCAAGTCTAGCAGGACTAGTGCTGTAAGGTTACCATTGTCCATAGAAGAGAGAATATCGTTGCTCACACGGACTAGTGCAGCCTCGGTCCCATGGAAAGGCTTGTATGCTGACTGGAACACGTCGGACAGGTTGAAAGTATGAATGTGATCAGAAATACGTGATGACACTACTCGTTTGATGACTTTTCCAAGATATTTTAAATTTGCAACCGGTCTGTAGTTTTTGAATATCTCCTTGTCCAGGTTTGGTTTCTTGATGAGCGGCCTGATGTAGGAAACTTTGAGGCTATCGGGGAAACAACCGGAACTGAGAGATTCATTTACAAGCTTAGTGATGAAGGGTACAAATATATCAATGTTTTGCTTTATCATGGATGTTGATACTGGATCCAGCTCACAGGATTTTGAAGGAGATTTCATAATAACCCTTTGAATCTCATCAACAGTGGCAGGCTCAAACACAGATAGTTTACACTCGGGTTGAAGATGTGGCAATGTCTGCGGCACGTTGTAAGGGACTGATGAAAATGATGAGCGGATGTCTGAAATCTTGGTGACAAAGAATTTCTGGAACTCATTTGCTAAGTCCTGGTCATTGTAGGTGGATGGAAGGACAGGGGTTTTGGGTTTGAGCAACAACTTACCAATTATCTTGAAGAGCTTCTTTTGATCTCCTGAGGATTCTTGTACTTGAGATGAATAATGGATGATCTTTGCCTGGTTGATCAAATTCCTAACTACTTTACATTGGTTGCGATACTCTTGTAGTTGTATTGCCAATTTGCCATTTTTCCGCCACTTCCGCTCCAGTTGACGACAGATCTTTCTCGCTGTACGAATATCATCATTGAACCAGGAGACTTCAGTTCGGACCTTGACTGATCTCGTTTTCCAAGGTGCACATTTATCCAAGATGTCACTGACTGTACTCTCATATTGGCTGACATAAAAATCCAAGCAGTCATGATCAACTTCTAGATTTGCTAAAAGAGTGCCTATGTCGCGGAACACTTCGGGAGGATTCACATGTTTCCATTTTCGGCTCTTTATAGTGACGGTTGGGACTTTGGGCTTGCACAGACTCAAATTACACATGACTGCATAATGGTCAGATAATCCAGGTAGAATAACAAAGTTTGAGACAATTGGTGGGGAGATTTCACGAGTTATGACAAGGTCCAGGCAATGACCGAGACGATGAGTCCGCTCCTGGATATGCTGGGTGAGACCAAAAGCTTGAAGTAGATGCTTAAACTGGTTTGCATTGGTGTTATGGATGTCATCAACATGAATGTTAAAGTCGCCGGTGATGATGATTTCCGATGGATGAAGCAGATATTCCAAAATCAAATTCTCAAACTCCCTTAGAAAACTTGAGAAAGTCACATGTTGGCCGTTTGAATCCCTTTCAGGTCTGTATACAATCACAAGGCGAACAGATTTAGAGTTTCCGGAAACTTCAGCATGAAGAGATTCAAAAGTTGTGTACTGGACGTCATTATTTTTCACAGAGACAGATAAAGTAGATCTGTACAGTATTGCAACTCCTCCACCAGTCTTGTGAGGTCTTGGGATGTGATGAAAGTGGTAGCCAGCAGGGGTACACTGACGACATGTTAAGTTGTCGTCTGGTCTCAGCCATGTTTCTGAAACGGCAACAAGGTCCAGATCTTTTTGCAGAACAAAATCAGCAAAATCGTCATACTTGTTACAGATGGACTGTGTGTTTAGAACACAAAGGCCGAGTTGAGATTTGGCAGTAGTCACTGGTACTGGAACAGAAGGGGGTGTACATGGTGTAACTTCGGGTACAGGGGGATTATGAACAGTTCTACGGCGACCAGCTTTTTTACCACGATGTGTAGGTCGATAAACAGTGCTGGGATTTACAAAAAGGCCAAGGTTCTGTAATGATAATATACAGGAAGGCAGCAGAGTTGTAGCACGTGTGGATGGGGCGTAGCGGAGACTGAGAAGCTTGTTCCGTGAGTAGGAATTTGCAGAGTTTGGACTAGCTTCTGCTGAGTTTGAGTTATTTACACCTTCAGGGCCAGGATTTACAGCAATGTCACCAAAAATCACAATTTCCAAATGAAAAGTGGCTGGGGAGTTGTCATAGTAAGAAACAGGGCACTTCAGATATCTTTGATGGTGGATGAGGCCTAGATGTGTCTTTGGCAGAATGCAAGCACCAGACACAATTGATGCTGATGGAACAAAGCTGACCACAGATGAGTCAGTACAGTACAATGGTCTAGCAAGCAGGGAGAGAATGAAAAGGATACTTACCTCCATTGTCCCCAGATGGGCGAACAATGTCCATGGGTGTACATGTAACTTCGGGTACAGGGGTACATGTATATGTACTTTGTCACCACGTGTAAGCATGCGGTGCATTGCGGTCACCATGTGTAAGTATGAGGAGCATAGTCACGCTCTGCACCACGTGTTGATCGTTTTAGTCTGCGTTTGAGGCGTTCTCAACATAATGTCAGTTTTTTTTAAAAAGTAATTCATTGGTTTCATCTACGACCATACTGCGTTGATAACACCGGTTCTCGTCCGGTCACTGCAGTTAAGCTAAATCGGGCTCAGTCAGTATTTGGATGGGAACCAATTGGCGACCAAAATTTGTAATAATTATTTTTGTATTTAATTTTTTTTTCTCCTATAAATAGCTTCGTTTTAGTCTGTTTTCAAGGCGTTTTCAACAAACATTTCCCTCCCGGTTAGTTATTCTCTTCTCCAGTCGTCATTATGCATTCAAGCTCCTAATATCCTTAACCACACAAGCTATTTTAACAATCTATACATCATATGAAAGGGCTTTACGTACGTAGTCTGTTTTCAAGGTGTTTTCAACAAACATTTCCCTTTCGGTTAGTTAGTCTCTTCTCCAGTCATCATTATGCATAAGTTCCTATGTCCTCAACCACACAAGCTATTTTGTCAATCTATACATCATATGAAAGGGCTTTACGTACGTAGTCTGTTTTCAAGGTGTTTTCAACAAACATTTCCCTTTCGGTTAGTTAGTCTCTTCTCCAGTCATCATTATGCATAAGTTCCTATGTCCTCAACCACACAAGCTATTTTGACAATCTATACATCATATGAAAGGGCTTTACGTACGTAGTCTGTTTTCAAGGTGTTTTCAACAAACATTTCCCTTTCGGTTAGTTAGTCTCTTCTCCAGTCATCATTATGCATAAGTTCCTATGTCCTCAACCACACAAGCTATTTTGTCAATCTATACATCATATGAAAGGGCTTTACGTACGTAGTCTGTTTTCAAGGTGTTTTCAACAAACATTTCCCTTTCGGTTAGTTAGTCTCTTCTCCAGTCATCATTATGCATAAGTTCCTATGTCCTCAACCACACAAGCTATTTTGACAATCTATACATCATATGAAAGGGCTTTACGTACGTAGTCTGTTTTCAAGGCGTTTTCAACAAACATTTCCCTTTCGGTTAGTTAGTCTCTTCTCCAGTCGTCGTTATGCGTAAGTTCCTATGTCTTGAACCACAAAAGCTATTTTGACAATCTATACATCATATGAAAGGGCTTTACGTACGTAGTCTGTTTTCAAGGCGTTTTCAACAAACATTTCCCTTCTGGTTAGTTAGTCTCTTCTCCAGTCGCCATTATTCATCAGTTCACGTTTCCTCAACAACAAAAAATATTTTGACAATCTATACATCATATGAAAGGGCCTCACGTATTCCACTAAAAATGGGTATGTTGGTGACCTTCTGTTGACTTTTTGACCTTTTAAACTGGAAGAGCCTGTAAAATGCTTTGAAAAGGCATTATTTTAAGGCTTTTAGGTTGAAATGTACACTTTTTGATGCTTTTTCCATAAAATTATTACACATCGAGAAAACTGTTTGGTTTTGAGTTCTTTGTAATTTGACGTGCTATTAACAATACTTGTTTCATTTATTCAAACACTGACCCAACAATAGCCGAACACCTAGTGTTTGTTTCTACAAACACTATATCTAGTATTAAGCTTGTTATGGCTAAAACAAAAGAAATGTTGTCCGAGCGATATCTCAAGAAGGACTTGGCGTATCAACTCCAAACTTGGTTTGTGGATTGGTTATGGGATCCCCTAGAAGCCTATTGATTTTGGACCCCCTCAGATAAATATTAAGCTCGTTATGGCTAAAACAAAAGAAATGTTGTCCGAGCGGTATCTCAAGAAGGACTTGGCGTATCAACTCCAAACTTGGTTTGTGGATTGGTCATGGGATCCCCTAGAAGCCTATTGATTTTGGACCCCCTCAGATAAATATTAAGCTCGTTATGGCTAAAACAAAAGAAATGTTGTTCGAGCGATATCTCAAGAAGGACTTGGCATATCAACTCCAAACTTGGTTTGTGGATTGGTCATGGAATCCCCCAGACGCCTATTGTTTTTGGACCCCCTCAAATATTAAGCTCATTTTGGCTAAAACCATAATTCAGCGGGGCATTTGTGTTGTCAACACACCATTCTTGTTTTGAACTCCTTGGGTTTATTCGCCGGGTGGCTTGTATGTCGGCTTATTAATATTGGAGAAGAAAAACACAGCTTTCATTTTTTTAAACGAAACATCGTTTAAAAAACTTCTTAAAACAAATAAAAACCAGACTGGAAAAATTATACACTAGCGCGCCAAACTCACTCTGAAAATTCTTTAAAAGAAATTATTGCTACACGGGACGACTCCACCAACCTTGTCTGCTGTTACAAGGCCGTGTCTCAATTTGATTTCTAGATGAATGGGTCACAAGAAGTCCTATTTATACTCTATAATAAATCCATCTGTCCAACAAGACCGTTTTGTCCATATTTATGAACACTTTGAACGTCAAAATGATGTTAATCCAGCAACTCTTTATATAATGAATTGGAAATAATTGTAATCCTCGGACCCATGAGATAATCTGTGTTGTGTCAAGATATAGTGGGGTGGTTCGCAAGGCAACATCGTGTGTACAAGGATAGCTGCAAAAGAAATATAGTCGGGTTGCCCCACCACACAGAGAAAAAACACATGCCAAAAAAGTGTCATAGCCAAATTGCTTACTTCTGATGGGTACCGGCTGCCATGTACAGATGGGTGCATGTTTTTTTGGAGATTCTTTTGTATTTAGAGCAGACTTTGAAACGATAGTCGGATGGTTAGACTTGTCTGCCAACTGCAACACCATTCAAGTGGCCTTAGGGGATTTGGAGAATCAACTTGTTTGACTGTTTTAACAGAAACAAAAACACATGTTAACAAAGAGTTTAACACAGTTCTTTCTTTATTTTTCACAATATTTTAATGAAAATTGTACCAATTATAAATAGATTTATGCCGATTATCTACTCCACGGCAGTAGAATAAGGCAAGACAGTTCCCTAAAAGCAACTCTACCTGGCAAGTAGATACACACATGGTGTTACCGCAAACCAAATATACAATTTTATGCCGACCGGTCTGACCTTTTTTATTTTCGGTCCTACTACTTCCGCCCTCAACTCGTCTTCAACTCGCTTGTGCCATCTCCTCGCCGTCAACTCGATCACTTTGCAGATGGCAGGTATGAATTAGTCTTCACCCAAGACGTCAGCGATCAATGAACCCGCAAGACACTATGCGGTACCAGGCATTGACATCTTGGGCCTAGACTAATCCATGTGCAGGAAGGCGCCCTCTGTTGTACATATTGTGTAAGCTCTGTAAAAAAAAGCAAAATGGCAGCCGACGGTTTTGCTGCTTCGAGGTCATTTTTAATTCGAAGAAAACTCAATTTTTTAAACCAAAATGTAACCTAAAACTTATGAAAATTCTCCTTTAGCTAATACTTTACAGTTCTTTGTCTCTTTTCTGGATTTTAAATGTGTTATTGGAGGAGTTGAAGGAGAGTTTACGGCACCAAGTGAGTTAAAGGCGAGTTGACGGCAAGGTAGGACCCCACTTTTGCATGGCATGGCCCCTCTCTTTTGTGCGCTCCTGACTGCGGTTTATTTGCCGGGGGAATTTATGCGGCAACACTTAAATATTTTTTTCTATATTTTGGGGAAGTGCGGTTTATTCGCTGGGGGATTTATAACCCCAAAATTACGGTAGGCAGTTTTTGGTTAACATAACCCTTTTTAATCCCACCAGTGACTATTGACCGTTTTGATTTCCCTTGAGAAAAGCAGTAGTTTGTGCCCTCTAGGCCTGTAATGTCATACTGTCACTTTTGGTCAGTTTTGAAAAAGACCAAATATGATGTTTGTTACATGTAGTTTATCTTGAGGGATGCAGTTTATAAAACATTTTAAAATTCTGGAGGGTAGGAAAAATCTGTTCAACCTGCTTGGCTTTGTTGTCCTATCTTCTGCAGTGTTCCATGAGCCTTTGTTAGGTATGGCGGACATGATAGGAGTGTACTGTTTGGTTTTGGTGTACAATGTATGTACACAAACTTACCCAATTATTGATGTGTTGTAGCATTGTCTCCGCCATATCTCAAAAAGGCTTAAATGGACAGGCTCTACCTTGTTTCTTGAACAGTTTAATAGACAAAGTTCTGTCAGTTTTTCCCCTTTTCCTCTCAGTCCTATCTTTTCTTCTATCTCTTCTCATCTAGACCGTACCATTTATTAATACTTGCACTTGACCCTCCCTGGTAGTCTAGGCGATGGGTGACACTTGACCCTCCCTGGTAGTCTAGGCGATGGGTGACACTTGACCCTCCCTGGTAGTCTAGGCGATGGGTGACACTTGACCCTCCCTGGTAGTCTAGGCGATGGGTGACACTTGACCCTCCCTGGTAGTCTAGGCGATGGGTGACACTTGACCCTCCCTGGTAGTCTAGGCAATGGGTGACACTTGACCCTCCCTGGTAGTCTAGGCGATGGGTGACACTTGACCCTCCCTGGTAGTCTAGGCGATGGGTGACACTTGACCCTCCCTGGTAGTCTAGGCAATGGGTGACACTTGACCCTCCCTGGTAGTCTAGGCGATGGGTGAAAAATACTGTAAGAATTGCTCAGAAAGTGATAAAAGCATGAAACTTGGTACAAGTATTCTTCAACCCATACTAACTATTTTTAGGGGTGGAGCCATTGAAAAATGCATTTTCCTTAGCAACGGTTACTAGGTAACTCATTTACCCTAACAATGGCGCTTTTACGCCTCCCTAGTGCACCTGGATAGCCTTGTCCCATGTTCCAGAACATCAGAACTATCAGTGGACATGTTTCAACGACAGTCAGTGTCATCAGGAGACAAAACAATACTGTACATGTAAGTGTCACCAGAAAACAAAAGAAACAATTGTTTTGTTAAACTGAACTGAACAAATAGTCTATCCACTGTGTGTTAGAATGTTGCTTCTATTTCACATTGCCTCTTGGTCTAGAGAAGAGAATAATTAATGGGTTAAATAAGTCTACTTCACTCTACTTTACCGGTAGAGTCCAATTACCAATTTGCATATTCCCTTTGCCGCGAGGCAGAAATGCTAAGACTTTTACACACAATAGCGCCCTCCACTGTCCTACCCATAACGCCCCACGACATGCCCGCCACGGAGTCAACCTCTTTTCTCTTAGCCGCGGTTGTGTTTTAAATCTGTTCCACAGTTCAACCGTTATCTAAACCTTTCCTCGCTAAGAGCACTTAAAAAGACTTGAAAAATTGTAGAGTTGTAGTTATGGTTGTTGTAGTGACTTGTGAAATAAACTATAGTTGATTTTGTTGATAAAATAATGAGTAGTGTAAAGAAACTGGGGAGGGCTTCGGCTGTCACTACTGGGGTTACATCCGTTTCCCCGGGACAGTCGGAGCTCTCGGGGGGCTGCGCCGGGCGACACTCCGTCGCCCGGCTTGCAGTCCTCCAGCCGGCCTACGCAGCCTCTGTCCGCTGCGTCGGCCGGAATACCCACCGATCAAAGAGGGGTTGCTTCCCGCTCCCCCTCATCGGTCAGTGTGCGTGGGTTGACCCAGTCGAAGGTCAAACGCCCCGGCAAGGCCAAGAAAACCGGTGCCGGGGCAGCGACCAAGAGAGGCAGGGCAAAAGGTGGCTCTGTTGCGGAGCGCACCGCCCACTCTCCCAGCACCACCTCGGGGTCTCTGAAGCTGGAGGGCATCCCCCCTCCGCACGGCTCAGAATACCCGGCCCGCACTGACACCGTGGATTCCCCCACGATGGTTGGTGACGGCCTTTTGCGAGGCTTTAAGACCCACAAGGCACCTGCCCATGCCATAGGCTGTGGGGCGCTGGCCATGGGGCGCTGGCCATGGGGAGAAGGATTATGGGTGCGGAGTTGGGTACCTGGGACTCCCCCGGGATACCCCACTCACAGGGCCCGCCCTCGTCTTCGGGTTTGTCTTAGCATTTCTGCCTAGCAGCATAGGGAATATGCAAAAAAGTAATTCGACTCTACCGGTAAGTATTCGTTCGTAGACCCCATCCACACTACTGTGGGGGGGATTTTTATGGGTCCTGAGGTATTTGTAATACTCGCCAACAGTCTACAATGTACTGTTAAAACCTAAAAATCGCTTTAGAACAGTACATGTCTGCTTTGTCATTAAAAATAAAATCAATCATGTATTTTGTGTACCAATTTCTAATCTAATCAGTGCAGTGAAAGATTGTGATGCTGTTCTCCACCTTGCAAGTCCTTTCCCAACTGAAAATCCAAAAGATGAAAGTGTGTTGATCATTCCAGCTGTAGAGGGGACTCAAAATGTTTTGAAGGCATGTGCCCTGTCTTCCACTGTCAAACGAGTGGTGTTAACAAGTTCAGTTGCATCTATATGTGGTGAGTTTCATACTGATTATGAAAATTAATATTGCTCTTTTAATACTTGAGTTTTCAATTCAATTCAATTCAATTCAATTCAGTAACGGGTTATTTTTGTCATGGATAATACATGTAATTGTGAAAATTAAAATGTAACACTGATTCATAACCATAGAAAATACACAAAGTAATTCTTAGAAAGTACATACATGTGTACTGTGTTGTAAAGAAAAGAAAAAAACTTAAATCAAGTTTTGAACACAAACGAAAATACTCAATTAAAATGTAACACTGATTCATAACCATAGAAAATACACAAAATAATTCTTAGAAAGTACATACATGTGTGTTGTAAAGAAAAGATAAAAAATTAAATCAAGTTTTTAACACAAATGAAAATACTCATGGGCTACACTGTAACTGTACAGCGTTGAAGCCACGCCGGTCTGCACTGGTCGGGTGTAACTGGCACTAGCTTTTGCCTTATTTTACATGGTCCTCACTGAGAATTATGTCCCCTGTGAGATTTGACTGACCGAGCCATTGCAGTGTGTATATAATCTGACTTCACAGCCTTCCAACGTGTTATTTGATGCCAGGCACCTGTGTGTTTTTGGCATTGGATTACAGACAGTGAATACACACACTGTGCAAAGAAGCTGCCATACCCTTTGAATCAGAAACACTTTCCAGTGAATGAGGAGGAAACAGCAATGGATCCGGTTGTTGGTTTGACAGACAAAAGGCCCATTCACACGAGCGCTGCAAACGAGGGTCCCGTGCGATTTCATAACATCGATGTTATGAAATCGCAAATCCACGTCGTGTGAATGCTATGTATGTTACGAAATTACCTGGGTCCCGTGTTGTTCATAACACAGATCGAGACCTCCTCCAAAAAATCGCATCGATGTTATAATCATGGGGAGCCATCGTCTGAACCGAATGCCTGCGATCGTAACGAGGGACCGCTGCGTTGACACTATGGAGGAAGAAATGGGCGAACTATAGCATGCATATACATGTACATGTACATACACGTGATGTATATCTGCTCAACGCTGGACAACGATCCGTTTGGCTAGGTTTTGTGGCCGGATGCTAGACCAGTCCAAACCTTGAAGCAAAAACATCGTTCAATCGGAAGCAGAATACGTCTTTTGGCAAAGCTTTTCGATGTTTTAATTCACCATTTGTTATGTCTCATCAATAATTTTATATCTAAAAAACATTTAAATTCAACAATGTAGCGTTTTTAACGTCAAAAACTCTATTTGTATCGTGGAACTTTGTGTTTTTCTTCGACTCGAACATGACTCGACGTTGCTGGATCGCTGCATTTCAAGACAAGCTCAAACCTTGAAGCAAAAACATCGTTCATTCGGAAGCAGAATACGTCATTTGGCTAAGCTTTTCGATGTTTTAATTCATTATTTGGTATGTGTCATCAATAATTTCATATCTAGAAAGCATTTCTATTCAACAATGTAGCATTTTTAACGTCCAAAAAGTTATTTGAATCGTGTTTTTCTTTTTTTAACTTCGAAAACGTAACCCCCTTCCCGCCGGCCGCCGGGATGAGAGTTACGTTATCGCAAATGTTTGTAAAATATTCTACATTTTATGTGACTTAAAATGAAATTGATTTCAATGAAACTGATTTATTTTATTCCTTTTAACTGTAAGGTTTTTGTTTTAACTCAAACCTCTTGCTTGAAACGAGGGACGTATGTTTACATGTGTGTGTGAAGTGTGTGTGTGTCGTGTGAATGCTCGCTAAAAAATCGCACGCGGTAAAGGTGACAGACGGCTGGCGCCCTTAACCAGGGACCCTCGTTTGCAGCGCTCGTGTGAATGGGCCTATAACCAACCAAGCTGTAAGGTTCAAGCCATAACCCTTGCTGCATGCTGCAAATGCCAGTGCACAGAAGCACCAACAGATACGGCAACTTCATGTGGCATACGTACCATGCCAGAGCTACTGATGCACCATTGTTGAATACAATGGCTTTGCATCTACAACAAATGCAACAACAGTTCATGCAATTGCTTTACAAAGGAATGCAGGATGGATTCAAGCAGCTTGCAAGATCAATGGTGAAACCTACATTGACAACATCACTGATAGAGCCACCAGGTAAAAATCAGTGCCCATCATGAAAGGTGACATTGCCTAGCTCTGCTTCGCTAGATGGCGACCCAGATTTAAAAGCTCTGATCTAACTTATGTCCTCAAATGAGAACACTGAAGTGCAGTCGCGACTATTTAACCCATCAGATCAAACAGGAAACAGTTTTAAGAGGTCATTGTGCAAGATTTCAGCGATTTCAGGATAAGACATGCCCAAAGGTGAAACCTGACCAGGCCAAAATGATAAACACCATATGTGGAAAACAAAGATGGCAGATGCTGATGTACCCTTATTCAAAGAATTGCGGTACAATGGTAGGAACTAGAGTAAATTCTGAAATCTGGAGCAAGATTCGAACCACCACTATACAAGAAGATCTGAAACTG
Source organism: Asterias amurensis (assembly GCF_032118995.1). Classification (NCBI taxonomy): domain Eukaryota; kingdom Metazoa; phylum Echinodermata; class Asteroidea; order Forcipulatida; family Asteriidae; genus Asterias; species Asterias amurensis. The sequence goes on from NC_092659.1 coordinate 11,627,103, forward strand.
CAGAAAACACGGGGTATTCAGTAAAAGGCCTTGGTGCCTTTGCTGCAAGCTTTCAACATCAAAACAAGATTGACAAAACAGCAGGGGATCCACTGATGTCACTTGTAAGTAAATGTATGTGGATGCAATTGCGAAAATAGAATTAGCTGTTGCAAACAACTTACCAACCAAATGGACCGAGAGTATAAATGCAAAAAATAGTTAATGGCCTGACGTTTCTACCCTAGCAGAGTCTTTCCTGAAGGCTAAATGACAACACAACAAACATGAACAGGTAACTAAGTGAAACATAAGCAGTGAAGTGGAAATGGGTACCACCTAAGGGACCATGGATAAATTATGTCACGGGAACGAGTTCCTTCGCGTGACAAATCGAACAAAAGAAAATCTACGGAGTGGAACGCGCTCTCCTCAACCACTGGGTCTCGAGGAAGACCCACTGTTTAACAAAGGAACAATGGTGATGGCCGAAAACCACTGTGTAGTTATAATCGGCTTGTCTGGGTAGATAAACCCAAGTTGTTTCCGCTGCAATTTACGTCTACTGTCGTTTCAATAAATAAACAACAACCAAATATCCATGCAAATTATAATAACAAGCGGGATGCCGCGCTTAGCACGGCACCCCGCTAGATGAGGAGGATTCTAGTATACAACTGTTGTAAAAGGTTATGTGGGGGCAAGGGAGGTATTCTTACAGGTAATAATCATTTCGTAGGATTGGATTAGAAATTGTATTTATAATCGGTATGTAAATTTGTCATTAATGTTGTATTTTGATAAAAATTAATTGTTGAGCGTGCACAACTTAGTTGTGAAACGTCGCGACGCGTCGCCTCCCCTCCTCACCTTCTTTCTTGCGTTCTCCAACTCAAGGAATTGGTGTTCGTTTCTGGAATTGAGCTTGAATATTGGGGATGGGTATACTTGGCAATGATGGTACTTGGCATGATATGTAGGGTATTTCGTAATATTTTAGTTTTGATCGAGCGGGCCAACGCATTATCCGTAATGTGGATTAAGTTTCGCCTCATTTACGCATAGTTTTAATTCAATCGGCTTTTGTCTTTGTGTCAATTTTATCCACTGCACTGAGTATTTCCCAGCTAAGATGACTGCAAGGGTAATAATGCTTAAACGACTAAAAATATAGCACGTACACTGCTCCAATGACACACTTATTTTACATTTGAGCACATTTGGTGTAATTCAGTTACACGGATTTGAGTGGTCTAAGTCTGGTCTCCCCCCTCAACAATAATCACCGCTGCTAATAGCACAGGAGAAATCCAACTAAAAAGGCTTGTATGAAAGTGGTACCCTCTTTTAAAACAAACTCATTATCACAGCCACTAATAGCAGCGGAGTTTATCTGACTGAAAAGGAAGCTTCGAAGAAGTTCTGGTATACAGCACATTAAAAAAAAAACGCGCCAGTTGGTATGGACTTTAACGACAAAGTCAATTTCTGCAAAATTGTATTGAAAATAAATATATTTAAGGATTGGTTGCTATAACTGTTGAATGATTTTTGCTTTGTTTCCAATGACGTGTACACGATTTTAGAATCTAAGGCCCCATTCATCGTGATTTATTGAGTGTACGTCCAACGACGCATACAAAGTTGTCTGAGCACCAAATAAAGCGAGAGTTCGGAACATGCAGTGCAACATCTAATCTACTGTTTTTACCACCGCTTTTGGGAGTAACAGAGCGTCGGCCTCATTAATTTTTAGTTTATTCTCATATCAATTAATTCTCATGTAAACTTTCTGGTCAACATTCGCCGGGGCGCGCGCCCCGCGTGACGAAGTCCCCTGATCAAACATCCAATTTTATAATGTTATCTTAATTATCTGTAGAACCCTATACAAACTAAAATAATAGAAACGGTAATTTTATTGGTCTTTAATAACTACTCCTACATTCTCTCACTTAATTCACTTTAGAAAACATTTGCCTAGTTATTTTGAGGGTTTGTATGCCAGCTACCCCTACATGTACATGCTCTCACTTAATTCACTTTCAGAAAACATTTGCCTAGTTATTTTGAGGGTTTGTTTGCCAGCTACCCCTACATCCTCTCACTTAATTCACTTTCAGAATACATTTGCCTTGTTGTTTTAAGGGTTTGTAGGCCAGTTTGGTTAATTTTGTATGGAGAAATTTGTAAAAAGTACCCGATTCAGCTACACATGAGGGCTCTTTCAATAAAAAAAAATGGACGGCCGATTGCTTAATACAAAAAGGATTTGGCAAAATCTACATCCTGAGTCCTGACCAGGCTGCGTTCTAACAATTTTGTTGCGTCAGAACTTTGAATGGAATGTTCGTTTACAGCTTCAAAACAGCCGTTGATGTTTCACAAAATTCGTAACTATGAAAGCATACTATTCTTAAACGGTGATTTCATGTACTCTTTTGTAGGTTTAACTGGCAAAACCAATACAATGTATATGAAAATTGAATCAGTAATGCATTTACTTTCTTTTTGAAAATGTTTCAACTTTTGCGTGTATACGTTCTGTATGTGGGGGATGACATATGGACTGTACCACTAATGGTGCAGAGTTAAATGGAACAAATAAAGTTTCACAACAATGGGTTGCTGTTTGATGCGTTTAAAAAATGCTGGAAAGTTGGGTAGGCCTACATGAGTGACTTAATTGTAATAAACACATATGTAACAGATGCATGTATTAAAGCCTAATGTTTTTTATTTAACACGCGAAATTAAACCCCCCTGTACAAAATGGTATATACACAATGCCATTTACCCCTCTGCGAAACATCAATGAGTCACTCTGGAATGTTAATGGGAGTCCGAGGTTGCCACCTACTTTAAACCTAAAGACATGAAAGAGGTGGCTCTGTGTGCAGCCAACAGCTTCCCCCCCCCCCTTTAGACATGTTAGACCAACAGGTGGCCCATATCAAAACCAGACAACCACAGAGGTGACTCTGTGCGCAGCCTACGGCTTCCCCCTTCGACCAACAGGTGGCCCATATCAAAACCAGACAACCACACATGTAAGGAGATATCGCTCGTGACTCCAGCCAATCAGACAACTCGTAAGAGGGAGTTCGGTTCAGGGTTTTGTAGACTTGCAACCCGATGTCTGTAATGATACAACCGTGTTGGATTCCACAAGGATGCCATGCCACTGGACCTTCTAATTTTCAATCCAAGATGGCACGGGTTACGCTTTTAATAGTATAGATTGTATCTCCGGTCTAGTATATGTTTTTACTAGTTTTTTTCAAGTTACAAAAAGATTAATCCTATGCCCTTTTCATGCAATAAGTCAAAACACAACCGCAGATTAAAAAATATAAAATACTGCGTTTTTGCACGACCGCCATGCAAAATAATCCCCCAAAATACAACAGAATAAAACAAAATCAATAGGAAAAACATTTTACATTAAACAGTAAAACTATACTCTTTTTTGTACATCCAAGGTATCCAAAATGTTTCATGTTTGAACAATGAAGCCAACACGTTATGTAGTTTTTCTTAAAGATGGACTATAACGGTACTCCTACAAAATCACTATCAGAACTTGTTTATGTTGTGTTCAGCTACATGTATCAATTCATTGTTGTGGTCATGTTTTTCTCCAAATAATTTTGCTACAATTTGACCGAAAAAATTTGACCTCGATTCTTCGATTTTGAAATTTCCCGCCCTGTACTGGTTCCCGGCTATTAAACCAACACTGAAATCCAAGCAGATTTGTAAACCAGCGGACGTCATGAACGCGGTCAAAAAATGGTGATGTCATACCCATGAAGCAACGAGAGTAAACAAAGATTACGCCATGTTACTCCGTGTGTTGTGTATGCGTTTTCATCCACACTATAGGCGTGCGTGTGTGCTACGAAGCTTTTTGTTTCTAATGTATCAGCTATAAATACTGCCGACTATTTAGTTGTTTGTGGATGCACTAGACATTTCAAAGTTTGTGTAAGAAGCCTGGATCGATTCCGAAATTTAAACCTCTAATTCAGGGGGATCTTCTACCACCAGGCCCCAGCCAGTGCTGCTTGTGCATGCTACGACGTCGGCGGGGTCCCTCTGCTGTGGCCCTGGTCGCAAGTGGCCGTGGAACAGCAAAAGAATCAAGTGGCATTACAGAAAAGAGAGGGAGAAAAGCCTGGTAAGTACTTGTTAATCATTTTTAAAAATCTACTACTGAGAAACTATCTCCATTATTAATTCAGGCCCAATACATGTACATGTAATTGTAATAAGAAAAACAGTAAACAATCTCTACCCTTTTCATGCAAGGAACAATCATCTTGTTGTCAAATGACACGATGTGCATGCTCTGAATCTGACCCGACTACCATAAAATAGCTACATAGTGTATTGACTCTGTTGAGTGATGAATCCATGTAGCCACCCAAGTGCTTTAGGCATGTTTATGCCCTGGTTTACACTTTCTGGCGTGTTCATGCTCAACCATGTGTGAACACTATATTAATCCATTTAAAAAGTTGATTGTTACAGTTAACAGTTTATTGGCCTCGCTGACATGTATTTACATGTATATTGGTCTATACTGGATTGCTGGACATTGTTTTTGCCAAAGCTGCCTAAGAATTGTTCGCTTTTTTTTTTAAGGCACAGCTCAAAAATATGTTCAAACTCCCATCCATATAATTGCCCATCCATGGTCATTCAGAATTTTTCTCTCCTAATTCAGGAATTACCAATTCCAGAGAAGTTTAGTTTGAAGTTTTCCTATAGCTATGTTTATTGGCTTGGCACGGTTAATTATGGAGTGTTTACTATATTTGCTCTTGTACAATAAGGCCAGTTCTTTTTCAGCACTAGTTTTTTTATTTATTTATTTATTTTTTGTTTTTATATTTTTGTGTACAGAAATAACTCGCAGCTCTACACTACAATGAGAATGCAGGACGAAGACAATGCAGTACGGAGACATGCTAGCCAGAACTAGAAATGGAGACCTAAGATTCTCAATAGCACTTTAGGTAAGTATTAGGCCTATGCATGCAAATTTTCAGAGGATCAGATGATTTCTTAATTTTTAGTTTTTCAGCTGCCCCTTTGAAAACTGTTTACGGTGGAGGGGGGGGGGAGGGGATGGGGTGTTGAATCACAAGAACCCCCCCCACCCCGATCTGTACCTAAACAGTTTTGTACTAGGTGTAGATCTGGGGGAGGGGGGTGGTTGGAGGTCATGTTTTCTATCAGACATAAAGAAAACCTGCCCCCTTGGTTTTGTTGCATGTGGACTCCTTTTGTACTGGTTTTGCGTTAACTCCTGTAAGGTTCTTTTCAAAACTACGCCAACTCAAAGAGAGATTGTCAGTACATGGTGTTACGTCAAACCTTCCGAGATTGTATTTCTGCCTTGCAAATTTTCAAGAAATCCCACATAACGATTATTTGGTTTTGTTTTTTATTTTTCATTAAACAGATACGCATAGAATGCATGCACAATGCACTTGTTCATTGTCAGCAGGGTGACAAGACATGAAAACAACTCCATCCGCAGCTGATGTGTAACCCCCGTGTCATTGACATCAACCTTCACCAGCCGGAAAAGGATGCAACAGCTTTTTTTGGGGGGGGGGGGGGGTGGGGGTTCAAAGGTAGTGGGTTCAACTTTGTTTGAACAAAGAATGACCTGTGTCCAGTTTCATGGATCTGTTCATCACCAAATTCTGCGCTTATGATCACCGTTCTCTGCTTACGTCCAAACGCTAAATTTCTGAGCTTACTTTGTAAGCGTAGAATGCCTGGTATAAACCAACTATGCACCCATGACCAGCAAAAGCCAAAATTCGCTGGTAACCTGTGAAACGCGCTTGATGTAAGCACAGAATTCCCTGCTTCCGCAAGTGCCGATTCTTTGTTTACAGTATGCAGATCCATGAAACTGGGCCCTAGCTAGCCTGTACACATTGATTTTTTGGTGCTTTTTTTTGGTAGGGGGAGGGGGGTCCATGGTAGTAGAATCAACTTTGTTTAAAGAAAGAATGACCTGTGCCCAATTTCATGGATCTGTTCACTACCAAAATGTGCGCTATGGTCACGGTTCTCTGCTTACGTCCAAAGGCTAAATTTCTGCGCTTACTTTGTAAGCGTAGAATGCCTGGTATAAACCAAGTATGCACCCATGATCCGCAAAAGCCAAAATTTGCTGGTAACCTGTGAAACACGCTTGACGTAAGCACAGAATTTCCTGCTTCCGCAAGTGTCGATTCTTTGTTTACAGTAAGCAGATCCATGAAATTGGGCCCTAGCTTGTACACATTGATGTGGGTTTTTATTTTATTTTTTATATATATATATATATTTTTTTTTGGGGGGGGGAGGTAACCAGGGTAGTACAATCAACTTTGTTTAAAAACAGAATGACATGGTCTGTACACAATGATTTTATTATATTCTTTTAATGTACAACTTAATTTACAATTTACAAAGAGAACCACAGCTAACTAGGTACATAACATGGCTTAGGTTTTCTTTTTTTGGGGGGAGGGGCGTTGACAGGGTTGTATAGTTAACTTTTTTTGATGACGGAATGTTCAGATGATTTCGCTATCACTAGGCAACCTTTTTTCAATTTTGATATTTTAAACTCAAAAATAAACTATTGTCGTTTGCAAATACATACAGTTTTAGTGTTGTCGTTATTATGGAGGTGTACATGGCTTCTGTTTTTTGTTTTGTTTTTATATTTCTGCTAACCAAGTTGAATGTTGTTACCATGTTAATCATAGTGTATTGTTGACAACAGGGGACAAGTTTATTGCACATAAGTGCTAAATTAATCAATTTGAACCACACACCTAATTTTATAAGCCATAGTAATTTACATTTTGTGTTATTCAGAGGGGTGGGTGGTTCAAATTAAATTAATCAATTTGAACCACCCACCCATCTGAAAGAAACAAAATGAAATAATATACATGTACATTTATACGTAAATTATTATGGCTTATCAAATTATTTCTCACTCCCTCCGGATCATTATAACTTGGAAAATTGTTAAGACTGAAGACAAATAAACCAAAGCAAAGCTGCCTAATCCGTTGGTGGATACGAAAACCCTTCCACTGTACTGTACACGAGGGTTTGGAAACGTCCTTCGTATTGCTGCCATCAAACATGATGTCAGTGGCAGTGATTGAACGGACAAGATATTCCTAAGCTCACCACTTGCTGATAATCATCATTGCAGTGTTTTCTGTAAAACAAAACAAAAGAATTCATACAAAATTATTAACAAAATAATTCATACAAAATTATTAACAACAGATTTGTGGTTTGCATGGTGAAGTGTTAATATTGCATGTGTGTACCTGAATTGCTTTAAAACTATACCCATGCCAGACATGACAGAAGGCAATCATAACCCAAAGTAGCAGTTACATACATGTACATGAGATATTTGTGTAGATGCACATGTGTCAACCACCACGCAGTTACTTGGTGGAAAAAAACAACATAGGTTATCTACATTTTGTACAATATCAGTTTAAATTGATAATGTATGAATTTTGCCAACAAAGTATAAAACGCAAGACAAAAATTACCCCTCCCCTCACATTTCTCTTGCCTAAGTCAGTGCATGTGTTGTTCACATACATGTATTATAACGTGAATGGAGGTAAACAATAAACCTTGTCCATCATGTTCGTTCATGTTTTAATTTAGTCAAGGATAGCCTTCAACTATTTTTGGGAGCAGAAATAAACTGATCAAACGAAGCATCATTCAGTATAATTCATGAAACGTTTTGTGGCCTTACCAGTCTGTCTTTAGCCGTCGATCATCAGGGTTTGGCTCATCGTCTTCGGCCTGACGATCATCGTCCCCGGGCTGGTTAACTACATGTACTCATAACACGTCTTCGGCTTCTCTCTCGTCCGGTGAGCTCCCCTTATCGCTAGAGCCCTCACTTTCCTGTGAAGTGCCTCCCTGAAATGCCTATACTGTGGTTTTCCCAAGACCCGCTGCCATCGGACAGTTTCGCTGTTTTTTTGTGTCAAAAAAATGCAGCCTATAGTGTCCGATGTTATTCCACATTCAATGTACATGTAAATTGCACGCACACGATCGACCTGACACACTGTGTACAGAGCTTCGGTACGTGGTGTGACGTCACACACTGTGTATGAATGGTTCGTGGGTCACCGGCTTTTGCCGAAACTGAGTTTTCTGGGTCGGAGTACGCCGCGCGAATTTGTGTTTTTTTTGCATGAAGGTAAAGGTTTTATTGAATACTACTAAAATATCAGTCCTTATTTTACATTTCTTGTACAAAAATAGTAATATTGGCTATATCAATAATCTGTTATAGTCCATCTTTAAACACGCTAAATATTTCCCAAAGGAACTGCTGAAAATTCACCACGTTGTTGACATGCTCAAGGTACCAGTGACGGCGCCAATGTTGTATAAGTTTAGCTCGGGCACCAACGCTGGAAGTCTTAATCTTAAGGGGGTTGTAACTAATTACCTAAGCTGTTGCGCAATTTTTCCAACGGAGGGCGGCTCTCCCGCTATCACATTGTTTAGGAAACCCCTTTAGCGTTCAATGTTTCTTGCATTATAGTTTGTTGCACGCAAAGTAACAAGACTACTAGGCCTGTATATTGAAAACACTGTATGTGAGTGTGTCGCTGGATATAGTGTGTTTGTGTATTACGATGTAGTTTTGCGTTGTGTTTTGCGTGATTGCGAGCCGGTCAATTAGATGTAGATACAAAATAAGTTGGCGATGATTTCAAATTTAAGAATAATAGTCACCACTTCAACTTGTTATGGCAGTAGCATATTATTGTATTGGCTTTGGCAAACTCGAGGGTTGGCTGTACATGGACATAATTATTATCTCCAACCCATTGTCTGGTGTATACCTGAGCTAGACCGCAAACACTAATCCTTAACACCTTGGCTTACTTATGAGCTGCCTTGTCCATGTAATCTGAACAACAAAAGGCACCAACAATAGAGTTTGATAGTGAGGGACCTCAAAAATCAGTGAAGCGCTTAATCCATCTTGGGATGGGCCCATGACAATTTCGGGACAGACTCGTTCTAGAACGAGTCTGACCGCGGGCGGCCGCGTTCTTAATTTATCCATGGTCCCTAAGAACCGTGTTCCTTCCCTTGAAACTTACGTGCAGGTTGTTAGTTCACAAATTAACTCCAATGATCATTCTACCCACAGGACTCATGACAACCTCCCTAGAGAAGAGTGTGAGGCTCTTAAGACTCTACGAGCACGAGAAGACATCATCATCAAGCCAGCTGACAAGGGCTCTGCTGTTGTTGTCATGGGCCATCAGCAATACATCGATGAAGCCATGAGACAACTGAATAACCAAACTAATTATAAACCCCTTGACACTGATCCAACAGGCACCTTCTCAAAGGAGATTCAACAAACACTGGACGAAATGCATGACCGTGCCAACTTTTCCAAGAAAGCTCACAAGTTTCTCTCCCCGGTCGACTGTAGAACAGCCATGTTTTACCTCCTTCCAAAGGTACACAAACCAGACAACCCAGGAAGACCCATCATATCTGGCAATGGTTCCCCCACTGAGAACATTTCTCTTTTTGTTGACAGTTTTCTCAAGCCGTTGATGCCGCAGATTCCATCATATATTCATAACACTCCAGATTTCTTCCGCAAAATCGCAGGTATTCAGAAGCAGGTCCCAAACACAGCCATCATCGGCACTTTTGATGTAACCTCTCTATGCACCAACATTCCCCAAGATGAAGGGATTGCTGCCTGCTCTTCAGCTCTGGCTAAAAGTGGTCACACATCACCGTCCATTTCAGACATTGTATCCCTTATCCAACATGTTCTAACAAAAAACAACTTTTCGTTCATGGGTAAGAATTTCCTACAGGTACAGGGCACTGCAATGGGCACACGTATGGCACCATCAATGGCGTGCCTTTTCATGAGCCATCTTGAACAGCGCATGTTGGCATCAGCCCCTTGGCGTCCCTGGGTCTGGTGGCGCTATATCGATGACATCTTTTTCATCTGGACAAGCGATGAAGCAAGCCTCAAAGCTTTCATTAATCACAAATTCCTTCCACAGGACCATCAAATTCACAAGCGAATACTCAACCAAGGATACACACTTTCTGGATGTCAAGGTTCTCAAGCCGGATGAAGGCTTCATCACAGATCTCTTTGTTAAACCCACAGATAAACACCAATACCTACATTCCACTAGCTGTCACCCCCGACACAGCAAAACCGGCATAGCCTACAGTCAGGCCCTCAGACTCCGTTGAATCTGTTCTAATGGTTCTGATTTTATCCACCACTCACAGGAACTTAAGAAACACCTTGTTTCCAGGGGTCATAGCTCTCTAGCAGTCCATCGAGCTATCCAGAAAGTCAAGGCTCGTTCTAGGGAGTCAGTACTTTCCAAAGGACCCAAGAAACAACAGAGCCCTACGGGGAAAGTTCCTTTTGTTGTCACTTTCCACCCCTCACTTCCTCCCATTCGTAAAACAACCAGTTCTAACCATCATACTCTTCACACATCAGATCGACTTCAACGTGCTGTACAGGAAGAACCCATAGTTGCCTACAGATGCCCACCAAGTCTCAGGGATCTCATTGTCCGAGCAGAAGTCCCTCCCATTAATGATGATGTTCATCCCCTTCTACCACAGGGAACTTTTAGGTGTTCCAACATCTCCAAATGCATCGTCTGTAGACAACACATCAGGGAATCGGACTCCTTCACCAGTAACACCGGCGGTACCACCCATAAGACAAAGGGTCATGTCACCTGCACCACCACTAATCTCATTTATCTCATATCTTGCAGAGTCTGTGGTGTTCAATATATAGGTGAAACAAGAACTACACTCAAGAGGCGTTTCTACGGCCACAGATCTACAGTCAAGACCCAAAAGCTAGATACACCTGTAGGTCATCACTTCAGTCTTCCTAATCAATCCATTTCTGACATGATTTTACAGGGCATAGAGGCACTAGGCAACCACAGAGAGACTGTTTGTTTGAGTAGGGAGAAACTCTGGGTTAGACGCCTCCAGACCATTCAACCCCATGGTCTGAACATCCAAGAAGGAAACGACTAATAAACCTTTTGTTTTGCCGTCTCCTTTTTCCCCATAGCCTTTTAGCCTGAGCCTCGTTCACTAATTAATTACTTTTTTACCCCACCTCCCCACCCTTGATGTTGTCCTTTGTGTTTCCATCTTCTTGCTTGTGGTCAAGCCAGTCCCTTCCCTTCACCCCCCCCCTTTTTGTCCCTCTATTCATTGTTTACCCCTGCTTTTTTCTGTATGCTTTCTAACCCCATTTATGTATTTCCACTTCACTGCTTATGTTTCACTTAGTTACCTTTTCATGTTTGTTGTGTTGTCATTTAGCCTTCGAGAAAGAAACGTCAGGCCATTAACTATTTTTTGGATGCAATTGCCTTTAACTTTGTCATCCTTTTGCGACATAAATGTAACTCAAAAACGCAGTGGCTTAATCAAGCTGGATCTAAATGCACAGTATTTACAAATTTGGGCGGAACACATTCGGATCACCAAATTTCTCTTTGGACATGTTGGAGACAATTTACCAAAGCAACGCATCAAAACGTATGGAACAAAAATTGGCCCCTTTACACAGTTGCACCATACTGGAAACAAGTAGAGACAGAGAGCTGCCAAGAAATAACTATTTGAGAACATCATTCTCCACGGTCTCAAAAGGGGAAAACAACTACAGCCCAGATTGCCATCAGCAGACAAGACCAAGAGGCAACCAGAACAAATAGGCATCTGGGAGGATGTACATGTATAGGCTTGTCTACCCTACAATACGGTATAAGCATACATATTAGTATTATTATTATTATTATGAAGAAGTTTATTTTATGCTATCTACGATACATCCTACAGAGCCGGATCCAGACTATGGATCTGAGGCGCTAAAGGGGTGATGTTATTTAATGGACAGAATTCTACGTAGTATGTGAGCTGTGCCGAGGAGTGCAATCTTCTGGACTAAGTTGATGCTTATGCTGCCAGGGACACGCTCCATGAATTTCTCCAGTCCCTTCTTTACTAGTCCTAGAGCTCCGATGACCACTGGTATTGTCTAGGTCTTCATACTCCACATTCTGCTAATCTCGATCTCAAGGTGTTTGTACTTCATAACTTTTGATCTACATGAGGGATTTTTACAATCAATACATCATCGGAAAGGTCATTAAAAAACTCTGTAAACGCCTCACATACATGACCCCTTTTTGACCTTGTCTTCTGGTTCAAATCAAATTTAATGTATATTTTCTACAAACGTACATTTTGTGGTTTTATCTACGACCATACTGCGTTGATAACACCGGTTCCCGTCTGATCACCGATGTTAAGCAAAATCGGCCCTGGTCAGTACTTGGATGGGAGACCAATTGGCGTCCAAAATTTGTATTATTTATTTTTTTATTTTATTTTTTACTTCTCCTATAAATAGCTTCGTTTTTAGTCTGTTTTCAAGACGTTTTCAACCAACATTTCTTTTCCGGTTAGTCTCTTCTTCAGTCGTCATTATGCATAAGGTCCTCAACCACAAAAGCTATTTTGACAATCTATACATCATATGAAAGGGCTTTAAGTACGTAGTATGTTTTCAAGGCGTTTTCAACAAACATTTCCCTTCCGGTTAGTTAGTCTCTTCTCTAGTAGTCATTATGCATAAGTTCCTATGCCCTCAACCACAAAAGCTATTTTGACAATCTTCATCATATGAAAGGGCTTTACGTACGTAGTCTGTTTTCAAGGCGTACTTCACAAAAATGGGTATGTTGGTGACCTTCTCTTGACCTTTTGACCTTTTTAAACCGGAAGTGCCTGTAAAATGCTTTGAAAAGGCATCATTTAAAGGCTTTTAGGTTGAAATGTACACTTTTTGATGCTTTACCATAAAATTATTACACATTGAGAAAACTGTTTGGTTTTGATTTCTTTGCAATTTCTTTGCTATTAACAACACTTTTTTCATTGATTCAAACACTGACCCAACAATAGCCGAACACCTAGTGTTTGTTTCTACAAACACTATATCTAGTTTTTGTTCGTTTTTGTTTGTTTTTACTGATACTTCTTCTTCTTGTCTACATCCCTTGTCCGCTAACAGGAACATCTTTCCAAACATCGTATGAACTTGAAACTTCACACATAGTTAGATATTCCTTTTTCTATAAATGGATATGTATTTGTTTGTACTTGTTTTATGCCTCTGAATAAGGTCCGGTTTTGATCGAAAGCTAAGGCCATCTACCCTATTTATAATATGAAAGGGCTTTACGTACTTCACAAAAATGGGTATGTTGGTGACCATGTAGGCTAAATCGATTGCTTGCTTTGATTGATACTTTTTTATTGTGACTAGTAAAGTGTACATACTTGTGAAACAACCCCTTTCACACATCCGAACACCTAGAGTTTGTTTTACAAACTCTAAATTTCTAGTAATTGAATAATTTCACCCACTGCACGAGAAACTTCAGCTCATGGAGGGCCACTTATCCAGCAATCGCTCCAAATCAAGGAGGTTTCAGAAGCCCCTGTGGCTTTAATGGACGCATCCTGGGGGGATGGAAAGGCTTACTTAATGTTTTTATTATTTATAATTGTTCCCTTAGATTTTTCAAAAGATTTTGAAGGAGATGCAAATGAATCAAACTGGCCAGATGTAGATTCACTGGATCCGTACTCCAAAAGTAAGATGCTGGCAGAGAAAGAAGCCTGGAACTTTATGGACAAAATGGAAACTAGGGGTTAGTATGTTATTAGGCTGTTTATCCACAGGTAATTTTAGACCCAGGTACCGATGGTAAATAACGGTGGGAAACCCGTGTACACGAGGTAAAGCCTGGAAGTACAATTGTTAACAAAACATGCCCTGGCTGGACGTTCACAAATGTGTTAGCACACATAAGAACAAATAACAGTATCATAAATCTGTGGTCTGCAATTCCTTCATGATTGGAATGTGACAATAATACATTTTAAGATTGATTTATTCATATTCATCAGTTTCTAATTACAAAGGAAGATTAAGTGCATACTTAATCAGGTTTATGGAACGCGGGAACCATGCGTGCATCCCTTACAGTTTGTTTACAAACAAACAGTACACAAAGTGCAGCTTGGCTTTTACAACCTGATCCCTGAGTAGACAGGGTCATGTTGAGTAGGCAGGGTCATGTTGAGTAGGCAGGGTCATGTTGAGTAGGCAGGGTCATGTTGAGTAGGCAGGGTCATGTTGAGTAGGCAGGGTCATGTTGAGTAGACAGGGTCATGTTGAGTAGGCAGGGTCATGTTGAGTAGACAGGGTCATGTTGAGTAGGCAGGGTCATGTTGAGTAGGCAGGGTCATGTTGAGTAGGCAGGGTCATGTTGAGTAGGCAGGGTCATGTTGAGTAGGCAGGGTCATGTTGAGTAGGCAGGGTCATGTTGAGTAGGCAGGGTCATGTTGAGTAGACAGGGTCATGTTGAGTAGGCAGGGTCATGTTGAGTAGACAGGGTCATGTTGAGTAGGCAGGGTCATGTTAAGTAGGCAGGGTCATGTTGAGTAGGCAGGGTCATGTTGAGTAGGCAGGGTCATGTTGAGTAGGCAGGGTCATGTTGAGTAGACAGGGTCATGTTGAGTAGGCAGGGTCATGTTGAGTAGGCAGGGTCATGTTGAGTAGGCAGGGTCATGGTGTGGCAAGTGTTCATTGGGTCTAGCGGACCGCGCGATTGGAGGAAAGTTCCCTACATAGCAACAGCATTGGCTGTGCGCTAAACTTTGTCTTTAGCTTGTAATTCAGTGTAGCCACTTGTTTATTATATTGAGTTTTATAGTTTTGGTAGTTGTTATGGTATGTAATATGTTTATTTCATATTCATGTTTGGAGAACTAGACTCACACCAGAGTTTACATTTAATTGTTTTAGATGATATGCATTTACATGTACTGTTTGCTAACAATTGTTTGGACAAAACATTTGAAAGTTGTCAGTTTAAAAATTAATGTTATAATATAAATTTGATTAAAGTCAACTACTGCCTATACTTGGGATCTGCAGTTGATTTGCTGCTGGTCGGCATTGCCGGAAAAATGCAAGAAAAAAACTTGTTTCGAAACATATAAACTTATGACTTAGACTTACATGTACTTGCACGTATGTTTACTCTACACATTTCAGGCAAATTGAGGGGGGGGGTGGGGGGGGGGGTTGATGTTCGATCGAGGCAAAGTCTGCCTTGATTTACGTCACAAAAGGGTATGGGCAGAGTCGCCCCCACAACAACTATTTTAAGCATATAAATCATGACAAACAATTACAAAAAAATTGGTCTACTTCACTCTACTTACCTGTAGAGCGAATACTACAATTGCATTGTTCCCTATGCCGGCAGGCAATTAGCTAAGAGTTTTACTCACAATAGCACCCTCAAGAGTCCTTTCCCCTACGCACTGTGACATGCGCACCACGTCGGCGTCCATTTTTTATCTTAGCAGGCAGAGGTAGCGGACGTGGATTTTTACTGGCCATAAAATCGGTAAGAGTTTAGCTGCCTTTTGCTTGATAAAGTGAAGTATAAAGCGGCTATCCAGTAAGAGGATAGCGCGTAGAGTTGTGAATTATCTTGAGTGTTTTCTAGTGAAATTATGAGTTCATATAAAAAATCGGGGAGGCAGCTTGTCGCCGCCGGAGGGACCTACATCCCTCCGAGACGGCCCGAGTCCTCGGGGGATTGCGCCAGTGACACTACGTCATCGCGTAGTCAGTCCCACCATGGCAAACGCCACAAGGATGGGGACCGATTTCAAGGGAGGAATTCTTGGAGGCGTTCCACACCCTCGCGGCCTCAATTATGGCCGACGCGAGGGTGGTGGACAAGGTCCGTCTGACTTGGTCACCCAACAGGTGCCCCACAGTCAACACGGCCATGGTTGGCTTGCACCGACCAACGGGGACTCTCACACACGGCTAGCCATGCTTCGGACTCCCCTCCCCCGATATGATGATGGCTGCCCATCATTGCTTGGACACAAGTTATGCTCTGTCCTTGACTAATTTACGAAAATAGCGACCCTGGCAACAATGGCACGCCGCACCAATGTACTGGACTTATTTTTTCTGCCTTCAGCCGGGGCCCATAAATGCCTGGACGACCTCCTGCTCACTGGGGGGGACTTGTTCGCTGGTCAGTTCCAGATGTCCATGGAGGCTGAAGTAAAACGCCTTAAAGCTACAGATAAGATAATTCTGAAGAAGCCTCACACCCCGGCTAAGGCCACGGGTTAGGCATCTTTAGTAATTCCCCGTCGCCGCCCACAAAAAGTGGCCTGTGGCTGCGCTGATAACACGGCTGGCTCACGATACCCACAACCTCAATCTGACCAACCACGTGCCCAGTCGGGCCGTGGTTTTCGAGCGCCCGCCCCCTCCCCCCCTCTGATATACCGAGGTGTGGCGTAAGTGACTTAACAATCTCCAGGTGGCCTCCCATCGATGGACCTATGGGGGGGTCGCCTCCGGAAGTTCTTGGGGTCCTGGGATCAAGTTACCTCAGACTGATGGGCCGCGGTTACGCCTCATCGGCCGCGGTTATGCCTCAGTTTATCCTTCGCTCTGATGTAAAGGACTTGATGTTCGGGACAAAAATGTCCAGGGGCGTAAAGGAACTGGACTGGTTTTTGGCCAGGAAGCCGGCCGTGGGGACCATGCAGACGCCACCTGGTTCCCATCGGATGTGTCCTGCCTCCACCAACAGGACATGCAGCTCACTGCGCTGTCGGGAAGTAGCATTAGCCAGGAGGAACGCCACTTTGATGGAAAGCTGCAACAGTGTTGAGCAGTCCAAGAAGTGCTCGCTTCGACTAGCCACCAGCAAAAGTGGGGGACTAGCCAGGGCGTGGTCGGCACCAGGTGGTGGATTGGGTGCCGGATGGGCCTGGTAGCAGGTGAAGTTAAATAGGTCTTATCCTCAGCCTGCAGAAATCCACCAAATCCACCAAATCCACCATACTGGCCATGAGGCCCAACAGCCTGAGCCAGACCAGAGCCGGGGCCACTATCGCTGGAAGGAAGCGGGACACGTACTGCCGAAGGTTCAGGAGGCATTCCTCCGATGGGCGGGCCAATCCCTTGCGCAGGTTGAGGAACACACCGAGGAAGGTGGAAACCTGCGAGGAGATAGGGTGGGATTTCTCGATGTTGATAATAAATCTGAGATCGGAGGTCAGTCGCCAAGTATATTCTCCTCCCGAGAATGGGCCACGACCAGCCAATCGTCGAGGTATAGGAAAATCATAATGCTTCCCCTCCGCAGCGCCGCCCTGATCGTCTTCACTGTACGGGTGAACACCCAAGGTAATGTGGAAAGTCCGAATCAGAGCACCACTACTCGTACAGAGTATTGTTGACTGGAAACATAGGAATTTGTACTGCTCCCGCCTGACAGGGACGTGTAAGTATGCATCCTTCAGGTCCAGACTTATTGTAGAGCTCAGTATAGTCCTTAGCGTCTCTTGTTGAGAAGTTTAGAATCGGGCGCCTCCTTCTTGGGAGTCAGGATGAAGGTTGACATGAAACCCGGTTGTTGCCTCCCCAGTTGTTTGGTCCTAAGTTGTTGCCTACCCAATGTTTGCCTCTCCCTCCAGTGCCTCCCCAGTTGTTGACTCCCCTGATGTTGCCTCTTCTGATGTTGCCTTGCCTGTTGTTGTCTCTACTGCTGTTGCCTCCTTTGCTGTTGCCCCCCCCCCTGATTGTCTCCCCTGTTGTTGCCTCCCGTTGCCTACCCTGTTGTTGCCTCCCATATTTTTGCTTCTTCTGATTGTCTCCTCTGTTGTTGCCTCCCATTTCCTACCCTGTTGTTGCCTCCCCTATTTTTGCCTCCCCTATTTTTGCCAAGCGGTTGGCTTATGCGTAAAGCGCTCGCCTCTCACCAAGGTGACCCTGGTTCGATTTCCGGCCAGGGCCATATGTGAGTTGAGTTGTGCGTTTGGTTCTCTGTTGTGCCACGAGGGTTTTCCAGACTATTTGGTTTTCCTCCCTCGGGAAAAATCAAATACTTTCGATCTTGGCTGTGCTCCGTGGTCAATATGGGTTGATGTGGCTGGCAGCTGAAGGCGCCCTTGCAAGCCTGCTTCTCGAACATGTTGTGGCCGCGTCCTTCGCAATTTAGCTCTATAGCTGCGAGTAAGGATGACTAGCCCCCAAATTATTATTATTAGGCACGCCGTGTGTCCTACGCCCCTGTAGACATCTGATAGCTTGCGTATACCCACCGTCTACTCGGTGCAAGCCTATGCAATTGTAGTATTCGCTCTACAGGTATGTAAATTGAAGAACATGTAGACCCCACCCCACAGTAGTGTGGGTGGGTCTACGATTGAATACTTACCTGTAGAGCAGGTGCGTAACGCTTGACGAAAAAGAATGTCACAGGGCATCGGGGATAAGACTCTTGAAAAAGCCAATACATCGCATGCTATTGTGGGTGCTATCTTGTCCAACTAAGGTGTTCAGGATTACCAATTCGTTATATTACTCTCATGTCGCACAAGGGTTGTTTGTTTTTTAACTTTGCAGTTTGAAAGCTCACAAAAATGCTCGTAAATTTTTAGCAAGGGACCCTGGCTACATTTTGGCTATGTGAAAAGGGCTTAAATGGTTGTCTTATCTCTGTACTTTAGCCATTTTGTAATCCAGCTGTTTTATCCCCATGCCTTTGAAGTGTCCCATTTTTAAGTCACATAACCACACATCTTTATATACATGAAGCCCTGCGATTGCCGTAAGCAATTATTCTTTATTGTTTATTGCAACAAATATCGTAGCAGATAATGAAAATTATAATATTTTAAATCATATAAATAAATAAAAATGCTTAAAGGAACACGTTGCCTTGGATTGGTCGAGTTGGTCTTTGAAAAGCGTTTGTAACCGTTTTTTTATAAAATGCATATGATTAGAAATTGTTGTAAAAGTAGAATACAATGATCCACACAAACATGCCTCGAAATTGCACAGTTTTCCTTTTACCTCGTCGACTAACACGGTCGGCCATTTATGGGAGTCAACTCCCATAAATGGCCGACCATGTTAGTTCGCACAGTATTTGGAAAACCACGCAATTTCGAGGCAAATATGTGTGGATCATTGTATTCTACTTTTAAAACATCTTTCCAACCATATGCATTTTATAAAAAACGGTTACAAACGCTTTTTATAGACCAACTCGTCCGATCCAAGGCAACGTGTTCCTTTAATGAAATGGCACCCACTCCACCTACATGTGTTCAAATAGCACAAAGATTTCTACACACACTGTAAGCTGTTTGTTCGGTACATGTGTATTTTTTATCTTACAATCCTTAAACCTTAATTTTTTTTATGGTGGTTCAATAGTTTATAGTTACAGGGAAATCTGCAAATTTTAAATAATTATGCTTTTTTTCTCTTCAACTTTTCACTCTTGCAGGTGAAAAAACATTTGATCTTGTGGTGATAAATCCTGGCTTTGTGTTAGGACCAGTTTTGTCTGGAAGCAGCTGTACTAGCATGGAAGTAATCAAAAGGCTAATGTGTAGAGACCCACCTCTGATCCCAAAGATGAATTTTTCTGTTGTTGATGTTCGGGATGTAGCATCAGCTCATATTGCGGCGATGAAACTCCCTGAGGCAAATGGTAGGCATATACATGTATTTCCATCACATTTGATATAATAAGGGAATAAGGGAATGTGTGGTGAAGTGGTTTTCAACTAGTGGTTTAAACCCAACAAGGCCTGGTTCTTGATAATTTTACCGAGACGAAGTCGAGGTAAATGATCACGAACCAGGCCTCGGCGGGTTTAAACTACTATTTGAAAACCGATTCAAACACTTTGATTCCCATTCATAAATACCTTTTCAGTCAAAAAACATCAACACTTTTTGTCAAAAAGTAAAATAAATGCAAAAATAATAATTGTTCAATGATTTCTTTCAACACAACACCCCTCCTATGAAATGGTAAGGCCCTCTTCCGCCCTCGGGTAAACAACTCCTTATAAGGGAATGCTGTGCGCGTCGCGCGTATCGCTTGATGTGGCACGCTGTCCCGGCCGTTGCTCTCGACCAATAGGAATGAAGAAACTGTCTTATAAGCACAGGTGCAAGCAGGCCCATGTCACGCCCATTTTTCAACACTTTTTACTGGTCATAAACAAAGGTTTATACACACCCATGTGACGCGCTCTCCACCAATAGGAATAGCGAAACTGTCTGAGGTATTCATGAATACAAGATAAATTAAGCAAGACTAGTGTTTAAATTATTAAGAGCATTGAACTTATGTAGTGTAGTGAAATTCATTCATACATTATCATTCAATAAGCCATCTGCGAGTTAAATTTGAATAATGTCTGGTACAATGACTTGCTTAAATTTGAATTCCTCAGACTAGTGAGACAGTTGCTTCACCACTTGATTAGGGGCAAGCTGTTGTATAGCAACCTCCAGGATGAGCAAACCCTGGTACAGTCCACTCCCGTTATAACGAGGTCCGCCGGACTGGCCCATTTTCCTCGTATTATCCGAATCTCGTCTTAAACGCAGCGCGCTAAATATAGATACATGTACATACGTCATCATTGTGCACGCACACAACACGTGTACTTGCATATACATGACATAATGGCTGCACGTGTGTACACAGATGCATGGCAGAGCTGCAATTGACTATACTACTGTGTGCATAGAGTAGTGTGTGCGATGTACTGCACAAACAAGCACAACGTGGGGCTTATAAAACTGTTTTAACTAAGTTGGTTTAGTTTTAAATTAAATTTTAAAATCAATTTACATGTACATTTTACAAGATTGATAAAAAGGGTAAGATTTTAACTTGCGTTCATGTTTTGGGAAGTTTCTCTTACAAAACTTTGGTCGCCGGCAGTTTATTGCCAATGCAATGATAGAGTCTTGGTTTTCATTGGTAACCACCTGTTTAACGCTGGATGGTTCATTGCTGCTGCGAGATACCAGGGGAAATCTTACTGCTGCAATGCATATTGCACACGCTGTGAAAATTTGGTAACCACTAGTGTAATAATAGAAGGTTCATTGCTAACGCGAGATACCAGGGAAGATCGTGCTGTTCTGTGCATGTGTGTGCATGTGCAATACACTCGTCGCAGCAACAAAAAATAGAATCTTGATTTTCATTGGTACATGTAAACACCGTGTCATGTTAGATGGTTCATTGCCAATGTGGGATACCAGGTAAAATCTTGCTTTTGCATTCAATAATATTGATCACGCAACTAGTTTTTATTGTAAGTTGCGGGTGTTTTTTTTCTTCTGAAAATTTATAATGCGCTTATAAACTCAGTGGATCGGTATCTTTTCTTAAGATTTCTCCAATGTTTGAACCATGCAAACCTCCTAATCCCACCATTGTCCGGAGTTTGGAATTGCTTGCTTGCTTACTCGTGACTCCCGATTTCGGATTAGTGTTGCTAGCGGTAGCGTCCACTTAACACCTCTATTGTATGTCTTAAAAGCCACAAATATCGACTTTATCAGCTGTACAGGTATTTCCTTTGTTGGTTTTTGAATTGTTCTCGTTATAGCAGGGTTTTAAACAATGTTTTGCTCGTAATGGGTCCCCCAAATTACCTCGTTATAACCGTGTTCTCGCTACTACCGTGCTCGTATAATCAGTATTTTAATGCATTGAAACACGCATGGGGACGTTCGGGACCGGCAAAAAACCTTGTATCAACCGGAACCTCGTAACATGCGAGCTCGTAATAACGGGAGTCGACTGTATATTGTGTCATACCATTCAGAATTGTGTATGGGTGTTCACCGCTCTTACGTAACTATGGAAAAGCTTGTTCCGTGTCACGTGGTGTAGCAACTTTCTCGATAGTCTGGAATTCAAATGTAAGCAGTGCATCGTAACTAAGCAAGTCATTGTACCAGACATTATTTTAGTCTAACTCACAAATGGCGCATTACTTGATAATGCATACTGTTTCCCTCAGGTTGCCTGGCAAAACTATGCTCATGTCACCCTTAAATCAATCGGCATTTGTTTATTCTATGATGTATGGCAATATGGCAGCATACACAAATATACATGTAATGCTGTTCCTCACACTGATTGGCTAGTGGCAACTTTGTAACATATAGAGGACTACAAATGTACATGTACACACAGGTCAACTACACACACACACAGGTCGACATGTACACACAAGCCGGCTACATGAACATCGACTACACACATTCTCAAATATGCATCCATAAGGTTTATCGCGAATAGCAAAATATCAAGAGAGGGCACTGTTGAACGCACACAAAGGTATAGGCGTTGCGTGCGCGAGTTGTACAAACTGCATAGTAACCGCCCCATATTCCTTCCCACAATGCAGTGCATTTCTGAATCGCGATAAACCTTATGTGGAGACATCTTTCCATTGTTCCTGTAGGTCTACTTAAGATTTTCCCTTAGACTTTGTACAAAAAGTTTCTTATGAGCAACCCGGTCTTTAAAATCACCCTATATTGAGTCCTTTTATTTTTCCCTTTTTTGTTTTTCCCTTGTCTCTAGAAGGTACCGAATATGAGAGCAGGGCGATTGCACACACAGGTCGACTAACACTATACATTATACACATAGGTCGACTACAATTGAATCTTACTCTTACTACTGTGGATTTTTTCCAAGTGTTGACTGATGCCTATTGTTTTAACAACACCATAGTTATTCTCAGGAGTACGTAAACAATTTGGACAGTCTTAGCTCTGGTTCAGCATCACCCTAAAAAGTCAGTCGTCAACTGTTTTGTTTTATCTTAAGGGTCAATCTAAGCACAACTTACACAGTGTAAGTTCAACTACTTCTGATCTAAATTCAAGTGTGCTTTAATTATGATGACTTCATTACGTGCCAAAATCTTTGAAAACTTCAAAATTATCATGTGAATTGTAATGAATTCTTGCATTGATACAATTAATTGTTACAATAAACAAATCAGTGGAATGATCTACATGTAAGACAACAACATTTCCAACTTAAGACCCCAGTATGACCAGTCTTGTTTCTTTCAGTCAAAACTGGAAGTTGAAGTAAAATATTGTTTCTACATATGTTCATGGGTCATTTTGTGTCATTCAACAATTATTTATTTTTTGAATCAACAAATGATCCGTGCTTCAGTCTTCAGTGGGTTTCTCCGTCTTGCAACCTTGAAGGCTAAAGTAGGAGGTTGGTGGCCAATGTATCAGCCAGCAAGAACTCAAGGTGCCAATAGTAAGCAAAAACTTAATGGATGTGCCAAATAAAATAAAACAATTGTTGATACAAATATGTGCTGGTGCTGGTGCTAGTGAAACAAGCAATTTAGACTTAATAGACTTCTTAGGCTTGGTGGTGGACGCATCTCCCTGATGGCTAGAAGAGCTGCCGACTTGAATGTTTCTATCAATGAAGCATTCACTGCTGAAGCAGGTAGTTGCATGGTTCCAAATACGGATTGCTTTAGGGTAGTATGAGTATCTGATGAGGCATCAACATTTGAGGAGTGTTGTTGGTACTTGTAGTTGTGTATAGGCTGCGACATGAAGTTGATAACAGGAAATATGGTGTTAACTGGATGAGAACAAGGTTGAACTGTATTTAGTAAAACATGGTGGCTTGGTTTTGTAGACGCCTGGTGTGAAGGGTGTCCCATTCAAAACCGTGAACCAGTGGTGTAACTGGAGTAGTTCTGCGGTAGTCAGAATGAACGAAGTGGGTGGCTTGACGCTGGACATGTTCTAATCATCAGTTTATGTCAGTCTGGTTGTGTGGATTCCATGCCTCTCCACTGCAGACTGGTTGTTGTAGCACTCATGGTGGCTGGGTTTCTTCTTCAGAGTGATTGACACATTTTCCTACATTAAAACTCATAAGCCAGGCATCGGCCCAAAAAGCAAGAGTGGAAAGATCATCTTGTAAGATTGCGTGGTCAGATGGGCTGGAGATCTCCCTATTCATGTAAATGATGCTACACGTATCTATAGCAAAAAGACAACTTAAGATTACTTGAGTTGGTCGCTGATATCATTGATGTAAAGTAAGAAGAGCATTGTACCAATTACCGACCCCTGTGGGACACCAGATGAAACATCTTGCCAGCTTGAGTGACTACCATTATAATAATAATACAAATAATATCAAAGTCTTTTACACATGTAGCACATGTACCTACCAACAAGGTTCTCAAGGCGCTGAGTATATCCAAACTTTCAGACAGATAGGTAATTGCAGTGATAAATTCTGAGACCCAATAATTTAGCACCTTATGTATAAGGGTTTACAAGGTGCTACGGCGTAACCAGCAGCCACAGCCAGGAACACCGGGGGCGAACCCCTTTTTTTTTTCGATAAGAGCACTGGGTTCTTTTACATGCGTTACACAACACATGGGACCAACGGCTTTACGTCCCATCTGAAGGACGAAGCAATGGTTAAGGACACAAGTGTCACAGCTGGGGATTTTAACCCAGACACAGCCTTTGCCTACCCAGATACAGCCTGTTGCCTACCCAGATACAGCCTGTTGCCTACCCAGATACAGCCTGTTGCCTACCCAGATACAGCCTGTTGCCTACCCAGATACAGTCCGTTGCCTACCCAGATACAGCCTGTTGCCTACCCAGATACAGTCCGTTGCCTATCCAGATACAGCCTTTGCCTACCCAGATACAGCCTGTTGCCTACCCAGATACAGCCTGTTGCCTACCCAGATACAGCCTGTTGCCTACCCAGATACAGCCCGTTGCCTATCCAGATACAGTCCGTTGCCTACCCAGATACAGTCCGTTGCCTACCCAGATACAGCCCGTTGCCTACCCAGATACAGCCTGTTGCCTACCCAGATACAGCCTGTTGCCTACCCAGATACAGCCTGTTGCCTACCCAGATACAGTCCGTTGCCTACCCAGATACAGTCCGTTGCCTACCCAGATACAGCCCGTTGCCTACCCAGATACAGCCTGTTGCCTACCCAGATACAGTCCGTTGCCTATCCAGATACAGCCTTTGCCTACCTAGATACAGCCTGTTGCCTACCCAGATACAGCCTTTGCCTACCCAGATACAGCCTGTTGCCTACCCAGATACAGCCTGTTGCCTACCCAGATACAGCCTTTGCCTACCCAGATACAGCCTCTTGCCTACCCAGATACAGCCTGTTGCCTACCCAGATACAGCCTGTTGCCTACCCAGATACAGCCTTTGCCTACCCAGATACAGCCTGTTGCCTACCCAGATACAGCCTGTTACCTATCCAGATACAGCCTCTTGCCTATCCAGATACAGCCTGTTGCCTACCCAGATACAGCCTTTGCCTACCCAGATACAGCATGTTGCCTACCCAGAAACAGCCTGTTGCCTACCCAGATACAGCCTTTGCCTACCCAGATACAGCCTGTTGCCTACCCAGATACAGCCCGTTGCCTACCCAGATACAGCCTGTTGCCTACCCAGATACAGCCTTTGCCTACCCAGATACAGCCTGTTGCCTACCCAGATACAGCCTGTTACCTATCCAGATACAGCCTCTTGCCTATCCAGATACAGCCTGTTGCCTACCCAGATACAGCCTTTGCCTACCCAGATACAGCATGTTGCCTACCCAGAAACAGCCTGTTGCCTACCCAGATACAGCCTTTGCCTACCCAGATACAGCCTGTTGCCTATCCAGATACAGCCTGTTACCTATCCAGATACAGCCTCTTGCCTACCCAGATACAGCATGTTGCCTACCCAGATACAGCCTGTTGCCTACCCAGATACAGCCTTTGCCTACCCAGATACAGCCTGTTGCCTATCCAGATACAGCCTGTTACCTATCCAGATACAGCCTCTTGCCTACCCAGATACAGCATGTTGCCTACCCAGATACAGCCTGTTGCCTACCCAGATACAGCCTTTGCCTACCCAGATACAGCCTGTTGCCTACCCAGATACAGCCTCTTGCCTACCCAGATACAGCCTTTGCCTACCCAGATACAGCCTTTGCCTACCCAGATACAGCCTGTTGCCTACCTAGATACAGCCTGTTACCTATCCAGATACAGCCTCTTGCCTATCCAGATACAGCCTTTGCCTACCCAGATACAGCCTGTTGCCTACCTAGATACAGCCTGTTACCTATCCAGATACAGCCTCTTGCCTACCCAGATACAGCCTCTTGCCTATAACCAGATACAGCCTCTTGCCTACCCAGATACAACCTTTCCTACCTATCTTGTAGCGCTGCTTCTTCTGTATACTTGAACCCGCTTTCTTAGCTCACCGGACATGTCACTACCACCTTTCTTTAGATATTGCACCGTGATCCAATCTACCTTGCATCTCTCAGCGATCTTTATCTGTCTCTTTCTTTCCGTGACTAGGGCTTCCGCTTCTTGAATTGCCTCTATCGCCATCTCAGTGTCAGCTAGCATTCTTAAGCAGACAGATCTGCGTTGCCTATGCTCAACTCTTTTGTGTCTAGCTTGTTTTTGATATCCTTAAAATTTACTGTTTCTTTCGAATTTTGGAGACTGTCAATTTTGTGGTTGAAATATACTTTAGACTTGTCGAACAGAACCTCAGGATTAAACTTGCTGGCTGACATTGTCTGTTCTTTTGGCATTGTAGCCCTATCTGCCTGCCTATATCTCAAAACGTATGAGCACACAGCAGTAATGCGTTGGCCTGAACTAATTTGATGGATCCAAACATACACAAGCGACACCTCTCAGTGATTCTGCACTGAAGAATACTATTGCATTGATATATATTCAAGGCATTATGTAAAGGGTCACACCCTGTGATCCACCCTGTGATCCGGTCATCCAAGCGAAACAAACTAAATGTCTAAGCGTCAGACCGTTAATGCCGTAATGCTCTAACTTCACTGCCAATCTATGGTGGGTAACTTTGTCAAAGGCCTTTGCTAAAATCAAGCAATATAAGGTCTGTCTTCAGACAGTGTTGATGCACATTCATGGGTGGAACTGATACTAAGTTTAGTGACAGTGGATAGTTTTTCCCTCTGAAACCATGTTGGTTGTCCAGTAAGATGTCATTCTGGGATAAGTGTTTGGCAATATGGCTGAGAACTACATGCTCCATGATCTTGCAGGAGAGGCAGGTAAGCGAGATAGATCTGTATTCCGGGAGTCAATCTTTGGTCCTTTCTTATACAGTGCTGTGACTATAGCACTTTACTCAAGTCGTCCAAGATGCTCAGGTAATAAGATTTGAAGGTTTAACTGATTTGACAACCGAGTCAAAAGATGTTTGAAAATTTATATGTCAAAAGAATTGGAGGTTCTGATGTTGGGCAGGCTTTTAAACAATGATGATGATGTAAAGTTGGACATACATGTACTGTACACTGTACAACAACCCCAGTAGATCATGCAGTTTTTATGATACCAGAGGTTAATTTGACGTTTTACCAGGGTTCAGCATTCTTGCGTGCCGGGCCGACAGTCTATCAAAAAGTTTCGACACTCTTTAGATTTTCAAGACGCTATCGATATGCTATAAAAAACATTTTCGCGATGCACATTGTCACAAGCCGTCCTAAACGCGCAGCAACAATAAATTTTACGGGCCGTTTGCCTACCCAAAGTGTCGACAGAAAAACTCACACGGTAGAATTGTAAGTACAATTAAATAAATTTAATAAATAAACAATGCAAAGTAATAAACATACATGATCAATTCTGTTTCATCCCTCACAACCCCCATAAATCAAGGCTACATTACTGATGTTGGACCCGTAGTATTTGTTACGGCCAAGTACTGCTCACAAAAAGTAAGGAAACTTTGTTCAATCGAGAATATTTTTATTATGTATTATTCGCTTTGTATTAAGTTATATATCAATGCAAAGCTGAAGTGTTCTTCTTTAAAATGATACCACATTTACAATGATGGCATGTTGCTGGACTTGGCCACATGAGTAAGAAAGAGACAGAGTCACAAATCAAATATGCCAAAATTAGCAATTTTGTGTTGCTGTATGAGCAAACAATAACTGACACTGTAATTCAAGCAAGCAAGGCAACTTTACTGATCTTAATCCACTTTATTTGAGACAAGAAGTTCAAGTAACGAGTCTTGCAAATACCAAAACAAGGTGTTTTTCATGAGACGGGGTAGTGTTTGTGGTGTTCTCACTGGTGCAAATCTTTGTGTAAACCATTCATAGTTCTGAAGCTTGACCGGTTTGATTATTGATCATTACCTATTGACTGTTTAGTACAGATAATGGTAGTTTTGGCACATTTGATTTGTGACTTTGCCTCATTGTCATTTGTGTAGCCAATTTCATCAACATGTCATCATTGCAAATGTGGTATCATTTTAAAGAGGAACACCTCAGCTTTGCATTGATATATAACTTAATACAAACAGAGTAAAAATGATAATAATATACTTGATTGAAAAAAGTTTCCTAACTTTTTGTGAGCAGTTTATATTAATAACACAAGGCTTTAACAACACAATTGGTCACACAATCAAAAGGAAGTGCACTTGTCGTTGTTCTTGTTATAACCAAAACACAATAATAAAAGTATTGGCTCGGCAGACCCGTTAATTGTTGGTTATACCAAGTATATTAAGGATACAAGGCTTAACCAAAACCTCGGTCCCATAAAAAATAATGTAAGCACAATAATAATTATAAATTACTGAAATACCATCACCACAGTATCTTAGTTATAGTTCATTTCGGTATTCAGTTCATCTTGATCCAAAAGATACTTGCGAGGTTCGCTGTCTGTCCTCAAATTATCACACAACACAAGTGTAGCACACAGCCACAGTTCACAGGGTGGTGGTAGCTCGACTACCCGGTCGCATCTAGCGCCCTCAACGGTAGTGGCTCCAAAGGGTGTCCTCTGTCTCAGGCAACCCGATTACCAATCCCCACTTAAAAGCCGTCTAAGAAAAAAGAACAAGAATATACCATACCCAGTTACTTAGCCCTAGCTTTATAAACACCTAAAATCTTGTGAAACACACTATGTTCATCCACAGAAATAAATGCAGCAAAACTTATCTCAAAATGCCAAATCCATTGGTCTACATCGGGCGTTGCCCCTCCGTTTTATAATACATGCAATTATATTAAATCACAACCTTATGTACATAATAACACAATGAAATAAATCAACTTGCGGTTTTGTCATCCGTAGATGATCGCAGAAGCAAAACCAGCACAAAACTTGGGCAAAATCAAACCCACATCACGCAGCAATACAAAATGCTGACCGGCTTCTCAGTCGACTGTCACAAGGCTTCTGTCCCCTTGCAAAACACACATTTCCACACTCCACTATTACACCCTACTAGTACCCCCATATTACATAATACAAGAAAAGAGGGGTTAATGACCTGTGAAACCACGGCTAAAGAACCAAATAAAAGCAACAGATTACAAGGAGTAGTGAACAATCTATCCACTAGTGTAGACACTCTGATCTAAGAGAGGGGTATAAGAAACTCTATCGATAATTAGTATACAAATAGAGGTCATTGTAACACACACTCACAGTGTAGCTTCCTGTCCTGCTGTCACTCAACAGCGTTGAAAAAGCATTCGAAAGTTACCACATCGTCGACAATAGCAGCATGGAGCATGAACCCCACACACGCATGGTATGAAAGCGGCGAATTCACATGCGTTTTCGTTCATAAGATATTTGGGTACCAATCTCAACCTACAATCCCATAAACCATCGCACTCAGGATTTGCCTACCTGACGTTGCAATATTATACCGCATTTGTTCTACAGTTGCTTGAAATGGAACGGCAACTGGTTCCACAGCTTTTTTTTAAGGCTTCACGTGTGATGTGGGATGCAGTGGCAAGCGGCAAACATTCCCTGATGTGATGATTTTTTTGTCTGCAAGTGTTGTATTGTAGAGTTTGTTTGAAACATCACGATCGCTGCATGCTACTTTTGTTTGCACCTCTGGGGTGTTTCAATTATGTTTTAATACAACTGAGTTGATAAAACGATGTTTCTTTTTTGTTCGAAAGTTGGAGAATAGTCTCATCTATAAAATAGCACAGCTAGTCAGTTAGCTAGCTAAGCAAAGATCAATGACTCATGTTTTTTATTTTTCGTCTGAAATCGGTTTTGAAAAGAATTGCTGTTTTCTCCCTATTGAAAAAACCTCAACGGAATTTATTTGTCCATCACCAGTTTTTTTTGCCCAGTGGAAATAATAAATGGCAATGTCTTTTGTTGATGTTTTTTTTTTCAAACATAAATTACAACTTGCCTTTGACCCGTGTTATAGTTTTTAAGATATAATGTTAGTGTTATTATTCATTCATTATCTTTACAAAAATTTAACAACTTATAATACAAATATACAAACAATACAAATACTAAGAAAAATTTCAGATTTTGTTATTAATGCCCCTTCCCTTTAATTTGTTGTTGTCTAGACCCTGCCAGGCGTGATGATAATGTCACCTGCTACATGTACTCCTAAGATTGTTAATATTTACATATGAAGGCTTACAACTGGAAGCACCAAGCATGATTGCAGTAGACATGAACATGTATCAGATACGCTGTAAATTTGGGGAGTTTGGGGAATTGTGTAGCATACTGGGTGTACATTGTACATGTACATGTAGATCTGGGATGAATACTTTCATTGTTGATGAGAAAAAATTGGCTCAATGGCTGTGCAAAATTATGATAAGTTAACGGTAAAGAAACATAAATGCCTCCTCAAGATGACCAGGCTGAAGGAGGTGTGAAGTTTAAAAAAAAAAAAAAAAAAATGGTAGTGTTGACAACCATTATATGTAAATCATAATAATGTTTTTTTATAGACATTTTTTAACTTGCAACCAATGGTGGCATTAGCAGAAGTCTGAACATTCGCTACTGCAGGGTATTTTTGTGAAAAAATCATCCTTTTTATTCATAATCTCAGTATTTTCGTTTAGATGTTATATACATGTACATTGTAATTAAATACTGGTTTATTTCAATAAGCAACGTGACACTGTATTTTATTTATTATTGGGGTCACAGTTGGAGATGCTATACATGTATGTACATGTACATGTAATTGTGTTGATATTTTAGTGTTTTGTACCAGTGTTTTAGTATGTTTGAAAATTCTGTATTCATTTCTGGCCTAAAAAGTTAGAAATTGTCTTGTTAAAAATACTTCATTGATAACAAACTTGGTGTTTCTTGAACCTTGACATAATGAATGCTGAAAACACATGCATCAACAGTCTACCCGCAAACCATGCGTTTTAATGAGCTTTGGTTAGATTTTATCTGCAGTGTTTGGTGTGGTTTTTCATGCGTGACCTCGGTTTGAATATATAATACGTCCAAAGGGCTTCTGAAATTCTGTCTTTTTCAGTGTTATCTGAAAAGTATTGACAGAAATAATGTAGCAGTACATTGAAATGAAGAGCATATCTGTCGTTTTGTATGAAAAAAATTGGTGCAACTCAAATTTTAAAAAGAGAAATTTGTACGTAAAAAATGGCTTCAAAAAGAAAAAAAACAAGTCACAAAAACACGGCAAATTTTCCCGTTATGAATATCGGCAACAGTCCCCAATTAGTATTGGATAGATTATTTCATATTCTTCCTGGAAATGTTAAAAGCGAGACTGGATCGTATCTAGTCCAGTCAGGATACAGCGATTTCCACCGGTCGTCCAAAACCCACGTTACGAAACCATTAAACAGCATTGTTTTCCTGCACGGTGATTGGCTGACGATGACATCATCCCTTGATGTCTGATGGCTTGCTGTTTTTCGTTGGAATGGTTCCCCGACCACCAAGCCAGCGTTAGTCAATAACAAAAGAGCCTGTCTACTATATACATGTATGAGCTGAATGAGGGTAACCTCATTCAGCTATGGTAGAAATTTGAGTTGCACAGATTTTTTTCATACATAACGACAGATATGGTCTTCATTTCAATGTATTGCTACATTATTTCTGTCAATACTTTTCAGAAAAGGCCGAAAATGACAGATTTCCAGAAGCCCTTTTGACTAATTATATATTCACACAGAGGTCACGCACGAAAAACGGTGCATAATTTGCAGATAAAATGAAAGGAAATTTGGTGACCTGCGGGTAGACTGTCAAACTCTTCATAACCACATTTTGGAAGAAATATTTTAATGAAAAAGGACTTGACTGTTAATTAAATGCCATTTATCATGTTCAGTTTGGTTTTGTCTCAACAGATCAACATATGAAACAAACTTGATTATTTTATTTCATTTCATTTCATTTCATTTATTAATTTCACAGGCAAACATTCAAGCACAGACAATAAGAACAGTAAGAAAACAAAAACAAGAACATACAATACAATAACAAAAAAAGCAGCACCCCTGAAGGATCTTAAAAAATCTCCTGATGCCACAATTTACACACACATGTACGAAGAGACAAAAAGGGACATTACAGATGGACATTATTAAAACATGGCATACAGTATATAGAACTATACAAGCAGTTTTATCACCCTTAAAGGGAAGGTACACGTTTGGTAATTGTCAAAGACCAGTCTCCTCACTTGGTGTATCCTCATAACCATAAAATAACAAGCCTGTGAAAATTTGGGCTCAATTGGTCATTGAAGTTGCGAGAAAATGATGAAAGAAAAAACACCCTTGTTGGACGAAATTGTGTGCTTTCAGATAATAATAAAAGACTTCTAGCTAGAAGTCTTTTATTATTTTAGTGAGAAATAACCTCTTTCTCAAAAACTACGTTAATTTAGAGGGAGTCGTTTCCCACGTTGTTTTATACCATCAACAGCTCTCAAATGCTTGTTACCGAGTCAGTTTTTAAGTTAATATTTGTTTTGAGTAATTACCAAACGTGTACCTTCCCTTTAAAACTTCAAACTGTTGCTGGTAGTACACATTTTCTATACATTTTGTAATGATGGTCAATGGGAGACTTTTGAGCCACTTTTTAAGCAGCAGTAACGGCCCTTACGGCTCTTGGTGCAATGATCATTACGAAACAAGGATGTCATTATGACATTATCAGAAGTCACGTGACGTCATCTTAAAGGTGTTGTGTTTTAAATGTTTGAAAATTTATAACAAATCAGCCACAAGAGACCGTAGGTTTCTGTTTTACGGGATTCGGTAGTGATAAATTAGGTCTTCATTTTGTTTCGTGTGCGTGACCTCACATGACCTCTACTTCCGGTCGAAACCGGAAGTGGCCCTCTAACTCAACATTGGCAAAAGATATGAATTTGCTTTTAACGATGTTAGTACCTGGCAAGGGCAGGCAGTTCAAAACAAATACCAATGATGTCACAAAATGCAACAGCGCCCTCTAGCGGCAGGTTGAAAACTCGTCTAAAGTGACTTTTTGAAGATGTGTGTGGTGAAGTTTTTTGTAATCACTTCAAATTTTACACACACGTTAACTGTCAGGCAGCCAACATATGTGTGAAGTTTCAGATCAATGACGTCATCGGGGGTCACGTGACGCAGCCTTAAAGGTGCACTTTTTGAACTAATATAACTCCCTAAGTAATTATGCGATCATGTTGAAACTTGGTAGGTTGTTGAATATTGACAAGTTCTTTTGAAATCTGAAATGGCGTCGTAATGACTTCATCACATGATTTGTTATGATTTTTTTAATTTGTTGCACCTTTAAGTCATAAATTGCTATCTGGACATGGTATAATCCAAACTATTTGTTTAAATATGCTGGATTAGTCAAGAGAATTTCAAATTCAGTTGAGAAATATGGAAATGTTTTTGATATTTTAATTTTTTTGACCTTTTAAGGATTTGGGTACCTTTTCAAAATGTCCATAGATTTACATTAAACTTACAGGGTTTGAAGATAATGATAGTGGAAAGCTTCCCTTCAAATCTTACTTAATACTGAGGTGATATAGTTTTTGTGAAATGAGTAAAACAACGTCATGAAAATACGTTTGTAAACGATTAAAATAATTACCGTCTCATGAGACGAAAATTATTTTCATGACATTGTTTTACTCATTTCCCCCAAACTACAGCACCTCAGCACGTAATATTTTCAGGGAAGCATTCTACTATCATTATCTTCAAACTGTGCAAGTTTATTGTAAATCTGTGGACATTGTGTTTTTTTGTCCTACAAAAGTTACATAGACCCTTTAAGTCATAAATTTGGACACGCTGTAATCCAATTTTATTATTTTTTTATGCCACATTGGGCAAATTGCTTTGAATACACAACAAATTTCAAACTCAGTTGAGAAATTTCAAAACATTTTGACGAAACAGCTATGCATTTGTGCACAAATGCAATCATGTCTAGTTTTTTATTTAATTTTTTCAGGTCGATACATAACAACAGCAGGCAATATGTCGATGAAAGAAATGTCAGCAGCTCTTCGTGAAGAATTTAAAGAGCAAGGTACCTGTAATCCAATTGAGCAAGTTGTTTCAGTAGAAAGACGTTTACATTACAAGTACATTTTTTTGTACATTGTGCAAGTGCACCTTGTAATCTGAGTTGTTTGCCATCAGGGTAACCTAAATGACCTTTAACTCATCATCTTTGTTTAGTCTAATTGCAGACTTTGTTCTGGTGTCATATTACTAGTGGCATTCTGATTTAAACTGCTTGCATCCACTATGACTGTCATAGGAGTTTGGGACCTTCAAATTTTCAAACATGCTGCTTTCTAAAATGACAGAAGAGGGATGCCCTTGTCAATTGCGCCGCATTTACAATCAATCCAGAAAGGTGGATTAAGATCCGGCATTCTTATCACAACAACAATCTAGATCTGGTGTCATGTTGACACCAGTGCCTGATCCAGCTACATGTAAATCCCATTTTTGATCAACATCAACATATAGACACTCCGATCCATGGCGTGTCCTGGCCGAGCGGATAATAAGAGCACCAAACTCTAGCTCTGATGTTTTAGTTCTGTAGAGTGTGGGTACGAGTTGTGGTAGTGACAATTTTTGTCATAACATTTTGAGCAGAAGAACTGTTCTCTTTTACTTTTTATATCAATATCCAAAGTATAAATTTAACATGAGTTATCTTTTATTTATAAGTTTTATAATTTTTTTCAAAGGTTATCATCCTCCTGGAACGGGAGTGCCCCATTTTCTGTTTAAGCTTGTTGCCTTGTTTGACACTGGAGCTAAAAGGATTGCTCCATTTCGGGGGAAGAAAATTGTCTTTAACAACTCAAAGGTAAGAAGTGTCCATGTTTAAATAAGGGAATCAATGTGTGGTGAAGAGGTTTTCAACTAGTGGTTTAAACCAGCACCGAGGCCTGGACTTGATCATTTTACCGAGACGAAGTTGAGGTAAATTATCAAGAACCAGGCCTCGGCAGGTTTAAACCACTAGTTGAAAACCGATTCAACACACCTTGATTCCCATTCATATACCTTTTCGGTCAAAAAACATCAACACTTTTTGGTCAATGGTTTCTTTCAACATAACACCCCTCCAGCTTTGAAATGGTAAGGCCCTCGGAGATGCTGTGCGAGTTTTAGCGTGATGTTGCACAACTGTTTCAGCCGTTGCTCTCGACCAATAGGAAAGAAGAAAATTTCTTATACGCACAGGTGCAAGCTCGTGGTCACGCCCATGTTTCAACACTTTTTACTGGTGTTATATCATCCGTTCAAACAACCCCTCGTGATGCCCATTTGCCAATCAGAATGGATAAACTGTCTTAGGTATTTATGAATAGACTTTTAGTACACTATTTTATTTTATGTTAATTTGATGGCATTGCTTCAATCCATGTCAGTGAAAACTCTGTAATGTCTTTTACTTTTAGTTAAAATGTAAAACTTCAGATCTTGTCAGACAAGTATGAGGTTTAAAAACACTGCTTGGTACAGGATCTACATGTATGTTTCCTTACTTTTGCTGCGAAGATTAAAGGCAGTGGAAGTGGTAACAAATCAACTAGCATCAGCTGTAGCTTTCTTTTTGAGAGCAGCCCTGATACTTCGGCTTTTAAGGGGCAAGGTAGTTTTGCCTTGACTTTTTGTAAAAATTAAAGGGCACCAAGGCAATTTTCAGAACTTTCAAAGGGCATCAAGGCAATCGTGAAAAAGTTGCGACGGGCACCAAGGCAATATGAAAAGTTCTACAAGTTGCCTGTAAAAATATTTTTTCCATTTTGAGGGCTAGTTTTTCATTAACTGGTACAGTTTATTTAGTAGGCTTTAAATACTGGCATATTTTGATTAAGATTCCGATCCTCCTGCTTCATATTTACCCAAAACCCATTAAGGGAAAGGATTTATCTAATTCAATAACTAAGTTTGAATGCAATAATTTGATGCATCTGTTGAAAAAAAAAAAAAAAAACCCAAAAACATGAAAGTGAAGTTTGCGGAATTGCTATTTTAGACAATCTTATCCCCAAATTTATGCACTTAAAAATACATATGTTTTCATCAACAACAATTTCTATGGATTTGTGATTTGAGGATCAGTTTTTAAAAACTGTTTTTGCAATGAAATCTTTGTGTTCAACGATTGGTCGTCAGCGACGCTCTATGAAAAACAACTACAGCGTGTGTTATTTGCGCATAAGTATCATAACTGGTGCATGGAAGGTCGTGTGTTGTGTGTGCATATCACAACTGGTGCATGGATGATTGTGTGTTGAGTTTCAACGTCATACACGTGGTGTAATGGAGCTGACTGCGTCATGCTTTTTGGTTTGCAGCTTTTGTGTCGATCAACGTGAGTCTGTGGGTTTACATCACTGCTGTTTTGTTGTGGTGATTTACAGACATTGCGATGGTTGTTTCTTTGGCTTCTTTTCTCTGTCATTTTTAGAGATTTCAAAGATAAATGTCAAGCTTGGACATCGTTGAATATAATTTTTTGGATTTTTGAAGGGTTTTGCGGCAACTGCCGTCGTGAAGTATCATGGCTGTGTGTGTGCAACTTATC
This sequence comes from Asterias amurensis, assembly GCF_032118995.1. NCBI lineage: Eukaryota > Metazoa > Echinodermata > Asteroidea > Forcipulatida > Asteriidae > Asterias > Asterias amurensis. The sequence goes on from NC_092659.1 coordinate 11,664,151, forward strand.
ATGTGTACATTAGGTCTTCATTTTCTTGGTTGACAATGAACATCATGGCGGTTAAAAAATAACGTGAACAGGGTTGGATCCAGAACGCAACCCTGCCTCACCCCATGCATCACATTGAATTCTTCACTAGTTCTTCACTTTATTCTTCCACAAGCTGAGACGCTTGCCATCATGCCATCATAAAAACTTTGAAACCGACTGATGTTTTTGTCTAGACAGTCGAATTTGGGTAGCAATGCCCACTGAAGCAGACAGCTTACAGTGTCGAATGCCTTTTAAAAAGTCTACAAATGTTTTTTGTTTTATACATATATTGGCTCGTTTTGTTTTGCACATTTCGCCTTGAGCTGTCGCATGGTGAAAATCATGTCAGTTGTACCTCTGGCAGCTCTGCGACCCTCCAACCCTGGAAGGACCTCTTCAGCAATTTTTTTATTTTTTTATTTATTGGTTTATTAAAACACATTCAAACATTGCAGCTACAAGCTGAATTGAGTTTAAAATACAGAGATTCATAAAAAAACGAAATGTTTAAAAATTACAAAAAAAAACATTAAGAATTACAATCTGTTTTTATATATTGGTTGTTGTGTTGCAATTGTTCGCGCTCTCTTGGCTAGAATGCATCCTTGAAGGCTTGAGGCAACTCAATGGGCCGTATAAATAAAAACTAGCATTTGCTTTTACTAGCCTTTTAGTTAAATCCTTATAAATAAAAAGTAAGCCTTAATTTGCTAGTAATTGGTCAAACTAGTACAAATAAATGCAATTGCTTGAGGGACTCTTCTTATTGAGATGTAAATAAAACCAACCTTTTATTCAGCATTTACTTGTAGTTTTACAAGATACTGGGCCGTATAAAGGTCACAGCATTAACAAAAGGTCGATAAATTTAAGATCAGGCTTAAATCTCTATAAATAACCTTTTAGTGGGAAAAACACCATTTACTTGGACGGATAAGTAAATGGTCAGAAAAAAGCACAATAGCAGGGTATTCAGGAGTATAACAATAGAGGCATGGACTATAATAGATCAATAGCGCTGAACTGAAATGCAGGCGGCAGTTTCCACTTATAGTCAAGTTTTTGATGGCGGCAGTGGCTATGATGAGGAAACAGCCAGCCTCTCCTCGCCAGAGCTCCAGAGATTGGTATTTTTTAGATCAGTAACATTATTGTTGGATCATTAGGCCAAGGGAGAATATAGTCAAATGCGCCAGGCAGCAGCTCTGACCCTCTCTCGAAATTTTCACTTTTTCCTTGTTCACTAATCTGAGTCATCTCTTGATTTTACTACCAGAATCCTGCTAGACCATTCTGAAGCAATATTTCACTCGGTTTATTACTGAAACTTTGGATTTAGTTTTCACATCTTTACTGTGCTTTGGATTTAGTTTTCACATTTCTACTGTGCTGTAGCATTTACTGAATTGCAGACATCTTGGACTGTTCATCTTAACCCCAACTCACTCAAGCCCGCACACAAAAGAGGGATTAATCTCAGTGCATTCATCAGCCACTCTCTCCCTGGATAGTCAGCACAATGGAGCTCTTTCATCTGCTTCTGATCAGTCTTTTCAGTGGGATTTGTACAGCAACTAATGAACTCCAACGTACAGCACTGCCTATAATACATGCACTCAATACAGGCTAAGCAGCAGCCATTTTATTTGACTATACGGTACTCTGGATCCAGGATAAGCCTCTACAGCAAAGCCAGCTGTGTTGAAACTTTCCAGATTCAACTTCTAGTTGCCGGGGATATCAACCCTAACCCTGGACCTGACACCTGCCTCCAGTCAAAGGAACCCCATGTTGTGCATGCTTTGCTCATAACCATCCTCGGCTCACCAGAGACCAACTTCTGAGCCTTAACTCAAAGCAGCATCACTTACTCCTTCAATATGGTTGCACATCAGATCACTAGGAATAAACAGACAGCTGCCAACCAAGAGAGGATCCAAGGGAGGTGTTCACAAGGTCAGACCATCAACACACACGCTAACTCTGCCACCATCCCAGCAATGCAACTTCGCCTTATGGAATTCTCGCTCCATAAGTCAGAAAACTCATACTCTCTGTGATACTATGATCCATCGACATTTGTGCAATCACAGAAACATGGCTGACTGGAGACCAAAGAGACAACTACGCCTTAGCTGACATCCAAAACACGCTCCTTGACTACAAGGTATTCCACTCTGCTAGACAACTCAGAAGAGGCGGTGGAATCCTCATATGCCTAAGGAAGTCATGAGAGAAGCAAAACCACTCAGAAGGCACGCTGAACGTTGTATGATGAAATCTGATTTGGAGGTGCATCGTGGAAACTCTATGGAAACAGTACTTGTTCGAGTCTGCAAGGACCTGCTTCTCACATTTGATAGAGGCCTCGAAGCAATTGTTGTCCTTTTAGACTACTCATCGGCATTCAACACCATCAACCACAAAGTTGCCTTGGAGAGGCTCAAGCATTCTTATGGTATAGATGATCTGCCTCTCCAGCTACTCAGCTCTTACTTTGAAGGATGGACTGAATTTGTAAAGGTGAATGACTCCTTCTCAAGACCATCTCCACTATCGTCTGGAGTACCACAAGGTTCAGTCATGGGACCGCTGGAATTCATCCTCTACACTGGCCCTCTGGGTGGCATCATCAGGGCACATCAAGATGTTCACCACGCAGTATATGCTGACGACACACAGCTTTACGTCATACTCAAGCAGAGTGAGCACACTGCGTCTATGAAGCGGCTATCAGACTGTGTTACTCATCTAAGACTGAAGTACTCCATGTCACCTCACAGTTCCGAACAGCACAACCTATTGCACACAACTCTGTTGTCCACGACAACATCACCCCATCAAAGACGGTTAGAGATCTTGGAGTCACCCTTGACCACCAATTAACCCTACAACAACACATCAAGAAAACATGTCGCTCCGCTGCCTTTGGAATCCACAAGATCGGAAAGCTTAGACGCTACTTGGACCAAAGTACCACTGAACGACTGGTTCATGCTTTCACTACATCTCACCTCAATTACTGCAACAGTCTCTACCTCAACCTTCCTCAATCCCACATTGCTCCCCTCCAACGTATACAGAATTTAGCAGCTTGTCTAGTTTCTCGCACAAAGAAATCAGACCACATCACTCCTGTTCTGCGCTCCTTACACTGGCTCCCTGTGTCTCATAGGATCCAATTTAAAGTTCTCACTCTTGCCTACAAAGTTAAACATGGTCTAGCCCCTAACTACATCTCAGAATTACTTATTCCCAAATAGCAACCTACAACTCGTGTTCTCCGATCATCATCTACCGCCAGTCTACCCGCAGGTCGATCACTAACTTCCTTTGTGATTTATCTGAGAGTATGCATCGTTTTTTGTGCGTGACCTCTGTGTGAATATTTTAATAGTCAAAAGGGCTTCTGGAATTCGGTCATTTTCAGCTTTTTCGGAAAAGTCTCAACCAAAATAATATACCAGTAATATGAAACGAAGAGCATCTGTCGTTATGCGCCAAGGTAGGAGGAGGATGCAATACCACAAAGTAGCCACAGCAGAATACCAATTAGAATGCTTATCCAAGGACTTTTATTATAGACGGAGAAGATCGCAACAACAAAGATGGCGATGTAAACAAAGACAAACCCCTCGCAAGAGGGCGCTATAACAACTACTGGCGCGACTACTTTTCTTTCGCTTAAACAAATGAAAGAGGGGAATGAAATCCCTTAAACAGAGAACACTACATGATAAAAAGTCAACAGTTAAAAATGTCTGAGGTCCACTGAAACAATGGACGGATATCAAGCCACAAACAGGATACGAGGAACGCAACCGCAAAAGGGAACATAGAGCCGTCATAGGGATGGACTACCCTCTGGCCCTGGGGATTATTCTGCCCCATATAAACATACAACAAAACGAGCCAAAACACAATCCAACAGGAGAACGAGGTGATTAGTCCGTAACATAGTCATCAAGGTACTTGGGAGGACGAAGCAAGCGCGAAGAGCGTCGTGGTCCAAGGGAGGGTGTGTCCTGTGAAACAACTACTGGCGGTGGTTGGGGCGATCCAAGATGGGCCTCAGGTGGATAAGGCACAGACCAGGGTTCCTCAAGAGCGGTCGGAGCAGGTGTTGAAAGCTTGCTGGGAATGTCCGGAGGATCGGGAGGACTAGGTGTTGGGACGGGGTCATGGTCCTCAGTGTCATCCTCGGTGTCTGGGCTGCAGGATGGGGGAGAGACAACGTGGGACGAAGCGGGCACCTTATAGCACTCCGAGCGGTTCACGCGATAAGAAGTACTCCTGAGTTGGTTGCCCACAAACTTCCGAACGTTACACCAAACGCCTTCGATGGAGACAACTAGGTAGCGATTGCGACTGCGTGTCTTGTTGCGGTCAGCATGGAGGTACACAAGGTCGCCGATCTCGACAGCAGTTTCGAGGGGGGGCATCTTACCAGGGGCCTTAGCATGTTCACTATGAGGGTGATTGGCTGTGCGAAGACGCTGTTGCTCCAAAATAAGATGTTGATTGGATCGGAGAAGGGTATTTGGTGGTTAGTGAACTGGTCACGCTGGTACCACATTTCACGGGCTGAGAGTCCACGGGAACGAATGCGTGAATTGAGGCATGAGGTAGCAACAGAAAGGGTCACAGGAGAGATGGCACCACCCATGGGGTCCTGACGGAGCAACTCATCGATAAGTTCACGGACAGCCTTTTCCGCCACAGGGTTTTTGTTGAGGTTTTTCACCCGCCCAAGTTCGATGGACAGCCTGTGACGTCGGAGGAGCTCGTCATTGACGAGTGATTTGAAGCCAGGCGCTGGATCAGTGCGAATAACTGCCATGGGGCCATCGAGCGGCCTAAGGCCTATGCAGAGACAAATCAGTGCATCCCGCAGAGTGTTGCGGCGCTCATCTTCGATAAGGCAAGATGTGGTGAATGAAGTGGCAGTTTCCCGGAGCACGAGGATGAGCTGGCGATTAGGGACCATGGATAAACTAAGAACGCGGCCGCCCGCGGTCAGACTCGTTCTAGAACGAGTCCGTCCCAAAATTGTCACGCGCCCGTCCCAAGATGGATTAAGCGCTTCACTGATTTTTAAGGTCCCTCATTATCGAACTCTATTGTTGGTGCCTTTTGTTGTTCAGATTACATGGACAAGGCAGCTCCCAAGTAAGCCACGAAGGGGTGAAGGATTAGTGTTTGCGGTCTAGCTCAGGTATACACCAGACAATGGGTTGGAGATGTCCATGTACAGCCAACCCTCGAGTTTACCAAAGCCAATACAATAATATGCTACTGCCATAACAAGTTGAAGTGGTGACTATTATTCTTAAATTTGAAATCATCGCCAACTTATTTTGTATCTACATCTAATTATTACATTAGGACCCGTGTTTACAGAGATGATTACACTTACACGATGTGTTCATAAAGGTACCGCGAAATCATGCTGACCGGCTCGCAATCACACAAAACACAACGCAAAATTACATCGTAGTACACAAACACACTATATCCAGCGACACACTCACACACAGTGTTTTCAATATACCGGCCTAGTAGTCTTGGTACTTTGCGTGCAACAAACTATAATGCAAGAAACATTGAACGCTAGAGGGCTATCCTAAACAATGTGATAGCGGGAGAGCCGCCCTCCGTTGGAAAAATTGCGCAACAGCTTACGAAATTAGTTACAACCGCCTTGAGATTAAGACTTTCGGGAGAATCTGGTGTCCGAAAATTGCAATACTAACCAGCGTACAACATTGGCGCCGTTGCTGGTAGCTTGGGCATGTCAACAACGTGGTGAATTTTCAGCAGTTCCTTGGGAATATTTAGCGTGTTTAAGAAAAACTACATAACGTGTTGGCTTCATTGTTCAAACATGAAACATTTTGGATACCTTTGATGTACAAAAAAAGGTATAGTTTTACTGTTTTGAATGTAAAATGTTTTCCCTTTTGGTTTTGTTTTATTCTGTTGTATTTTGGGGGATTATTTTGCATGGCGGTCGTGCAAAGACGCAATATTTTTTATTTTTTAATCTGCGGTTGTGTTTTGACTTATTGCGTGAAAAGGGCTAGGATTAATCTTTTTGTAACTTGAAAAAAACTAGTCAAAATATAAACTAGACCGGAGACACAGTTATTATAATTTACATGGATCTTTGGTTGTTGTTTATTTATTGAAACGACAGTTTAAGTAAATTGCAATGGAAACAACTTGGGTTTATATCTACCCAGATAAGCCGATTATAACTACACAGTGGTTTTCGGCCTCACCATTGTTCCTTTGTTATACAGTGGGTCTTCCTCAAGACCCGGTGGTTGAGAAGAACGCGTTCCACTCCGTAAATTTTCTTTTGTTCAATTTGTCACGCGAAGGAACGCGTCGCGACGCGGTCGTTCCCGTGACATAGTTTATCCATGGTCCCTTACGCTTAACTACATCGGCAGCGAAGGAGAACCCAAGAGCATCTGGGGGGTCGGACGAAGACTGGAGGTGGATTGTAGATGGGACAGTGCGAAGTGCAGCGCACTGGTGGCATCCGGTTGTAACTGTGTCAATCGACTTGTCCATGTCGAGAGCAAAGAAGTAACGATGAACGATTGACTTGAGCTGGTGGCTAGATGGATGGTCGAGTTGAATGTGCTGCGCTGTGAGTAGGCCATCTAAAATTTGACGAGGCACAACGATGCATTCACGAGTTGGAGCGAGTGGAACATCGCGACGAACGACGATCAGACCGTCCTTGGCCAGGGATGCAACCTGAAGATAGCGCTTGACATCTTTAGCATTAGTGACCTTTTTTGGGGGGCGTGTCCCCTGCTTGGTACCGGCTGACAGTAGAGAGGAATGTGGAGACGCGGGGACTCGAGGAAAACTCACCGCGGCATAACTTCTCGTAAGCCTGTACACAAGGTTTGCTGTCGGTGAGGATGGCAGCATTGCGAGTCGACTGGATGAGATAAGGGCTGAAGTGCTTGGTCGATGCAGCAATGGAAAGGGCTTCAACTTCACAGGGCAGCCACGTGGGTTGGCGGCCGCGGAGTTTGGCGCTGAAGAAACCAGCGAGGCACAGCTTGTTTTGGCGGGTAACGTACAGAGTGGCGCCAATGCCATGGTTCTTAACTGCACCGTCAGTAACAATCCATAACTGGTCAGTAGGGCGAGGAAGCGTGATTGTGCGAGACGCCGACAGAGCTGACTGTGCATTCTTGAAAGCAGAACGAGATTCGTTGGACCACACAATAGAATCGGAGGACTGGCGTCCTGCTATGACAGTATCCAATGGGGAAAGGATTGAGGCACAGTTTGGGAGCACCCGCGCGAGTACTTTGTAGGCACCGATGAAGGAACGCAGTGCGGATACTCTCTCCGGGATTGCGCATGTTGATAGGGTGGCGATACGGTGAGGGCTGGCATGAAGGGTGCCTGAAGACCAGATCCATCCGAGGATAGTGGTGGTGGTCGGACAAATCACTGTCTTTTTAGCAGACAATCGTAGGCCATTGGTATAAAGGATATGAAGCACACGCCTCCAGTTGGTGAGAAGACTGTCTAGTGTGTTTCCGCCACAATAGAGGTCATCAGCAATTTTGGCGACAACACCGTCCTTGAGAAGATCACCGAGTACGCGGCACATGAGCTCTTCAAGGGCTGTCTCGGAGCCTGGCATGCCCATGGCTGATCTGGTGTAGACACGGATGCCGCGGAAGGGAGTGGCGACTCCGCAATACTTCATGGAGGCTTTTGAAAGGGGGATCTGATAGAAGGCATTGGTGAGGTCTGTGGCAATGATGTACTTCCACTGTGCAATCAGGCGTAAGGTGGAATTGACGTCAGGCATGAGAGACGGCTGTGGCTTACTATAACGGCCAACGTCAGCAAAGGCCGTGACCAATCGAAAACCGCCATTGGACTTCTTGACGAGGAATGAAGGGTTGAGGTATTCCACAGAGATGCCGATGTCCTCGGGGCGAGCAAAGACACCTTTTTTTTCAAGCTCGTCGAACTTCTGCTGTAGCTCCAACAATTTATCACGTGCATACTGGGGCAGGCGGCCTTTGCGCTGTGGAGGTTGCACGGGACCCATGTTGACGACGGCCTCGAAGGGGCCGGAGGCACCATTGTACCCTTTGTATTCAGTATCAAAGACTTCATCAAATTCAGCCATAAGAGATGAGAACAGTGCTCTGGTGTCATCAGGCAAATTGTGGTCGGGGTCCAAGCTGGCGGAGTGTGAATGGAGTTGAGCGATGGCAGGGCGGGCCTTCGGAGTGACGTGAGAGGGCACACTTTGTTGTACTACATCGGGTGACGGGGAAGGGGTGAAGACGGGGCAAACTTGGCAGAAGTGCTCATTGCGTTTGAGAACTTGCGGTTCTGTTGACGAGTTGAGGATGCGGATTCTTCCAGCGACAGAAGTGAAGATGTCGGGGGGAGGCCACAGCCGCGATGACTGATCGGGTCTTGCCCTGGCTGTGTCCGTGCGAGGCTCAAGAGCAAAAAGTTCATCATTTGATATGTCTTTTGGTAGGGTTAGCTCAATGAACTCCCCCGGCCAAACCGTGGTGGAAGAGGTGGGTGCACGCAAAACGTGTGCACGTCGTACGGCATTGCTTGTCGAGGGCCCCTTGGGCGAGCCATATGTTATTGCGGATCCATCGCCAAGGGTGATGAGACGTTTGGCAGGGCGGATTGCGATATCATTCACAGACATGAATGGCGTGCCGGCAAGGATGTCAACATCAAGGTTATCAACAACCAAGCCCTCGAACATGAAGGTATGGTTGTCGCGAGTGAGTCTGAGTCGAGTTTCACCAGTGATGGTGAGTGGTGAAGAACCATCAGCCTGGTGAGCAGATTGGGAGCTCTCGGTAATATGGGCACCCAGGCGCTTTGCTGTGGATGCACGAATCATATTGCCCGTGGCGCCGCTATCAATGGTGACACGGGTGGTATGATGGCCATAAAACATGTCCATGTAGGGGGATTGGTTGATCTGCACTCGGAATGACGCAGGGGCCTCAACATGGGGAGATGGGATCGAGGTGCATGAATCCCCATCATGATCCGACTCAATATCTGTGGGCTGGTCATCAAATATGTCCGCAACTTGTCGGGCTCTCACGATGTACTTACGGTCATGTTCTGGTAAGTATGTGCATTCGCTGAGGAAGTGGCGGGTGTCACTGCGACCGACTTGCTTGCAGAGAGGGCATGTCTTCTGGGGACGTGCAGGACGGGGCTTTGAGTTGGGGGGGGGGGGAACCGGCCGCTGGGGGCAGAGGTAAAAGAAGCAGTACGAGGTGTGTTCAGTGGGCGAGTGGTGAAGGCTCGCATGGCCTTAGCATCGTCACTGTTATGCACTTCATCTAGCAGTGAGTCCAAGGCCTGGGAAATTTCCGGTTTGATTGAAGCTAGGGTGCGTGACCGTAATTCCGTCCCGTACCGTTGTTTGACAAATTTTGGTAAGTTGGTGTGGATAAGGCGGAGCCAAGTGAGGACAACAAAATTCTCAAGGGAAGGGGAGAGCTCCTCATCTTCAGTGACTTCTTCCCCATGGTGGGAGATTCCTCCATTGCACTGGAGCAAATTATCCTCAACAAATGCCATGAGGCGCTGGTATAAGTCCTCTGGGCGTTCATCCGGTTGGAGGTGGATGTCAGCAAAATCGAGTAAGTGTGCGCCAGTAGACTGGAAGCCATAATGGAGGCGAATCACTTGCCAGATATTACAGATTGATGTGGACGATTTGATAATGGTGTTACGTGAGATAACAGGGCAATAATTTGCAATCTGGCCCAGCATAAGCTCAAGCATGTTGACTTTCTGTTGAGCTGTTTTACGTTGGGGCAAGGGGATGTCATCGGCATCATCAGTGAATCCACGGAGGGGAGAAGTTTTGGCCTTTTTCTCCCACTGTGAGCCATCGAGTAGAAACGGAGCAAAATTCTGGTCGAGGGAGAGAGTGTAGTGCAAATTCTGACGCCAATTTTCGAAAGAGTTCACAGTTTCAATTTTATTCAAGCACCACTGTTTTGGTGCCCGATGTGTGGTAGCCATAGTAAGTAAGGCGGTGAGAATAATGGCTAAAAGGCAAAGCAAAATGTATGGTACGATCAGTCAAATGTATCTTGACTGCACTGCCGCTCACCTGTATAGTGAACTGAAAGACCACGTTGTGACGAACCGGAGATCCGTTGCGTTGGAACGGCGTCGAGAAAACTGCACTTTCTTTCACCTTTATGGAAGCGAGGGACGTTTCAGAACGCTGCCACCACGCCAAGGTAGGAGGAGGATGCAATACCACAAAGTAGCCACAGCAGAATACCAATTAGAATGCTTATCCAAGGACTTTTATTATAGACGGAGAAGATCGCAACAACAAAGATGGCGATGTAAACAAAGACAAACCCCTCGCAAGAGGGCGCTATAACAACTACTGGCGATGTATAAAAAAAATCGGCGCAACTCAAATTTTAAAAAGAGAAATTTGTACGAAAAAAAAATGGCTTCAAAAACAGAGAAAACAAGTCACAAAAACACGGCAAATTTTCCCGTTATGAATGTCGGCAACAGTCCCCAAATAGTATGTATGGATAGATTATTTCATATTCTACCTGGAAATGTTATTATTTATATGTCTATAAGTGATGAAAGGTAGTTCAGCGAGCATTTTCTTAAAGCCATTATACACTTTCGGAACAGAAAAAAAAATAATAGTTCACAGATTTACAAATAACTTACAGGGTTAACAGAAGGTAATGGTGAAAGACTTCTCTTGAAATATTATTCCATGAAATACTTTTCTTTTTGAGAAAACATTAAGACAATTATCAATTCTCGATATCGAGAATTACAGATTTATTTTAAACACATGTCACGACACAGCGAAACGTGCGGAAACAAGGGTGGGTTTTCCCATTATTTTCTCCTGATGACTCCGATGACCGATTGAGCCTAAATTTTCACAGGTTTGTTATTTTATATACAAGTTGTGATACACGAAGTGTGGGTCTTTGGACAATACTGTTTACCGAAAGTGTCCAATGGCTTTAAAACTCCAAGTAATTGCCTTTACTTACTACATGTAGTCCCACCATTTACTTATCCAAGTCAAGTAAAAAGTTAGTCAAGTGAAAGATTATTTATAGAGATTTGAGCAAATGCTCATGCCTGATCTACTACTTATCGGTCTTCTTGCTAATGCTGGACCTTTAACTTGATAAGTAATTGCTAGTTTTTATTTTTACGGCCCAGTGTGTTACCAGAATTACATGTACTTCAGCATAATCCAAAGGGCCATATTGAGAGACGTAGTCTTCAACTGCAATTCGGTCCAGTCCTGCAGCTTTGTTGTTAGACAAATCATTGATTGCTCTTTCTACTTTGTCTAGGGATGATACATGTAGATCAGCAAGCTCTTGTCAAAAGGTACGCTTGTGTATTGCTGCCAGAATAGAGTGATCTTGTGTTAAGCAGCTGCAAGTATCGCTTTTTGGATATACATGTAGTGGTGGGATTGCTGAGATGGGCAGCGTTTGCTTCTGGTATTGTGGCCGAGCGTATACATGTAACTGCACCAAACTCAAGCTCTTGTGCTTCTGTTTGGCAAAGTGTGGGTTTGAATCTTGGTTGCGACCACCTAGGGGTAAATGGGTACTACATGTATGAGGCCAGAGATTGTTCTTGTGATTGATTAAGCCGAGTAGCTCATATTAATGTTGCACAGGCTGTATACGCCCCAGGGAGCTGAGATGGTTTAAGGAATAAATTAAGGCCAAGTGACCAGGGGTATTAATGTTGGAAGCGCTTTGAGATGCCTTTCAGGTGTGAAAAACGCTTTTAAAAAAAATGGTTATTATTGGCGACCTGCAGAGCAGTGCGAGCCTATGTCTGTCCGGTCGTCCGCATTCAGTTTAAGTCTTTGAGGTGAGATGTTTTTGTTATGTACAAACAAGCCCAGGTGAGATTGTTGTGTGATGCCAGTCATTTTTGGTAACTTTTAGCTATTCTTTCAAATTCTATGTTTTTTTTTAAAGACCAAACAAAATGCTCCCCACCAACCTCCTACATTTGAAACATCATGCAGTCCGTGCACACCGTGTGAGATAATTAGCATTTTTCCAGATTTCATTGGCAGTCCCACGGCGCACTCGGACCCTTCGAGATTTCGCGTTACAGCGCGAGAACTCGGAGACGATGTGCCAAACTGGCTAAAGGTCCCAGCAAGACGGCAGTGTTGGGTCAAACATGGAGTGGTAAGTTTCTTGAACATTTTCTTCGTAAAATAAACACATTTTTACCAGTTTTTAGAGATTAATTACACGTGAATCTTCGTCTGAAATGTGGTTAAAGTTTCACACTTTTTGTTGATAGGCTCTACACTTAGGGTGCCCCCGACTTTTTCGAGCACGAAACAAACGGAGTCCATATTCTGATAGACGAAGGATCGTTCTTTCATTTGGTACCACATACACTTCTGCAGGTTTAGCCGTCATTGTTTTTTTCAGTGCCAAAAATCATTATTTGCTTACATGACGTCATCATCAAAAGTCGGGGGGGGGGAAGGCCTTGTGTTTTTACTTGTTCTTACGACACCACTTACTTTGTCATGTTTGTTGATGATCTTTGTGACAAAAAATTATGAAATGATGTCATGAAATTGAAAAATATTAAAAACGGTACTTTTTTAAAAGCAACATGAACAACTACAAAACATTGTGGTTTTAATTATTGGTGAAACATGATAAACATGGATTCATTATTATGGGTTTTCTTTGCACTGCCGGTACATTGATGATGACTTCCTTGTCTTCAGGTCATGCTTGGGTGTTTGTTGATACTTTGTGAATTGTTGCTTTCATATTGTTATTAATAAGACTAGTCTATTTTTGTATGACTAGCCTGACAACATGACAATGCAAAACCTAAGAATATTTTTGGTTAATTAACTTAATATGAAATATATGAAATTAAAAAATGAGTTCAAATTTTTATCAATCCATTAATTTTGTGTTGACATTCATATTACGTGGGTATTTTCATCATCGTAATATTTGAGACGGTCTTATTTACGTTAGGATTTTGTAAAACATGTCGTGATATAAATTTCACACAGACGAATTTGAACTATTTCAGTGGGGCATATGTAGTCCACATCAGTCCTCTGTCTGTATATCTTAAAAGTGTTAGTCTGTTTTGGAAGCTGTACTCTTGCCTTTAATGTCAGCGGCCTTTGTCTTTCTCTATGGTAATAGTAGTGGTGAATAAGTGGAAAGACTTTAAGACCATGCAGCAATAAACTAGTTTATTGCTCCATGGTAAGACATGGGGTGAGGAAAAAGAACAACATGATCACTAAAAGACTGGTGTTAGCAGTCAACAAGGGCAGTCAAGCATAAAAAAGGGTGGTGGAAGAGTATAGTGTACATTTTATAAACAGGATGGTCCCTATTCAGCCTTTTATCAATAGAGTGTCAGGATTATCTTTTGTTCTGCTGTTTACCAGTCCACCCTAGTTTAGAATAACCTTCCTCAAGCCACCAACATGGTGAGAAATAAGGGAGATTTATTTTTATAGAGCTATTCATCCACCTTTTTTTTCTCGCAACTTTGTTTTGTATAGGATGCTCTGTTTATTATTAATAACTTCCGTAAATTGGGCATAATTTTTAAATCTTTGTATTTATAACTTTCCATTACAGGCCCAGCTCTCTGGAGGACCTGCCATGGTTTAAAGTCGAGATAGTTGGAGACTCCATCACCAGATATCTGTCACATATTATGAACAGTGTTTGGTTTAGACCAAATGTGTCAACTATACCCGGTGGCAGAATTTTGTGTATAAGAGACACGATTAAACATTTATCTTCAACACCACCACATGTGGTAGTTCTGCACGTGGGAACAAATGATCTCTGGGATGAATTTTTGGACCCATTCATTCATAAGTTTGACTATCTTCTTAAATCTACCCGTGAAAGATACCCAGTTGCAAAGATCAGTTAGTGGACTTTTGCCACGACATGATAGTGATGCTGTGAATGGTAAAGTTACAATGTACAACGTTCACCTTGCAAAACTTTGCAAACATTTCAGAGATTGTAAGTTTGTGGATGTTGGCGAGAATGTCAGTAGGCGAGAATTTTTCGCTAGAGATGGCCTTCATTTAAATTTTACAAGGAAATGAGCGATTTGCCTGTGTCCTACAGTCGGCTGTTGAATCTATGATTGTCTGGGTCATTCCAGGGGCTCCTGGGAAGCGATTCATCTCTCCAGAACTTTTGCAGTTAACTGTAAAAAAAAACCTCAGGAAGTCAACTGTCAATTCGTCAAGTTCTCTCAAACCGCCAGAACCAGCATCACCATCACCATCCCTCTCGAAACCAGTGAGAACTTCGCCTCCCAAACCGCCAGAACCAGCATCACCATCACCGTCCCTCTCGAAACAAGTGAGAACTTCGCCAGTGAGAACTTCGCCTCCCAAACCGCCAGAAACAGCATCACCATCACCATCCCTCTCGAAACCAGTGAGAACTTCGCCTCCCAAACCAGCATCTTCAACAGCACTGCGACAAGCCACACCATTGTTTCCCAAACCAGCTAAACGCTCAAAGCGAAGAACAATTACAGTCCTGGATGATGGGTTTTTGCAGGTTGGGTCGAAACTTCCAGCACTGCGTCCCAACAGCCGCAGCCATTGCCACTTCCCCTTCATGTTTCTTCTGCCCTGCTGAAAAATGTCCATTGCAAAGTTGTCTCAAGCATCCGGTCGCCTCAACCAGCTACACAATACGCGACAAGAAAGCAAGAAGGCAAGAAGAAGAGGCGTCAGCAGCAGCGGACCAAAAAGAAGAGGCAGCGAAGAAATGGAAGATTCAGCTTCTGCAATTGGTTGTTGCAGCAGGGGTAAATACAGGACCAGGGGGATCCAAACGTAAAAAGTTGGCTCCTCCTTGTGGAAAACAACGATGTGGGCCTTGTGCACGGTGTGGAAGGCAAAGCCTTACATACTTTCATTTACAAATTACATGTATGCACAATAAAAAAATCAAAATGTGGTTTCAATTCAACACATCAATTTCAGATGCTGATTGCATTTGTAAAGCTTGTAAAACCTTGGTCTCTAAAAAACCCAAAAACACCCCCCAAAAACGAGGAAAAAACAGAGGTCATGTGTGAACTGAATAATTATGATAAGTGCTCTACACTTTTTTCTCACAGTATGAAGTGCAATACACAAGATTTTGCTTCTTGTTTTACTGTTGAGTGCAATATGGATAGTCCACACACATTTTCACTATGCAAGTATCATTACAACTTACTTTGGAAACAAAGATTTGAAAATAAATGTGCTGCTTGTCATGTGACAATACAACAGTCGAGCAACAAGGATCTATGTAATTCTTTAGGTGTAGGACAACCCGCTGCATCTGAAATTTTACTTAGAATATTTGGAGAAAGAAATTTAGCACTCGATGGTGTTTCACATGTTACACCCTTGTTTCTGGAGAGGTATCTTCAACATTGTCTTTAGAAGAATTGAGAAAATCTATCAATGAATGCTCTTCTACAGATGTACATGTAACAAAAGAAGATCAAATCATTGAACAATGCTTTTTAAAAGTGTATGATCATATCATTAATGCATCTTTTGATAGTATTGCAGTGCTTTTAATTGACGGGTATGATTTATTTACTGAAAATATTAACATGTCTCTTGAAAAACATAAAGAATGCAATTTTGATTTAGACTACTGCTTACGTACAGCCCGATGACTTTTAACATCAATCATGGGTAAATGTGGTCAACTGCTTACAGTTCATCGATTGGATGCACGGCGGTCAAGCACACTCCTTATGTATACACATTTAGATTTAAAGAAGGCTTTACATCAAGCACTTGCTAAAACCCGTTTGCTCAGATCTACAAAAGACAAAGAATCAGCTTCAACTCCATTCACTTCCACTGATGCTGGTTCTAACTTTAACCTGTCATTGCAGCACGTCATTCCAGAAATGTCAGACAGACAGAAAGCCAATATCGAAGCCAATATCTGAATACTACAAACAAAATCCTATGGCTGTTGTTCATTTTAAGTATGATTAATTGCTTGAATTGATAGACCCTGCAATATTTAATTTCATATGTTCTATTACTATGAATGATAAAGAGCAAAGGCGTGCAAGCATTTCAGATTTGTTGACAAGTTCGATTTCTTCAGCAGTTAGTGACCATGATAAGCGTCAGCGATACAGACGTTTAAATATTATTTTGATATTGCATTTCATTCTGAATGAGAGCAATAATTATCCATTCCATATTTTAACTGCTAACTGCATCCGACGCTTATCAAATTCAACCAAACTTAGTCAGATCTTTAACCAGGCTGGCCTATGTGTTTCCAGAGACACATTGGATAGGTTTCTTGAAGAAGCCAAGGAAAGTAAATCTGTCCAAAACAAACTGTCCATTTTACACCCATCTGCATTCACAATACTTTCTGTTGATAATGTAGATGTTCTTGCATCCTATGCAGCTGTCACCTCCAAAGGTTTGGCAAGAAGTTGGCATGGGACATCTATAATGGCTCAACAAACAAAGCCGTCAGAAATGTTGTCTCGTTTTGACAAACTCTCTGGTAACACATCAGACTTTTCTGTCATTGATATATTTGGGGATGGAGCTTGTTTCTTTCGCTGTCTTGCAGTATATGGTGACATGCAATTGTTAAGATGTACAGGTACTAGAAATTCAGTTGGACTTCCAGTTGAACAAAAATATCATGATCGAGAAAATTTCACAACATCTTTAATTAGACAAGCGAGTGTGTGACACTTTAGAATCTAAGGGTATTTTTGAATTGTTACCGGATGCTGAAAGGCAACATCTTCTTGAAATAGATAACAAGGACTCCTATTTAGATTTCACTGCTCGTATTGAAGACAATAGAAAAGCAGGTACTTATGCAGGTCATCTTGAGATTTGTGCAGCATCTTATGCCACAAAAACTGCAATTAAACTACATCAAAAAATTGGCGATGAGTTTAAAAAAATTGCAAATTATCCAGTCGATAAATCCAAGCTACCGAATGACTATCACATATGTATCTTGTATACGCCAGGTTTAGTTTCTCTTTGTGGGCATTACAATCTTCTGCTTAATGACTGTTGTAGGCTTAAAGATATTGTGACTCTTATCACTGATGAGGCAATATCATCGGGCAATATTTTTGCTGACTGGCGATTTCCCAATTCTAAAAATGTGGGTACGCAGTTAAGTCTTCTGCATTATTTCAGCAGTGGTAGTGTAATTCTCTCAGACTTTTTGCCTGATGTACATGAACCGGGTGAAAGTAGTGCAGAAGCTCAAGCACATGAAACAACTGATGCAAACACACGTGTAAAACAAGTTACACATTTGCCAGACCCAGTACCAAAAACACACAAGCCAAGTGTTAGGAGAAAAACTAATGAAGAGTTTTCAGAAATGGAAATTCCTCAACCTTCTGATCTTGAGGCTCCTTTCTATAAGACTTTCATTTTCCAACAGTTATCCTTTGATATATTTAGCCCTTCAAACTCTGAAAAAGAGGCAACTATAGGCTTGGAAAAGCAACTTTTCAAGTACATAATGGAACGTTACCCAAGCATCACTGAGATGTCACAGCAAAGTATACCAGGCCTTAAATGTCATTTGTCATTGTACGGCAATCCAAACTGTGAGCAGTCAAAGTTCAGCTATTTGTATGTTTTAAATGAGAAGGCAGACTCTGCTATTTGTATGTTTTAAATGAGAAGGCAGACTCTGCCGATACATTGAACAAAATGCTTGGATTGCTGTACAAGTCATTTGAAGTAGGCAAGAAGGTAAATCATTTAGTAATTGCTGGTGACGGTGCCACTGTTAAGATATTAACTGATATCAAATATGAGTATGGCAGTTCTCTTGGTTGGGTAATACCGTATCTTGGAGACTGGCATCTTTTGAACAATTTTCAAGAGGTACTAATGAAAATTTACTGGGATGCTGGCCTTAAGGATATGGCCAAGATCACACATAAGCAGGGCACACTGTTGCGGCTCCAAACTTGTGGCAGCTTTAAAATGACGCACAAATTTTTCATGCAAGTGTATGAGGCTCTATACGCTTGTCAGTTTCATTCCTTCCTTCAATACAGAATAGAACATCCAAACTCAGATTTGTTTCCAGAATCAAATGACACTATTTTGTCTTCTTTGCATCACCTTCTGTCCTTATCACTTGGTAGCAATGGATTTCAAAGTTTTGTTGAAAGCGAAAAACAAGCTGAAATTCCTTTGTTTTCACAAAGGGATGGAATCGTGACCGACTGGCCCAAAGCACCAAATTTGGTAGGTACCTTCTATAGGCCCCAGAAATCAATTTTTGGAAGGTACCTAATTTGCATAATTTCAAAATGGCTGTAAAATCCTATATTTAAGCACTAATTTCGGTACATTTTTATCATTTGAAAGCAAAGGTCATTTTGAAATATTTTCTTTGGTGGTTTTGTTTACATATCCTGCACTTACACAACATTAATGAACTGATGATGTGCGTAAGTAATTAAGTGTAGTCAAAAATCCAAGATGGCCACTATATTAATAAATTAAGTATCCTGGTTCGAAGTATGCACAACAGTTAGTTTTGGTTGTTACTACCGTCTGAACTTTTAAAACAGTCCCATGTGGGGAAAATTGGTTTAAACTGACAATATCTTCAAAGATCGTGGCAGCTTCCGCTGCACTTGTAAAGCGCTGTGCAAGAAAGCCCAGCTTTGCGGCATCTGCAGATTCTGAAGCACTGCGGCAGTGTTTGGCATCCGCACTCAACAGCTCTCTGCAGACACTGGCTGCCTCTGGATGAGTGACCAAACAGGCTTCCAGTCAGATGCAACCTTTGTCCAACCATATCCCTCGGGCAGTGGAGCACGCTGTTCAGACTTCAAGCTTGTTGTCCAGATGCTCGCCTTTCCAGGAGGAAACTTTGTGTTCGATACCTTCTCAGTTAGTAGTTGAAATAGCTCTTGTTTATTGGTGGGATCCTGCAGAAAGTTTAGGAAGTTTGTTGGTAGTTTAGTGTTCCCTGCAACCTTCTTCCTTATACCTTTTCCTCCTCATAGATTGCTTCAAACATACCTCTCTTGTATGTATTCCACACTATGTCTACTCGGTTGCTGTTCCTCAATTGTTGTTGGATCCAATGGAGAAATAACTTTTCACCAGATTCATTGAATGTACATAGTTTGATTTGCAGGAAATGCGCAGATGATAGCAGCATCGTCAAAACATTGGCATGGCAGTATGACGGAGGGTCTGGCTGATCCGTTGTCAGAATTTCTACCAGATCAGGTATTTTTGTCGGCAGGCGAAGCGCTCCATACACCGAGAGAGAAAATGGCCAAGGAGGATTTTCATTGGCGAAGAATTCTGTTAAGTCTCAATCACGGTACTGACTTAATTGCTAAGAAGAGCTGGCTGAAAAGATTGCAATCAGTTTTTTTTAATTGATCGATGCTGCTTAGCACTTGTGTTTGGTTTTGATTTCAGACGCTTCCAAATGGCCAACGAGTTTCTTTTGATGGGCTTATGAATGCTGGTGCTTCGGTCTAAAATCACATCCTTAACATGCTTCTGGTACTGGGAAATGCCAAGGGCTTCGATTGTGCGGACTGTGGAAACAACATCTTTTATTAGCACAATTTCAAGTGTTGTGAAGGATCTTCAATGAAAGGGTTACCTATTTCTGAGATTGTTTCAGTGAGGCTCTTCACTTGTTTCCTGAAGACCTCCTGCATAATCATCCCCTGTTCATGCTGCTTGCAAATGTTGACGTTTTCTCCATCCATGAACTGGTCCTCAAATTCCTTCAGCAGTCTTGCTAGCTGTGGACCTGAAACCATCCATATTCTGGAGGCAGCTGGGTTTTCGGTAAGTCCTACCACGCCACCAGACCCTTTACCAACGTTGTTTTGTTCATGACCATGGTCAAGAGGCATGCAAGAGAACTTGTGTTGAGTCTTTTGAAGAACCCACATTTGTTTGACCTCTTCTTTGATATTTTGTGGTAGAGGCTTTATGTCTCGGATGTGAATGGGGATCCAGCGAGCGTAGGTGTGATCCAGAACAAAGAACCAAGACACCAATGCCTCCAAAGCCACCACAAAGAGATCAAAATCTCGGATACGATGAGCACGGATGAAAATCAGCACAAGTGTTTCATATTTCAAGATGATATCCCAGTACTGACATGTACATGTAGGGCTTGCCGTAATCATCTTCTGCTTCCACGTTTCAAAAGAAATCCCACTGTTAGACTCCACCTTCAGTTGCCAAGCATCTCTCTCTCTCTCTGCAGATTTACAAGTTTTAGGGCTGTAACTTGATGACTGTGTATGGTTCTAGTGAGGTGGGCAGCTTTGAGGAAGGAGTCTGCTGTACCTGAGGAGGCCACACCAGCTTCACATAAGGCAGCGGTCCAACCAGATCATTTAAGAAAGTCTCCAATTGTGTTCCATAAAGCCATCTCTATATGGAGACCACCAACGTTACTAAAAAGTGCTTCTCTCCCAATGTCTCGGGCCAACGCCACTATGCAAACTTGGCAAGGGTAGACAGTGGTTGGTCCACAGCAATTAGCGGTGTCTGTCATGGATTGAGATATGTTGTTATCTGCCTTTGGATCTCCATCACATGCTTGTATAAAAGGGGCAAGAGGGCGTCCAGAGCAGAATGCAGACCAGGCAATGTAATCTTCTTTCTCAAGCTTGTCCTTCTTTAAGAGAAAAATAGATCTGTCTATCCAGGAGACTTCTGTAGCTCTTGCAATTTCAAATTACCATCAATGGTACTGAGAGAATTTTCTGGCACTTCAAGTTTAGAAATCTGGCAAGCCACATCTGGAACAGTTGTGTATATCCTCAGGGAGTGAATACTTCCTCCCAGCACTATGGAATGAGCTCTCTCGGCTGTTGTAGAGGAAGGGTTATGATCTATGTCATCCAAAGTCCAAACCGTGAACAGACCTTATGTTAGATTTGCAGGGCAGACAAGCTGCTTGTCAATGACACGATCGTAGCTAACACTGATGCCCAGTCTACACAGGATGTTCATTGTTATTTTGTTGCATCTCATGAGTGTATGGATACATAACCCAATGTAGAGAGGAAGAGGTGATGGCTCCCTTTCACTGGAATGCCTGCTGTTTTTTGCCTCAGAAGCTTTGTTTTTTTGCATTGAAGACGACCATCTGAGCTATGGAAAGACAAACCTGTGACTCAGTGATACCTTGGTGCTTTACATTAGGTCCATTCAGCAGCATGGCAACTAGTGTCTTAAGGCTTGCCGGAACAGAATTTTCCAGGTGGTTATTTTCAAAATTCCCGGTAAAAAGGAGGGATTCCCAATCAAATATGTATTGTCTGATGCTTTTAACAACTGATGTCGTGTCTACTGTTCCTAAACAACAGCAAATCCTTTCAACTAAATTAAATTAAATGAAAACCATTCCCTCCAAATATTTTGTGAAATTCTTTTGAAATGTTTTGAAGAAAAACTGTGACTACCATTATTTGTCATCTTCTGACAGCTAAATTTAGTTAATATCTTCATATCTTGATCAGTTTTTAATATAATTAATTTGTTTGTGTATTGTTTTGGTGCGTGGGGTATGGGTCTTGAATTACATGTATGTAACAGTGGTTACTGAAAGATAAATAAAATAATAAGCCATGTAGTATTTTGCTGCAATCGACTTTTCTGTCTTGTATGAAAGTATTTGATTTGTTTTGATATGGGAGGATAAAGTTTTTAATGGAAACAAAATCGATTGATTTGAATGTTGTTCGGAACCTATAAGTTCATAATTGACAATTAAAATTATGAGTGACGAAAGTGTTTACTGGAATTGTATTTATGGTGGCAATTCAAACCAACAGTCACTGGTTTCGAGAATCCCGAAAATCATGGCTGATTTTACCGTATTTATTTCCTTAAAAAACGTACTTGAAACCATTGACTGATTGATGTGTTTTTGTCTTGTTTCTGCTTAAAGAAAGAATAAAATATATTTCGGAAAACACTGTCCCGTTGTCGCTGCCCCAGGAATAGCATAAGCTAACCCACGCAAAACATGGTGGATGGCAGTTTTTTAACTTGCGCAATAAAATACTGACTTGCGCCATCAATATCGAGGGCGTAAGTTGCAACATTTTTGAAGCGCCACTTTAAGACGGGGCGTAACTTTCATGAAATCAGCGGAACTCTGCCATAAATTTGTGGTGCAACTTGCGCCATAAACGTTGCGCAAGTGGATTTATGCAGTTGCGTAAAGTTTCGTGAAATCGGCTGCAGTTGTGCCGATGGCAGTTTACTTGCGCAACAAAATACTGACTTGCGCCATCAATATCGAGTGCATAAGTTGCGCCATTTTTGTGGCGCAACTTTTAGGCTTGCGCTACTTATAGCTTGGCGTTACTTTCGTGAAACCGGTGGAACTCAACAATAATTTGTGCCGAAACTTATGCCATAAATGTTGAGCAAGTGGACTTACGCAGTTGCGTAAAGTTTCGTGAAATCGGCTGCAGGTCACTTGGCCCGTACTCCTTAAACCATCTCAGCTCCCTGGGGTGTATACAGCCTTGTGCAACATCAATATGCGCTACTCGGCTTAATAATAATAATATTTATTCGGGCAATCACATTTACAAGCACATATACATACATTAAAAATATTTAAGAAAACAAAGAAAAACAACAGTGGGGTGCCCAGGAGAGCATAAAAGTTAAAAAAATAACTGTCGCCAAAAGGCGTATGTCTCCTAAAACCCTAAAAATACATAAAGGCAAGAGGGGGCATATCAAAAAGCACAGAAGATAATACAAAGCACTAAACAATTTAAAAAGGCAAACAAGCAAAGACATACACAGAAAAACACACCTAAAATGATATACGTAAAAAAAGCAAGTCTATACATCAACTGGTTTAAGAGCAATACAACAAAATTCCGATGAGGGGACACAAATGAAATGACATTGTAAACAGGCAAGTAACTCTATCTAAGAGCAAAACTGCAGGGGGTGGAAAAATTTGAACAATTATAAAAATAACTAAAAAGCATAGAACATGAAACAAAACAAGGAACAAAAAAGGCAAACGAGCAAAACATGAACTTTAAAAAGCCAGTCTATACATCAAAATGGTTTTTGAGCTTAGATAAAAATTCCTGTAAGGGGGCACATATGAAATCGTTAACAAGGTCAGTAGGCAAGTTGCTCCAGCCACGAGCAAAACGGCAGGGGATGGAAAATTTAAACAAATTGGTACGGGCTGATAAATGATGAAAAACAAGTTTATCTTTGTGTCTAGCATTAACCAATATTTTGCATAAAAAGGATGACAAGGCACCTGTATGATTGTGAGCAACTAATTGTTTACATACAAAAGCAAAGAACAGATATTCTCTTTTATAACACCCCTTGCAAGTATTCTGCCTGCTCATTGGTTTAGAGCGCGTCACATGACATGTCTTAGTTTTGCTAGACGACGGCCGTGTGATAGTGCGTCGGTTTGCCATGCGCTAGTCCGAAGACTAGCACACGGCGCCGTGCGCTAGTCCGACAGACTAGCACACGGCGTGCAGTACCCGGACGTCCGTTGCGTGTACGAGGATTCTAAATTAATAGTCTGTAACCATTTCGGATTGCACGACACTACATGCAACACAGTAAGTAAAAGTGTTTGCAATCTGTATTGGCGTCGTCCGTGGATTGTAGCACTCAGGTCTGTAACTTAATAATAATAGTACAGTATTTAGAAATGTTTGGGGTGTTATAAAACAAATATTGACTGCTTTTACTCGTGCAATGGTTAAAAACTATGACTCCCTCGGTGATCCCCGGAGCGTTCTATTTTCCCTCGGCTTCGCCTCGGGAAAATAGAACGCTCCGGGGATCACCTCGGGAGTCATAGTTTTAACCATAGCACTCGAAGCAGTCAATATTTGTATACTATTACTTAGGGTGGAAAGCCCTGTTTCTATAAGCCTGCTATTGTATCATTATGGTTGTTCCTGTCTCCTTTGATGAAGCATTAGCCTTGTGGCATACCTCTGAACCTTTTCTAGTTGAGTCTCGTGTTTTACACGATAAATATGCCAAACAGGAGAACAATAATCTAAAAGAGGTAAAACAATAGACTTGTACAAAGTGAGCAGTGTTTTAGAGTTGCAGTCTCCCACAACATCGCGAATAAAACCCAAAGTTCTATAGGATCTACCTGTGACAAAATTAACATGCGCATCCCAGGAGAGATTGTTTTGAACAAGTACACCTAGTAGTTTAAGCTCAGTGACCTCTTGAATAAGCATATTATTTATGGAATATGAAGCCTGGTATGACCAGCGACGCATTCTAGAGATGGAAAGAAACTTGCATTTACCTGGATTCAAAAGGAGTAAATTTCTATTTGACCAGGCACTTATTTTGTCAAGATCTCTCTGGAGGGACAAAGAATAATTTTCTCCCTGAATTTGTCTATACAAAAAAGTGTCATCAGCATAGTGGCGAGGGGAGTTAGACAGCTGCATATGTAAGTCATTAATATAAATGTTAAAAAGCAATGGCCCTAAGACAGACCCCTGTGGTACTCAAGATGTGACATTAGACCAGCCTGATTCAGATCCGTGAAAAACTACCCTTTGTTTTTTCCCTGTGAGGAATGAATTAATCCAGCAAAGTAAGGAATCGTGGATCCCATAGGAATATCTGAGTTTGTTTACAAGAATATTATGAGAAATACAATCAAACGCTTTACTATAATCAAGAGATATAACATGCACACATGACTTGACTTGATCCAGTGTTTCAGATCACTCCGTTATTGTGTCAGCAAGGAGTGTTGCACAAGAACGGCCTGGCCTGAAACCATGCTGAAAATCATACATCAGACCATTCAATTCCAGATGGGAACGGAGATTATCAGAAACAATACTCTCAAGTAGCTTTGAAAAAACAGAGGTGAGGGCAATGGGACGATAGTTGCCAATGTCGCTCCTGTCAGCCTGTTTGTGAATAGGGACAACATTGGCAACTTTACAAGCACTAGGCACAATGCCCTGATCAAGAGAAAAATTGAAAAACTTTGTCAGAATGGGAGCGATCTCCATCACACACAATTTCAACATTTTAACAGTGACCCCATCCGGGCCTGCAGCTTTGCCAGCAGGCATTTTCTTTATTTTAACCCCATCATGAGTTGAGATTAACACAGAACCCATGTTAGGAATGTCCAATGTAGGTGAAGTAATATCGTTACCTGTACTGGGTTTGGTGAAGTGGGATGTGAACCTTTTATTGAAAGCATTGGCTTTTACAATGGGGTCAGTTGACATGAGACCATTGATTTTAAATGCCCTTACCTCAGCAACAGAACGTTTGTTTCGGATGTAAGACCAGAAACGCTTACCATTGTCCTTAAGATTCAATAAGTCATTAATATGCTTAGCTTTAGCAGATTTAACCTTATTTTTCAATCTGTTCCGAACAGAGCAATATTGACCCCACAAGTTCTCACGAAGTTCATTATTAGGTGTTCGGGCAACAGCCCGAACAACTCATTGATTTTGTTCGTTTTTTTTTTTTTTTAGGTGTTCGGGCAACAGCCCGAACAACTCTGATTTTGTTCGTTTTTTTTTTGTTTTTTTTGGTTTTTCTTATTCTTCTTCTCGTCGATTGTCCGCAAGAAAAAGCATAGTTGCGAAGCTTGCATTAAGTTAAAATTTTACACACAGGTAGACAATAACCAGTAGATGATGCAAAAGTTGTTACGTCACGATGACGTCATCAGTTGACGAGATACACGCATTGAAAGTTTATTATTTCAAAAAATTATAACTTTAGGTCAACTTGAGGGATTTTTACAATCAATACATCATCGGAAAGGGCATTAAAAACTCCGTAAACGCCTCACAGACATAACCCCATTTTGATTTTGTCTTTCGGCTCAAAAGAGAGGTTGACAATTTCAAAATTCATGTATAAAGAACTACAAAATTCCCCCATTGATTGCGCGTAAAGATTTTACGATTACATGTACATGTACTTTGTCACCACGTGTAAGCATGCGGTGCATTGCGGTCACCACGTGTAAGTATGCGGTGCATTGAGGAGCATTTAGTCACGCTCTGCACCACGTTTTGATCGTTTTAGTCTGCGTTCGAGGCGTTCTCAACATAATGTCAGTTTTCTTTAAAAGTAATTAATTAGTTTTATCTACGACCATACTGCGTTGATAACACCGGTTCTCGTCTGGTCACTGAGGTTAAGCAAAATTGGGCCCAGTCAGTATTTCGATGAGAGACCACGTGGCGACCAAAATGTGTACTGTTTATTTTTGTATTTATTTTTTTCTCCTAAAAATAGCTTCGTTTTTAGTCTGTTTTCAAGGCGTTTTCAACATACATTTCCCTTCCGGTTAGTTAGTCTTTTCCCCAGTCGTCATTATGCTTTAAGCTCCTATATCTTGAACCACAAAAGCTATTTTGACAATCTATACATCATATGAAAGGGCTTTACGTATGTAGTCTGTTTTCAAGGTGTTTACAACAAACACTTCCCTTCCGGTTAGTTAGTCCCCCAAAATTCCCCCATTGATTGCGCGTAACGATTTTACAATTACATGTACATGTTCTTTGTCACCACGTGTAAGCATGCGGTGCATTGCGGTCACCACGTGTAAGTATGCGGTGCATTGAGGAGCATAGTCACGCTCTGCACCACGTGTTGATCGTTTTACTCTGCGTTCGAGGCGTTCTCAACATAATGTCAGTTTTCTTGGTTTATCTACGACCATACTGCGTTGATAACACCGGTTCTCGTCCGGTCACTGAAGTTAATCAAAATCGGGCCCTGTCAATATTTGAATGGGAGACCACTTGGCGACCAAAATTTGTATTAATTGTTTTTGTATTAAAAAAAATTTTCCCCTTTAAATAGCTTCGTTTTAGTCTGTTTTCAAGGCGTTTTCAACAAAGATTTCCCTCCCGGTTAGTTACATGTAGTCTCTTCTCCAGTCGTCATTATGCATAAGCTCCTATATCCTCAACCACAAAAGCTATGTTGACAATCTATACATCATATGAAAGGGCTTTACGTACGTAGTCTGTTTTCAAGGTGTTTTCAACAAACATTTCCCTTTCGGTTAGTTAGTCTCTTCTCCAGTCGTCATTATGTATAAGTTCCTATGTCCTGAACCACACAAGCTAATTTGACAATCTATACATCATTTGAAAGGGCTTTACGTACGTAGTCTGTTTTCAGGGTGTTTTCAACGAACATTTCCCTTTCGGTTAGTTAGTCTCTTCTCCAGTCGTCATTATGCATAAGTTCCTATGTCCTCAACCACACAAGCTATGTTGACAATCTATACATCATATGAAAGGGCTTTACGTATGTAGTCTGTTTTCAAGGTGTTTTCAACAAACATTTCCCTTTCAGTTCGTTAGTCTCTTCTCCAGTCGTCATTATGCATAAGTTCCTATGTCCTCAACCACACAAGCTATTTTGACAATCTATACATCATATGAAAGGGCTTTACGTACGTAGTCTGTTTTCAAGGCGTTTTCAACAAACATTTCCCTTCTGGTTAGTTAGTCTCTTCTCCAGTTGCCATTATTCATCAGTTCACGTTTCCTCAAACACAAAAGCTATTTTGACAATCTATACATCATATGAAAGGGCCTCACGTATTCCACAAAAATGGGTATGTTGGTGACCTCTTGACTTTTTGACCTTTTTAAACTGGAAGAGCCTGTAAAATGCTTTGAAAGGGCAGTATTTGAAGGCTTTTAGGTTGAAATGTACACTTTTTGATGCTTTTTCCATAAAATTATTACACATCGAGAAAACTGTTTGGTTTTGATTTCTTTGTAATTTGACGTGCTATTAACAATACTTGTTTCATTTATTCAAACACTGACCCAACAATAGCCGAACACCTAGTGTTTGTTTCTACAAACACTATATCTAGTTTTTTTTTTTTTTTTTTTTGGGGGGGGGGTTTTCTTATTCCGCTTCTCGTCGATTGTCCGCAAGAAAAAGCATAGATGCGAAGCTTGCATTAAGTTGAAACTTTGCACACAGGTAGACAATAACTAGAAGATGATACAAAAGTTGTTACGTCACGATGACGTCATCAGTTGACGAGATACACAAATTCAAAGTTTATTATTTCAAAAAATCATAACTTTAGATCTACATGAGGGATTTTTACAATCAATACATCATCGGAAAGGGCATTAAAAACTCCGTAAACGCGTCACAGACATGACCCCATTTTTATTTTGTCTTCCGGCTCAAAAGAGAGGTTGAACATTTCAAAATTCATGTATAAAGAACTACAAAATTCCCCATTGATTGCGCGTAAAGATTTTACGATTACATGTACACGTACTTTGTCACCACGTGTAAGCATGCGGTGCATTGCGGTCACCACGTGTAAGTATGCGGTGCATTGAGCAGCATATAGACCAGCGGGCGTAGCCGAATATCGTGCAGTTTCGCGACGCAGATCAAAGATGAGCATTTTTATTATCTTGAATTGGGAAGAAAAATATTTTTGCAAGTTTGCTTGTAATGGGCACATTTAACTGCAATTTCTGCGATGAAAAGTGCGAGGCTGGGGACAAAATGACCAATCAACGACGATTTAACAAGACCGCACGGCAGCGGTTGCGATGAATTAACCGGTAGAGCTATTATCATGTTCACGAGGTCACGACCTCTGTACAACGTTGCAGACGAACACGTTGGAGACGAACAACACACAGACTCCGTCGTGGTGTGAGAAAAAAACATGTCACAAAAAGTGTCTTTGTGCATTTGTCTAGCGTTGAAACGAAAGCTTTTCCATTTTCGGAAAAGAGTTGAAGACATTTCTTTGCATGTATTTGAAGAAGGAAAAGAATTAGAGTACGGTCAAGTGTGAAAATGTCATCAAAGATGTGGTAATGTCTAGCCCAAATTACGGACACGTAAAACACGACGATGGACAACTATCACAGACGGAAGGTCGGTAAGATCCTCCGATCTCTATCACAGGTAACGTCAAGACAACAGTACCTTTTTCAACTTAAATTTAAAAATATCGCAACCTTATCGTATTTATGTTTTAGTATTGATTCATTTCCCTGTTGTTCATTCATAAGTGATTGTTGCCATGCCAAGCTTTCACAGTGTGACTAGACTAGGCCTATGACATCATGAGTCTTTATTTTATGACAGTTTCAATCAGTCTCAATCATGTCAAGCTGTCAATATGATTTAATGATTCTGAATATTGGAAAAGTTTCCGTATGGCGCCACCACTTTTTCATTCAAAATAAAATAATATAGTATCTAATTTACCTGATTGATATATCCCTTTTTGTAAAAATGAGTGAAAAAGTGGTGGCGCCATACGGAAAGTTATCCAAATACACAGATCCTTGCGATATTTTCAGGGGAAAAAATGCTTATTTATAAATTGTTACTAGATCTACATTCCAATCGGAAAATGAAACAATTTTTTGTTCAATTCTTTATCTTTTCTTTCATCTGGCACAATATCAATGATCATGAAGCAATGGCCTTGATTTATTTTTGTATTAACTCAAAGTAAAATGATTTTTTTAATTTAAAATATAACTTGTTTCATTTGTATTTATTTTATTTTGTTATTTGAACTATGGGGGCCTTGAACTTGACCTGCAAATGTTGATTGTCTATTCCCATCTGAGTGAAAACTTGCTTGTTTATCATATCCATACAGTACCGGTGAGGCACCGTTTAAAATTTGTTTGTCTGAAACACCCCAGTTGGTTAGAAACCAGTTTAATTGTTTTTTCTGAGGGTCGATGTCCATTCGGGAATGATGCAGTTTAGAGATGTGTTTAACATGGCTGGCCCACTGTCAACTCAGGAATAGTGGCTAGTTTAACATTCTTGTGACAATACCACCATGACTTTAATTTTGTTTATTTCTCAACAGACTGTGTTCAGGTGAACTTTCAACTAAAAAGGTGTTCGACTGGTTATATTACTAGCAGAAGTTATCATAGGCGACTGCGTCAAACGACCGAACATGCCCACTATACAATCAATTGATGCTGGCTGATGAGGACATTTTCAGAGTTGAGGAGTTTGTCCCCACATGTGTAAGGACAACATTGTGCTGATGTTAACATTGCCAGGTAACTATGAAGTTTTATCTGTGTTTTTATAGTTGATGTGTATACTACAAAGTATGCGTTCAATTTGAATAAATGCAAACCCATTCAACATAAACTGGTACAAGTTCATGAACTTATTTGTCGTTGTTTCATGATAGATGTACAATATGTAATTGTTGGTGCAAGAAACAAACAGCTGAATTTCCATTATATAATTGAAAATAATAATTTAAAAAGGGAATTTATTTTAAACAATTTTGTTTATGTATCTTTTAAAATGACAGATCGTAACCTCTTTTTAACGGGACACTTGATGAGACAGCATAGCAACGTCAACTAAGTAAGGATACAGTGCTGTTGAAAAAGTTCCAGATGTACCATCTCCCAACGTTAGTTGAGGCTGGAAGGTTAAGGATGAAAACATTGTGCCAACTGGACAAACCTACTCCAAGCGCTTGACAGCATTCTATAATGTGTACATGTACATTGCTCATGCAAAAGCGTAGATGTGGTCAAGGCAAACTTTGTTCGGACAAAAGTCTACCGTGCATATACTTAAATTGCAAGTGCACAAACTGTGAAAGTGTAAAAACTAAAGCTCTGATTAAAAACAGTGATAAGTCTGATGAAGAATATTAATGGCAAATAATAATTCAAATTGAGATGATTATGTATCTTCATGTAAACAGATGAGTAAAGCTATAGTAAAAACTTAAAACCACAAATAAATAATGTCAGTCTCTATTATAAACTACTTACTTTCAAAGTTTACTGATTCTTTTTTGATAGTTACAAAATATTCTTTGAAGATTCAATGCAAAAGCAGAAGTGAAAAAAGGGAAATTTTTTTTCACTTGAAATATAAATTGTTCACTGAACAAATTATTTCTAGATGTGGATTCTTCATACTTGATGAACAGAGTATCATGTTAGGGCAGAGATTGTCCATGCAGACAGAGGACATGGAGTATTTGTTATTATCAAAACAGGATGGGAAAAGCCTGAAAAAGGGTGGCCTTGACGGAATAAAGCAAAAATTTTATCAAGAAGAAAATGTTGTTTTGTGTTAACTTATTATAAGTAGGGATATTAATTAAGATAAAGTTGGCGGCCTAAGATGTTCTGTCATAGTAAACATAATATATCCATATTAAAACATGTGGGAGAGAGTTAGTAGTTTTCCCTAGTATGACCTGAACAACAATTTTTTAAATATTTAGATGTCTCTAAAATGTGTTGACAGTAAATCTAACTGTGTTTGGAACAACAAAATTATTGTTAAAAAATTATACTTCTCTGTTTAAAGCCATTATACACTTTCGGTAAACAGTATTGTCCAAGTCCCACACTTCGTGTATCACAACTTATATATAAAATAACAATCCTGTGGAAATTTAGGCTCAATCGGACATCGGAGTCGGGAGAAAATAACGGGAAAACCCACTCCTGTTTTCGCGCGTTTCGCCGTGTCATGACATGTGTTTATAACAAATCCGTAATTCTCGTTAACGAGAATTTATATTGTTTTACCGTTTTCTCAAAAAGTAAAGCATTTCATGGACTAATATTTCAAGAGAAGTCTTTCACCATTACCTTCTGTAAACCCTGTAAATTATTTGTAAATCTGTGAACTTTTTTTTTTTTTTTCCTGTACCGAAAGGGTCCAATGGCTTTAAGGATAAAATATTTGTATTTTTAAGAAGACAGCGTTAGAACCACCCCTAATGAACCATTTTATTGCAACTTTTGAGGAAGGGAAATCCTAAAATAGATCACCCTTTCATGATAAATAATTCCTTGCATCAATGCTCAATTGAAATGTACACAGTTTTCTAAAAATGGCCAATAGAGGGCGCTATTTTCACATTGCTTAATTAAAATGCAAATAACTTCCAAACTGGCTAGTTTGACGATTGTGGATTTATGTATTGGTAATCAGCATATAATTGTCTATTAATTAAACCCGTTTCCATGCTCATGCAAGAGGTGCGCCACGAAATTTCATTTCTAAGCATATTTTCACTGCACACCCTGTGGTCTAATAGACACGCTCTGCACCACGTTTTTATCGTTTTAGTCTGCGTTCGAGGCGTTCTCAACATAAAATCAGTTTTCTTCAAAAGTAATTAATTAGTTTCATCTCTACGACCATACTGTGTTGATAACACCGGTTCTCGTCCTGTCACTGAGGTTAAGCAATATCGGGCCCAGTCAGTATTTCGATGGGAGATCACGTGGCGACCAAAATTTGTACGATTTATTTTTGTATTTAAGTTTTTTCTCCTATAAATAGCCTCGTTTTTAGTCTGTTTTCAAGGCGTTTTCAACAAACATTCCCTTTCCGGTTAGTTAGTCTCTTCTCCAGTCGTCATTATGCATTAAGCTTCCATATCCTCAACCACAAAAGCTATTTTGACAATCTATACATCATATGAAAGGGCTTTACGTACGTAGTCTGTTTTCAAGGCGTTTTCAACAAACATTTCCCTTCCGGTCAGTTAGTCTCTTCTCCAGTTGTCATTATTCATCAGTTCACATTTCCTCGACCACAAAAGCTATTTTGACAATCTATACATCATATGAAAGGGCCTCACGTACTTCACAAAAATGGGCATGTTGGTGACCTTCTCTTGACCTTTTGACCTTTTTAAACCGGAAGTGCCTGTAAAATGCTTTGAAAAGGCATTATTTAAAGGCTTTTAGGTTGAAATGTACACTTTTTGATGCTTAACCATAAAATTATTACACATCGAGAAAACTGTTTGGTTTTGATTTCTTTGCAATTTGACGAGCTTTCAACAACACTTTTTATTGATTCAAACACTGACCCAACAAAAGCCGAACACCTAGTGTTTGTTTCTACAAACACTATATCTATTTTTTTTTCTTTTAGGTGTTCGGACTCGAGTCCGAAGACCTCTTGTTTTTGTTCGTTTGTTTTTTTTTTTTTTTTTTTTTTTTACTTCGTCTTCTTCTCCGTGGTTTTTGTCCGCTAACAAAGACATACTTGCTAAGCTCACATAAACTTGAAACTTCACACATAGTTAGATATTCATTAGTAGATGAAACCGTTTTAGTTTCGTCATGATGACGTCATCAGGTGTCGAATTACAAGGTTTTTAGGTTAAAAAAGTGACCATTTGCTTTTCGCTATATGTCTTCGAATTTTACAGTTATGATATTCATAATTACGCATCTGATAGATCAAGACTGGGTCTACATTTGAAAAGTTAACGTCAAAATCGTATGACCCCTCCTTCCGTTCGTACCGGAAGGTCAAAGTTTGCAATTGTATATTTTTCTTCAAAAATACATCTCCGTCCCTTGCCCTCTAACAAAAGCACACTTCCCAAACCTGTATGAACTTCTAACTTCACACATAGTTAGATATTTATCAGGAGAAGAAAGAGTTATGAATTTTCAAAGTTTATTATTTCAAAAAATCATAACTTTTGATCTACATGATGGGTTGTTACAATCGACACATCATCGGAAAGTTCGTTAAAAACTCCGTAAATGCCTCGCAGACATGATCCCATTTTGATCTCGTCTTCTGGTTCAAAATCGAGTTTGAAAATACATAAT
Organism: Asterias amurensis; assembly: GCF_032118995.1. Taxonomy (NCBI): domain Eukaryota; kingdom Metazoa; phylum Echinodermata; class Asteroidea; order Forcipulatida; family Asteriidae; genus Asterias; species Asterias amurensis. The sequence goes on from NC_092659.1 coordinate 11,697,994, forward strand.
TTCATGTATAAAGAACTACGAAATTTCCCCATTGGTTGTGCGTAACACGTGTGTCGTACACGTGTAGTATATTAGGCGTCATTTATTTGGTGGCATGCTGCCAAGTTTATTGTACTCTGTGCCATAGCGTGATATGCATAGAGCTACATGTATATAGCTCTATTATTTAGTGCTGTATAGCTTTTTTTATGCAGAACGCTGCGAAAATGATTTCCTCTCAATCTTCGGCGTCAAATTGTTCAAATGTTACCCTTCTAATGGCTTAGTGGTCAATGTGGAATTGAAGACGAAGTTTCGCTGAGATGGCCACCTACTTCAGTGATTCATGGGACTTTTAATTATGTGAGAAAACAACAGTACAAAATGACGAACATTGGGCATGTTTTGGTTAAACACCGAGAAGAATAGAGACGTTGCATCGATCGACCACTCCTCCGGGTGAAGGGCGTTTTGGGCCCACGGAATTCACGTCAGTATTACAATATCTATCTATTACTTCTTGAACTAAGCATAATCATCAATTGTTTTGATTATTTGTTAAAACAACTATCCAAGTTATTCTGATTTAAATACTTTGAAGAAAAAAAATCTCTGGAATAACATAAGCCCTTTTAAACTTTCTCTAGTAGGAAAGGACGTTACGTAAACTAATCTATTTCTATATCCATGCACAGACATGGATGTTACAATACAAAACATTCAAAGAAAACAGAATGGTTAAAGCATAAGGCCCAAGCAATTAGGAGTGGTCTTGCTAAAACAAACTGCCGGATTAAACAAAACTTTAGTACAAACAAATCAATAAAACAATCCAGATTTTCATCTTCTTCTTCTCTTCGTCCCTTGTCCTCGAACAAAAGCACACTTCCCAAACTCGTATGAACTTGAAACTTCGCACATAGTTAGATATGCATTAGGAGTGGAATAATGTGTTAGTTAGGTCATGATGACGTCATCCATTCTTGAGTAATAAAAATTCAAATTATTATTTCAAAAAATCATTATTTTTGATCCACGTTTTTTTTTTTTACTTCTTTTTTAAAATATTATCAATAGAGCGCCAAAAAGCTTCATGAAAAATAGTCTTCGTTCAAGGCGGTTAAAACATACATGCCCCTTACAGTTTTTTCTTCAGTCGTCAGTCAATATTTTCTAAGTTCATATTTCCTAAACTACATAAGCTATTTTGACAATCTGTACATCATATGAAAGGGCTTTACGTACTTGACAGAAATGGATATGTTGGTGAACTTTCGTTGACCTTTTGACCTGTTTAAATGGGAAGTGACTGTGAAATGGTTTGAAAGGGCGTGGTTTATTGTCTTTTAGGTCGAAATAAACATCCTTTGATGCTTTACCATCACACCATACAAGTCTGGCAAAGGTCTGGTTTAAAACAAATATTACCGATGACGTCACCAAACATACACTTTTACTAGATGACGTAATCATGTGGTTTTGACAGTTTTTGTAATTTGAATCATTTATTACAAATCTTGAGAACAAAGCAAGGTGTAATATTTGTTTTTTAATCCAGGCTTTTACTCCCGGAAACCGAACACCTTGAGTTTGTTCACAAACTCTCAATCTCTAGTTGGTTTTTCTTATTCTTCTTCTCGTCGATTGTCCGCAAGAAAAAGCATAGATGCGAAGCTTGCATTAAGTTGAAACTTTGCACACAGGTAGACGATAACCAGTAGATGATACAAAAGTTGTTACGTCACGATGACGTCATCAGTTGACGAGATACACTCATTCAAAGTTTATTATTTCAAAAAATCATAACTTTAGATCTACATGAGGGATTTTTACAATCAATATATCATCGGAAAGGGCATTAAAAACTCCGTAAACGCCTCACAGACATGACCCCTTTTTGATCTTGTCTTCTGGTTCAAAATCGAGGTTAAAATTCAAAAATTCATGTATAAAGAACTACAAAATTCCCCCATTGATTGCGCGTAAAGATTTTACAATTACATGTACATGTACTTTGTCACCACGTGTAAGCATGCGGTGCATTGCGGTCACCACGTGTAAGTATGCGGTGCATTGAGGAGCATAGTCACGCTCTGCACCACGTGTTGATCGTTTTAGTCAGCGTTCTCGTCCGGTTACTGAAGTTAAGCAAAATCGGGCCCAGTCAGTATTTGGATGGGAGACCACTTGGCGACCAAAATTTGTACTATTTATTTTTGTATTTAATTTTTTTTTCCTCCTATAAATAGCTTCGCTTTAGTCTGTTTTCAAGGCGTTTTCAACAAAGATTTCCCTCCCGGTTAGTTAGTCTCTTCTCCAGTCGTCATTATGCATAAGCTCCTATATCCTCAACCACACAAGCTATTTTGACAATCTATACATCATATGAAAGGGCTTTACGTACGTAGTCTGTTTTCAAGGCGTTTTCAACAAACATTTCCCTCCTGGTTAGTTAGTCTCTTCTCCAGTCGCCATTATTCATCAGTACACGTTTTCTCAAACACAAAAGCTATTTTGACAATCTATACATCATATGAAAGGGCCTCACGTATTCCACAAAAATGGGTATGTTGGTGACCTTCTCTTGACTTTTTGACCGTTTTTAACTGGAAGAGCCTGTAAAATGCTTTGAAAAGGCAGTATTTAAAGGCTTTTAGGTTGAAATGTACACTTTTTGATGCTTTTTCCAAAAAATTATTACACATCGAGAAAACTGTTTGGTTTTGATTTCTTTGTAATTTGACGAGCTATTAACAATACTTGGTTCATTTATTCAAACACTGACCCAACAATAGCCGAACACCTAGTGTTTGTTTCTACAAACACTATATCTAGTTTGTACATGTTCTTGCTCTGTGAAAGCACTTCCGTTTCAGTGAGACAAGTTTAAGAATGTCACTTGTGACCCAAAATTTCCTGCGTTTACGTTGACTTTTGCATGGTATGCTCGCATTGACACAAGAAAAGAAAAGGTCCAGGAACTGGTTCCATGTGGCATCAACACCTCCAGAGTAAGCTGTGTCCCAGGGGCAACGTCTTACCAGCTCACGTAGATACGAAGTGTTACACTTGGCATAAAGATAATGCCGATTCATTGTTCTAGACATGACCCGTGGAGACCCGCGAATGCAGAAACTGATCATGGAATGATCAGATGTGGAAAAAGGATCATGAACAGAAGTGTTAAAAAAAACCGTCGTAAAAACCAAGTCCAATAAAGGTAGCACGATTGTTAGGCATGGTGTGAGTAGGATCATTGATGAGTTGATGGAGTCCATGGGCAGAGGTGAAATTATTCAACTGGAACAAAAGAGCGTGGTCTTCCATCCAGTTTATATTAAAATCGCCCATTATGGCGATATTAGCATACTGGCTTAATCAATCATAAGGACAATCTCTGGCCTCATACATGTAGTACCCATTTACCCCTAGGTGGTCGAAACCAAGATTCGAACCCACACTTTGCCAAACAGAATAGACCGGCAGCCCAGAGCACTTTGGTTAAAGGAACGAGGTACCAATATTTGAGTATAGGAACATTTAGTGGATAACCTGTCATAGTCAGATATGGATGTCTGCCGGGGAGCCCCCGCTGCATGTGGCGCATGGACCCCCAATAAAGAGGCAAAACAATGGGCTGAATCAAACATTCTAGGTACCACATGAAACCAAGTGGAAATGGTCATTACCATGATACCAAGTAAAAAATATCAACCGCCAAACAAATTTTCTGCTGCATTAGGCCTGCCAGACACCCCCTCCCCCAAATATTTAGTGTACAAATTGAAATTAACCAGTTGTCAAATCAGCTCAGATTTACATGAAACTTTGTCTAACTGTTCCACTATGGCTAATATGAACACAAACCAAAAATTAAATCCATACTCCATACCGTTTCTGAGATACAGCCTCTTAAAATATGCTAAAATCTCCCCCTTTTGGAGCTCCGCCCCCGGCCGACACCGCGCGTCGTGGTGGTATTCTTTTCAAACGTTAAGAGCCTGTAATTTAATAACGACACCAGCTGTGTGGCTGAAAGGTGTATGCTATTTAAGTTGTGGCCCTTGATTCATAATTTGGCTGCATTTGGGCCTGCCAGACACCCCCACCCCCGGGGTTAAACATCGGAGGAACGACCTAAAACCAATTTGAAATTACCAATAGGCCTAATGCACTATTCTTAACACAGGGCAATATCATCCGCCAGACAAAATGTTTTGCTTCATTGGGCGCGGCCCGACAGAAACCTACCCTCCCCGGGTTAAACATCAAAGGAACCACCTGAAACCAAGTTGAAATGATCAATAACACTATTCTTTGACCAGTAGTATCAATCACAAGACGAACGTTTTGCTGCATTGGGCCCGGCAGACATCTCCCCTCCCCCAGGTTAAACATCAAAGAAACCACCTGAAACCAAGTTGAAATGACCAATAGCACTATTCTTAACACCAGTATCAACTGCCAGACGAAAGTTTTGCTGCATTGGGCCCAGCAGACACCTCTCCTCCCCCGGGTTAAACATCGAAGGAACCACCTGAAACCAAGTTGAAATGACCAACAACACTATTCTTAATACAAGTATCAACTGCCAGACGAAAGTTTTGCTGCATTAGGCCCGGCAGACACCTCCCCTCCCGCGATCCCCAGGGTTTCAGAGGAACCACCTGAAACCAAGTTGACATGACCAATAACATCATTCTTAATACAAGTATCAGACAAAAGTTTTGCTGCATTGGGCCCGGCAGACAACTCCCCTCCCCTGGGTTGGCCATTTCAACTTGGTTTTAGGTCCCAGTGCAGCAAAACTTTTGTATGGCAGTTGATACTTGTATTAAGAATATTGTTATTGGTAATTTCAACTTGGTTTCAGGTGGTTCCTTTGATGTTTAACCCAGGGGAGGGGAGGTGTCTGCCGGGCCAAATGCAGCAAAACTTTTGTCTGGCAGTTGATACTTGTATTAAGAATATTGTTATTGGTCATTTCAACTTGGGTTTCAGTTGGTTCCTCTGAAACCCGGGGGAGGGGAGGTGTTTGCCGGGCCCAATGCAGCAAAACCTTTGTCTGGCAGTTGAATCTTGTATTAAGAATAGTGTTATTGGTCATTTCAACTTGGTTCCAGGTGGTTCCTTTGATGTTTAACCCAGGGGAGGGGAGTTGTCTGCCGGGCCCAATGAAGCAAAACTTTTGTCGGGCAGTTGATACTTGTATTAAGAATATTGTTAATGGTCATTTCAACTTGGTTTCAGGTGGTTCCTCTGAAACCCGGGGGAGGGGAGGTGTCTGCCGGGCCTAATGCAGCAAAACTTTCGTCTGGCAGTTGATACTGCCATTAAGAATAGTGCTATTGGTTATTTCAACTTGGTTTCAGGTGGTTTCTTTGATATTTAACCTGGGGAGGGTAGGTGTCTGCCGGGCCCAATGCAGCAAAACTTTCGTCTGGCAGTTGATACTTGTATAAGAATAATGTTATTGGTAATTTCAACTTGGTTTCAGGTGGTTCCTTCGATGTTTAACCCGGGGGAGGGGAGGTGTCTGCTGGGCCCAATGCAGCAAAACTTTTGTCTGGCAGTTGATACTGGTATTAAGAATAGTGCTAATGGTCATTTCAACTTGGTTTCAGGTGGTTCCTTTGATGTTTAACCCGGGGAGGGTAGGTGTCTGTCGGGCCGCGCCCAATGAAGCAAAACATTTTGTCTGGCGGCTGATATTGTCCTGTGTTAAGAATAGTGCATTAGGCCTATTGGTAATTTCAACTTGGTTTTAGGTCGTTCCTCCGATGTTTTACCCCGGGGGTGGGGGTGTCTTGCAGGCCCAATGCAGCCAAATTATGAATCAAGGGCCACAACTTAAATAGCATACACCTTCAGCCACACAGCTGGTGTCGTTATTAAATTACGGGCTCTTAATGTTTGAAAAGAATACCACCTCGACGCACGGTGTCGGCCGGGGGCGGAGCCCCAAAAGGGGGAGATTTTAGCATATTTTAAGAGGCTGTATCTCGGAAACGGTATGGACTGGAGTATGGATTTTATTTTTGGTTTGTGTTCATATTAGCCATAGTGGAACAGTTAGACAAAGTTTCATGTAAATCTGAGCTAATTTGACAACTGGGGCCAATTTCATAGAGCTGCTTAAGCAAACATTTTGCTTAAGCACGAAAATAGCTCGCTTATTTTACACATGTTACTGGCCAAAATTTCCTGCCATATACATTGCTTATGACTAGTATTAAGCTGTTGTTTACTTAGCATTACAACTGAGTGGAGTCTTGGCCGGTAATCTGATTTTACTATGCAATGAAATTTTTGCTTAAGCAATTTTTTTTGCTTAAGCGGCTCTATGAAATTGGGCCCAGGTTAGTTTCAACCCATAGGTTTGTACACCAAATATTTGGGGGAGGGGGTGTCTGGCAGGCCTAATGCAGCAGAAAATTTGTCTGGCGCTTGATATTTTTTACTTAGTATCATGGTAATGACCATTTCCACTTGGTTTCATGAGGTACCTAGAATCTTTGATTCAGCCCATTATTTTGCCTCTTTGTTGGGGGTCCATGCGCCATACGCAGCAGGGGGCCCCGGCAGACATCCATGTCTGACTTTGTCAGGTTATCCACTAAACGATCCTGTACTCAAATATTGGTACCTCGTTCCTTTAACCATAGTGCTCTGGGCTGCCGGTCTAGAAGCACAAGAGCTTGAGTTTGGTGCTGTTATACGCACGGCCACGATACCAGAGTGAAGCCTAGCACCACTACATGTATATCCAAAAAGCGAGGCCTGGTTCTTGATAATTTACTCGACTTCGTCTTGGTAAAATTATCAAGAACCAGGCCTCGTTGGGTTTAAACCACTAGTTGAAAACCTCTTCACCACACATTGATTCCCTTATTTATGCGCAATAAAATTCATACATATTTCCAAACACGATTGGCATGCAAATCCTAAGTGTACACATTTTAACAATGGGTTGTATTTTGGTTTTCTTCATTTTAATAGTGTAATCCTATTGTGTCCCACAGACCTTTTAACAATGATGTGCATGTACATGTTTAGGCTCTCAAAAAGCCTTACATATCTTTATGTGTATCCTTATTTAGATGAAGTGTGATTTGAAGATAGAGCCTCACCCATTACAGCAGACAGTAGTAGACATGGCATATAGCATGATAGAAGGAGGGTTTCTGAAAAAAACCCACCAATATAAAGGTAAGGATGTCATTAATAACAAACCAACACATGAAGAGGAGAAAGACAATGAAGTAACCCAGCAAGTAACAGATGACAGTTACAAACAGGGTGATAAATAATGCTCGGGCTAGACACATTGGGCCGTATGAATAAAAACTAGCATTTGCTTTTACTAGCCTTTTACTTAAATCGTTATATGAACAAAAGTAAGCCTTTACTTGCTAGTAATTGGTCGAACAAGTACATGTAAGTAAAAGCAATTGCTTAAGGGACTCTTCTTATTGAGAAGTAAATAAAACTGACCTGTTACTATTGTCCTGTAGCATTCACTTGTAGTTTTACAAGATACTGGGCCGTATACTGTAAAGGCCAGCATTGATGTCGATAAGTAAAACATCAGGCATGAGCATTTGCTGAAATCTCTGTAAATAACCTTTTACTGGATTAAACACCATTTACTTGAACGGATTAGTAAATGGTCAGAGAAAAGCACAATAGCACGGTATTCAGGAGTATAACAATAGCGGGCATGGACTCATAGATCAATAGCGATTAACTGAAATGCAGGCAGCAGATTATGATGGCACGCCAGAGCTCCAGAGATCGGTATTTTTAGAGCAATTAAAGTACACAACAAATTTATAAGTAAACTTATAGTTGGATCATTAGGCCAAAGGGAAAATAATCCTTTAAAACTGACATACCGAGCCATATGCAACACTGTTGTTTAAGTAAACGTTCAAGCTCCTCATGCAGTAGCTTGTAAAACTACAAGTAATTGCTAAAGGATGTTAGTAGAAGGTCGTTTTTATTTATATGTCTATCGTGTCTATAAGTGAAAGGTAATTCCGCGAGTATTTACTTAAAACTCTAAGTAAATGCCTTAACTTCCTAGTCCGACAATTTACTTATCAAAGCCAAGTAAAAAGTTAATCAAGTACAGTAAAAGATTATTTATAGAGATTTGAGCAAATGCATATGCGTGATCTTTTCTTTATCGGTCTTTTGCTAATGCTGGAAATTTTACTTGATTAGTAATTGCTAGTTTTTATTTATACGGCCCATTGAAAGTACTATCCTAGTAATTTGACAGGGAATGCAAGTCTGGTCTTGTTCCGCATCATGGATGGCTTGAAGGACCTGCAGGTGAACACTAACTATGCTTGATTGGCTACCAATAATTGGCCACAAAATAGATCAAGGAATTTATTGAAAATGTATAATATCAGTATGGTTGAACAATGCTTGATTGGCTACCAATAATTAGCCACTAAATGTATAATATTGAAAATGTATAATATCAGTATGGTTAAACAATGCTTGATTGGCTACCAATAATTAGCCACTAAATGTATAATATTGAAAATGTATAATATCAGTATGGTTAAACAATGCTTGATTGGCTACCAATAATTAGCCACTAAATGTATAATATTGAAAATGTATAATATCAGTATGGTTAAACAATGCTTGATTGGCTACCAATAATTAGCCACTAAATGTATAATATTGAAAATGTATAATATCAGTATGGTTAAACAATGCTTGATTGGCTACCAATAATTAGCCACTAAATGTATAATATTGAAAATGTATAATATCAGTATGGTTAAACAATGCTTGATTGGCTACCAATAATTAGCCACTAAATGTATAATATTGAAAATGTATAATATCAGTATGGTTAAACAATGCTTGATTGGCTAACGATAATTAGCCACTAAATGTATAATATTGAAAATGTATAATATCAGTATGGTTAAACAATGCTTGATTGGCTACCAATAATTAGCCACTAAATGTATAATATTGAAAATGTATAATATCAGTATGGTTAAACAATGCTTGATTGGCTACCAATAATTAGCCACTAAATGTATAATATTGAAAATGTATAATATCAGTATGGTTAAACAATGCTTGATTGGCTACCAATAATTAGCCACTAAATGTATAATATTGAAAATGTATAATATCAGTATGGTTAAACAATGCTTGATTGGCTACCAATAATTAGCCACTAAATGTATAATATTGAAAATGTATAATATCAGTATGGTTAAACAATGCTTGATTGGCTAACGATAAATTGGCCACTAAATGTATAATATTGAAAATGTATAATATCAGTATGGTTAAACAATGCTTGATTGGCTACCAATAATTAGCCACTAAATGTATAATATTGAAAATGTATAATATCAGTATGGTTAAACAATGCTTGATTGGCTACCAATAATAAGCCACTAAATACATGTACATGTAGATCAAGGAATTTGTTGAAAATGTATAATACCAGTATGACTGATAATGTAATCACTGTTCCTATGTTCATTATTATTATTCTCTAGTAACAATATTTTACAGTCATTTTTGGAATACTAGCCACTGCCAATACTGGCACATTGTTTTGTGTATGGATTTTTTTTTACTTTTCAGTATGTATTACATGTAGATATATGAACATAACTGACCGGTTGGAAGGTTGCTTTTTGACTGAAATCAACTATGCACAAGAAAGCGATTGTTAAATACCATTGATCTGGTTTTAATAAAGCTCAACAATGTAAGTGGTTTTGGCCATGGTGCCCCTAAGGGTTTAGGGTGTTCAGGGTGTTCATGTGGTTCTGGGATTGCAGCCCATATATTTTTTACAAAGACCAGTTTGGCTCTCACTTTCTCTTTGGTTTGAATGTATATTTTTGGCGAGGGCATTTAAAGATTTACATTTACATTACAAGTGGCGCAAGACTCGTCTAGAAGTTCATCACCAGCTTTATATTGAACAAAACAGAACAGTCAATTGCAGGATAGAGGAAGCTAAAAAGCAGCATATTTCGGAAAAGCTGCAATCTGCTTCTGATTCAAAGAATTGGTCAAAAATTGTTAATGAGCTCTTGAATAATTAAAGTGTTACCCGCATAAAAATGAGTGTGCACAAGATTTATGTAATGACTTTGCAGTGTATTTCCAAAACATGAAACATGTTGAATCAAGTGTAACGTGTGGTGATTCCCACAACGGTTGTGTAACATATAAACTACCTGAATTCAGTCAAGTGTCTGAAGAAGATGTTATTAAGCTTGTTAACAAAGCTGTCACTAAAATTTGTATATTGGATCCTGTACCCACTCGGTTTCTTAAAGATGTTTCCATATTTCTACCGCTTTTAACACACATCATAAATAAGTCTCTCACTACACTCATTTTCCCAAGTATTCTAAAGCATACTGTACTCAACCCTCTCATTAAGAATCTCGTCCTGTCGCTAACATCAAGTTCTTATCTAAGCTGATAGAGAAACATGTGGTCAACAACATCAATAATCACATTGTTAAAAACGGTTTGGGTGAGGAATTTCAGTCAGCTTATTGTGTGTCTCATAGTACTGAAACCGCACTACTGAAAGTCAAAAGTGATATCATGGGCATGATCCACAATCAGAAGGGCGTGTTCCTGGTGCTTTTAGACCTAAGTGCCGCATTCGACAATGTTAATCACTATGTCCTTTTCAACAGATTAGAATGTGAGATTGGCATTACAGGGACAGCTCTTGAGTGGTTTAAGTCTTACTTCAGTGGTAGAACAACACAGGTTTTGATAGACAATACTTATTCAGCCTCACACGATAAGCTTTATGAATTGCCGCAAGGATCAATTGTTGGATCGAAATCCTTTACCATTTACACCATTCCCATTGGTAGAATCATCAACAGATCAAGGGGAACAATTTACTCTATCACATCTATGCTGATAATATTCAGATCTATACCAGTTTCACACCTTCGGATTCATCATCTATTCAGTCTGCCTTACAGGCGCTCACAAAGTGCATTGTAGAATTAAAATCCTGGATGACTGAAAATATGTTGAAATTGAACAACAATAAAACCAAGTTCTTTGTTGCAACCTCACCTCATTTCAATCGACTCATGCCCAGTGTTCAACTGCAAATTTGAGATGAAATTATCACACCCACTAAAACTGTTCGGAAACTTGGCATTGTCTTTGACAATCTTATGTCTACATGTATGTCTCCACAAATACAGTCGTTTGACCAGTTCTGGATCACTTTTTGAGTTCACATTGTTTTTTGTGGCAATCTCTTTGATATCTTAAAAAAAAATTTTCATCAGTTTAGCTAAACATGACATAAAACTCACCAATATTCACTGACAAAAAAAGATGAGTTCTTTTGAAGAGGCCTTGAGAAAAGTATCGTCACCTGTTTGACCAGTTCAGGATCAGTTGAATCTATTCTGAATCAGTAGAGTGCCCTTTATTGCAAACCCATACTCCCATTCATAAAACTGTCTCTCAAGGACACAAAACTTGAGAGGTGTGTTGGCATGGACTTGGACTTCCTTTCTTTAGTGTAGTTAACTTTGGGGTTGAGGGCAGGAAAATATTAAACTGAATGGGGGGGAATTCAAGCCCATAAACAGGAAAAACCACAAAGGGGACCGGCGAAACTGGAAAATATGAGTTATGGACAAACAATGGCAAGTAAAGAAGAATGCCACTGCAGGGGATCGCAGGGACGGGAGATGCACGTAGGCGTGGGTTAGATATGGGACGGGGCACACGGTGGGACAGGGAGTTGGGGGAAAAAATGAACGAGGCTGGTGAGAGGGGGGGGGGGGGGGAAGCAAAGGGGTTTGAAAAATATACAAATAATCAATTGAACGGGAACAAAATAAACGGGATATAAACGGGACTTGGAAATAACCACTATGGGGATCCGCTGTAAACTGGAAAATATGGATGGGATCAATGCCGAAACGGAAAAAAAGACGGACAAGTGTACGATCTCACAAAGCACTAAGATTCGTCTTAACTTAGGATGGGTGGTTTGCCACAGTGATTTGTATTGTGACCCTGCCCAGCCACTTTAGCCCCCCCCCCCCCCCTCCCCCTGTACACAACGCTACACTTGCAGCATTTTTACGTAGAGCTTTCTATCGGGGTTCCGCGTGGCATCCCGCTAGTATAAATCATTTTCCTTGGCCGCTCCAGGACTGTGGAACCATCTTCCCATCACAATACGCACCTCAATTTCACTGCCTATTTTCAAGAAAGCACGTAAAAAACATCTTTTTCCTGAGTGTCTGTTTATTGCTTTATTGTTCTTTTGTTGTATTTTTTTATGTTGTTATCACTGATTTTAGCAAAGCCTTCGATCTAGTTGACCATAATGTTCTCCCGAGAAAACCAAGGTGTTCGCTACCAAGGTGAAACCAGCGATTGGATCAAGTTAAATGGTGGAGTACCCCAAGGCACTCGCATTGGCCCACTTGGTTTTGTAACCATGGTGAATGATGTAGCCTCTGATACCTCCCTTACATCCCTGAAGTACGTTGATGATCTAACCATGCAAGATCATCTTGATGAACTTGAGAACTGGGCCGCAGTGAACCATATGAAACTTAATCCTGAGAAATGTGCTTCCATGCAAGTATCTTTCATGAAACACAGCCCTGTTCAACAATCTCCCAAAATTGCCAATGTTACTTTACAGACTGTGGAAGTTGCAAAAATTCTAGGTGTTCACATACGGCCTGATTTAAAATGGGATAGTCAGATTGCAGAAATGCTTAAAAAGGCTAATGGCAGATTGTATCTACTGAAACTCCTTAAGCGCTTCAAATTGCCAATGGATGATCTGATCACCATCTTCTCTGGTTTCGTATGTCCCCTGGCAGAATATGCTGCCCCTGTGTGGCATCCTGGTCTTACTGCCAAGGAGAGCGCTGCACTGGAACGAGTTCAGAGAAGGGCTTGTAAGATCATCCTTGGCAATCAGTACACACAGTATGATGAGGCACTTGAACTCTGTAAGAATATCCACATTGTTTGTTAGACGAGAACAGCTTTGCCTTAATTTCTTCAAATCACCAATGAAATCAGAGCGTTTCCATAGTTGGGTCCCTCCAAAGAAGAGTACCATCCACAATAGAGACCTAAGGAACTCAAACAAACTGTCCGTTCCTAAATGTAGAACAACTCGCTATCAGAAAACCCTCTCATTTATATGGCTAATATGTGGAACAACAGTTCTGTTTGATACAAAATATAACAAAGACGGAGTTCAAATTAGCACCGGTACACTCGGGTGGGGTATCCGCAAGAAGTAATCACGCTAATTCGGCTTTTCGGATTGGCTCGAAATTTAAAAAGTTTATTACCCGGGTAGGGAAAGGGTAGAGCGGCCATCTTGTTTTTCTAATAGTCAACTCTGGAAATTGCGTTTTGACGGTACAAATCGACCAAGTTGAGCATCCTGAACAACTTTCCTGTGTGGAGTCATGCAAAATTCGCAAAACCTTGGGAATTACAACTTTTTGGTGCAAAAGTGACGTCATAATTTGTCCAAAAATCGTCGATTACCTTAAAAAATATAACAATGACGGAGTTCAGCACTGGTACACTCGGGTGGGGTATCCGCAAGAAGTAATCACGCTAATTCGGCTATTTGGGGTGGCTCGAAAATTAAAAAGTTTTTTTCCCGGGTAGGGAAAAAGGGAAGAGCGGCCATCTTGTTTTTCTAATAGTCAACTCTGATCTCGCGTTTTGACGGTACAAATCGACCAAGTTGAGCATCCTGAACAACTTTCCTGTGTGGAGTCATGCAAAATTCGCAAAACCTTGGGAATTACAACTTTTTGGTGCAAAACTGACGTAATAATTTGACCAAAAATCTTCGCTTACCGCCAGAATATAACAAAGGCGGAGTTCAAATTAGCACCGGCACACTCGGTTGGGGTATCCGCAAGAAGTAATCACGCTAATTCGGCTTTTCGGGGTGGCTCGAAAATTAAAAAGTTTATTCCCTGGGTAGGGAAAAGGGAAGAGCGGCCATCTTGTTTTTCTAATAGTCAACTCTGGAAATCGCGTTTTGACGGTACAAATCGACCAGGTTGAGCATCCTGAACAACTTTCCTGTGAGGAGTCATGCAAAATTCGCAAAACCTTTGGAATTACAACTTTTTGGTGCAAAAGTGACGTCATAATTTGACCAAAATCGTCGATTACCGCCAAAATATAACAATGACGGAGTTCAAATTAGCACCGATACACTCGCGTGGGGTGTCCGCAAGAAGTAATCAAGCTAATTCGGCTATTAGGCGTGGCTCGAAAATTAAAAAGTTTATTCCCCGGGTAGGCAAAAAGGGAAGAGCGGCCATCTTGTTTTTCTAGTAGTCAACTCTGGAAATCGCGTTTTTACGGTACAAATCGACCAGGTTGAGCATCCTGAACAACTTTCCTGTGAGGAGTCATGCAAAATTCGCAAAACCTTTGGAATTACAACTTTTTGGTGCAAAAGTGACGTCATAATTTGACCAAAATCTTCGATTACCGCCAAAATATAACAATGACGGAGTTCAAATTAGCACCGGTACACTCGGGTGAGGTATCCGCAGGAAGTTATCACGCTAATTCGGCTTTTCGGGGTGGCTCGAAATTTAAAATGTTTATTCCCCGGATAGGGAAAAAAGGGTAGAGCGGCCATCTTGTTTTTCTAGTAGTCAACTCTGGAAATCGCGTTTTGACGGTACAAATCGACCAAGTTGAGCATCCTGAACAACTTTCTTGTATGGAGTCATGCAAAACTCGCAAAAATTTGGGAATTACAACTTTTTGGTGCAAAAGTGACGTCATAATTTGACCAAAAATCGTCGATTACCGCCATAATATAACAAAGACGGAGTTCAAATTAGCGCCGGTACACTCGGGTGAGGTATCCGCAAGAAGTAATCACGCTAATTCGGCTTTTCGGGGTGTCTCGAAAATTAACATGTTTATTCCCCGGATAGGGAAAAGGGTAGAGCGGCCATCTTGTTTTTCTAATAGTCAACTCTGGAAACTGCGTTTTGACGGTACAAATCGACCAGGTTGAGCATCCTGAACAACTTTCCTGTGTGGAGTCATGCAAAATTCGCAAAACCTTGGGAATTACAACTTTTTGGTGCAAAAGTGACGTCATAATTTGACCAATAATCGTCGATTACCGCCAAAATGTAACAATGACGGAGTTCAAATTAGCACCGGTACACTCGGGTGGGGTATCCGCAAGAAGTAATCACGCTAATTCGGCTTTTCGGGGTGGCTCGAAAATTAAAACGTTTATTCCCCGTGTAGGGAAAAGGGTAGAGCGGCCATCTTGTTTTTCTAATAGTCAACTCTGGAAATTGCGTTTTGACGGTACAAATCGACCAAGTTGAGCATCCTGAACAACTTTCCTGTGTGGAGTCATGCAAATTTCGCAAAACCTTGGGAATTACAACTTTTTGGTGCAAAAGTGACGTCATAATTTGACCAAAAATCGTCGATTACCGCCAAAATATAACAATGACGGAGTTCAAATTAGCACCGGTACACTCGGGTGGGGTATCCGCAAGAAGTAATCACGCTAATTCGGCTTTTCGGGGTGGCTCGAAAATTAAAAAGTTTTTTTCCCGGGTAGGGAAAAAGGGAAGAGCGGCCATCTTGTTTTTCTAATAGTCCACTCTGGAAATCGCGTTTTGACGGTACAAATCGACCAAGTTGAGCATCCTGAACAACTTTCCTGTGTGGAGTCATGCAAAATTCGCAAGACCTTGGGAATTACAACTTTTTGGTGCAAAATTGACGTCACAATTTGACCAAAAATCGTCGATTACCGTCAAAATATAACAAAGACGGAGTTCAAATTAGCACCGGTACACTCGGTTGAGGTATCCGCAAGAAGTAATCACGCTAATTCGGCTATTCGGGGTGGCTCGAAAATTAAAAAGTTTATTTCCCGGGTAGGGAAAAGGGTAGAGCGGCCATTTGTTTTTCTAATACTCAACTCTGGAAACTGCGTTTTGACGGTACAAATCGATCATGTTGAGCATCCTGAACAACTTTCCTGTGTGGAGTCATGCAAAATTCGCAAAACCTTGGGAATTACAACTTTTTGGTGCAAAAGTGACGTCATAATTTGACCAAAAATCGTCGATTACCCCCAAAATATAACAATGTCGGAGTTCAAATTAGCACCGGCACACTCGGGTGGGGTATCCGCAAGAAGTAATCACGCTAATTCGGCTTTTCGGGGTGGCTCGAAAATTAAAAAGTTTATTACCTGGGTAGGGAAAAGGGAAGAGCGGCCATCTTGTTTTTTTAATAGTCAACTCTGGAAATCGCGTTTTGACGGTACAAATCGACCAAGTTGAGCATCCTGAACATCTTTCCTGTGTGGAGTCATGCAAAATTCGCAAAACCTTGGGAATTACAACCTTTTGGTGCAAAAGTGACGTCACAATTTGACCAAAAATCGTCGATTACCCCCAAAATATAACAATGGCGGAGTTCAAATTAGCACCGGCACACTCGGGTGGGGTATCCGCAAGAAGTAATCACGCTAATTCGGCTATTTGGAGTGGCTCGAAAATTAAAAAGTTTATTCCCCGGGTAGGCAAAAAGGGAAGAGCGGCCATCTTGTTTTTCTAATAGTCAACTCTGGAAATCGCGTTTTGACGGTACAAATCGACCAGGTTGAGCGTCCTGAACAACTTTCCTGTGAGGAGTCATGCAAAATTCGCAAAACATTGGGAATTACAACTTTTTGGTGCAAAATTGACGTCACAATTTGACCAAAAATCGTCGATTACCGTCAAAATATAACAAAGACGGAGTTCAAATTAGCACCGGTACACTCGGTTGAGGTATCCGCAAGAAGTAATCACGCTAATTCGGCTATTCGGGGTGGCTCGAAAATTAAAAAGTTTATTTCCCGGGTAGGGAAAAGGGTAGAGCGGCCATTTGTTTTTCTAATACTCAACTCTGGAAACTGCGTTTTGACGGTACAAATCGATCATGTTGAGCATCCTGAACAACTTTCCTGTGTGGAGTCATGCAAAATTCGCAAAACCTTGGGAATTACAACTTTTTGGTGCAAAAGTGACGTCATAATTTGACCAAAAATCGTCGATTACCCCCAAAATATAACAATGTCGGAGTTCAAATTAGCACCGGCACACTCGGGTGGGGTATCCGCAAGAAGTAATCACGCTAATTCGGCTTTTCGGGGTGGCTCGAAAATTAAAAAGTTTATTACCTGGGTAGGGAAAAGGGAAGAGCGGCCATCTTGTTTTTTTAATAGTCAACTCTGGAAATCGCGTTTTGACGGTACAAATCGACCAAGTTGAGCATCCTGAACATCTTTCCTGTGTGGAGTCATGCAAAATTCGCAAAACTTTGGGAATTACAACTTTTTGGTGCAAAAGTGACGTCACAATTTGACCAAAAATCGTCGATTACCCCCAAAATATAACAATGGCGGAGTTCAAATTAGCACCGGCACACTCGGGTGGGGTATCCGCAAGAAGTAATCACGCTAATTCGGCTTTTCGGGGTGGCTCGAAAATTAAAAAGTTTATTCCCCGGGTAGGCAAAAAGGGAAGAGCGCCCATCTTGTTTTTGTAATAGTCAACTCTGGAAATTGCGTTTTGACGGTACAAATCGACCAAGTTGAGCATCCTGAACAACTTTCCTGTGTGGAGTCATGCAAAATTCGCATAACCTTGGGAATTACAACTTTTTGGTGCAAAAGTGACGTCACAATTTGACCATAAGTCGTCGATTACCCCCAAAATATAACAATGTCGGAGTTCAAATTAGCACCGGCACACTCGGGTGGGGTATCCGCAAGAAGTAATCACGCTAATTCGGCTTTTCGGGGTGGCTCGAAAATTAAAAAGTTTATTACCTGGGTAGGGAAAAGGGAAGAGCGGCCATCTTGTTTTTTTAATAGTCAACTCTGGAAATCGCGTTTTGACGGTACAAATCGACCAAGTTGAGCATCCTGAACATCTTTCCTGTGTGGAGTCATGCAAAATTCGCAAAACTTTGGGAATTACAACTTTTTGGTGCAAAAGTGACGTCACAATTTGACCAAAAATCGTCGATTACCGTCAAAATATAACAAAGACGGAGTTCAAATTAGCACCGGTACACTCGGTTGAGGTATCCGCAAGAAGTAATCACGCTAATTCGGCTATTCGGGGTGGCTCGAAAATTAAAAAGTTTATTTCCCGGGTAGGGAAAAGGGTAGAGCGGCCATTTGTTTTTCTAATACTCAACTCTGGAAACTGCGTTTTGACGGTACAAATCGATCATGTTGAGCATCCTGAACAACTTTCCTGTGTGGAGTCATGCAAAATTCGCAAAACCTTGGGAATTACAACTTTTTGGTGCAAAAGTGACGTCATAATTTGACCAAAAATCGTCGATTACCCCCAAAATATAACAATGTCGGAGTTCAAATTAGCACCGGCACACTCGGGTGGGGTATCCGCAAGAAGTAATCACGCTAATTCGGCTTTTCGGGGTGGCTCGAAAATTAAAAAGTTTATTACCTGGGTAGGGAAAAGGGAAGAGCGGCCATCTTGTTTTTTTAATAGTCAACTCTGGAAATCGCGTTTTGACGGTACAAATCGACCAAGTTGAGCATCCTGAACATCTTTCCTGTGTGGAGTCATGCAAAATTCGCAAAACTTTGGGAATTACAACTTTTTGGTGCAAAAGTGACGTCACAATTTGACCAAAAATCGTCGATTACCCCCAAAATATAACAATGGCGGAGTTCAAATTAGCACCGGCACACTCGGGTGGGGTATCCGCAAGAAGTAATCACGCTAATTCGGCTTTTCGGGGTGGCTCGAAAATTAAAAAGTTTATTCCCCGGGTAGGCAAAAAGGGAAGAGCGCCCATCTTGTTTTTGTAATAGTCAACTCTGGAAATTGCGTTTTGACGGTACAAATCGACCAAGTTGAGCATCCTGAACAACTTTCCTGTGTGGAGTCATGCAAAATTCGCATAACCTTGGGAATTACAACTTTTTGGTGCAAAAGTGACGTCACAATTTGACCATAAGTCGTCGATTACCCCCAAAATATAACAATGTCGGAGTTCAAATTAGCACCGGCACACTCGGGTGGGGTATCCGCAAGAAGTAATCACGCTAATTCGGCTTTTCGGGGTGGCTCGAAAATTAAAAAGTTTATTACCTGGGTAGGGAAAAGGGAAGAGCGGCCATCTTGTTTTTTTAATAGTCAACTCTGGAAATCGCGTTTTGACGGTACAAATCGACCAAGTTGAGCATCCTGAACATCTTTCCTGTGTGGAGTCATGCAAAATTCGCAAAACTTTGGGAATTACAACTTTTTGGTGCAAAAGTGACGTCACAATTTGACCAAAAATCGTCGATTACCCCCAAAATATAACAATGGCGGAGTTCAAATTAGCACCGGCACACTCGGGTGGGGTATCCGCAAGAAGTAATCACGCTAATTCGGCTTTTCGGGGTGGCTCGAAAATTAAAAAGTTTATTCCCCGGGTAGGCAAAAAGGGAAGAGCGCCCATCTTGTTTTTGTAATAGTCAACTCTGGAAATTGCGTTTTGACGGTACAAATCGACCAAGTTGAGCATCCTGAACAACTTTCCTGTGTGGAGTCATGCAAAATTCGCATAACCTTGGGAATTACAACTTTTTGGTGCAAAAGTGACGTCACAATTTGACCATAAGTCGTCGATTACCGTCAAAATTTAACAATGACGGAGTTTAAATTAGCACCGGTACACTCGGCTGGGGTGTATCCGCAAGAAGTAATCACGCTAATTCGGCTTTCTGGGGTGGCTCGAAAATTAAAACGTTCATTCCCCGGGTAGGAAAAAGGGTAGAGCGGCCAGCTTGTTTTTCAAATAGTCAACTCTGGAAACTGGTTTTTGACGGTACAAATCGACCAGGTTGAGCATCCTGAACAACTTTCCTGTGTGGAGTCATGCAAAATTCGCAATACTTTGGGAATTACAACTTTATGGTGCAAAAAGTGACGTCATAATTTGACCAAAAATCGTCGATTACCGCCAAAATATAACAATGACGGAGTTCAAATTAGCACCGGTACACTCGGGTGGGGTATCCGCAAGAAGTAATCACGCTAATTTGGCTATTTGGAGTGGCTCGAAAATTAAAAAGTTTATTCCCCGGGTAGGCAAAAAGGGAAGAGCGGCCATCTTGTTTTTCTAATAGTCAACTCTGGAAATTGCGTTTTGACGGTACAAATCGACCAGGTTGAGCGTCCTGAACAACTCTCCTGTGAGGAGTCATGCAAAATTTGCAAAACATTGGGAATTACAACTTTTTGGTGCAAAATTGACGTCACAATTTGACCAAAAATCGTCGATTACCGTCAAAATATAACAAAGACGGAGTTCAAATTAGCACCGGTACACTCGGTTGAGGTATCCGCAAGAAGTAATCACGCTAATTCGGCTATTCGGGGTGGCTCGAAAATTAAAAAGTTTATTTCCCGGGTAGGGAAAAGGGTAGAGCGGCCATTTGTTTTTCTAATACTCAACTCTGGAAACTGCGTTTTGACGGTACAAATCGATCATGTTGAGCATCCTGAACAACTTTCCTGTGTGGAGTCATGCAAAATTCGCAAAACCTTGGGAATTACAACTTTTTGGTGCAAAAGTGACGTCACAATTTGACCAAAAATCGTCGATTACCCCCAAAATATAACAATGTCGGAGTTCAAATTAGCACCGGCACACTCGGGTGGGGTATCCGCAAGAAGTAATCACGCTAATTCGGCTTTTCGGGGTGGCTCGAAAATTAAAAAGTTTATTCCCCGGGTAGGCAAAAAGGGAAGAGCGCCCATCTTGTTTTTTTAATAGTCAACTCTGGAAATTGCGTTTTGACGGTACAAATCGACCAAGTTGAGCATCCTGAACAACTTTCCTGTGTGGAGTCATGCAAAATTCGCATAACCTTGGGAATTACAACTTTTTGGTGCAAAAGTGACGTCACAATTTGACCATAAGTCGTCGATTACCGTCAAAATTTAACAATGACGGAGTTTAAAATAGCACCGGTACACTCGGCTGGGGTGTATCCGCAAGAAGTAATCACGCTAATTCGGCTTTCTGGGGTGGCTCGAAAATTAAAACGTTCATTCCCCGGGTAGGAAAAAGGGTAGAGCGGCCATCTTGTTTTTCTAATAGTCAACTCTGGAAACTGCGTTTTGACGGTACAAATCGACCAGGTTGAGCATCCTGAACAACTTTCCTGTGTGGAGTCATGCAAAATTCGCAATACTTTGGGAATTACAACTTTATGGTGCAAAAAGTGACGTCATAATTTGACCAAAAATCGTCGATTACCGCCAAAATATAACAAAGACGGAGTTCAAATTAGCACCGGTACACTCTGGTTAGGTATCCGCAAGAAGTAATCACGCTAATTCGGCTATTCGGGGTGGCTCGTAAATTAAAAAGTTTATTCCCCGTGTAGGGAAAAGGGTAGAGCGGCCATCTTGTTTTTCTAATAGTCAACTCTGGAAACTGCGTTTTGACGGTACAAATCGACCAGGTTGAGCATCCTGAACAACTTTACTGTGTGGAGTCATGCAAAATTCGCAAAACCTTGGGAATTACAACCTTTTGGTGCAAAAGTGACGTCACAATTTGACCAAAAATCGTCGATTACCCCCAAAATATAACAATGGCGGAGTTCAAATTAGCACCGGCACACTCGGGTGGGGTATCCGCAAGAAGTAATCACGCTAATTCGGCTATTTGGAGTGGCTCGAAAATTAAAAAGTTTATTCCCCGGGTAGGCAAAAAGGGAAGAGCGGCCATCTTGTTTTTCTAATAGTCAACTCTGGAAATCGCGTTTTGACGGTACAAATCGACCAGGTTGAGCGTCCTGAACAACTTTCCTGTGAGGAGTCATGCAAAATTCGCAAAACATTGGGAATTACAACTTTTTGGTGCAAAATTGACGTCACAATTTGACCAAAAATCGTCGATTACCGTCAAAATATAACAAAGACGGAGTTCAAATTAGCACCGGTACACTCGGTTGAGGTATCCGCAAGAAGTAATCACGCTAATTCGGCTATTCGGGGTGGCTCGAAAATTAAAAAGTTTATTTCCCGGGTAGGGAAAAGGGTAGAGCGGCCATTTGTTTTTCTAATACTCAACTCTGGAAACTGCGTTTTGACGGTACAAATCGATCATGTTGAGCATCCTGAACAACTTTCCTGTGTGGAGTCATGCAAAATTCGCAAAACCTTGGGAATTACAACTTTTTGGTGCAAAAGTGACGTCATAATTTGACCAAAAATCGTCGATTACCCCCAAAATATAACAATGTCGGAGTTCAAATTAGCACCGGCACACTCGGGTGGGGTATCCGCAAGAAGTAATCACGCTAATTCGGCTTTTCGGGGTGGCTCGAAAATTAAAAAGTTTATTACCTGGGTAGGGAAAAGGGAAGAGCGGCCATCTTGTTTTTTTAATAGTCAACTCTGGAAATCGCGTTTTGACGGTACAAATCGACCAAGTTGAGCATCCTGAACATCTTTCCTGTGTGGAGTCATGCAAAATTCGCAAAACTTTGGGAATTACAACTTTTTGGTGCAAAAGTGACGTCACAATTTGACCAAAAATCGTCGATTACCCCCAAAATATAACAATGGCGGAGTTCAAATTAGCACCGGCACACTCGGGTGGGGTATCCGCAAGAAGTAATCACGCTAATTCGGCTTTTCGGGGTGGCTCGAAAATTAAAAAGTTTATTCCCCGGGTAGGCAAAAAGGGAAGAGCGCCCATCTTGTTTTTGTAATAGTCAACTCTGGAAATTGCGTTTTGACGGTACAAATCGACCAAGTTGAGCATCCTGAACAACTTTCCTGTGTGGAGTCATGCAAAATTCGCATAACCTTGGGAATTACAACTTTTTGGTGCAAAAGTGACGTCACAATTTGACCATAAGTCGTCGATTACCCCCAAAATATAACAATGTCGGAGTTCAAATTAGCACCGGCACACTCGGGTGGGGTATCCGCAAGAAGTAATCACGCTAATTCGGCTTTTCGGGGTGGCTCGAAAATTAAAAAGTTTATTACCTGGGTAGGGAAAAGGGAAGAGCGGCCATCTTGTTTTTTTAATAGTCAACTCTGGAAATCGCGTTTTGACGGTACAAATCGACCAAGTTGAGCATCCTGAACATCTTTCCTGTGTGGAGTCATGCAAAATTCGCAAAACTTTGGGAATTACAACTTTTTGGTGCAAAAGTGACGTCACAATTTGACCAAAAATCGTCGATTACCCCCAAAATATAACAATGGCGGAGTTCAAATTAGCACCGGCACACTCGGGGGGGGGGTATCCGCAAGAAGTAATCACGCTAATTCGGCTTTTCGGGGTGGCTCGAAAATTAAAAAGTTTATTCCCCGGGTAGGCAAAAAGGGAAGAGCGCCCATCTTGTTTTTGTAATAGTCAACTCTGGAAATTGCGTTTTGACGGTACAAATCGACCAAGTTGAGCATCCTGAACAACTTTCCTGTGTGGAGTCATGCAAAATTCGCATAACCTTGGGAATTACAACTTTTTGGTGCAAAAGTGACGTCACAATTTGACCATAAGTCGTCGATTACCGTCAAAATTTAACAATGACGGAGTTTAAATTAGCACCGGTACACTCGGCTGGGGTGTATCCGCAAGAAGTAATCACGCTAATTCGGCTTTCTGGGGTGGCTCGAAAATTAAAACGTTCATTCCCCGGGTAGGAAAAAGGGTAGAGCGGCCATCTTGTTTTTCAAATAGTCAACTCTGGAAACTGGTTTTTGACGGTACAAATCGACCAGGTTGAGCATCCTGAACAACTTTCCTGTGTGGAGTCATGCAAAATTCGCAATACTTTGGGAATTACAACTTTATGGTGCAAAAAGTGACGTCATAATTTGACCAAAAATCGTCGATTACCGCCAAAATATAACAATGACGGAGTTCAAATTAGCACCGGTACACTCGGGTGGGGTATCCGCAAGAAGTAATCACGCTAATTTGGCTATTTGGAGTGGCTCGAAAATTAAAAAGTTTATTCCCCGGGTAGGCAAAAAGGGAAGAGCGGCCATCTTGTTTTTCTAATAGTCAACTCTGGAAATTGCGTTTTGACGGTACAAATCGACCAGGTTGAGCGTCCTGAACAACTCTCCTGTGAGGAGTCATGCAAAATTTGCAAAACATTGGGAATTACAACTTTTTGGTGCAAAATTGACGTCACAATTTGACCAAAAATCGTCGATTACCGTCAAAATATAACAAAGACGGAGTTCAAATTAGCACCGGTACACTCGGTTGAGGTATCCGCAAGAAGTAATCACGCTAATTCGGCTATTCGGGGTGGCTCGAAAATTAAAAAGTTTATTTCCCGGGTAGGGAAAAGGGTAGAGCGGCCATTTGTTTTTCTAATACTCAACTCTGGAAACTGCGTTTTGACGGTACAAATCGATCATGTTGAGCATCCTGAACAACTTTCCTGTGTGGAGTCATGCAAAATTCGCAAAACCTTGGGAATTACAACTTTTTGGTGCAAAAGTGACGTCACAATTTGACCAAAAATCGTCGATTACCCCCAAAATATAACAATGTCGGAGTTCAAATTAGCACCGGCACACTCGGGTGGGGTATCCGCAAGAAGTAATCACGCTAATTCGGCTTTTCGGGGTGGCTCGAAAATTAAAAAGTTTATTCCCCGGGTAGGCAAAAAGGGAAGAGCGCCCATCTTGTTTTTTTAATAGTCAACTCTGGAAATTGCGTTTTGACGGTACAAATCGACCAAGTTGAGCATCCTGAACAACTTTCCTGTGTGGAGTCATGCAAAATTCGCATAACCTTGGGAATTACAACTTTTTGGTGCAAAAGTGACGTCACAATTTGACCATAAGTCGTCGATTACCGTCAAAATTTAACAATGACGGAGTTTAAAATAGCACCGGTACACTCGGCTGGGGTGTATCCGCAAGAAGTAATCACGCTAATTCGGCTTTCTGGGGTGGCTCGAAAATTAAAACGTTCATTCCCCGGGTAGGAAAAAGGGTAGAGCGGCCATCTTGTTTTTCTAATAGTCAACTCTGGAAACTGCGTTTTGACGGTACAAATCGACCAGGTTGAGCATCCTGAACAACTTTCCTGTGTGGAGTCATGCAAAATTCGCAATACTTTGGGAATTACAACTTTATGGTGCAAAAAGTGACGTCATAATTTGACCAAAAATCGTCGATTACCGCCAAAATATAACAAAGACGGAGTTCAAATTAGCACCGGTACACTCTGGTTAGGTATCCGCAAGAAGTAATCACGCTAATTCGGCTATTCGGGGTGGCTCGTAAATTAAAAAGTTTATTCCCCGTGTAGGGAAAAGGGTAGAGCGGCCATCTTGTTTTTCTAATAGTCAACTCTGGAAACTGCGTTTTGACGGTACAAATCGACCAGGTTGAGCATCCTGAACAACTTTACTGTGTGGAGTCATGCAAAATTCGCAATACCTTGGGAATTACAACTTTTGGGTACAAAAGTGACGTCATAATTTGACCAAAAATCGTCAATTACCGCCAAAATATAACAATGACTGAGTTCAAATTAGCACCGGTACACTCGGCTGGGGTATCCGCAAGAAGTAATCATGCTAATTCGGCTATTTGGCGTGGCTCGAAAATTAAAAAGTTTATTCCCCGGGTAGGGAAAAGGGTAGAGCGGCCATCTTGTTTTTCTAATAGTCAACTCTGGAAACTGCGTTTTGACGGTACAAATCGACCAGGTTGAGCATCCTGAACAACTTTCCTGCGTGGAGTCATGCAAAATTCGCAAAACCTTGGGAATAACAACTTTATGGTGCAAAAAGTGACGTCATAATTTGACCAAAAATCGTCGATTACCGCCAAAATATAACAAAGACGGAGTTCAAATTAGCACCGGTACACTCGGGTTAGGTATCCGCAAGAAGTAATCACGCTAATTCGGCTTTTCGGGGTGGCTCGAAAATTAAGAAGTTTATTCCCCGGGTAGGGAAAAGGGTGAGCGGCCATCTTGTTTTTCTAATAGTCAACTCTGGAAACTGCGTTTTGACGGTACAAATCGACCAGGTTGAGCATCCTGAACAACTTTCCTGTGTGGAGTCATGCAAAATTCGCAATACCTTGGGAATTACAACTTTTTTGTACAAAAGTGACGTCATAATTTGACCAAAAATCGTCAATTACCGCCAAAATATAACAATGACGGAGTTCAAATTAACACCGGTACACTCGGGTGGGGTATCCGCAAGAAGTAATCACGCTAATTCGGCTATTTGGGGTGGCTCGAAAATTAAAAAGTTTATTCCCCGGGTAGGCAAAAAGGGAAGAGCGGCCATCTTGTTTTTCTAATAGTCAACTCTGGAAATCGCGTTTTGACGGTACAAATCGACCAAGTTGAGCATCCTGAACATCTTTCCTGTGAGGAGTCATGCAAAATTCGCAAAACCTTGTGAATTACAACTTTTTGGTGCAAAAGTGACGTCACACTTTGACCAAAAATCGTCGATTACCCCCAAAATATAACAATGGCGGAGTTCAAATTAGCACCGGCACACTCGGGTGGGGTATCCGCAAAAAGTAATCACGCTAATTCGGCTTTGCGGGGTGGCTCGAAATTTAAAAAGTTTATTCCCCGGGTAGGGAAAAAGGGAAGAGCGCCCATCTTGTTTTTCTAATAGTCAACTCTGGAAATTGCGTTTTGACGGTACAAATCGACCAAGTTGAGCATCCTGAACAACTTTCCTGTGTGGAGTCATGCAAAATTCGCAATACCTTGGGAATTACAACTTTTTGGTGCAAAAGTGACGTCATAATTTGACCATAAGTCGTCGATTACCGCCAAAATATAACATTGACGGCGTTTAAATTAGCACCGGAACACTCGGCTGGGGTATCCGCAAGAAGTAATCATGCTAATTCGGCTTTTCGGGGTGGCTCGAAAATTAAAACGTTCATTCCCCGGGTAGGGAAAAGGGTAGAGCGGCCATCTTGTTTTTCTAATAGTCAACTCTGGAAACTGCGTTTTGACGGTACAAATCGACAAAGTTGAGCATCCTGAACAACTTTCCTGCGTGGAGTCATGCAAAATTCGCAAAACCTTGGGAATTACAACTTTTTGGTGCAAAAGTGACGTCATAATTTGACCAAACATCGTCGATTACCGCCAAAATATAACAAAGACGGAGTTCAAATTAGCACCGGTACACTCGGGTTAGGTATCCGCAAGAAGTAATCACGCTAATTCGGCTTTTCGGGGTGGCTCGAAAATTAAAAAATTTATTCCCCGGTTAGGGAAAAGGGTAGAGCGGCTATCTTGTTTTTCTAATAGTCAACTCTGGAAACTGCGTTTTGACGGTACAAATCGACCAGGTTGAGCATCCTGAACAACTTTCCTGTGTGGAGTCATGCAAAATTCGCATAACCTTGGGAATTACAACTTTTTGGTGCAAAAGTGACGTCATAATTTGACCGGAAGTCGTCGATTACCGCCAAAATATAACAATGACGGTGTTTAAATTAGCACCGGTACACTCGGCTGGGGTGTCCGCAAGAAGTAATCATGCTAATTGGCTTTTCGGGGTGGCTCGAAAATTAAAACGTTCATTCCCCGGGTAGGGAAAGGGTAGAGCGGCCATCTTGTTTTTCTAATAGTCAACTCTGGAAACTGCGTTTTGACGGTACAAATCGACAAAGTTGAGCATCCTGAACAACTTTCCTGCGTGGAGTCATGCAAAGTTCGCAAAACCTTGGGAATTACAACGTTTTGGTGCAAAAGTGACGTCATAATTTGACCAAAAATCGTCGATTACCGCCAAAATATAACAAAGACGGAGTTCAAACTAGCACCGGTACACTCGGGTTCGGTATCCGCAAGAAGTAGTCACGCTAATTCGGCTTTTCGGGGTGGCTCGAAAATTAAAAAGTTTATTCCCCGTGTAGGGAAAAGGGTAGAGCGGCTATCTTGTTTTTCTAATAGTCAACTCTGGAAACTGCGTTTTGACGGTACAAATCGACCAGGTTGAGCATCCTGAACAACTTTCCTGTGTGGAGTCATGCAAAATTCGCAAAACCTTGGGAATTACAACTTTTTGGTGCAAAAGTGACGTCATAATTTGACCAAAAATCTTCGATTACCGCCAAAATATAACAATGACGGAGTTCAAATTAGCACCGGTACACTCGGATGGGGTATCCGCAAGAAGTAATCACGCTAATTCGGCTATTTGGGGTGGCTCGAAAATTAAAAGGTTTATTCCCTGAGTAGGCAAAAAGTGAAGAGCGGCCATCTTGTTTTTCTAATAGTCAACTCTGGAAATCGAGTTTTGACGGTACAAATCGACCAGGTTGAGCATCCTGAACAACTTTCCTGTGAGGAGTCATGCAAAATTTGCAAAACCTTGGGAATTACAACTTTTTGGTGCAAAAGTGACGTCACAATTTGACTAAAAATCTTAGATTACCGCCAAAATATAACAATGGCGGAGTTCAAATTAGCACCGGCACACTCGGGTGGGGTATCCGCAAGAAGTAATCACGCTAATTCGGCTTTTCGGGGTGGCTCGAAAATTAAAAAGTTTATTACCCGGGTAGGGAAAAGGGAAAAGCGGCCATCTTGTTTTTCTTATAGTCAACTCTGGAAATCGCGTTTTGACGGTACAAATCGACCAAGTTGAGCAGCCTGAACATCTTTCCTGTTTGGAGTCATGCAAAATTCGCAAAACCTTGGGAATTACAACTTTTTGGTGCAAAAGTGACGTCATAATTTGACCCAAAATCGTCGATTACCGCCAAAATATAACAATGACGGAGTTCAAATTAGCACTGGTACACTCGGGTGGGGTATCCGCAAGAAGTAATCACGCTAATTCGGCTTTTCGGGGTGGCTCGAAAATTAAAAAGTTTATTCCCCGGGTAGGGAAAAGGGAAGAGCGGCCATTTTGTTTTTCTAATAGTCAAATCTGGAAATCGCGTTTTGAAGGTACAAATCGACCAAGTAGAGCATCCTGAACAACTTTCCTGTGTGGAGTCATGCAAAATTCGCAAAACCTTGGGAATTACAACTTTTTGGTGCAAAAGTGACGTCACAATTTGACCAAAAATCGTCGATTACCGCCAAAATATAACAATGGCGGAGTTCAAATTAGCACTGGCACACTCGGGTGGGGTATACGCAAGAAGTTATCAAGCTAATTCGGCTTTTCGGGGTGGCCCGAAAATTAAGAAGTTTATTCCCCGTGTAGGGGAATGGGTAGAGCGGCCATCTTGTTTTTCTAATAGTCAACTCTGGAAATTGCGTTTTGACGGTACAAATCGACCAAGTTGAGCATCCTGAACAACTTTCCTGTGTGGAGTCATGCAAAATTCGCAAAGCCTTGGGAATTACAACTTTTTGGTGCAAAAGTGACGTCACAATTTGACCATAAGTCGTCGATTACCGTCAAAATTTAACAATGACGGAGTTCAAATTAGCACCGGTACACTCGGGTGGGGTATCCGCAAGAAGTAGTCACGATTTAGGCTTTTCGGGGTGGCTCGAATATTAAAAAGTTTATTTATTCCCCGGGTAGGGAAAAAGGGAAGTGCGGCCATTTTGTTTCTCTAATAGTCAACTCTGGAAATTGCGTTTTGACGGTACAAATCGACCAGGTTGAGCATCCTGAACAACTTTCCTGTGAGGAGTCATGCAAAATTCGCAAAACCTTGGGAATTACAACTTTTTGGTGCAAAAGTGACGTCATAACTTGACCAAAAACCTTCGACTACCGCCAAAATATAACAATGACGGAGTTCAAATTAGCACCGGTACACTCGGGTGGGGTATCCGCAAGAAGTTATCACGCTAATTTTGCTTTTCGGGGTGGCTCGAAAATTAAAAGTTTATTCCCCGGGTAGGGAAAAGGGTAGAGCGGCCATCTTGTTTTTCTAATAGTCAACTCTGGAAATCGCGTTTTGACGGTACAAATCGACCAGGTTGAGCATCCTGAACAACTTTCCTGTGAGGAGTCATGCAAAATTCGCAAAACCTTCGGAATTACAACTTTTTGGTGCAAAAGTGACGTCATAATTTGACCAAAAACCTTCGATTACCGCCAAAATATAACAATGGCGGAGTTCAAATTAGCACCGGCACACTCGGGTGGGGTATCCGCAAGAAGTAATCACGCTAATTCGGTTTTTCGGGGTGGCTCGAAAATTAAGAAGTTTATTCCCCGGTTAGGGAAAAGGGAAAAGCGGCTATCTTGTTTTTCTAATAGTCAACTCTGGAAATTGCGTTTTGACGGTACAAATCGACCAAGTTGAGCATCCTGAACAACTTTCCTGTGTGGAGTCATGCAAACTTCGCAAAACCTTGGGAATTACAACTTTTTGGTGCAAAAGTGACGTCATAATTTGACCCAAAATCGTCGATTACCGCCAAAATATAACAATGACGGAGTTCAAATTAGCACTGGTACACTCGGGTGGGGTATCCGCAAGAAGTAATCACGCTAATTCGGCTTTTCGGAGTCATGCAAAATTCGCAAAACCTTGGGAATTACAACTTTTTGGTGCAAAAGTGACGTCATAATTTGACCAAAAACCTTCGATTACCGCCAAAATATAACAATGGCGGAGTTCAAATTAGCACCGGCACACTCGGGTGGGGTATCCGCAAGAAGTAATCACGCTAATTCGGTTTTTCGGGGTGGCTGGAAAATTAAAAAGTTTATTCCCCGGGTAGGGAAAAGGGAAAAGCGGCTATCTTGTTTTTCTAATAGTCAACTCTGGAAATTGCGTTTTGACGGTACAAATCGACCAAAATGAGCATCCTGAACAACTTTCCTGTGTGGAGTCATGCAAAATTCACAAAATCTTGGGAATTACAACTTTTTGGTGCAAAGGTGACGTCATAATTTGACCAAAAATCGTCGATTACCGCCAAAATATAACAATGGCGGAGTTCAAATTAGCACCGGCACACTCGGGTGGGGTATCCGCAAGAAGTTATCAAGCTAATTCGGCTTTTCGGGGTGGCTCGAAAATTAAAAAGTTTATTTATTCCCCGGGTAGGGAAAAGGGTAGAGCGGCCATCTTGTTTTTCTAATAGTCAACTCTGGAAATCGCGTTTTGACGGTACAAATCGACCAGGTTGAGCATCCTGAACAACTTTCCTGTGAGGAGTCATGCAAAATTCGCAAAACCTTCGGAATTACAACTTTTTGGTGCAAAAGTGACGTCATAATTTGACCAAAAACCTTCGATTACCGCCAAAATATAACAACGGCGGAGTTCAAATTAGCACCGGCACACTCGGGTGGGGTATCCGCAAGAAGTTATCAAGCAAATTCTGCTTTTCGGGGTGGCTTGAAAATTAAAAAGTTTATTCCCCGGGTAGGGAAAAGGGAAAAGCGGCTATCTTGTTTTTCTAATAGTCAACTCTGGAAATTGCGTTTTGACGGTACAAATCGACCAAGTTGAGCATCCTGAACAACTTTCCTGTGTGGAGTCATGCAAAATTCGCAAAATCTTGGGAATTACAACTTTTTGGTGCAAAGGTGACGTCATAATTTGACCAAAAATTGTCGATTACCGCCAAAATATAACAATGGCGGAATTCAAATTAGCAACGGCACACTCGGGTAGGGTATCCGCAAGAAGTTATCAAGCAAATTCTGTTTTTCGGGGTGTCTCGAAAATTAAAAATTTATTCCCCGGGTAGGGAAAAGGGAAAAGCGGCCATTTTGTTTTTCTAATAGTCAACTCTGGAAATCGCGTTTTGACGGTACAAATCGACCAAGTTGAGCATCCTGAACAACTTTCCTGTGTCGAGTCATGCAAAATTCACAAAACCTTGGGAATTTTTTGGTGAAAAAGTGACGTCACAATTTGACCAAAAATCGTCGATTACTGCCAAAATATAACAATGGCGGAGTTCAAATTAGCACCGGCACACTCGGGTGGGGTATCCGCAAGAAGTAATCACACTAATTCGGCTTTTCGGGGTGGCTCGAATATTAAAAAGTTTATTTATTCCCCGGGTAGGGAAAAAGGGAAGTGCGGCCATTTTGTTTCTCTAATAGTCAACTCTGGAAATTGCGTTTTGACGGTACAAATCGACCAGGTTGAGCATCCTGAACAACTTTCCTGTGAGGAGTCATGCAAAATTCGCAAAACCTTGGGAATTACAACTTTTTGGTGCAAAAGTGACGTCATAACTTGACCAAAAACCTTCGACTACCGCCAAAATATAACAATGACGGAGTTCAAATTAGCACCGGTACACTCGGGTGGGGTATCCGCAAGAAGTTATCACGCTAATTTTGCTTTTCGGGGTGGCTCGAAAATTAAAAGTTTATTCCCCGGGTAGGGAAAAGGGTAGAGCGGCCATCTTGTTTTTCTAATAGTCAACTCTGGAAATCGCGTTTTGACGGTACAAATCGACCAGGTTGAGCATCCTGAACAACTTTCCTGTGAGGAGTCATGCAAAATTCGCAAAACCTTCGGAATTACAACTTTTTGGTGCAAAAGTGACGTCATAATTTGACCAAAAACCTTCGATTACCGCCAAAACATAACAATGGCGGAGTTCAAATTAGCACCGGCACACTCGGGTGGGGTATCCGCAAGAAGTAATCACGCTAATTCGGTTTTTCGGGGTGGCTCGAAAATTAAGAAGTTTATTCCCCGGTTAGGGAAAAGGGAAAAGCGGCTATCTTGTTTTTCTAATAGTCAACTCTGGAAATTGCGTTTTGACGGTACAAATCGACCAAGTTGAGCATCCTGAACAACTTTCCTGTGTGGAGTCATGCAAAATTCGCAAAATCTTGGGAATTACAACTTTTTGGTGCAAAGGTGACGTCATAATTTGACCAAAAATTGTCGATTACCGCCAAAATATAACAATGGCGGAATTCAAATTAGCAACGGCACACTCGGGTAGGGTATCCGCAAGAAGTTATCAAGCAAATTCTGTTTTTCGGGGTGTCTCGAAAATTAAAAATTTATTCCCCGGGTAGGGAAAAGGGAAAAGCGGCCATTTTGTTTTTCTAATAGTCAACTCTGGAAATCGCGTTTTGACGGTACAAATCGACCAAGTTGAGCATCCTGAACAACTTTCCTGTGTCGAGTCATGCAAAATTCACAAAACCTTGGGAATTTTTTGGTGAAAAAGTGACGTCACAATTTGACCAAAAATCGTCGATTACTGCCAAAATATAACAATGGCGGAGTTCAAATTAGCACCGGCACACTCGGGTGGGGTATCCGCAAGAAGTAATCACACTAATTCGGCTTTTCGGGGTGGCTCGAATATTAAAAAGTTTATTTATTCCCCGGGTAGGGAAAAAGGGAAGTGCGGCCATTTTGTTTCTCTAATAGTCAACTCTGGAAATTGCGTTTTGACGGTACAAATCGACCAGGTTGAGCATCCTGAACAACTTTCCTGTGAGGAGTCATGCAAAATTCGCAAAACCTTGGGAATTACAACTTTTTGGTGCAAAAGTGACGTCATAACTTGACCAAAAACCTTCGACTACCGCCAAAATATAACAATGACGGAGTTCAAATTAGCACCGGTACACTCGGGTGGGGTATCCGCAAGAAGTTATCACGCTAATTTTGCTTTTCGGGGTGGCTCGAAAATTAAAAGTTTATTCCCCGGGTAGGGAAAAGGGTAGAGCGGCCATCTTGTTTTTCTAATAGTCAACTCTGGAAATCGCGTTTTGACGGTACAAATCGACCAGGTTGAGCATCCTGAACAACTTTCCTGTGAGGAGTCATGCAAAATTCGCAAAACCTTCGGAATTACAACTTTTTGGTGCAAAAGTGACGTCATAATTTGACCAAAAACCTTCGATTACCGCCAAAACATAACAATGGCGGAGTTCAAATTAGCACCGGCACACTCGGGTGGGGTATCCGCAAGAAGTAATCACGCTAATTCGGTTTTTCGGGGTGGCTCGAAAATTAAGAAGTTTATTCCCCGGTTAGGGAAAAGGGAAAAGCGGCTATCTTGTTTTTCTAATAGTCAACTCTGGAAATTGCGTTTTGACGGTACAAATCGACCAAGTTGAGCATCCTGAACAACTTTCCTGTGTGGAGTCATGCAAACTTCGCAAAACCTTGGGAATTACAACTTTTTGGTGCAAAAGTGACGTCATAATTTGACCCAAAATCGTCGATTACCGCCAAAATATAACAATGACGGAGTTCAAATTAGCACTGGTATACTCGGGTGGGGTATCCGCAAGAAGTAATCACGCTAATTCGGCTTTTCGGAGTCATGCAAAATTCGCAAAACCTTGGGAATTACAACTTTTTGGTGCAAAAGTGACGTCATAATTTGACCAAAAACCTTCGATTACCGCCAAAATATAACAATGGCGGAGTTCAAATTAGCACCGGCACACTCGGGTGGGGTATCCGCAAGAAGTAATCACGCTAATTCGGTTTTTTCGGGGTGGCTGGAAAATTAAAAAGTTTATTCCCCGGGTAGGGAAAAGGGAAAAGCGGCTATCTTGTTTTTCTAATAGTCAACTCTGGAAATTGCGTTTTGACGGTACAAATCGACCAAAATGAGCATCCTGAACAACTTTCCTGTGTGGAGTCATGCAAAATTCACAAAATCTTGGGAATTACAACTTTTTGGAGCAAAGGTGACGTCATAATTTGACCAAAAATCGTCGATTACCGCCAAAATATAACAATGGCGGAGTTCAAATTAGCACCGGCACACTCGGGTGGGGTATCCGCAAGAAGTTATCAAGCTAATTCGGCTTTTCGGGGTGGCTCGAAAATTAAAAAGTTTATTTATTCCCCGGGTAGGGAAAAAGGGAAGTGCGGCCATTTTGTTTTTCTAATAGTCAACTCTGGAAATCGCGTTTTGACGGTACAAATCGACCAGGTTGAGCATCCTGAACAACTTTCCTGTGAGGAGTCATGCTAAATTCGCAAAACCTTGGGAATTACAACTTTTTGGTGCAAAAGTGACGTCATAATTTGACCAAAAACCTTCGATTACCGCCAAAATATAACAATGGCGGAGTTCAAATTAGCACCGGCACACTCGGGTGGGGTATCCGCAAGAAGTTATCAAGCAAATTCTGCTTTTTTGGGGTGGCTTGAAAATTAAAAAGTTTATTCCCCGGGTAGGGAAAAGGGAAAAGCGGCTATCTTGTTTTTCTAATAGTCAACTCTGGAAATTGCGTTTTGACGGTACAAATCGACCAAGTTGAGCATCCTGAACAACTTTCCTGTGTGGAGTCATGCAAAATTCGCAAAATCTTGGGAATTACAACTTTTTGGTGCAAAGGTGACGTCATAATTTGACCAAAAATTGTCGATTACCGCCAAAATATAACAATGGCGGAATTCAAATTAGCAACGGCACACTCGGGTAGGGTATCCGCAAGAAGTTATCAAGCAAATTCTGTTTTTCGGGGTGTCTCGAAAATTAAAAATTTATTCCCCTGGTAGGGAAAAGGGAAAAGCGGCCATTTTGTTTTTCTAATAGTCAACTCTGGAAATCGCGTTTTGACGGTACAAATCGACCAAGTTGAGCATCCTGAACAACTTTCCTGTGTCGAGTCATGCAAAATTCACAAAACCTTGGGAATTTTTTGGTGAAAAAGTGACGTCACAATTTGACCAAAAATCGTCGATTACTGCCAAAATATAACAATGGCGGAGTTCAAATTAGCACCGGCACACTCGGGTGGGGTATCCGCAAGAAGTAATCACACTAATTCGGCTTTTCGGGGTGGCTCGAAAATTAAAAAGTTTATTCCCCGTGTAGCGAAAAGGGAAAAGCGGCCATTTTGTTTTTCTAATAGTCAACTCTGGAAATTGCGTTTTGACGGTACAAATCGACCAAGTTGAGAATCCTGAACAACTTTCCTGTGTGGAGTCATGCAAATTTCGCAAAACCTTGGGAATTACAACTTTTTGGTGCAAAAGTGACGTCACAATTTGACCACAAATCGTCGATTACCGCCAAAATATAACAATGGTGGAGTTCAAATTAGCACTGGCACACTCGGGTGGGGTATACGCAAGAAGTAATCACGTTAATTCGGCTTTTCGGGGTGGCCCGAAAATTAAAAAGGGTATTACTTGGGTAGGGAAAAGAGAAAAGCGGCCATTTTTTTTTCTAATAGTCAACTCTGGAAATCGCGTTTTGACGGTACAAATCAACCAGGTTGAGCATCCTGAACAACTTTCCTGTGTGGAGTCATGCAAAATTCGCAAAACCTTGGGAATTACAACTTTTTGGTGCAAAAGTGACGTCATATTTGACAAAAAATCGTCGATTACCGCCAAAAGATAACAAGGGCGGAGTTCAAATTAACACCGGCACACTCGGGTGGGGTATCTGCAAGAAGTAATCACACTAACTCGGCTTTTCGGGGTGGCCCGAAAATTAAGAAGTTTATTCCCCGTGTAGGGAAAAGGGAAAAGCGGCCATCTTGTTTGTGCTAATAGTCAACTCTGGAAATTGCGTTTTGACGGTACAAATCGACCAAGTTGAGCATCCTGAACAACATTCCTGTGAGGAGTCATGCAAAATTCGCAAAACCTTGGGAATTACAACTTTTTGGTGCAAAGGTGACGTCATAATTTGACCAAAAATCGTCGATTACCGCCAAAATATAACAATGGCGGAGTTCAAATTAGCACCGGCACACTCGGGTGGGGTATCCGCAAGAAGTTATCAAGCTAATTCGGCTTTTCGGGGTGGCTCGAAAATTAAAAATTTATTCCCCGGGTAGGGAAAAGGGAAAAGCGGCCATTTTGTTTTTCTAATAGTCAACTCTGGAAATCGCGTTTTGACGGTACAAATCGACCAGGTTGAGCATCCTGAACAACTTTCCTGTGTGGAGTCATGCAAAATTCGCAAAACCTTGGGAATTACAACTTTTTGGTGCAAAAGTGACGTCATAATTTGACCAAAAATCGTCGATAACCGCCAAAATACAACAATGACGGAGTTCAAATTAGCACCGGTACACTCGTGTGGGGTATCCGCAAAAAGTAATCACGCTAATTCGGCTTTTCGGGTTGGCTCGAAAATTAAAAAGTTTCTTCCCCGGGTAGGGAAAAGGGAAAAGCGGCCATTTTGTTTTTCTAATAGTCAACTCTGGAAATCGCGTTTTGACGGTACAAATCGACCAGGTTGAGCATCCTGAACAACTTTCCTGTGTGGAGTCATGCAAAATTCGCAAAACCTTGGGCATTACAACTTTTTGGTGCAAAAGTGACGTCATAATTTGACCAAAAATCGTCGATAACCGCCAAAATATAACAATGACGGAGTTCAAATTAGCACCGGTACACTCGGGTGGGGTATCTGCAAGAAGTAATCACGCTAATTCGGCTTTTCGGGTTGGCTCGAAAATTAAGAAGTTTATTCCCCGGGTAGGGAAAAGGGTAACGCGGCCATTTTGTTTTTCTAATAGTCAACTCGGGAAATCGCGTTTTGACGGTACAAATCGACCAGGTTGAGCATCCTGAACAACTTTCCAGTGAGGAGTCATGCAAAATTCGCAAAACCTTGGGAATTACACTTTTTTTGTGTGCAAAAGTGTCGTCATAATTTGACCAAAAATCGTCGATTACCGCCAAAAATAACAATGGCGGAGTTCAAATTAGCACCGGCACACTCGGGTGGGGTATCCGCAAGAAGTTATCAAGCTAATTCGGCTTTTTGGGGTGGCTCGAAAATTAAAAAGTTTATTCCCCGGGTAGGGAAAAGGGAAAAGCGGCCATTTTGTTTTTCTAATAGTCAACTCTGGAAATCGCGTTTTGACGGTACAAATCGACCAGGTTGAGCATCCTGAACAACTTTCCTGTGTGGAGTCATGCAAAATTCACAAAACCTTGGGAATTTTTTGGTGAAAAAGTGACGTCACAATTTGACCAAAAATCGTCGATTACCGCCAAAATATAACAATGGCGGAGTTCAAATTAGCACCGGCACACTCGGGTGGGGTATCCGCAAGAAGTTATCAAGCTAATTCGGCTTTTCGGGGTGGCTCGAAAATTAAAAATTTATTCCCCGGGTAGGGAAAAGGGTAGAGCGGCCATCTTGTTTTTCTAATAGTCAACTCTGGAAATCGCGTTTTGGCGGTACAAATCGACCAGGTTGAGCATCCTGAACAACTTTCCTGTGAGGAGTCATGCAAAATTCGAAAAACCTTGGGAATTACAACTTTTTGGTGCAAAAGTGACGTCATAATTTGACCAAAAACCTTCGATTACCGCCAAAATATAACAATGGCGGAGTTCAAATTAGCACCGGCACACTCGGGTGGGGTATCCGCAAGAAGTAATCACGCTAATTCGGTTTTTCGGGGTGGCTCGAAAATTAAAAAGTTTATTCCCCGGGTAGGGAAAAGGGAAAAGCGGCTATCTTGTTTTTCTAATAGTCAACTCTGGAAATCGCGTTTTGACGGTACAAATCGACCAAAATGAGCATCCTGAACAACTTTCCTGTGTGGAGTCATGCAAAATTCACAAAATCTTGGGAATTACAACTTTTTGGTGCAAAGGTGACGTCATAATTTGACCAAAAATCGTTGATTACCGCCAAAATATAACAATGGCGGAGTTCAAATTAGCACCGGCACACTCGGGTGGGGTATCCGCAAGAAGTTATCAAGCTAATTCGGCTTTTCGGGGTGGCTCGAATTTTAAAAAGTTTATTTATTCCCCGGGTAGGGAAAAAGGGAAGTGCGGCCATTTTGTTTTTCTAATAGTCAACTCTGGAAATCGCGTTTTGACGGTACAAATCGACCAGGTTGAGCATCCTGAACAACTTTCCTGTGAGGAGTCATGCTAAATTCGCAAAACCTTGGGAATTACAACTTTTTGGTGCAAAAGTGACGTCATAATTTGACCAAAAATCGTCGATAACCGCCAAAATATAACAATGACGGAGTTCAAATTAGCACCGGTACACTCGAGTGGGGTATCCGCAAGAAGTAATCACGCTAATTCGGCTTTTCGGGTTGGCTCGAAAATTAAGAAGTTTATTCCCCGGGTAGGGAAAAGGGTAACGCGGCCATTTTGTTTTTCTAATAGTCAACTCTGGAAATCGCGTTTTGACGGTACAAATCGACCAGGTTGAGCATCCTGAACAACTTTCCTGTGAGGAGTCATGCTAAATTCGCAAAACCTTGGGAATTACAACTTTTTGGTGCAAAAGTGACGTCATAATTTGACCAAAAATCGTCGATAACCGCCAAAATATAATAATGACGGAGTTCAAATTAGCACCGGTACACTCGAGTGGGGTATCCGCAAGAAGTAATCACGCTAATTCGGCTTTTCGGGTTGGCTCGAAAATTAAGAAGTTTATTCCCCGGGTAGGGAAAAGGGTAACGCGGCCATCTTGTTTTTCTAGTAGTCAACTCGGGAAATCGCGTTTTGACGGTACAAATCGACCAGGTTGAGCATCCTGAACAACTTTCCAGTGAGGAGTCATGCAAAATTCGCCAAACCTTGTTAATTACACTTTTTTTTGTGTGCAAAAGTGACGTCATAATTTGACCAAAAATCGTCGATTACCGCCAAAATATAAC
Source organism: Asterias amurensis (assembly GCF_032118995.1). Classification (NCBI taxonomy): domain Eukaryota; kingdom Metazoa; phylum Echinodermata; class Asteroidea; order Forcipulatida; family Asteriidae; genus Asterias; species Asterias amurensis. The sequence goes on from NC_092659.1 coordinate 11,737,616, forward strand.
AATGGCGGAGTTCAAATTAGCACCGGCACACTCGGGTGGGGTATCCGCAAGAAGTTATCAAGCAAATTCTGCTTTTCGGGGTGGCTTGAAAATTAAAAAGTTTATTCCCCGGGTAGTGAAAAGGGAAAAGCGGCTATCTTGTTTTTCTAATAGTCAACTCTGGAAATTGCGTTTTGACGGTACAAATCGACCAAGTTGAGCATCCTGAACAACTTTCCTGTGTGGAGTCATGCAAAATTCGCAAAACCTTGGGAATTACAACTTTTTGGTGCAAAGGTGACGTCATAATTTGACCAAAAATTGTCGATTACCGCCAAAATATAACAATGGCGGAATTCAAATTAGCAACGGCACACTCGGGTAGGGTATCCGCAAGAAGTTATCAAGCTAATTCGGCTTTTCGGGGTGGCTCGAAAATTAAAAATTTATTCCCCGGGTAAGGAAAAGGGAAAAGCGGCCATTTTGTTTTTCTAATAGTCAACTCGGGAAATCGCGTTTTGACGGTACAAATCGACCAGGTTGAGCATCCTGAACAACTTTCCAGTGAGGAGTCATGCAAAATTCGCAAAACCTTGGGAATTACACTTTTTTTTGTGCAAAAGTGACGTCATAATTTTACCAAAAATCGTCGATTACCGCCAAAATATAACAATGGCGGAGTTCAAATTAGCACCGGCACACTCGGGTTGGGTATCCGCAAGAAGTAATCACGTTAAGTCGGCTTTTCGGGGTGTCCCGAAAATTAAGAAGTTTATTCCCTGTGTAGGGAAAAGGGAAGAGCGGCCATTTTGTTTTTCTAATAGTCAACTCTGGAAATCGCGTTTTGACGGTACAAATCGACCAAATTGAGCATCCTGAAAAACTTTCCTGTGTCGAGTCATGCAAAATTCGCAAAACCTTGGGAATTACAACTTTTTTGGTGCAAAAGTGACGTCATAATTTGACCAAAAATCGTCGATTACCGCCAAAATATAACAATGGCGGAGTTCAAATTAGCACCGGCACACTCGGGTGGGGTATCCGCAAGAAGTAATCACGCTAATTCGGTTTTTCGGGGTGGCTCGAAAATTAAAAAGTTTATTCCCCGGGTAGGGAAAAGGGAAAAGCGGCTATCTTGTTTTTTTAATAGTCAACTCTGGAAATTGCGTTTTGACGGTACAAATCGACCAAGTTGAGCATCCTGAACAACTTTCCTGTGTGGAGTCATGCAAAATTCGCAAAATCTTGGGAATTACAACTTTTTGGTGCAAAGGTGACGTCATAATTTGACCAAAAATTGTCGATTACCGCCAAAATATAACAATGGCGGAATTCAAATTAGCAACGGCACACTCGGGTAGGGTATCCGCAAGAAGTTATCAAGCAAATTCTGTTTTTCGGGGTGTCTCGAAAATTAAAAATTTATTCCCCGGGTAGGGAAAAGGGAAAAGCGGCCATTTTGTTTTTCTAATAGTCAACTCTGGAAATCGCGTTTTGACGGTACAAATCGACCAAGTTGAGCATCCTGAACAACTTTCCTGTGTCGAGTCATGCAAAATTCACAAAACCTTGGGAATTTTTTGGTGAAAAAGTGACGTCACAATTTGACCAAAAATCGTCGATTACTGCCAAAATATAACAATGGCGGAGTTCAAATTAGCACCGGCACACTCGGGTGGGGTATCCGCAAGAAGTAATCACACTAATTCGGCTTTTCGGGGTGGCTCGAAAATTAAAAAGTTTATTCCCCGTGTAGCGAAAAGGGAAAAGCGGCCATTTTGTTTTTCTAATAGTCAACTCTGGAAATTGCGTTTTGACGGTACAAATCGACCAAGTTGAGAATCCTGAACAACTTTCCTGTGTGGAGTCATGCAAATTTCGCAAAACCTTGGGAATTACAACTTTTTGGTGCAAAAGTGACGTCACAATTTGACCACAAATCGTCGATTACCGCCAAAATATAACAATGGTGGAGTTCAAATTAGCACTGGCACACTCGGGTGGGGTATACGCAAGAAGTAATCACGTTAATTCGGCTTTTCGGGGTGGCCCGAAAATTAAAAAGGGTATTACTTGGGTAGGGAAAAGAGAAAAGCGGCCATTTTTTTTTCTAATAGTCAACTCTGGAAATCGCGTTTTGACGGTACAAATCAACCAGGTTGAGCATCCTGAACAACTTTCCTGTGTGGAGTCATGCAAAATTCACAAAATCTTGGGAATTACAACTTTTTGGTGCAAAGGTGACGTCATAATTTGACCAAAAATCGTTGATTACCGCCAAAATATAACAATGGCGGAGTTCAAATTAGCACCGGCACACTCGGGTGGGGTATCCGCAAGAAGTTATCAAGCTAATTCGGCTTTTCGGGGTGGCTCGAAAATTAAGAAGTTTATTCCCCGGGTAGGGAAAAGGGTAACGCGGCCATTTTGTTTTTCTAATAGTCAACTCTGGAAATCGCGTTTTGACGGTACAAATCGACCAGGTTGAGCATCCTGAACAACTTTCCTGTGAGGAGTCATGCTAAATTCGCAAAACCTTGGGAATTACAACTTTTTGGTGCAAAAGTGACGTCATAATTTGACCAAAAATCGTCGATAACCGCCAAAATATAACAATGACGGAGTTCAAATTAGCACCGGTACACTCGAGTGGGGTATCCGCAAGAAGTAATCACGCTAATTCGGCTTTTCGGGTTGGCTCGAAAATTAAGAAGTTTATTCCCCGGGTAGGGAAAAGGGTAACGCGGCCATCTTGTTTTTCTAGTAGTCAACTCGGGAAATCGCGTTTTGACGGTACAAATCGACCAGGTTGAGCATCCTGAACAACTTTCCAGTGAGGAGTCATGCAAAATTCGCCAAACCTTGTTAATTACACTTTTTTTTGTGTGCAAAAGTGACGTCATAATTTGACCAAAAATCGTCGATTACCGCCAAAATATAACAATGGCGGAGTTCAAATTAGCACCGGCACACTCGGGTGGGGTATCCGCACGAAGTTATCAAGCAAATTCTGCTTTTCGGGGTGGCTTGAAAATTAAAAAGTTTATTCCCCGGGTAGTGAAAAGGGAAAAGCGGCTATCTTGTTTTTCTAATAGTCAACTCTGGAAATTGCGTTTTGACGGTACAAATCGACCAAGTTGAGCATCCTGAACAACTTTCCTGTGTGGAGTCATGCAAAATTCGCAAAACCTTGGGAATTACAACTTTTTGGTGCAAAGGTGACGTCATAATTTGACCAAAAATTGTCGATTACCGCCAAAATATAACAATGGCGGAATTCAAATTAGCAACGGCACACTCGGGTAGGGTATCCGCAAGAAGTTATCAAGCTAATTCGGCTTTTCGGGGTGGCTCGAAAATTAAAAATTTATTCCCCGGGTAAGGAAAAGGGAAAAGCGGCCATTTTGTTTTTCTAATAGTCAACTCGGGAAATCGCGTTTTGACGGTACAAATCGACCAGGTTGAGCATCCTGAACAACTTTCCAGTGAGGAGTCATGCAAAATTCGCAAAACCTTGGGAATTACACTTTTTTTTGTGCAAAAGTGACGTCATAATTTTACCAAAAATCGTCGATTACCGCCAAAATATAACAATGGCGGAGTTCAAATTAGCACCGGCACACTCGGGTTGGGTATCCGCAAGAAGTAATCACGTTAAGTCGGCTTTTCGGGGTGTCCCGAAAATTAAGAAGTTTATTCCCTGTGTAGGGAAAAGGGAAGAGCGGCCATTTTGTTTTTCTAATAGTCAACTCTGGAAATCGCGTTTTGACGGTACAAATCGACCAAATTGAGCATCCTGAACAACTTTCCTGTGTCGAGTCATGCAAAATTCGCAAAACCTTGGGAATTACAACTTTTTTGGTGCAAAAGTGACGTCATAATTTGACCAAAAATCGTCGATTACCGCCAAAATATAACAATGGCGGAGTTCAAATTAGCACCGGCACACTCGGGTGGGGTATCCGCAAGAAGTAATCACGCTAATTCGGTTTTTCGGGGTGGCTCGAAAATTAAAAAGTTTATTCCCCGGGTAGGGAAAAGGGAAAAGCGGCTATCTTGTTTTTTTAATAGTCAACTCTGGAAATTGCGTTTTGACGGTACAAATCGACCAAGTTGAGCATCCTGAACAACTTTCCTGTGTGGAGTCATGCAAAATTCGCAAAATCTTGGGAATTACAACTTTTTGGTGCAAAGGTGACGTCATAATTTGACCAAAAATTGTCGATTACCGCCAAAATATAACAATGGCGGAATTCAAATTAGCAACGGCACACTCGGGTAGGGTATCCGCAAGAAGTTATCAAGCAAATTCTGTTTTTCGGGGTGTCTCGAAAATTAAAAATTTATTCCCCGGGTAGGGAAAAGGGAAAAGCGGCCATTTTGTTTTTCTAATAGTCAACTCTGGAAATCGCGTTTTGACGGTACAAATCGACCAAGTTGAGCATCCTGAACAACTTTCCTGTGTCGAGTCTAGCCTTGCTCAAGGCAGTCGCATTATTCGCTCCGAACAGACGCAGCTGTAAACCCACCCGCCGTATACTCTGTGCATGGTGTGTGCGATCACACCGAATGACCCACCCGTATACACACTGTCACATCGCACGAATACTGTTCACACAAGTCATCTCACTCGTACACCACTAACCGCATGCGGAGGCCGTCAGGCCGACAGCCTTGTCGGATCTGTATCTTCCCGTTTTAATGTGTTGTATTGAAAAAATTCCAATAGTGGACGAAATTGGGGGGGCTCGAGGATATGCTAGTATGCAGCTCATGAATATGTATATCGTTCGTCAGACCTATCAGACAACACAGGATGTGAGGCAAATGAATTATTCATTTTGACGTCCAATCACGCACTTCCCTTATCACGACCTTTGGACCCTATCATGCGTCCGTGGTGGTGGTGTGTGAGGTAAACATGTCTCGTCTTTCGCGGGCATTATGGTAATGAGCTGACCGTGGGAACTCTTCGCTTATTATAGTAATGAGGTCAGTGGCTTCAACACAGATCCTACAAGGCTGTCGGCCTGACGGCCTCCGCATGCGGATAGTGTACGGGGGCATCGTGTCGTGCGATGTTACGCACAGTGAATACGGCTGGGTTTTACGCACAGTGGATACGGCTGGGTTTTTATACAGCGGCGGTCTTTTTTCGGAGTGAATAATTCGACTGCCTTGAGCAAGGCTATGTCGAGTCATGCAAAATTCACAAAACCTTGGGAATTTTTTGGTGAAAAAGTGACGTCACAATTTGACCAAAAATCGTCGATTACTGCCAAAATATAACAATGGCGGAGTTCAAATTAGCACCGGCACACTCGGGTGGGGTATCCGCAAGAAGTAATCACACTAATTCGGCTTTTCGGGGTGGCTCGAAAATTAAAAAGTTTATTCCCCGTGTAGCGAAAAGGGAAAAGCGGCCATTTTGTTTTTCTAATAGTCAACTCTGGAAATTGCGTTTTGACGGTACAAATCGACCAAGTTGAGAATCCTGAACAACTTTCCTGTGTGGAGTCATGCAAATTTCGCAAAACCTTGGGAATTACAACTTTTTGGTGCAAAAGTGACGTCACAATTTGACCACAAATCGTCGATTACCGCCAAAATATAACAATGGTGGAGTTCAAATTAGCACTGGCACACTCGGGTGGGGTATACGCAAGAAGTAATCACGTTAATTCGGCTTTTCGGGGTGGCCCGAAAATTAAAAAGGGTATTACTTGGGTAGGGAAAAGAGAAAAGCGGCCATTTTTTTTTCTAATAGTCAACTCTGGAAATCGCGTTTTGACGGTACAAATCAACCAGGTTGAGCATCCTGAACAACTTTCCTGTGTGGAGTCATGCAAAATTCGCAAAACCTTGGGAATTACAACTTTTTGGTGCAAAAGTGACGTCATATTTGACAAAAAATCGTCGATTACCGCCAAAAGATAACAAGGGCGGAGTTCAAATTAACACCGGCACACTCGGGTGGGGTATCTGCAAGAAGTAATCACACTAACTCGGCTTTTCGGGGTGGCCCGAAAATTAAGAAGTTTATTCCCCGTGTAGGGAAAAGGGAAAAGCGGCCATCTTGTTTGTGCTAATAGTCAACTCTGGAAATTGCGTTTTGACGGTACAAATCGACCAAGTTGAGCATCCTGAACAACATTCCTGTGAGGAGTCATGCAAAATTCGCAAAACCTTGGGAATTACAACTTTTTGGTGCAAAGGTGACGTCATAATTTGACCAAAAATCGTCGATTACCGCCAAAATATAACAATGGAGGAGTTCAAATTAGCACCGGCACACTCGGGTGGGGTATCCGCAAGAAGTTATCAAGCTAATTCGGCTTTTCGGGGTGGCTCGAAAATTAAAAATTTATTCCCCGGGTAGGGAAAAGGGAAAAGCGGCCATTTTGTTTTTCTAATAGTCAACTCTGGAAATCGCGTTTTGACGGTACAAATCGACCAGGTTGAGCATCCTGAACAACTTTCCTGTGTGGAGTCATGCAAAATTCGCAAAACCTTGGGAATTACAACTTTTTGGTGCAAAAGTGACGTCATAATTTGACCAAAAATCGTCGATAACCGCCAAAATACAACAATGACGGAGTTCAAATTAGCACCGGTACACTCGTGTGGGGTATCCGCAAAAAGTAATCACGCTAATTCGGCTTTTCGGGTTGGCTCGAAAATTAAAAAGTTTCTTCCCCGGGTAGGGAAAAGGGAAAAGCGGCCATTTTGTTTTTCTAATAGTCAACTCTGGAAATCGCGTTTTGACGGTACAAATCGACCATGTTGAGCATCCTGAACAACTTTCCTGTGTGGAGTCATGCAAAATTCGCAAAACCTTGGGCATTACAACTTTTTGGTGCAAAAGTGTCGTCATAATTTGACCAAAAATCGTCGATTACCGCCAAAAATAACAATGGCGGAGTTCAAATTAGCACCGGCACACTCGGGTGGGGTATCCGCAAGAAGTTATCAAGCTAATTCGGCTTTTTGGGGTGGCTCGAAAATTAAAAAGTTTATTCCCCGGGTAGGGAAAAGGGAAAAGCGGCCATTTTGTTTTTCTAATAGTCAACTCTGGAAATCGCGTTTTGACGGTACAAATCGACCAGGTTGAGCATCCTGAACAACTTTCCTGTGTGGAGTCATGCAAAATTCACAAAACCTTGGGAATTTTTTGGTGAAAAAGTGACGTCACAATTTGACCAAAAATCGTCGATTACCGCCAAAATATAACAATGGCGGAGTTCAAATTAGCACCGGCACACTCGGGTGGGGTATCCGCAAGAAGTTATCAAGCTAATTCGGCTTTTCGGGGTGGCTCGAAAATTAAAAATTTATTCCCCGGGTAGGGAAAAGGGTAGAGCGGCCATCTTGTTTTTCTAATAGTCAACTCTGGAAATCGCGTTTTGACGGTACAAATCGACCAGGTTGAGCATCCTGAACAACTTTCCTGTGAGGAGTCATGCAAAATTCGAAAAACCTTGGGAATTACAACTTTTTGGTGCAAAAGTGACGTCATAATTTGACCAAAAACCTTCGATTACCGCCAAAATATAACAATGGCGGAGTTCAAATTAGCACCGGCACACTCGGGTGGGGTATCCGCAAGAAGTAATCACGCTAATTCGGTTTTTCGGGGTGGCTCGAAAATTAAAAAGTTTATTCCCCGGGTAGGGAAAAGGGAAAAGCGGCTATCTTGTTTTTCTAATAGTCAACTCTGGAAATCGCGTTTTGACGGTACAAATCGACCAAAATGAGCATCCTGAACAACTTTCCTGTGTGGAGTCATGCAAAATTCACAAAATCTTGGGAATTACAACTTTTTGGTGCAAAGGTGACGTCATAATTTGACCAAAAATCGTTGATTACCGCCAAAATATAACAATGGCGGAGTTCAAATTAGCACCGGCACACTCGGGTGGGGTATCCGCAAGAAGTTATCAAGCTAATTCGGCTTTTCGGGGTGGCTCGAATTTTAAAAAGTTTATTTATTCCCCGGGTAGGGAAAAGGGAAAAGCGGCCATTTTGTTTTTCTAATAGTCAACTCGGGAAATCGCGTTTTGACGGTACAAATCGACCAGGTTGAGCATCCTGAACAACTTTCCAGTGAGGAGTCATGCAAAATTCGCAAAACCTTGGGAATTACACTTTTTTTTGTGCAAAAGTGACGTCATAATTTTACCAAAAATCGTCGATTACCGCCAAAATATAACAATGGCGGAGTTCAAATTAGCACCGGCACACTCGGGTTGGGTATCCGCAAGAAGTAATCACGTTAAGTCGGCTTTTCGGGGTGTCCCGAAAATTAAGAAGTTTATTCCCTGTGTAGGGAAAAGGGAAGAGCGGCCATTTTGTTTTTCTAATAGTCAACTCTGGAAATCGCGTTTTGACGGTACAAATCGACCAAGTTGAGCATCCTGAACAACTTTCCTGTGTCGAGTCATGCAAAATTCGCAAAACCTTGGGAATTACAACTTTTTTGGTGCAAAAGTGACGTCATAATTTGACCAAAAATCGTCGATTACCGCCAAAATATAACAATGGCGGAGTTCAAATTAGCACCGGCACACTCGGGTGGGGTATCCGCAAGAAGTAATCACGCTAATTCGGTTTTTCGGGGTGGCTCGAAAATTAAAAAGTTTATTCCCCGGGTAGGGAAAAGGGAAAAGCGGCTATCTTGTTTTTTTAATAGTCAACTCTGGAAATTGCGTTTTGACGGTACAAATCGACCAAGTTGAGCATCCTGAACAACTTTCCTGTGTGGAGTCATGCAAAATTCGCAAAACCTTGGGAATTACAACTTTTTGGTGCAAAGGTGACGTCATAGTTTGACCAAAAATTGTCGATTACCGCCAAAATATAACAATGGCGGAATTCAAATTAGCACCGGCACACTCGGGTGGGGTATCCGCAAGAAGTTATCAAGCAAATTCTGTTTTTCGGGGTGTCTCGAAAATTAAAAATTTATTCCCCGGGTAGGGAAAAGGGAAACGCGGCCATTTTGTTTTTCTAATAGTCAACTCGGGAAATCGCGTTTTGACGGTACAAATCGACCAGGTTGAGCATCCTGAACAACTTTCCAGTGAGGAGTCATGCAAAATTCGCAAAACCTTGGGAATTACACTTTTTTTGTGTGCAAAAGTGACGTCATAATTTGACCAAAAATCGTCGATTACCGCCAAAATATAACAATGGCGGAGTTCAAATTAGCACCGGCACACTGGGGTGGGGTATACGCAAGAAGTAATCACGTTAATTCGGCTTTTCGGGGTGTCCCGAAAATTAAGAAGTTTATTCCCTGTGTAGGAAAAAGGGAAAAGCGGCCATTTTGTTTTTCTAATAGTCAACTCTGGAAATCGCGTTTTGACGGTACAAATCGACCAAGTTGAGCATCCTGAACAACTTTCCTGTGTGGAGTCATGCAAAATTCGCAAAACCTTGGGAATTACAACTTTTTGGTGCAAAAGTGATGTCATAATTTGACCAAAAATCGGCGATTACCGCCAAAATATAACAATGGCGGAGTTCAAATTAGCACCGGCACACTCAGGTGGGGTATCCGCAAGAAGTAATCACACTAATTCGGCTTTTCGGGGTGGCTTGAAAATTAAAAAGTTTATTCCCCGTGTAGGGAAAAGGGAAAAGCGGCCATTTTGTTTTTCTAATAGTCAACTCGGGAAATCGCGTTTTTACGGTACAAATCGACCAAGTTGAGCATCCTGAACAACTTTCCTGTGTCGAGTCATGCAAAATTCACAAAACCTTGGGAATTTTTTGGTGAAAAAGTGACGTCACAATTTGACCAAAAATCGTCGATTACCGCCAAAATATAACAATGGCGGAGTTCAAATTAGCACCGGCACACTCGGGTGGGGTATCCGCAAGAAGTAATCACACTAATTCGGCTTTTCGGGGTGGCTCGAAAATTAAAAAGTTTATTCCCCGTGTAGCGAAAAGGGAAAAGCGGCCATTTTGTTTTTCTAATAGGCAACTCTGGAAATTGCGTTTTGACGGTACAAATCGACCAAGTTGAGAATCCTGAACAACTTTCCTGTGTGGAGTCATGCAAATTTCGCAAAACCTTGGGAATTACAACTTTTTGGTGCAAAAGTGACGTCACAATTTGACCACAAATCGTCGATTACCGCCAAAATATAACAATGGTGGAGTTCAAATTAGCACTGGCACACTCGGGTGGGGTATACGCAAGAAGTAATCACGTTAATTCGGCTTTTCGGGGTGGCCCGAAAATTAAAAAGGGTATTCCTTGGGTAGGGAAAAGAGAAAAGCGGCCATTTTTTTTTCTAATAGTCAACTCTGGAAATCGCGTTTTGACGGTACAAATCAACCAGGTTGAGCATCCTGAACAACTTTCCTGTGTGGAGTCATGCAAAATTCGCAAAACCTTGGGAATTACAACTTTTTGGTGCAAAGGTGACGTCATAGTTTGACCAAAAATTGTCGATTACCGCCAAAATATAACAATGGCGGAATTCAAATTAGCACCGGCACACTCGGGTGGGGTATCCGCAAGAAGTTATCAAGCAAATTCTGTTTTTCGGGGTGTCTCGAAAATTAAAAATTTATTCCCCGGGTAGGGAAAAGGGAAACGCGGCCATTTTGTTTTTCTAATAGTCAACTCGGGAAATCGCGTTTTGACGGTACAAATCGACCAGGTTGAGCATCCTGAACAACTTTCCAGTGAGGAGTCATGCAAAATTCGCAAAACCTTGGGAATTACACTTTTTTTGTGTGCAAAAGTGACGTCATAATTTGACCAAAAATCGTCGATTACCGCCAAAATATAACAATGGCGGAGTTCAAATTAGCACCGGCACACTCGGGTGGGGTATCCGCAAGAAGTTATCAAGCTAATTCGGCTTTTTGGGGTGGCTCGAAAATTAAAAAGTTTATTCCCCGGGTAGGGAAAAGGGAAAAGCGGCCATTTTGTTTTTCTAATAGTCAACTCTGGAAATCGCGTTTTGACGGTACAAATCGACCAGGTTGAGCATCCTGAACAACTTTCCTGTGTGGAGTCATGCAAAATTCGCAAAACCTTGGGAATTACAACTTTTTGGTGCAAAAGTGACGTCACAATTTGACCAAAAATCGTCAATTACCGCCAAAATATAACAATGGCGGAGTTCAAATTAGCACCGGCACACTGGGGTGGGGTATACGCAAGAAGTAATCACGTTATTTCGGCTTTTCGGGGTGTCCCGAAAATTAAGAAGTTTATTCCCTGTGTAGGAAAAAGGGAAAAGCGGCCATTTTGTTTTTCTAATAGTCAACTCTGGAAATCGCGTTTTGACGGTACAAATCGACCAAGTTGAGCATCCTGATTCACTTTCCTGTGTGGAGTCATGCAAAATTCGCAAAACCTTGGGAATTACAACTTTTTGGTGCAAAAGTGATGTCATAATTTGACCAAAAATCGGCGATTACCGCCAAAATATAACAATGGCGGAGTTCAAATTAGCACCGGCACACTCGGGTGGGGTATCCGCAAGAAGTAATCACACTAATTCGGCTTTTCGGGGTGGCTTGAAAATTAAAAAGTTTATTCCCCGTGTAGGGAAAAGGGAAAAGCGGCCATTTTGTTTTTCTAATAGTCAACTCGGGAAATCGCGTTTTTACGGTACAAATCGACCAAGTTGAGCATCCTGAACAACATTCCTGTGAGGAGTCTTGCAAAATTCGCAAAACCTTGGGAATTACAACTTTTTGGTGCAAAGGTGACGTCATAATTTGACCAAAAATCGTCGATTACCGCCAAAATATAACAATGGCGGAGTTCAAATTAGCACCGGCACACTCGGGTGGGGTATCCGCAAGAAGTTATCAAGCTAATTCGGCTTTTCGGGGTGGCTCGAAAATTAAAAATTTATTCCCCGGGTAGGGAAAAGGGAAAAGAGGCCATTTTGTTTTTCTAATAGTCAACTCTGGAAATCGCGTTTTGACGGTACAAATCGACCAGGTTGAGCATCCTGAACAACTTTCCTGTGTGGAGTCATGCAAAATTCGCAAAACCTTGGGAATTACAACTTTTTGGTGCAAAAGTGACGTCATAATTTGACCAAAAATCGTCGATAACCGCCAAAATACAACAATGACGGAGTTCAAATTAGCACCGGTACACTCGGGTGGGGTATCCGCAAAAAGTAATCACGCTAATTCGGGTTGGCTCGAAAATTAAAAAGTTTATTCCCCGGGTAGGGAAAAGGGAAAAGCGGCCATTTTGTTTTTCTAATAGTCAACTCTGGAAATCGCGTTTTGACGGTACAAATCGACCAGGTTGAGTATCCTGAACAACTTTCCTGTGTGGAGTCATGCAAAATTCGCAAAACCTTGGGAATTACAACTTTTTGGTGCAAAAGTGACGTCACAATTTGACCAAAAATCGTCAATTACCGCCAAAATATAACAACGGCGGAGTTCAAATTAGCACCGGCACACTGGGGTGGGGTATACGCAAGAAGTAATCACGTTAATTCGGCTTTTCGGGGTGTCCCGAAAATTAAGAAGTTTATTCCCTGTGTAGGAAAAAGGGAAAAGCGGCCATTTTGTTTTTCTAATAGTCAACTCTGGAAATCGCGTTTTGACGGTACAAATCGACCAAGTTGAGCATCCTGAACAACTTTCCTGTGTGGAGTCATGCAAAATTCGCAAAACCTTGGGAATTACAACTTTTTGGTGCAAAAGTGATGTCATAATTTGACCAAAAATCGGCGATTACCGCCAAAATATAACAATGGCGGAGTTCAAATTAGCACCGGCACACTCGGGTGGGGTATCCGCAAGAAGTAATCACGCTAATTCGGTTTTTCGGGGTGGCTCGAAAATTAAAAAGTTTATTCCCCGGGTAGGGAAAAGGGAAAAGCGGCTATCTTGTTTTTTTAATAGTCAACTCTGGAAATTGCGTTTTGACGGTACAAATCGACCAAGTTGAGCATCCTGAACAACTTTCCTGTGTGGAGTCATGCAAAATTCGCAAAACCTTGGGAATTACAACTTTTTGGTGCAAAGGTGACGTCATAGTTTGACTAAAAATTGTCGATTACCGCCAAAATATAACAATGGCGGAATTCAAATTAGCACCGGCACACTCGGGTGGGGTATCCGCAAGAAGTTATCAAGCAAATTCTGCTTTTCGGGGTGTCTCGAAAATTAAGAAGTTTATTCCCTGTGTAGGAAAAAGGGAAAAGCGGCCATTTTGTTTTTCTAATAGTCAACTCTGGAAATCGCGTTTTGACGGTACAAATCGACCAAGTTGAGCATCCTGAACAACTTTCCTGTGTGGAGTCATGCAAAATTCGCAAAACCTTGGGAATTACAACTTTTTGGTGCAAAAGTGATGTCATAATTTGACCAAAAATCGGCGATTACCGCCAAAATATAACAATGGCGGAGTTCAAATTAGCACCGGCACACTCGGGTGGGGTATCCGCAAGAAGTAATCACACTAATTCGGCTTTTCGGGGTGGCTTGAAAATTAAAAAGTTTATTCCCCGTGTAGGGAAAAGGGAAAAGCGGCCATTTTGTTTTACTAATAGTCAACTCGGGAAATCGCGTTTTTACGGAGAAATCGACCAAGTTGAGCATCCTGAACAACTTTCCTGTGTCGAGTCATGCAAAATTCACAAAACCTTGGGAATTTTTTGTGAAAAAGTGACGTCACAATTTGACCAAAAATCGTCGATTACCGCCAAAATATAACAATGGCGGAGTTCAAATTAGCACCGGCACACTGGGGTGGGGTATACGCAAGAAGTAATCACGTTAATTCGGCTTTTCGGGGTGTCCCGAAAATTAAGAAGTTTATTCCCTGTGTAGGAAAAAGGGAAAAGCGGCCATTTTGTTTTTCTAATAGTCAACTCTGGAAATTGCGTTTTGACGGTACAAATCGACCAAGTTGAGAATCCTGAACAACTTTCCTGTGTGGAGTCATGCAAATTTCGCAAAACCTTGGGAATTACAACTTTTTGGTGCAAAAGTGACGTCACAATTTGACCACAAATCGTCGATTACCGCCAAAATATAACAATGGCGGAGTTCAAATTAGCACTGGCACACTCGGGTGGGGTATACGCAAGAAGTAATCACGTTAATTCGGCTTTTCGGGGTGGCCCGAAAATTAAAAAGGGTACTCCTTGGGTAGGGAAAAGAGAAAAGCGGCCATTTTTTTTTTCTAATAGTCAACTCTGGAAATCGCGTTTTGACGGTACAAATCAACCAGGTTGAGCATCCTGAACAACTTTCCTGTGTGGAGTCATGCAAAATTCGCAAAACCTTGGGAATTACAACTTTTTGGTGCAAAAGTGACGTCATATTTGACAAAAAATCGTCGATTACCGCCAAAAGATAACAAGGGCGGAGTTCAAATTAACACCGGCACACTCGGGTGGGGTATCTGCAAGAAGTAATCACACTAACTCGGCTTTTCGGGGTGGCCCGAAATTTAAGAAGTTTATTCCCCGTGTAGGGAAAAGGGAAAAGCGGCCATCTTGTTTGTGCTAATAGTCAACTCTGGAAATCGCGTTTTGACGGTACAAATCGACCAAGTTGAGCATCCTGAACAACATTCCTGTGAGGAGTCATGCAAAATTCGCAAAACCTTGGGAATTACAACTTTTTGGTGCAAAGGTGACGTCATAATTTGACCAAAAATCGTCGATTACCGCCAAAATATAACAATGGCGGAGTTCAAATTAGCACCGGCACACTCGGGTGGGGTATCCGCAAGAAGTTATCAAGCTAATTCGGCTTTTCGGGGTGGCTCGAAAATTAAAAATTTATTCCCCGGGTAGGGAAAAGGGAAAAGCGGCCATTTTGTTTTTCTAATAGTCAACTCTGGAAATCGCGTTTTGACGGTACAAATCGACCAGGTTGAGCATCCTGAACAACTTTCCTGTGTGGAGTCATGCAAAATTCGCAAAACCTTGGGAATTACAACTTTTTGGTGCAAAAGTGACGTCATAATTTGACCAAAAATCGTCGATAACCGCCAAAATACAACAATGACGGAGTTCAAATTAGCACCGGTACACTCGGGTGGGGTATCCGCAAAAAGTAATCACGCTAATTCGGCTTTTCGGGTTGGCTCGAAAATTAAAAAGTTTCTTCCCCGGGTAGGGAAAAGGGAAAAGCGGCCATTTTGTTTTTCTAATAGTCAACTCTGGAAATCGCGTTTTGACGGTACAAATCGACCAGGTTGAGCATCCTGAACAACTTTCCTGTGTGGAGTCATGCAAAATTCACAAAACCTTGGGAATTTTTTGGTGAAAAAGTGACGTCACAATTTGACCAAAAATCGTCGATTACCGCCAAAATATAACAATGGCGGAGTTCAAATTAGCACCGGCACACTCGGGTGGGGTATCCGCAAGAAGTAATCACACTAATTCGGCTTTTCGGGGTGGCTCGAAAATTAAAAAGTTTATTCCCCGTGTAGCGAAAAGGGAAAAGCGGCCATTTTGTTTTTCTAATAGTCAACTCTGGAAATTGCGTTTTGACGGTACAAATCGACCAAGTTGAGAATCCTGAACAACTTTCCTGTGTGGAGTCATGCAAATTTCGCAAAACCTTGGGAATTACAACTTTTTGGTGCAAAAGTGACGTCACAATTTGACCACAAATCGTCGATTACCGCCAAAATATAACAATGGCGGAGTTCAAATTAGCACTGGCACACTCGGGTGGGGTATACGCAAGAAGTAATCACGTTAATTCGGCTTTTCGGGGTGGCCCGAAAATGCACTGGCACACTCGGGTGGGGTATACGCAAGAAGTAATCACGTTAATTCGGCTTTTCGGGGTGGCCCGAAAATTAAAAAGGGTATTCCTTGGGTAGGGAAAAGAGAAAAGCGGCCATTTTTTTTTTCTAATAGTCAACTCTGGAAATCGCGTTTTGACGGTACAAATCAACCAGGTTGAGCATCCTGAACAACTTTCCTGTGTGGAGTCATGCAAAATTCGCAAAACCTTGGGAATTACAACTTTTTGGTGCAAAAGTGACGTCATATTTGAAAAAAATCGTCGATTACCGCCAAAAGATAACAAGGGCGGAGTTCAAATTAACACCGGCACACTCGGGTGGGGTATCTGCAAGAAGTAATCACACTAACTCGGCTTTTCGGGGTGGCCCGAAAATTAAGAAGTTTATTCCCCGTGTAGGGAAAAGGGAAAAGCGGCCATCTTGTTTGTGCTAATAGTCAACTCTGGAAATTGCGTTTTGACGGTACAAATCGACCAGGTTGAGCATCCTGAACAACATTCCTGTGAGGAGTCATGCAAAATTCGCAAAACCTTGGGAATTACAACTTTTTGGTGCAAAGGTGACGTCATAATTTGACCAAAAATCGTCGATTACCGCCAAAATATAACAATGGCGGAGTTCAAATTAGCACCGGCACACTCGGGTGGGGTATCCGCAAGAAGTTATCAAGCTAATTCGGCTTTTCGGGGTGGCTCGAAAATTAAAAATTTATTCCCCGGGTAGGGAAAAGGGAAAAGCGGCCATTTTGTTTTTCTAATAGTCAACTCTGGAAATCGCGTTTTGACGGTACAAATCGACCAGGTTGAGCATCCTGAACAACTTTCCTGTGTGGAGTCATGCAAAATTCGCAAAACCTTGGGAATTACAACTTTTTGGTGCAAAAGTGACGTCATAATTTGACCAAAAATCGTCGATAACCGCCAAAATACAACAATGACGGAGTTCAAATTAGCACCGGTACACTCGGGTGGGGTATCCGCAAAAAGTAATCACGCTAATTCGGCTTTTCGGGTTGGCTCGAAAATTAAAAAGTTTCTTCCCCGGGTAGGGAAAAGGGAAAAGCGGCCATTTTGTTTTTCTAATAGTCAACTCTGGAAATTGCGTTTTGACGGTACAAATCGACCAGGTTGAGCATCCTGAACAACTTTCCTGTGTGGAGTCATGCAAAATTCACAAAACCTTGGGAATTTTTTGGTGAAAAAGTGACGTCACAATTTGACCAAAAATCGTCGATTACCGCCAAAATATAACAATGGCGGAGTTCAAATTAGCACCGGCACACTCGGGTGGGGTATCCGCAAGAAGAAATCACACTAATTCGGCTTTTCGGGGTGGCTCGAAAATTAAAAAGTTTATTCCCCGTGTAGCGAAAAGGGAAAAGCGGCCATTTTGTTTTTCTAATAGTCAACTCTGGAAATTGCGTTTTGACGGTACAAATCGACCAAGTTGAGAATCCTGAACAACTTTCCTGTGTGGAGTCATGCAAATTTCGCAAAACCTTGGGAATTACAACTTTTTGGTGCAAAAGTGACGTCACAATTTGACCACAAATCGTCGATTACTGCCAAAATATAACAATGGCGGAGTTCAAATTAGCACTGGCACACTCGGGTGGGGTATACGCAAGAAGTAATCACGTTAATTCGGCTTTTCGGGGTGGCCCGAAAATTAAAAAGGGTATTCCTTGGGTAGGGAAAAGAGAAAAGCGGCCATTTTTTTTTCTAATAGTCAACTCTGGAAATCGCGTTTTGACGGTACAAATCAACCAGGTTGAGCATCCTGAACAACTTTCCTGTGTGGAGTCATGCAAAATTCGCAAAACCTTGGGAATTACAACTTTTTGGTGCAAAAGTGACGTCATATTTGAAAAAAATCGTCGATTACCGCCAAAAGATAACAAGGGCGGAGTTCAAATTAACACCGGCACACTCGGGTGGGGTATCTGCAAGAAGTAATCACACTAACTCGGCTTTTCGGGGTGGCCCGAAAATTAAGAAGTTTATTCCCCGTGTAGGGAAAAGGGAAAAGCGGCCATCTTGTTTGTGCTAATAGTCAACTCTGGAAATTGCGTTTTGACGGTACAAATCGACCAGGTTGAGCATCCTGAACAACATTCCTGTGAGGAGTCATGCAAAATTCGCAAAACCTTGGGAATTACAACTTTTTGGTGCAAAGGTGACGTCATAATTTGACCAAAAATCGTCGATTACCGCCAAAATATAACAATGGCGGAGTTCAAATTAGCACCGGCACACTCGGGTGGGGTATCCGCAAGAAGTTATCAAGCTAATTCGGCTTTTCGGGGTGGCTCGAAAATTAAAAATTTATTCCCCGGGTAGGGAAAAGGGAAAAGCGGCCATTTTGTTTTTCTAATAGTCAACTCTGGAAATCGCGTTTTGACGGTACAAATCGACCAGGTTGAGCATCCTGAACAACTTTCCTGTGTGGAGTCATGCAAAATTCGCAAAACCTTGGGAATTACAACTTTTTGGTGCAAAAGTGACGTCATAATTTGACCAAAAATCGTCGATAACCGCCAATATACAACAATGACGGAGTTCAAATTAGCACCGGTACACTCGGGTGGGGTATCCGCAAAAAGTAATCACGCTAATTCGGCTTTTCGGGTTGGCTCGAAAATTAAAAAGTTTCTTCCCCGGGTAGGGAAAAGGGAAAAGCGGCCATTTTGTTTTTCTAATAGTCAACTCTGGAAATTGCGTTTTGACGGTACAAATCGACCAGGTTGAGCATCCTGAACAACTTTCCTGTGTGGAGTCATGCAAAATTCACAAAACCTTGGGAATTTTTTGGTGAAAAAGTGACGTCACAATTTGACCAAAAATCGTCGATTACCGCCAAAATATAACAATGGCGGAGTTCAAATTAGCACCGGCACACTCGGGTGGGGTATCCGCAAGAAGTAATCACACTAATTCGGCTTTTCGGGGTGGCTCGAAAATTAAAAAGTTTATTCCCCGTGTAGCGAAAAGGGAAAAGCGGCCATTTTGTTTTTCTAATAGTCAACTCTGGAAATTGCGTTTTGACGGTACAAATCGACCAAGTTGAGAATCCTGAACAACTTTCCTGTGTGGAGTCATGCAAATTTCGCAAAACCTTGGGAATTACAACTTTTTGGTGCAAAAGTGACGTCACAATTTGACCACAAATCGTCGATTACCGCCAAAATATAACAATGGCGGAGTTCAAATTAGCACTGGCACACTCGGGTGGGGTATACGCAAGAAGTAATCACGTTAATTCGGCTTTTCGGGGTGGCCCGAAAATTAAAAAGGGTATTCCTTGGGTAGGGAAAAGAGAAAAGCGGCCATTTTTTTTTTCTAATAGTCAACTCTGGAAATCGCGTTTTGACGGTACAAATCAACCAGGTTGAGCATCCTGAACAACTTTCCTGTGTGGAGTCATGCAAAATTCGCAAAACCTTGGGAATTACAACTTTTTGGTGCAAAAGTGACGTCATATTTGAAAAAAATCGTCGATTACCGCCAAAAGATAACAAGGGCGGAGTTCAAATTAACACCGGCACACTCGGGTGGGGTATCTGCAAGAAGTAATCACACTAACTCGGCTTTTCGGGGTGGCCCGAAAATTAAGAAGTTTATTCCCCGTGTAGGGAAAAGGGTAGAGCGGCCATTTTGTTTTTCTAATAGTCAACTCTGGAAATCGCGTTTGGACGGTACAAATCGACTAAGTTGAGCATCCTGAACAACATTCCTGTGAGGAGTCATGCAAAATTCGCAAAACCTTGGGAATTACAACTTTTTGGTGCAAAGGTGACGTCATAATTTGACCAAAAATCGTCGATTACCGCCAAAATATAACAATGGCGGAGTTCAAATTAGCACCGGCACACTCGGGTGGGGTATCCGCAAGAAGTTATCAAGCTAATTCGGCTTTTCGGGGTGGCTCGAAAATTAAAAATTTATTCCCCGGGTAGGGAAAAGGGAAAAGCGGCCATTTTGTTTTTCTAATAGTCAACTCTGGAAATCGCGTTTCGACGGTACAAATCGACCAGGTTGAGCATCCTGAACAACTTTCCTGTGTGGAGTCATGCAAAATTCGCAAAACCTTGGGAATTACAACTTTTTGGTGCAAAAGTGACGTCATAATTTGACCAAAAATCGTCGATAACCGCCAAAATATAACAATGACGGAGTTCAAATTAGCACCGGTACACTCGGGTGGGGTATCCGCAAGAAGTAATCACGCTAATTCGGCTTTTCGGGTTGGCTCGAAAATTAAGAAGTTTATTCCCCGGGTAGGGAAAAGGGTAACGCGGCCATTTTGTTTTTCTAATAGTCAACTCTGGAAATCGCGTTTTGACGGTACAAATCGACCAAGTTGAGCATCCTGAACAACTTTCCTGTGTGGAGTCATGCAAAATTCGCAAAACCTTGGGAATTACAACTTTTTGGTGCAAAGGTGACGTCATAATTTGACCAAAAATTGTCGATTACCGCCAAAATATAACAATGGCGGAATTCAAATTAGCACCGGCACACTCGGGTGGGGTATCCGCAAGAAGTTATCAAGCTAATTCGGCTTTTTGGGGTGGCTCAAAAATTAAAAAGTTTATTCCCCGGGTAGGGAAAAGGGAAAAGCGGCCATTTTGTTTTTCTAATAGTCAACTCGGGAAATCGCGTTTTGACGGTACAAATCGACCAGGTTGAGCATCCTGAACAACTTTCCAGTGAGGAGTCATGCAAAATTCGCAAAATCTTGGGAATTACACTTTTTTTTGTGCAAAAGTGACGTCATAATTTGACCAAAAATCGTCGGTTACCGCCAAAATATAACAATGGCGGAGTTCAAATTAGCACCGGTACACTCGGGTGGGGTATCCGCAAGAAGTTATCAAGCTAATTCGGCTTTTTGGGGTGGCTCGAAAATTAAAAAGTTTATTCCCCGGGTAGGGAAAAGGGAAAAGCGGCCATTTTGTTTTTCTAATAGTCAACTCTGGAAATCGCGTTTTGACGGTACAAATCGACCAGGTTGAGCATCCTGAACAACTTTCCTTTGTGGAGTCATGCAAAATTCGCAAAACCTTGGGAATTACAACTTTTTGGTGCAAAAGTGACGTCATAATTTGACCAAAAATCATCGATTACCGCCAAAATATAACAATGGCGGAGTTCAAATTAGCACCGGCACACTGGGGTGGGGTATACGCAAGAAGTAATCACGTTAATTCGGCTTTTCGGGGTGTCCCGAAAATTAAGAAGTTTATTCCCTGTGTAGAGAAAAGGGAAAAGCGGCCATTTTGTTTTTCTAATAGTCAACTCTGGAAATCGCGTTTTGACGGTACAAATCGACCAGGTTGAGCATCCTGAACAACTTTCCAGTGAGGAGTCATGCAAAATTCGCAAAACCTTGGGAATTACACTTTTTTTTGTGCAAAAGTGACGTCATAATTTGACCAAAAATCGTCGATTACCGCCAAAATATAACAATGGCGGAGTTCAAATTAGCACCGGTACACTCGGGTGGGGTATCCGCAAGAAGTTATCAAGCTAATTCGGCTTTTTGGGGTGGCTCGAAAATTAAAAAGTTTATTCCCCGGGTAGGGAAGAGGGAAAAGCGGCCATTTTGTTTTTCTAATAGTCAACTCTGGAAATCGCGTTTTGACGGTACAAATCGACCAGGTTGAGCATCCTGAACAACTTTCCTGTGTGGAGTCATGCAAAATTCGCAAAACCTTGGGAGTTACAACTTTTTGGTGCAAAAGTGACGTCATAATTTGACCAAAAATCATCGATTACCGCCAAAATATAACAATGGCGGAGTTCAAATTAGCACCGGCACACTGGGGTGGGGTATACGCAAGAAGTAATCACGTTAATTCGGCTTTTCGGGGTGTCCCGAAAATTAAGAAGTTTATTCCCTGTGTAGGGAAAAGGGAAAAGCGGCCATTTTGTTTTTCTAATAGTCAACTCTGGAAATCGCGTTTTGACGGTACAAATCGACTAAGTTGAGCATCCTGAACAACTTTCCTGTGTCGAGTCATGCAAAATTCGCAAAACTTTGGGAATTACAACTTTTTGGTGCAAAGGTGATTTCATAATTTGACCAAAAATTGTCGATTACCGCCAAAATATAACAATGGCGGAATTCAAATTAGCACCGGTACACTCGGGTGGGGTATCCGCAAGAAGTTATCAAGCTAATTCGGCTTTTTGGGGTGGCTCGAAAATTAAAAAGTTTATTCCCCGGGTAAGGAAAAGGGAAAAGCGGCCATTTTGTTTTTCTAATAGTCAACTCTGGAAATCGCGTTTTGACGGTACAAATCGACCAGGTTGAGCATCCTGAACAACTTTCCTGTGTGGAGTCATGCAAAATTCGCAAAACCTTGGGAATTACAACTTTTTGGTGCAAAAGTGACGTCATAATTTGACCAAAAATCATCGATTACCGCCAAAATATAACAATGGCGGAATTCAAATTAGCACCGGCACACTCGGGTAGGGTATCCGCAAGAAGGTATCAAGCTAATTCGGCTTTTCGGGGTGGCTCGAAAATTAAACATTTATTCCCCGGGTAGGGAAAAGCGAATAGCGGCCATTTTGTTTTTCTAATAGTCAACTCGGGAAATCGCGTTTTGACGGTACAAATCGACCAGGTTGAGCATCCTGAACAACTTTCCAGTGAGGAGTCATGCAAAATTCGCAAAACCTTGGGAGTTACACTTTTTTTTGTGCAAAAGTGACGTCATAATTTGACCAAAAATCGTCGATTACCGCCAAAATATAACAATGGCGGAGTTCAAATTAGCACCGGTACACTCGGGTTGGGTATCCGCAAGAAGTTATCAAGCTAATTCGGCTTTTTGGGGTGGCTCGAAAATTAAAAAGTTTATTCCCCGGGTAGGGAAAAGGGAAAAGCGGCCATTTTGTTTTTCTAATAGTCAACTCTGGAAATCGCGTTTTGACGGTACAAATCGACCAGGTTGAGCATCCTGAACAACTTTCCTGTGTGGAGTCATGCAAAATTCGCAAAACCTTGGGAATTACAACTTTTTGGTGCAAAAGTGACGTCATAATTTGACCAAAAATCATCGATTACCGCCAAAATATAACAATGGCGGAGTTCAAATTAGCACCGGTACACTCGGGTGGGATATCCGCAAGAAGTTATCAAGCTAATTCGGCTTTTTGGGGTGGCTCGAAAATTAAGAAGTTTATTCCCCGGGTAGGGAAAATGGAAAAGCGGCCATTTTGTTTTTCTAATAGTCAACTCTGGAAATCGCGTTTTGACGGTACAAATCGACCAAGTTGAGCATCCTGAACAACTTTCCTGTGTCGAGTCATGCAAAATTCGCAAAACTTTGGGAATTACAACTTTTTTGGTGCAAAAGTGACGTCATAATTTGACCAAAAATCGTCGATTACCGCCAAAATATAACAATGGCGGAGTTCAAATTAGCACCGGCACACTCGGGTGGGGTATCCGCAAGAAGTAATCACGCTAATTCGGTTTTTCGGGGTGGCTCGAAAATTAAAAAGTTTATTCCCCGGGTAGGGAAAAGGGAAAAGCGGCTATCTTGTTTTTCTAATAGTCAACTCTGGAAATTGCGTTTTGACGGTACAAATCGACCAAGTTGAGCATCCTGAACAACTTTCCTGTGTGGAGTCATGCAAAATTCGCAAAACCTTGGGAATTACAACTTTTTGGTGCAAATGTGACGTCATAATTTAACCAAAAATTGTCGATTACCGCCAAAATATAACAATGGCGGAATTCAAATTAGCACCGGCACACTCGGGTGGGGTATCCGCAAGAAGTTATCAAGCAAATTCTGCTTTTCGGGGTGGCTCGAAAATTAAAAATTTATTCCCCGGGTAGGGAAAAGGGAAAAGCGGCCATTTTGTTTTTCTAATAGTCAACTCGGGAAATCGCGTTTTGACGGTACAAATCGACCAGGTTGAGCATCCTGAACAACTTTCCAGTGAGGAGTCATGTAAAATTCGCAAAACCTTGGGAATTACACTTTTTTTTGTGCAAAAGTGACGTCATAATTTGACCAAAAATCGTCGACTACCGCCAAAATATAACAATGACGGAGTTCAAATTAGGACCGGTACACTCGGGTGGGGTATCCGCAAGAAGTAATCACGCTAATTCAGCTTTTCGGGGTGGCTCGAAAATTAAAAAGTTTATTCCCCGGCTGGGGAAAAGGGTAGAGCGGCCATTTCGTTTTTCTAATAGTCAACTCTGGAAATCGCGTTTTGACGGTACAAATCGACCAAGTTGAGCATCCTGAACAACTTTCCTGTGAGGAGTCATGCAAAATTCGCAAAACGTTGGGAATTACAACTTTTTGGTGCAAAAGTGACGTCATAATTTGACCAAAAATCGTCGATTACCGCCAAAATATAACAATGGCGGAGTTCAAATTAGCACCGGTACACTCGGGTGGGGTATCCGCAAGAAGTAATCACGCTAATTCAGCTTTTCGGGGTGGCTCGAAAATTAAACAGTTTATTCCCCGGCTGGGGAAAAGGGTAGAGCGGCCATTTCGTTTTTCTAATAGTCAACTCTGGAAATCGCGTTTTGACGGTACAAATCGACCAGGTTGAGCATCCTGAACAACTTTCCTGTGTGGAGTCATGCAAAATTCGCAAAACGTTGGGAATTACAACTTTTTAGTGCAAAAGTGACGTCACAATTTGACCAAAAATCGTCGATTACCGCCAAAATATAACAATGGCGGAGTTCAAATTAGCACCGGTACACTCGGGTGAGGTATCCGCAAGAAGTAATCACGCTAATTCGGCTTTTCGGGGTGGCTCGAAAATTAAAAACTTTATTCCCCGGGAAGGGAAAAGGGTAGAGCGGCCATTTTGTTTTTCTAATAGTCAACTCTGGAAATCGCGTTTTGACGGTACAAATCGACCAGGTTGAGCATCCTGAACAACTTTCCTGTGAGGAGTCATGCAAAATTTGCAAAACCTTGGGAATTACAATTTTTTGGTGCAAAAGTGACGTCACAATTTGACCAAAAATCGTCGATTACCGCCAAATTATAACAATGGCGGAGTTCAAATTAGCACCGGTACACTCGGGTGGGGTATCCGCAAGAAGTTATCACGCTAATTCGGCTTTTCGGGGTGGCTCAAAAATTAAAAAGTTTATTCCCCGGGAAGGGAAAAGGGAAGAGCGGCCATTTTGTTTTTCTAATAGCCAACTCTGGAAATCGCATTTTGACGGTACAAATCGACCAAGTTGAGCATCCTGAACAACTTTCCTGTGTCGAGTCATGCAAAATTTGCAAAACGTTGGGAATTTCAACTTTTTGTTGCAAAAGTGACTTCACAATTTGACCACAAATCGTCGATTACCGCCAAAATATAATATTGGAGGAGTTCAAATTAGCACCGGCACACTCGGGTGGGGTATCCGCAAGAAGTAATCACGCTAATTCGGCTTTTCGGGGTGGCTCGAAAATTAAAATGTTTATTCCCCGGGAAGGGAAAAGGGAAGAGGGGCCATTTCTTTTTCTAATAGTCAACTCTGGAAATCGCGTTTTGACGGTACAAATCGACCAAGTTGAGCATCCTGAACAACTTTCCTGTGTGGAGTCATGCAAAATTCGCAAAACCTTGGGAGTTACAACTTTTTGGTGCAAAAGTGACGTCATAATTTGACCAAAAATCATCGATTACCGCCAAAATATAACAATGGCGGAGTTCAAATTAGCACCGGCACACTGGGGTGGGGTATACGCAAGAAGTAATCACGTTAATTCGGCTTTTCGGGGTGTCCCGAAAATTAAGAAGTTTATTCCCTGTGTAGGGAAAAGGGAAAAGCGGCCATTTTGTTTTTCTAATAGTCAACTCTGGAAATCGCGTTTTGACGGTACAAATCGACTAAGTTGAGCATCCTGAACAACTTTCCTGTGTCGAGTCATGCAAAATTCGCAAAACTTTGGGAATTACAACTTTTTGGTGCAAAGGTGATTTCATAATTTGACCAAAAATTGTCGATTACCGCCAAAATATAACAATGGCGGAATTCAAATTAGCACCGGTACACTCGGGTGGGGTATCCGCAAGAAGTTATCAAGCTAATTCGGCTTTTTGGGGTGGCTCGAAAATTAAAAAGTTTATTCCCCGGGTAAGGAAAAGGGAAAAGCGGCCATTTTGTTTTTCTAATAGTCAACTCTGGAAATCGCGTTTTGACGGTACAAATCGACCAGGTTGAGCATCCTGAACAACTTTCCTGTGTGGAGTCATGCAAAATTCGCAAAACCTTGGGAATTACAACTTTTTGGTGCAAAAGTGACGTCATAATTTGACCAAAAATCATCGATTACCGCCAAAATATAACAATGGCGGAATTCAAATTAGCACCGGCACACTCGGGTAGGGTATCCGCAAGAAGTTATCAAGCTAATTCGGCTTTTCGGGGTGGCTCGAAAATTAAACATTTATTCCCCGGGTAGGGAAAAGCGAATAGCGGCCATTTTGTTTTTCTAATAGTCAACTCGGGAAATCGCGTTTTGACGGTACAAATCGACCAGGTTGAGCATCCTGAACAACTTTCCAGTGAGGAGTCATGCAAAATTCGCAAAACCTTGGGAGTTACACTTTTTTTTGTGCAAAAGTGACGTCATAATTTGACCAAAAATCGTCGATTACCGCCAAAATATAACAATGGCGGAGTTCAAATTAGCACCGGTACACTCGGGTTGGGTATCCGCAAGAAGTTATCAAGCTAATTCGGCTTTTTGGGGTGGCTCGAAAATTAAAAAGTTTATTCCCCGGGTAGGGAAAAGGGAAAAGCGGCCATTTTGTTTTTCTAATAGTCAACTCTGGAAATCGCGTTTTGACGGTACAAATCGACCAGGTTGAGCATCCTGAACAACTTTCCTGTGTGGAGTCATGCAAAATTCGCAAAACCTTGGGAATTACAACTTTTTGGTGCAAAAGTGACGTCATAATTTGACCAAAAATCATCGATTACCGCCAAAATATAACAATGGCGGAGTTCAAATTAGCACCGGTACACTCGGGTGGGATATCCGCAAGAAGTTATCAAGCTAATTCGGCTTTTTGGGGTGGCTCGAAAATTAAGAAGTTTATTCCCCGGGTAGGGAAAATGGAAAAGCGGCCATTTTGTTTTTCTAATAGTCAACTCTGGAAATCGCGTTTTGACGGTACAAATCGACCAAGTTGAGCATCCTGAACAACTTTCCTGTGTCGAGTCATGCAAAATTCGCAAAACTTTGGGAATTACAACTTTTTTGGTGCAAAAGTGACGTCATAATTTGACCAAAAATCGTCGATTACCGCCAAAATATAACAATGGCGGAGTTCAAATTAGCACCGGCACACTCGGGTGGGGTATCCGCAAGAAGTAATCACGCTAATTCGGTTTTTCGGGGTGGCTCGAAAATTAAAAAGTTTATTCCCCGGGTAGGGAAAAGGGAAAAGCGGCTATCTTGTTTTTCTAATAGTCAACTCTGGAAATTGCGTTTTGACGGTACAAATCGACCAAGTTGAGCATCCTGAACAACTTTCCTGTGTGGAGTCATGCAAAATTCGCAAAACCTTGGGAATTACAACTTTTTGGTGCAAATGTGACGTCATAATTTAACCAAAAATTGTCGATTACCGCCAAAATATAACAATGGCGGAATTCAAATTAGCACCGGCACACTCGGGTGGGGTATCCGCAAGAAGTTATCAAGCAAATTCTGCTTTTCGGGGTGGCTCGAAAATTAAAAATTTATTCCCCGGGTAGGGAAAAGGGAAAAGCGGCCATTTTGTTTTTCTAATAGTCAACTCGGGAAATCGCGTTTTGACGGTACAAATCGACCAGGTTGAGCATCCTGAACAACTTTCCAGTGAGGAGTCATGCAAAATTCGCAAAACCTTGGGAATTACACTTTTTTTTGTGCAAAAGTGACGTCATAATTTGACCAAAAATCGTCGACTACCGCCAAAATATAACAATGACGGAGTTCAAATTAGGACCGGTACACTCGGGTGGGGTATCCGCAAGAAGTAATCACGCTAATTCAGCTTTTCGGGGTGGCTCGAAAATTAAAAAGTTTATTCCCCGGCTGGGGAAAAGGGTAGAGCGGCCATTTCGTTTTTCTAATAGTCAACTCTGGAAATCGCGTTTTGACGGTACAAATCGACCAAGTTGAGCATCCTGAACAACTTTCCTGTGAGGAGTCATGCAAAATTCGCAAAACGTTGGGAATTACAACTTTTTGGTGCAAAAGTGACGTCATAATTTGACCAAAAATCGTCGATTACCGCCAAAATATAACAATGGCGGAGTTCAAATTAGCACCGGTACACTCGGGTGGGGTATCCGCAAGAAGTAATCACGCTAATTCAGCTTTTCGGGGTGGCTCGAAAATTAAAAAGTTTATTCCCCGGCTGGGGAAAAGGGTAGAGCGGCCATTTTGTTTTTCTAATAGTCAACTCTGGAAATCGCGTTTTGACGGTACAAATCGACCAGGTTGAGCATCCTGAACAACTTTCCTGTGAGGAGTCATGCAAAATTTGCAAAACCTTGGGAATTACAATTTTTTGGTGCAAAAGTGACGTCACAATTTGACCAAAAATCGTCGATTACCGCCAAATTATAACAATGGCGGAGTTCAAATTAGCACCGGTACACTCGGGTGGGGTATCCGCAAGAAGTTATCACGCTAATTCGGCTTTTCGGGGTGGCTCAAAAATTAAAAAGTTTATTCCCCGGGAAGGGAAAAGGGAAGAGCGGCCATTTTGTTTTTCTAATAGTCAACTCTGGAAATCGCATTTTGACGGTACAAATCGACCAAGTTGAGCATCCTGAACAACTTTCCTGTGTCGAGTCATGCAAAATTTGCAAAACGTTGGGAATTTCAACTTTTTGTTGCAAAAGTGACTTCACAATTTGACCACAAATCGTCGATTACCGCCAAAATATAATATTGGAGGAGTTCAAATTAGCACCGGCACACTCGGGTGGGGTATCCGCAAGAAGTAATCACGCTAATTCGGCTTTTCGGGGTGGCTCGAAAATTAAAATGTTTATTCCCCGGGAAGGGAAAAGGGAAGAGGGGCCATTTCTTTTTCTAATAGTCAACTCTGGAAATCGCGTTTTGACGGTACAAATCGACCAAGTTGAGCATCCTGAACAACTTTCCTGTGTGGAGTCATGCAAAATTCGCAAAACCTTGGGAATTACAACTTTTTGGTGCAAAAGTAACGTCATAATTTGACCAAAAATCGTCGACTACCGCCAAAATATAACAATGACGGAGTTCAAATTAGCACCGGTACACTCGGGTGGGGTATCCGCAAGAAGTAATCACGCTAATTCAGCTTTTCGTGGTGGCTCGAAAATTAAAAAGTTTATTCCCCGGCTGGGGAAAAGGGTAGAGCGGCCATTTTGTTTTTCTAATAGTCAACTCTGGAAATCGCGTTTTGACGGTACAAATCGACCAAGTTGAGCATCCTGAACAACTTTCCTGTGTGGAGTCATGCAAAATTCGCAAAACCTTGGGAATTACAACTTTTTGGTGCAAAAGTGACGTCATAATTTGACCAAAAATCGTCGATAACCGCCAAAATATAACAATGACGGAGTTCAAATTAGCACCGGTACACTCGGGTGGGGTATCCGCAAAAAGTAATCACGCTAATTCGGCTTTTCGGGTTGGCTCGAAAATTAAAAAGTTTCTTCCCCGGGTAGGGAAAATGGAAAAGCGGCCATTTTGTTTTTCTAATAGTCAACTCTGGAAATCGCGTTTTGACGGTACAAATCGACCAGGTTGAGCATCCTGAACAACTTTCCTGTGTGGAGTCATGCAAAATTCGCAAAACCTTGGGAATTACAACTTTTTGGTGCAAAAGTGACGTCATAATTTGACCAAAAATCGTCGATTACCGCCAAATTATAACAATGACGGAGTTCAAATTAGCACCGGTACACTCAGGTGGGGTATCCGCAAGAAGAAATCACGCTAATTCGGCTATTTGCGGTGGCTCGAAAATTAAAAAGTTTATTCCCCGGCTGGGGAAAAGGCTAGAGCGGCCATTTTGTTTTTCTAATAGCCAACTCTGGAAATCGCGTTTTGACGGTACAAATCGACCAAGTTGAGCATCCTGAACAACTTTCCTGTGTGTAGTCATGCAAAATTCGCAAAACCTTGGGAATTACAACTTTTTGGTGCAAAAGTAACGTCATAATTTGACCAAAAATCGTCGACTACCGCCAAAATATAACAATGACGGAGTTCAAATTAGCACCGGTACACTCGGGTGGGGTATCCGCAAGAAGTAATCACGCTAATTCGGCTTTTCGGGGTGGCTCGAAAATTAAAAAGTTTATTCCCCGGCTGGGGAAAAGGGTAAAGCGGCCATTTTGTTTTTCTAATAGTCAACTCTGGAAATCGCGTTTTGACGGTACAAATCGACCAAGTTGAGCATCCTGAACAACTTTCCTGTGTGGAGTCATGCAAAATTCGCAAAACCTTGGGAATTACAACTTTTTGGTGCAAAAGTAACGTCATAATTTGACCAAAAATCGTCGACTACCGCCAAAATATAACAATGACGGAGTTCAAATTAGCACCGGTACACTCGGGTGGGGTATCCGCAAGAAGTAATCACGCTAATTCGGCTTTTCGGGGTGGCTCGAAAATTAAAAAGTTTATTCCCCGGCTGGGGAAAAGGGTAAAGCGGCCATTTTGTTTTTCTAATAGTCAACTCTGGAAATCGCGTTTTGACGGTACAAATCGACCAGGTTGAGCATCCTGAACAACTTTCCTGTGAGGAGTCATGCAAAATTCGCAAAACCTTGGGAATTACAACTTTTTGGTGCAAAAGTGACGTCACAATTTGACCAAAAATCGTCGATTACCGCCAAATTATAACAATGGCGGAGTTCAAATTAGCACCGGCACACTCGGGTGGGGTATCCGCAAGAAGTAATCACGCTAATTCGGTTTTTCGGGGTGGCTCGAAAATTAAAAAGTTTATTCCCCGGCTGGGGAAAAGGGTAGAGCGGCCATTTCGTTTTTCTAATAGTCAACTCTGGAAATCGCGTTTTGACGTTACAAATCGACCAAGTTGAGCATCCTGAACAACTTTCCTGTGTGGAGTCATGCAAAATTCGCAAAACCTTGGGAATTACAACTTTTTGGTGCAAATGTGACGTCATAATTTAACCAAAAATTGTCGATTACCGCCAAAATATAACAATGGCGGAATTCAAATTAGCACCGGCACACTCGGGTGGGGTATCCGCAAGAAGTTATCAAGCAAATTCTGCTTTTCGGGGTGGCTCGAAAATTAAAAATTTATTCCCTGGGTAGGGAAAAGGGAAAAGCGGCCATTTTGTTTTTCTAATAGTCAACTCTGGAAATCGCGTTTTGACGGTACAAATCGACCAGGTTGAGCATCCTGAACAACTTTCCAGTGAGGAGTCATGCAAAATTCGCAAAACCTTGGGAATTACACTTTTTTTTGTGCAAAAGTGACGTCATAATTTGACCAAAAATCGTCGACTACCGCCAAAATATAACAATGACGGAGTTCAAATTAGGACCGGTACACTCGGGTGGGGTATCCGCAAGAAGTAATCACGCTAATTCGGTTTTTCGGGGTGGCTCGAAAATTAAAAAGTTTATTCCCCGGCTGGGGAAAAGGGTAGAGCGGCCATTTCGTTTTTCTAATAGTCAACTCTGGAAATCGCGTTTTGACGGTACAAATCGACCAAGTTGAGCATCCTGAACAACTTTCCTGTGAGGAGTCATGCAAAATTCGCAAAACGTTGGGAATTACAACTTTTTGGTGCAAAAGTGACGTCACAATTTGACCAAAAATCGTCGATTACCGCCAAAATATAACAATGGCGGAGTTCAAATTAGCACCGGTACACTCGGGTTGGGTATCCGCAAGAAGTAATCACGCTAATTCAGCTTTTCGGGGTGGCTCGAAAATTAAAAAGTTTATTCCCCGGCTGGGGAAAAGGGTAGAGCGGCCATTTCGTTTTTCTAATAGTCAACTCTGGAAATCGCGTTTTGACGGTACAAATCGACCAAGTTGAGCATCCTGAACAACTTTCCTGTGTGGAGTCATGCAAAATTCGCAAAACGTTGGGAATTACAACTTTTTGGTGCAAAAGTGACGTCACAATTTGACCAAAAATCGTCGATTACCGCCAAAATATAACAATGGCGGAGTTCAAATTAGCACCGGTACACTCGGGTGGGGTATCCGCAAGAAGTAATCACGCTAATTCGGCTTTTCGGGGTGGCTCGAAAATTAAAAACTTTATTCCCCGGGAAGGGAAAAAGGGTAGAGCGGCCATTTTGTTTTTCTAATAGTCAACTCTGGAAATCGCGTTTTGACGGTACAAATCGACCAGGTTGAGCATCCTGAACAACTTTCCTGTGAGGAGTCATGCAAAATTCGCAAAACCTTGGGAATTACAACTTTTTGGTGCAAATGTGACGTCATAATTTAACCAAAAATTGTCGATTACCGCCAAAATATAACAATGGCGGAATTCAAATTAGCACCGGCACACTCGGGTGGGGTATCCGCAAGAAGTTATCAAGCAAATTCTGCTTTTCGGGGTGGCTCGAAAATCAAAAATTTATTCCCTGGGTAGGGAAAAGGGAAAAGCGGCCATTTTGTTTTTCTAATAGTCAACTCTGGAAATCGCGTTTTGACGGTACAAATCGACCAGGTTGAGCATCCTGAACAACTTTCCAGTGAGGAGTCATGCAAAATTCGCAAAACCTTGGGAATTACACTTTTTTTTGTGCAAAAGTGACGTCATAATTTGACCAAAAATCGTCGACTACCGCCAAAATATAACAATGACGGAGTTCAAATTAGGACCGGTACACTCGGGTGGGGTATCCGCAAGAAGTAATCACGCTATTTCAGCTTTTCGGGGTGGCTCGAAAATTAAAAAGTTTATTCCCCGGCTGGGGAAAAGGGTAGAGCGGCCATTTCGTTTTTCTAATAGTCAACTCTGGAAATCGCGTTTTGACGGTACAAATCGACCAAGTTGAGCATCCTGAACAACTTTCCTGTGTGGAGTCATGCAAAATTCGCAAAACGTTGGGAATTACAACTTTTTGGTGCAAAAGTGACGTCACAATTTGACCAAAAATCGTCGATTACCGCCAAAATATAACAATGGCGGAGTTCAAATTAGCACCGGTACACTCGGGTGGGGTATCCGCAAGAAGTAATCACGCTAATTCGGCTTTTCGGGGTGGCTCGAAAATTAAAAACTTTATTCCCCGGGAAGGGAAAAAGGGTAGAGCGGCCATTTTGTTTTTCTAATAGTCAACTCTGGAAATCGCGTTTTGACGGTACAAATCGACCAGGTTGAGCATCCTGAACAACTTTCCTGTGAGGAGTCATGCAAAATTCGCAAAACCTTGGGAATTACAACTTTTTGGTGCAAATGTGACGTCATAATTTAACCAAAAATTGTCGATTACCGCCAAAATATAACAATGGCGGAATTCAAATTAGCACCGGCACACTCGGGTGGGGTATCCGCAAGAAGTTATCAAGCAAATTCTGCTTTTCGGGGTGGCTCGAAAATCAAAAATTTATTCCCTGGGTAGGGAAAAGGGAAAAGCGGCCATTTTGTTTTTCTAATAGTCAACTCTGGAAATCGCGTTTTGACGGTACAAATCGACCAGGTTGAGCATCCTGAACAACTTTCCAGTGAGGAGTCATGCAAAATTCGCAAAACCTTGGGAATTACACTTTTTTTTGTGCAAAAGTGACGTCATAATTTGACCAAAAATCGTCGACTACCGCCAAAATATAACAATGACGGAGTTCAAATTAGGACCGGTACACTCGGGTGGGGTATCCGCAAGAAGTAATCACGCTATTTCAGCTTTTCGGGGTGGCTCGAAAATTAAAAAGTTTATTCCCCGGCTGGGGAAAAGGGTAGAGCGGCCATTTCGTTTTTCTAATAGTCAACTCTGGAAATCGCGTTTTGACGGTACAAATCGACCAAGTTGAGCATCCTGAACAACTTTCCTGTGAGGAGTCATGCAAAATTCGCAAAACGTTGGGAATTACAACTTTTTGGTGCAAAAGTGACGTCACAATTTGACCAAAAATCGTCGATTACCGCCAAAATATAACAATGGCGGAGTTCAAATTAGCACCGGTACACTCGGGTGGGGTATCCGCAAGAAGTAATCACGCTAATTCAGCTTTTCGGGGTGGCTCGAAAATTAAAAAGTTTATTCCCCGGCTGGGGAAAAGGGTAGAGCGGCCATTTCGTTTTTCTAATAGTCAACTCTGGAAATCGCGTTTTGACGGTACAAATCGACCAAGTTGAGCATCCTGAACAACTTTCCTGTGTGGAGTCATGCAAAATTCGCAAAACATTGGGAATTACAACTTTTTGGTGCAAAAGTGACGTCACAATTTGACCAAAAATCGTCGATTACCGCCAAAATATAACAATGGCGGAGTTCAAATTAGCACCGGTACACTCGGGTGGGGTATCCGCAAGAAGTAATCACGCTAATTCGGCTTTTCGGGGTGGCTCGAAAATTAAAAACTTTATTCCCCGGGAAGGGAAAAGGGTAGAGCGGCCATTTTGTTTTTCTAATAGTCAACTCTGGAAATCGCGTTTTGACGGTACAAATCGACCAGGTTGAGCATCCTGAACAACTTTCCTGTGAGGAGTCATGCAAAATTTGCAAAACCTTGGGAATTACAACTTTTTGGTGCAAACGTGACGTCACAATTTGACCAAAAATCGTCGATTACCGCCAAATTATAACAATGGCGGAGTTCAAATTAGCACCGGTACACTCGGGTGGGGTATCCGCAAGAAGTTATCACGCTAATTCGGCTTTTCGGGGTGGCTCAAAAATTAAAAAGTTTATTCCCCGGGAAGGGAAAAGGGAAGAGCGGCCATTTTGTTTTTCTAATAGTCAACTCTGGAAATCGCGTTTTGACGGTACAAATCGACCAAGTTGAGCATCCTGAACAACTTTCCTGTGTCGAGTCATGCAAAATTTGCAAAACCTTGGGAATTTCAACTTTTTGTTGCAAAAGTGACGTCACAATTTGACCACAAATCGTCGATTACCGCCAAAATATAATATTGGAGGAGTTCAAATTAGCACCGGCACACTCGGGTGGGGTATCCGCAAGAAGTAATCACGCTAATTCGGCTTTTCGGGGTGGCTCGAAAATTAAAAAATGTTTATTCCCCGGGAAGGGAAAAGGGAAGAGGGGCCATTTTGTTTTTCTAATAGTCAACTCTGGAAATCGCGTTTTGACGGTACAAATCGACCAAGTTGAGAATCCTGAACAACTTTCCTGTGTGGAGTCATGCAAAATTCGCAAAACCTTGGGAATTACAACTTTTTGGTGCAAAAGTAACGTCATAATTTGACCAAAAATCGTCGACTACCGCCAAAATATAACAATGACGGAGTTCAAATTAGCACCGGTACACTCGGGTGGGGTATCCGCAAGAAGTAATCACGCTAATTCGGCTTTTCGGGGTGGCTCGAAAATTAAAAAGTTTATTCCCCGGCTGGGGAAAAGGGTAAAGCGGCCATTTTGTTTTTCTAATAGTCAACTCTGGAAATCGCGTTTTGACGGTACAAATCGACCAGGTTGAGCATCCTGAACAACTTTCCTGTGAGGAGTCATGCAAAATTCGCAAAACCTTGGGAATTACAACTTTTTGGTGCAAAAGTGACGTCACAATTTGACCAAAAATCGTCGATTACCGCCAAATTATAACAATGGCGGAGTTCAAATTAGCACCGGTACACTCGGGTGGGGTATCCGCAAGAAGTTATCACGCTAATTCGGCTTTTCGGGGTGGCTCAAAAATTAAAAAGTTTATTCCCCGGGAAGGGAAAAGGGAAGAGCGGCCATTTTGTTTTTCTAATAGCCAACTCTGGAAATCGCGTTTTGACGGTACAAATCGACCAAGTTGAGCATCCTGAACAACTTTCCTGTGTCGAGTCATGCAAAATTTGCAAAACCTTGGGAATTTCAACTTTTTGTTGCAAAAGTGACGTCACAATTTGACCACAAATCGTCGATTACCGCCAAAATATAATATTGGAGGAGTTCAAATTAGCACCGGCACACTCGGGTGGGGTATCCGCAAGAAGTAATCACGCTAATTCGGCTTTTCGGGGTGGCTCGAAAATTAAAAAATGTTTATTCCCCGGGAAGGGAAAAGGGAAGAGGGGCCATTTTGTTTTTCTAATAGTCAACTCTGGAAATCGCGTTTTGACGGTACAAATCGACCAAGTTGAGCATCCTGAACAACTTTCCTGTGTGGAGTCATGCAAAATTCGCAAAACCTTGGGAATTACAACTTTTTGGTGCAAAAGTAACGTCATAATTTGACCAAAAATCGTCGACTACCGCCAAAATATAACAATGACGGAGTTCAAATTAGCACCGGTACACTCGGGTGGGGTATCCGCAAGAAGTAATCACGCTAATTCAGCTTTTCGGGGTGGCTCGAAAATTAAAAAGTTTATTCCCCGGCTGGGGAAAAGGGTAGAGCGGCCATTTTGTTTTTCTAATAGTCAACTCTGGAAATCGCGTTTTGACGGTACAAATCGACCAAGTTGAGCATCCTGAACAACTTTCCTGTGAGGAGTCATGCAAAATTCGCAAAACCTTGGGAATTACAACTTTTTGGTGCAAAAGTGACGTCACAATTTGACCAAAAATCGTCGATTACCACCAAAATATAATATTGGCGGAGTTCAAATTAGCACCGGCACACTAAGGTGGGGTATCCGCAAGAAGTAATCACGCTAATTCGGCTTTTCGGGGTGGCTCGAAAATTAAAAAGTTTATTCCCCGGGAAGGGAAAAGGGAAGAGCGGCCATTTTGTTTTTCTAATAGCCAACTCTGGAAATCGCGTTTTGACGGTACAAATCGACCAAGTTGAGCATCCTGAACAACTTTCCTGTGTGGAGTCATGCAAAATTCGCAAAACCTTGGGAATTTCAACTTTTTGGTGCAAAAGTGACGTCATAATTTGACCAAAAATCGTCGATTACCGCCAAAATATAACAATGGCGGAGTTCAAATTAGCACCGGCACACTCGGGTGGGGTATCCGCAAGAAGTAATCACGCTAATTCGGTTTTTCGGGGTGGCTCGAAAATTAAAAAGTTTATTCCCCGGGTAGGGAAAAGGGAAAAGCGGCTATCTTGTTTTTCTAATAGTCAACTCTGGAAATTGCGTTTTGACGGTACAAATCGACCAAGTTGAGCATCCTGAACAACTTTCCTGTGTGGAGTCATGCAAAATTCGCAAAACCTTGGGAATTACAACTTTTTGGTGCAAATGTGACGTCATAATTTAACCAAAAATTGTCGATTACCGCCAAAATATAACAATGGCGGAATTCAAATTAGCACCGGCACACTCGGGTGGGGTATCCGCAAGAAGTTATCAAGCTAATTCTGCTTTTCGGGGTGGCTCGAAAATTAAAAATTTATTCCCCGGGTAGGGAAAAGGGAAAAGCGGCCATTTTGTTTTTCTAATAGTCAACTCGGGAAATCGCGTTTTGACGGTACAAATCGACCAGGTTGAGCATCCTGAACAACTTTCCAGTGAGGAGTCATGCAAAATTCGCAAAACCTTGGGAATTACACTTTTTTTTGTGCAAAAGTGACGTCATAATTTGACCAAAAATCGTCGACTACCGCCAAAATATAACAATGACGGAGTTCAAATTAGGACCGGTACACTCGGGTGGGGTATCCGCAAGAAGTAATCACGCTATTTCAGCTTTTCGGGGTGGCTCGAAAATTAAAAAGTTTATTCCCCGGCTGGGGAAAAGGGTAGAGCGGCCATTTCGTTTTTCTAATAGTCAACTCTGGAAATCGCGTTTTGACGGTACAAATCGACCAAGTTGAGCATCCTGAACAACTTTCCTGTGAGGAGTCATGCAAAATTCGCAAAACGTTGGGAATTACAACTTTTTGGTGCAAAAGTGACGTCACAATTTGACCAAAAATCGTCGATTACCGCCAAAATATAACAATGGCGGAGTTCAAATTAGCACCGGTACACTCGGGTGGGGTATCCGCAAGAAGTAATCACGCTAATTCAGCTTTTCGGGGTGGCTCGAAAATTAAAAAGTTTATTCCCCGGCTGGGGAAAAGGGTAGAGCGGCCATTTCGTTTTTCTAATAGTCAACTCTGGAAATCGCGTTTTGACGGTACAAATCGACCAAGTTGAGCATCCTGAACAACTTTCCTGTGTGGAGTCATGCAAAATTCGCAAAACGTTGGGAGTTACAACTTTTTGGTGCAAAAGTGACGTCACATTTTGACCAAAAATCGTCGATTACCGCCAAAATATAACAATGGCGGAGTTCAAATTAGCACCGGTACACTCGGGTGGGGTATCCGCAAGAAGTTATCACGCTAATTCGGCTTTTCGGGGTGGCTCAAAAATTAAAAAGTTTATTCCCCGGGAAGGGAAAAGGGAAGAGCGGCCATTTTGTTTTTCTAATAGCCAACTCTGGAAATCGCGTTTTGACGGTACAAATCGACCAAGTTGAGCATCCTGAACAACTTTCCTGTGTCGAGTCATGCAAAATTTGCAAAACCTTGGGAATTTCAACTTTTTGTTGCAAAAGTGACGTCACAATTTGACCACAAATCGTCGATTACCGCCAAAATATAATATTGGAGGAGTTCAAATTAGCACCGGCACACTCGGGTGGGGTATCCGCAAGAAGTAATCACGCTAATTCGGCTTTTCGGGGTGGCTCGAAAATTAAAAAATGTTTATTCCCCGGGAAGGGAAAAGGGAAGAGGGGCCATTTTGTTTTTCTAATAGTCAACTCTGGAAATCGCGTTTTGACGGTACAAATCGACCAAGTTGAGCATCCTGAACAACTTTCCTGTGTGGAGTCATGCAAAATTCGCAAAACCTTGGGAATTACAACTTTTTGGTGCAAAAGTAACGTCATAATTTGACCAAAAATCGTCGACTACCGCCAAAATATAACAATGACGGAGTTCAAATTAGCACCGGTACACTCGGGTGGGGTATCCGCAAGAAGTAATCACGCTAATTCAGCTTTTCGGGGTGGCTCGAAAATTAAAAAGTTTATTCCCCGGCTGGGGAAAAGGGTAGAGCGGCCATTTTGTTTTTCTAATAGTCAACTCTGGAAATCGCGTTTTGACGGTACAAATCGACCAAGTTGAGCATCCTGAACAACTTTCCTGTGAGGAGTCATGCAAAATTCGCAAAACCTTGGGAATTACAACTTTTTGGTGCAAAAGTGACGTCACAATTTGACCAAAAATCGTCGATTACCACCAAAATATAATATTGGCGGAGTTCAAATTAGCACCGGCACACTAAGGTGGGGTATCCGCAAGAAGTAATCACGCTAATTCGGCTTTTCGGGGTGGCTCGAAAATTAAAAAGTTTATTCCCCGGGAAGGGAAAAGGGAAGAGCGGCCATTTTGTTTTTCTAATAGCCAACTCTGGAAATCGCGTTTTGACGGTACAAATCGACCAAGTTGAGCATCCTGAACAACTTTCCTGTGTGGAGTCATGCAAAATTCGCAAAACCTTGGGAATTTCAACTTTTTGGTGCAAAAGTGACGTCACAATTTGACAAAAAATCGTCGATTACCGCCAAAATATAATATTGGCGGAGTTCAAATTAGCACCGGCACACTCGGGTGGGGTATCCGCAAGAAGTAATCACGCTAATTCGGCTTTTCGGGGTGGCTCGAAAATTAAAATGTTTATTCCCCGGGAAGGGAAAAGGGAAGAGGGGCCATTTTGTTTTTCTAATAGTCAACTCTGGAAATCGCGTTTTGACGGTACAAATCGACCAAGTTGAGCATCCTGAACAACTTTCCTGTGTGGAGTCATGCAAAATTTGCAAAACCTTGGGAATTACAACTTTTTGGTGCAAAAGTAACGTCATAATTTGACCAAAAATCGTCGATTACCGCGAAATTATAACAATGGCGGAGTTCAAATTAGCACCGGTACACTCGGGTGGGGTATCCGCAAGAAGAAATCACGCTAATTCGGCTTTTCGGGGTGGCTCGAAAATTAAAAACTTTATTCCCCGGGAAGGGAAAAGGGTAGAGCGGCCATTTTGTTTTTATAATAGTCAACTCTGGAAATCGCGTTTTGACGGTACAAATCGACCAGGTTGAGCATCCTGAACAACTTTCCTGTGAGGAGTCATGCAAAATTCGCAAAACCTTGGGAATTACAACTTTTTGGTGCAAAAGTGACGTCATAATTTGACCAAAAATCGTCGATTACCGCCAAATTATAACAATGACGGAGTTCAAATTAGCACCGGTACACTCGGGTGGGGTATCCGCAAGAAATAATCACGCTTATTCGGCTATTTGCGGTGGCTCGAAAATTAAAAAGTTTATTCCCCAGCTGGGGAAAAGGGTAGAGCGGCCATTTTGTTTTTCTAATAGTCAACTCTGGAAATCGCGTTTGGACGGTACAAATCGACTAAGTTGAGCATCCTGAACAACTTTCCTGTGTGGAGTCATGCAAAATTCGCAAAACCTTGGGAATTTCAACTTTTTGGTGCAAAAGTGACGTCACAATTTGACCAAAAATCGTCGATTACCGCCAAAATATAACAATGGCGGAGTTCAAATTAGCACCGGAACACTCGGGTGGGGTATCCGCAAGAAGTAATCACGCTAATTCGGCTTTTCGGGGTGGCTCGAAAATTAAAAAGTTTATTCCCCGGGAAGGGAAAAGGGAAGAGCGGCCATTTTGTTTGTCTAATAGTCAACTCTGGAAATCGCGTTTTGACGGTACAAATCGACCAAGTTGAGCATCCTGAACAACTTTCCTGTGTGGAGTCATGCAAAATTCGCAAAACCTTGGGAATTTCAACTTTTTGGTGCAAAAGTGACGTCATAATTTGACCCAAAATCGTCGATTACCGCCAAAATATAACAATGGCGGAGTTCAAATTAGCACCGGTACACTCGGGTGGGGTATCCGCAAGAAGTAATCACACTAATTCGGCTTTTCGGGGTGGCTCGAAAATTAAAAACTTTATTCCCCGGGAAGGGAAAAGGGAAGAGCGGCCATTTTGTTTTTCTAATAGTCAACTCTGGAAATCGCGTTTTGACGGTACAAATCGACCAGGTTGAGCATCCTGAACAACTTTCCTGTGTCGAGTCATGCAAAATTCGCAAAACCTTGGGAATTACAACTTTTTGGTGCAAAAGTGACGTCATAATTTGACCAAAAATCGTCGATTACCGCCAAAATATAACAATGACGGAGTTCAAATTAGCACCGGTACACTCGGGTGGGGTATCCGCAAGAAGTAATCACGCTAATTCGGCTATTTGGGGTGGCTCGAAAATTAAAAAGT
Source organism: Asterias amurensis (assembly GCF_032118995.1). Classification (NCBI taxonomy): domain Eukaryota; kingdom Metazoa; phylum Echinodermata; class Asteroidea; order Forcipulatida; family Asteriidae; genus Asterias; species Asterias amurensis. The sequence continues at coordinate 11,778,767 of NC_092659.1, forward strand.
TTATTCCCCGGGAAGGGAAAAGGGTAGAGCGGCCATTTTGTTTTTATAATAGTCAACTCTGGAAATCGCGTTTTGACGGTACAAATCGACCAAGTTGAGCATCCTGAACAACTTTCCTGTGTGGAGTCATGCAAAATTCGCAAAACCTTGGGAATTACAACTTTTTGGTGCAAAAGTGACGTCATAATTTGACCAAAAATCGTCGATTACCGCCAAATTATAACAATGACGGAGTTCAAATTAGCACCGGTACACTCGGGTGGGGTATCCGCAAGAAGTAATCACGCTTATTCGGCTATTTGCGGTGGCTCGAAAATTAAAAAGTTTATTCCCCGGCTGGGGAAAAGGGTAGAGCGGCCATTTTGTTTTTCTAATAGTCAACTCTGGAAATCGCGTTTGGACGGTACAATTCGACAAAGTTGAGCATCCTGAACAACTTTCCTGTGTGGAGTCATGCAAAATTCGCAAAACCTTGGGAATTACAACTTTTTGGTGCAAAAGTGACGTCACAATTTGACCAAAAATCGTCGATTACCGCCAAAATATAACAATGGCGGAGTTCAAATTAGCACCGGAACACTCGGGTGGGGTATCCGCAAGAAGTAATCACGCTAATTCGGCTTTTCGGGGTGGCTCGAAAATTAAAAAGTTTATTCCCCGGGAAGTGAAAAGGGAAGAGCGGCCATTTTGTTTGTCTAATAGTCAACTCTGGAAATCGCGTTTTGACGGTACAAATCGACCAAGTTGAGCATCCTGAACAACTTTCCTGTGTGGAGTCATGCAAAATTCGCAAAACCTTGGGAATTTCAACTTTTTGGTGCAAAAGTGACGTCATAATTTGACCCAAAATCGTCGATTACCGCCAAAATATAACAATGGCGGAGTTCAAATTAGCACCGGTACACTCGGGTGGGGTATCCGCAAGAAGTAATCACACTAATTCGGCTTTTCGGGGTGGCTCGAAAATTAAAAACTTTATTCCCCGGGAAGGGAAAAGGGAAGAGCGGCCATTTTGTTTTTCTAATAGTCAACTCTGGAAATCGCGTTTTGACGGTACAAATCGACCAGGTTGAGCATCCTGAACAACTTTCCTGTGTCGAGTCATGCAAAATTCGCAAAACCTTGGGAATTACAACTTTTTGATGCAAAAGTGACGTCACAATTTGACCAAAAATCGTCGATTACCGCCAAATTATAACAATGGCGGAGTTCAAATTAGCACCGGTACACTCGGGTGGGGTATCCGCAAGAAGTTATCACGCTAATTCGGCTTTTCGGGGTGGCTCAAAAATTAAAAACTTTATTCCCCGGGTAGGGAAAAGGGTAGAGCGGTCATTTTGTTTTTCTAATAGTCAACTCTGGAAATCGCGTTTTGACGGTACAAATCGACCAAGTTGAGCATCCTGAACAACTTTCCTGTGTGGAGTCATGCAAAATTCGCAAAACCTTGGGAATTACAACTTTTTGGTGCAAAAGTGACGTCATAATTTGACCCAAAATCGTCGACTACCGCCAAAATATAACAATGACGGAGTTCAAATTAGCACCGGTACACTCGGGTGGGGTATCCGCAAGAAGTAATCACGCTTATTCGGCTATTTGCGGTGGCTCGAAAATTAAAAAGTTTATTCCCCGGCTGGGGAAAAGGGTAGAGCGGCCATTTTGTTTTTCTAATAGTCAACTCTGGAAATCGCGTTTGGACGGTACAAATCGACAAAGTTGAGCATCCTGAACAACTTTCCTGTGTGGAGTCATGCAAAATTCGCAAAACCTTGGGAATTACAACTTTTTGGTGCAAAAGTGACGTCACAATTTGACCAAAAATCGTCGATTACCGCCAAAATATAACAATGGCGGAGTTCAAATTAGCACCGGAACACTCGGGTGGGGTATCCGCAAGAAGTAATCACGCTAATTCGGCTTTTCGGGGTGGCTCGAAAATTAAAAAGTTTATTCCCCGGGAAGGGAAAAGGGAAGAGCGGCCATTTTGTTTGTCTAATAGTCAACTCTGGAAATCGCGTTTTGACGGTACAAATCGACCAAGTTGAGCATCCTGAACAACTTTCCTGTGTGGAGTCATGCAAAATTCGCAAAACCTTGGGAATTTCAACTTTTTGGTGCAAAAGTGACGTCATAATTTGACCCAAAATCGTCGATTACCGCCAAAATATAACAATGGCGGAGTTCAAATTAGCACCGGTACACTCGGGTGGGGTATCCGCAAGAAGTAATCACACTAATTCGGCTTTTCGGGGTGGCTCGAAAATTAAAAACTTTATTCCCCGGGAAGGGAAAAGGGAAGAGCGGCCATTTTGTTTTTCTAATAGTCAACTCTGGAAATCGCGTTTTGACGGTACAAATCGACCAGGTTGAGCATCCTGAACAACTTTCCTGTGTCGAGTCATGCAAAATTCGCAAAACCTTGGGAATTACAACTTTTTGATGCAAAAGTGACGTCACAATTTGACCAAAAATCGTCGATTACCGCCAAATTATAACAATGGCGGAGTTCAAATTAGCACCGGTACACTCGGGTGGGGTATCCGCAAGAAGTTATCACGCTAATTCGGCTTTTCGGGGTGGCTCAAAAATTAAAAACTTTATTCCCCGGGTAGGGAAAAGGGTAGAGCGGCCATTTTGTTTTTCTAATAGTCAACTCTGGAAATCGCGTTTTGACGGTACAAATCGACCAAGTTGAGCATCCTGAACAACTTTCCTGTGTCGAGTCATGCAAAATTCGCAAAACCTTGGGAATTACAACTTTTTGGTGCAAAAGTTACGTCATAATATGACCCAAAATCGTCGACTACCGCCAAAATATAACAATGACGGAGTTCAAATTAGCACCGGTACACTCGGGTGGGGTATCCGCAAGAAGTAATCACGCTATTTCAGCTTTTCGGGGTGGCTCGAAAATTAAAAAGTTTATTCCCCGGCTGGGGAAAAGGGTAGAGCGGCCATTTTGTTTTTCAAATAGTCAACTCTGGAAATCGCGTTTTGACGGTACAAATCGACCAAGTTGAGCATCCTGAACAACTGTCCTGTATGGAGTCATGCAAAATTCGCAAAACCTTGGGAATTACAACTTTTTGGTGCAAAAGTGACGTCATAATTTGACCCAAAATCGTCGATTACCGGCAAAATATAACAATGACGGAGTTCAAATTAGCACCGGTACACTCGGGTGGGGTATCCGCAAGAAGTAATCACGCTAATTCAGCTTTTCGGGGTGGCTCGGAAATTAAAAAGTTTATTCCCCGGCTGGGGAAAAGGGTAGAGCGGCCATTTTGTTTTTCTAATAGACAACTCTGGAAATCGCGTTTTGACGGTACAAATCGACCAAGTTGAGCATCCTGAACAACTTTCCAGTGTGGAGTCATGCAAAATTCGCAAAACCTTTGGAATTACAACTTTTTGGTGCAAAAGTGACGTCACAATTTGACCAAAAATCGTCGATTACCGCCAAAATATAACAATGGCGGAGTTCAAATTAGCACCGGTACACTCGGGTGGGGTATCCGCAAGAAGAAATCACGCTAATTCGGCTTTTCGGGGTGGCTCGAAAATTAAAAACTTTATTCCCCGGGAAGGGAAAAGGGTAGAGCGGCCATTTTGTTTTTCTAATAGTCAACTCTGGAAATCGCGTTTTGACGGTACAAATCGACCAGGTTGAGCATCCTGAACAACTTTCCTGTGAGGAGTCATGCAAAATTCGCAAAACCTTGGGAATTACAACTTTTTGGTGCAAAAGTGACGTCATAATTTGACCAAAAATCGTCGATTACCGCCAAATTATAACAATGACGGAGTTCAAATTAGCACCGGTACACTCGGGTGGGGTATCCGCAAGAAGTAATCACGCTAATTCGGCTATTTGCGGTGGCTCGAAAATTAAAAACTTTATTCCCCGGGAAAGGAAAAGGGTAGAGCGGCCATTTTGTTTTTCTAATAGTCAACTCTGGAAATCGCGTTTTGACGGTACAAATCGACCAAGTTGAGCATCCTGAACAACTTTCCTGTGTCGAGTCATGCAAAATTCGCAAAACCTTGGGAATTACAACTTTTTGGTGCAAAAGTGACGTCATAATTTGACCATAAATCGTCGATTACCGCCAAAATATAACAATGGCGGAGTTCAAATTAGCACTGGTACACTCGGGTGGGGTATCCGCAAGAAGTAATCACACTAATTCGGCTTTTCGGGGTGGCTCGAAAATTAAAAACTTTATTCCCCGGGAAGGGAAAAGGGAAGAGCGGCCATTTTGTTTTTCTAATAGTCAACTCTGGAAATCGCGTTTTGACGGTACAAATCGACCAGGTTGAGCATCCTGAACAACTTTCCTGTGTGGAGTCATGCAAAATTCGCAAAACCTTGGGAATTACAACTTTTTGGTGCAAAAGTGACGTCATAATTTGACCAAAAATCGTCGATTACCGCCAAAATATAACAATGACGGAGTTCAAATTAGCACCGGTACACTCGGGTGGGGTATCCGCAAGACGTAATCACGCTAATTCGGCTATTTGGGGTGGCTCGAAAATTAAAAAGTTTATTCCTCGGGTAGGCAAAAAGGGAGGAGCGGCCATCTTGTTTTTTTAATAGTCAACTCTGGAAATCGCGTTTTGACGGTACAAATCGACCAAGTTGAGCATCCTGAACAACTTTCCTGTGTGGAGTCATGCAAAATTCGCAAAACCTTGGGAATTACAACTTTTTCGTGCAAAAGTGACGTCATAATTTGACCCAAAATCGTCGATTACCGCCAAAATATAACAATGACGGAGTTCAAATTAGCACCGGTACACTCGGGTGGGGTATCCGCAAGAAGTAATCACGCTAATTCAGCTTTTCGGGGTGGCTCGAAAATTAAAAAGTTTATTCCCCGGCTGGGGAAAAGGGTAGAGCGGCCATTTTGTTTTTCTAATAGTCAACTCTGGAAATCGCGTTTTGACGGTACAAATCGACCAAGTTGAGCATCCTGAACAACTTTCCTGTGTGGAGTCATGCAAAATTCGAAAAACCTTTGGAATTACAACTTTTTGGTGCAAAAGTGACGTCACAATTTGACCAAAAATCGTCGATTACCGCCAAATAATATAACAATGGCGGAGTTCAAATTAGCACCGGTACACTCGGGTGGGGTATCCGCAAGAAGTAATCACGCTAATTCGGCTTTTCGGGGTGGCTCGAAAATTAAAAAGTTTATTCCCCTGGAAGGGAAAAGGGAGGAGCGGCCATTTTGTTTTTCTAATAGTCAACTCTGGAAATCGCGTTTTGACGGTACAAATCGACCAAGTTGAGCATCCTGAACAACTTTCCTGTGTCGAGTCATGCAAAATTCGCAAAACCTTGGGAATTACAAATTTTTGGTGCAAAAGTGACGTCATAATTTGACCAAAAATCGTCGACTACCGCCAAAACAAAACAATGGCGGAGTTCAAATTAGCACCGGTACACTCGGGTGGGGTATCCGCAAGAAGTAATCACGCTAATTCGGCTTTTCGGGGTGGCTCGAAAATTAAAAAGTTTATTCCCCTGGAAGGGAAAAGGGAGGAGCGGCCATTTTGTTTTTCTAATAGTCAACTCTGGAAATCGCGTTTTGACGGTACAAATCGACCAAGTTGAGCATCCTGAACAACTTTCCTGTGTCGAGTCATGCAAAATTCGCAAAACCTTGGGAATTACAAATTTTTGGTGCAAAAGTGACGTCATAATTTGACCAAAAATCGTCGACTACCGCCAAAACAAAACAATGGCGGAGTTCAAATTAGCACCGGTACACTCGGGTGGGGTATCCGCAAGAAGTAATCACGCTAATTCGGCTTTTCGGGGTGGCTCGAAAATTAAAAAGTTTATTCCCCGGCTGGGGAAAAGGGTAGAACGGCCATTTTGTTTTTCTAATAGTCAACTCTGGAAATCGCGTTTTGACGGTACAAATCGACCAAGTTGAGCATCCTGAACAACTTTCCTGTGTCGAGTCATGCAAAATTCGCAAAACCTTGGGAATTACAACTTTTTGATGCAAAAGTGACGTCACAATTTGACCAAAAATCGTCGATTACCGCCAAAATATAACAATGGCGGAGTTCAAATTAGCACCGGTACACTCGGGTGGGGTATCCGCAAGAAGAAATCACGCTAATTCGGCTTTTCGGGGTGGATCGAAAATTAAAAACTTTATTCCCCGGGAAGGGAAAAGGGTAGAGCGGCCATTTTGTTTTTCTAATAGTCAACTCTGGAAATCGCGTTTTGACGGTACAAATCGACCAGGTTGAGCATCCTGAACAACTTTCCTGTGTCGAGTCATGCAAAATTCGCAAAACCTTGGGAATTACAACTTTTTGGTGCAAAAGTGACGTCATAATTTGACCATAAATCGTCGATTACCGCCAAAATATAACAATGGCGGAGTTCAAATTAGCACTGGTACACTCGGGTGGGGTATCCGCAAGAAGTAATCACACTAATTCGGCTTTTCGGGGTGGCTCGAAAATTAAAAACTTTATTCCCCGGGAAGGGAAAAGGGAAGAGCGGCCATTTTGTTTTTCTAATAGTCAACTCTGGAAATCGCGTTTTGACGGTACAAATCGACCAGGTTGAGCATCCTGAACAACTTTCCTGTGTCGAGTCATGCAAAATTCGCAAAACCTTGGGAATTACAAATTTTTGGTGCAAAAGTGACGTCATAATTTGACCAAAAATCGTCGACTACCGCCAAAACAAAACAATGGCGGAGTTCAAATTAGCACCGGTACACTCGGGTGGGGTATCCGCAAGAAGTAATCACGCTAATTCGGCTTTTCGGGGTGGCTCGAAAATTAAAAAGTTTATTCCCCGGCTGGGGAAAAGGGTAGAACGGCCATTTTGTTTTTCTAATAGTCAACTCTGGAAATCGCGTTTTGACGGTACAAATCGACCAAGTTGAGCATCCTGAACAACTTTCCTGTGTCGAGTCATGCAAAATTCGCAAAACCTTGGGAATTACAACTTTTTGATGCAAAAGTGACGTCACAATTTGACCAAAAATCGTCGATTACCGCCAAAATATAACAATGGCGGAGTTCAAATTAGCACCGGTACACTCGGGTGGGGTATCCGCAAGAAGAAATCACGCTAATTCGGCTTTTCGGGGTGGATCGAAAATTAAAAACTTTATTCCCCGGGAAGGGAAAAGGGTAGAGCGGCCATTTTGTTTTTCTAATAGTCAACTCTGGAAATCGCGTTTTGACGGTACAAATCGACCAGGTTGAGCATCCTGAACAACTTTCCTGTGTCGAGTCATGCAAAATTCGCAAAACCTTGGGAATTACAACTTTTTGGTGCAAAAGTGACGTCATAATTTGACCATAAATCGTCGATTACCGCCAAAATATAACAATGGCGGAGTTCAAATTAGCACTGGTACACTCGGGTGGGGTATCCGCAAGAAGTAATCACACTAATTCGGCTTTTCGGGGTGGCTCGAAAATTAAAAACTTTATTCCCCGGGAAGGGAAAAGGGAAGAGCGGCCATTTTGTTTTTCTAATAGTCAACTCTGGAAATCGCGTTTTGACGGTACAAATCGACCAGGTTGAGCATCCTGAACAACTTTCCTGTGTGGAGTCATGCAAAATTCGCAAAACCTTGGGAATTACAACTTTTTGGTGCAAAATTGACGTCATAATTTGACCAAAAATCGTCGATTACCGCCAAAATATAACAATGACGGAGTTCAAATTAGCACCGGTACACTCGGGTGGGGTATCCGCAAGAAGTAATCACGCTAATTCGGCTATTTGGGGTGGCTCGAAAATTAAAAAGTTTATTCCTCGGGTAGGCAAAAAGGGAGGAGCGGCCATCTTGTTTTTTTAATAGTCAACTCTGGAAATCGCGTTTTGACGGTACAAATCGACCAAGTTGAGCATCCTGAACAACTTTCCTGTGTGGAGTCATGCAAAATTCGCAAAACCTTGGGAATTACAACTTTTTGGTGCAAAAGTGACGTCATAATTTGACCCAAAATCGTCGATTACCGCCAAAATATAACAATGACGGAGTTCAAATTAGCACCGGTACACTCGGGTGGGGTATCCGCAAGAAGTAATCACGCTAATTCAGCTTTTCGGGGTGGCTCAAAAATTAAAAACTTTATTCCCCGGGTAGGGAAAAGGGTAGAGCGGCCATTTTGTTTTTCTAATAGTCAACTCTGGAAATTGCGTTTTGACGGTACAAACCGACCAGGTTGAGTATCCTGAACAACTTTCCTGTGTGGAGTCATGCAAAATTCGCAAAACCTTGGGAATTACAACTTTTTGGTGCAAAAGTGACGTAACAATTTGACCAAAAATCGTCGATTACCGCCAAAATATAACAATGGCGGAGTTCAAATTAGCACCGGTACACTCGGGTGGGGTATCCGCAAGAAGTAATCACGCTAATTCGGCTTTTCGGGGTGTCTCGAAAATTAAAAAGTTTATTCCCCGGGAAGGGAAAAGGGAAGAGCGGCCATTTTGTTTTTCTAATAGTCAACTCTGGAAATCGCGTTTTGACGGTACAAATCGACCAAGTTGAGCATCCTGAACAACTTTCCTGTGTGGAGTCATGCAAAATTCGCAAAACCTTGGGAATTACAAATTTTTGGTGCAAAAGTGACGTCACAATTTGACCAAAAATCGTCGACTACCGCCAAAACAAAACAATAGCGGAGTTCAAATTAGCACCGGTACACTCGGGTGGGGTATCCGCAAGAAGTAATCACGCTAATTCGGCTTTTCGGGGTGGCTCGAAAATTAAAAAGTTTATTCCCCGGCTGGGGAAAAGGGTAGAACGGCCATTTTGTTTTTCTAATAGTCAACTCTGGAAATCGCGTTTTGACGGTACAAATCGACCAAGTTGAGCATCCTGAACAACTTTCCTGTGTGGAGTCATGCAAAATTCGCAAAACCTTGGGAATTACAACTTTTTGCTGCAAAAGTGACGTCACAATTTGACCAAAAATCGTCGATTACCGCCAAAATATAACAATGGCGTAGTTAAAATTAGCACCGGCACACTCGGGTGGGGTTTCCGCAAGAAGTAATCACGCTAATTCGGCTTTTCGGGGTGGCTCGAAAATTAAAAAGTTTATTCTCCGGGAAGGGAAAAGGGAAGAGCGGCCATTTTGTTTTTCTAATAGTCAACTCTGGAAATCGCGTTTTGACGGTACAAATCGACCAAGTTGAGCATCCTGAACAACTTTCCTGTGTGGAGTCATGCAAAATTCGCAAAACCTTTGGAATTACAACTTTTTGGTGCAAAAGTGACGTCATAATTTGACCCAAAATCGTCGATTACCGCCAAAATATAACAATGACGGAGTTCAAATTAGCACCGGTACACTCGGGTGGGGTATCCGCAAGAAGTAATCACGCTAATTCAGCTTTTCGGGGTGGCTCGAAAATTAAAAAGTTTATTCCCCGGCTGGGGAAAAGGGTAGAGCGGCCATTTTGTTTTTCTAATAGTCAACTCTGGAAATCGCGTTTTGACGGTACAAATCGACCAAGTTGAGCATCCTGAACAACTTTCCTGTGAGGAGTCATGCAAAATTCGCAAAACCTTGGGAATTACAACTTTTTGGTGCAAAAGTGACGTCATAATTTGACCAAAAATCGTCGATTACCGCCAAAATATAACAATGGCGGAGTTCAAATTAGCACCGGTACACTCGGGTGGGGTATCCGCAAGAAGTAATCACGCTAATTCGGCTTTTCGGGGTGTCTCGAAAATTAAAAAGTTTATTCCCCGGGAAGGGAAAAGGGAAGAGCGGCCATTTTGTTTTTCTAATAGTCAACTCTGGAAATCGCGTTTTGACGGTACAAATCGACCAGGTTGAGCATCCTGAACAACTTTCCTGTGTGGAGTCATGCAAAATTCGCAAAACCTTGGGAATTACAACTTTTTGGTGCAAAAGTGACGTCATAATTTGACCAAAAATCGTCGATTACCGCCAAAATATAACAATGACGGAGTTCAAATTAGCACCGGTACACTCGGGTGGGGTATCCGCAAGAAGTAATCACGCTAATTCGGCTATTTGGGGTGGCTCGAAAATTAAAAAGTTTATTCCTCGGGTAGGCAAAAAGGGAGGAGCGGCCATTTTGTTTTTCTAATAGTCAACTCTGGAAATCGCGTTTTGACGGTACAAATCGACCAAGTTGAGCATCCTGAACAACTTTCCTGTGTGGAGTCATGCAAAATTCGCAAAACCTTTGGAATTACAACTTTTTGGTGCAAAAGTGACGTCACAATTTGACCAAAAATCGTCGATTACCGCCAAAATATAACAATGGCGGAGTTCAAATTAGCACCGGTACACTCGGGTGGGGTATCCGCAAGAAGTAATCACGCTAATTCGGCTTTTCGGGGTGTCTCGAAAATTAAAAAGTTTATTCCCCGGGAAGGGAAAAGGGAAAAGCGGCCATTTTGTTTTTCTAATAGTCAACTCTGGAAATCGCGTTTTGACGGTACAAATCGACCAAGTTGAGCATCCTGAACAACTTTCCTGTGTGGAGTCATGCAAAATTCGCAAAACCTTGGGAAATACAACTTTTTCGTGCAAAAGTGACGTCATAATATGACCCAAAATCGTCGATTACCGCCAAAATATAACAATGACGGAGTTCAAATTAGCACCGGTACACTCGGGTGGGGTATCCGCAAGAAGTAATCACGCTAATTCAGCTTTTCGGGGTGGCTCGAAAATTAAAAAGTTTATTCCCCGGCTGGGGAAAAGGGTAGAGCGGCCATTTTGTTTTTCTAATAGTCAACTCTGGAAATCGCGTTTTGACGGTAAAAATCGACCAAGTTGAGCATCCTGAACAACTTTCCTGTGTGGAGTCATGCAAAATTCGCAAAACCTTTGGAATTACAACTTTTTGGTGCAAAAGTGACGTCACAATTTGACCAAAAATCGTCGATTACCGCCAAAATATAACAATGGCGGAGTTCAAATTAGCACCGGTACACTCGGGTGGGGTATCCGCAAGAAGTAATCACGCTAATTCGGCTTTTCGGGGTGTCTCGAAAATTAAAAAGTTTATTCCCCGGGAAGGGAAAAGGGAAAAGCGGCCATTTTGTTTTTCTAATAGTCAACTCTGGAAATCGCGTTTTGACGGTACAAATCGACCAAGTTGAGCATCCTGAACAACTTTCCTGTGTGGAGTCATGCAAAATTCGCAAAACCTTGGGAAATACAACTTTTTCGTGCAAAAGTGACGTCATAATATGACCCAAAATCGTCGATTACCGCCAAAATATAACAATGACGGAGTTCAAATTAGCACCGGTACACTCGGGTGGGGTATCCGCAAGAAGTAATCACGCTAATTCAGCTTTTCGGGGTGGCTCGAAAATTAAAAAGTTTATTCCCCGGCTGGGGAAAAGGGTAGAGCGGCCATTTTGTTTTTCTAATAGTCAACTCTGGAAATCGCGTTTTGACGGTAAAAATCGACCAAGTTGAGCATCCTGAACAACTTTCCTGTGTGGAGTCATGCAAAATTCGCAAAACCTTGGGAATTACAACTTTTTGGTGCAAAAGTGACGTCACAATTTGACCAAAAATCGTCGATTACCGCCAAAATATAACAATGGCGGAGTTCAAATTAGCACCGGTACACTCGGGTGGGGTATCCGCAAGAAGTAATCACGCTAATTCGGCTTTTCGGGGTGTCTCGAAAATTAAAAAGTTTATTCCCCGGGAAGGGAAAAGGGAAAAGCGGCCATTTTGTTTTTCTAATAGTCAACTCTGGAAATCGCGTTTTGACGGTACAAATCGACCAAGTTGAGCATCCTGAACAACTTTCCTGTGTGGAGTCATGCAAAATTCGCAAAACCTTGGGAAATACAACTTTTTCGTGCAAAAGTGACGTCATAATATGACCCAAAATCGTCGATTACCGCCAAAATATAACAATGACGGAGTTCAAATTAGCACCGGTACACTCGGGTGGGGTATCCGCAAGAAGTAATCACGCTAATTCAGCTTTTCGGGGTGGCTCGAAAATTAAAAAGTTTATTCCCCGGCTGGGGAAAAGGGTAGAGCGGCCATTTTGTTTTTCTAATAGTTAACTCTGGAAATCGCGTTTTGACGGTACAAATCGACCAAGTTGAGCATCCTGAACAACTTTCCTGTGTGGAGTCATGCAAAATTCGCAAAACCTTTGGAATTACAACTTTTTGGTGCAAAAGTGACGTCACAATTTGACCAAAAATCGTCGATTACCGCCAAAATATAACAATGGCGGAGTTCAAATTAGCACCGGTACACTCGGGTGGGGTATCCGCAAGAAGTAATCACGCTAATTCGGCTTTTCGGGGTGTCTCGAAAATTAAAAAGTTTATTCCCCGGGAAGGGAAAAGGGAAAAGCGGCCATTTTGTTTTTCTAATAGTCAACTCTGGAAATCGCGTTTTGACGGTACAAATCGACCAAGTTGAGCATCCTGAACAACTTTCCTGTGTGGAGTCATGCAAAATTCGCAAAACCTTGGGAAATACAACTTTTTCGTGCAAAAGTGACGTCATAATATGACCCAAAATCGTCGATTACCGCCAAAATATAACAATGACGGAGTTCAAATTAGCACCGGTACACTCGGGTGGGGTATCCGCAAGAAGTAATGACGCTAATTCAGCTTTTCGGGGTGGCTCGAAAATTAAAAAGTTTATTCCCCGGCTGGGGAAAAGGGTAGAGCGGCCATTTTGTTTTTCTAATAGTCAACTCTGGAAATCGCGTTTTGACGGTAAAAATCGACCAAGTTGAGCATCCTGAACAACTTTCCTGTGTGGAGTCATGCAAAATTCGCAAAACCTTTGGAATTACAACTTTTTGGTGCAAAAGTGACGTCACAATTTGACCAAAAATCGTCGATTACCGCCAAAATATAACAATGGCGGAGTTCAAATTAGCACCGGTACACTCGGGTGGGGTATCCGCAAGAAGTAATCACGCTAATTCGGCTTTTCGGGGTGTCTCGAAAATTAAAAAGTTTATTCCCCGGGAAGGGAAAAGGGAAAAGCGGCCATTTTGTTTTTCTAATAGTCAACTCTGGAAATCGCGTTTTGACGGTACAAATCGACCAAGTTGAGCATCCTGAACAACTTACCTGTGTGGAGTCATGCAAAATTCGCAAAACCTTGGGAAATACAACTTTTTCGTGCAAAAGTGACGTCATAATATGACCCAAAATCGTCGATTACCGCCAAAATATAACAATGACGGAGTTCAAATTAGCACCGGTACACTCGGGTGGGGTATCCGCAAGAAGTAATCACGCTAATTCAGCTTTTCGGGGTGGCTCGAAAATTAAAAAGTTTATTCCCCGGCTGGGGAAAAGGGTAGAGCGGCCATTTTGTTTTTCTAATAGTCAACTCTGGAAATCGCGTTTTGACGGTAAAAATCGACCAAGTTGAGCATCCTGAACAACTTTCCTGTGTGGAGTCATGCAAAATTCGCAAAACCTTGGGAATTACAACTTTTTGGTGCAAAAGTGACGTCACAATTTGACCAAAAATCGTCGATTACCGCCAAAATATAACAATGGCGGAGTTCAAATTAGCACCGGTACACTCGGGTGGGGTATCCGCAAGAAGTAATCACGCTAATTCGGCTTTTCGGGGTGTCTCGAAAATTAAAAAGTTTATTCCCCGGGAAGGGAAAAGGGAAAAGCGGCCATTTTGTTTTTCTAATAGTCAACTCTGGAAATCGCGTTTTGACGGTACAAATCGACCAAGTTGAGCATCCTGAACAACTTTCCTGTGTGGAGTCATGCAAAATTCGCAAAACCTTGGGAAATACAACTTTTTCGTGCAAAAGTGACGTCATAATATGACCCAAAATCGTCGATTACCGCCAAAATATAACAATGACGGAGTTCAAATTAGCACCGGTACACTCGGGTGGGGTATCCGCAAGAAGTAATCACGCTAATTCAGCTTTTCGGGGTGGCTCGAAAATTAAAAAGTTTATTCCCCGGCTGGGGAAAAGGGTAGAGCGGCCATTTTGTTTTTCTAATAGTTAACTCTGGAAATCGCGTTTTGACGGTACAAATCGACCAAGTTGAGCATCCTGAACAACTTTCCTGTGTGGAGTCATGCAAAATTCGCAAAACCTTGGGAAATACAACTTTTTCGTGCAAAAGTGACGTCATAATATGACCCAAAATCGTCGATTACCGCCAAAATATAACAATGACGGAGTTCAAATTAGCACCGGTACACTCGGGTGGGGTATCCGCAAGAAGTAATCACGCTAATTCAGCTTTTCGGGGTGGCTCGGAAATTAAAAAGTTTATTCCCCGGCTGGGGAAAAGGGTAGAGCGGCCATTTTGTTTTTCTAATAGTCAACTCTGGAAATCGCGTTTTGACGGTACAAATCGACCAAGTTGAGCATCCTGAACAACTTTCCAGTGTGGAGTCATGCAAAATTCGCAAAACCTTTGGAATTACAACTTTTTGGTGCAAAAGTGACGTCACAATTTGACAAAAAATCGTCGATTACCGCCAAAATATAACAATGGCGGAGTTCAAATTAGCACCGGTACACTCGGGTGGGGTATCCGCAAGAAGTAATCACGCTAATTCGGCTTTTCGGGGTGGCTCGAAAATTAAAAAGTTTATTCCCCGGGAAGGGAAAAGGGAAGAGCGGCCATTTTGTTTTTCTAATAGTCAACTCTGGAAATCGCGTTTGACGGTACAAATCGACCAAGTTGAGCATCCTGAACAACTTTCCTGTGTCGAGTCATGTAAAATTCGCAAAACCTTGGGAATTACAAATTTTTCGTGCGAAAGTGACGTCATAATATGACCCAAAATCGTCGATTACCGCCAAAATATAACAATGACGGAGTTCAAATTAGCACCGGCACACTCGGTGGGGTATCCGCAAGAAGTAATCACGCTAATTCAGCTTTTCGGGGTGGCTCGGAAATTAAAAAGTTTATTCCCCGGCTGGGGAAAAGGGTAGAGCGGCCATTTTGTTTTTCTAATAGTCAACTCTGGAAATCGCGTTTTGACGGTACAAATCGACCAAGTTGAGCATCCTGAACAACTTTCCTGTGTGGAGTCATGCAAAATTCGCAAAACCTTGGGAATTACAACTTTTTCGTGCAAAAGTGACGTCATAATTTGACCCAAAATCGTCGATTACCGCCAAAATATAACAATGACGGAGTTCAAATTAGCACCGGTACACTCGGGTGGGGTATCCGCAAGAAGTAATCACGCTAATTCGGCTTTTCGGGGTGGCTCGAAAATTAAAAAGTTTATTCCCCGGCTGGGGAAAAGGGTAGAACGGCCATTTTGTTTTTCTAATAGTCAACTCTGGAAATCGCGTTTTGACGGTACAAATCGACCAAGTTGAGCATCCTGAACAACTTTCCTGTGTCGAGTCATGCAAAATTCGCAAAACCTTGCGAATTACAACTTTTTGGTGCAAAAGTGACGTCACAAATTGACCAAAAATCGTCGATTACCGTCAAAATATAACAATGGCGGATTTCAAATTAGCACCGGTACACTCGGGTGGGGTATCCGCAAGAAGTAATCACGCTATTTCGGCTTTTCGGGGTGGCTCGAAAATTAAAAAGTTTATTCCCCGGGAAGGGAAAAGGGAAGAGCGGCCATTTTGTTTTTCTAATAGTCAACTCTGGAAATCGCGTTTTGACGGTACAAATCGACCAAAATGAGCATCCTGAACAACTTTCCTGTGTCGAGTCATGCAAAATTCGCAAAACCTTGGGAATTACAACTTTTTTGTGCAAAAGTGACGTCATAATTTGACCCAAAATCGTCGATTACCGCCAAAATATAACAATGACGGAGTTCAAATTAGCACCGGTACACTCGGGTGGGGTATCCGCAAGAAGTAATCACGCTAATTCAGCTTTTCGGGGTGGCTCGAAAATTAAAAAGTTTATTCCCCGGCTGGGGAAAAGGGTAGAGCGGCCATTTTGTTTTTCTAATAGTCAACTCTGGAAATCGCGTTTTGACGGTACAAATCGACCAAGTTGAGCATCCTGAACAACTTTCCTGTGTGGAGTCATGCAAAATTCGCAAAACCTTTGGAATTACAACTTTTTGGTGCAAAAGTGACGTCACAATTTGACCAAAAATCGTCGATTACCGCCAAAATATAACAATGGCGGAGTTCAAATTAGCACCGGTACACTCGGGTGGGGTATCCGCAAGAAGTAATCACGCTAATTCGGCTTTTCGGGGTGTCTCGAAAATTAAAAAGTTTATTCCCCGGGAAGGGAAAAGGGAAGAGCGGCCATTTTGTTTTTCTAATAGTCAACTCTGGAAATCGCGTTTTGACGGTAAATATCGACCAAGTTGAGCATCCTGAACAATTTTCCAGTGTGGAGTCATGCAAAATTCGCAAAACCTCTGGAATTACAACTTTTTGGTGCAAAAGTGACGTCACAATTTGACCAAAAATCGTCGATTACCGCCAAAATATAACAATGGCGGAGTTCAAATTAGCACCGGTACACTCGGGTGGGGTATCCGCAAGAAGTAATCACGCTAATTCGGCTTTTCGGGGTGGCTCGAAAATTAAAAAGTTTATTCCCCGGGAAGGGAAAAGGGAAAAGCGGCCATTTTGTTTTTCTAATAGTCAACTCTGGAAATCGCGTTTTGACGGTACAAATCGACCAAGTTGAGCATCCTGAACAACTTTCCTGTGTGGAGTCATGCAAAATTCGCAAAACCTTGGGAAATACAACTTTTTCGTGCAAAAGTGACGTCATAATATGACCCAAAATCGTCGATTACCGCCAAAATATAACAATGACGGAGTTCAAATTAGCACCGGTACACTCGGGTGGGGTATCCGCAAGAAGTAATCACGCTAATTCAGCTTTTCGGGGTGGCTCGAAAATTAAAAAGTTTATTCCCCGGCTGGGGAAAAGGGTAGAGCGGCCATTTTGTTTTTCTAATAGTTAACTCTGGAAATCGCGTTTTGACGGTACAAATCGACCAAGTTGAGCATCCTGAACAACTTTCCTGTGTGGAGTCATGCAAAATTCGCAAAACCTTGGGAAATACAACTTTTTCGTGCAAAAGTGACGTCATAATATGACCCAAAATCGTCGATTACCGCCAAAATATAACAATGACGGAGTTCAAATTAGCACCGGTACACTCGGGTGGGGTATCCGCAAGAAGTAATCACGCTAATTCAGCTTTTCGGGGTGGCTCGGAAATTAAAAAGTTTATTCCCCGGCTGGGGAAAAGGGTAGAGCGGCCATTTTGTTTTTCTAATAGTCAACTCTGGAAATCGCGTTTTGACGGTACAAATCGACCAAGTTGAGCATCCTGAACAACTTTCCAGTGTGGAGTCATGCAAAATTCGCAAAACCTTTGGAATTACAACTTTTTGGTGCAAAAGTGACGTCACAATTTGACAAAAAATCGTCGATTACCGCCAAAATATAACAATGGCGGAGTTCAAATTAGCACCGGTACACTCGGGTGGGGTATCCGCAAGAAGTAATCACGCTAATTCGGCTTTTCGGGGTGGCTCGAAAATTAAAAAGTTTATTCCCCGGGAAGGGAAAAGGGAAGAGCGGCCATTTTGTTTTTCTAATAGTCAACTCTGGAAATCGCGTTTGACGGTACAAATCGACCAAGTTGAGCATCCTGAACAACTTTCCTGTGTCGAGTCATGTAAAATTCGCAAAACCTTGGGAATTACAAATTTTTAGTGCGAAAGTGACGTCATAATATGACCCAAAATCGTCGATTACCGCCAAAATATAACAATGACGGAGTTCAAATTAGCACCGGCACACTCGGTGGGGTATCCGCAAGAAGTAATCACGCTAATTCAGCTTTTCGGGGTGGCTCGGAAATTAAAAAGTTTATTCCCCGGCTGGGGAAAAGGGTAGAGCGGCCATTTTGTTTTTCTAATAGTCAACTCTGGAAATCGCGTTTTGACGGTACAAATCGACCAAGTTGAGCATCCTGAACAACTTTCCTGTGTGGAGTCATGCAAAATTCGCAAAACCTTGGGAATTACAACTTTTTCGTGCAAAAGTGACGTCATAATTTGACCCAAAATCGTCGATTACCGCCAAAATATAACAATGACGGAGTTCAAATTAGCACCGGTACACTCGGGTGGGGTATCCGCAAGAAGTAATCACGCTAATTCGGCTTTTCGGGGTGGCTCGAAAATTAAAAGGTTTATTCCCCGGCTGGGGAAAAGGGTAGAACGGCCATTTTGTTTTTCTAATAGTCAACTCTGGAAATCGCGTTTTGACGGTACAAATCGACCAAGTTGAGCATCCTGAACAACTTTCCTGTGTCGAGTCATGCAAAATTCGCAAAACCTTGCGAATTACAACTTTTTGGTGCAAAAGTGACGTCACAAATTGACCAAAAATCGTCGATTACCGTCAAAATATAACAATGGCGGATTTCAAATTAGCACCGGTACACTCGGGTGGGGTATCCGCAAGAAGTAATCACGCTATTTCGGCTTTTCGGGGTGGCTCGAAAATTAAAAAGTTTATTCCCCGGGAAGGGAAAAGGGAAGAGCGGCCATTTTGTTTTTCTAATAGTCAACTCTGGAAATCGCGTTTTGACGGTACAAATCGACCAAAATGAGCATCCTGAACAACTTTCCTGTGTCGAGTCATGCAAAATTCGCAAAACCTTGGGAATTACAACTTTTTTGTGCAAAAGTGACGTCATAATTTGACCCAAAATCGTCGATTACCGCCAAAATATAACAATGACGGAGTTCAAATTAGCACCGGTACACTCGGGTGGGGTATCCGCAAGAAGTAATCACGCTAATTCAGCTTTTCGGGGTGGCTCGAAAATTAAAAAGTTTATTCCCCGGCTGGGGAAAAGGGTAGAGCGGCCATTTTGTTTTTCTAATAGTCAACTCTGGAAATCGCGTTTTGACGGTACAAATCGACCAAGTTGAGCATCCTGAACAACTTTCCTGTGTGGAGTCATGCAAAATTCGCAAAACCTTTGGAATTACAACTTTTTGGTGCAAAAGTGACGTCACAATTTGACCAAAAATCGTCGATTACCGCCAAAATATAACAATGGCGGAGTTCAAATTAGCACCGGTACACTCGGGTGGGGTATCCGCAAGAAGTAATCACGCTAATTCGGCTTTTCGGGGTGTCTCGAAAATTAAAAAGTTTATTCCCCGGGAAGGGAAAAGGGAAGAGCGGCCATTTTGTTTTTCTAATAGTCAACTCTGGAAATCGCGTTTTGACGGTAAATATCGACCAAGTTGAGCATCCTGAACAATTTTCCAGTGTGGAGTCATGCAAAATTCGCAAAACCTCTGGAATTACAACTTTTTGGTGCAAAAGTGACGTCACAATTTGACCAAAAATCGTCGATTACCGCCAAAATATAACAATGGCGGAGTTCAAATTAGCACCGGTACACTCGGGTGGGGTATCCGCAAGAAGTAATCACGCTAATTCGGCTTTTCGGGGTGGCTCGAAAATTAAAAAGTTTATTCCCCGGGAAGGGAAAAGGGAAGAGCGGCCATTTTGTTTTTCTAATAGTCAACTCTGGAAATCGCGTTTTGACGGTACAAATCGACCAAGTTGAGCACCCTGAACAACTTTCCTGTGTGGAGTCATGCAAAATTCGCAAAACCTTGGGAATTACAACTTTTTGGTGCAAAAGTGACGTCATAATTTGACCAAAAATCGTCGATTACCGCCAAAATATAACAATGACGGAGTTCAAATTAGCACCGGTACACTCGGGTGGGGTATCCGCAAGAAGTAATCACGCTAATTCGGCTTTTCGGGGTGGCTCGAAAATTAAAAAGTTTATTCCCCGACTGGGGAAAAGGGTAGAACGGCCATTTTGTTTTTCTAATAGTCAACTCTGGAAATCGCGTTTTGACGGTACAAATCGATCAAGTTGAGCATCCTGAACAACTTTCCTGTGTGGAGTCATGCAAAATTCGCAAAACGTTGGGAAATACAACTTTTTCGTGCAAAAGTGACGTCATAATATGACCCAAAATCGTCGATTACCGCCAAAATATAACAATGACGGAGTTCAAATTAGCACCGGTACACTCGGGTGGGGTATCCGCAAGAAGTAATCACGCTAATTCGGCTTTTCGGGGTGGCTCGAAAAAAAAAAAGTTTATTCCCCGACTGGGGAAAAGGGTAGAACGGCCATTTTGTTTTTCTAATAGTCAACTCTGGAAATCGCGTTTTGACGGTACAAATCGACCAAGTTGAGCATCCTGAACAACTTTCCTGTGTGGAGTCATGCAAAATTCGCAAAACCTTGGGAAATACAACTTTTTCGTGCAAAAGTGACGTCATAATATGACCCAAAATCGTCGATTACCGCCAAAATATAACAATGACGGAGTTCAAATTAGCACCGGTACACTCGGGTGGGGTATCCGCAAGAAGTAATCACGCTAATTCAGCTTTTCGGGGTGGCTCGGAAATTAAAAAGTTTATTCCCCGGCTGGGGAAAAGGGTAGAGCGGCCATTTTGTTTTTCTAATAGTCAACTCTGGAAATCGCGTTTTGACGGTACAAATCGACCAAGTTGAGCATCCTGAACAATTTTCCAGTGTGGAGTCATGCAAAATTCGCAAAACCTTTGGAATTACAACTTTTTGGTGCAAAAGTGACGTCACAATTTGACCAAAAATCGTCGATTACCGCCAAAATATAACAATGGCGGAGTTCAAATTAGCACCGGTACACTCGGGTGGGGTATCCGCAAGAAGTAATCACGCTAATTCGGCTTTTCGGGGTGGCTCGAAAATTAAAAAGTTTATTCCCCGGGAAGGGAAAAGGGAAGAGCGGCCATTTTGTTTTTCTAATAGTCAACTCTGGAAATCGCGTTTTGACGGTACAAATCGACCAAGTTGAGCATCCTGAACAACTTTCCTGTGTCGAGTCATGCAAAATTCGCAAAACCTTGGGAATTACAAATTTTTGGTGCAAAAGTGACGTCATAATTTGACCAAAAATCGTCGACTACCGCCAAAACAAAACAATGGCGGAGTTCAAATTAGCACCGGTACACTCGGGTGGGGTATCCGCAAGAAGTAATCACGCTAATTCGGCTTTTCGGGGTGGCTCGAAAATTAAAAAGTTTATTCCCCGGCTGGGGAAAAGGGTAGAACGGCCATTTTGTTTTTCTAATAGTCAACTCTGGAAATCGCGTTTTGACGGTACAAATCGACCAAGTTGAGCATCCTGAACAACTTTCCTGTGTGGAGTCATGCAAAATTCGCAAAACCTTGGGAAATACAACTTTTTCGTGCAAAAGTGACGTCATAATATGACCCAAAATCGTCGATTACCGCCAAAATATAACAATGACGGAGTTCAAATTAGCACCGGTACACTCGGGTGGGGTATCCGCAAGAAGTAATCACGCTAATTCAGCTTTTCGGGGTGGCTCGAAAATTAAAAAGTTTATTCCCCGGCTGGGGAAAAGGGTAGAGCGGCCATTTTGTTTTTCTAATAGTCAACTCTGGAAATCGCGTTTTGACGGTACAAATCGACCAAGTTGAGCATCCTGAACAACTTTCCTGTGTGGAGTCATGCAAAATTCGCAAAACCTTTGGAATTACAACTTTTTGGTGCAAAAGTGACGTCATAATATGACCCAAAATCGTCGATTACCGCCAAGATATAACAATGACGGAGTTCAAATTAGCACCGGTACACTCGGGTGGGGTATCCGCAAGAAGTAATCACGCTAATTCAGCTTTTCGGGGTGGCTCGGAAATTAAAAAGTTTATTCCCCGGGAAGGGAAAAGGGAAGAGCGGCCATTTTGTTTTTCTAATAGTCAACTCTGGAAATCGCGTTTTGACGGTACAAATCGACCAAGTTGAGCATCCTGAACAATTTTCCAGTGTGGAGTCATGCAAAATTCGCAAAACCTTGGGAATTACAAATTTTTGGTGCAAAAGTGACGTCATAATTTGACCAAAAATCGTCGACTACCGCCAAAACAAAACAATGGCGGAGTTCAAATTAGCACCGGTACACTCGGGTGGGGTATCCGCAAGAAGTAATCACGCTAATTCGGCTTTTCGGGGTGGCTCGAAAATTAAAAAGTTTATTCCCCGGCTGGGGAAAAGGGTAAAACGGCCATTTTGTTTTTCTAATAGTCAACTCTGGAAATCGCGTTTTGACGGTACAAATCGACCAAGTTGAGCATCCTGAACAACTTTCCTGTGTGGAGTCATGCAAAATTCGCAAAACCTTGGGAAATACAACTTTTTCGTGCAAAAGTGACGTCATAATATGACCCAAAATCGTCGATTACCGCCAAAATATAACAATGACGGAGTTCAAATTAGCACCGGTACACTCGGGTGGGGTATCCGCAAGAAGTAATCACGCTAATTCAGCTTTTCGGGGTGGCTCGAAAATTAAAAAGTTTATTTCCCGGCTGGGGAAAAGGGTAGAGCGGCCATTTTGTTTTTCTAATAGTCAACTCTGGAAATCGCGTTTTGACGGTAAAAATCGACCAAGTTGAGCATCCTGAACAACTTTCCTGTGTGGAGTCATGCAAAATTCGCAAAACCTTTGGAATTACAACTTTTTGGTGCAAAAGTGACGTCATAATATGACCCAAAATCGTCGATTACCGCCAAAATATAACAATGACGGAGTTCAAATTAGCACCGGTACACTCGGGTGGGGTATCCGCAAGAAGTAATCACGCTAATTCAGCTTTTCGGGGTGGCTCGGAAATTAAAAAGTTTATTCCCCGGCTGGGGAAAAGGGTAGAGCGGCCATTTTGTTTTTCTAATAGTCAACTCTGGAAATCGCGTTTTGACGGTACAAATCGACCAAGTTGAGCATCCTGAACAATTTTCCAGTGTGGAGTCATGCAAAATTCGCAAAACCTTTGGAATTACAACTTTTTGGTGCAAAAGTGACGTCACAATTTGACCAAAAATCGTCGATTACCGCCAAAATATAACAATGGCGGAGTTCAAATTAGCACCGGTACACTCGGGTGGGGTATCCGCAAGAAGTAATCACGCTAATTCGGCTTTTCGGGGTGGCTCGAAAATTAAAAAGTTTATTCCCCGGGAAGGGAAAAGGGAAGAGCGGCCATTTTGTTTTTCTAATAGTCAACTCTGGAAATCGCGTTTTGACGGTACAAATCGACCAAGTTGAGCATCCTGAACAACTTTCCTGTGTCGAGTCATGCAAAATTCGCAAAACCTTGGGAATTACAAATTTTTGGTGCAAAAGTGACGTCATAATTTGACCAAAAATCGTCGACTACCGCCAAAACAAAACAATGGCGGAGTTCAAATTAGCACCGGTACACTCGGGTGGGGTATCCGCAAGAAGTAATCACGCTAATTCGGCTTTTCGGGGTGGCTCGAAAATTAAAAAGTTTATTCCCCGGCTGGGGAAAAGGGTAGAACGGCCATTTTGTTTTTCTAATAGTCAACTCTGGAAATCGCGTTTTGACGGTACAAATCGACCAAGTTGAGCATCCTGAACAACTTTCCTGTGTGGAGTCATGCAAAATTCGCAAAACCTTGGGAAATACAACTTTTTCGTGCAAAAGTGACGTCATAATATGACCCAAAATCGTCGATTACCGCCAAAATATAACAATGACGGAGTTCAAATTAGCACCGGTACACTCGGGTGGGGTATCCGCAAGAAGTAATCACGCTAATTCAGCTTTTCGGGGTGGCTCGAAAATTAAAAAGTTTATTCCCCGGCTGGGGAAAAGGGTAGAGCGGCCATTTTGTTTTTCTAATAGTCAACTCTGGAAATCGCGCTTTGACGGTAAAAATCGACCAAGTTGAGCATCCTGAACAACTTTCCTGTGTGGAGTCATGCAAAATTCGCAAAACCTTTGGAATTACAACTTTTTGGTGCAAAAGTGACGTCACAATTTGACCAAAAATCGTCGATTACCGCCAAAATATAACAATGGCGGAGTTCAAATTAGCACCGGTACACTCGGGTGGGGTATCCGCAAGAAGTAATCACGCTAATTCGGCTTTTCGGGGTGTCTCGAAAATTAAAAAGTTTATTCCCCGGGAAGGGAAAAGGGAAAAGCGGCCATTTTGTTTTTCTAATAGTCAACTCTGGAAATCGCGTTTTGACGGTACAAATCGACCAAGTTGAGCATCCTGAACAACTTTCCTGTGTGGAGTCATGCAAAATTCGCAAAACCTTGGGAAATACAACTTTTTCGTGCAAAAGTGACGTCATAATATGACCCAAAATCGTCGATTACCGCCAAAATATAACAATGACGGAGTTCAAATTAGCACCGGTACACTCGGGTGGGGTATCCGCAAGAAGTAATCACGCTAATTCAGCTTTTCGGGGTGGCTCGAAAATTAAAAAGTTTATTCCCCGGCTGGGGAAAAGGGTAAAGCGGCAATTTTGTTTTTCTAATAGTCAACTCTGGAAATCGCGTTTTGACGGTAAAAATCGACCAAGTTGAGCATCCTGAACAACTTTCCTGTGTGGAGTCATGCAAAATTCGCAAAACCTTTGGAATTACAACTTTTTGGTGCAAAAGTGACGTCACAATTTGACCAAAAATCGTCGATTACCGCCAAAATATAACAATGGCGGAGTTCAAATTAGCACCGGTACACTCGGGTGGGGTATCCGCAAGAAGTAATCACGCTAATTCGGCTTTTCGGGGTGTCTCGAAAATTAAAAAGTTTATTCCCCGGGAAGGGAAAAGGGAAAAGCGGCCATTTTGTTTTTCTAATAGTCAACTCTGGAAATCGCGTTTTGACGGTACAAATCGACCAAGTTGAGCATCCTGAACAACTTTCCTGTGTGGAGTCATGCAAAATTCGCAAAACCTTGGGAAATACAACTTTTTCGTGCAAAAGTGACGTCATAATATGACCCAAAATCGTCGATTACCGCCAAAATATAACAATGACGGAGTTCAAATTAGCACCGGTACACTCGGGTGGGGTATCCGCAAGAAGTAATCACGCTAATTCAGCTTTTCGGGGTGGCTCGAAAATTAAAAAGTTTATTCCCCGGCTGGGGAAAAGGGTAGAGCGGCCATTTTGTTTTTCTAATAGTCAACTCTGGAAATCGCGTTTTGACGGTACAAATCGACCAAGTTGAGCATCCTGAACAACTTTCCTGTGTGGAGTCATGCAAAATTCGCAAAACCTTTGGAATTACAACTTTTTGATGCAAAAGTGACGTCACAATTTGACCAAAAATCGTCGATTACCGCCAAAATATAACAATGGCGGAGTTCAAATTAGCACCGGTACACTCGGGTGGGGTATCCGCAAGAAGTAATCACGCTAATTCGGCTTTTCGGGGTGGCTCGAAAATTAAAAAGTTTATTCCCCGGCTGGGGAAAAGGGTAAAACGGCCATTTTGTTTTTCTAATAGTCAACTCTGGAAATCGCGTTTTGACGGTACAAATCGACCAAGTTGAGCATCCTGAACAACTTTCCTGTGTGGAGTCATGCAAAATTCGCAAAACCTTGGGAAATACAACTTTTTCGTGCAAAAGTGACGTCATAATATGACCCAAAATCGTCGATTACCGCCAAAATATAACAATGACGGAGTTCAAATTAGCACCGGTACACTCGGGTGGGGTATCCGCAAGAAGTAATCACGCTAATTCAGCTTTTCGGGGTGGCTCGAAAATTAAAAAGTTTATTTCCCGGCTGGGGAAAAGGGTAGAGCGGCCATTTTGTTTTTCTAATAGTCAACTCTGGAAATCGCGTTTTGACGGTAAAAATCGACCAAGTTGAGCATCCTGAACAACTTTCCTGTGTGGAGTCATGCAAAATTCGCAAAACCTTTGGAATTACAACTTTTTGGTGCAAAAGTGACGTCACAATTTGACCAAAAATCGTCGATTACCGCCAAAATATAACAATGGCGGAGTTCAAATTAGCACCGGTACACTCGGGTGGGGTATCCGCAAGAAGTAATCACGCTAATTCGGCTTTTCGGGGTGTCTCGAAAATTAAAAAGTTTATTCCCCGGGAAGGGAAAAGGGAAAAGCGGCCATTTTGTTTTTCTAATAGTCAACTCTGGAAATCGCGTTTTGACGGTACAAATCGACCAAGTTGAGCATCCTGAACAACTTTCCTGTGTGGAGTCATGCAAAATTCGCAAAACCTTGGGAAATACAACTTTTTCGTGCAAAAGTGACGTCATAATATGACCCAAAATCGTCGATTACCGCCAAAATATAACAATGACGGAGTTCAAATTAGCACCGGTACACTCGGGTGGGGTATCCGCAAGAAGTAATCACGCTAATTCAGCTTTTCGGGGTGGCTCGAAAATTAAAAAGTTTATTCCCCGGCTGGGGAAAAGGGTAAAGCGGCAATTTTGTTTTTCTAATAGTCAACTCTGGAAATCGCGTTTTGACGGTAAAAATCGACCAAGTTGAGCATCCTGAACAACTTTCCTGTGTGGAGTCATGCAAAATTCGCAAAACCTTTGGAATTACAACTTTTTGGTGCAAAAGTGACGTCACAATTTGACCAAAAATCGTCGATTACCGCCAAAATATAACAATGGCGGAGTTCAAATTAGCACCGGTACACTCGGGTGGGGTATCCGCAAGAAGTAATCACGCTAATTCGGCTTTTCGGGGTGTCTCGAAAATTAAAAAGTTTATTCCCCGGGAAGGGAAAAGGGAAAAGCGGCCATTTTGTTTTTCTAATAGTCAACTCTGGAAATCGCGTTTTGACGGTACAAATCGACCAAGTTGAGCATCCTGAACAACTTTCCTGTGTGGAGTCATGCAAAATTCGCAAAACCTTGGGAAATACAACTTTTTCGTGCAAAAGTGACGTCATAATATGACCCAAAATCGTCGATTACCGCCAAAATATAACAATGACGGAGTTCAAATTAGCACCGGTACACTCGGGTGGGGTATCCGCAAGAAGTAATCACGCTAATTCAGCTTTTCGGGGTGGCTCGAAAATTAAAAAGTTTATTCCCCGGCTGGGGAAAAGGGTAGAGCGGCCATTTTGTTTTTCTAATAGTCAACTCTGGAAATCGCGTTTTGACGGTACAAATCGACCAAGTTGAGCATCCTGAACAACTTTCCTGTGTGGAGTCATGCAAAATTCGCAAAACCTTTGGAATTACAACTTTTTGATGCAAAAGTGACGTCACAATTTGACCAAAAATCGTCGATTACCGCCAAAATATAACAATGGCGGAGTTCAAATTAGCACCGGTACACTCGGGTGGGGTATCCGCAAGAAGTAATCACGCTAATTCGGCTTTTCGGGGTGTCTCGAAAATTAAAAAGTTTATTCCCCGGGAAGGGAAAAGGGAAAAGCGGCCATTTTGTTTTTCTAATAGTCAACTCTGGAAATCGCGTTTTGACGGTACAAATCGACCAAGTTGAGCATCCTGAACAACTTTCTTGTGTGGAGTCATGCAAAATTCGCAAAACCTTGGGAAATACAACTTTTTCGTGCCAAAGTGACGTCATAATATGACCCAAAATCGTCGATTACCGCCAAAATATAACAATGACGGAGTTCAAATTAGCACCGGCACACTCGGGTGGGGTATCCGCAAGAAGTAATCACGCTAATTCAGCTTTTCGGGGTGGCTCGGAAATTAAAAAGTTTATTCCCCGGCTGGGGAAAAGGGTAGAGCGGCCATTTTGTTTTTCTAATAGTCAACTCTGGAAATCGCGTTTTGACGGTACAAATCGACCAAGTTGAGCATCCTGAACAACTTTCCTGTGTGGAGTCATGCAAAATTCGCAAAACCTTGGGAATTACAACTTTTTCGTGCAAAAGTGACGTCATAATTTGACCCAAAATCGTCGATTACCGCCAAAATATAACAATGACGGAGTTCAAATTAGCACCGGTACACTCGGGTGGGGTATCCGCAAGAAGTAATCACGCTAATTCGGCTTTTCGGGGTGGCTCGAAAATTAAAAAGTTTATTCCTCGGCTGGGGAAAAGGGTAGAACGGCCATTTTGTTTTTCTAATAGTCAACTCTGGAAATCGCGTTTTGACGGTACAAATCGACCAAGTTGAGCATCCTGAACAACTTTCCTGTGTGGAGTCATGCAAAATTCGCAAAACCTTGGGAATTACAACTTTTTCGTGCAAAAGTGACGTCATAATTTGACCCAAAATCGTCGATTACCGCCAAAATATAACAATGACGGAGTTCAAATTAGCACCGGTACACTCGGGTGGGGTATCCGCAAGAAGTAATCACGCTAATTCGGCTTTTCGGGGTGGCTCGAAAATTAAAAAGTTTATTCCTCGGCTGGGGAAAAGGGTAGAACGGCCATTTTGTTTTTCTTATAGTCAACTCTGGAAATCGCGTTTTGACGGTACAAATCGACCAAGTTGAGCATCCTGAACAACTTTCCTGTGTCGAGTCATGCAAAATTCGCAAAACCTTGCGAATTACAACTTTTTGGTGCAAAAGTGACGTCACAAATTGACCAAAAATCGTCGATTACCGCCAAAATATAACAATGGCGGATTTCAAATTAGCACCGGTACACTCGGGTGGGGTATCCGCAAGAAGTAATCACGCTATTTCGGCTTTTCGGGGTGGCTCGAAAATTAAAAAGTTTATTCCCCGGGAAGGGAAAAGGGAAGAGCGGCCATTTTGTTTTTCTAATAGTCAACTCTGGAAATCGCGTTTTGACGGTACAAATCGACCAAAATGAGCATCCTGAACAACTTTCCTGTGTCGAGTCATGCAAAATTCGCAAAACCTTGGGAATTACAACTTTTTCGTGCAAAAGTGACGTCATAATTTGACCCAAAATCGTCGATTACCGCCAAAATATAACAATGACGGAGTTCAAATTAGCACCGGTACACTCGGGTGGGGTATCCGCAAGAAGTAATCACGCTAATTCAGCTTTTCGGGGTGGCTCGAAAATTAAAAAGTTTATTCCCCGGCTGGGGAAAAGGGTAGAGCGGCCATTTTGTTTTTCTAATAGTCAACTCTGGAAATCGCGTTTTGACGGTACAAATCGACCAAGTTGAGCATCCTGAACAACTTTCCTGTGTGGAGTCATGCAAAATTCGCAAAACCTTTGGAATTACAACTTTTTGGTGCAAAAGTGACGTCACAATTTGACCAAAAATCGTCGATTACCGCCAAAATATAACAATGGCGGAGTTCAAATTAGCACCGGTACACTCGGGTGGGGTATCCGCAAGAAGTAATCACGCTAATTCGGCTTTTCGGGGTGTCTCGAAAATTAAAAAGTTTATTCCCCGGGAAGGGAAAAGGGAAGAGCGGCCATTTTGTTTTTCTAATAGTCAACTCTGGAAATCGCGTTTTGACGGTACAAATCGACCAAGTTGAGCATCCTGAACAATTTTCCAGTGTGGAGTCATGCAAAATTCGCAAAACCTCTGGAATTACAACTTTTTGGTGCAAAAGTGACGTCACAATTTGACCAAAAATCGTCGATTACCGCCAAAATATAACAATGGCGGAGTTCAAATTAGCACCGGTACACTCGGGTGGGGTATCCGCAAGAAGTAATCACGCTAATTCGGCTTTTCGGGGTGGCTCGAAAATTAAAAAGTTTATTCCCCGGGAAGGGAAAAGGGAAGAGCGGCCATTTTGTTTTTCTAATAGTCAACTCTGGAAATCGCGTTTTGACGGTACAAATCGACCAAGTTGAGCATCCTGAACAATTTTCCAGTGTGGAGTCATGCAAAATTCGCAAAACCTTGGGAATTACAACTTTTTGGTGCAAAAGTGACGTCATAATTTGACCAAAAATCGTCGATTACCGCCAAAATATAACAATGACGGAGTTCAAATTAGCACCGGTACACTCGGGTGGGGTATCCGCAAGAAGTAATCACGCTAATTCGGCTTTTTGGGGTGGCTCGAAAATTAAAAAGTTTATTCCCCGACTGGGGAAAAGGGTAGAACGGCCATTTTGTTTTTCTAATAGTCAACTCTGGAAATCGCGTTTTGACGGTACAAATCGACCAAGTTGAGCATCCTGAACAACTTTCCTGTGTGGAGTCATGCAAAATTCGCAAAACCTTGGGAAATACAACTTTTTCGTGCAAAAGTGACGTCATAATATGACCCAAAATCGTCGATTACCGCCAAAATATAACAATGACGGAGTTCAAATTAGCACCGGTACACTCGGGTGGGGTATCCGCAAGAAGTAATCACGCTAATTCGGCTTTTCGGGGTGGCTCGAAAATTAAAAAGTTTATTCCCCGACTGGGGAAAAGGGTAGAACGGCCATTTTGTTTTTCTAATAGTCAACTCTGGAAATCGCGTTTTGACGGTACAAATCGACCAAGTTGAGCATCCTGAACAACTTTCCTGTGTGGAGTCATGCAAAATTCGCAAAACCTTGGGAAATACAACTTTTTCGTGCAAAAGTGACGTCATAATATGACCCAAAATCGTCGATTACCGCCAAAATATAACAATGACGGAGTTCAAATTAGCACCGGTACACTCGGGTGGGGTATCCGCAAGAAGTAATCACGCTAATTCAGCTATTTGGGGTGGCTCGGAAATTAAAAAGTTTATTCCCCGGCTGGGGAAAAGGGTAGAGCGGCCATTTTGTTTTTCTAATAGTCAACTCTGGAAATCGCGTTTTGACGGTACAAATCGACCAAGTTGAGCATCCTGAACAATTTTCCAGTGTGGAGTCATGCAAAATTCGCAAAACCTTTGGAATTACAACTTTTTGGTGCAAAAGTGACGTCACAATTTGACCAAAAATCGTCGATTACCGCCAAAATATAACAATGGCGGAGTTCAAATTAGCACCGGTACACTCGGGTGGGGTATCCGCAAGAAGTAATCACGCTAATTCGGCTTTTCGGGGTGGCTCGAAAATTAAAAAGTTTATTCCCCGGGAAGGGAAAAGGGAAGAGCGGCCATTTTGTTTTTCTAATAGTCAACTCTGGAAATCGCGTTTTGACGGTACAAATCGACCAAGTTGAGCATCCTGAACAACTTTCCTGTGTCGAGTCATGCAAAATTCGCAAAACCTTGGGAATTACAAATTTTTGGTGCAAAAGTGACGTCATAATTTGACCAAAAATCGTCGACTACCGCCAAAACAAAACAATGGCGGAGTTCAAATTAGCACCGGTACACTCGGGTGGGGTATCCGCAAGAAGTAATCACGCTAATTCGGCTTTTCGGGGTGGCTCAAAAATTAAAAAGTTTATTCCCCGGCTGGGGAAAAGGGTAGAACGGCCATTTTGTTTTTCTAATAGTCAACTCTGGAAATCGCGTTTTGACGGTACAAATCGACCAAGTTGAGCATCCTGAACAACTTTCCTGTGTGGAGTCATGCAAAATTCGCAAAACCTTGGGAAATACAACTTTTTCGTGCAAAAGTGACGTCATAATATGACCCAAAATCGTCGATTACCGCCAAAATATAACAATGACGGAGTTCAAATTAGCACCGGTACACTCGGGTGGGGTATCCGCAAGAAGTAATCACGCTAATTCAGCTTTTCGGGGTGGCTCGGAAATTAACAAGTTTATTCCCCGGCTGGGGAAAAGGGTAGAGCGGCCATTTTGTTTTTCTAATAGTCAACTCTGGAAATCGCGTTTTGACGGTACAAATCGACCAAGTGAGCATCCTGAACAACTTTCCTGTGTCGAGTCATGCAAAATTCGCAAAACCTTGGGAATTACAACTTTTTGTGCAAAAGTGACGTCACAATTTGACCAAAAATCGTCGATTACCGCCAAAATATAACAATGGCGGATTTCAAATTAGCACCGGTACACTCGGGTGGGGTATCCGCAAGAAGTAATCACGCTAATTCGGCTTTTCGGGTGGCTCGAAAATTAAAAAGTTTATTCCCGGGAAGGAAAAGGGAAGAGCGGCCATTTTGTTTTTCTAATAGTCAACTCTGGAAATCGCGTTTTGACGGTACAAATCGACCAAGTTGAGCATCCTGAACAACTTTCCTGTGTGGAGTCATGCAAAATTCGCAAACCTTGGGAATTACAACTTTTTGGTGCAAAAGTGACGTCATAATTTGACCAAAAATCGTCGATTACCGCCAAAATATAACAATGACGGAGTTCAAATTAGCACCGGTACACTCGGGTGGGGTATCCGCAAGAAGTAATCACGCTAATTCGGCTTTTCGGGTGGCTCGAAAATTAAAAAGTTTATTCCCCGACTGGGGGAAAAGGGTAGAACGGCCATTTGTTTTTCTAATAGTCAACTCTGGAAATCGCGTTTTATTGACGGTACAAATCGACCAAGTTGAGCATCCTGAACAACTTTCCTGTGTGGAGTCATGCAAAATTCGCAAAACCTTGGGAAATACAACTTTTTCGTGCAAAAGTGACGTCATAATATGACCCAAAATCGTCGATTACGCCAAAATATAACAATGACGGAGTTCAAATTAGCACCGGTACACTCGGGTGGGGTATCCGCAAGAAGTAATCACGCTAATTCAGCTTTTCGGGGTGGCTCGGAAATTAAAAAGTTTATTCCCCGGCTGGGGAAAAGGGTAGAGCGGCCATTTTGTTTTTCTAATAGTCAACTCTGGAAATCGCGTTTTGACGGTACAAATCGACAAGTTGAGCATCCTGAACAACTTTCCTGTGTCGAGTCATGCAAAATTCGCAAAACCTTGGGAATTACAACTTTTTGGTGCAAAAGTGACGTCACAATTTGACCAAAAATCGTCGATTACCGCCAAAATATAACAATGGCGGATTTCAAATTAGCACCGGTACACTCGGGTGGGGTATTCGCAAGAAGTAATCACGCTAATTCGGCTTTTCGGGGTGGCTCGAAAATTAAAAAGTTTATTCCCCGGGAAGGGAAAAGGGAAGAGCGGCCATTTTGTTTTTCTAATAGTCAACTCTGGAAATCGCGTTTTGACGGTACAAATCGACCAAAATGAGCATCCTGAACAACTTTCCTGTGTCGAGTCATGCAAAATTCGCAAACCTTGGGAATTACAACTTTTTCGTGCAAAAGTGACGTCATAATTTGACCCAAAATCGTCGATTACCGCCAAAATATAACAATGACGGAGTTCAAATTAGCACCGGTACACTCGGGTGGGGTATCCGCAAGAAGTAATCACGCTAATTCGGCTTTTCGGGGTGTCTCGAAAATTAAAAAGTTTATTCCCCGGGAAGGGAAAAGGGAAGAGCGGCCATTTTGTTTTTCTAATAGTCAACTCTGGAAATCGCGTTTTGACGGTACAAATCGACCAAGTTGAGCATCCTGAACAATTTTCCAGTGTGGAGTCATGCAAAATTCGCAAAACCTCTGGAATTACAACTTTTTGGTGCAAAAGTGACGTCACAATTTGACCAAAAATCGTCGATTACCGCCAAAATATAACAATGGCGGAGTTCAAATTAGCACCGGTACACTCGGGTGGGGTATCCGCAAGAAGTAATCACGCTAATTCGGCTTTTCGGGGTGGCTCGAAAATTAAAAAGTTTATTCCCCGGGAAGGGAAAAGGGAAGAGCGGCCATTTTGTTTTTCTAATAGTCAACTCTGGAAATCGCGTTTTGACGGTACAAATCGACCAAGTTGAGCATCCTGAACAACTTTCCTGTGTGGAGTCATGCAAAATTCGCAAAACCTTGGGAATTACAACTTTTTGGTGCAAAAGTGACGTCATAATTTGACCAAAAATCGTCGATTACCGCCAAAATATAACAATGACGGAGTTCAAATTAGCACCGGTACACTCGGGTGGGGTATCCGCAAGAAGTAATCACTCTAATTCGGCTTTTCGGGGTGGCTCGAAAATTAAAAAGTTTATTCCCCGGCTGGGGAAAAGGGTAAAACGGCCATTTTGTTTTTCTAATAGTCAACTCTGGAAATCGCGTTTTGACGGTACAAATCGACCAAGTTGAGCATCCTGAACAACTTTCCTGTGTGGAGTCATGCAAAATTCGCAAAACCTTGGGAAATACAACTTTTTCGTGCAAAAGTGACGTCATAATATGACCCAAAATCGTCGATTACCGCCAAAATATAACAATCACGGAGTTCAAATTAGCACCGGTACACTCGGGTGGGGTATCCGCAAGAAGTAATCACGCTAATTCAGCTTTTCGGGGTGGCTCGGAAATTAAAAAGTTTATTCCCCGGCTGGGGAAAAGGGTAGAGCGGCCATTTTGTTTTTCTAATAGTCAACTCTGGAAATCGCGTTTTGACGGTACAAATCGACCAAGTTGAGCATCCTGAACAACTTTCCTGTGTGGAGTCAAGCAAAATTCGCAAAACCTTGGGAATTACAACTTTTTCGTGCAAAAGTGACGTCATAATTTGACCAAAAATCGTCGACTACCGCCAAAACAAAACAATGGCGGAGTTCAAATTAGCACCGGTACACTCGGGTGGGGTATCCGCAAGAAGTAATCACGCTAATTCGGCTTTTCGGGGTGGCTCGGAAATTAACAAGTTTATTCCCCGGCTGGGGAAAAGGGTAGAGCGGCCATTTTGTTTTTCTAATAGTCAACTCTGGAAATCGCGTTTTGACGGTACAAATCGACCAAGTTGAGCATCCTGAACAACTTTCCTGTGTGGAGTCATGCAAAATTCGCAAAACCTTGGGAATTACAACTTTTTGGTGCAAAAGTGACGTCACAATTTGACCAAAAATCGTCGATTACCGCCAAACTATAACAATGGCGTAGTTAACATTAGCACCGGCACACTCGGGTGGGGTTTCCGCAAGAAGTAATCACGCTAATTCGGCTTTTCGGGGTGGCTCGAAAATTAAAAAGTTTATTCCCCGGGAAGGGAAAAGGGAAGAGCGGCCATTTTGTTTTTCTAATAGTCAACTCTGGAAATCGCGTTTTGACGGTACAAATCGACCAAGTTGAGCATCCTGAACAACTTTCCTGTGTGGAGTCATGCAAAATTCGCAAAACCTTGGGAATTACAATTTTTTCGTGCAAACGTGACGTCATAATTTGACCCAAAATCGTCGATTACCGCCAAAATATAACAATGACGGAGTTCAAATTAGCACCGGTACACTCGGGTGGGGTATCCGCAAGAAGTAATCACGCTAATTCAGCTTTTCGGGGTGGCTCGAAAATTAAAAAGTTTATTCCCCGGCTGGGGAAAAGGGTAGAGCGGCCATTTTGTTTTTCTAATAGTCAACTCTGGAAATCGCGTTTTGACGGTACAAATCGACCAAGCTGAGCATCCTGAACAACTTTCCTGTGTGGAGTCATGCAAAATTCGCAAAACCTTTGGAATTACAACTTTTTGGTGCAAAAGTGACGTCACAATTTGACCAAAAATCGTCGATTACCGCCAAAATATAACAATGGCGGAGTTCAAATTAGCACCGGTACACTCGGGTGGGGTATCCGCAAGAAGTAATCACGCTAATTCGGCTTTTCGGGGTGTCTCGAAAATTAAAAAGTTTATTCCCCGGGAAGGGAAAAGGGAAGAGCGGCCATTTTGTTTTTCTAATAGTCAACTCTGGAAATCGCGTTTTGACGGTACAAATCGACCAGGTTGAGCATCCTGAACAACTTTCCTGTGTGGAGTCATGCAAAATTCGCAAAACCTTGGGAATTACAACTTTTTGGTTCAAAAGTGACGTCATAATTTGACCCAAAATCGTCGATTACCGCCAAAATATAACAATGACGGAGTTCAAATTAGCACCGGTACACTCGGGTGGGGTATCCGCAAGAAGTAATCACGCTAATTCGGCTATTTGGGGTGGCTCGAAAATTAAAAAGTTTATTCCTCGGGTAGGCAAAAAGGGAGGAGCGGCCATCTTTTTTTTTTAATAGTCAACTCTGGAAATCGCGTTTTGACGGTACAAATCGACCAAGTTGAGCATCCTGAACAACTTTCCTGTGTGGAGGCATGCAAAATTCAAAAAACCTTTGGAATTACAACTTTTTGGTGCAAAAGTGACGTCACAATTTGACCAAAAATCGTCGATTACCGCCAAAATATAACAATGGCGGAGTTCAAATTAGCACCGGTACACTCGGGTGGGGTATCCGCAAGAAGTAATCACGCTAATTCAGCTTTTCGGGGTGGCTCGAAAATTAAAGAGTTTATTCCCCGGCTGGGGAAAAGGGTAGAGCGGCCATTTTGTTTTTCTAATAGTCAACTCTGGAAATCGCGTTTTGACGGTACAAATCGACCAAGTTGAGCATCCTGAACAACTTTCCTGTGTGGAGTCATGCAAAATTCGCGAAACCTTTGGAATTACAACTTTTTGGTGCAAAAGTGACGTCACAATTTGACCAAAAATCGTCGATTACCGCCAAAATATAACAATGGCGGAGTTCAAATTAGCACCGGTACACTCGGGTGGGGTTTCCGCAAGAAGTAATCACGCTAATTCGGCTTTTCGGGGTGGCTCGAAAATTAAATAGTTTATTCCCCGGGAAGGGAAAAGGGAAGAGCGGCCATTTTGTTTTTCTAATAGTCAACTCTGGAAATCGCGTTTGACGGTACAAATCGACCAAGTTGAGCATCCTGAACAACTTTCCTGTGTCGAGTCATGCAAAATTCGCAAAACCTTGGGAATTACAAATTTTTGGTGCAAAAGTGACGTCATAATTTGACCAAAAATCGTCGACTACCGCCAAAACAAAACAATGGCGGAGTTCAAATTAGCACCGGTACACTCGGGTGGGGTATCCGCAAGAAGTAATCACGCTAATTCAGCTTTTCGGGGTGGCTCGAAAATTAAAAAGTTTATTCCCCGGCTGGGGAAAAGGGTAGAGCGGCCATTTTGTTTTTCTAATAGTCAACTCTGGAAATCGCGTTTTGACGGTACAAATCGACCAAGTTGAGCATCCTGAACAACTTTCCTGTGTGGAGTCATGCAAAATTCAAAAAACCTTTGGAATTACAACTTTTTGGTGCAAAAGTGACGTCACAATTTGACCAAAAATCGTCGATTACCGCCAAAATATAACAATGGCGGAGTTCAAATTAGCACCGGTACACTCGGGTGGGGTATCCGCAAGAAGTAATCACGCTAATTCGGCTTTTCGGGGTGTCTCGAAAATTAAAAAGTTTATTCCCCGGGAAGGGAAAAGGGAAGAGCGGCCATTTTGTTTTTCTAATAGTCAACTCTGGAAATCGCGTTTTGACGGTACAAATCGACCAAGTTGAGCATCCTGAACAACTTTCCTGTGAGGAGTCATGCAAAATTCGCAAAACCTTGGGAATTACAACTTTTTGGTGCAAAAGTGACGTCATAATTTGACCAAAAATCGTCGATTACCGCCAAAATATAACAATGGCGGAGTTCAAATTAGCACTGGTACACTCGGGTGGGGTATCCGCAAGAAGTAATCACGCTAATTCGGCTTTTCGGGGTGGCTCGAAAATTAAAAAGTTTATTCCCCGGGAAGGGAAAAGGGAAGAGCGGCCATTTTGTTTTTCTAATAGCCAACTCTGGAAATCGCGTTTTGACGGTACAAATCGACCAGGTTGAGCATCCTGAACAACTTTCCTGTGTGGAGTCATGCAAAATTCGCAAAACCTTGGGAATTACAACTTTTTGGTGCAAAAGTGACGTCATAATTTGACCCAAAATCGTCGATTACCGCCAAAATATAACAATGACGGAGTTCAAATTAGCACCGGTACACTCGGGTGGGGTATCCGCAAGAAGTAATCACGCTAATTCGGCTATTTGGGGTGGCTCGAAAATTAAAAAGTTTATTCCTCGGGTAGGCAAAAAGGGTAGAGCGGCCATTTTGTTTTTTCTAATAGTCAACTCTGGAAATCGCGTTTTGACGGTACAAATCGACCAAGTTGAGCATCCTGAACAACTTTCCAGTGTGGAGTCATGCAAAATTCGCAAAACCTTTGGAATTACAACTTTTTGGTGCAAAAGTGACGTCACAATTTGACCAAAAATCGTCGATTACCGCCAAAATATAACAATGGCGGAGTTCAAATTAGCACCGGTACACTCGGGTGGGGTATCCGCAAGAAGTAATCACGCTAATTCGGCTTTTCGGGGTGGCTCGAAAATTAAAAAGTTTATTCCCCGGGAAGGGAAAAGGGAAGAGCGGCCATTTTGTTTTTCTAATAGTCAACTCTGGAAATCGCGTTTGACGGTACAAATCGACCAAGTTGAGCATCCTGAACAACTTTCCTGTGTCGAGTCATGCAAAATTCGCAAAACCTTGGGAATTACAAATTTTTGGTGCAAAAGTGACGTCATAATTTGACCAAAAATCGTCGACTACCGCCAAAACAAAACAATGGCGGAGTTCAAATTAGCACCGGTACACTCGGGTGGGGTATCCGCAAGAAGTAATCACGCTAATTCGGCTTTTCGGGGTGGCTCGAAAATTAAAAAGTTTATTCCCCGGCTGGGGAAAAGGGTAGAACGGCCATTTTGTTTTTCTAATAGTCAACTCTGGAAATCGCGTTCTGACGGTACAAATCGACCAAGTTGAGCATCCTGAACAACTTTCCTGTGTCGAGTCATGCAAAATTCGCAAAACCTTGGGAATTACAACTTTTTGGTGCAAAAGTGACGTCATAATTTGACCAAAAATCGTCGATTACCGCCAAAATATAACAATGGCGGATTTCAAATTAGCACCGGTACACTCGGGTGGGGTATCCGCAAGAAGTAATCACGCTAATTCGGCTTTTCGGGGTGGCTCGAAAATTAAAAAGTTTATTCCCCGGAAAGGGAAAAGGGTAGAGCGGCCATTTTGTTTTTCTAATAGTCAACTCTGGAAATCGCGTTTTGACGGTACAAATCGACCAAAATGAGCATCCTGAACAACTTTCCTGTGAGGAGTCATGCAAAATTCGCAAAACCTTGGGAATTACAACTTTTTGGTGCAAAAGTGACGTCACAATTTGACCAAAAATCGTCGATTACCGCCAAAATATAACAATGGCGGAGTTCAAATTAGCACCGGTACACTCGGGTGGGGTATCCGCAAGAAGTAATCACGCTAATTCGGCTTTTCGGGGTGGCTCGAAAATTAAAAACTTTATTCCCCGGGAAGGGAAAAGGGAAGAGCGGCCATTTTGTTTTTCTAATAGTCAACTCTGGAAATCGCGTTTTGACGGTACAAATCGACCAAGTTGAGCATCCTGAACAACTTTCCTGTGAGGAGTCATGCAAAATTCGCAAAACCTTGGGAATTACAACTTTTTGGTGCAAAAGTGACGTCATAATTTGACCAAAAATCGTCGATTACCGCCAAAATATAACAATGGCGGAGTTCAAATTAGCACTGGTACACTCGGGTGGGGTATCCGCAAGAAGTAATCACGCTAATTCGGCTTTTCGGGGTGGCTCGAAAATTAAAAAGTTTATTCCCCGGGAAGGGAAAAGGGAAGAGCGGCCATTTTGTTTTTCTAATAGTCAACTCTGGAAATCGCGTTTTGACGGTACAAATCGACCAGGTTGAGCATCCTGAACAACTTTCCTGTGTGGAGTCATGCAAAATTCGCAAAACCTTGGGAATTACAACTTTTTGGTGCAAAAGTGACGTCATAATTTGACCAAAAATCGTCGATTACCGCCAAAATATAACAATGACGGAGTTCAAATTAGCACCGGTACACTCGGGTGGGGTATCCGCAAGAAGTAATCTCGCTAATTCGGCTATTTGGGGTGGCTCGAAAATTAAAAAGTTTATTCCTCGGGTAGGCAAAAAGGGAGGAGCGGCCATCTTGTTTTTTTAATAGTCAACTCTGGAAATCGCGTTTTGACGGTACAAATCGACCAAGTTGAGCATCCTGAACAACTTTCCTGTGTGGAGTCATGCAAAATTCGCAAAACCTTGGGAATTACAACTTTTTCGTGCAAAAGTGACGTCATAATTTGACCCAAAATCGTCGATTACCGCCAAAATATAACAATGACGGAGTTCAAATTAGCACCGGTACACTCGGGTGGGGTATCCGCAAGAAGTAATCACGCTAATTCAGCTTTTCGGGGTGGCTCGAAATTAAAAAAGTTTATTCCCCGGCTGGGGAAAAGGGTAGAGCGGCCATTTTGTTTTTCTAATAGTCAACTCTGGAAATCGCGTTTTGACGGTACAAATCGACCAAGTTGAGCATCCTGAACAACTTTCCTGTGTGGAGTCATGCAAAATTCGCAAAACCTTTGGAATTACAACTTTTTGGTGCAAAAGTGACGTCACAATTTGACCAAAAATCGTCGATTACCGCCAAAATATAACAATGGCGGAGTTCAAATTAGCACCGGTACACTCGGGTGGGGTATCCGCAAGAAGTAATCACGCTAATTCGGCTTTTCGGGGTGTCTCGAAAATTAAAAAGTTTATTCCCCGGGAAGGGAAAAGGGAAAAGCGGCCATTTTGTTTTTCTAATAGTCAACTCTGGAAATCGCGTTTTGACGGTACAAATCGACCAAGTTGAGCATCCTGAACAACTTTCCTGTGTGGAGTCATGCAAAATTCGCAAAACCTTGGGAAATACAACTTTTTCGTTCAAAAGTGACGTCATAATATGACCCAAAATCGTCGATTACCGCCAAAATATAACAATGACGGAGTTCAAATTAGCACCGGTACACTCGGGTGGGGTATCCGCAAGAAGTAATCACGCTAATTCAGCTTTTCGGGGTGGCTCGGAAATTAAAAAGTTTATTCCCCGGCTGGGGAAAAGGGTAGAGCGGCCATTTTGTTTTTTCTAATAGTCAACTCTGGAAATCGCGTTTTGACGGTACAAATCGACCAAGTTGAGCATCCTGAACAACTTTCCAGTGTGGAGTCATGCAAAATTCGCAAAACCTTTGGAATTACAACTTTTTGGTGCAAAAGTGACGTCACAATTTGACCAAAAATCGTCGATTACCGCCAAAATATAACAATGGCGGAGTTCAAATTAGCACCGGTACACTCGGGTGGGGTATCCGCAAGAAGTAATCACGCTAATTCGGCTTTTCGGGGTGGCTCGAAAATTAAAAAGTTTATTCCCCGGGAAGGGAAAAGGGAAGAGCGGCCATTTTGTTTTTCTAATAGTCAACTCTGGAAATCGCGTTTGACGGTACAAATCGACCAAGTTGAGCATCCTGAACAACTTTCCTGTGTCGAGTCATGCAAAATTCGCAAAACCTTGGGAATTACAAATTTTTGGTGCAAAAGTGACGTCATAATTTGACCAAAAATCGTCGACTACCGCCAAAACAAAACAATGGCGGAGTTCAAATTAGCACCGGTACACTCGGGTGGGGTATCCGCAAGAAGTAATCACGCTAATTCGGCTTTTCGGGGTGGCTCGAAAATTAAAAAGTTTATTCCCCGGCTGGGGAAAAGGGTAGAACGGCCATTTTGTTTTTCTAATAGTCAACTCTGGAAATCGCGTTCTGACGGTACAAATCGACCAAGTTGAGCATCCTGAACAACTTTCCTGTGTGGAGTCATGCAAAATTCGCAAAACCTTGGGAATTACAACTTTTTGGTGCAAAAGTGACGTCACAATTTGACCAAAAATCGTCGATTACCGCCAAAATATAACAATGGCGGATTTCAAATTAGCACCGGTACACTCGGGTGGGGTATCCGCAAGAAGTAATCACGCTAATTCGGCTTTTCGGGGTGGCTCGAAAATTAAAAAGTTTATTCCCCGGAAAGGGAAAAGGGTAGAGCGGCCATTTTGTTTTTCTAATAGTCAACTCTGGAAATCGCGTTTTGACGGTACAAATCGACCAAAATGAGCATCCTGAACAACTTTCCTGTGAGGAGTCATGCAAAATTCGCAAAACCTTGGGAATTACAACTTTTTGGTGCAAAAGTGACGTCACAATTTGACCAAAAATCGTCGATTACCGCCAAAATATAACAATGGCGGAGTTCAAATTAGCACCGGTACACTCGGGTGGGGTATCCGCAAGAAGTAATCACGCTAATTCGGCTTTTCGGGGTGGCTCGAAAATTAAAAACTTTATTCCCCGGGAAGGGAAAAGGGAAGAG
The DNA here is from genome assembly GCF_032118995.1 of Asterias amurensis. NCBI lineage: Eukaryota > Metazoa > Echinodermata > Asteroidea > Forcipulatida > Asteriidae > Asterias > Asterias amurensis. The sequence goes on from NC_092659.1 coordinate 11,820,717, forward strand.
CGGCCATTTTGTTTTTCTAATAGTCAACTCTGGAAATCGCGTTTTGACGGTACAAATCGACCAAGTTGAGCATCCTGAACAACTTTCCTGTGTGGAGTCATGCAAAATTCGCAAAACCTTGGGAATTTCAACTTTTTGGTGCAAAAGTGACGTCACAATCTGACCAAAAATCGTCGATTACAGCCAAAATATAACAATGGCGGAGTTCAAATTAGCACCGGTACACTCGGGTGGGGTATCCGCAAGAAGTAATCACGCTAATTCGGCTTTTCGGGGTGGCTCGAAAATTAAAAAGTTTATTCCCCGGGAAGGGAAAAGGGAAGAGCGGCCATTTTGTTTTTCTAATAGTCAACTCTGGAAATCGCGTTTTGACGGTACAAATAGACCAAGTTGAGCATCCTGAACAACTTTCCTGTGTCGAGTCATGCAAAATTCGCAAAACCTTGGGAATTACAACTTTTTGGTGCAAAAGTGACGTCATAATTTGACCAAAAATCGTCGACTACCGCCAAAACATAACAATGGCGGAGTTCAAATTAGCACCGGTACACTCGGGTGGGGTATCCGCAAGAAGTAATCACGCTAATTCGGCTTTTCGGGGTGGCTCGAAAATTAAAAACTTTATTCCCCGGGAAGGGAAAAGGGTAGAGCGGCCATTTTGTTTTTCTAATAGTCAACTCTGGAAATCTTGTTTTGACGGTACAAATCGACCAGGTTGAGCATCCTGAACAACTTTCCTGTGAGGAGTCATGCAAAATTCGCAAAACCTTGGGAATTACAACTTTTTGGTGCAAAAGTGACGTCATAATTTGACCAAAAATCGTCGATTACTGCCAAAATATAACAATGGCGGATTTCAAATTAGCACCGGTACACTCGGGTGGGGTATCCGCAAGAAGTAATCACGCTAATTCGGCTTTTCGGGGTGGCTCGAAAATTAAAAAGTTTATTCCCCGGGAAGGGAAAAGGGAAGAGCGGCCATTTTGTTTTTCTAATAGTCAACTCTGGAAATCGCGTTTTGACGGTACAAATCGACGAAGTTGAGCATCCTGAACAACTTTCCTGTGTCGAGTCATGCAAAATTCGCAAAACCTTGGGAATTTCAACTTTTTGGTGCAAAAGTAACGTCATAATTTGACCAAAAATCGTCGATTACCGCCAAAATATAACAATGACGGAGTTCAAATTAGCACCGGTACACTCGGGTGGGGTATCCGCAAGAAGTAATCACGCTAATTCAGCTTTTCGGGGTGGCTCGAAAATTAAAAAGTTTATTCCCCGGCTGGGGAAAAGGGTAGAGCGGCCATTTTGTTTTTCTAATAGTCAACTCTGGAAATCGCGTTCTGACGGTACAAATCGACCAAGTTGAGCATCCTGAACAACTTTCCTGTGTGGAGTCATGCAAAATTCGCAAAACCTTTGGAATTACAACTTTTTGGTGCAAAAGTGACGTCACAATTTGACCAAAAATCGTCGATTACCGCCAAAATATAACAATGGCGGATTTCAAATTAGCACCGGTACACTCGGGTGGGGTATCCGCAAGAAGTAGTCACGCTAATTCGGCTTTTCGGGGTGGCTCGAAAATTAAAAACTTTATTCCCCGGGAAGGGAAAAGGGAAGAGCGGCCATTTTGTTTTTCTAATAGTCAACTCTGGAAATCGCGTTTTGACGGTACAAATCGACCAAGTTGAGCATCCTGAACAACTTTCCTGTGTGGAGTCATGCAAAATTCGCAAAACCTTGGGAATTTCAACTTTTTGGTGCAAAAGTGACGTCACAATCTGACCAAAAATCGTCGATTACAGCCAAAATATAACAATGGCGGAGTTCAAATTAGCACCGGTACACTCGGGTGGGGTATCCGCAAGAAGTAATCACGCTAATTCGGCTTTTCGGGGTGGCTCGAAAATTAAAAAGTTTATTCCCCGGGAAGGGAAAAGGGAAGAGCGGCCATTTTGTTTTTCTAATAGTCAACTCTGGAAATCGCGTTTTGACGGTACAAATAGACCAAGTTGAGCATCCTGAACAACTTTCCTGTGTCGAGTCATGCAAAATTCGCAAAACCTTGGGAATTACAACTTTTTGGTGCAAAAGTGACGTCATAATTTGACCAAAAATCGTCGACTACCGCCAAAACATAACAATGGCGGAGTTCAAATTAGCACCGGTACACTCGGGTGGGGTATCCGCAAGAAGTAATCACGCTAATTCGGCTTTTCGGGGTGGCTCGAAAATTAAAAACTTTATTCCCCGGGAAGGGAAAAGGGTAGAGCGGCCATTTTGTTTTTCTAATAGTCAACTCTGGAAATCTTGTTTTGACGGTACAAATCGACCAGGTTGAGCATCCTGAACAACTTTCCTGTGAGGAGTCATGCAAAATTCGCAAAACCTTGGGAATTACAACTTTTTGGTGCAAAAGTGACGTCATAATTTGACCAAAAATCGTCGATTACTGCCAAAATATAACAATGGCGGATTTCAAATTAGCACCGGTACACTCGGGTGGGGTATCCGCAAGAAGTAATCACGCTAATTCGGCTTTTCGGGGTGGCTCGAAAATTAAAAAGTTTATTCCCCGGGAAGGGAAAAGGGAAGAGCGGCCATTTTGTTTTTCTAATAGTCAACTCTGGAAATCGCGTTTTGACGGTACAAATCGACGAAGTTGAGCATCCTGAACAACTTTCCTGTGTCGAGTCATGCAAAATTCGCAAAACCTTGGGAATTTCAACTTTTTGGTGCAAAAGTAACGTCATAATTTGACCAAAAATCGTCGATTACCGCCAAAATATAACAATGACGGAGTTCAAATTAGCACCGGTACACTCGGGTGGGGTATCCGCAAGAAGTAATCACGCTAATTCAGCTTTTCGGGGTGGCTCGAAAATTAAAAAGTTTATTCCCCGGCTGGGGAAAAGGGTAGAGCGGCCATTTTGTTTTTCTAATAGTCAACTCTGGAAATCGCCTTCTGACGGTACAAATCGACCAAGTTGAGCATCCTGAACAACTTTCCTGTGTGGAGTCATGCAAAATTCGCAAAACCTTTGGAATTACAACTTTTTGGTGCAAAAGTGACGTCACAATTTGACCAAAAATCGTCGATTACCGCCAAAATATAACAATGGCGGATTTCAAATTAGCACCGGTACACTCGGGTGGGGTATCCGCAAGAAGTAGTCACGCTAATTCGGCTTTTCGGGGTGGCTCGAAAATTAAAAAGTTTATTCCCCGGAAAGGGAAAAGGGAAGAGCGGCCATTTTGTTTTTCTAATAGTCAACTCTGGAAATCGCGTTTTGACGGTACAAATCGACCAAAATGAGCATCCTGAACAACTTTCCTGTGTCGAGTCATGCAAAATTCGCAAAACCTTGGGAATTACAACTTTTTGGTGCAAAAGTGACGTCATAATTTGACCAAAAATCGTCGACTACCGCCAAAACATAACAATGGCGGAGTTCAAATTAGCACCGGTACACTCGGGTGGGGTATCCGCAAGAAGTAATCTTGTAATTCGGCTTTTCGGGGTGGATCGAAAATTAAAAACTTTATTCCCCGGGAAGGGAAAAGGGTAGAGCGGCCATTTTGTTTTTCTAATAGTCAACTCTGGAAATCGCGTTTTGACGGTACAAATCGACCAGGTTGAGCATCCTGAACAACTTTCCTGTGAGGAGTCATGCAAAATTCGCAACACCTTGGGAATTACAACATTTTGGTGCAAAAGTGACGTCATAATTTGACCAAAAATCGTCGATTACCGCCAAAATATAACAATGGCGGAGTTCAAATTAGCACCGGTACACTCGGGTGGGGTATCCGCAAGAAGTAATCACGCTAATTCGGCTTTTCGGGGTGGCTCGAAAATTAAAAAGTTTATTCCCCTGGAAGGGAAAAGGGAAGAGCGGCCATTTTGTTTTTCTAATAGTCAACTCTGGAAATCGCGTTTTGACGGTACAAATCGACCAAGTTGAGCATCCTGAACAACTTTCCTGTGTGGAGTCATGCAAAATTCGCAAAACCTTGGGAATTTCAACTTTTTGGTGCAAAAGTGACGTCACAATTTGACCAATATCGTCGATTACCGCCAAAATATAACAATGGCGGAGTTCAAATTAGCACCGGTACACTCGGGTGGGGTATCCGCAAGAAGTAATCACGCTAATTCGGCTTTTCGGGGTGTCTCGAAAATTAAAAAGTTTATTCCCCGGGAAGGGAAAAGGGAAAAGCGGCCATTTCGTTTTTCTAATAGTCAACTCTGGAAATCGCGTTTTGACGGTACAAATCGACCAAGTTGAGCATCCTGAACAACTTTCCTGTGTGGAGTCATGCAAAATTCGCAAAACCTTGGGAAATACAACTTTTTCGTGCAAAAGTGACGTCATAATATGACCCAAAATCGTCGATTACCGCCAAAATATAACAATGACGGAGTTCAAATTAGCACCGGTACACTCGGGTGGGGTATCCGCAAGAAGTAATTACGCTAATTCAGCTTTTCGGGGTGGCTCGGAAATTAAAAAGTTTATTCCCCGGCTGGGGAAAAGGGTAGAGCGGCCATTTTGTTTTTCTAATAGTCAACTCTGGAAATCGCGTTTTGACGGTACAAATCGACCAAGTTGAGCATCCTGAACAACTTTCCAGTGTGGAGTCATGCAAATTCGCAAAACCTTTGGAATTACAACTTTTTGGTGCAAAAGTGACGTCACAATTTGACCAAAAATCGTCGATTACCGCCAAAATATAACAATGGCGGAGTTCAAATTAGCACCGGTACACTCGGGTGGGGTATCCGCAAGAAGTAATCACGCTAATTCGGGTTTTCGGGGTGGCTCGAAAATTAAAAAGTTTATTCCCCGGGAAGGGAAAAGGGAAGAGCGGCCATTTTGTTTTTCTAATAGTCAACTCTGGAAATCGCGTTTTGACGGTACAAATCGACCAAAATGAGCATCCTGAACAACTTTCCTGTGTCGAGTCATGCAAAATTCGCAAAACCTTGGGAATTACAACTTTTTGGTGCAAAAGTGACGTCATAATTTGACCAAAAATCGTCGACTACCGCCAAAACATAACAATGGCGGAGTTCAAATTAGCACCGGTACACTCGGGTGGGGTATCCGCAAGAAGTAATCACGCTAATTCGGCTTTTCATGGTGGCTCGAAAATTAAAAAGTTTATTCTCCGGGTAGGGAAAAGGGTAAAGCGGCCATTTTGTTTTTCTAATAGTCAACTCTGGAAATCGCGTTTTGACGGTACAAATCGACCAGGTTGAGCATCCTGAACAACTTTCCTGTGAGGAGTCATGCAAAATTCGCAAAACCTTGGGAATTACAACTTTTTGGTGCAAAAGTGACGTCATAATTTGACCAAAAATCGTCGATTACCGCCAAAATATAACAATGGCGGATTTCAAATTAGCACCGGTACACTCGGGTGGGGTATCCGCAAGAAGTAATCACGCTAATTCGGCTTTTCGGGGTGGCTCGAAAATTAAAAAGTTGTTTCCCCGGGAAGGGAAAAGGGAAGAGCGGCCATTTTGTTTTTCTAATAGTCAACTCTGGAAATCGCGTTTTGACGGTACAAATCGACGAAGTTGAGCATCCTGAACAACTTTCCTGTGTCGAGTCATGCAAAATTCGCAAAACCTTGGGAATTTCAACTTTTTGGTGCAAAAGTAACGTCATAATTTGACCAAAAATCGTCGATTACCGCCAAAATATAACAATGGCGGAGTTCAAATTAGCACCGGTACACTCGGGTGGGGTATCCGCAAGAAGTAATCACGCTAATTCGGCTTTTCGGGGTGGCTCGAAAATTAAAAACTTTATTCCCCGGGAAGGGAAAAGGGTAGAGCGGCCATTTTGTTTTTCTAATAGTCAACTCTGGAAATCGCGTTTTGACGGTACAAATCGACCAAGTTGAGCATCCTGAACAACTTTCCTGTGTGGAGTCATTCAAAATTCGCAAAACCTTTGGAATTACAACTTTTTGGTGCAAAAGTGACGTCACAATTTGACCAAAAATCGTCGATTACCGCCAAAATATAACAATGGCGGAGTTCAAATTAGCACCGGTACACTCGGGTGGGGTATCCGCAAGAAGTAATCACGCTAATTCGGCTTTTCGGGGTGGCTCGAAAATTAAAAAGTTTATTCCCCGGGAAGGGAAAAGGGAAGAGCGGCCATTTTGTTTTTCTAATAGTCAACTCTGGAAATCGCGTTTTGACGGTACAAATCGACCAAGTTGAGCATCCTGAACAACTTTCCTGTGAGGAGTCATGCAAAATTCGCAAAAACTTGGGAATTACAACTTTTTGGTGCAAAAGTGACGTCATAATTTGACCAAAAATCGTCGATTACCGCCAAAATATAACAATGGCGGAGTTCAAATTAGCACCGGTACACTCGGGTGGGGTATCCGCAAGAAGTAATCACGCTAATTCGGCTTTTCGGGGTGGCTCGAAAATTAAAAAGTTTATTCCCCGGGAAGGGAAAAGGGAAGAGCGGCCATTTTGTTTTTCTAATAGTCAACTCTGGAAATCGCGTTTTGACGGTACAAATCGACCAAGTTGAGCATCCTGAACAACTTTCCTGTGTGGAGTCATGCAAAATTCGCAAAACCTTGGGAATTTCAACTTTTTGGTGCAAAAGTGACGTCACAATCTGACCAAAAATCGTCGATTTCCGCCAAAATATAACAATGGCGGAGTTCAAATTAGCACCGGTACACTCGGGTGGGGTATCCGCAAGAAGTAATCACGCTAATTCGGCTTTTCGGGGTGGCTCGAAAATTAAAAAGTTTATTCCCCGGGAAGGGAAAAGGGAAGAGCGGCCATTTTGTTTTTCTAATAGTCAACTCCGGAAATCGCGTTTTGACGGTACAAATCGACCAAAATGAGCATCCTGAACAACTTTCCTGTGTCGAGTCATGCAAAATTCGCAAAACCTTGGGAATTTCAACTTTTTGGTGCAAAAGTAACGTCATAATTTGACCAAAAATCGTCGATTACCGCCAAAATATAACAATGACGGAGTTCAAATTAGCACCGGTACACTCGGGTGGGGTATCCGCAAGAAGTAATCACGCTAATTCAGCTTTTCGGGGTGGCTCGAAAATTAAAAAGTTTATTCCCCGGCTGGGGAAAAGGGTAGAGCGGCCATTTTGTTTTTCTAATAGTCAACTCTGGAAATCGCGTTTTGACGGTACAAATCGACCAAGTTGAGCATCCTGAACAACTTTCCTGTGTAGAGTCATGCAAAATTCGCAAAACCTTGGGAATTACAACTTTTTGGTGCAAAAGTAACGTCATAATTTGACCAAAAATCGTCGATTACCGCCAAAATATAACAATGACGGAGTTCAAATTAGCACCGGTACACTCGGGTGGGGTATCCGCAAGAAGTAATCACGCTAATTCAGCTTTTCGGGGTGGCTCGAAAATTAAAAAGTTTATTCCCCGGCTGGGGAAAAGGGTAGAGCGGCCATTTTGTTTTTCTAATAGTCAACTCTGGAAATCGCGTTTTGACGGTACAAATCGACCAAGTTGAGCATCCTGAACAACTTTCCTGTGTAGAGTCATGCAAAATTCGCAAAACCTTGGGAATTACAACTTTTTGGTGCAAAAGTGACGTCACAATTTGACCAAAAATCGTCGATTACCGCCAAAATATAACAATGGCGGAGTTCAAATTAGCACCGGTACACTCGGGTGGGGTATCCGCAAGAAGTAATCACGCTAATTCGGCTTTTCGGGGTGTCTCGAAAATTAAAAAGTTTATTCCCCGGGAAGGGAAAAGGGAAGAGCGGCCATTTTGTTTTTCTAATAGTCAACTCTGGAAATCGCGTTTTGACGGTACAAATCGACCAAGTTGAGCATCCTGAACAACTTTCCTGTGAGGAGTCATGCAAAATTCGCAAAACCTTGGGAATTACAACTTTTTGGTGCAAAAGTGACGTCACAATTTGACCAAAAATCGTCGATTACCGCCAAAATATAAGAATGGCGGAGTTCAAATTAGCACCGGTACACTCGGGTGGGGTATCCGCAAGAAGTAATCACGCTAATTCGGCTTTTCGGGGTGGCTCGAAAATTAAAAACTTTATTCCCCGGGAAGGGAAAAGGGTAGAGCGGCCATTTTGTTTTTCTAATAGTCAACTCTGGAAATCGCGTTTTGACGGTACAAATCGACCAAGTTGAGCATCCTGAACAACTTTCCTGTGAGGAGTCATGCAAAATTCGCAAAACCTTTGGAATTACAACTTTGTGGTGCAAAAGTGACGTCATAATTTGACCAAAAATCGTCGATTACCGCCAAAATATAACAATGGCGGAGTTCAAATTAGCACCGGTACACTCGGGTGGGGTATCCGCAAGAAGTAATCACGCTAATTCGGCTTTTCGGGGTGGCTCGAAAATTAAAAAGTTTATTCCCCGGGATGGGAAAAGGGAAGAGCGGCCATTTTGTTTTTCTAATATTTAACTCTGGAAATCGCGTTTTGACGGTACAAATCGACCAAGTTGAGCATCCTGAACAACTTTCCTGTGTCGAGTCATGCAAAATTCGCAAAACCTTGGGAATTTCAACTTTTTGGCGCAAACGTGACGTCACAATTTGACCAAAAATTGTCGATTACCGCCAAAATATAGCATTGGCGGAGTTCAAATTAGCACCGGCACAGTCGAGTGGGGTATCCGCAAGAAGTAATCACGCTAATTCGGCTTTTCGGGGTGGCTCGAAAATTAAAAAGTTTATTCCCCGGGAAGGGAAAAGGGAAGAGCGGCCATTTTGTTTTTCTAATAGTCAACTCTGGAAATCGCGTTTTGACGGTACAAATCGACCAAGTTGAGCATCCTGAACAACTTTCCTGTGAGGAGTCATGCAAAATTCGCAAAACCTTGGGAATTACAACTTTTTGGTGCAAAAGTGACGTCACAATTTGACCAAAATTCGTCGATTACCGCCAAAATATAAGAATGGCGGAGTTCAAATTAGCACCGGTACACTCGGGTGGGGTATCCGCAAGAAGTAATCACGCTAATTCGGCTTTTCGGGGTGGCTCGAAAATTAAAAACTTTATTCCCCGGGAAGGGAAAAGGGAAGAGCGGCCATTTTGTTTTTCTAATAGTCAACTCTGGAAATCGCGTTTTGACGGTACAAATCGACCAAGTTGAGCATCCTGAACAACTTTCCTGTGAGGAGTCATGCAAAATTCGCAAAACCTTTGGAATTACAACTTTGTGGTGCAAAAGTGACGTCATAATTTGACCAAAAATCGTCGATTACCGCCAAAATATAACAATGGCGGAGTTCAAATTAGCACCGGTACACTCGGGTGGGGTATCCGCAAGAAGTAATCACGCTAATTCGGCTTTTCGGGGTGGCTCGAAAATTAAAAAGTTTATTCCCCGGGATGGGAAAAGGGAAGAGCGGCCATTTTGTTTTTCTAATATTTAACTCTGGAAATCGCGTTTTGACGGTACAAATCGACCAAGTTGAGCATCCTGAACAACTTTCCTGTGTCGAGTCATGCAAAATTCGCAAAACCTTGGGAATTTCAACTTTTTGGCGCAAACGTGACGTCACAATTTGACCAAAAATTGTCGATTACCGCCAAAATATAGCATTGGCGGAGTTCAAATTAGCACCGGCACAGTCGAGTGGGGTATCCGCAAGAAGTAATCACGCTAATTCGGCTTTTCGGGGTGGCTCGAAAATTAAAAAGTTTATTCCCCGGGAAGGGAAAAGGGAAGAGCGGCCATTTTGTTTTTCTAATAGTCAACTCTGGAAATCGCGTTTTGACGGTACAAATCGACCAAGTTGAGCATCCTGAACAACTTTCCTGTGAGGAGTCATGCAAAATTCGCAAAACCTTGGGAATTACAACTTTTTGGTGCAAAAGTGACGTCACAATTTGACCAAAATTCGTCGATTACCGCCAAAATATAAGAATGGCGGAGTTCAAATTAGCACCGGTACACTCGGGTGGGGTATCTGCAAGAAGTAATCACGCTAATTCGGCTTTTCGGGGTGGCTCGAAAATTAAAAACTTTATTCCCCGGGAAGGGAAAAGGGTAGAGCGGCCATTTTGTTTTTCTAATAGTCAACTCTGGAAATCGCGTTTTGACGGTACAAATCGACCAAGTTGAGCATCCTGAACAACTTTCCTGTGAGGAGTCATGCAAAATTCGCAAAACCTTTGGAATTACAACTTTGTGGTGCAAAAGTGACGTCATAATTTGACCAAAAATCGTCGATTACCGCCAAAATATAACAATGGCGGAGTTCAAATTAGCACCGGTACACTCGGGTGGGGTATCCGCAAGAAGTAATCACGCTAATTCGGCTTTTCGGGGTGGCTCGAAAATTAAAAAGTTTATTCCCCGGGATGGGAAAAGGGAAGAGCGGCCATTTTGTTTTTCTAATATTTAACTCTGGAAATCGCGTTTTGACGGTACAAATCGACCAAGTTGAGCATCCTGAACAACTTTCCTGTGTGGAGTCATGCAAAATTCGCAAAACCTTGGGAATTACAACTTTTTCGTGCAAAAGTGACGTCATAATTTGACCAAAAATAGTCGATTACCGCCAAAATATAACAATGGCGGAGTTCAAATTAGCACAGGTACACTCGGGTGGGGTATCCGCAAGAAGTAATCAGGCTTATTCGGCTATTTGGGGTGGCTCGAAAATTAAAAAGTTTATTCCCCGGGTAGGCAAAAAGGGAGGAGCGGCCATCTTGTTTTTCTAATAGTGAACTCTGGAAATCGCGTTTTGACGGTACAAATCGACCAAGTTGAGCATCCTTAACAACTTTCTTTTGTGGAGTCATCCAAAATTCGCAAAACCTTGGGAATTACAACTTTTTGGTGCAAAAGTGACGTCACAATTTGACCAAGAATCGTCGATTACCGCCAAAATATAACAATGGCGTAGTTCAAATTAGCACCGGCACACTCGGTTGGGGTATCCGCAAGAAGTAATCACGCTAATTCGGCTTTTCGGGGTGGCTCGAAAATTAAAAAGTTTATTCCCCGGGAAGGGAAAAGGGAAGAGCGGCCATTTTGTTTTTCTAATAGTCAACTCTGGAAATCGCGTTTTGACGGTACAAATCGACCAAGTTGAGCATCCTGAACAACTTTCCTGTGTGGAGTCATGCAAAATTCGCAAAACCTTGGGAATTACAACTTTTTGATGCAAAAGTGACGTCATAATTTGACCAAAAATCGTCGATTACCGCCAAAATATAACAATGACGGAGTTCAAATTAGCACCGGTACACTCAGGTGGGGTATCCGCAAGAAGTAAACAAGCTAACTCGGCTATTTGGGGTGGCTCGAAAATTAAAAAGTTTATTCCCCGGGTAGGCAAAAAAGGGAGGAGCGGCCATCTTGTTTTTCTAATAGTCAACTCTGGAAATCGCGTTTTGACGGTACAAATCGACCAAGTTGAGCATCCTGAACAACTTTCCTGTGTCGAGTCATGCAAAATTCGCAAAACCTTGGGAATTACAACTTTTTGGTGCAAAAGTGACGTCACAATTTGACCAAAAATCGTCGATTACCGCCAAATTACAACAATGGAGGAGTTCAAATTAACACCGGTACACTCGGGTGGGGTATCCGCAAGAAGTAATCACGCTAATTCGGCTTTTCGGGGTGGCTCGAAAATTAAAAGTTTTATTCCCCGGGTAGGGAAAAGGGTAGAGCGGCCATTTTGTTTTTCTAATAGTCAACTCTGGAAATCGCGTTTTGACGGTACAAACCGACCAGGTTGAGCATCCTGAACAACTTTCCTGTGAGGAGTCATGCAAAATTCGCAAAACCTTGGGAATTACAACTTTTTGGTGCAAAAGTGACGTCATAATTTGACCAAAAATCGTCGATTACCGCCAAAATATAACAATGGCGGAGTTCAATATTGCACCGGTACACTCGGGTGGGGTATCCGCAAGAAGTAATCAAGCTAATTCGGCTATTTGGGGTTGCTCGAAAATTAAAAAGTTTATTCCCCGGGTAGGCATAAAGGGAGGAGCGGCCATCTTGTTTTTCTAATAGTCAACTCTGGAAATCGCGTTTTGACGGTACAAATCGACCAAGTTGAGCATCCTGAACAACTTTCCTGTGTCGAGTCATGCAAAATTCGCAAAACCTTGGGAATTACAACTTTTTGGTGCAAAAGTGACGTCACAATTTGACCAAAAATCGTCGATTACCGCCAAAATATAACAATGACGGAGTTCAAATTAGCACCGGTACACTCGGGTGGGGTATCCGCAAGAAGTAATCAAGCTAATTCGGCTATTTGGGGTGGCTCGAAAATTAAAAAGTTTATTCCCCGGGTAGGCAAAAAGGGAGGAGCGGCCATCTTGTTTTTCTAATAGTCAACTCTGGAAATCGCGTTTTGACGGTACAAATCCACCAAGTTGAGCATCCTGAACAACTTTCCTGTGTCGAGTCATGCAAAATTCGCAAAACCTTGGGAATTACAACTTTTTGGTGCAAAAGTGACGTCACAATTTGACCAAAAATCGTAGATTACCGCCAAATTATAACAATGGCGGAGTTCAAATTAGCACCGGTACACTCGGGTGGGGTATCCGCAAGAAGTAATCACGCTAATTCGGCTTTTCGGGGTGGCTCGAAAATTAAAAAGTTTATTCCCCGGGAAGGGAAAAGGCTAGAGCGGCCATTTTGTTTTTCTAATAGTCAACTCTGGAAATCGCGTTTTGACGGTACAAACCGACAAATTTTGCATGACTCCACACAGGAAAGTTGTTCAGGATGCTCAATTTGGTCGATTTGTACCGTCAAAACGCGATTTCCAGAGTTGTCTATTAGAAAAACAAAATGGCCTTTCTTCCCTTTTCCGTACCCGGGGAATAAACTTTTTAATTTTCGAGCCACCCCGAAAAGCCGAATTAGCGTGATTACTTCTTGCGGATACCCCACCCGAGTGTGCCGGTGCTAATTTGAACTCCGCCATTGTTGTATTTTGGCGGAAATCGACGATTTTTGGTCAAATTGTGACGTCACTTTTGCACCAAAAAGTTGTAATTCCCAAGGTTTTGCGAATTTTGCATGACTCCACACAGGAAAGTTGTTCAGAATGCGCAACTTGGTCGATTTGTACCGTCAAAACGCGATTTCCAGAGTTGACTGTTACAAAAACAAAATGGCCGCTCTTCCCTTTTCCCTACCCGGGGAATAAACTTTTTTTAATTTTCGAGCCACCCCGAAAAGCCGAATTAGCGTGATTACTTCTTGCGGATACCCAACCCGAGTGTGCCGGTGCTAATTTGAACTCCGCCATTGTTATATTTTGGCGGTAATCGACGATTTTTGGTCAAATTGTGACGTCACTTTTGCACCAAAAAGTTGTAATTCCAAAGGTTTTGCGAATTTTGCATGACTCCTCACAGGAAAGTTGTTCAGGATGCTCAACTTGGTCGATTTGTACCGTCAAAACGCGATTTCCAGAGTTGACTATTAGAAAAACAAAATGGCCGCTTTTCCCTACCCGGGGAATAAACTTTTTTTAATTTTCGAGCCACCCCGAAAGACCGAATTAGCGTGATTACTTCTTGCGGATACCCCACCCGAGTGTACCGGTGCTAATTTGAACTCCGTCTCTGTTATATTTTGGCGGTATTTGACGATTTTTGGTCAATTTATGACGTAACTTTTGCACCAAAAAGTTGTAATTCCCAAGGTTTTGCGAATTTTGCATGACTCGACACAGGAAAGTTGTTCAGGATGCTCAACTTGGTCGATTTGTACAGTCAAAACGCATTTTCCAGAGTTGACTATTAGACAAACAAGATGGCCGCTTTACCCTTTTCCCTACCCGGGGAAGAAACTTTTTAATTTTCGAGCCACCCCGAAAAGCCGAATTAGCGTGATTAGTTCTTGCGGATACCCCACCCGAGTGTGCCGGTGTTAATTTGAACTCCGCCATTGTTATATTTTGGCGGTAATCGACGATTTTTGGTCAAATTGTGACGTCACTTTTGCACCAAAAAGTTGTAATTCCCAAGGTTTTGCGAATTTTGCATGACTCCACACAGGAAAGTTGTTCAGGATGCGCAACTTGGTCGATTTGTACCGTCAAAACGCGATTTCCAGAGTTGACTATTAGAAAAACAAAATGGCCGCTTTTCCCTACCCGGGGAATAAACTTTTTTTAATTTTCGAGCCACCCCGAAAAGCCGAATAAGCGTGATTACTTCTTGCGGATACCCCACCCGAGTGTACCGGTGCTAATTTGAACTCCGTCATTGTTATATTTTGGCGGTAATTGACGATATTTGGTCAATTTATGACGTAACTTTTGCACCAAAAAGTTGTAATTCCCAAGGTTTTGCGAATTTTGCATGACTCCACACAGGAAAGTTGTTCAGGATGCTCAACTTGGTCGATTTGTACAGTCAAAACGCATTTTCCAGAGTTGACTATTAGACAAACAAGATGGCCGCTTTACCCTTTTCCCTACCCGGGGAAGAAACTTTTTAATTTTCGAGCCACCCCGAAAAGCCGAATTAGCGTGATTAGTTCTTGCGGATACCCCACCCGAGTGTGCCGGTGTTAATTTGAACTCCGCCATTGTTATATTTTGGCGGTAATCGACGATTTTTGGTCAAATTGTGACGTCACTTTTGCACCAAAAAGTTGTAATTCCCAAGGTGTTGCGAATTTTGCATGACTCCTCACAGGAAAGTTGTTCAGGAAGCTCAACCTGGTCGATTTGTACCGTCAAAACGCGATTTCCAGAGTTGACTATTAGAAAAACAAAATGGCCGCTCTTCCCTTTTCCCTACCCCGGGAATAAACTTTTTAAATTTTCGAGCCACGCCGAAAAGCCGAAATAGCGTGACTACTTCTTGCGGATTCCCCACCCGAGTGTGCCGGTTCTAATTTGAACTCCGCCATTGTTATATTTTGGCGGAAATCGACGATTTTTGGTCAAATTATGACGTCACTTTTGCACCAAAAAGTTGTAATTCCCAAGGTTTTGCGAATTTTGCATGACTCCTCTTAGGAAAGTTGTTCAGGACGCTCAACCTTGTCGATTTGTACCGTCAAAACGCGATTTCCAGAGTTGACTATTAGAAAAACAAGATGGCCGCTCTTCCCTTTTTCCCTACCCGGGGAAAAAACTTTTTAATTTTCGAGCCACCCCAAATAGCCGAATTAGCGTGATTACTTCTTGCGGATACCCCACCCGAGTGTACCGGTGCTAATTTGAACTCCGTCATTTTTTTATTTTGGCGGTAATCGACGATTTTTGGTCAAATTGTGACGTCACTTTTGCACCAAAAAGTTGTAATTCCCAAGGTTTTGCGAATTTTGCATGACTCCACACAGGAAAGTTGTTCAGAATGCGCAACTTGGTCGATTTGTACCGTCAAAACGCGATTTCCAGAGTTGACTGTTACAAAAACAAAATGGCCGCTCTTCCCTTTTCCCTACCCGGGGAATAAACTTTTTTTAATTTTCGAGCCACCCCGAAAAGCCGAATTAGCGTGATTACTTCTTGCGGATACCCAACCCGAGTGTGCCGGTGCTAATTTGAACTCCGCCATTGTTATATTTTGGCGGTAATCGACGATTTTTGGTCAAATTGTGACGTCACTTTTGCACCAAAAAGTTGTAATTCCAAAGGTTTTGCGAATTTTGCATGACTCCTCACAGGAAAGTTGTTCAGGATGCTCAACTTGGTCGATTTGTACCGTCAAAACGCGATTTCCAGAGTTGACTATTAGAAAAACAAAATGGCCGCTTTTCCCTACCCGGGGAATAAACTTTTTTTAATTTTCGAGCCACCCCGAAAAGCCGAATTAGCGTGATTACTTCTTGCGGATACCCCACCCGAGTGTACCGGTGCTAATTTGAACTCCGTCTCTGTTATATTTTGGCGGTATTTGACGATTTTTGGTCAATTTATGACGTAACTTTTGCACCAAAAAGTTGTAATTCCCAAGGTTTTGCGAATTTTGCATGACTCGACACAGGAAAGTTGTTCAGGATGCTCAACTTGGTCGATTTGTACAGTCAAAACGCATTTTCCAGAGTTGACTATTAGACAAACAAGATGGCCGCTTTACCCTTTTCCCTACCCGGGGAAGAAACTTTTTAATTTTCGAGCCACCCCGAAAAGCCGAATTAGCGTGATTAGTTCTTGCGGATACCCCACCCGAGTGTGCCGGTGTTAATTTGAACTCCGCCATTGTTA
Organism: Asterias amurensis; assembly: GCF_032118995.1. Classification (NCBI taxonomy): domain Eukaryota; kingdom Metazoa; phylum Echinodermata; class Asteroidea; order Forcipulatida; family Asteriidae; genus Asterias; species Asterias amurensis. The sequence goes on from NC_092659.1 coordinate 11,836,940, forward strand.
TATTTTGGCGGTAATCGACGATTTTTGGTCAAATTGTGACGTCACTTTTGCACCAAAAAGTTGTAATTCCCAAGGTTTTGCGAATTTTGCATGACTCCACACAGGAAAGTTGTTCAGGATGCGCAACTTGGTCGATTTGTACCGTCAAAACGCGATTTCCAGAGTTGACTATTAGAAAAACAAAATGGCCGCTTTTCCCTACCCGGGGAATAAACTTTTTTTAATTTTCGAGCCACCCCGAAAAGCCGAATAAGCGTGATTACTTCTTGCGGATACCCCACCCGAGTGTACCGGTGCTAATTTGAACTCCGTCATTGTTATATTTTGGCGGTAATTGACGATATTTGGTCAATTTATGACGTAACTTTTGCACCAAAAAGTTGTAATTCCCAAGGTTTTGCGAATTTTGCATGACTCCACACAGGAAAGTTGTTCAGGATGCTCAACTTGGTCGATTTGTACAGTCAAAACGCATTTTCCAGAGTTGACTATTAGACAAACAAGATGGCCGCTTTACCCTTTTCCCTACCCGGGGAAGAAACTTTTTAATTTTCGAGCCACCCCGAAAAGCCGAATTAGCGTGATTAGTTCTTGCGGATACCCCACCCGAGTGTGCCGGTGTTAATTTGAACTCCGCCATTGTTATATTTTGGCGGTAATCGACGATTTTTGGTCAAATTGTGACGTCACTTTTGCACCAAAAAGTTGTAATTCCCAAGGTGTTGCGAATTTTGCATGACTCCTCACAGGAAAGTTGTTCAGGATGCTCAACCTGGTCGATTTGTACCGTCAAAACGCGATTTCCAGAGTTGACTATTAGAAAAACAAAATGGCCGCTCTTCCCTTTTCCCTACCCCGGGAATAAACTTTTTAAATTTTCGAGCCACGCCGAAAAGCCGAAATAGCGTGACTACTTCTTGCGGATTCCCCACCCGAGTGTGCCGGTTCTAATTTGAACTCCGCCATTGTTATATTTTGGCGGAAATCGACGATTTTTGGTCAAATTATGACGTCACTTTTGCACCAAAAAGTTGTAATTCCCAAGGTTTTGCGAATTTTGCATGACTCCTCTTAGGAAAGTTGTTCAGGACGCTCAACCTTGTCGATTTGTACCGTCAAAACGCGATTTCCAGAGTTGACTATTAGAAAAACAAGATGGCCGCTCTTCCCTTTTTCCCTACCCGGGGAAAAAACTTTTTAATTTTCGAGCCACCCCAAATAGCCGAATTAGCGTGATTACTTCTTGCGGATACCCCACCCGAGTGTACCGGTGCTAATTTGAACTCCGTCATTTTTTTATTTTGGCGGTAATCGACGATTTTTGGTCAAATTATGACGTCACTTTTGCACCAAAAAGTTGTAATTCCCAATGTTTTGCGAATTTTGCATGACTTCACAAAGGAAAGTTGTTCAGGATGCTCAACTTGGTCAATTTGTACCGTCAAAACGCAGTTTCCAGAGTTGACTATTAGAAAAACAAAATGGCCGCTCCACCCTTTTCTCTACCCGGGGAATAAACTTTTTAATTTTCGAGCCACACCGAAAAGCCGAATTAGCGTGATTTCTTCTTGCGGATACCCCACCCGAGTGTACCGGTGCTAATTTGAACTCCGTCATTGTAATATTTTGGCTGTAACCGACGATTTTTGGTCAAATTATGACGTCACTTTTGCACCAAAAAGTTGTAATTCCCAATGTTTTGCGAATTTGGTATGATTCCACAAAGGAAAGTTGTTCAGGATGCTCAACTTGGTCAATTTGTACCGTCAAAACGCAGTTTCCAGAGTTGACTATTAGAAAAACAAAATGGCCGCTCTACCCTTTTCCCTACCCGGGGAATAAACTTTTTAATTTTCCAGCCACCCGAAAAGCCGAATTAGCGTGATTACTTCTTGCGGATACCCCACCCGAGTGTGCCGGTGCTAATTTGAACTCCGTCATTGTTATATTTTGGCGGTTATTGACGAATTTTGGACAAATTATGACGTCACTTTTGCAACAAAAAGTTGTAATTCCCAAGGTTTTGCGAATTTTGCATGACTCCTCACTGGAAAGTTGTTGAGGATGCTCAACCTGGTCGAATTGTACCGTCAAAACGCGATTTCCAGAGTTGACTATTAGAAAAACAAAATGGCCGCTCTTCCCTTTTCCCTACCCGGGGAATAAACTTTTTAATTTTCGAGCCACCCCAAAAAGCCGAATTAGCGTGATTACTTCTTGCGGATACCACACCCGAGTGTGCCGGTGCTAATTTAAACTCCGCCATTGTTATATTTTGGCGGTAATCGACGATTTTTGGTCAAATTGTGACGTCACTTTTGCACCAAAAAGTTGTAATTCCCAAGGTTTTGCGAATTTTGCATGACTCCACACAGGAAAATTGTTCAGGATGCTCAACTTGGTCGATTTGCAGCGTCAAAAAGCGATTTCCAGAGTTGACTAGTAGAAAAACAAGATGGCCGCTCCTCCCTTTTTGCCTACCCGGGGAATAAACCTTTTAATTTTCGAGCCACCCCAATTAGCCGAATTAGCGTGATGACTTCTTGCGGATACCCTACCCGAGTGTGCCGGTGCTAAATTTGAACTCCGCCATTGTTATATTTTGGCGGTAATCGACGATTTTTGGTCAAATTATGACGTCACTTTTGCACCAAAAAGTTGTAATTCCTAACGTTTTGCGAATTTTGCATGACTCCTCACAGGAAAGTTGTTCAGGATGCTCAACCTGGTCGATTTGTACCGTCAAAACGCGATTTCCAGAGTTGACTATTAGAAAAACAAAATGGCCGCTCTACCCTTTTCCCTACCCGGGGAATAAACTTTTTAATTTTCGAGCCACCCCGAAAAGCCGAATTAGCGTGATTACTTCTTGCGGATACCCGACCCGAGTGTACCGGTGCTAATTTGAACTCCGTCATTGTTATATTTTGGCTGTAATCGACGATTTTTGGTCAAATTATGACGTCACTTTTGCACCACAAAGTTGTAATTCCCAAGGTTTTGCGAATTTTGCATGATTCCACAAAGGAGGATTGTTCAGGATGCTCAACTTGGTCGATTTGTACCGTCAAAACGCAATTTCCAGAGTTGACTATTAGACAAACAAGATGGCCGCTCTACCCTTTTCCCTACACGGGGAATAAACTTTTTAATTTTCCAGCCACCCCGAAAAGCCGAATTAGCGTGATTACTTCTTGCGGATACCCCACCCGAGTGTGCCGGTGCTAATTTGAAATCCGTCATTGTTATATTTTGGCGGTAATCGACGATTTTTTTTCAAATTATGACGTCACTTTTGCACTAAAAAGTTGTAATTCACAAGGTTTTGCATATTTTGCATGACTTCACAAAGGAAAGTTGTTCAGGATGCTCAACTTGGTCAATTTGTTCCGTCAAAACGCAGTTTCCAGAGTTGACTATTAGAAAAACAAAATGGCCGCTCTACCCTTTTCCCTACCCGGGGAATAAACTTTTTAATTTTCGAGCCACCCCAAATAGCCGAATTAGCGTGATTACTTCTTGCGGATACCCCACCCGAGTGTGCCGGTGCTAATTTGAACTCCGTCATTGTTATATTATGGCGGTAATCGACGATTTTTGGTCAAATTATGACGTCACTTTTGCACCAAAAAGTTGTAATTCCCAAGGTTTTGCGAATTTTGCATGTCTCCTCACTGGAAAGTTGTTCAGGATGCTCAACCTGGTCGAATTGTACCGTCAAAACGCGATTTCTAAAGTTGACTATTAGAAAAACAAAATGGCCGCTCTTCCCTTTTCCCTACCCGGGGAATAAACTTTTTAATTTTCGAGCCACCCCGAAAAGCCAAATTAGCGTGATTACTTCTTGCGGATACCCCACCGAGTGTGCCGGTGCTAATTTGAACTCCGCCATTGTTATATTTTGGCGGTAATCAACGATTTTTTTGGTCAAATTGTGACGTCACTTTTGCACCAAAAAGTTGTAATTCCCAAGGTTTTGCGAATTTTGCATGACTCCACACAGAAAAGTTGTTCAGGATGCTCAACTTGGTCGATTTGTAGCGTCAAAACGCGATTTCCAGAGTTGACTATTAGAAAAACAAAATGGCCGCTCTTCCCTTTTCCCTACCCCGGAAATAAACTTTTTAATTTTCGAACCACCCCGAAAAGCCGAAATAGCGTGACTACTTCTTGCGGATACCCCACCCGAGTGTGCCGGATCTAATTTGAACTCCACCATTGTTATATTTTGGCGGAAATCGACGATTTTTGGTCAAATTATGACGTCACTTTTGCACCAAAAAGTTGTAATTCCTAACGTTTTGCGAATTTTGCATGACTCCTCACAGGAAAGTTGTTCAGGATGCTCAACCTGGTCGATTTGTACCGTCAAAACGCGATTTCCAGAGTTGACTATTAGAAAAACAAAATGGCCGCTCTACCCTTTTCCCTACCCGGGGAATAAACTTTTTAATTTTCGAGCCACCCCGAAAAGCCGAATTAGCGTGATTACTTCTTGCGGATACCCGACCCGAGTGTACCGGTGCTAATTTGAACTCCGTCATTGTTATATTTTGGCTGTAATCGACGATTTTTGGTCAAATTATGACGTCACTTTTGCACCACAAAGTTGTAATTCCCAAGGTTTTGCGAATTTTGCATGATTCCACAAAGGAGGATTGTTCAGGATGCTCAACTTGGTCGATTTGTACCGTCAAAACGCAATTTCCAGAGTTGACTATTAGACAAACAAGATGGCCGCTCTACCCTTTTCCCTACACGGGGAATAAACTTTTTAATTTTCCAGCCACCCCGAAAAGCCGAATTAGCGTGATTACTTCTTGCGGATACCCCACCCGAGTGTGCCGGTGCTAATTTGAAATCCGTCATTGTTATATTTTGGCGGTAATCGACGATTTTTTTTCAAATTATGACGTCACTTTTGCACTAAAAAGTTGTAATTCACAAGGTTTTGCATATTTTGCATGACTTCACAAAGGAAAGTTGTTCAGGATGCTCAACTTGGTCAATTTGTTCCGTCAAAACGCAGTTTCCAGAGTTGACTATTAGAAAAACAAAATGGCCGCTCTACCCTTTTCCCTACCCGGGGAATAAACTTTTTAATTTTCGAGCCACCCCAAATAGCCGAATTAGCGTGATTACTTCTTGCGGATACCCCACCCGAGTGTGCCGGTGCTAATTTGAACTCCGTCATTGTTATATTATGGCGGTAATCGACGATTTTTGGTCAAATTATGACGTCACTTTTGCACCAAAAAGTTGTAATTCCCAAGGTTTTGCGAATTTTGCATGTCTCCTCACTGGAAAGTTGTTCAGGATGCTCAACCTGGTCGAATTGTACCGTCAAAACGCGATTTCTAAAGTTGACTATTAGAAAAACAAAATGGCCGCTCTTCCCTTTTCCCTACCCGGGGAATAAACTTTTTAATTTTCGAGCCACCCCGAAAAGCCAAATTAGCGTGATTACTTCTTGCGGATACCCCACCGAGTGTGCCGGTGCTAATTTGAACTCCGCCATTGTTATATTTTGGCGGTAATCAACGATTTTTTTGGTCAAATTGTGACGTCACTTTTGCACCAAAAAGTTGTAATTCCCAAGGTTTTGCGAATTTTGCATGACTCCACACAGAAAAGTTGTTCAGGATGCTCAACTTGGTCGATTTGTAGCGTCAAAACGCGATTTCCAGAGTTGACTATTAGAAAAACAAAATGGCCGCTCTTCCCTTTTCCCTACCCCGGAAATAAACTTTTTAATTTTCGAACCACCCCGAAAAGCCGAAATAGCGTGACTACTTCTTGCGGATACCCCACCCGAGTGTGCCGGATCTAATTTGAACTCCACCATTGTTATATTTTGGCGGAAATCGACGATTTTTGGTCAAATTATGACGTCACTTTTGCACCAAAAAGTTGTAATTCCCAAGGTTTTGCGAATTTTGCATGACTCCTCTTAGGAAAGTTGTTCAGGACGCTCAACTTGGTCGATTTGTAGCGTCAAAACGCGATTTCCAGAGTTGACTATTAGAAAAACAAGAGGGCCGCTCCTCCCTTTTTGCCTACCCGGGGAATAAACTTTTTAATTTTCGAGCCACCCCAAATAGCCGAATTAGCGTGATTACTTCTTGCGGATACCCCGCCCGAGTGTACCGGTGCTAATTAGAACTCCGTCATTGTTATATTTTGGCGGTAATCGACGATTTTTGGTCAAATTATGACGTCACTTTTGCACCAAAAAGTTGTAATTCCCAAGGTTTTGCGAATTTTGCATGACTCGACACAGGAAAGTTGTTCAGGATGCTCAACCTGGTCGATTCGTACCGTCAAAACGCGATTTCCAGAGTTGACAATTAGAAAAACAAAATGGCCGCTCTTCCCTATCCCTACCCCGGAAATAAACTTTTTAATTTTCGAGCCACCCCGAAAAGCCGAAATAGCGTGACTACTACTTGCGGATACCCCACCCGAGTGTGCCGGTTCTAATTTGAACTCCGCCATTGTTATATTTTGGCGGTAATCGACGATTTTTGGTCAAATTATGACGTCACTTTTGCACCAAAAAGTTGTAATTCCCAAGGTTTTGCGAATTTTGCATGACTCCTCTTAGGAAAGATGTTCAGGACGCTCAACTTGGTCGATTTGTAGCGTCAAAACGCGATTTCCAGAGTTGACTATTAGAAAAACAAGAGGGCCGCACCTCCCTTTTTGCCTACCTGGTGAATAAACTTTTTAATTTTTGAGCCACCCCAAATAGCCGAATTAGCGTGATTACTTCTTGCGGATACCCCACCCGAGTGTACCGGTGCTAATTAGAACTCCGTCATTGTTATATTTTGGCGGTAATCGACGATTTTTGGTCAAATTATGACGTCACTTTTGCACCAAAAAGTTGTAATTCCCAAGGTTTTGCGAATTTTGCATGACTCGACACAGGAAAGTTGTTCAGGATGCTCAACTTGGTCGATTTGTACCGTCAAAACGCGATCGCTTTCCAGAGTTGACTATTAGAAAAACAAAAGGGCCGCTCTTCCCTTTTCCCTTCCCGGGAAATAAACTTTTCAATTTTCGAGCCACCCCGAAAAGCCGAATTAGCGTGATTACTTCTTGCGGATACCCCACCCGAGTGTGCCGGTGCTAATTTGAACTCCGCCATTGATATATGTTGGCGGTAATCGACGATTTTTGGTCAAATTGTGAGTTCACTTTTGCACCAAAAAGTTGTAACTCCCAAGGTTTTGCGAATTGTGCATGACTCGACACAGGAAAGTTGTTCAGGATGCTCAACTTGGTCGATTTGTAGCGTCAAAACGCGATTTCCAGAGTTGACTATTAGAAAAACAATATGGCCGCTCCTCCCTTTTTGCCTACCCAGGGAATAAACTTTTTAATTTTCGAGCCACCCCGAAAAGCCGAAATAGCGTGACTACTTCTTGCGGATACCCCACCCGAGTGTGCAGGTTCTAATTTGAACTCCGCCATTGTTATATTTTGGCGGAAATCGACGATTTTTGGTCAAATTATGAAGTAACTTTTGCACCAAAAAGTTGTAATTCCCAAGGTTTTGCGAATTTTGCATGACTCCTCACTGGAAAGTTGTTCAGGATGCTCAACTTGGTCGATTTGTACCGTCAAAACGCGATTTCCAGAGTTGACTATTAGAAAAACAAAATGGCCGCTCTACCCTTTTCCCTACCCGGGGAATAAACTTTTTAATTTTCGAGCCACCATGAAAAGCCGAATTAGCGTGATTACTTCTTGCGGATACCCCACCCGAGTGTACCGGTGCTAATTTGAACTCCGCCATTGTTATATTTTGGCGGTAATCGACGATTTTTGGTCAAATTATGACGTCACTTTTGCACCAAAAAGTTGTAATTCCCAAGGTTTTGCGAATTTTGCATGACTCCACACAGGAAAGTTGTTCAGGATGCTCAACTTGGTCGATTTGTACCGTCAAAACGCGATCGCTTTCCAGAGTTGACTATTAGAAAAACAAAAGGGCCGCTCTTCCCTTTTCCCTTCCCGGGAAATAAACTTTTCAATTTTCGAGCCACCCCGAAAAGCCGAATTAGCGTGATTACTTCTTGCGGATACCCCACCCGAGTGTGCCGGTGCTAATTTGAACTCCGCCATTGATATATGTTGGCGGTAATCGACGATTTTTGGTCAAATTGTGAGTTCACTTTTGCACCAAAAAGTTGTAACTCCCAAGGTTTTGCGAATTGTGCATGACTCGACACAGGAAAGTTGTTCAGGATGCTCAACTTGGTCGATTTGTACCGTCAAAACGCGATTTCCAGAGTTGACTATTAGAAAAACAATATGGCCGCTCCTCCCTTTTTGCCTACCCAGGGAATAAACTTTTTAATTTTCGAGCCACCCCGAAAAGCCGAAATAGCGTGACTACTTCTTGCGGATACCCCACCCGAGTGTGCAGGTTCTAATTTGAACTCCGCCATTGTTATATTTTGGCGGAAATCGACGATTTTTGGTCAAATTATGAAGTAACTTTTGCACCAAAAAGTTGTAATTCCCAAGGTTTTGCGAATTTTGCATGACTCCTCTTAGGAAAGTTGTTCAGGATGCTCAACTTGGTCGATTTGTACCGTCAAAACGCGATTTCCAGAGTTGACTATTAGAAAAACAAAATGGCCGCTCTACCCTTTTCCCTACCCGGGGAATAAACTTTTTAATTTTCGAGCCACCATGAAAAGCCGAATTAGCGTGATTACTTCTTGCGGATACCCCACCCGAGTGTACCGGTGCTAATTTGAACTCCGCCATTGTTATATTTTGGCGGTAATCGACGATTTTTGGTCAAATTGTGACGTCACTTTTGCACCAAAAAGTTGTAATTCCCAAGGTTTTGCGAATTTTGCATGACTCCACACAGGAAAGTTATTCAGGATGCTCAACTTGGTAGATTTGTAGAGTCAAAACGCGATTTCCAGACCGATTATTAGAAAAACAAATGGCCGCTCCTCCCTTTTTGTCTACCCGGGGAATAAACTTTTTAATTTTCGAGCCACCCCAACTAGCCGAATTAGCGTGATTACTTCTTGCGGATACCCCACCCGAGTGTGCCGGTTCTAATTTGAGCTCCGCCAATATTATATTTTGGCGGTAATCGACGATTTTTGGTCAAATTGTGACGTCACTTTTGCACCAAAAAGTTGTAATTCCCAAGGTTTTGCGAATTTTGCATGACTCCACACAGGAAAGTTGTTCAGGATGCTCAACTTGGTAGATTTGTAGTGTCAAAACGCGATTTCCCGAGTTGACTATTAGAAAAACAAGATGGCCGCTCCTCCCTTTTTGCCTACCCGGGGAAAAAACTTTTTAATTTTCGAGCCACCCCAAATAGCCGAATTAGCGTGATTACTTCTTGCGGATACCCCACCCGAGTGTACCGGTGCTAATTTGAACTCCGTCATTGTTATATTTTGGCGGTAATCGACGATTTTTAGTCAAATTATGACGTCACTTTTGCACCAAAAAGTTGTAATTCCCAAGGTTTTGCGAATTTTGCTTGACTCCTCACAGGACAGTTGTTCAGGATGCTCAACTTGGTCGATTTGTACCGTCAAAACGCGATCGATTTCCAGAGTTGACTATTAGAAAAACAAAATGGCCGCTCTTCCCTTTTCCCTTCCCGGGGAATAAACTTTTTAATTTTCGAGCCACCCCGAAAAGCCGACTTATTGTGATTACTTCTTGCGGATACACTACCCGAGTGTGCCGGTGCTAATTTGAACTCCACCAACATTATATTTTGGCGGTAATGGACGATTTTTGGTCAAATTGTGACGTCACTTTTGCACCAAAAAGTTGTAATTCCCAAGGTTTTGCGAATTTTGCATGACTCCTCACAGGAAAGTTGTTCAGGATGCTCAACCTGGTCGATTTGTACCGTCAAAACGCGATTTCCAGAGTTGACTATTAGAAAAACAATATGGCCGCTCCTCCCTTTTTGCCTACCTGGGGAAAAAACTTTTTAATTTTCTAGCCACCCCAAATAGCCGAATTAGCGTGACTACTTCTTGCGGATACCCCACCCGAGTGTACCGGTGCTAATTTGAACTCCGTCATTGTTATATTTTGGCGGTAATCGACGATTTTTAGTCAAATTATGACGTCACTTTTGCACCAAAAAGTTGTAATTCCCAAGGTTTTGCGAATTTTGCTTGACTCCTCACAGGAAAGTTGTTCAGGATGCTCAACTTGGTAGATTTGTAGTGTCAAAACGCGATTTCCAGAGTTGACTATTAGAAAAACAAGATGGCCGCTCCTCCCTTTTTGCCTACCCGGGGAAAAAACTTTTTAATTTTCGAGCCACCCCAAATAGCCGAATTAGCGTGACTACTTCTTGCGGATACCCCACCCGAGTGTACCGGTGCTAATTTGAACTCCGTCATTGTTATATTTTGGCGGTAATCGACGATTTTTAGTCAAATTATGACGTCACTTTTGCACCAAAAAGTTGTATTTCCCAAGGTTTTGCGAATTTTGCTTGACTCCTCACAGGAAAGTTGTTCAGGATGCTCAACTTGGTAGATTTGTAGTGTCAAAACGCGATTTCCAGAGTTGACTATTAGAAAAACAAGATGGCCGCTCCTCCCTTTTTGCCTACCCGGGGAAAAAACTTTTTAATTTTCGAGCCACCCCAAATAGCCGAATTAGCGTGACTACTTCTTGCGGATACCCCACCCGAGTGTACCGGTGCTAATTTGAACTCCGTCATTGTTATATTTTGGCGGTAATCGACGATTTTTAGTCAAATTATGACGTCACTTTTGCACCAAAAAGTTGTAATTCCCAAGGTTTTGCGAAAGTTGTTCAGGATGCTCAACCTGGTCGATTTGTACCGTCACAACGCGATTTCCAGAGTTGACTATTAGAAAAACAAAATGGCTGCTCTTCCCTTTTCCCTTCCCGGGGAATAAACTTTTTAATTTTCGAGCCACCCCGAAAAGCCGAATTAGCGTGATTACTTCTTGCGGATACCCCACCCGAGTGTGCCGGTGCTTTTTTGAACTCCGCCAATATTATATTTTGGTGGTAATCGACGACTTTTGGTCAAATTGTGACGACACTTTTGCACCAAAAAGTTGTAATTCCCAAGGTTTTGCGAATTTTGAATGACTCCTCACAGGAAAGTTGTTCAGGATGCTCAACTTGGTCGATTTGTACCGTCAAAACGCGATTTCCAGAGTTGACTATTAGAAAAACAATATGGCCGCTTTACCCTTTTCCCTACCCGGAGAATAAACTTTTTAATTTTCGAGCCACCATGAAAAGCCGAATTAGCGTGATTACTTCTAGCGGATACCCCACCCGAGTGTACCGGTGCTAATTCGAACTCCGCCAATATTATATTTTGGCGGTAATCGACGATTTTTGGTCAAATTGTGACGTCACTTTTGCACCAAAAAGTTGTAATTCCTAAGGTTTTGCGAATTTTGCATGACTCCACACAGGAAAGTTGTTCAGGATGCTCAACTTGGTAGATTTGTAGTGTCAAAACGCGATTTCCAGAGTTGACTATTAGAAAAACAAAATGGCCGCTCCTCCCTTTTTGCCTACCCGGGGAAAAAACTTTTTAATATTCGACCCACCCCAAATAGCCGAATTAGCGTGACTACATCTTGCGGATACCCCACCCGAGTGTACCGGTGCTAATTTGAACTCCGTCATTGTTATATTTTGGCGGTAATCGACGATTTTTAGTCAAATTATAACGTCACTTTTGCACCAAAAAGTTGTAATTCCCAAGGTTTTGCGAATTTTGCTTGACTCCTCACAGGAAAGTTGTTCAGGATGCTCAACTTGGTAGATTTGTAGTGTCAAAACGCGATTTCCAGAGTTGACTATTAGAAAAACAAGATGGCCGCTCCTCCCTTTTTGCCTACCCGGGGAAAAAACTTTTTAATTTTCGAGCCACCCCAAATAGCCGAATTAGCGTGACTACTTCATGCGGATACCCCACCCGAGTGTACCGGTGCTAATTTGAACTCCGTCATTGTTATATTTTGGCGGTAATCGACGATTTTTAGTCAAATTATGACGTCACTTTTGCACCAAAAAGTTGTAATTCCCAAGGTTTTGCGAAAGTTGTTCAGGATGCTCAACCTGGTCGATTTGTACCGTCAAAACGCGATTTCCAGAGTTGACTATTAGAAAAACAAAATGGCTGCTCTTCCCTTTTCCCTTCCCGGGGAATAAACTTTTTAATTTTCGAGCCACCCCGAAAAGCCGAATTAGCGTGATTACTTCTTGCGGATACCCCACCCGAGTGTACCGGTGCTAATTTGAACTCCGTCATTGTTATATTTTGGCGGTAATCGACGATTTTTAGCCAAATTATGACGTCATTTTTGCACCAAAAAGTTATAATTCCCAAGGTTTTGCGAATTTTGCATGACTCCTCTTAGGAAAGTTGTTCAGGATGCTCAACTTGGTCGATTTGTACCGTCAAAACGCGATTTCCAGAGTTGACTATTAGAAAAACAAAATGGCCGCTCTACCCTTTTCCCCACCCGGGGAATAAACTTTTTAATTTTCGAGCCACCCCGAAAAGACGAATTAGCGTGATTACTTCTTGCGGATACCCCACCCGAGTGTACCGGTGCTCATTTGAACTCCGCCAATATTATATTTTGGCGGTAATCGACGATTTTTGGTCAAATTATGACGTCACTTTTGCATCAAAAAGTTGTAATTCCCAAGGTTTTGCGAATTTTGCATGACTCCACACAGGAAAGTTGTTCAGGATGCTCAACTTGGTCGATTTGTACCGTCAAAACGCGATTTCCAGAGTTGACTATTAGAAAAACAAAATGGCCGCTCTTCCCTTTTTCCTTCCCGGGGAATAAACTTTTTAATTTTCGAGCCACCCCGAAAAGACGAATTAGCGTGATTACTTCTTGCGGATACCCCACCCGAGTGTACCGGTGCTCATTTGAACTCCGCCAATATTATATTTTGGCGGTAATCGACGATTTTTGGTCAAATTATGACGTCACTTTTGCACCAAAAAGTTGTAATTCCCAAGGTTTTGCGAATTTTGCATGACTCCACACAGGACAGTTGTTCAGGATGCTCAACTTGGTCGATTTGTACCGTCAAAACGCGATCGATTTCCAGAGTTGACTATTAGAAAAACAAAATGGCCGCTCTTCCCTGTTCCCTTCCCGGGGAATAAACTTTTTAATTTTCGAGACACCCCGAAAAGCCGAATTAGCGTGATTACTTCTTGCGGATACCCTACCCGAGTGTACCGGTGCTAATTTGAACTCCGCCAATATTATATTTTGGCGGTAATCGACGATTTTTGGTCAAATTGTGAAGTCACTTTTGCACCAAAAAGTTGTAATTCCCAAGGTTTTGCGAATTTTGCATGACTCCTCACAGGAAAGTTGTTCAGGATGCTCAACTTGGTCGATTTGTTGCGTCAAAACGCGATTTCCAGAGTTGACTATTAGAAAAACAAAATGGCCGCTCTACCCTTTTCCCTTCCCGGGGAATAAACTTTTTAATTTTCGAGCCACCCCGAAAAGCCGACTTAGCGTGATTACTTCTTGCGGATACCCTACCCGAGTGTGCCGGTGCTAATTTGAACTCCGCCAATATTATATTTTGGCGGTAATCGACGATTTTTGGTCAAATTGTGACGTCACTTTTGCACCAAAAAGTTGTAATTCCCAAGGTTTTGCGAATTTTGCTTGACTCCTCACAAGAAAGTTGTTCAGGATGCTCAACCTGGTCGATTTGTACCGTCAAAACGCGATTTCCAGAGTTGACTATTAGAAAAACAAAATGGCCGCTCTTCCCTGTTCCCTTCCCGGGGAATAAACTTTTTAATTTTCGAGCCACCCCGAAAAGCCGAATTAGCGTGATTACTTCTTGCGGATACCCTACCCGAGTGTGCCGGTGCTAATTTGAACTCCGCCAATATTATATTTTGGCGGTAATCGACGATTTTTGGTCAAATTGTGACGTCACTTTTGCACCAAAAAGTTGTAATTCCCAAGGTTTTGCGAATTTTGCATGACTCCACACAGGAAAGTTGTTCAGGATGCTCAACTTGGTCGATTTGTACCGTCAAAACGCGATTTCCAGAGTTGACTATTAGAAAAACAAAATGGCCGCTTTACCCTTTTCCCCACCCGGGGAATAAACTTTTTAATTTTCGAGCCACCCCGAAAAGCCGAATTAGCGTGATTACTTCTTGCGGATACCCCACCCGAGTGTACCGGTGCTAATTTGAACTCCGTCATTGTTATATTTTGGCCGTAATCGACGATTTTTGGTCAAATTATGACGTCACTTTTGCACCAAAAAGTTGTAATTCCCAAGGTTTTGCGAATTTTGCATGACTCCACACAGGACAGTTGTTCAGGATGCTCAACTTGGTCGATTTGTACCGTCTAAACGCGATTTATATAGTTGACTTTTAGAAAAACAAAATGGCCGCTCTACCCTTTTCCCTACCCGGGGAATAAACTTTTTAATTTTCGAGCCACCCCGAAAAGCCGATATAGCGTGATTACTTCTTGCGGATACCCCACCCGAGTGTACCGGTGCTAAGTTGAACTCCGTCATTGTTATATTTTGGCGGTAATCGACGATTTTTGGTCAAATTATGACGTCACTTTTGCACCAAAAAGTTGTAATTCCCAAGGTTTTGCGAATTTTGCATGACTCTTCACTGGAAAGTTGTTCAGGATGCTCAACCTGGTCGATTTGTACCGTCAAAACGCGATTTCCAGAGTTGACTATTAGAAAAACAAAATGGCCGCTCTACCCTTTTCCCCACCCGGGGAATAAACTTTTTAATTTTCGAGCCATCCCGAAAAGCCGAATTAGCGTGATAACTTCTTGCGGATACCCCACCCGAGTGTACCGGTGCTAATTTGAACTCCGTCATTGTTATATTTTGGCGGTAATCGACGATTTTGGGTCAAATTATGACGTCACTTTTGCACCAAAAAGTTGTAATTCCCAAGGTTTTGCGAATTTGGCATGACTCCACACAGGAAAGTTGTTCAGGATGCTCAACTTGGTCGATTTGTACCGTCAAAACGCGATTTCCAGAGTTGACTATTAGAAAAACAAAATGGCCGCTCTACCCTTTTCCCCAGCCGGGGAATAAACTTTTTAATTTTCGAGCCACCCCGAAAAGCCGAATTAGCGTTATTACTTCTTGCGGATACCCCACCCGAGTGTACCGGTGCTAATTTGAACTCCGTCATTGTTATATTTTGGCGGTAATCGAAGATTTTTGGTCAAATTATGACGTCACTTTTGCACCAAACAGTTGTAATTCCCAAGGTTTTGCGAATTTTGCATGACTCCTCACAGGAAAGTTGTTCAGGATGCTCAACCTGGTCGATTTGTACCGTCAAAACGCGATTTCCAGAGTTGACTATTAGAAAAACAAAATGGCCGCTCTACCCTTTTCCCCACCCGGGGAATAAACTTTTTAATTTTCGAGCCATCCCGAAAAGCCGAATTAGCGTGATTACTTCTTGCGGATACCCCACCCGAGTGTACCGGTGTTAATTTGAACTCCGTCATTGTTATATTTTGGTGGTAATCGACGATTTTTTGTCAAATTATGACGTCACTTTTGCACCAAAAAGTTGTAATTCCCAAAGTTTTGCGAATTTTGCATGACTCCACACAGGACAGTTGTTCAGGATGCTCAACTTGGTCGATTTGTACCGTCAAAACGCGATCGATTTCCAGAGTTGACTATTAGAAAACCAAAATGGCCGCTCTTCCCTTTTCCCTTCCCGGGGAATAAACTTTTTAATTTTCGAGCCACCCCGAAAAGCCGAATGAGCGTGATTACTTCTTGCGGATACCCTACCCGAGTGTGCCGGTGCTAATTTGAACTCCGCCAATATTATATTTTGGCGGTAATCGACGATTTTTAGTCAAATTGTGACGTCACTTTTGCACCAAAAAGTTGTAATTCCCAAGGTTTTGCGAATTTTGCATGACTCCTCACAGGAAAGTTGTTCAGGATGCTCAAACTGGTCGATTTGTACCGTCAAAACGCGATTTCCAGAGTTGACTATTAGAAAAACAAATAGGCCGCTCTAACCTTTTCCCTACCCGGGGAATAAACTTTTTAATTTTCGAGCCACCCCGAAAAGCCGAATTAGTGTGATTACTTCTTGCGGATACCCCACCCGAGTGTACCGGTGCTAATTTGAACTCCGTCATTGTTATATTTTGGCGGTAATCGACGATTTTTGGTCAAATTATGACGTCACTTTTGCACCAAAAAGTTGTAACTCCCAAGGTTTTGCGAATTTTGCATGACTCCTCACTGGAAAGTTGTTCAGGATGCTCAACCTGGTCGATTTGTACCGTCAAAACGCGATTTCCAGAGTTGACTATTAGAAAAACAAAATGGCCGCTCTTCCCTTTTCCCCACCCGCGGAATAAACTTTTTAATTTTCGAGCAACCCCGAAAAGCCGAGTTAGCGTGATTACTTCTTGCGGATACCCCACCCGAGTGTACCGGTGCTAATTTGAACTCCGTCATTGTTATATTTTGGCGGTAATCGACGATTTTTGGTCAAATTATGACGTCACTTTTGCACCAAAAAGTTGTAATTCCCAAGGTTTTGCGAATTTTGCATGACTCCACGCAGGACAGTTGTTCAGGATGCTCAACTTGGTCGATTTGTACCGTCAAAACGCGATCGATTTCCAGAGTTGACTATTAGAAAAACAAAATGGCCGCTCTTCCCTTTTCCCTTCCCGGGGAATAAACTTTTTAATTTTCGAGCCACCCCGAAAAGCCGAATTAGCGTGATTACTTCTTGCGGATACCCCACCCGAGTGTACCGGTGCTAATTTGAACTCCGTCATTGTTATATTTTGGCGGTAATCGACGATTTTTGGTCAAATTGTGACGTCACTTTTGCACCAAAAAGTTGTAATTCCCAAGGTTTTGCGAATTTTGCATGACTCCACACAGGAAAGTTGTTCAGGATGCTCAACTTGGTCGATTTGTACCGTCAAAACGCGATTTCCAGAGTTGACTATTAGAAAAACAAAATGGCCGCTCTACCCTTTTCCCCAGCCGGGGAATAAACTTTTTAATTTTCGAGCCACCCCGAAAAGCCGAAATAGCGTTATTACTTCTTGCGGATACCCCACCCGAGTGTACCGGTGCTAATTTGAACTCCGTCATTGTTATATTTTGGCGGTAATCGAAGATTTTTGGTCAAATTATGACGTCACTTTTGCACCAAACAGTTGTAATTCCCAAGGTTTTGCGAATTTTGCATGACTCCTCACAGGAAAGTTGTTCAGGATGCTCAACCTGGTCGATTTGTACCGTCAAAACGCGATTTCCAGAGTTGACTATTAGAAAAACAAAATGGCCGCTCTACCCTTTTCCCCACCCGGGGAATAAACTTTTTAATTTTCGAGCCATCCCGAAAAGCCGAATTAGCGTGATTACTTCTTGCGGATACCCCACCCGAGTGTACCGGTGTTAATTTGAACTCCGTCATTGTTATATTTTGGTGGTAATCGACGATTTTTTGTCAAATTATGACGTCACTTTTGCACCAAAAAGTTGTAATTCCCAAAGTTTTGCGAATTTTGCATGACTCCACACAGGACAGTTGTTCAGGATGCTCAACTTGGTCGATTTGTACCGTCAAAACGCGATCGATTTCCAGAGTTGACTATTAGAAAACCAAAATGGCCGCTCTTCCCTTTTCCCTTCCCGGGGAATAAACTTTTTAATTTTCGAGCCACCCCGAAAAGCCGAATGAGCGTGATTACTTCTTGCGGATACCCTACCCGAGTGTGCCGGTGCTAATTTGAACTCCGCCAATATTATATTTTGGCGGTAATCGACGATTTTTAGTCAAATTGTGACGTCACTTTTGCACCAAAAAGTTGTAATTCCCAAGGTTTTGCGAATTTTGCATGACTCCTCACAGGAAAGTTGTTCAGGATGCTCAAACTGGTCGATTTGTACCGTCAAAACGCGATTTCCAGAGTTGACTATTAGAAAAACAAATAGGCCGCTCTAACCTTTTCCCTACCCGGGGAATAAACTTTTTAATTTTCGAGCCACCCCGAAAAGCCGAATTAGTGTGATTACTTCTTGCGGATACCCCACCCGAGTGTACCGGTGCTAATTTGAACTCCGTCATTGTTATATTTTGGCGGTAATCGACGATTTTTGGTCAAATTATGACGTCACTTTTGCACCAAAAAGTTGTAACTCCCAAGGTTTTGCGAATTTTGCATGACTCCTCACTGGAAAGTTGTTCAGGATGCTCAACCTGGTCGATTTGTACCGTCAAAACGCGATTTCCAGAGTTGACTATTAGAAAAACAAAATGGCCGCTCTTCCCTTTTCCCCACCCGCGGAATAAACTTTTTAATTTTCGAGCAACCCCGAAAAGCCGAGTTAGCGTGATTACTTCTTGCGGATACCCCACCCGAGTGTACCGGTGCTAATTTGAACTCCGTCATTGTTATATTTTGGCGGTAATCGACGATTTTTGGTCAAATTATGACGTCACTTTTGCACCAAAAAGTTGTAATTCCCAAGGTTTTGCGAATTTTGCATGACTCCACGCAGGACAGTTGTTCAGGATGCTCAACTTGGTCGATTTGTACCGTCAAAACGCGATCGATTTCCAGAGTTGACTATTAGAAAAACAAAATGGCCGCTCTTCCCTTTTCCCTTCCCGGGGAATAAACTTTTTAATTTTCGAGCCACCCCGAAAAGCCGAATTAGCGTGATTACTTCTTGCGGATACCCCACCCGAGTGTACCGGTGCTAATTTGAACTCCGTCATTGTTATATTTTGGCGGTAATCGACGATTTTTGGTCAAATTGTGACGTCACTTTTGCACCAAAAAGTTGTAATTCCCAAGGTTTTGCGAATTTTGCATGACTCCACACAGGAAAGTTGTTCAGGATGCTCAACTTGGTCGATTTGTACCGTCAAAACGCGATTTCCAGAGTTGACTATTAGAAAAACAAAATGGCCGCTCTACCCTTTTCCCCAGCCGGGGAATAAACTTTTTAATTTTCGAGCCACCCCGAAAAGCCGAAATAGCGTTATTACTTCTTGCGGATACCCCACCCGAGTGTACCGGTGCTAATTTGAACTCCGTCATTGTTATATTTTGGCGGTAATCGAAGATTTTTGGTCAAATTATGACGTCACTTTTGCACCAAACAGTTGTAATTCCCAAGGTTTTGCGAATTTTGCATGACTCCTCACAGGAAAGTTGTTCAGGATGCTCAACCTGGTCGATTTGTACCGTCAAAACGCGATTTCCAGAGTTGACTATTAGAAAAACAAATGGCCGCTCTACCCTTTTCCCCACCCGGGGGATAAACTTTTAATTTTCGAGCCGTCCCGAAAAGCCGAATTAGCGTGATTACTTCTTGCGGATACCCCACCCGAGTGTACCGGTGTTAATTTAAACTCCGTCATTGTTATATTTTGGCGGTAATCGACGATTTTTTTGTCAAATTATGACGTCACTTTTGCACCAAAAAGTTGTAATTCCCAAAGTTTTGCGAATTTTGCATGACTCCACACAGGACAGTTGTTCAGGATGCTCAACTTGGTCGATTGGTACCGTCAAAACGCGATCGATTTCCAGAGTTGACTATTAGAAAACCAAAATGGCCGCTCTTCCCTTTTCCGTTCCCGGGGAATAAACTTTTTAATTTTCGAGCCACCCCGAAAAGCCGAATGAGCGTGATTACTTCTTGCGGATACCCTACCCGAGTGTGCCGGTGCTAATTTGAACTCCGCCAATATTATATTTTGGCGGTAATCGACGATTTTTAGTCAAATTGTGACGTCACTTTTGCACCAAAAAGTTGTAATTCCCAAGGTTTTGCGAATTTTGCATGACTAATCACAGGAAAGTTGTTCAGGATGCTTAAACTGGTCGATTTGTACCGTCAAAACGCGATTTCCAGAGTTGACTATTAGAAAAACAAAATGGCCGCTCTAACCTTTTCCCTACCCGGGGAATAAACTTTTTAATTTTCGAGCCACCCCGAAAAGCCGAATTAGTGTGATTACTTCTTGCGGATACCCCACCCGAGTGTACCGGTGCTAATTTGAACTCCGTCATTGTTATATTTTGGCGGTAATCGACGATTTTTGGTCAAATTATGACGTCACTTTTGCACCAAAAAGTTGTAATTCCCAAGGTTTTGCGAATTTTGCATGACTCCTCACTGGAAAGTTGTTCAGGATGCTCAACCTGGTCAATTTGTACCGTCAAAACGCGATTTCCAGAGTTGACTATTAGAAAAACAAAATGGCCGCTCTTCCCTTTTCCCTTCCCGGGGAATAAACTTTTTAATTTTCGAGCCACCCCGAAAAGCCGAATTAGCGTGATAACTTCTTGCGGATACCCTACCCGAGTGTGCCGGTGCAAATTTGAACTCCGCCAATATTATATTTTGGCGGTAATCGACGATTTTTGGTCAAATTGTGACGTCACTTTTGCACCAAAAAGTTGTAATTCCCAAGGTTTTGCGAATTTTGCATAACTCCACATAGGAAAGTTGTTCAGGATGCTCAACTTGGTCGATTTGTACCGTCAAAACGCGATTTCCAGAGTTGACTATTAGAAAAACAAAATGGCCGCTCTACCCTTTTCCCCAGCCGGGGAATAAACTTTTTAATTTTCGAGCCACCCCGAAAAGCCGAATTAGCGTGATTACTTCTTGCGGATACCCCACCCGAGTGTACCGGTGCTAATTTGAACTCCGTCATTGTTATTTTTTGGCGGTAATCGAAGATTATTGGTCAAATTATGACGTCACTTTTGCACCAAACAGTTGTAATTCCCAAGGTTTTGCGAATTTTGCATGACTCCTCACAGGAAAGTTGTTCAGGATGCTCAACCTGGTCGATTTGTTCCGTCAAAACGCGATTTCCAGAGTTGACTATTAGAAAAACAAAATGGCCGCTCTACCCTTTTCCCCACCCGGGGGATAAACTTTTTAATTTTCGAGCCATCCCGAAAAGCCGAATTAGCGTGATTACTTCTTGCGGATACCCCACCCGAGTGTACCGGTGTTAATTTGAACTCCGCCATTGTTATAATTTGGCGGTAATCGACGATTTTGGGTCAAATTATGACGTCACTTTTGCACCAAAAAGTTGTAATTCCCAAAGTTTTTGCGAATTTTGCATGACTCCACACAGGACAGTTGTTCAGGATGCTCATCTTGGTCAATTTGTACCGTCAAAACGCGATCGATTTCCAGAGTTGACTATTAGAAAACCAAAATGGCCGCTCTTCCCTTTTCCCTTCCCGGGGAATAAACTTTTTAATTTTCGAGCCATCCCGAAAAGCCGAATTAGCGTGATTACTTCTTGCGGATACCCCACCCGAGTGTACCGGTGTTAATTTGAACTCCGCCATTGTTATAATTTGGCGGTAATCGACGATTTTTGGTCAAATTGTGACGTCACTTTTGCACCAAAAAGTTGTAATTCCCAAGGTTTTGCGAATTTTGCATAACTCCACATAGGAAAGTTGTTCAGGATGCTCAACTTGGTCGATTTGTACCGTCAAAACGCGATTTCCAGAGTTGACTATTAGAAAAACAAAATGGCCGCTCTACCCTTTTCCCCAGCCGGGGAATAAACTTTTTAATTTTCGAGCCACCCCGAAAAGCCGAATTAGCGTGATTACTTCTTGCGGATACCCCACCCGAGTGTACCGGTGCTAATTTGAACTCCGTCATTGTTATTTTTTGGCGGTAATCGAAGATTATTGGTCAAATTATGACGTCACTTTTGCACCAAACAGTTGTAATTCCCAAGGTTTTGCGAATTTTGCATGACTCCTCACAGGAAAGTTGTTCAGGATGCTCAACCTGGTCGATTTGTTCCGTCAAAACGCGATTTCCAGAGTTGACTATTAGAAAAACAAAATGGCCGCTCTACCCTTTTCCCCACCCGGGGGATAAACTTTTTAATTTTCGAGCCATCCCGAAAAGCCGAATTAGCGTGATTACTTCTTGCGGATACCCCACCCGAGTGTACCGGTGTTAATTTGAACTCCGCCATTGTTATAATTTGGCGGTAATCGACGATTTTGGGTCAAATTATGACGTCACTTTTGCACCAAAAAGTTGTAATTCCCAAAGTTTTTGCGAATTTTGCATGACTCCTCACAGGAAAGTTGTTCAGGATGCTCAAACTGGTCGATTTGTACCGTCAAACGCGATTTATTTAGTTGACTATTAGAAAAACAAAATGGCCGCTCTACCCTTTTCCCTACCCGGGGAATAAACTTTTTAATTTTCGAGCCACCCCGAAAAGCCGAATTAGTGTGATTACTTCTTGCGGATACCCCACCCGAGTGTACCGGTGCTAATTTGAACTCCGCCAATATTATATTTTGGCGGTAATCGACGATTTTTAGTCAAATTGTGACGTCACTTTTGCACCAAAAAGTTGTAATTCCCAAGGTTTTGCGAATTTTGCATGACTCCTCACAGGAAAGTTGTTCAGGATGCTCAAACTGGTCGATTTGTACCGTCAAAACGCGATTTCCAGAGTTGACTATTAGAAAAACAAAATGGCCGCTCTAACCTTTTCCCTACCCGGGGAATAAACTTTTTAATTTTCGAGCCACCCCGAAAAGCCGAATTAGTGTGATTACTTCTTGCGGATACCCCACCCGAGTGTACCGGTGCTAATTTGAACTCCGTCATTGTTATATTTTGGCGGTAATCGACGATTTTTGGTCAAATTATGACGTCACTTTTGCACCAAAAAGTTGTAATTCCCAAGGTTTTGCGAATTTTGCATGACTCCTCACTGGAAAGTTGTTCAGGATGCTCAACCTGGTCAATTTGTACCGTCAAAACGCGATTTCCAGAGTTGACTATTAGAAAAACAAAATGGCCGCTCTTCCCTTTTCCCTTCCCGGGGAATAAACTTTTTAATTTTCGAGCCACCCCGAAAAGCCGAATTAGCGTGATAACTTCTTGCGGATACCCTACCCGAGTGTGCCGGTGCAAATTTGAACTCCGCCAATATTATATTTTGGCGGTAATCGACGATTTTTGGTCAAATTGTGACGTCACTTTTGCACCAAAAAGTTGTAATTCCCAAGGTTTTGCGAATTTTGCATAACTCCACATAGGAAAGTTGTTCAGGATGCTCAACTTGGTCGATTTGTACCGTCAAAACGCGATTTCCAGAGTTGACTATTAGAAAAACAAAATGGCCGCTCTACCCTTTTCCCCAGCCGGGGAATAAACTTTTTAATTTTCGAGCCACCCCGAAAAGCCGAATTAGCGTGATTACTTCTTGCGGATACCCCACCCGAGTGTACCGGTGCTAATTTGAACTCCGTCATTGTTATTTTTTGGCGGTAATCGAAGATTATTGGTCAAATTATGACGTCACTTTTGCACCAAACAGTTGTAATTCCCAAGGTTTTGCGAATTTTGCATGACTCCTCACAGGAAAGTTGTTCAGGATGCTCAACCTGGTCGATTTGTTCCGTCAAAACGCGATTTCCAGAGTTGACTATTAGAAAAACAAAATGGCCGCTCTACCCTTTTCCCCACCCGGGGGATAAACTTTTTAATTTTCGAGCCATCCCGAAAAGCCGAATTAGCGTGATTATTTCTTGCGGATACCCCACCCGAGTGTACCGGTGTTAATTTGAACTCCGCCATTGTTATAATTTGGCGGTAATCGACGATTTTGGGTCAAATTATGACGTCACTTTTGCACCAAAAAGTTGTAATTCCCAAAGTTTTTGCGAATTTTGCATGACTCCACACAGGACAGTTGTTCAGGATGCTCAACTTGGTCAATTTGTACCGTCAAAACGCGATCGATTTCCAGAGTTGACTATTAGAAAACCAAAATGGCCGCTCTTCCCTTTTCCCTTCCCGGGGAATAAACTTTTTAATTTTCGAGCCACCCCAAAAAGCCGAATTAGCGTGATTACTTCTTGCGGATACCCTACCCGAGTGTGCCGGTGCTAATTTGAACTCCGCCAATATTATATTTTGGCGGTAATCGACGATTTTTAGTCAAATTGTGACGTCACTTTTGCACCAAAAAGTTGTAATTCCCAAGGTTTTGCGAATTTTGCATGACTCCTCACAGGAAAGTTGTTAAGGATGCTCAAACTGGTCGATTTGTACCGTCAAACGCGATTTATTTAGTTGACTATTAGAAAAACAAAATGGCCGCTCTACCCTTTTCCCTACCCGGGGAATAAACTTTTTAATTTTCGAGCCACCCCGAAAAGCCGAATTAGTGTGATTACTTCTTGCGGATACCCCACCCGAGTGTACCGGTGCTAATTTGAACTCCGCCAATATTATATTTTGGCGGTAATCGACGATTTTTAGTCAAATTGTGACGTCACTTTTGCACCAAAAAGTTGTAATTCCCAAGGTTTTGCGAATTTTGCATGACTCCTCACAGGAAAGTTGTTCAGGATGCTCAAACTGGTCGATTTGTACCGTCAAAACGCGATTTCCAGAGTTGACTATTAGAAAAACAAAATGGCCGCTCTAACCTTTTCCCTACCCGGGGAATAAACTTTTTAATTTTCGAGCCACCCCGAAAAGCCGAATTAGTGTGATTACTTCTTGCGGATACCCCACCCGAGTGTACCGGTGCTAATTTGAACTCCGTCATTGTTATATTTTGGCGGTAATCGACGATTTTTGGTCAAATTATGACGTCACTTTTGCACCAAAAAGTTGTAATTCCCAAGGTTTTGCGAATTTTGCATGACTCCTCACTGGAAAGTTGTTCAGGATGCTCAACCTCGTCAATTTGTACCGTCAAAACGCGATTTCCAGAGTTGACTATTAGAAAAACAAAATGGCCGCTCTTCCCTTTTCCCTTCCCGGGGAATAAACTTTTTAATTTTCGAGCCACCCCGAAAAGCCGAATTAGCGTGATAACTTCTTGCGGATACCCTACCCGAGTGTGCCGGTGCAAATTTGAACTCCGCCAATATTATATTTTGGCGGTAATCGACGATTTTTGGTCAAATTGTGACGTCACTTTTGCACCAAAAAGTTGTAATTCCCAAGGTTTTGCGAATTTTGCATGACTCCACACAGGAAAGTTGTTCAGGATGCTCAACTTGGTCGATTTGTACCGTCAAAACGCGATTTCCAGAGTTGACTATTAGAAAAACAAAATGGCCGCTCTACCCTTTTCCCCAGCCGGGGAATAAACTTTTTAATTTTCGAGCCACCCCGAAAAGCCGAATTAGCGTGATTACTTCTTGCGGATACCCCACCCGAGTGTACCGGTGCTAATTTGAACTCCGTCATTGTTATTTTTTGGCGGTAATCGAAGATTATTGGTCAAATTATGACGTCACTTTTGCACCAAACAGTTGTAATTCCCAAGGTTTTGCGAATTTTGCATGACTCCTCACAGGAAAGTTGTTCAGGATGCTCAACCTGGTCGATTTGTTCCGTCAAAACGCGATTTCCAGAGTTGACTATTAGAAAAACAAAATGGCCGCTCTACCCTTTTCCCCACCCGGGGGATAAACTTTTTAATTTTCGAGCCATCCCGAAAAGCCGAATTAGCGTGATTACTTCTTGCGGATACCCCACCCGAGTGTACCGGTGTTAATTTGAACTCCGCCATTGTTATAATTTGGCGGTAATCGACGATTTTGGGTCAAATTATGACGTCACTTTTGCACCAAAAAGTTGTAATTCCCAAAGTTTTTGCGAATTTTGCATGACTCCACACAGGACAGCTGTTCAGGATGCTCAACTTGGTCAATTTGTACCGTCAAAACGCGATCGATTTCCAGAGTTGACTATTAGAAAACCAAAATGGCCGCTCTTCCCTTTTCCCTTCCCACAGAATAAACTTTTTAATTTTCGAGCCACCCCAAAAAGCCGAATTAGCGTGATTACTTCTTGCGGATACCCTACCCGAGTGTGCCGGTGCTAATTTGAACTCCGCCAATATTATATTTTGGCGGTAATCGACGATTTTTAGTCAAATTGTGACGTCACTTTTGCACCAAAAAGTTGTAATTCCCAAGGTTTTGCGAATTTTGCAAGACTCCTCACAGGAAAGTTGTTCAGGATGCTCAAACTGGTCGATTTGTACCGTCAAACGCGATTTATTTAGTTGACTATTAGAAAAACAAAATGGCCGCTCTACCCTTTTCCCTACCCGGGGAATAAACTTTTTAATTTTCGAGCCACCCCGAAAAGCCGAATTAGCGTGATTACTTCTTGAAGATACCCCACCCGAGTGTACCGGTGCTAATTTGAACTCCGCCATTGTTATAATTTGGCGGTAATCGACGATATTGGGTCAAATTATGACGTCACTTTTGCACCAAAAAGTTGTAATTCCCAAGGTTTTGCGAATTTTGCATGACTCCACACAGGAAAGTTGTTCAGGATGCTCAACTTGGTCGATTTGTACCGTCAAAACGCGATTTCCAGTGTTGGCTATTAGAAAAACGAAATGGCCGCTCTTCCCTTTTCCCTTCCCGGGGAATAAACTTTTTAATTTTCGAGCCACCCCGAAAAGCCGAATTAGCGTGACTACTTCTTGAAGATACCCCACCCGAGTGTGCCGGTGCTAATTTGAACTCCGTCATTGTTTTAATTTGGCGGTAATCGACGATTTTTGGTCAAATTATGACGTCACTTTTGCACCAAAAAGTTGTAATTCCCAAGGTTTTGCGAATTTTGCATGACTCCACACAGGAAAGTTGTTCAGGATGCTCAACTTGGTCGATTTGTACCGTCAAAACGCGATTTCCAGAGTTGTCTATTAGAAAAACGAAATGGCCGCTCTTCCCTTTTCCCTTCCCGGGGAATAAACTTTTTAATTTTCGAGCCATCCCGAAAAGCCGAATTAGCGTGATTACTTCTTGCGGATACCCCACCCGAGTGTACCGGTGTTAATTTGAACTCCGCCATTGGTATAATTTGGCTGTAATCGACGATTTTTGGTCAAATTGTGACGTCACTTTTGCACCAAAAAGTTGTAATTCCCAAGGTTTTGCGAATTTTGCATAACTCCACATAGGAAAGTTGTTCAGGATGCTCAACTTGGTCGATTTGTACCGTCAAAACGCGATTTCCAGAGTTGACTATTAGAAAAACAAAATGGCCGCTCTACCCTTTTCCCCAGCCGGGGAATAAACTTTTTAATTTTCGAGCCACCCCGAAAAGCCGAATTAGCGTGATTACTTCTTGCGGATACCCCACCCGAGTGTACCGGTGCTAATTTGAACTCCGTCATTGTTATTTTTTGGCGGTAATCGAAGATTATTGGTCAAATTATGACGTCACTTTTGCACCAAACAGTTGTAATTCCCAAGGTTTTGCGAATTTTGCATGACTCCTCACAGGAAAGTTGTTCAGGATGCTCAACCTGGTCGATTTGTTTCGTCAAAACGCGATTTCCAGAGTTGACTATTAGAAAAACAAAATGGCCGCTCTACCCTTTTCCCCACCCGGGGGATAAACTTTTTAATTTTCGAGCCATCCCGAAAAGCCGAATTAGCGTGATTACTTCTTGCGGATACCCCACCCGAGTGTACCGGTGTTAATTTGAACTCCGCCATTGTTATAATTTGGCGGTAATCGACGATTTTGGGTCAAATTATGACGTCACTTTTGCACCAAAAAGTTGTAATTCCCAAAGTTTTTGCGAATTTTGCATGACTCCACACAGGACAGTTGTTCAGGATGCTCAACTTGGTCAATTTGTACCGTCAAAACGCGATCGATTTCCAGAGTTGACTATTAGAAAACCAAAATGGCCGCTCTTCCCTTTTCCCTTCCCGGGGAATAAACTTTTTAATTTTCGAGCCACCCCAAAAAGCCGAATTAGCGTGATTACTTCTTGCGGATACCCTACCCGAGTGTGCCGGTGCTAATTTGAACTCCGCCAATATTATATTTTGGCGGTAATCGACGATTTTTAGTCAAATTGTGACGTCACTTTTGCACCAAAAAGTTGTAATTCCCAAGGTTTTGCGAATTTTGCAAGACTCCTCACAGGAAAGTTGTTCAGGATGCTCAAACTGGTCGATTTGTACCGTCAAACGCGATTTATTTAGTTGACTATTAGAAAAACAAAATGGCCGCTCTACCCTTTTCCCTACCCGGGGAATAAACTTTTTAATTTTCGAGCCACCCCGAAAAGCCGAATTAGCGTGATTACTTCTTGAAGATACCCCACCCGAGTGTACCGGTGCTAATTTGAACTCCGCCATTGTTATAATTTGGCGGTAATCGACGATATTGGGTCAAATTATGACGTCACTTTTGCACCAAAAAGTTGTAATTCCCAAGGTTTTGCGAATTTTGCATGACTCCACACAGGAAAGTTGTTCAGGATGCTCAACTTGGTCGATTTGTACCGTCAAAACGCGATTTCCAGTGTTGGCTATTAGAAAAACGAAATGGCCGCTCTTCCCTTTTCCCTTCCCGGGGAATAAACTTTTTAATTTTCGAGCCACCCCGAAAAGCCGAATTAGCGTGACTACTTCTTGAAGATACCCCACCCGAGTGTGCCGGTGCTAATTTGAACTCCGTCATTGTTTTAATTTGGCGGTAATCGACGATTTTTGGTCAAATTATGACGTCACTTTTGCACCAAAAAGTTGTAATTCCCAAGGTTTTGCGAATTTTGCATGACTCCACACAGGAAAGTTGTTCAGGATGCTCAACTTGGTCGATTTGTACCGTCAAAACGCGATTTCCAGAGTTGTCTATTAGAAAAACGAAATGGCCGCTCTTCCCTTTTCCCTTCCCGGGGAATAAACTTTTTAATTTTCGAGCCATCCCGAAAAGCCGAATTAGCGTGATTACTTCTTGCGGATACCCAACCCGAGTGTACCGGTGTTAATTTGAACTCCGCCATTGTTATAATTTGGCTGTAATCGACGATTTTTGGTCAAATTGTGACGTCACTTTTGCACCAAAAAGTTGTAATTCCCAAGGTTTTGCGAATTTTGCATAACTCCACATAGGAAAGTTGTTCAGGATGCTCAACTTGGTCGATTTGTACCGTCAAAACGCGATTTCCAGAGTTGACTATTAGAAAAACAAAATGGCCGCTCTACCCTTTTCCCCAGCCGGGGAATAAACTTTTTAATTTTCGAGCCACCCCGAAAAGCCGAATTAGCGTGATTACTTCTTGCGGATACCCCACCCGAGTGTACCGGTGCTAATTTGAACTCCGTCATTGTTATTTTTTGGCGGTAATCGAAGATTATTGGTCAAATTATGACGTCACTTTTGCACCAAACAGTTGTAATTCCCAAGGTTTTGCGAATTTTGCATGACTCCTCACAGGAAAGTTGTTCAGGATGCTCAACCTGGTCGATTTGTTTCGTCAAAACGCGATTTCCAGAGTTGACTATTAGAAAAACAAAATGGCCGCTCTACCCTTTTCCCCACCCGGGGGATAAACTTTTTAATTTTCGAGCCATCCCGAAAAGCCGAATTAGCGTGATTACTTCTTGCGGATACCCCACCCGAGTGTACCGGTGTTAATTTGAACTCCGCCATTGTTATAATTTGGCGGTAATCGACGATTTTGGGTCAAATTATGACGTCACTTTTGCACCAAAAAGTTGTAATTCCCAAAGTTTTTGCGAATTTTGCATGACTCCACACAGGACAGTTGTTCAGGATGCTCAACTTGGTCAATTTGTACCGTCAAAACGCGATCGATTTCCAGAGTTGACTATTAGAAAACCAAAATGGCCGCTCTTCCCTTTTCCCTTCCCGGGGAATAAACTTTTTAATTTTCGAGCCACCCCAAAAAGCCGAATTAGCGTGATTACTTCTTGCGGATACCCTACCCGAGTGTGCCGGTGCTAATTTGAACTCCGCCAATATTATATTTTGGCGGTAATCGACGATTTTTAGTCAAATTGTGACGTCACTTTTGCACCAAAAAGTTGTAATTCCCAAGGTTTTGCGAATTTTGCATGACTCCTCACAGGAAAGTTGTTCAGGATGCTCAAACTGGTCGATTTGTACCGTCAAACGCGATTGATTTAGTTGACTATTAGAAAAACAAAATGGCCGCTCTACCCTTTTCCCTACCCGGGGAATAAACTTTTTAATTTTCGAGCCACCCCGAAAAGCCGAATTAGTGTGATTACTTCTTGCGGATACCCCACCCGAGTGTACCGGTGCTAATTTGAACTCCGTCATTGTTATATTTTGGCGGTAATCGACGATTTTTAGTCAAATTGTGACGTCACTTTTGCACCAAAAAGTTGTAATTCCCAAGGTTTTGCGAATTTTGCATGACTCCTCACAGGAAAGTTGTTCAGGATGCTCAAACTGGTCGATTTGTACCGTCAAAACGCGATTTCCAGAGTTGACTATTAGAAAAACAAAATGGCCGCTCTAACCTTTTCCCTACCCGGGGAATAAACTTTTTAATTTTCGAGCCACCCCGAAAAGCCGAATTAGTGTGATTACTTCTTGCGGATACCCCACCCGAGTGTACCGGTGCTAATTTGAACTCCGTCATTGTTATATTTTGGCGGTAATCGACGATTTTTGGTCAAATTATGACGTCACTTTTGCACCAAAAAGTTGTAATTCCCAAGGTTTTGCGAATTTTGCATGACTCCTCACTGGAAAGTTGTTCAGGATGCTCAACCTGGTCAATTTGTACCGTCAAAACGCGATTTCCAGAGTTGACTATTAGAAAAACAAAATGGCCGCTCTTCCCTTTTCCCCAGCCGGGGAATAAACTTTTTAATTTTCGAGCCACCCCGAAAAGCCGAATTAGCGTGATAACTTCTTGCGGATACCCTACCCGAGTGTGCCGGTGCAAATTTGAACTCCGCCAATATTATATTTTGGCGGTAATCGACGATTTTTGGTCAAATTGTGACGTCACTTTTGCACCAAAAAGTTGTAATTCCCAAAGTTTTGCGAATTTTGCATAACTCCACATAGGAAAGTTGTTCAGGATGCTCAACTTGGTCGATTTGTACCGTCAAAACGCGATTTCCAGAGTTGACTATTAGAAAAACAAAATGGCCGCTCTACCCTTTTCCCCAGCCGGGGAATAAACTTTTTAATTTTCGAGCCACCCCGAAAAGCCGAATTAGCGTGATTACTTCTTGCGGATACCCCACCCGAGTGTACCGGTGCTAATTTGAACTCCGTCATTGTTATTTTTTGGCGGTAATCGAAGATTATTGGTCAAATTATGACGTCACTTTTGCACCAAACAGTTGTAATTCCCAAGGTTTTGCGAATTTTGCATGACTCCTCACAGGAAAGTTGTTCAGGATGCTCAACCTGGTCGATTTGTTCCGTCAAAACGCGATTTCCAGAGTTGACTATTAGAAAAACAAAATGGCCGCTCTACCCTTTTCCCCACCCGGGGGATAAACTTTTTAATTTTCGAGCCATCCCGAAAAGCCGAATTAGCGTGATTACTTCTTGCGGATACCCCACCCGAGTGTACCGGTGTTAATTTGAACTCCGCCATTGTTATAATTTGGCGGTAATCGACGATTTTGGGTCAAATTATGACGTCACTTTTGCACCAAAAAGTTGTAATTCCCAAAGTTTTTGCGAATTTTGCATGACTCCACACAGGACAGTTGTTCAGGATGCTCAACTTGGTCAATTTGTACCGTCAAAACGCGATCGATTTCCAGAGTTGACTATTAGAAAACCAAAATGGCCGCTCTTCCCTTTTCCCTTCCCGGGGAATAAACTTTTTAATTTTCGAGCCACCCCAAAAAGCCGAAATAGCGTGATTACTTCTTGCGGATACCCTACCCGAGTGTGCCGGTGCTAATTTGAACTCCGCCAATATTATATTTTGGCGGTAATCGACGATTTTTAGTCAAATTGTGACGTCACTTTTTGCACCAAAAAGTTGTAATTCCCAAGGTTTTGCGAATTTTGCATGACTCCTCACAGGAAAGTTGTTAAGGATGCTCAAACTGGTCGATTTGTACCGTCAAACGCGATTTATTTAGTTGACTATTAGAAAAACAAAATGGCCGCTCTACCCTTTTCCCTACCCGGGGAATAAACTTTTTAATTTTCGAGCCACCCCGAAAAGCCGAATTAGTGTGATTACTTCTTGCGGATACCCCACCCGAGTGTACCGGTGCTAATTTGAACTCCGCCAATATTATATTTTGGCGGTAATCGACGATTTTTAGTCAAATTGTGACGTCACTTTTGCACCAAAAAGTTGTAATTCCCAAGGTTTTGCGAATTTTGCATGACTCCTCACAGGAAAGTTGTTCAGGATGCTCAAACTGGTCGATTTGTACCGTCAAAACGCGATTTCCAGAGTTGACTATTAGAAAAACAAAATGGCCGCTCTAACCTTTTCCCTACCCGGGGAATAAACTTTTTAATTTTCGAGCCACCCCGAAAAGCCGAATTAGTGTGATTACTTCTTGCGGATACCCCACCCGAGTGTACCGGTGCTAATTTGAACTCCGTCATTGTTATATTTTGGCGGTAATCGACGATTTTTGGTCAAATTATGACGTCACTTTTGCACCAAAAAGTTGTAATTCCCAAGGTTTTGCGAATTTTGCATGACTCCTCACTGGAAAGTTGTTCAGGATGCTCAACCTCGTCAATTTGTACCGTCAAAACGCGATTTCCAGAGTTGACTATTAGAAAAACAAAATGGCCGCTCTTCCCTTTTCCCTTCCCGGGGAATAAACTTTTTAATTTTCGAGCCACCCCGAAAAGCCGAATTAGCGTGATAACTTCTTGCGGATACCCTACCCGAGTGTGCCGGTGCAAATTTGAACTCCGCCAATATTATATTTTGGCGGTAATCGACGATTTTTGGTCAAATTGTGACGTCACTTTTGCACCAAAAAGTTGTAATTCCCAAGGTTTTGCGAATTTTGCATGACTCCACACAGGAAAGTTGTTCAGGATGCTCAACTTGGTCGATTTGTACCGTCAAAACGCGATTTCCAGAGTTGACTATTAGAAAAACAAAATGGCCGCTCTACCCTTTTCCCCAGCCGGGGAATAAACTTTTTAATTTTCGAGCCACCCCGAAAAGCCGAATTAGCGTGATTACTTCTTGCGGATACCCCACCCGAGTGTACCGGTGCTAATTTGAACTCCGTCATTGTTATTTTTTGGCGGTAATCGAAGATTATTGGTCAAATTATGACGTCACTTTTGCACCAAACAGTTGTAATTCCCAAGGTTTTGCGAATTTTGCATGACTCCTCACAGGAAAGTTGTTCAGGATGCTCAACCTGGTCGATTTGTTCCGTCAAAACGCGATTTCCAGAGTTGACTATTAGAAAAACAAAATGGCCGCTCTACCCTTTTCCCCACCCGGGGGATAAACTTTTTAATTTTCGAGCCATCCCGAAAAGCCGAATTAGCGTGATTACTTCTTGCGGATACCCCACCCGAGTGTACCGGTGTTAATTTGAACTCCGCCATTGTTATAATTTGGCGGTAATCGACGATTTTGGGTCAAATTATGACGTCACTTTTGCACCAAAAAGTTGTAATTCCCAAAGTTTTTGCGAATTTTACATGACTCCACACAGGACAGCTGTTCAGGATGCTCAACTTGGTCAATTTGTACCGTCAAAACGCGATCGATTTCCAGAGTTGACTATTAGAAAACCAAAATGGCCGCTCTTCCCTTTTCCCTTCCCACAGAATAAACTTTTTAATTTTCGAGCCACCCCAAAAAGCCGAATTAGCGTGATTACTTCTTGCGGATACCCTACCCGAGTGTGCCGGTGCTAATTTGAACTCCGCCAATATTATATTTTGGCGGTAATCGACGATTTTTAGTCAAATTGTGACGTCACTTTTGCACCAAAAAGTTGTAATTCCCAAGGTTTTGCGAATTTTGCAAGACTCCTCACAGGAAAGTTGTTCAGGATGCTCAAACTGGTCGATTTGTACCGTCAAACGCGATTTATTTAGTTGACTATTAGAAAAACAAAATGGCCGCTCTACCCTTTTCCCTACCCGGGGAATAAACTTTTTAATTTTCGAGCCACCCCGAAAAGCCGAATTAGCGTGATTACTTCTTGAAGATACCCCACCCGAGTGTACCGGTGCTAATTTGAACTCCGCCATTGTTATAATTTGGCGGTAATCGACGATATTGGGTCAAATTATGACGTCACTTTTGCACCAAAAAGTTGTAATTCCCAAGGTTTTGCGAATTTTGCATGACTCCACACAGGAAAGTTGTTCAGGATGCTCAACTTGGTCGATTTGTACCGTCAAAACGCGATTTCCAGTGTTGGCTATTAGAAAAACGAAATTTCCGCTCTTCCCTTTTCCCTTCCCGGGGAATAAACTTTTTAATTTTCGAGCCACCCCGAAAAGCCGAATTAGCGTGACTACTTCTTGAAGATACCCCACCCGAGTGTGCCGGTGCTAATTTGAACTCCGTCATTGTTTTAATTTGGCGGTAATCGACGATTTTTGGTCAAATTATGACGTCACTTTTGCACCAAAAAGTTGTAATTCCCAAGGTTTTGCGAATTTTGCATGACTCCACACAGGAAAGTTGTTCAGGATGCTCAACTTGGTCGATTTGTACCGTCAAAACGCGATTTCCAGAGTTGTCTATTAGAAAAACGAAATGGCCGCTCTTCCCTTTTCCCTTCCCGGGGAATAAACTTTTTAATTTTCGAGCCACCCCGAAAAGCCGAATTAGCGTGATTACTTCTTGAAGATACCCCACCCGAGTGTGCCGGTGCTAATTTGAACTCCGCCAATATTATATTTTGGTGGTAATCGACGATTTTTGGTCAAACAGTGACGTCACTTTTGCACCAAAAAGTTGTAATTCCCAAGGTTTTGCGAATTTTGCATAACTCCTCACAGGAAAGTTGTTCAGGATGCTCAACCTGGTCGATTTGTACCGTCGTTTTGACGGTACAAATCGACCAAGTTGAGCATCCTGAACAGCATTCCTATGTGAGCATTCCTGTGTGGAGACATGCAAAATTCGCAAAACCTTGGGAATTACAACTTTTTGGGGCAAAAGTGACGTCATAATTTGACCAAAAATCGTCGATTACCGCCAAAGAACAATGACAGAGTTCAAATTAGCACCGGTACACTCGGGTGGGGTATCCGCAAGAAGTAATCACGCTAATTCCGCTTTTCGGGGTGGCTCGAAAATTAAAAAGTTTATTCCCCGGCTTGGGAAAACGGTAGTGCGGCCATTTTGTTTTTCTAATAGTCAACTCTGGAAATCGCGTTTTGATGGTACAAATCGACCAAGTTGAGCATCCTGAACAACTTTCCTGTGTCGAGTCATGCAAAATTCGCAAAACCTTGGGAATAACAACTTTTTGGTGCAAAAGTGACGTCACAATTTGACCAAAACTCGTCGATTACCGCCAAATTATAACAATGGCGGAGTTCAAATTAGCACCGGTACACACGGGTGGGGTATCCGCAAGAAGTAATCACGCTAATTCGGCGTTTCGGGGTGGCTCGAAAATTAAAAAGTCTATTCCCCGGGTAGGGAAAAGGGTAGAGCGGCCATTTTGTTTTTCTAATAGTCAACTCTGGAAATCGCGTTTTGACGGTACAAATCGACCAAGTTGAGCATCCTGAACAACTTTCCTTTGTGGAATCATGCAAAATTCGCAAAACCTTGGGAATTACAACTTTTTGGTGCAAAAGTGACGTCACAATTTGAGCAAAAATCGTCGATTACCGCCAAAATA
Organism: Asterias amurensis; assembly: GCF_032118995.1. Lineage (NCBI taxonomy): Eukaryota > Metazoa > Echinodermata > Asteroidea > Forcipulatida > Asteriidae > Asterias > Asterias amurensis. Next base: position 11,872,700 of record NC_092659.1, read on the forward strand.
TAACAATGACGGAGTTCAAATTAGCACCGGCACACTCGGGTGGGGTATCCGCAAGAAGTAATCACCCTAATTCGGCTTTTCGGGGTGGCTGGACAATTACAAAGTTTATTCCCCGGGTAGGGAAAAGGGTAGAGCGGCCATTTTGTTTTTCTAATAGTCAACTCTGAAAACTGCGTTTTGACGGTACAAATTGACCAAGTTGAGCATCCTGAACAACTTTCCTTTGTGGAATCATGCAAAATTCGCAAAACCTTGGGAATTACAACTTTTTGGTGCAAAAGTGACGTCATAATTTGACCAAAAATTGTCGATTACAGCCAAAATATAACAATGACGGAGTTCAAATTAGCACCGGTACACTTTGGTGGGGTATCCGCAAGAAGTAATCACGCTAATTCGGCTTTTCGGGGTGGCTCGAAAATTAAAAAGTTTATTCCCCGGGTAGGGAAAAGGGTAGAGCGGCCATTTTGTTTTTCTAACAGTCAACTCTGGAAACTGCGTTTTGACGGTACAAATCGACCAAGTTGAGCATCCTGAACAACTTTCCTTTGTGAAGTCATGCAAAATTCGCAAAACATTGGGAATTACAACTTTTTGGTGCAAAAGTGACGTAATAATTTGACCAAAAATCGTCGATTACCGCCAAAATATAACAATGACGGAGTTCAAATTAGCCCTGGTACACTCGGGTGGGGTATCCGCAAGAAGTAATCACGCTAATTCGGCTATTTGGGGTGGCTCGAAAATTAAAAAGTTTTTTCCCCGGGTAGGGAAAAAGGGAAAAGCGGCCATCTTGTTTTTCTAATAGTCAACTCTGGAAATCGCGTTTTGGCGGTACAAATCGACCAAGTTGCGCATCCTGAACAACTTTCCTGTGTGGAGTCATGCAAAATTCGCAAAACCTTGGGAATTAAAACTTTTTGGTGCAAAAGTGACGTCATAATTTGACCCAAAATCGTCGATTTCCGCCAAAATATAACAATGGCGGAGTTCAAATTAGAACCGGCACACTCGGGTGGGGTATCCGCAAGAAGTAGTCACGCTATTTCGGCTTTTCGGGGTGGCTCGAAAATTAAAAAGTTTATTTCCGGGGTAGGGAAAAGGGAAGAGCGGCCATTTTGTTTTTCTAATAGTCAACTCTGGAAATCGCGTTTTGACGGTACAAATCGACCAGGTTGAGCATCCTGAACAACTTTCCTGTGAGGTGTCATGCAAAATTTGCAAAACCTTGGGAATTACAACTTTTTGGTGCAAAATTGACGTCACGATTTGACCAAAAATCGTCGATTACCGCCAAAATATAACAATGGCGGAGTTCAAATTAGCACCGGCACACTCGGGTAGGGTATCCGCAAGAAGTAATCACGCTAATTCGGCTATTTGGGGTGGCTCGAAAATTAAAAAGTTTATTCATCGGGTAGGCAAAAAGGGAGGAGCGGCCATCTTGTTTTTCTAATAGTCAACTCGGGAAATCGCGTTTTGACGCTACAAATCGACCAAGTTGAGCATCCTGAACAACTTTCCTTTGTGGAATCATGCAAAATTCGCAAAACCTTGGGAATTACAACTTTTTGGTGCAAAAGTGACGTCACAATTTGAGCAAAAATCGTCGATTACCGCCAAAATATAACAATGACGGAGTTCAAATTAGCACCGGCACACTCGGGTGGGGTATCCGCAAGAAGTAATCACCCTAATTCGGCTTTTCGGGGTGGCTGGACAATTACAAAGTTTATTCCCCGGGTAGGGAAAAGGGTAGAGCGGCCATTTTGTTTTTCTAATAGTCAACTCTGGAATCTGCGTTTTGACGGTACAAATTGACCAAGTTGAGCATCCTGAACAACTTTCCTTTTTGAATCATGCAAAATTCGCAAAACCTTGGGAATTACAACTTTTTGGTGCAAAAGTGACGTCATAATTTGACCAAAAATCGTCGATTACAGCCAAAATATAACAATGACGGAGTTCAAATTAGCACCGGTACACTTTGGTGGGGTATCCGCAAGAAGTAATCACGCTAATTCGGCTTTTCGGGGTGGCTCGAAAATTAAAAAGTTTATTCCCCGGGTAGGGAAAAGAGTAGAGCGGCCATTTTGTTTTTCTAACAGTCAACTCTGGAAACTGCGTTTTGACGGTACACATTGACCAAGTTGAGCATCCTGAACAACTATCCTTTGTGAAGTCATGCAAAATTCGCAAAACATTGGGAATTACAACTTTTTGGTGCAAAAGTGACGTCATAATTTGACCAAAAATCGTCGATTTCCGCCAAAATATAACAATGGCGGAGTTCAAATTAGAACCAGCACACTCGGGTGGGGTATCCGCAAGAAGTAGTCACGCTATTTCGGCTTTTCGGGGTGGCTCGAAAATTAAAAAGTTTATTTCCGGGGTAGGGAAAAGGGAAGAGCGGCCATTTTGTTTTTCTAATAGTCAACTCTGGAAATCGCGTTTTGACGGTACAAATCGACCAGGTTGAGCATCCTGAACAACTTTCCTGTGAGGAGTCATGCAAAATTCGCAAAACCTTGGGAATTACAACTTTTTGGTGCAAAAGTGACGTCACAATTTGACCAAAAATCGTCGATTACCGCCAAAATATAACAATGGCGGAGTTCAAATTAGCACCGGCACACTCGGGTAGGGTATCCGCAAGAAGTAATCACGCTAATTCGGCTATTTGGGGTGGCTCGAAAATTAAAAAGTTTATTCACCGGGTAGGCAAAAAGGGAGGAGCGGCCATCTTGTTTTTCTAATAGTCAACTCTGGAAATCGCGTTTTGACGCTACAAATCGACCAAGTTGAGCATCCTGAACAACTTTCCTTTGTGGAATCATGCAAAATTCGCAAAACCTTGGGAATTACAACTTTTTGGTGCAAAAGTGACGTCACAATTTGAGCAAAAATCGTCGATTACCGCCAAAATATAACAATGACGGAGTTCAAATTAGCACCGGCACACTCGGGTGGGGTATCCGCAAGAAGTAATCACCCTAATTCGGCTTTTCGGGGTGGCTGGACAATTAAAAAGTTTATTCCCCGGGTAGGGAAAAGGGTAGAGCGGCCATTTTGTTTTTCTAATAGTCAACTCTGGAAACTGCGTTTTGACGGTACAAATTGACCAAGTTGAGCATCCTGAACAACTTTCCTTTGTGGAATCATGCAAAATTCGCAAAACCTTGGGAATTACAACTTTGTGGTGCAAAAGTGACGTCATAATTTGACCAAAAATCGTCGATTACAGCCAAAATATAACAATGACGGAGTTCAAATTAGCACCGGTACACCTTGGTGGGGTATCCGCAAGAAGTAATCACGCTAATTCGGCGTTTCGGGGTGGCTCGAAAATTAAAAAGTTTAATCCCCGGGAAGGGAAAAGGGAAGAGCGGCCATTTTGTTTTTCTAATAGTCAACTCTGGAAATCGCGTTTTGACGGTACAAATCGACCAAGTTGAGCATCCTGAACAACTTTCCTGTGTGGAGTCATGCAAAATTCGCAAAACCTTGGGAATTACAACTTTTTGGTGCAAAAGTGACGTCATAATTTGACCAAAAATAGTCGATTACCGCCAAAATATAACAATGGCGTAGTTCAAATTAGCACCGGCACACTCGGGTGGGGTATCCGCAAGAAGTAATCACGCTAATTCGGCTTTTCGGGGTGGCTCGAAAATTAAAAAGTTTATTCCCCGGGAAGGGAAAAGGGAAGAGCGGCCATTTTGTTTTTCTAATAGTCAACTCTGGAAATCGCGTTTTGACGGTACAAATCGACCAGGTTGAGCATCCTGAACAACTTTCCTGTGAGGAGTCATGCAAAATTTGCAAAACCTTGGGAATTACAACTTTTTGGTGCAAAATTGACGTCACGATTTGACCAAAAATCGTCGATTACCGCCAAAATATAACAATGGCGGAGTTCAAATTAGCACCGGCACACTCGGGTAGGGTATCCGCAAGAAGTAATCACGCTAATTCGGCTATTTGGGGTGGCTCGAAAATTAAAAAGTTTATTCATCGGGTAGGCAAAAAGGGAGGAGCGGCCATCTTGTTTTTCTTATAGTCAACTCGGGAAATCGCGTTTTGACGCTACAAATCGACCAAGTTGAGCATCCTGAACAACTTTCCTTTGTGGAATCATGCAAAATTCGCAAAACCTTGGGAATTACAACTTTTTGGTGCAAAAGTGACGTCACAATTTGAGCAAAAATCGTCGATTACCGCCAAAATATAACAATGACGGAGTTCAAATTAGCACCGGCACACTCGGGTGGGGTATCCGCAAGAAGTAATCACCCTAATTCGGCTTTTCGGGGTGGCTGGACAATTACAAAGTTTATTCCCCGGGTAGGGAAAAGGGTAGAGCGGCCATTTTGTTTTTCTAATAGTCAACTCTGGAAACTGCGTTTTGACGGTACAAATTGACCAAGTTGAGCATCCTGAACAACTTTCCTTTTTGAATCATGCAAAATTCGCAAAACCTTGGGAATTACAACTTTTTGGTGCAAAAGTGACGTCATAATTTGACCAAAAATCGTCGATTACAGCCAAAATATAACAATGACGGAGTTCAAATTAGCACCGGTACACTTTGGTGGGGTATCCGCAAGAAGTAATCACGCTAATTCGGCTTTTCGGGGTGGCTCGAAAATTAAAAAGTTTATTCCCCGGGTAGGGAAAAGGGTAGAGCGGCCATTTTGTTTTTCTAACAGTCAACTCTGGAAACTGCGTTTTGACGGTACACATTGACCAAGTTGAGCATCCTGAACAACTATCCTTTGTGAAGTCATGCAAAATTCGCAAAACATTGGGAATTACAACTTTTTGGTGCAAAAGTGACGTCATAATTTGACCAAAAATCGTCGATTTCCGCCAAAATATAACAATGGCGGAGTTCAAATTAGAACCGGCACACTCGGGTGGGGTATCCGCAAGAAGTAGTCACGCTATTTCGGCTTTTCGGGGTGGCTCGAAAATTAAAAAGTTTATTTCCGGGGTAGGGAAAAGGGAAGAGCGGCCATTTTGTTTTTCTAATAGTCAACTCTGGAAATCGCGTTTTGACGGTACAAATCGACCAGGTTGAGCATCCTGAACAACTTTCCTGTGAGGAGTCATGCAAAATTCGCAAAACCTTGGGAATTACAACTTTTTGGTGCAAAAGTGACGTCACAATTTGACCAAAAATCGTCGATTACCGCCAAAATATAACAATGGCGGAGTTCAAATTAGCACCGGCACACTCGGGTAGGGTATCCGCAAGAAGTAATCACGCTAATTCGGCTATTTGGGGTGGCTCGAAAATTAAAAAGTTTATTCACCGGGTAGGCAAAAAGGGAGGAGCGGCCATCTTGTTTTTCTAATAGTCAACTCTGGAAATCGCGTTTTGACGCTACAAATCGACCAAGTTGAGCATCCTGAACAACTTTCCTTTGTGGAATCATGCAAAATTCGCAAAACCTTGGGAATTACAACTTTTTGGTGCAAAAGTGACGTCACAATTTTAGCAAAAATCGTCGATTACCGCCAAAATATAACAATGACGGAGTTCAAATTAGCACCGGCACACTCGGGTGGGGTATCCGCAAGAAGTAATCACCCTAATTCGGCTTTTCGGGGTGGCTGGACAATTAAAAAGTTTATTCCCCGGGTAGGGAAAAGAGTAGAGCGGCCATTTTGTTATTCTAATAGTCAACTCTGGAAACTGCGTTTTGACGGTACAAATTTACCAAGTTGAGCATCCTGAACAACTTTCCTTTGTGGAATCATGCAAAATTCGCAAAACCTTGGGAATTACAACTTTGTGGTGCAAAAGTGACGTCATAATTTGACCAAAAATCGTCGATTACAGCCAAAATATAACAATGACGGAGTTCAAATTAGCACCGGTACACCTTGGTGGGGTATCCGCAAGAAGTAATCACGCTAATTCGGCGTTTCGGGGTGGCTCGAAAATTAAAAAGTTTAATCCCCGGGAAGGGAAAAGGGAAGAGCGGCCATTTTGTTTTTCTAATAGTCAACTCTGGAAATCGCGTTTTGACGGTACAAATCGACCAAGTTGAGCATCCTGAACAACTTTCCTGTGTGGAGTCATGCAAAATTCGCAAAACCTTGGGAATTACAACTTTTTGGTGCAAAAGTGACGTCATAATTTGACCAAAAATAGTCGATTACCGCCAAAATATAACAATGGCGTAGTTCAAATTAGCACCGGCACACTCGGGTGGGGTATCCGCAAGAAGTAATCACGCTAATTCGGCTTTTCGGGGTGGCTCGAAAATTAAAAAGTTTATTCCCCGGGAAGGGAAAAAGGAAGAGCGGCCATTTTGTTTTTCTAATAGTCAACTCTGGAAATCGCGTTTTGACGGTACAAATCGACCAGGTTGAGCATCCTGAACAACTTTCCTGTGAGGAGTCATGCAAAATGTGCAAAACCTTGGGAATTACAACTTTTTGGTGCAAAATTGACGTCACGATTTGACCAAAAATCGTCGATTACCGCCAAAATATAACAATGGCGGAGTTCAAATTAGCACCGGCACACTCGGGTAGGGTATCCGCAAGAAGTAATCACGCTAATTCGGCTATTTGGGGTGGCTCGAAAATTAAAAAGTTTATTCATCGGGTAGGCAAAAAGGGAGGAGCGGCCATCTTGTTTTTCTTATAGTCAACTCGGGAAATCGCGTTTTGACGCTACAAATCGACCAAGTTGAGCATCCTGAACAACTTACCTTTGTGGAATCATGCAAAATTCGCAAAACCTTGGGAATTACAACTTTTTGGTGCAAAAGTGACGTCACAATTTGAGCAAAAATCGTCGATTACCGCCAAAATATAACAATGACGGAGTTCAAATTAGTACCGGCACACTCGGGTGGGGTATCCGCAAGAAGTAATCACCCTAATTCTGCTTTTCGGGGTGGCTGGACAATTACAAAGTTTATTCCCCGGGTAGGGAAAAGGGTAGAGCGGCCATTTTGTTTTTCTAATAGTCAACTCTGGAAACTGCGTTTTGACGGTACAAATTGACCAAGTTGAGCATCCTGAACAACTTTCCTTTTTGAATCATGCAAAATTCGCAAAACCTTGGGAATTACAACTTTTTGGTGCAAAAGTGACGTCATAATTTGACCAAAAATCGTCGATTACAGCCAAAATATAACAATGACGGAGTTCAAATTAGCACCGGTACACTTTGGTGGGGTATCCGCAAGAAGTAATCACGCTAATTCGGCTTTTCGGGGTGGCTCGAAAATTAAAAAGTTTATTCCCCGGGTAGGGAAAAGGGTAGAGCGGCCATTTTGTTTTTCTAATAGTCAACTCTGGAAATCGCGTTTTGACGGTACAAATCGACCAAGTTGAGCATCCTGAACAACTTTCCTGTGTGGAGTCATGCAAAATTCGCAAAACCTTGGGAATTACAACTTTTTGGTGCAAAAGTGACGTCATAATTTGACCAAAAATAGTCGATTACCGCCAAAATATAACAATGGCGTAGTTCAAATTAGCACCGGCACACTCGGGTGGGGTATCCGCAAGAAGTAATCACGCTAATTCGGCTTTTCGGGGTGGCTCGAAAATTAAAAAGTTTATTCCCCGGGAAGGGAAAAAGGAAGAGCGGCCATTTTGTTTTTCTAATAGTCAACTCTGGAAATCGCGTTTTGACGGTACAAATCGACCAGGTTGAGCATCCTGAACAACTTTCCTGTGAGGAGTCATGCAAAATGTGCAAAACCTTGGGAATTACAACTTTTTGGTGCAAAATTGACGTCACGATTTGACCAAAAATCGTCGATTACCGCCAAAATATAACAATGGCGGAGTTCAAATTAGCACCGGCACACTCGGGTAGGGTATCCGCAAGAAGTAATCACGCTAATTCGGCTATTTGGGGTGGCTCGAAAATTAAAAAGTTTATTCATCGGGTAGGCAAAAAGGGAGGAGCGGCCATCTTGTTTTTCTTATAGTCAACTCGGGAAATCGCGTTTTGACGCTACAAATCGACCAAGTTGAGCATCCTGAACAACTTACCTTTGTGGAATCATGCAAAATTCGCAAAACCTTGGGAATTACAACTTTTTGGTGCAAAAGTGACGTCACAATTTGAGCAAAAATCGTCGATTACCGCCAAAATATAACAATGACGGAGTTCAAATTAGTACCGGCACACTCGGGTGGGGTATCCGCAAGAAGTAATCACCCTAATTCTGCTTTTCGGGGTGGCTGGACAATTACAAAGTTTATTCCCCGGGTAGGGAAAAGGGTAGAGCGGCCATTTTGTTTTTCTAATAGTCAACTCTGGAAACTGCGTTTTGACGGTACAAATTGACCAAGTTGAGCATCCTGAACAACTTTCCTTTTTGAATCATGCAAAATTCGCAAAACCTTGGGAATTACAACTTTTTGGTGCAAAAGTGACGTCATAATTTGACCAAAAATCGTCGATTACAGCCAAAATATAACAATGACGGAGTTCAAATTAGCACCGGTACACTTTGGTGGGGTATCCGCAAGAAGTAATCACGCTAATTCGGCTTTTCGGGGTGGCTCGAAAATTAAAAAGTTTATTCCCCGGGTAGGGAAAAGGGTAGAGCGGCCATTTTGTTTTTCTAACAGTCAACTCTGGAAACTGCGTTTTGACGGTACACATTGACCAAGTTGAGCATCCTGAACAACTATCCTTTGTGAAGTCATGCAAAATTCGCAAAACATTGGGAATTACAATTTTTGGTGCAAAAGTGACGTCATAATTTGACCAAAAATCGTCGATTTCCGCCAAAATATAACAATGGCGTAGTTCAAATTAGAACCGGCACACTCGGGTGGGGTATCCGCAAGAAGTAGTCACGCTATTTCGGCTTTTCGGGGTGGCTCGAAAATTAAAAAGTTTATTTCCGGGGTAGGGAAAAGGGAAGAGCGGCCATTTTGTTTTTCTAATAGTCAACTCTGGAAATCGCGTTTTGACGGTACAAATCGACCAGGTTGAGCATCCTGAACAACTTTCCTGTGAGGAGTCATGCAAAATTCGCAAAACCTTGGGAATTACAACTTTTTGGTGCAAAAGTGACGTCACAATTTGACCAAAAATCGTCGATTACCGCCAAAATATAACAATGGCGGAGTTCAAATTAGCACCGGCACACTCGGGTAGGGTATCCGCAAGAAGTAATCACGCTAATTCGGCTATTTGGGGTGGCTCGAAAATTAAAAAGTTTATTCACCGGGTAGGCAAAAAGGGAGGAGCGGCCATCTTGTTTTTCTAATAGTCAACTCTGGAAATCGCGTTTTGACGCTACAAATCGACCAAGTTGAGCATCCTGAACAACTTTCCTTTGTGGAATCATGCAAAATTCGCAAAACCTTGGGAATTACAACTTTTTGGTGCAAAAGTGACGTCACAATTTGAGCAAAAATCGTCGATTACCGCCAAAATACAACAATGGCGGAGTTCAAATTAGCACCGGTACACTCGGGTGGGGTATCCGCAAGAAGTAATCACGCTAATTCAGCTTTTCGGGGTGGCTCGAAAATTACAAAGTTTATTCCCCGGCTGGGGAAAAGGGTAGAGCGGCCATTTTGTTTTTCTAATAGTCAACTCTGGAAATCGCGTTTTGACGGTACAAATCGACCAAGTTGAGCATCCTGAACAACTTTCCTGTGTGGAGTCATGCAAAACTCGCAAAACCTTGGGATTTACAACTTTTTGGTGCAAAAGTGACGTCACAATTTGACCAAAAATCGTCGATTACCGCCAAAATATAACAATGGCGGAGTTCAAATTAGCACCGGTACACTCGGGTGGGGTATCCGCAAGAAGTAATCACGCTAATTCGGCTTTTCAGGGTGGCTCGAAAATTAAAAACTTTATTCCCCGGGAAGGGAAAAGGGAAGAGCGGCCATTTTGTTTTTCTAATAGTCAACTCTGGAAATCGCGTTTTGACGGTACGAATCGACCAGGTTGAGCATCCTGAACAACTTTCCTGTGAGGAGTCATGCAAAATTCGCAAAACCTTGGGAATTACAACTTTTTGGTGCAAAAGTGACGTCATAATTTGACCAAAAATCGTCGATTACCGCCAAAATATAACAATGGCGGAGTTCAAATTAGCACCGGTACACTCGGGTGGGGTATCCGCAAGAAGTAATCACGCTAATTCGGCTATTTGGGGTGGCTCGAAAATTAAAAATTTTATTCCCCGGGTAGGCAAAAAGGGAGGAGCGGCCATCTTGTTTTTCTAATAGTCAACTCTGGAAATCGCGTTTTGACGGTACAAATCGACCAAGTTGAGCATCCTGAACAACTTTCCTGTGTCGAGTCATGCAAAATTCTCAAAACCTTGGGAATTACAACTTTTTGGTGCAAAAGTGACGTCACAATTTGACCAAAAATCGTAGATTACCGCCAAATTATAACAATGGCGGAGTTCAAATTAGCACCGGTACACTCGGGTGGGGTATCCGCAAGAAGTAATCACGCTAATTCGGCTATTTGGGGTGGCTCGAAAATTAAAAATTTTATTTCCCGGGTAGGCAAAAAGGGAGGAGCGGCCATCTTGTTTTTCTAATAGTCAACTCTGGAAATCGCGTTTTGACGGTACAAATCGACCAAGTTGAGCATCCTGAACAACTTTCCTGTGTGGAGTCATGCAAAATTCGCAAAACCTTGGGAATTACAACTTTTTGGTGCAAAAGTGACGTCACAATTTGACCAAAAATCGTAGATTACCGCCAAATTATAACAATGGCGGAGTTCAAATTAGCACCGGTACACTCGGGTGGGGTATCCGCAAGAAGTAATCACGCTAATTCGGCTTTTCGGGGTGGCTCGAAAATTAAAAACTTTATTCCCCGGGAAGGGAAAAGGGAAGAGCGGCCATTTTGTTTTTCTAATAGTCAACTCTGGAAATCGCGTTTTGACGGTACGAATCGACCAGGTTGAGCATCCTGAACAACTTTCCTGTGAGGAGTCATGCAAAATTCGCAAAACCTTGGGAATTACAACTTTTTGGTGCAAAAGTGACGTCATAATTTGACCAAAAATCGTCGATTACCGCCAAAATATAACAATGGCGGAGTTCAAATTAGCACCGGTACACTCGGGTGGGGTATCCGCAAGAAGTAATCACGCTAATTCGGCTTTTCGGGGTGGCTCGAAAATTAAAAACTTTATTCCCCGGGAAGGGAAAAGGGAAGAGCGGCCATTTTGTTTTTCTAATAGTCAACTCTGGAAATCGCGTTTTGACGGTACGAATCGACCAGGTTGAGCATCCTGAACAACTTTCCTGTGAGGAGTCATGCAAAATTCGCAAAACCTTGGGAATTACAACTTTTTGGTGCAAAAGTGACGTCATAATTTGACCTAAAATCGTCGATTACCGCCAAAATATAACAATGACGGAGTTCAAATTAGCACCGGTACACTCGGGTGGGGTATCCGCAAGAAGTAATCAAGCTAATTCGGCTATTTGGGGTGGCTCGAAAATTAAAAAGTTTATTCCCCGGGTAGGCAAAAAGGGAGGAGCGGCCATCTTGTTTTTCTAATAGTCAACTCTGGAAATCGCGTTTTGACGGTACAAATCGACCAAGTTGAGCATCCTGAACAACTTTCCTGTGTCGAGTTATGCAAAATTTGCAAAACCTTGGGAATTACAACTTTTTGGTGCAAAAGTGACGTCACAATTTGACCAAAAATCGTCGATTACCGCCAAATTATAACAATGGCGGAGTTCAAATTAGCACCGGTACACTCGGGTGGGGTATCCGCAAGAAGTAATCACGCTAATTCAGCTTTTCGGGGTGGCTCGAAAATTAAAAAGTTTATTCCCCGGCTGGGGAAAAGGGTAGAGCGGCCATTTTGTTTTTCTAATAGTCAACTCTGGAAATCGCGTTTTGACGGTACAAATCGACCAAGTTGAGCATCCTGAACAACTTTCCTGTGTGGAGTCATGCAAAACTCGCAAAACCTTGGGATTTACAACTTTTTGGTGCAAAAGTGACGTCACAATTTGACCAAAAATCGTCGATTACCGCCAAAATATAACAATGGCGGAGTTCAAATTAGCACCGGTACACTCGGGTGGGGTATCCGCAAGAAGTAATCACGCTAATTCGGCTTTTCAGGGTGGCTCGAAAATTAAAAACTTTATTCCCCGGGAAGGGAAAAGGGAAGAGCGGCCATTTTGTTTTTCTAATAGTCAACTCTGGAAATCGCGTTTTGACGGTACGAATCGACCAGGTTGAGCATCCTGAACAACTTTCCTGTGAGGAGTCATGCAAAATTCGCAAAACCTTGGGAATTACAACTTTTTGGTGCAAAAGTGACGTCATAATTTGACCAAAAATCGTCGATTACCGCCAAAATATAACAATGGCGGAGTTCAAATTAGCACCGGTACACTCGGGTGGGGTATCCGCAAGAAGTAATCACGCTAATTCGGCTATTTGGGGTGGCTCGAAAATTAAAAATTTTATTCCCCGGGTAGGCAAAAAGGGAGGAGCGGCCATCTTGTTTTTCTAATAGTCAACTCTGGAAATCGCGTTTTGACGGTACAAATCGACCAAGTTGAGCATCCTGAACAACTTTCCTGTGTCGAGTCATGCAAAATTCTCAAAACCTTGGGAATTACAACTTTTTGGTGCAAAAGTGACGTCACAATTTGACCAAAAATCGTAGATTACCGCCAAATTATAACAATGGCGGAGTTCAAATTAGCACCGGTACACTCGGGTGGGGTATCCGCAAGAAGTAATCACGCTAATTCGGCTATTTGGGGTGGCTCGAAAATTAAAAATTTTATTTCCCGGGTAGGCAAAAAGGGAGGAGCGGCCATCTTGTTTTTCTAATAGTCAACTCTGGAAATCGCGTTTTGACGGTACAAATCGACCAAGTTGAGCATCCTGAACAACTTTCCTGTGTCGAGTCATGCAAACTTCGCAAAACCTTGGGAATTACAACTTTTTGGTGCAAAAGTGACGTCACAATTTGACCAAAAATCGTAGATTACCGCCAAATTATAACAATGGCGGAGTTCAAATTAGCACCGGTACACTCGGGTGGGGTATCCGCAAGAAGTAATCACGCTAGTTCGGCTATTCGGGGTGGCTCGAAAATTAAAAACTTTATTCCCCGGGAAGGGAAAAGGGAAGAGCGGCCATTTTGTTTTTCTAATAGTCAACTCTGGAAATCGCGTTTTGACGGTACAAATCGACCAGGTTGAGCATCCTGAACAACTTTCCTGTGAGGAGTCATGCAAAATTCGCAAAACCTTGGGAATTACAACTTTTTGGTGCAAAAGTGACGTCATAATTTGACCTAAAATCGTCGATTACCGCCAAAATATAACAATGACGGAGTTCAAATTAGCACCGGTACACTCGGGTGGGGTATCCGCAAGAAGTAATCAAGCTAATTCGGCTATTTGGGGTGGCTCGAAAATTAAAAAGTTTATTCCCCGGGTAGGCAAAAAGGGAGGAGCGGCCATCTTGTTTTTCTAATAGTCAACTCTGGAAATCGCGTTTTGACGGTACAAATCGACCAAGTTGAGCATCCTGAACAACTTTCCTGTGTCGAGTTATGCAAAATTTGCAAAACCTTGGGAATTACAACTTTTTGGTGCAAAAGTGACGTCACAATTTGACCAAAAATCGTCGATTACCGCCAAATTATAACAATGGCGGAGTTCAAATTAGCACCGGTACACTCGGGTGGGGTATCCGCAAGAAGTAATCACGCTAATTCAGCTTTTCGGGGTGGCTCGAAAATTAAAAAGTTTATTCCCCGGCTGGGGAAAAGGGTAGAGCGGCCATTTTGTTTTTCTAATAGTCAACTCTGGAAATCGCGTTTTGACGGTACAAATCGACCAAGTTGAGCATCCTGAACAACTTTCCTGTGTGGAGTCATGCAAAACTCGCAAAACCTTGGGATTTACAACTTTTTGGTGCAAAAGTGACGTCACAATTTGACCAAAAATCGTCGATTACCGCCAAAATATAACAATGGCGGAGTTCAAATTAGCACCGGTACACTCGGGTGGGGTATCCGCAAGAAGTAATCACGCTAATTCGGCTTTTCAGGGTGGCTCGAAAATTAAAAACTTTATTCCCCGGGAAGGGAAAAGGGAAGAGCGGCCATTTTGTTTTTCTAATAGTCAACTCTGGAAATCGCGTTTTGACGGTACGAATCGACCAGGTTGAGCATCCTGAACAACTTTCCTGTGAGGAGTCATGCAAAATTCGCAAAACCTTGGGAATTACAACTTTTTGGTGCAAAAGTGACGTCATAATTTGACCAAAAATCGTCGATTACCGCCAAAATATAACAATGGCGGAGTTCAAATTAGCACCGGTACACTCGGGTGGGGTATCCGCAAGAAGTAATCACGCTAATTCGGCTATTTGGGGTGGCTCGAAAATTAAAAATTTTATTCCCCGGGTAGGCAAAAAGGGAGGAGCGGCCATCTTGTTTTTCTAATAGTCAACTCTGGAAATCGCGTTTTGACGGTACAAATCGACCAAGTTGAGCATCCTGAACAACTTTCCTGTGTCGAGTCATGCAAAATTCTCAAAACCTTGGGAATTACAACTTTTTGGTGCAAAAGTGACGTCACAATTTGACCAAAAATCGTCGATTACCGCCAAATTATAACAATGGCGGAGTTCAAATTAGCACCGGTACACTCGGGTGGGGTATCCGCAAGAAGTAATCACGCTAATTCGGCTATTTGGGGTGGCTCGAAAATTAAAAATTTTATTTCCCGGGTAGGCAAAAAGGGAGGAGCGGCCATCTTGTTTTTCTAATAGTCAACTCTGGAAATCGCGTTTTGACGGTACAAATCGACCAAGTTGAGCATCCTGAACAACTTTCCTGTGTGGAGTCATGCAAAATTCGCAAAACCTTGGGAATTACAACTTTTTGGTGCAAAAGTGACGTCACAATTTGACCAAAAATCGTAGATTACCGCCAAATTATAACAATGGCGGAGTTCAAATTAGCACCGGTACACTCGGGTGGGGTATCCGCAAGAAGTAATCACGCTAATTCGGCTTTTCGGGGTGGCTCGAAAATTAAAAACTTTATTCCCCGGGAAGGGAAAAGGGAAGAGCGGCCATTTTGTTTTTCTAATAGTCAACTCTGGAAATCGCGTTTTGACGGTACGAATCGACCAGGTTGAGCATCCTGAACAACTTTCCTGTGAGGAGTCATGCAAAATTCGCAAAACCTTGGGAATTACAACTTTTTGGTGCAAAAGTGACGTCATAATTTGACCAAAAATCGTCGATTACCGCCAAAATATAACAATGGCGGAGTTCAAATTAGCACCGGTACACTCGGGTGGGGTATCCGCAAGAAGTAATCACGCTAATTCGGCTATTTGGGGTGGCTCGAAAATTAAAAATTTTATTCCCCGGGTAGGAAAAAAGGGAGGAGCGGCCATCTTGTTTTTCTAATAGTCAACTCTGGAAATCGCGTTTTGACGGTACAAATCGACCAAGTTGAGCATCCTGAACAACTTTCCTGTGTCGAGTCATGCAAACTTCGCAAAACCTTGGGAATTACAACTTTTTGGTGCAAAAGTGACGTCACAATTTGACCAAAAATCGTAGATTACCGCCAAATTATAACAATGGCGGAGTTCAAATTAGCACCGGTACACTCGGGTGGGGTATCCGCAAGAAGTAATCACGCTAATTCGGCTATTTGGGGTGGCTCGAAAATTAAAATTTTATTTCCCGGGTAGGCAAAAAGGGAGGAGCGGCCATCTTGTTTTTCTAATAGTCAACTCTGGAAATCGCGTTTTGACGGTACAAATCGACCAAGTTGAGCATCCTGAACAACTTTCCTGTGTGGAGTCATGCAAAATTCGCAAAACCTTGGGAGTTACAACTTTTTGGTGCAAAAGTGACGTCACAATTTGACCAAAAATCGTAGATTACCGCCAAATTATAACAATGGCGGAGTTCAAATTAGCACCGGTACACTCGGGTGGGTATCCGCAAGAAGTAATCACGCTAGTTCGGCTTTTCGGGGTGGCTCGAAATTAAAAACTTTATTCCCCGGGTAGGAAAAGGGAAGAGCGGCCATTTTGTTTTTCTAATAGTCAACTCTGGAAATCGCGTTTTGACGGTACAAATCGACCAGGTTGAGCATTCTGAACAACTTTCCTGTGAGGAGTCATGCAAAATTTGCAAAACCTTGGGAATTACAACTTTTTGGTGCAAAAGTGACGTCATAATTTGACCAAAAATCGTCGATTACCGCCAAAATACAACAATGACGGAGTTCAAATTAGCACCGGTACACTCGGGTGGGGTATCCGCAAGAAGTAATCAAGCTAGTTCGGCTATTCGGGGTGGCTCGAAAATTAAAAACTTTATTCCCCGGGAAGGGAAAAGGGAAGAGCGGCCATTTTGTTTTTCTAATAGTCAACTCTGGAAATCGCGTTTTGACGGTACAAATCGACCAGGTTGAGCATCCTGAACAACTTTCCTGTGAGGAGTCATGCAAAATTCGCAAAACCTTGGGAATTACAACTTTTTGGTGCAAAAGTGACGTCATAATTTGACCAAAAATCGTCGATTACCGCCAAAATATAACAATGACGGAGTTCAAATTAGCACCGGTACACTCGGGTGGGTATCCGCAAGAAGTAATCAAGCTAATTCGGCTATTTGGGGTGGCTCGAAAATTAAAAAGTTTATTCCCCGTGTAGGCAAAAAGGGACGAGCGGCCATCTTGTTTTTCTAATAGTCAACTCTGGAAATCGCGTTTTGACGGTACAAATCGACCAAGTTGAGCATCCTGAACAACTTTCCTGTGTCGAGTCATGCAAAATTCGCAAAACCTTGGGATTTACAACTTTTTGGTGCAAAAGTGACGTCACAATTTGACCAAAAATCGTCGATTACCGCCAAAATATAACAATGGCGGAGTTCAAATTAGCACCGGTACACTCGGGTGGGGTATCCGCAAGAAGTAATCACGCTAATTCGGCTTTTCAGGGTGGCTCGAAAATTAAAAACTTTATTCCTCGGGAAGGGAAAAGGGAAGAGCGGCCATTTTGTTTTTCTAATAGTCAACTCTGGAAATCGCGTTTTGACGGTACAAATCGACCAGGTTGAGCATCCTGAACAACTTTCCTGTGTCGAGTCATGCAAAACTCGCAAACCTTGGGATTTACAACTTTTTGGTGCAAAAGTGACGTCACAATTTGACCAAAAATCGTCGATTACCGCAAAATATAACAATGACGGAGTTCAAATTAGCACCGGTACACTCGGGTGGGGTATCCGCAAGAAGTAATCACGCTAATTCGGCTTTTCGGGGTGGCTCGAAAATTAAAAACTTTATTCCCCGGGAAGGGAAAAGGGAAGAGCGGCCATTTTGTTTTTCTAATAGTCAACTCTGGAAATCGCGTTTTGACGGTACGAATCGACCAGGTTGAGCATCCTGAACAACTTTCCTGTGAGGAGTCATGCAAAATTCGCAAAACCTTGGGAATTACAACTTTTTGGTGCAAAAGTGACGTCATAATTTGACCAAAAATCGTCGATTACCGCCAAAATATAACAATGGCGGAGTTCAAATTAGCACCGGTACACTCGGGTGGGGTATCCGCAAGAAGTAATCACGCTAATTCGGCAATTTGGGGTGGCTCAAAAATTAAAAATTTTATTCCCCGGGTAGGCAAAAAGGGAGGAGCGGCCATCTTGTTTTTCTAATAGTCAACTCTGGAAATCGCGTTTTGACGGTACAAATCGACCAAGTTGAGCATCCTGAACATTTCCTGTGTCGAGTCATGCAAAATTCGCAAAACCTTGGGATTTACAAACTTTTTGGTGCAAAAGTGACGTCACAATTTGACCAAAAATCGTAGATTACCGCCAAAATTATAACAATGGCGGAGTTCAAATTAGCACCGGTACACTCGGGGTGGTGGTATCCGCAAGAAGTAATCACGCTAATTCGGCTATTTGGGGTGGCTCCAAATTAAAAATTTTATTTCCCGGGTAGGCAAAAAGGGAGGAGCGGCCATCTTGTTTTTCTAATAGTCAACTCTGGAATCGCGTTTTGACGGTACAAATCGACCAGGTTGAGCATTCTGAACAACTTTCCTGTGAGGAGTCATGCAAAATTCGCAAAACCTTGGGAATTACAACTTTTTGTGCAAAAGTGACGTCATAATTTGACCAAAAAATCGTCGATTACCGCCAAAATATAACAATGACGGAGTTCAAATTAGCACCGGTACACTCGGGTGGGGTATCCGCAAGAAGTAATCAAGCTAATTCGGCTATTTGGGGTGGCTCGAAAATTAAAAAGTTTATTCCCCGGGTAGGCAAAAGGGAGGAGCGGCCATCTTGTTATTCTAATAGTCACTCTGGAAATCGCGTTTTGACGGTACAAATCGACCAAATTGAGCATCCTGAACAACTTTCCTGTGTCGAGTCATGCAAAATTCGCAAAACCTTGGGAATTACAACTTTTTGGTGCAAAAGTGACGTCAACAATTTGACCAAAAATCGTCGATTACCGCCAAATTATAACAATGGCGGAGTTCACATTAGCACCGGTACACTCGGGTGGGGTATCCGCAAGAAGTAATCACGCTAGTTCGGCTATTCGGGGTGGCTCGAAAATTAAAACTTTATTCCCCGGGAAGGGAAAAGGGAAGAGCGGCCATTTTGTTTTTCTAATAGTCAACTCTGGAAATCGCGTTTTGACCGTACAAATCGACCAGGTTGAGCATCCTGAACAACTTTCCTGTGAGGGAGTCATGCAAAATTCGCAAAACCTTGGAATTACAACTTTTTGGTGCAAAAGTGACGTCATAATTTGACCAAAAATCGTCGATTACCGCCAAAATATAACAATGACGGAGTTCACAATTAGCACCGGTACACTCGGTTGGGGTATCCGCAAGAAGTAATCAAGCTAATTCGGCTATTTGGGGTGGCTCGAAAATTAAAAAGTTTATTCCCCGTGTAGGCAAAAAGGGACGAGCGGCCATCTTGTTTTTCTAATAGTCAACTCTTGAAATCGCGTTTTGACGGTACAAATCGACCAAGTTGAGCATCCTGAACAACTTTCCTGTGTCGAGTTATGCAAAATTCGCAAAACCTTGGAATTACAACTTTTGGGTGCAAAAGTGACGTCACAATTTGACCAAAAATCGTCGATTACCGCCAAATTATAACAATGGCGGAGTTCAAATTAGCACCGGTACACTCGGGTGGGGTATCCGCAAGAAGTAATCACGCTACCTCAGCTTTTCGGGGTGGCTCGAAAATTAAAAAGTTTTATTCCCCGGGTAGGCAAAAAGGGAGGAGCGGCCATATTGTTTTTCTAATAGTCAACTCTGGAAATCGCGTTTTGACGGTACAAATCGACCAAGTTGAGCATCCTGAACAACTTTCCTGTGTCGAGTCATGCAAAATTCGCAAAACCTTGGGATTTACAACTTTTTGGTGCAAAAGTGACGTCACAATTTGACCAAAAATCGTCGATTACCGCCAAAATATAACAATGGCGGAGTTCAAATTAGCACCGGTACACTCGGGTGGGTATCCGCAAGAAGTAATCACGCTAATTCGGCTTTTCAGGGTGGCTCGAAAATTAAAAACTTTATTCCTCGGGAAGGGAAAAGGGAAGAGCGGCCATTTTGTTTTTCTAATAGTCAACTCTGGAAATCGCGTTTTGACGGTACAATCGACCAGGTTGAGCATCCTGAACAACTTTCTGTGTCGAGTCATGCAAACTCGCAAAACCTTGGGATTTACAACTTTTTGGTGCAAAAGTGACGTCACAATTTGACCAAAATCGTCGATTACCGCCAAAATATAACAATGACGGATTCAAATTAGCACTGGTACACTCGGGTGGGGTATCCGCAAGAAGTAATCACGCTAATTCGGCTTTTCGGGGTGGCTCGAAAATTAAAAACTTTATTCCCCGGGAAGGGAAAAGGAAGAGCGGCCATTTTGTTTTTCTAATAGTCAACTCTGGAAATCGCGTTTGTGACGGTACGAATCGACCAGGTTGAGCATCCTGAACAACTTTCCTGTGAGGAGTCATGCAAAATTCGCAAAACCTTGGGAATTACAACTTTTTGGTGCAAAAGTGACGTCATAATTTGACCAAAAATCGTCGATTACCGCCAAAATATAACAATGGCGGAGTTCAAATTAGCACCGGTACACTTGGGTGGGGTATCCGCAAGAAGTAATCACGCTAATTCGGCTATTTGGGGTGGCTCGAAAATTAAAAATTTTATTCCCCGGGTAGGCAAAAAGGGAGGAGCGGCCATCTTGTTTTTCTAATAGTCAACTCTGGAAATCGCGTTTTGACGGTACAAATCGACCAAGTTGAGCATCCTGAACAACTTTCCTGTGTCGAGTCGTGCAAAATTCGCAAAACCTTGGGAATTACAACTTTTTGGTGCAAAAGTGACGTCACAATTTGACCAAAAATCGTAGATTACCGCCAAATTATAACAATGGCGGAGTTCAAATTAGCACCGGTACACTCGGGTGGGGTATCCGCAAGAAGTAATCACGCTAATTCGGCTATTTGGGGTGGCTCCAAAATTAAAAATTTTATTTCCCGGGTAGGCAAAAAGGGAGGAGCGGCCATCTTGTTTTTCTAATAGTCAACTCTGGAATCGCGTTTTGACGGTACAAATCGACCAGGTTGAGCATTCTGAACAACTTTCCTGTGAGGAGTCATGCAAAATTCGCAAAACCTTGGGAATTACAACTTTTTGGTGCAAAAGTGACGTCATAATTTGACCAAAAATCGTCGATTACCGCCAAAATATAACAATGACGGAGTTCAAATTAGCACCGGTACACTCGGGTGGGGTATCCGCAAGAAGTAATCAAGCTAATTCGGCTATTTGGGGTGGCTCGAAAATTAAAAAGTTTATTCCCCGGGTAGGCAAAAAGGGAGGAGCGGCCATCTTGTTATTCTAATAGTCAACTCTGGAAATCGCGTTTTGACGGTACAAATCGACCAAATTGAGCATCCTGAACAACTTTCCTGTGTCGAGTCATGCAAAATTCGCAAAACCTTGGGAATTACAACTTTTTGGTGCAAAAGTGACGTCACAATTTGACCAAAAATCGTCGATTACCGCCAAATTATAACAATGGCGGAGTTCACATTAGCACCGGTACACTCGGGTGGGGTATCCGCAAGAAGTAATCACGCTAGTTCGGCTATTCGGGGTGGCTCGAAAATTAAAAACTTTATTCCCCGGGAAGGGAAAAGGGAAGAGCGGCCATTTTGTTTTTCTAATAGTCAACTCTGGAAATCGCGTTTTGACGGTACAAATCGACCAGGTTGAGCATCCTGAACAACTTTCCTGTGAGGAGTCATGCAAAATTCGCAAAACCTTGGGAATTACAACTTTTTGGTGCAAAAGTGACGTCATAATTTGACCAAAAATCGTCGATTACCGCCAAAATATAACAATGACGGAGTTCAAATTAGCACCGGTACACTCGGTTGGGGTATCCGCAAGAAGTAATCAAGCTAATTCGGCTATTTGGGGTGGCTCGAAAATTAAAAAGTTTATTCCCCGTGTAGGCAAAAAGGGACGAGCGGCCATCTTGTTTTTCTAATAGTCAACTCTTGAAATCGCGTTTTGACGGTACAAATCGACCAAGTTGAGCATCCTGAACAACTTTCCTGTGTCGAGTTATGCAAAATTCGCAAAACCTTGGGAATTACAACTTTTTGGTGCAAAAGTGACGTCACAATTTGACCAAAAATCGTCGATTACCGCCAAATTATAACAATGGCGGAGTTCAAATTAGCACCGGTACACTCGGGTGGGGTATCCGCAAGAAGTAATCACGCTAATTCAGCTTTTCGGGGTGGCTCGAAAATTAAAAAGTTTTATTCCCCGGGTAGGCAAAAAGGGAGGAGCGGCCATATTGTTTTTCTAATAGTCAACTCTGGAAATCGCGTTTTGACGGTACAAATCGACCAAGTTGAGCATCCTGAACAACTTTCCTGTGTCGAGTCATGCAAAATTCGCAAAACCTTGGGATTTACAACTTTTTGGTGCAAAAGTGACGTCACAATTTGACCAAAAATCGTCGATTACCGCCAAAATATAACAATGGCGGAGTTCAAATTAGCACCGGTACACTCGGGTGGGGTATCCGCAAGAAGTAATCACGCTAATTCGGCTTTTCAGGGTGGCTCGAAAATTAAAAACTTTATTCCTCGGGAAGGGAAAAGGGAAGAGCGGCCATTTTGTTTTTCTAATAGTCAACTCTGGAAATCGCGTTTTGACGGTACAAATCGACCAGGTTGAGCATCCTGAACAACTTTCCTGTGTCGAGTCATGCAAAACTCGCAAAACCTTGGGATTTACAACTTTTTGGTGCAAAAGTGACGTCACAATTTGACCAAAAATCGTCGATTACCGCCAAAATATAACAATGACGGATTCAAATTAGCACTGGTACACTCGGGTGGGGTATCCGCAAGAAGTAATCACGCTAATTCGGCTTTTCGGGGTGGCTCGAAAATTAAAAACTTTATTCCCCGGGAAGGGAAAAGGGAAGAGCGGCCATTTTGTTTTTCTAATAGTCAACTCTGGAAATCGCGTTTTGACGGTACGAATCGACCAGGTTGAGCATCCTGAACAACTTTCCTGTGAGGAGTCATGCAAAATTCGCAAAACCTTGGGAATTACAACTTTTTGGTGCAAAAGTGACGTCATAATTTGACCAAAAATCGTCGATTACCGCCAAAATATAACAATGGCGGAGTTCAAATTAGCACCGGTACACTTGGGTGGGGTATCCGCAAGAAGTAATCACGCTAATTCGGCTATTTGGGGTGGCTCGAAAATTAAAAATTTTATTCCCCGGGTAGGCAAAAAGGGAGGAGCGGCCATCTTGTTTTTCTAATAGTCAACTCTGGAAATCGCGTTTTGACGGTACAAATCGACCAAGTTGAGCATCCTGAACAACTTTCCTGTGTCGAGTCATGCAAAATTCGCAAAACCTTGGGAATTACAACTTTTTGGTGCAAAAGTGACGTCACAATTTGACCAAAAATCGTAGATTACCGCCAAATTATAACAATGGCGGAGTTCAAATTAGCACCGGTACACTCGGGTGGGGTATCCGCAAGAAGTAATCACGCTAATTCGGCTATTTGGGGTGGCTCGAAAATTAAAAATTTTATTTCCCGGGTAGGCAAAAAGGGAGGAGCGGCCATCTTGTTTTTCTAATAGTCAACTCTGGAAATCGCGTTTTGACGGTACAAATCGACCAAGTTGAGCATCCTGAACAACTTTCCTGTGTGGAGTCATGCAAAATTCGCAAAACCTTGGGAATTACAACTTTTTGGTGCAAAAGTGACGTCACAATTTGACCAAAAATCGTAGATTACAGCCAAATTATAACAATGGCGGAGTTCAAATTAGCACCGGTACACTCGGGTGGGGTATCCGCAAGAAGTAATCATGCTAATTCGGCTTTTCGGGGTGGCTCGAAAATTAAAAACTTTATTCCCCGGGAAGGGAAAAGGGAAGAGCGGCCATTTTGTTTTTCTAATAGTCAACTCTGGAAATCGCGTTTTGACGGTACAAATCGACCAGGTTGAGCATCCTGAACAACTTTCCTGTGAGGAGTCATGCAAAATTCGCAAAACCTTGGGAATTACAACTTTTTGGTGCAAAAGTGACGTCATAATTTGACCAAAAGTCGTCGATTACCGCCAAAATATAACAATGACGGAGTTCAAATTAGCACCGGTACACTCGGGTGGGGTATCCGCAAGAAGTAATCAAGCTAATTCGGCTATTTGGGGTGGCTCGAAAATTAAAAAGTTTATTCCCAGGGTAGGCAAAAAGGGAGGAGCGGCCATCTTGTTTTTCTAATAGTCAACTCTGGAAATCGCGTTTTGACGGTACAAATCGACCAAGTTGAGCATCCTGAACAACTTTCCTGTGTCGAGTCATGCAAAAATTCGCAAAACCTTGGGAATTACAACTTTTTGGTGCAAAAGTGACGTCACAATTTGACCAAAAATCTTAGATTACCGCCAAAATATAACAATGGCGGAGTTCAAATTAGCACCGGTACACTCGGGTGGGGTATCCGCAAGAAGTAATCACGCTAGTTCAGCTTTTCGGGGTGGCTCGAAAATTAAAAACTTTATTCCCCGGGAAGGGAAAAGGGAAGAGCGGCCATTTTGTT
This sequence comes from Asterias amurensis, assembly GCF_032118995.1. Lineage (NCBI taxonomy): Eukaryota > Metazoa > Echinodermata > Asteroidea > Forcipulatida > Asteriidae > Asterias > Asterias amurensis. The sequence continues at coordinate 11,896,910 of NC_092659.1, forward strand.
TTTCTAATAGTCAACTCTGGAAATCGCGTTTTGACGGTACAAATCGACCAGGTTGAGCATTCTGAACAACTTTCCTGTGAGGAGTCATGCAAAATTCGCAAAACCTTGGGAATTACAACTTTTTGGTGCAAAAGTGACGTCATAATTTGACCAAAAATCGTCGATTACCGCCAAAATATAACAATGACGGAGTTCAAATTAGCACCGGTACACTCGGGTGGGGTATCCGCAAGAAGTAATCAAGCTAATTCGGCTATTTGGGGTGGCTCGAAAATTAAAAAGTTTATTCCCCGGGTAGGCAAAAAGGGAGGAGCGGCCATCTTGTTATTCTAATAGTCAACTCTGGAAATCGCGTTTTGACGGTACAAATCGACCAAATTGAGCATCCTGAACAACTTTCCTGTGTCGAGTCATGCAAAATTCGCAAAACCTTGGGAACTACAACTTTTTGGTGCAAAAGTGACGTCACAATTTGACCAAAAATCGTCGATTACCGCCAAATTATAACAATGGCGGAGTTCACATTAGCACCGGTACACTCGGGTGGGGTATCCGCAAGAAGTAATCACGCTAGTTCGGCTATTCGGGGTGGCTCGAAAATTAAAAACTTTATTCCCCGGGAAGGGAAAAGGGAAGAGCGGCCATTTTGTTTTTCTAATAGTCAACTCTGGAAATCGCGTTTTGACGGTACAAATCGACCAGGTTGAGCATCCTGAACAACTTTCCTGTGAGGAGTCATGCAAAATTCGCAAAACCTTGGGAATTACAACTTTTTGGTGCAAAAGTGACGTCATAATTTGACCAAAAATCGTCGATTACCGCCAAAATATAACAATGACGGAGTTCAAATTAGCACCGGTACACTCGGGTGGGGTATCCGCAAGAAGTAATCAAGCTAATTCGGCTATTTGGGGTGGCTCGAAAATTAAAAAGTTTATTCCCCGGGTAGGCAAAAAGGGAGGAGCGGCCATCTTGTTTTTCTAATAGTCAACTCTGGAAATCGCGTTTTGACGGTACAAATCGACCAAGTTGAGCATCCTGAACAACTTTCCTGTGTCGAGTCATGCAAAATTCGCAAAACCTTGGGAGTTACAACTTTTTGGTGCAAAAGTGACGTCACAATTTGACCAAAAATCGTCGATTACCGCCAAATTATAACAATGGCGGAGTTCAAATTAGCACCGGTACACTCGGGTGGGGTATCCGCAAGAAGTAATCAAGCTAATTCGGCTATTTGGGGTGGCTCGAAAATTAAAAAGTTTATTCCCCGGGTAGGCAAAAAGGGACGAGCGGCCATCTTGTTTTTCTAATAGTCAACTCTGGAAATCGCGTTTTGACGGTACAAATCGACCAAGTTGAGCATCCTGAACAACTTTCCTGTGTCGAGTCGTGCAAAATTCGCAAAACCTTGGGAATTACAACTTTTTGGTGCAAAAGTGACGTCACAATTTGACCAAAAATCGTCGTTTACCGCCAAATTATAACAATGGCGGAGTTCAAATTAGCACCGGTACACTCGGGTGGGGTATCCGCAAGAAGTAATCACGCTAATTCGGCTATTTGGGGTGGCTCGAAAATTAAAAATTTTATTCCCCGGGTAGGCAAAAAGGGAGGAGCGGCCATCTTGTTTTTCTAATAGTCAACTCTGGAAATCGCGTTTTGACGGTACAAATCGACCAAGTTGAGCATCCTGAACAACTTTCCTGTGTCGAGTCATGCAAAATTCGCAAAACCTTGGGAATTACAACTTTTTGGTGCAAAAGTGACGTCACAATTTGACCAAAAATCTTCGATTACCGCCAAATTATAACGCTAATTCGGCTTTTCGGGGTGGCTCGAAAATTAAAAAGTTTATTCCCCGGGTAGGGAAAAGGGAAGAGCGGCCATTTTGTTTTTCTAATAGTCAACTCTGGAAATCGCGTTTTGACGGTACAAATCGACCAAGTTGAGCATCCTGAACAACTTTCCTATGTGGAGTCATGCAAAATTCGCAAAACCTTTGGAATTACAACTTTTTGGTGCAAAAGTGACGACACAATTTGACCAAAAATCGTCGATTACCGGCAAAATATAACAATGGCGGAGTTCAAATTAGCACCGGCGCACTCGGGTGGGGTATCTGCAAGAAGTAATCACGCTAATTCGGCTTTTCGGGGTGTCTCGAAAATACAAAGTTTATTCCCCGGGAAGGGAAAAGGGAAGAGCGGCCATTTTGTTTTTCTAATAGTCAACTCTGGAAATCGCGTTTTGACGGTAAAAACCGACCAGGTTGAGCATCCTGAACAACTTTCCTGTGAGGAGTCATGCAAAGTTCGCAAAACCTTGGGAATTACAACTTTTTGGTGCAAAAGTGACGTCACAATTTGACCAAAAATCGTCGATTACCGCCAAAATATAATATTGGCGGAGTTCAAATTAGCACCGGCACACTCGGGTGGGGTATCCGCAATAAGTAATCACGCTTATTCGGCTTTTCGGGGTGGCTCGAAAATTAAAAAGTTTATTCCCCGGGAAGGGAAAAGGGAAGAGCGGCCATTTTGTTTTTCTAATAGTCAACTCTGGAAATCGCGTTTTGACGGTACAAATCGACCAAGTTGAGCATCCTGAACAACTTTCCTATGTGGAGTCATGCAAAATTCGCAAAACCTTTGGAATTACAACTTTTTGGTGCAAAAGTGACGTCACAATTTGACCAAAAATCGTCGATTACCGCCAAAATATAACAATGGCGGAGTTCAAATTAGCACCGGCACACTCGGGTTGGGTATCCGCAAGAAGTAATCACGCTAATTCGGCTTTTCGGGGTGTCTCGAAAATACAAAGTTTATTCCCCGGGAAGGGAAAAGGGAAGAGCGGCCATTTTGTTTTTCCAATAGTCAACTCTGGAAATCGCGTTTTGACGGTACAAACCGACCAAGTTGAGCATCCTGAACAACTTTCCTGTGTGGAGTCATGCAAAATTCGCAAAACCTTGGGAATTACAACTTTTTGGTGCAAAAGTGACGTCACAATTTGACCAAAAATCGTCGATTACCGCCAAAATATAACAATGGCGGAGTTCAAATTAGCACCGGTACACTCGGGTGGGGTATCCGCAAGAAGTAATCACGCTAATTCAGCTTTTCGGGGTGGCTCGAAAACTAAAAAGTTTATTCCCCGGGTAGAGAAAAAGGTAGAGCGGCCATTTTGTTTTTCTAATAGTCAACTCTGGAAATCGCGTTTTGACGGTACAAATCGACCAGGTTGAGCATCCTGAACAACTTTCCTATGTGGAGTCATGCAAAGTTCGCAAAACCTTTGGAATTACAACTTTTTTGTGCAAAAGTGACGTCACAATTTGACCAAAAATCGTCGATTACCGCGAAAATATAACAATGGCGGAGTTCAAATTAGCACCGGCACACTCGGGTGGGGTATCCGCAAGAAGTAATCACGCTAATTCGGCTTTTCGGGGTGTCTCGAAAATACAAAGTTTATTCCCCGGGAAGGGAAAAGGGAAGAGCGGCCATTTTGTTTTTCTAATAGTCAACTCTGGAAATCGCGTTTTGACGGTACAAACCGACCAGGTTGAGCATCCTGAACAACTTTCCTGTGAGGAGTCATGCAAAATTCGCAAAACCTTGGGAATTACAACTTTTTGGTGCAAAAGTGACGTCACAATTTGACCAAAAATCGTCGATTACCGCCAAAATATAATATTGGCGGAGTTCAAATTAGCACCGGCACACTCGGGTGGGGTATCCGCAAGAAGTAATCACGCTAATTCGGCTTTTCGGGGTGGCTCGAAAATTAAAAAAATTATTCCCCGGGAAGGGAAAAGGGAAGAGCGGCCATTTTGTTTTTCTAATAGTCAACTCTGGAAATCGCGTTTTGACGGTACAAATCGACCAAGTTGAGCATCCTGAACAACTTTCCTGTGTGGAGTCATGCAAAATTCGCAAAACCTTGGGAATTTCAACTTTTTGGTGCAAAAGTAACGTCATAATTTGACCAAAAATCGTCGATTACCGCCAAAATATAATATTGGCGGAGTTCAAATTAGCACCGGCACACTCGGGTGGGGTATCCGCAAGAAGTAATCACGCTAATTCGGCTTTTCGGGGTGGCTCGAAAATTAAAAAGTTTATTCCCCGGCTGGGGAAAAGGGTAGAGCGGCCATCTTGTTTTTCTAATAGTCAACTCTGGAAATCGCGTTTTGACGGTACAAATCGACCAAGTTGAGCATCCTGAACAACTTTCCTGTGTGGAGTCATGCAAAATTCGCAAAACCTTGGGAATTACAACTTTTTTGTGCAAAAGTGACGTCACAATTTGACCAAAAATCGTCGATTACCGCCAAAATATAACAATGGCGGAGTTCAAATTAGCACCGGTACACTCGGGTGGAGTATCCGCAAGAAGTAATCACGCTTATTCGGCTATTTGGGGTGGCTCGAAAATTAAAAAGTTTATTCCCCAGGTAGGCAAAAAGGGAGGAGCGGCCATCTTGTTTTTCTAATAGTCAACTCTGGATATCTTGTTTTGACGGTACAAATCGACCAAGTTGAGCATCCTGAACAACTTTCCTGTGTGGAGTCATGCAAAATTCGCAAAACCTTGGGAATTACAACTTTTTGGTGCAAAAGTGACGTCATAATTTGACCAAAAATCGTCGATTACCGCCAAAATATAACAATGGCGGAGTTCAAATTAGCACCGGTACACTCGGGTGGGGTATCCGCAAAAAGTAATCACGCTAATTCGGCTTTTCGGGGTGGCTCGAAAATTAAAAAGTTTATTCCCCGGGTAGAGAAAATGGTAGAGCAGCCATTTTGTTTTTCTAATAGTCAACTCTGGAAATCGCGTTTTGACGGTACAAATCGACCAAGTTGAGCATCCTGAACAACTTTCCTGTGTCGAGTCATTCAAAATTCACAAAACCTTGGGAATTACAACTTTTTGGTGCAAAAGTGACGTCATAATTTGACCAAAAATTGTCGACTACCGCCAAAATATAACAATGGCGGAGTTCAAATTAGCACCGGTACACTCGGGCGGGGTATCCGCAAGAAGTAATCACGCTAATTCGGCTTTTCGGGGTGGCTCGAAAATTAAAAAGTTTATTCCCCGGGTAGAGAAAAAGGTAGAGCGGCCATTTTGTTTTTCTAATAGTCAACTCTGGAAATCGCGTTTTGACGGTACAAATCGACCAAGTTGAGCATCCTGAACAACTTTCCTATGTGGAGTCATGCAAAATTCGCAAAACCTTTGGAATTACAACTTTTTGGTGCAAAAGTGACGTCACAATTTGACCAAAAATCGTCGATTACCGCCAAAATATAACAATGGCGGAGTTCAAATTAGCACCGGCACACTCGGGTTGGGTATCCGCAAGAAGTAATCACGCTAATTCGGCTTTTCGGGGTGTCTCGAAAATACAAAGTTTATTCCCCGGGAAGGGAAAAGGGAAGAGCGGCCATTTTGTTTTTCTAATAGTCAACTCTGGAAATCGCGTTTTGACGGTACAAACCGACCAAGTTGAGCATCCTGAACAACTTTCCTGTGTGGAGTCATGCAAAATTCGCAAAACCTTGGGAATTACAACTTTTTGGTGCAAAAGTGACGTCACAATTTGACCAAAAATCGTCGATTACCGCCAAAATATAACAATGGCGGAGTTCAAATTAGCACCGGTACACTCGGGTGGGGTATCCGCAAGAAGTAATCACGCTAATTCAGCTTTTCGGGGTGGCTCGAAAACTAAAAAGTTTATTCCCCGGGTAGAGAAAAAGGTAGAGCGGCCATTTTGTTTTTCTAATAGTCAACTCTGGAAATCGCGTTTTGACGGTACAAATCGACCAGGTTGAGCATCCTGAACAACTTTCCTATGTGGAGTCATGCAAAGTTCGCAAAACCTTTGGAACTACAACTTTTTTGTGCAAAAGTGACGTCACAATTTGACCAAAAATCGTCGATTACCGCGAAAATATAACAATGGCGGAGTTCAAATTAGCACCGGCACACTCGGGTGGGGTATCCGCAAGAAGTAATCACGCTAATTCGGCTTTTCGGGGTGTCTCGAAAATACAAAGTTTATTCCCCGGGAAGGGAAAAGGGAAGAGCGGCCATTTTGTTTTTCTAATAGTCAACTCTGGAAATCGCGTTTTGACGGTACAAACCGACCAGGTTGAGCATCCTGAACAACTTTCCTGTGAGGAGTCATGCAAAATTCGCAAAACCTTGGGAATTACAACTTTTTGGTGCAAAAGTGACGTCACAATTTGACCAAAAATCGTCGATTACCGCCAAAATATAATATTGGCGGAGTTCAAATTAGCACCGGCACACTCGGGTGGGGTATCCGCAAGAAGTAATCACGCTAATTCGGCTTTTCGGGGTGGCTCGAAAATTAAAAAGTTTATTCCCCGGGAAGGGAAAAGGGAAGAGCGGCCATTTTGTTTTTCTAATAGTCAACTCTGGAAATCGCGTTTTGACGGTACAAATCGACCAAGTTGAGCATCCTGAACAACTTTCCTGTGTGGAGTCATGCAAAATTCGCAAAACCTTGGGAATTTCAACTTTTTGGTGCAAAAGTAACGTCATAATTTGACCAAAAATCGTCGATTACCGCCAAAATATAATATTGGCGGAGTTCAAATTAGCACCGGCACACTCGGGTGGGGTATCCGCAAGAAGTAATCACGCTAATTCGGCTTTTCGGGGTGGCTCGAAAATTAAAAAGTTTATTCCCCGGGAAGGGAAAAGGGAAGAGCGGCCATTTTGTTTTTCTAATAGTCAACTCTGGAAATCGCGTTTTGACGGTACAAATCGACCAAGTTGAGCATCCTGAACAACTTTCCTGTGTGGAGTCATGCAAAATTCGCAAAACCTTGGGAATTTCAACTTTTTGGTGCAAAAGCTACGTCATAATTTGACCAAAAATCGTCGATTACTGCCAAAATATAACAATGACGGAGTTCAAATTAGCACCGGTACACTCGGGTGGGGTATCCGCAAGAAGTAATCACGCTAATTCAGCTTTTCGGGGTGGCTCGAAAATTAAAAAGTTTATTCCCCGGCTGGGGAAAAGGGTAGAGCGGCCATCTTGTTTTTCTAATAGTCAACTCTGGAAATCGCGTTTTGACGGTACAAATCGACCAAGTTGAGCATCCTGAACAACTTTCCTGTTTCGAGTCATGCAAAATTCGCAAAACCTTGGGAATTACAACTTTTTGGTGCAAAAGTGACGTCACAATTTGACCAAAAATCGTCTATTACCGCCAAAATATAACAATGGCGGAGTTCAAATTAGCACCGGTACACTCGGGTGGAGTATCCGCAAGAAGTAATCACGCTTATTCGGCTATTTGGGGTGGCTGAAAATTAAAAAGTTTATTCCCCAGGTAGGCAAAAAGGGAGGAGCGGCCATCTTGTTTTTCTAATAGTCAACTCTGGATATCATGTTTTGACGGTACAAATCGACCAAGTTGAGCATCCTGAACAACTTTCCTGTGTGGAGTCATGCAAAATTCGCAAAACCTTGGGAATTACAACTTTTTGGTGCAAAAGTGACGTCATAATTTGACCAAAAATCGTCGATTACCGCCAAAATATAACAATGGCGGAGTTCAAATTAGCACCGGTACACTCGGGTGGGGTATCCGCAAAAAGTAATCACGCTAATTCGGCTTTTCGGGGTGGCTCGAAAATTAAAAAGTTTATTCCCCGGGTAGAGAAAATGGTAGAGCAGCCATTTTGTTTTTCTAATAGTCAACTCTGGAAATCACGTTTTGACGGTACAAATCGACCAAGTTGAGCATCCTGAACAACTTTCCTGTGTCGAGTCATTCAAAATTCACAAAACCTTTGGAATTACAACTTTTTGGTGCAAAAGTGACGTCATAATTTGACCAAAAATTGTCGACTACCGCCAAAATATAACAATGGCGGAGTTCAAATTAGCACCGGTACACTCGGGCGGGGTATCCGCAAGAAGTAATCACGCTAATTCGGCTTTTCGGGGTGGCTCGAAAATTAAAAAGTTTATTCCCCGGGTAGAGAAAAAGGTAGAGCGGCCATTTTGTTTTTCTAATAGTCAACTCTGGAAATCGCGTTTTGACGGTACAAATCGACCAGGTTGAGCATCCTGAACAACTTTCCTGTGAGGAGTCATGCAAAATTCGCAAAACCTTGGGAATTACAACTTTTTGGTGCAAATGTGACGTCACAATTTGACCAAAAATCGTCGATTACCGCCAAAATATAATATTGGCGGAGTTCAAATTAGCACCGGCACACTCGGGTGGGGTATCCGCAAGAAGTAATCACGCTAATTCGGCTTTTCGGGGTGGCTCGAAAATTAAAAAGTTTATTCCCCGGGAAGGGAAAAGGGAAGAGCGGCCATTTTGTTTTTCTAATAGTCAACTCTGGAAATCGCGTTTTGACGGTACAAATCGACCAAGTTGAGCATCCTGAACAACTTTCCTATGTGGAGTCATGCAAAATTCGCGAAACCTTTGGAATTACAACTTTTTGGTGCAAAAGTGACGTCACAATTTGACCAAAAATCGTCGATTACCGCCAAAATATAACAATGGCGGAGTTCAAATTAGCACCGGTACACTCGGGTGGGGTATCCGCAAAAAGTAATCACGCTAATTCGGCTTTTCGGGGTGGCTCGAAAATTAAAAAGTTTATTCCCCGGGTAGAGAAAAAGGTAGAGCGGCCATTTTGTTTTTCTAATAGTCAACTCTGGAAATCGCGTTTTGACGGTACAAATCGACCAGGTTGAGCATCCTGAACAACTTTCCTGTGAGGAGTCATGCAAAATTCGCAAAACCTTGGGAATTACAACTTTTTGGTGCAAAAGTGACGTCACAATTTGACCAAAAATCGTCGATTACCGCCAAAATATAATATTGGCGGAGTTCAAATTAGCACCGGCACACTCGGGTGGGGTATCCGCAAGAAGTAATCACGCTAATTCGGCTTTTCGGGGTGGCTCGAAAATTAAAAAGTTTATTCCCCGGGAAGGGAAAAGGGAAGAGCGGCCATTTTGTTTTTCTAATAGTCAACTCTGGAAATCGCGTTTTGACGGTACAAATCGACCAAGTTGAGCATCCTGAACAACTTTCCTGTGAGGAGTCATGCAAAATTCGCAAAACCTTGGGAATTACAACTTTTTGGTGCAAAAGTGACGTCATAATTTGACCAAAAATCGTCGATTACCGCCAAAATATAACAATGGCGGAGTTCAAATTAGCACCGGTACACTCGGGTGGGGTATCCGCAAGAAGTAATCACGCTAATTCGGCTATTTGGGGTGGCTCGAAAATTAAAAATTTTATTCCCCGGGTAGGCAAAAAGGGAGGAGCGGCCATCTTGTTTTTCTAATAGTCAACTCTGGAAATCGCGTTTTGACGGTACAAATCGACCAAGTTGAGCATCCTGAACAACTTTCCTGTGTCGAGTCATGCAAAATTCGCAAAACCTTGGGAATTACAACTTTTTGGTGCAAAAGTGACGTCACAATTTGACCAAAAATCGTCGATTACCGCCAAAATATAACAATGGCGGAGTTCAAATTAGCACCGGCACACTCGGGTGGGGTATCCGCAAGAAGTAATCACGCTAATTCGGCTTTTCGGGGTGGCTCGAAAACTAAAAAGTTTATTCCCCGGGTAGAGAAAAAGGTAGAGCGGCCATTTTGTTTTTCTAATAGTCAACTCTGGAAATCGCGTTTTGACGGTACAAATCGACCAGGTTGAGCATCCTGAACAACTTTCCTATGTGGAGTCATGCAAAGTTCGCAAAACCTTTGGAATTACAACTTTTTTGTGCAAAAGTGACGTCACAATTTGACCAAAAATCGTCGATTACCGCCAAAATATAACAATGGCGGAGTTCAAATTAGCACCGGTACACTCGGGTGGGGTATCCGCAAAAAGTAATCACGCTAATTCGGCTTTTCGGGGTGGCTCGAAAATTAAAAAGTTTATTCCCCGGGTAGAGAAAAAGGTAGAGCGGCCATTTTGTTTTTCTAATAGTCAACTCTGGAAATCGCGTTTTGACGGTACAAATCGACCAGGTTGAGCATCCTGAACAACTTTCCTGTGAGGAGTCATGCAAAATTCGCAAAACCTTGGGAATTACAACTTTTTGGTGCAAAAGTGACGTCACAATTTGACCAAAAATCGTCGATTACCGCCAAAATATAATATTGGCGGAGTTCAAATTAGCACCGGCACACTCGGGTGGGGTATCCGCAAGAAGTAATCACGCTAATTCGGCTTTTCGGGGTGGCTCGAAAATTAAAAAGTTTATTCCCCGGGAAGGGAAAAGGGAAGAGCGGCCATTTTGTTTTTCTAATAGTCAACTCTGGAAATCGCGTTTTGACGGTACAAATCGACCAAGTTGAGCATCCTGAACAACTTTCCTGTGAGGAGTCATGCAAAATTCGCAAAACCTTGGGAATTACAACTTTTTGGTGCAAAAGTGACGTCATAATTTGACCAAAAATCGTCGATTACCGCCAAAATATAACAATGGCGGAGTTCAAATTAGCACCGGTACACTCGGGTGGGGTATCCGCAAGAAGTAATCACGCTAATTCGGCTATTTGGGGTGGCTCGAAAATTAAAAATTTTATTCCCCGGGTAGGCAAAAAGGGAGGAGCGGCCATCTTGTTTTTCTAATAGTCAACTCTGGAAATCGCGTTTTGACGGTACAAATCGACCAAGTTGAGCATCCTGAACAACTTTCCTGTGTCGAGTCATGCAAAATTCGCAAAACCTTGGGAATTACAACTTTTTGGTGCAAAAGTGACGTCACAATTTGACCAAAAATCGTAGATTACCGCCAAATTATAACAATGGCGGAGTTCAAATTAGCACCGGTACACTCGGGTGGGGTATCCGCAAGAAGTAATCACGCTAATTCGGCTATTTGGGGTGGCTCGAAAATTAAAAATTTTATTTCCCGGGTAGGCAAAAAGGGAGGAGCGGCCATCTTGTTTTTCTAATAGTCAACTCTGGAAATCGCGTTTTGACGGTACAAATCGACCAAGTTGAGCATCCTGAACAACTTTCCTGTGTGGAGTCATGCAAAATTCGCAAAACCTTGGGAATTACAACTTTTTGGTGCAAAAGTGACGTCATAATTTGACCAAAAATCGTCGATTACCGCCAAAATATAACAATGGCGGAGTTCAAATTAGCACCGGTACACTCGGGTGGGGTATCCGCAAAAAGTAATCACGCTAATTCGGCTTTTCGGGGTGGCTCGAAAATTAAAAAGTTTATTCCCCGGGTAGAGAAAATGGTAGAGCAGCCATTTTGTTTTTCTAATAGTCAACTCTGGAAATCACGTTTTGACGGTACAAATCGACCAAGTTGAGCATCCTGAACAACTTTCCTGTGTCGAGTCATTCAAAATTCACAAAACCTTTGGAATTACAACTTTTTGGTGCAAAAGTGACGTCATAATTTGACCAAAAATTGTCGACTACCGCCAAAATATAACAATGGCGGAGTTCAAATTAGCACCGGTACACTCGGGCGGGGTATCCGCAAGAAGTAATCACGCTAATTCGGCTTTTCGGGGTGGCTCGAAAATTAAAAAGTTTATTCCCCGGGTAGAGAAAAAGGTAGAGCGGCCATTTTGTTTTTCTAATAGTCAACTCTGGAAATCGCGTTTTGACGGTACAAATCGACCAGGTTGAGCATCCTGAACAACTTTCCTGTGAGGAGTCATGCAAAATTCGCAAAACCTTGGGAATTACAACTTTTTGGTGCAAATGTGACGTCACAATTTGACCAAAAATCGTCGATTACCGCCAAAATATAATATTGGCGGAGTTCAAATTAGCACCGGCACACTCGGGTGGGGTATCCGCAAGAAGTAATCACGCTAATTCGGCTTTTCGGGGTGGCTCGAAAATTAAAAAGTTTATTCCCCGGGAAGGGAAAAGGGAAGAGCGGCCATTTTGTTTTTCTAATAGTCAACTCTGGAAATCGCGTTTTGACGGTACAAATCGACCAAGTTGAGCATCCTGAACAACTTTCCTATGTGGAGTCATGCAAAATTCGCAAAACCTTTGGAATTACAACTTTTTGGTGCAAAAGTGACGTCACAATTTGACCAAAAATCGTCGATTACCGCCAAAATATAACAATGGCGGAGTTCAAATTAGCACCGGCACACTCGGGTGGGGTATCCGCAAGAAGTAATCACGCTAATTCGGCTTTTCGGGGTGGCTCGAAAACTAAAAAGTTTATTCCCCGGGTAGAGAAAAAGGTAGAGCGGCCATTTTGTTTTTCTAATAGTCAACTCTGGAAATCGCGTTTTGACGGTACAAATCGACCAGGTTGAGCATCCTGAACAACTTTCCTATGTGGAGTCATGCAAAGTTCGCAAAACCTTTGGAATTACAACTTTTTTGTGCAAAAGTGACGTCACAATTTGACCAAAAATCGTCGATTACCGCCAAAATATAACAATGGCGGAGTTCAAATTAGCACCGGTACACTCGGGTGGGGTATCCGCAAAAAGTAATCACGCTAATTCGGCTTTTCGGGGTGGCTCGAAAATTAAAAAGTTTATTCCCCGGGTAGAGAAAAAGGTAGAGCGGCCATTTTGTTTTTCTAATAGTCAACTCTGGAAATCGCGTTTTGACGGTACAAATCGACCAGGTTGAGCATCCTGAACAACTTTCCTGTGAGGAGTCATGCAAAATTCGCAAAACCTTGGGAATTACAACTTTTTGGTGCAAAAGTGACGTCACAATTTGACCAAAAATCGTCGATTACCGCCAAAATATAATATTGGCGGAGTTCAAATTAGCACCGGCACACTCGGGTGGGGTATCCGCAAGAAGTAATCACGCTAATTCGGCTTTTCGGGGTGGCTCGAAAATTAAAAAGTTTATTCCCCGGGAAGGGAAAAGGGAAGAGCGGCCATTTTGTTTTTCTAATAGTCAACTCTGGAAATCGCGTTTTGACGGTACAAATCGACCAAGTTGAGCATCCTGAACAACTTTCCTGTGAGGAGTCATGCAAAATTCGCAAAACCTTGGGAATTACAACTTTTTGGTGCAAAAGTGACGTCATAATTTGACCAAAAATCGTCGATTACCGCCAAAATATAACAATGGCGGAGTTCAAATTAGCACCGGTACACTCGGGTGGGGTATCCGCAAGAAGTAATCACGCTAATTCGGCTATTTGGGGTGGCTCGAAAATTAAAAATTTTATTCCCCGGGTAGGCAAAAAGGGAGGAGCGGCCATCTTGTTTTTCTAATAGTCAACTCTGGAAATCGCGTTTTGACGGTACAAATCGACCAAGTTGAGCATCCTGAACAACTTTCCTGTGTCGAGTCATGCAAAATTCGCAAAACCTTGGGAATTACAACTTTTTGGTGCAAAAGTGACGTCACAATTTGACCAAAAATCGTAGATTACCGCCAAATTATAACAATGGCGGAGTTCAAATTAGCACCGGTACACTCGGGTGGGGTATCCGCAAGAAGTAATCACGCTAATTCGGCTATTTGGGGTGGCTCGAAAATTAAAAATTTTATTTCCCGGGTAGGCAAAAAGGGAGGAGCGGCCATCTTGTTTTTCTAATAGTCAACTCTGGAAATCGCGTTTTGACGGTACAAATCGACCAAGTTGAGCATCCTGAACAACTTTCCTGTGTGGAGTCATGCAAAATTCGCAAAACCTTGGGAATTACAACTTTTTGGTGCAAAAGTGACGTCACAATTTGACCAAAAATCGTAGATTACAGCCAAATTATAACAATGGCGGAGTTCAAATTAGCACCGGTACACTCGGGTGGGGTATCCGCAAGAAGTAATCATGCTAATTCGGCTTTTCGGGGTGGCTCGAAAATTAAAAACTTTATTCCCCGGGAAGGGAAAAGGGAAGAGCGGCCATTTTGTTTTTCTAATAGTCAACTCTGGAAATCGCGTTTTGACGGTACAAATCGACCAGGTTGAGCATCCTGAACAACTTTCCTGTGAGGAGTCATGCAAAATTCGCAAAACCTTGGGAATTACAACTTTTTGGTGCAAAAGTGACGTCATAATTTGACCAAAAGTCGTCGATTACCGCCAAAATATAACAATGACGGAGTTCAAATTAGCACCGGTACACTCGGGTGGGGTATCCGCAAGAAGTAATCAAGCTAATTCGGCTATTTGGGGTGGCTCGAAAATTAAAAAGTTTATTCCCAGGGTAGGCAAAAAGGGAGGAGCGGCCATCTTGTTTTTCTAATAGTCAACTCTGGAAATCGCGTTTTGACGGTACAAATCGACCAAGTTGAGCATCCTGAACAACTTTCCTGTGTCGAGTCATGCAAAAATTCGCAAAACCTTGGGAATTACAACTTTTTGGTGCAAAAGTGACGTCACAATTTGACCAAAAATCTTAGATTACCGCCAAAATATAACAATGGCGGAGTTCAAATTAGCACCGGTACACTCGGGTGGGGTATCCGCAAGAAGTAATCACGCTAGTTCAGCTTTTCGGGGTGGCTCGAAAATTAAAAACTTTATTCCCCGGGAATTGAAAAGGGAAGAGCGGCCATTTTGTTTTTCTAATAGTCAACTCTGGAAATCGCGTTTTGACGGTACAAATCGACCAGGTTGAGCATTCTGAACAACTTTCCTGTGAGGAGTCATGCAAAATTCGCAAAACCTTGGGAATTACAACTTTTTGGTGCAAAAGTGACGTCATAATTTGACCAAAAATCGTCGATTACCGCCAAAATATAACAATGACGGAGTTCAAATTAGCACCGGTACACTCGGGTGGGGTATCCGCAAGAAGTAATCAAGCTAATTCGGCTATTTGGGGTGGCTCGAAAATTAAAAAGTTTATTCCCCGGGTAGGCAAAAAGGGAGGAGCGGCCATCTTGTTATTCTAATAGTCAACTCTGGAAATCGCGTTTTGACGGTACAAATCGACCAAATTGAGCATCCTGAACAACTTTCCTGTGTCGAGTCATGCAAAATTCGCAAAACCTTGGGAACTACAACTTTTTGGTGCAAAAGTGACGTCACAATTTGACCAAAAATCGTCGATTACCGCCAAATTATAACAATGGCGGAGTTCACATTAGCACCGGTACACTCGGGTGGGGTATCCGCAAGAAGTAATCACGCTAGTTCGGCTATTCGGGGTGGCTCGAAAATTAAAAACTTTATTCCCCGGGAAGGGAAAAGGGAAGAGCGGCCATTTTGTTTTTCTAATAGTCAACTCTGGAAATCGCGTTTTGACGGTACAAATCGACCAGGTTGAGCATCCTGAACAACTTTCCTGTGAGGAGTCATGCAAAATTCGCAAAACCTTGGGAATTACAACTTTTTGGTGCAAAAGTGACGTCATAATTTGACCAAAAATCGTCGATTACCGCCAAAATATAACAATGACGGAGTTCAAATTAGCACCGGTACACTCGGGTGGGGTATCCGCAAGAAGTAATCAAGCTAATTCGGCTATTTGGGGTGGCTCGAAAATTAAAAAGTTTATTCCCCGGGTAGGCAAAAAGGGAGGAGCGGCCATCTTGTTTTTCTAATAGTCAACTCTGGAAATCGCGTTTTGACGGTACAAATCGACCAAGTTGAGCATCCTGAACAACTTTCCTGTGTCGAGTCATGCAAAATTCGCAAAACCTTGGGAGTTACAACTTTTTGGTGCAAAAGTGACGTCACAATTTGACCAAAAATCGTCGATTACCGCCAAATTATAACAATGGCGGAGTTCAAATTAGCACCGGTACACTCGGGTGGGGTATCCGCAAGAAGTAATCAAGCTAATTCGGCTATTTGGGGTGGCTCGAAAATTAAAAAGTTTATTCCCCGGGTAGGCAAAAAGGGACGAGCGGCCATCTTGTTTTTCTAATAGTCAACTCTGGAAATCGCGTTTTGACGGTACAAATCGACCAAGTTGAGCATCCTGAACAACTTTCCTGTGTCGAGTCGTGCAAAATTCGCAAAACCTTGGGAATTACAACTTTTTGGTGCAAAAGTGACGTCACAATTTGACCAAAAATCGTCGTTTACCGCCAAATTATAACAATGGCGGAGTTCAAATTAGCACCGGTACACTCGGGTGGGGTATCCGCAAGAAGTAATCACGCTAATTCGGCTATTTGGGGTGGCTCGAAAATTAAAAATTTTATTCCCCGGGTAGGCAAAAAGGGAGGAGCGGCCATCTTGTTATTCTAATAGTCAACTCTGGAAATCGCGTTTTGACGGTACAAATCGACCAAATTGAGCATCCTGAACAACTTTCCTGTGTCGAGTCATGCAAAATTCGCAAAACCTTGGGAACTACAACTTTTTGGTGCAAAAGTGACGTCACAATTTGACCAAAAATCGTCGATTACCGCCAAATTATAACAATGGCGGAGTTCACATTAGCACCGGTACACTCGGGTGGGGTATCCGCAAGAAGTAATCACGCTAGTTCGGCTATTCGGGGTGGCTCGAAAATTAAAAACTTTATTCCCCGGGAAGGGAAAAGGGAAGAGCGGCCATTTTGTTTTTCTAATAGTCAACTCTGGAAATCGCGTTTTGACGGTACAAATCGACCAGGTTGAGCATCCTGAACAACTTTCCTGTGAGGAGTCATGCAAAATTCGCAAAACCTTGGGAATTACAACTTTTTGGTGCAAAAGTGACGTCATAATTTGACCAAAAATCGTCGATTACCGCCAAAATATAACAATGGCGGAGTTCAAATTAGCACCGGTACACTCGGGTGGGGTATCCGCAAGAAGTAATCACGCTAATTCGGCTATTTGGGGTGGCTCGAAAATTAAAAATTTTATTCCCCGGGTAGGCAAAAAGGGAGGAGCGGCCATCTTGTTTTTCTAATAGTCAACTCTGGAAATCGCGTTTTGACGGTACAAATCGACCAAGTTGAGCATCCTGAACAACTTTCCTGTGTCGAGTCATGCAAAATTCGCAAAACCTTGGGAATTACAACTTTTTGGTGCAAAAGTGACGTCACAATTTGACCAAAAATCGTAGATTACCGCCAAATTATAACAATGGCGGAGTTCAAATTAGCACCGGTACACTCGGGTGGGGTATCCGCAAGAAGTAATCACGCTAATTCGGCTATTTGGGGTGGCTCGAAAATTAAAAATTTTATTTCCCGGGTAGGCAAAAAGGGAGGAGCGGCCATCTTGTTTTTCTAATAGTCAACTCTGGAAATCGCGTTTTGACGGTACAAATCGACCAAGTTGAGCATCCTGAACAACTTTCCTGTGTGGAGTCATGCAAAATTCGCAAAACCTTGGGAATTACAACTTTTTGGTGCAAAAGTGACGTCATAATTTGACCAAAAATCGTCGATTACCGCCAAAATATAACAATGGCGGAGTTCAAATTAGCACCGGTACACTCGGGTGGGGTATCCGCAAAAAGTAATCACGCTAATTCGGCTTTTCGGGGTGGCTCGAAAATTAAAAAGTTTATTCCCCGGGTAGAGAAAATGGTAGAGCAGCCATTTTGTTTTTCTAATAGTCAACTCTGGAAATCACGTTTTGACGGTACAAATCGACCAAGTTGAGCATCCTGAACAACTTTCCTGTGTCGAGTCATTCAAAATTCACAAAACCTTTGGAATTACAACTTTTTGGTGCAAAAGTGACGTCATAATTTGACCAAAAATTGTCGACTACCGCCAAAATATAACAATGGCGGAGTTCAAATTAGCACCGGTACACTCGGGCGGGGTATCCGCAAGAAGTAATCACGCTAATTCGGCTTTTCGGGGTGGCTCGAAAATTAAAAAGTTTATTCCCCGGGTAGAGAAAAAGGTAGAGCGGCCATTTTGTTTTTCTAATAGTCAACTCTGGAAATCGCGTTTTGACGGTACAAATCGACCAGGTTGAGCATCCTGAACAACTTTCCTGTGAGGAGTCATGCAAAATTCGCAAAACCTTGGGAATTACAACTTTTTGGTGCAAATGTGACGTCACAATTTGACCAAAAATCGTCGATTACCGCCAAAATATAATATTGGCGGAGTTCAAATTAGCACCGGCACACTCGGGTGGGGTATCCGCAAGAAGTAATCACGCTAATTCGGCTTTTCGGGGTGGCTCGAAAATTAAAAAGTTTATTCCCCGGGAAGGGAAAAGGGAAGAGCGGCCATTTTGTTTTTCTAATAGTCAACTCTGGAAATCGCGTTTTGACGGTACAAATCGACCAAGTTGAGCATCCTGAACAACTTTCCTATGTGGAGTCATGCAAAATTCGCAAAACCTTTGGAATTACAACTTTTTGGTGCAAAAGTGACGTCACAATTTGACCAAAAATCGTCGATTACCGCCAAAATATAACAATGGCGGAGTTCAAATTAGCACCGGCACACTCGGGTGGGGTATCCGCAAGAAGTAATCACGCTAATTCGGCTTTTCGGGGTGGCTCGAAAACTAAAAAGTTTATTCCCCGGGTAGAGAAAAAGGTAGAGCGGCCATTTTGTTTTTCTAATAGTCAACTCTGGAAATCGCGTTTTGACGGTACAAATCGACCAGGTTGAGCATCCTGAACAACTTTCCTATGTGGAGTCATGCAAAGTTCGCAAAACCTTTGGAATTACAACTTTTTTGTGCAAAAGTGACGTCACAATTTGACCAAAAATCGTCGATTACCGCCAAAATATAACAATGGCGGAGTTCAAATTAGCACCGGTACACTCGGGTGGGGTATCCGCAAAAAGTAATCACGCTAATTCGGCTTTTCGGGGTGGCTCGAAAATTAAAAAGTTTATTCCCCGGGTAGAGAAAAAGGTAGAGCGGCCATTTTGTTTTTCTAATAGTCAACTCTGGAAATCGCGTTTTGACGGTACAAATCGACCAGGTTGAGCATCCTGAACAACTTTCCTGTGAGGAGTCATGCAAAATTCGCAAAACCTTGGGAATTACAACTTTTTGGTGCAAAAGTGACGTCACAATTTGACCAAAAATCGTCGATTACCGCCAAAATATAATATTGGCGGAGTTCAAATTAGCACCGGCACACTCGGGTGGGGTATCCGCAAGAAGTAATCACGCTAATTCGGCTTTTCGGGGTGGCTCGAAAATTAAAAAGTTTATTCCCCGGGAAGGGAAAAGGGAAGAGCGGCCATTTTGTTTTTCTAATAGTCAACTCTGGAAATCGCGTTTTGACGGTACAAATCGACCAAGTTGAGCATCCTGAACAACTTTCCTGTGAGGAGTCATGCAAAATTCGCAAAACCTTGGGAATTACAACTTTTTGGTGCAAAAGTGACGTCATAATTTGACCAAAAATCGTCGATTACCGCCAAAATATAACAATGGCGGAGTTCAAATTAGCACCGGTACACTCGGGTGGGGTATCCGCAAGAAGTAATCACGCTAATTCGGCTATTTGGGGTGGCTCGAAAATTAAAAATTTTATTCCCCGGGTAGGCAAAAAGGGAGGAGCGGCCATCTTGTTTTTCTAATAGTCAACTCTGGAAATCGCGTTTTGACGGTACAAATCGACCAAGTTGAGCATCCTGAACAACTTTCCTGTGTCGAGTCATGCAAAATTCGCAAAACCTTGGGAATTACAACTTTTTGGTGCAAAAGTGACGTCACAATTTGACCAAAAATCGTAGATTACCGCCAAATTATAACAATGGCGGAGTTCAAATTAGCACCGGTACACTCGGGTGGGGTATCCGCAAGAAGTAATCACGCTAATTCGGCTATTTGGGGTGGCTCGAAAATTAAAAATTTTATTTCCCGGGTAGGCAAAAAGGGAGGAGCGGCCATCTTGTTTTTCTAATAGTCAACTCTGGAAATCGCGTTTTGACGGTACAAATCGACCAAGTTGAGCATCCTGAACAACTTTCCTGTGTGGAGTCATGCAAAATTCGCAAAACCTTGGGAATTACAACTTTTTGGTGCAAAAGTGACGTCACAATTTGACCAAAAATCGTAGATTACAGCCAAATTATAACAATGGCGGAGTTCAAATTAGCACCGGTACACTCGGGTGGGGTATCCGCAAGAAGTAATCATGCTAATTCGGCTTTTCGGGGTGGCTCGAAAATTAAAAACTTTATTCCCCGGGAAGGGAAAAGGGAAGAGCGGCCATTTTGTTTTTCTAATAGTCAACTCTGGAAATCGCGTTTTGACGGTACAAATCGACCAGGTTGAGCATCCTGAACAACTTTCCTGTGAGGAGTCATGCAAAATTCGCAAAACCTTGGGAATTACAACTTTTTGGTGCAAAAGTGACGTCATAATTTGACCAAAAGTCGTCGATTACCGCCAAAATATAACAATGACGGAGTTCAAATTAGCACCGGTACACTCGGGTGGGGTATCCGCAAGAAGTAATCAAGCTAATTCGGCTATTTGGGGTGGCTCGAAAATTAAAAAGTTTATTCCCAGGGTAGGCAAAAAGGGAGGAGCGGCCATCTTGTTTTTCTAATAGTCAACTCTGGAAATCGCGTTTTGACGGTACAAATCGACCAAGTTGAGCATCCTGAACAACTTTCCTGTGTCGAGTCATGCAAAAATTCGCAAAACCTTGGGAATTACAACTTTTTGGTGCAAAAGTGACGTCACAATTTGACCAAAAATCTTAGATTACCGCCAAAATATAACAATGGCGGAGTTCAAATTAGCACCGGTACACTCGGGTGGGGTATCCGCAAGAAGTAATCACGCTAGTTCAGCTTTTCGGGGTGGCTCGAAAATTAAAAACTTTATTCCCCGGGAATTGAAAAGGGAAGAGCGGCCATTTTGTTTTTCTAATAGTCAACTCTGGAAATCGCGTTTTGACGGTACAAATCGACCAGGTTGAGCATTCTGAACAACTTTCCTGTGAGGAGTCATGCAAAATTCGCAAAACCTTGGGAATTACAACTTTTTGGTGCAAAAGTGACGTCATAATTTGACCAAAAATCGTCGATTACCGCCAAAATATAACAATGACGGAGTTCAAATTAGCACCGGTACACTCGGGTGGGGTATCCGCAAGAAGTAATCAAGCTAATTCGGCTATTTGGGGTGGCTCGAAAATTAAAAAGTTTATTCCCCGGGTAGGCAAAAAGGGAGGAGCGGCCATCTTGTTATTCTAATAGTCAACTCTGGAAATCGCGTTTTGACGGTACAAATCGACCAAATTGAGCATCCTGAACAACTTTCCTGTGTCGAGTCATGCAAAATTCGCAAAACCTTGGGAACTACAACTTTTTGGTGCAAAAGTGACGTCACAATTTGACCAAAAATCGTCGATTACCGCCAAATTATAACAATGGCGGAGTTCACATTAGCACCGGTACACTCGGGTGGGGTATCCGCAAGAAGTAATCACGCTAGTTCGGCTATTCGGGGTGGCTCGAAAATTAAAAACTTTATTCCCCGGGAAGGGAAAAGGGAAGAGCGGCCATTTTGTTTTTCTAATAGTCAACTCTGGAAATCGCGTTTTGACGGTACAAATCGACCAGGTTGAGCATCCTGAACAACTTTCCTGTGAGGAGTCATGCAAAATTCGCAAAACCTTGGGAATTACAACTTTTTGGTGCAAAAGTGACGTCATAATTTGACCAAAAATCGTCGATTACCGCCAAAATATAACAATGACGGAGTTCAAATTAGCACCGGTACACTCGGGTGGGGTATCCGCAAGAAGTAATCAAGCTAATTCGGCTATTTGGGGTGGCTCGAAAATTAAAAAGTTTATTCCCCGGGTAGGCAAAAAGGGAGGAGCGGCCATCTTGTTTTTCTAATAGTCAACTCTGGAAATCGCGTTTTGACGGTACAAATCGACCAAGTTGAGCATCCTGAACAACTTTCCTGTGTCGAGTCATGCAAAATTCGCAAAACCTTGGGAGTTACAACTTTTTGGTGCAAAAGTGACGTCACAATTTGACCAAAAATTGTCGATTACCGCCAAATTATAACAATGGCGGAGTTCAAATTAGCACCGGTACACTCGGGTGGGGTATCCGCAAGAAGTAATCAAGCTAATTCGGCTATTTGGGGTGGCTCGAAAATTAAAAAGTTTATTCCCCGGGTAGGCAAAAAGGGACGAGCGGCCATCTTGTTTTTCTAATAGTCAACTCTGGAAATCGCGTTTTGACGGTACAAATCGACCAAGTTGAGCATCCTGAACAACTTTCCTGTGTCGAGTCGTGCAAAATTCGCAAAACCTTGGGAATTACAACTTTTTGGTGCAAAAGTGACGTCACAATTTGACCAAAAATCGTCGTTTACCGCCAAATTATAACAATGGCGGAGTTCAAATTAGCACCGGTACACTCGGGTGGGGTATCCGCAAGAAGTAATCACGCTAATTCGGCTATTTGGGGTGGCTCGAAAATTAAAAATTTTATTCCCCGGGTAGGCAAAAAGGGAGGAGCGGCCATCTTGTTATTCTAATAGTCAACTCTGGAAATCGCGTTTTGACGGTACAAATCGACCAAATTGAGCATCCTGAACAACTTTCCTGTGTCGAGTCATGCAAAATTCGCAAAACCTTGGGAACTACAACTTTTTGGTGCAAAAGTGACGTCACAATTTGACCAAAAATCGTCGATTACCGCCAAATTATAACAATGGCGGAGTTCACATTAGCACCGGTACACTCGGGTGGGGTATCCGCAAGAAGTAATCACGCTAGTTCGGCTATTCGGGGTGGCTCGAAAATTAAAAACTTTATTCCCCGGGAAGGGAAAAGGGAAGAGCGGCCATTTTGTTTTTCTAATAGTCAACTCTGGAAATCGCGTTTTGACGGTACAAATCGACCAGGTTGAGCATCCTGAACAACTTTCCTGTGAGGAGTCATGCAAAATTCGCAAAACCTTGGGAATTACAACTTTTTGGTGCAAAAGTGACGTCATAATTTGACCAAAAATCGTCGATTACCGCCAAAATATAACAATGACGGAGTTCAAATTAGCACCGGTACACTCGGGTGGGGTATCCGCAAGAAGTAATCAAGCTAATTCGGCTATTTGGGGTGGCTCGAAAATTAAAAAGTTTATTCCCCGGGTAGGCAAAAAGGGAGGAGCGGCCATCTTGTTTTTCTAATAGTCAACTCTGGAAATCGCGTTTTGACGGTACAAATCGACCAAGTTGAGCATCCTGAACAACTTTCCTGTGTCGAGTCATGCAAAATTCGCAAAACCTTGGGAGTTACAACTTTTTGGTGCAAAAGTGACGTCACAATTTGACCAAAAATCGTCGATTACCGCCAAATTATAACAATGGCGGAGTTCAAATTAGCACCGGTACACTCGGGTGGGGTATCCGCAAGAAGTAATCAAGCTAATTCGGCTATTTGGGGTGGCTCGAAAATTAAAAAGTTTATTCCCCGGGTAGGCAAAAAGGGACGAGCGGCCATCTTGTTTTTCTAATAGTCAACTCTGGAAATCGCGTTTTGACGGTACAAATCGACCAAGTTGAGCATCCTGAACAACTTTCCTGTGTCGAGTCGTGCAAAATTCGCAAAACCTTGGGAATTACAACTTTTTGGTGCAAAAGTGACGTCACAATTTGACCAAAAATCGTCGTTTACCGCCAAATTATAACAATGGCGGAGTTCAAATTAGCACCGGTACACTCGGGTGGGGTATGGGACGAATTCAAAATTAAACAAGCGGTAACTCGGGGGCTTTTTCAGAATCCCCCGAGGTAATACAGGGTATTTACAGTCTTGCATACGAACAATAGAGTCATGAATATCCGTCTGCACATGCTGGGTCAACTTGGTCGTGGTTGGGTGACCACGGATACAAAGAGCAATTTAACAAAAGGCAAGATTTGCGCTTGGGATTACGTCAGCAAGGGATTATCGAATTAGTGACAGATGCCTGGCTGCTCCAAAAAATGTTCTTCTGATCCATTCAGGTACTCAATGGTTCTAAAGAAACCAATGGACCGCAAACTCCACTGGTCTATTGTTGAACAGTATCAATTACAGATTAACCGAGCCTCTGCCAAACCGCGGGGCGGCCGGCGGCGATATCAATGAAGTAAACTTGGCTCTCTGTGGCCCCAAGAGCAATGTTCATTGACCTGTAGATAATGAGCTCGTTATGGTCCGACTTCCTTTTGCCTTGTAAAACCCCGGGGGGAAATGAAGATTTACCCCGAGTTACCGATTGTTTAATTTTGAATTCGCCCCTATCCGCAAGAAGTAATCACGCTAATTCGGCTATTTGGGGTGGCTCGAAAATTAAAAATTTTATTCCCCGGGTAGGCAAAAAGGGAGGAGCGGCCATCTTGTTTTTCTAATAGTCAACTCTGGAAATCGCGTTTTGACGGTACAAATCGACCAAGTTGAGCATCCTGAACAACTTTCCTGTGTCGAGTCATGCAAAATTCGCAAAACCTTGGGAATTACAACTTTTTGGTGCAAAAGTGACGTCACAATTTGACCAAAAATCTTCGATTACCGCCAAATTATAACGCTAATTCGGCTTTTCGGGGTGGCTCGAAAATTAAAAAGTTTATTCCCCGGGTAGGGAAAAGGGAAGAGCGGCCATTTTGTTTTTCTAATAGTCAACTCTGGAAATCGCGTTTTGACGGTACAAATCGACCAAGTTGAGCATCCTGAACAACTTTCCTATGTGGAGTCATGCAAAATTCGCAAAACCTTTGGAATTACAACTTTTTGGTGCAAAAGTGACGACACAATTTGACCAAAAATCGTCGATTACCGGCAAAATATAACAATGGCGGAGTTCAAATTAGCACCGGCGCACTCGGGTGGGGTATCTGCAAGAAGTAATCACGCTAATTCGGCTTTTCGGGGTGTCTCGAAAATACAAAGTTTATTCCCCGGGAAGGGAAAAGGGAAGAGCGGCCATTTTGTTTTTCTAATAGTCAACTCTGGAAATCGCGTTTTGACGGTACAAACCGACCAGGTTGAGCATCCTGAACAACTTTCCTGTGAGGAGTCATGCAAAGTTCGCAAAACCTTGGGAATTACAACTTTTTTGTGCAAAAGTGACGTCACAATTTGACCAAAAATCGTCGATTACCGCCAAAATATAATATTGGCGGAGTTCAAATTAGCACCGGCACACTCGGGTGGGGTATCCGCAATAAGTAATCACGCTTATTCGGCTTTTCGGGGTGGCTCGAAAATTAAAAAGTTTATTCCCCGGGAAGGGAAAAGGGAAGAGCGGCCATTTTGTTTTTCTAATAGTCAACTCTGGAAATCGCGTTTTGACGGTACAAATCGACCAAGTTGAGCATCCTGAACAACTTTCCTATGTGGAGTCATGCAAAATTCGCAAAACCTTTGGAATTACAACTTTTTGGTGCAAAAGTGACGTCACAATTTGACCAAAAATCGTCGATTACCGCCAAAATATAACAATGGCGGAGTTCAAATTAGCACCGGCACACTCGGGTTGGGTATCCGCAAGAAGTAATCACGCTAATTCGGCTTTTCGGGGTGTCTCGAAAATACAAAGTTTATTCCCCGGGAAGGGAAAAGGGAAGAGCGGCCATTTTGTTTTTCTAATAGTCAACTCTGGAAATCGCGTTTTGACGGTACAAACCGACCAAGTTGAGCATCCTGAACAACTTTCCTGTGTGGAGTCATGCAAAATTCGCAAAACCTTGGGAATTACAACTTTTTGGTGCAAAAGTGACGTCACAATTTGACCAAAAATCGTCGATTACCGCCAAAATATAACAATGGCGGAGTTCAAATTAGCACCGGTACACTCGGGTGGGGTATCCGCAAGAAGTAATCACGCTAATTCAGCTTTTCGGGGTGGCTCGAAAACTAAAAAGTTTATTCCCCGGGTAGAGAAAAAGGTAGAGCGGCCATTTTGTTTTTCTAATAGTCAACTCTGCAAATCGCGTTTTGACGGTACAAATCGACCAGGTTGAGCATCCTGAACAACTTTCCTATGTGGAGTCATGCAAAGTTCGCAAAACCTTTGGAATTACAACTTTTTTGTGCAAAAGTGACGTCACAATTTGACCAAAAATCGTCGATTACCGCGAAAATATAACAATGGCGGAGTTCAAATTAGCACCGGCACACTCGGGTGGGGTATCCGCAAGAAGTAATCACGCTAATTCGGCTTTTCGGGGTGTCTCGAAAATACAAAGTTTATTCCCCGGGAAGGGAAAAGGGAAGAGCGGCCATTTTGTTTTTCTAATAGTCAACTCAGGAAATCGCGTTTTGACGGTACAAACCGACCAGGTTGAGCATCCTGAACAACTTTCCTGTGAGGAGTCATGCAAAATTCGCAAAACCTTGGGAATTACAACTTTTTGGTGCAAAAGTGACGTCACAATTTGACCAAAAATCGTCGATTACCGCCAAAATATAATATTGGCGGAGTTCAAATTAGCACCGGCACACTCGGGTGGGGTATCCGCAAGAAGTAATCACGCTAATTCGGCTTTTCGGGGTGGCTCGAAAATTAAAAAGTTTATTCCCCGGGAAGGGAAAAGGGAAGAGCGGCCATTTTGTTTTTCTAATAGTCAACTCTGGAAATCGCGTTTTGACGGTACAAATCGACCAAGTTGAGCATCCTGAACAACTTTCCTGTGTGGAGTCATGCAAAATTCGCAAAACCTTGGGAATTTCAACTTTTTGGTGCAAAAGTAACGTCATAATTTGACCAAAAATCGTCGATTACCGCCAAAATATAATATTGGCGGAGTTCAAATTAGCACCGGCACACTCGGGTGGGGTATCCGCAAGAAGTAATCACGCTAATTCGGCTTTTCGGGGTGGCTCGAAAATTAAAAAGTTTATTCCCCGGCTGGGGAAAAGGGTAGAGCGGCCATCTTGTTTTTCTAATAGTCAACTCTGGAAATCGCGTTTTGACGGTACAAATCGACCAAGTTGAGCATCCTGAACAACTTTCCTGTGTGGAGTCATGCAAAATTCGCAAAACCTTGGGAATTACAACTTTTTTGTGCAAAAGTGACGTCACAATTTGACCAAAAATCGTCGATTACCGCCAAAATATAACAATGGCGGAGTTCAAATTAGCACCGGTACACTCGGGTGGAGTATCCGCAAGAAGTAATCACGCTTATTCGGCTATTTGGGGTGGCTCGAAAATTAAAAAGTTTATTCCCCAGGTAGGCAAAAAGGGAGGAGCGGCCATCTTGTTTTTCTAATAGTCAACTCTGGATATCTTGTTTTGACGGTACAAATCGACCAAGTTGAGCATCCTGAACAACTTTCCTGTGTGGAGTCATGCAAAATTCGCAAAACCTTGGGAATTACAACTTTTTGGTGCAAAAGTGACGTCATAATTTGACCAAAAATCGTCGATTACCGCCAAAATATAACAATGGCGGAGTTCAAATTAGCACCGGTACACTCGGGTGGGGTATCCGCAAGAAGTAATCACGCTAATTCGGCTTTTCGGGGTGGCTCGAAAATTAAAAAGTTTATTCCCCGGGTAGAGAAAATGGTAGAGCAGCCATTTTGTTTTTCTAATAGTCAACTCTGGAAATCGCGTTTTGACGGTACAAATCGACCAAGTTGAGCATCCTGAACAACTTTCCTGTGTCGAGTCATTCAAAATTCACAAAACCTTGGGAATTACAACTTTTTGGTGCAAAAGTGACGTCATAATTTGACCAAAAATTGTCGACTACCGCCAAAATATAACAATGGCGGAGTTCAAATTAGCACCGGTACACTCGGGCGGGGTATCCGCAAGAAGTAATCACGCTAATTCGGCTTTTCGGGGTGGCTCGAAAATTAAAAAGTTTATTCCCCGGGTAGAGAAAAAGGTAGAGCGGCCATTTTGTTTTTCTAATAGTCAACTCTGGAAATCGCGTTTTGACGGTACAAATCGACCAAGTTGAGCATCCTGAACAACTTTCCTATGTGGAGTCATGCAAAATTCGCAAAACCTTTGGAATTACAACTTTTTGGTGCAAAAGTGACGTCACAATTTGACCAAAAATCGTCGATTACCGCCAAAATATAACAATGGCGGAGTTCAAATTAGCACCGGCACACTCGGGTTGGGTATCCGCAAGAAGTAATCACGCTAATTCGGCTTTTCGGGGTGTCTCGAAAATACAAAGTTTATTCCCCGGGAAGGGAAAAGGGAAGAGCGGCCATTTTGTTTTTCTAATAGTCAACTCTGGAAATCGCGTTTTGACGGTACAAACCGACCAAGTTGAGCATCCTGAACAACTTTCCTGTGTGGAGTCATGCAAAATTCGCAAAACCTTGGGAATTACAACTTTTTGGTGCAAAAGTGACGTCACAATTTGACCAAAAATCGTCGATTACCGCCAAAATATAACAATGGCGGAGTTCAAATTAGCACCGGTACACTCGGGTGGGGTATCCGCAAGAAGTAATCACGCTAATTCAGCTTTTCGGGGTGGCTCGAAAACTAAAAAGTTTATTCCCCGGGTAGAGAAAAAGGTAGAGCGGCCATTTTGTTTTTCTAATAGTCAACTCTGGAAATCGCGTTTTGACGGTACAAATCGACCAGGTTGAGCATCCTGAACAACTTTCCTATGTGGAGTCATGCAAAGTTCGCAAAACCTTTGGAATTACAACATTTTTGTGCAAAAGTGACGTCACAATTTGACCAAAAATCGTCGATTACCGCGAAAATATAACAATGGCGGAGTTCAAATTAGCACCGGCACACTCGGGTGGGGTATCCGCAAGAAGTAATCACGCTAATTCGGCTTTTCGGGGTGTCTCGAAAATACAAAGTTTATTCCCCGGGAAGGGAAAAGGGAAGAGCGGCCATTTTGTTTTTCTAATAGTCAACTCTGGAAATCGCGTTTTGACGGTACAAACCGACCAGGTTGAGCATCATGAACAACTTTCCTGTGAGGAGTCATGCAAAATTCGCAAAACCTTGGGAATTACAACTTTTTGGTGCAAAAGTGACGTCACAATTTGACCAAAAATCGTCGATTACCGCCAAAATATAATATTGGCGGAGTTCAAATTAGCACCGGCACACTCGGGTGGGGTATCCGCAAGAAGTAATCACGCTAATTCGGCTTTTCGGGGTGGCTCGAAAATTAAAAAGTTTATTCCCCGGGAAGGGAAAAGGGAAGAGCGGCCATTTTGTTTTTCTAATAGTCAACTCTGGAAATCGCGTTTTGACGGTACAAATCGACCAAGTTGAGCATCCTGAACAACTTTCCTGTGTGGAGTCATGCAAAATTCGCAAAACCTTGGGAATTTCAACTTTTTGGTGCAAAAGTAACGTCATAATTTGACCAAAAATCGTCGATTACCGCCAAAATATAATATTGGCGGAGTTCAAATTAGCACCGGCACACTCGGGTGGGGTATCCGCAAGAAGTAATCACGCTAATTCGGCTTTTCGGGGTGGCTCGAAAATTAAAAAGTTTATTCCCCGGGAAGGGAAAAGGGAAGAGCGGCCATTTTGTTTTTCTAATAGTCAACTCTGGAAATCGCGTTTTGACGGTACAAATCGACCAAGTTGAGCATCCTGAACAACTTTCCTGTGTGGAGTCATGCAAAATTCGCAAAACCTTGGGAATTTCAACTTTTTGGTGCAAAAGCTACGTCATAATTTGACCAAAAATCGTCGATTACTGCCAAAATATAACAATGACGGAGTTCAAATTAGCACCGGTACACTCGGGTGGGGTATCCGCAAGAAGTAATCACGCTAATTCAGCTTTTCGGGGTGGCTCGAAAATTAAAAAGTTTATTCCCCGGCTGGGGAAAAGGGTAGAGCGGCCATCTTGTTTTTCTAATAGTCAACTCTGGAAATCGCGTTTTGACGGTACAAATCGACCAAGTTGAGCATCCTGAACAACTTTCCTGTTTCGAGTCATGCAAAATTCGCAAAACCTTTGGAATTACAACATTTTTGTGCAAAAGTGACGTCACAATTTGACCAAAAATCGTCTATTACCGCCAAAATATAACAATGGCGGAGTTCAAATTAGCACCGGTACACTCGGGTGGAGTATCCGCAAGAAGTAATCACGCTTATTCGGCTATTTGGGGTGGCTCGAAAATTAAAAAGTTTATTCCCCAGGTAGGCACAAAGGGAGGAGCGGCCATCTTGTTTTTCTAATAGTCAACTCTGGATATCTTGTTTTGACGGTACAAATCGACCAAGTTGAGCATCCTGAACAACTTTCCTGTGTGGAGTCATGCAAAATTCGCAAAACCTTGGAAATTACAACTTTTTGGTGCAAAAGTGACGTCATAATTTGACCAAAAATCGTCGATTACCGCCAAAATATAACAATGGCGGAGTTCAAATTAGCACCGGTACACTCGGGTGGGGTATCCGCAAGAAGTAATCACGCTAATTCGGCTTTTCGGGGTGGCTCGAAAATTAAAAAGTTTATTCCCCGGGTAGAGAAAATGGTAGAGCAGCCATTTTGTTTTTCTAATAGTCAACTCTGGAAATCGCGTTTTGACGGTACAAATCGACCAAGTTGAGCATCCTGAACAACTTTCCTGTGTCGAGTCATTCAAAATTCACAAAACCTTGGGAATTACAACTTTTTGGTGCAAAAGTGACGTCATAATTTGACCAAAAATTGTCGACTACCGCCAAAATATAACAATGGCGGAGTTCAAATTAGCACCGGTACACTCGGGCGGGGTATCCGCAAGAAGTAATCACGCTAATTCGGCTTTTCGGGGTGGCTCGAAAATTAAAAAGTTTATTCCCCGGGTAGAGAAAAAGGTAGAGCGGCCATTTTGTTTTTCTAATAGTCAACTCTGGAAATCGCGTTTTGACGGTACAAATCGACCAAGTTGAGCATCCTGAACAACTTTCCTATGTGGAGTCATGCAAAATTCGCAAAACCTTTGGAATTACAACTTTTTGGTGCAAAAGTGACGTCACAATTTGACCAAAAATCGTCGATTACCGCCAAAATATAACAATGGCGGAGTTCAAATTAGCACCGGCACACTCGGGTTGGGTATCCGCAAGAAGTAATCACGCTAATTCGGCTTTTCGGGGTGTCTCGAAAATACAAAGTTTATTCCCCGGGAAGGGAAAAGGGAAGAGCGGCCATTTTGTTTTTCTAATAGTCAACTCTGGAAATCGCGTTTTGACGGTACAAACCGACCAAGTTGAGCATCCTGAACAACTTTCCTGTGTGGAGTCATGCAAAATTCGCAAAACCTTGGGAATTACAACTTTTTGGTGCAAAAGTGACGTCACAATTTGACCAAAAATCGTCGATTACCGCCAAAATATAACAATGGCGGAGTTCAAATTAGCACCGGTACACTCGGGTGGGGTATCCGCAAGAAGTAATCACGCTAATTCAGCTTTTCGGGGTGGCTCGAAAACTAAAAAGTTTATTCCCCGGGTAGAGAAAAAGGTAGAGCGGCCATTTTGTTTTTCTAATAGTCAACTCTGGAAATCGCGTTTTGACGGTACAAATCGACCAGGTTGAGCATCCTGAACAACTTTCCTATGTGGAGTCATGCAAAGTTCGCAAAACCTTTGGAATTACAACTTTTTTGTGCAAAAGTGACGTCACAATTTGACCAAAAATTGTCGACTACCGCCAAAATATAACAATGGCGGAGTTCAAATTAGCACCGGTACACTCGGGCGGGGTATCCGCAAGAAGTAATCACGCTAATTCGGCTTTTCGGGGTGGCTCGAAAATACAAAGTTTATTCCCCGGGAAGGGAAAAGGGAAGAGCGGCCATTTTGTTTTTCTAATAGTCAACTCTGGAAATCGCGTTTTGACGGTACAAATCGACCAGGTTGAGCATCCTGAACAACTTTCCTATGTGGAGTCATGCAAAGTTCGCAAAACCTTTGGAATTACAACTTTTTTGTGCAAAAGTGACGTCACAATTTGACCAAAAATTGTCGACTACCGCCAAAATATAACAATGGCGGAGTTCAAATTAGCACCGGTACACTCGGGCGGGGTATCCGCAAGAAGTAATCACGCTAATTCGGCTTTTCGGGGTGGCTCGAAAATTAAAAAGTTTATTCCCCGGGTAGAGAAAAAGGTAGAGCGGCCATTTTGTTTTTCTAATAGTCAACTCTGGAAATCGCGTTTTGACGGTACAAATCGACCAAGTTGAGCATCCTGAACAACTTTCCTATGTGGAGTCATGCAAAATTCGCAAAACCTTGGGAATTACAACTTTTTGGTGCAAAAGTGACGTCACAATTTGACCAAAAATCGTCGACTACCGCCAAAATATAACAATGGCGGAGTTCAAATTAGCACCGGTACACTCGGGCGGGGTATCCGCAAGAAGTAATCACGCTAATTCGGCTATTTGGGGTGGCTCGAAAATTAAAAATTTTATTCCCCGGGTAGGCAAAAAGGGAGGAGCGGCCATCTTGTTTTTCTAATAGTCAACTCTGGAAATCGCGTTTTGACGGTACAAATCGACCAAGTTGAGCATCCTGAACAACTTTCCTGTGTCGAGTCATGCAAAATTCGCAAAACCTTGGGAATTACAACTTTTTGGTGCAAAAGTGACGTCACAATTTGACCAAAAATCTTCGATTACCGCCAAATTATAACGCTAATTCGGCTTTTCGGGGTGGCTCGAAAATTAAAAAGTTTATTCCCCGGGTAGGGAAAAGGGAAGAGCGGCCATTTTGTTTTTCTAATAGTCAACTCTGGATATCTTGTTTTGACGGTACAAATCGACCAAGTTGAGCATCCTGAACAACTTTCCTGTGTGGAGTCATGCAAAATTCGCAAAACCTTGGAAATTACAACTTTTTGGTGCAAAAGTGACGTCATAATTTGACCAAAAATCGTCGATTACCGCCAAAATATAACAATGGCGGAGTTCAAATTAGCACCGGTACACTCGGGTGGGGTATCCGCAAGAAGTAATCACGCTAATTCGGCTTTTCGGGGTGGCTCGAAAATTAAAAAGTTTATTCCCCGGGTAGAGAAAATGGTAGAGCAGCCATTTTGTTTTTCTAATAGTCAACTCTGGAAATCGCGTTTTGACGGTACAAATCGACCAAGTTGAGCATCCTGAACAACTTTCCTGTGTCGAGTCATTCAAAATTCACAAAACCTTGGGAATTACAACTTTTTGGTGCAAAAGTGACGTCATAATTTGACCAAAAATTGTCGACTACCGCCAAAATATAACAATGGCGGAGTTCAAATTAGCACCGGTACACTCGGGCGGGGTATCCGCAAGAAGTAATCACGCTAATTCGGCTTTTCGGGGTGGCTCGAAAATTAAAAAGTTTATTCCCCGGGTAGAGAAAAAGGTAGAGCGGCCATTTTGTTTTTCTAATAGTCAACTCTGGAAATCGCGTTTTGACGGTACAAATCGACCAAGTTGAGCATCCTGAACAACTTTCCTATGTGGAGTCATGCAAAATTCGCAAAACCTTTGGAATTACAACTTTTTGGTGCAAAAGTGACGTCACAATTTGACCAAAAATCGTCGATTACCGCCAAAATATAACAATGGCGGAGTTCAAATTAGCACCGGCACACTCGGGTTGGGTATCCGCAAGAAGTAATCACGCTAATTCGGCTTTTCGGGGTGTCTCGAAAATACAAAGTTTATTCCCCGGGAAGGGAAAAGGGAAGAGCGGCCATTTTGTTTTTCTAATAGTCAACTCTGGAAATCGCGTTTTGACGGTACAAACCGACCAAGTTGAGCATCCTGAACAACTTTCCTGTGTGGAGTCATGCAAAATTCGCAAAACCTTGGGAATTACAACTTTTTGGTGCAAAAGTGACGTCACAATTTGACCAAAAATCGTCGATTACCGCCAAAATATAACAATGGCGGAGTTCAAATTAGCACCGGTACACTCGGGTGGGGTATCCGCAAGAAGTAATCACGCTAATTCAGCTTTTCGGGGTGGCTCGAAAACTAAAAAGTTTATTCCCCGGGTAGAGAAAAAGGTAGAGCGGCCATTTTGTTTTTCTAATAGTCAACTCTGGAAATCGCGTTTTGACGGTACAAATCGACCAGGTTGAGCATCCTGAACAACTTTCCTATGTGGAGTCATGCAAAGTTCGCAAAACCTTTGGAATTACAACTTTTTTGTGCAAAAGTGACGTCACAATTTGACCAAAAATTGTCGACTACCGCCAAAATATAACAATGGCGGAGTTCAAATTAGCACCGGTACACTCGGGCGGGGTATCCGCAAGAAGTAATCACGCTAATTCGGCTTTTCGGGGTGTCTCGAAAATACAAAGTTTATTCCCCGGGAAGGGAAAAGGGAAGAGCGGCCATTTTGTTTTTCTAATAGTCAACTCTGGAAATCGCGTTTTGACGGTACAAATCGACCAGGTTGAGCATCCTGAACAACTTTCCTATGTGGAGTCATGCAAAGTTCGCAAAACCTTTGGAATTACAACTTTTTTGTGCAAAAGTGACGTCACAATTTGACCAAAAATTGTCGACTACCGCCAAAATATAACAATGGCGGAGTTCAAATTAGCACCGGTACACTCGGGCGGGGTATCCGCAAGAAGTAATCACGCTAATTCGGCTTTTCGGGGTGGCTCGAAAATTAAAAAGTTTATTCCCCGGGTAGAGAAAAAGGTAGAGCGGCCATTTTGTTTTTCTAATAGTCAACTCTGGAAATCGCGTTTTGACGGTACAAATCGACCAAGTTGAGCATCCTGAACAACTTTCCTATGTGGAGTCATGCAAAATTCGCAAAACCTTGGGAATTACAACTTTTTGGTGCAAAAGTGACGTCACAATTTGACCAAAAATCGTCGACTACCGCCAAAATATAACAATGGCGGAGTTCAAATTAGCACCGGTACACTCGGGCGGGGTATCCGCAAGAAGTAATCACGCTAATTCGGCTTTTCGGGGTGGCTCGAAAATTAAAAATTTTATTCCCCGGGTAGGCAAAAAGGGAGGAGCGGCCATCTTGTTTTTCTAATAGTCAACTCTGGAAATCGCGTTTTGACGGTACAAATCGACCAAGTTGAGCATCCTGAACAACTTTCCTATGTGGAGTCATGCAAAGTTCGCAAAACCTTTGGAATTACAACTTTTTTGTGCAAAAGTGACGTCACAATTTGACCAAAAATTGTCGACTACCGCCAAAATATAACAATGGCGGAGTTCAAATTAGCACCGGTACACTCGGGCGGGGTATCCGCAAGAAGTAATCACGCTAATTCGGCTTTTCGGGGTGGCTCGAAAATACAAAGTTTATTCCCCGGGAAGGGAAAAGGGAAGAGCGGCCATTTTGTTTTTCTAATAGTCAACTCTGGAAATCGCGTTTTGACGGTACAAATCGACCAGGTTGAGCATCCTGAACAACTTTCCTATGTGGAGTCATGCAAAGTTCGCAAAACCTTTGGAATTACAACTTTTTTGTGCAAAAGTGACGTCACAATTTGACCAAAAATTGTCGACTACCGCCAAAATATAACAATGGCGGAGTTCAAATTAGCACCGGTACACTCGGGCGGGGTATCCGCAAGAAGTAATCACGCTAATTCGGCTTTTCGGGGTGGCTCGAAAATTAAAAAGTTTATTCCCCGGGTAGAGAAAAAGGTAGAGCGGCCATTTTGTTTTTCTAATAGTCAACTCTGGAAATCGCGTTTTGACGGTACAAATCGACCAAGTTGAGCATCCTGAACAACTTTCCTATGTGGAGTCATGCAAAATTCGCAAAACCTTGGGAATTACAACTTTTTGGTGCAAAAGTGACGTCACAATTTGACCAAAAATCGTCGACTACCGCCAAAATATAACAATGGCGGAGTTCAAATTAGCACCGGTACACTCGGGCGGGGTATCCGCAAGAAGTAATCACGCTAATTCGGCTATTTGGGGTGGCTCGAAAATTAAAAATTTTATTCCCCGGGTAGGCAAAAAGGGAGGAGCGGCCATCTTGTTTTTCTAATAGTCAACTCTGGAAATCGCGTTTTGACGGTACAAATCGACCAAGTTGAGCATCCTGAACAACTTTCCTGTGTCGAGTCATGCAAAATTCGCAAAACCTTGGGAATTACAACTTTTTGGTGCAAAAGTGACGTCACAATTTGACCAAAAATCTTCGATTACCGCCAAATTATAACGCTAATTCGGCTTTTCGGGGTGGCTCGAAAATTAAAAATTTTATTCCCCGGGTAGGCAAAAAGGGAGGAGCGGCCATCTTGTTTTTCTAATAGTCAACTCTGGAAATCGCGTTTTGACGGTACAAATCGACCAAGTTGAGCATCCTGAACAACTTTCCTATGTGGAGTCATGCAAAGTTCGCAAAACCTTTGGAATTACAACTTTTTTGTGCAAAAGTGACGTCACAATTTGACCAAAAATTGTCGACTACCGCCAAAATATAACAATGGCGGAGTTCAAATTAGCACCGGTACACTCGGGCGGGGTATCCGCAAGAAGTAATCACGCTAATTCGGCTTTTCGGGGTGGCTCGAAAATACAAAGTTTATTCCCCGGGAAGGGAAAAGGGAAGAGCGGCCATTTTGTTTTTCTAATAGTCAACTCTGGAAATCGCGTTTTGACGGTACAAATCGACCAGGTTGAGCATCCTGAACAACTTTCCTATGTGGAGTCATGCAAAGTTCGCAAAACCTTTGGAATTACAACTTTTTTGTGCAAAAGTGACGTCACAATTTGACCAAAAATTGTCGACTACCGCCAAAATATAACAATGGCGGAGTTCAAATTAGCACCGGTACACTCGGGCGGGGTATCCGCAAGAAGTAATCACGCTAATTCGGCTTTTCGGGGTGGCTCGAAAATTAAAAAGTTTATTCCCCGGGTAGAGAAAAAGGTAGAGCGGCCATTTTGTTTTTCTAATAGTCAACTCTGGAAATCGCGTTTTGACGGTACAAATCGACCAAGTTGAGCATCCTGAACAACTTTCCTATGTGGAGTCATGCAAAATTCGCAAAACCTTGGGAATTACAACTTTTTGGTGCAAAAGTGACGTCACAATTTGACCAAAAATCGTCGACTACCGCCAAAATATAACAATGGCGGAGTTCAAATTAGCACCGGTACACTCGGGCGGGGTATCCGCAAGAAGTAATCACGCTAATTCGGCTATTTGGGGTGGCTCGAAAATTAAAAATTTTATTCCCCGGGTAGGCAAAAAGGGAGGAGCGGCCATCTTGTTTTTCTAATAGTCAACTCTGGAAATCGCGTTTTGACGGTACAAATCGACCAAGTTGAGCATCCTGAACAACTTTCCTGTGTCGAGTCATGCAAAATTCGCAAAACCTTGGGAATTACAACTTTTTGGTGCAAAAGTGACGTCACAATTTGACCAAAAATCTTCGATTACCGCCAAATTATAACGCTAATTCGGCTTTTCGGGGTGGCTCGAAAATTAAAAAGTTTATTCCCCGGGTAGGGAAAAGGGAAGAGCGGCCATTTTGTTTTTCTAATAGTCAACTCTGGATATCTTGTTTTGACGGTACAAATCGACCAAGTTGAGCATCCTGAACAACTTTCCTGTGTGGAGTCATGCAAAATTCGCAAAACCTTGGAAATTACAACTTTTTGGTGCAAAAGTGACGTCATAATTTGACCAAAAATCGTCGATTACCGCCAAAATATAACAATGGCGGAGTTCAAATTAGCACCGGTACACTCGGGTGGGGTATCCGCAAGAAGTAATCACGCTAATTCGGCTTTTCGGGGTGGCTCGAAAATTAAAAAGTTTATTCCCCGGGTAGAGAAAATGGTAGAGCAGCCATTTTGTTTTTCTAATAGTCAACTCTGGAAATCGCGTTTTGACGGTACAAATCGACCAAGTTGAGCATCCTGAACAACTTTCCTGTGTCGAGTCATTCAAAATTCACAAAACCTTGGGAATTACAACTTTTTGGTGCAAAAGTGACGTCATAATTTGACCAAAAATTGTCGACTACCGCCAAAATATAACAATGGCGGAGTTCAAATTAGCACCGGTACACTCGGGCGGGGTATCCGCAAGAAGTAATCACGCTAATTCGGCTTTTCGGGGTGTCTCGAAAATACAAAGTTTATTCCCCGGGAAGGGAAAAGGGAAGAGCGGCCATTTTGTTTTTCTAATAGTCAACTCTGGAAATCGCGTTTTGACGGTACAAACCGACCAGGTTGAGCATCCT
The DNA here is from genome assembly GCF_032118995.1 of Asterias amurensis. Classification (NCBI taxonomy): domain Eukaryota; kingdom Metazoa; phylum Echinodermata; class Asteroidea; order Forcipulatida; family Asteriidae; genus Asterias; species Asterias amurensis. Next base: position 11,934,941 of record NC_092659.1, read on the forward strand.
GAACAACTTTCCTGTGAGGAGTCATGCAAAATTCGCAAAACCTTGGGAATTACAACTTTTTGGTGCAAAAGTGACGTCACAATTTGACCAAAAATCGTCGATTACCGCCAAAATATAATATTGGCGGAGTTCAAATTAGCACCGGCACACTCGGGTGGGGTATCCGCAAGAAGTAATCACGCTAATTCGGCTTTTCGGGGTGGCTCGAAAATTAAAAAGTTTATTCCCCGGGAAGGGAAAAGGGAAGAGCGGCCATTTTGTTTTTCTAATAGTCAACTCTGGAAATCGCGTTTTGACGGTACAAATCGACCAAGTTGAGCATCCTGAACAACTTTCCTGTGTGGAGTCATGCAAAATTCGCAAAACCTTGGGAATTTCAACTTTTTGGTGCAAAAGTAACGTCATAATTTGACCAAAAATCGTCGATTACCGCCAAAATATAATATTGGCGGAGTTCAAATTAGCACCGGCACACTCGGGTGGGGTATCCGCAAGAAGTAATCACGCTAATTCGGCTTTTCGGGGTGGCTCGAAAATTAAAAAGTTTATTCCCCGGGAAGGGAAAAGGGAAGAGCGGCCATTTTGTTTTTCTAATAGTCAACTCTGGAAATCGCGTTTTGACGGTACAAATCGACCAAGTTGAGCATCCTGAACAACTTTCCTGTGTGGAGTCATGCAAAATTCGCAAAACCTTGGGAATTTCAACTTTTTGGTGCAAAAGTGACGTCATAATTTGACCAAAAATCGTCGATTACTGCCAAAATATAACAATGACGGAGTTCAAATTAGCACCGGTACACTCGGGTGGGGTATCCGCAAGAAGTAATCACGCTAATTCAGCTTTTCGGGGTGGCTCGAAAATTAAAAAGTTTATTCCCCGGCTGGGGAAAAGGGTAGAGCGGCCATCTTGTTTTTCTAATAGTCAACTCTGGAAATCGCGTTTTGACGGTACAAATCGACCAAGTTGAGCATCCTGAACAACTTTCCTGTTTTGAGTCATGCAAAATTCGCAAAACCTTGGGAATTACAACTTTTTGGTGCAAAAGTGACGTCACAATTTGACCAAAAATCGTCTATTACCGCCAAAATATAACAATGGCGGAGTTCAAATTAGCACCGGTACACTCGGGTGGAGTATCCGCAAGAAGTAATCACGCTTATTCGGCTATTTGGGGTGGCTGAAAATTAAAAAGTTTATTCCCCAGGTAGGCAAAAAGGGAGGAGCGGCCATCTTGTTTTTCTAATAGTCAACTCTGGATATCATGTTTTGACGGTACAAATCAACCAAGTTGAGCATCCTGAACAACTTTCCTGTGTGGAGTCATGCAAAATTCGCAAAACCTTGGGAATTACAACTTTTTGGTGCAAAAGTGACGTCATAATTTGACCAAAAATCGTCGATTACCGCCAAAATATAACAATGGCGGAGTTCAAATTAGCACCGGTACACTCGGGTGGGGTATCCGCAAAAAGTAATCACGCTAATTCGGCTTTTCGGGGTGGCTCGAAAATTAAAAAGTTTATTCCCCGGGTAGAGAAAATGGTAGAGCAGCCATTTTGTTTTTCTAATAGTCAACTCTGGAAATCACGTTTTGACGGTACAAATCGACCAAGTTGAGCATCCTGAACAACTTTCCTGTGTCGAGTCATTCAAAATTCACAAAACCTTGGGAATTACAACTTTTTGGTGCAAAAGTGACGTCATAATTTGACCAAAAATTGTCGACTACCGCCAAAATATAACAATGGCGGAGTTCAAATTAGCACCGGTACACTCGGGCGGGGTATCCGCAAGAAGTAATCACGCTAATTCGGCTTTTCGGGGTGGCTCGAAAATTAAAAAGTTTATTACCCGGGTAGAGAAAAAGGTAGAGCGGCCATTTTGTTTTTCTAATAGTCAACTCTGGAAATCGCGTTTTGACGGTACAAATCGACCAGGTTGAGCATCCTGAACAACTTTCCTGTGAGGAGTCATGCAAAATTCGCAAAACCTTGGGAATTACAACTTTTTGGTGCAAATGTGACGTCACAATTTGACCAAAAATCGTCGATTACCGCCAAAATATAATATTGGCGGAGTTCAAATTAGCACCGGCACACTCGGGTGGGGTATCCGCAAGAAGTAATCACGCTAATTCGGCTTTTCGGGGTGGCTCGAAAATTAAAAAGTTTATTCCCCGGGAAGGGAAAAGGGAAGAGCGGCCATTTTGTTTTTCTAATAGTCAACTCTGGAAATCGCGTTTTGACGGTACAAATCGACCAAGTTGAGCATCCTGAACAACTTTCCTATGTGGAGTCATGCAAAATTCGCAAAACCTTTGGAATTACAACTTTTTGGTGCAAAAGTGACGTCACAATTTGACCAAAAATCGTCGATTACCGCCAAAATATAACAATGGCGGAGTTCAAATTAGCACCGGCACACTCGGGTGGGGTATCCGCAAGAAGTAATCACGCTAATTCGGCTTTTCGGGGTGGCTCGAAAACTAAAAAGTTTATTCCCCGGGTAGAGAAAAAGGTAGAGCGGCCATTTTGTTTTTCTAATAGTCAACTCTGGAAATCGCGTTTTGACGGTACAAATCGACCAGGTTGAGCATCCTGAACAACTTTCCTATGTGGAGTCATGCAAAGTTCGCAAAACCTTTGGAATTACAACTTTTTTGTGCAAAAGTGACGTCACAATTTGACCAAAAATCGTCGATTACCGCCAAAATATAACAATGGCGGAGTTCAAATTAGCACCGGTACACTCGGGTGGGGTATCCGCAAAAAGTAATCACGCTAATTCGGCTTTTCGGGGTGGCTCGAAAATTAAAAAGTTTATTCCCCGGGTAGAGAAAAAGGTAGAGCGGCCATTTTGTTTTTCTAATAGTCAACTCTGGAAATCGCGTTTTGACGGTACAAATCGACCAGGTTGAGCATCCTGAACAACTTTCCTGTGAGGAGTCATGCAAAATTCGCAAAACCTTGGGAATTACAACTTTTTGGTGCAAAAGTGACGTCACAATTTGACCAAAAATCGTCGATTACCGCCAAAATATAATATTGGCGGAGTTCAAATTAGCACCGGCACACTCGGGTGGGGTATCCGCAAGAAGTAATCACGCTTATTCGGCTTTTCGGGGTGGCTCGAAAATTAAAAAGTTTATTCCCCGGGAAGGGAAAAGGGAAGAGCGGCCATTTTGTTTTTCTAATAGTCAACTCTGGAAATCGCGTTTTGACGGTACAAATCGACCAAGTTGAGCATCCTGAACAACTTTCCTATGTGGAGTCATGCAAAATTCGCAAAACCTTTGGAATTACAACTTTTTGGTGCAAAAGTGACGTCACAATTTGACCAAAAATCGTCGATTACCGCCAAAATATAACAATGGCGGAGTTCAAATTAGCACCGGCACACTCGGGTTGGGTATCCGCAAGAAGTAATCACGCTAATTCGGCTTTTCGGGGTGTCTCGAAAATACAAAGTTTATTCCCCGGGAAGGGAAAAGGGAAGAGCGGCCATTTTGTTTTTCTAATAGTCAACTCTGGAAATCGCGTTTTGACGATACAAACCGACCAAGTTGAGCATCCTGAACAACTTTCCTGTGTGGAGTCATGCAAAATTTGCAAAACCTTGGGAATTACAACTTTTTGGTGCAAAAGTGACGTCACAATTTGACCAAAAATCGTCGATTACCGCCAAAATATAACAATGGCGGAGTTCAAATTAGCACCGGTACACTCGGGTGGGGTATCCGCAAGAAGTAATCACGCTAATTCAGCTTTTCGGGGTGGCTCGAAAACTAAAAAGTTTATTCCCCGGGTAGAGAAAAAGGTAGAGCGGCCATTTTGTTTTTCTAATAGTCAACTCTGGAAATCGCGTTTTGACGGTACAAATCGACCAGGTTGAGCATCCTGAACAACTTTCCTATGTGGAGTCATGCAAAGTTCGCAAAACCTTTGGAATTACAACTTTTTTGTGCAAAAGTGACGTCACAATTTGACCAAAAATCGTCGATTACCGCCAAAATATAACAATGGCGGAGTTCAAATTAGCACCGGCACACTCGGGTGGGGTATCCGCAACAAGTAATCACGCTAATTCGGCTTTTCGGGGTGTCTCGAAAATACAAAGTTTATTCCCCGGGAAGGGAAAAGGGAAGAGCGGCCATTTTGTTTTTCTAATAGTCAACTCTGGAAATCGCGTTTTGACGGTACAAACCGACCAGGTTGAGCATCCTGAACAACTTTCCTGTGAGGAGTCATGCAAAATTCGCAAAACCTTGGGAATTACAACTTTTTGGTGCAAAAGTGACGTCACAATTTGACCAAAAATCGTCGATTACCGCCAAAATATAATATTGGCGGAGTTCAAATTAGCACCGGCACACTCGGGTGGGGTATCCGCAAGAAGTAATCACGCTAATTCGGCTTTTCGGGGTGGCTCGAAAATTAAAAAGTTTATTCCCCGGGAAGGGAAAAGGGAAGAGCGGCCATTTTGTTTTTCTAATAGTCAACTCTGGAAATCGCGTTTTGACGGTACAAATCGACCAAGTTGAGCATCCTGAACAACTTTCCTGTGTGGAGTCATGCAAAATTCGCAAAACCTTGGGAATTTTAGTGCAGCGGATAAGCTCCCATATTATGAAGATTGTGCACTTTTTGAGAAAAGCATGAAACTTCTAGCATAGTTAGGTTGGACCATAAGAAACATTTCTGGATGTGGAGGGAAGTCAGATTTGACCTCTGATGACCTTGAGAGGTCAAAATCCAAAATGGCCGCCAATCCGCATGGTCTAATGTAAAAACACACTTAACTTTTGAACCAAATAGTCTAGAAAAACGCTTTAAGTGTCATTTCCAACTATATTGGGGGTGCCAATTCATTTGGTAATACTTGCAAGATCACCAAAACTTTAGGTTTTGCAGAAAGGTCAAGGTCAAGGTCAAAATTTACCCCAAAAAGGCAAATTTCGCATGTTTACAACATGTTTAGCCGTTAATTTGTCTTGTGTTCTCCCCTATATTCTAAAATGTATATTGGGGTGGTTCCCCTGCATAGTCCCTCATCTTAAGATTTCAGTAAGTTCATTCCACTAATTAGCAACTGACCATTCTTTTTCTTGTAACTGACCATATGCATAGCATGGTCAGTGGGCACTATACGCGCGAAGCATGCACGGAACGTCAAGTTCAGCACATCATAGATGCTGCTGAGAAACTCCACCCCCAATCTATTTATCCCTCAAGGTCCATGCAGCAACCCAAAGTAGATGGCTGGTTGACACGCCTCAATCTGGGAGTATGTGTCTCCTATATGACCGGCTGTTGCAACACTAATCAGACATTGCAGATGGTGTCTGCCAGCGGTCTTAGGGTGGAAAATGTAGTGTGCCTGCCAAAGTTGCGTCTTGGACTGTTTACAACAGGGGCTGTGGACTACATCGACCACAATCCAAGCTCTGCCTGCAACGGCAAAAGATTCCTTCCACGACATTGGCATCTCACTTATGCAACATCCATCACACACACAGGGTGGAACTGAACATAGTGTACCAGTGGTTAGTCAGGGTGGCTCTTCCACCAAGTCAGTACCATCTATGCCATCAGCCCATTGTGCCACCAGCTGCCCTCGAGACAAAGTTCTTGAGTGCGCTGTGTGTACAACGTTCCGTGAGGCCTTCCAACCTCTTGGCAGCTGCATCTGCTACAGAAGATGAGTATGCGTGGCTCAGCAAAGTCAAGACGTCTGTTGAAGAGTCTACCATGGATGGCTGGATATCGTAGTCTGCCTACCATGCTGACACAAAGGGCACTGTCATCCCACCGCAATCAAGGCACTGCTGCCTCTGTTTCTTTACAATGTAAACTCCAGGGCAATGAAACGGCACTCCATGAACATTGTTAAGGCAGCAGTTCAGAACTTGAACCAACGTCAAATTCTGTCCTTGTCGCTGGCCAACCCCTGTGTGCTCGTGCAAAACAAGTTCAGTGAACTTAGCTGGCCAGACACTCACTCAGAGCAGATGATTGTTTCGTAATCATGTTGGGTCGTTTGCACAGCGAGATGGCCACATTGAAGTTGCTGGGAGGCTGATTTGAAGATAGTGGCTCGACAAAAGCCCTGGTATGGCTGACACTGCATGTTCCGGAACAGCCAATTCTTTCATATGTGCCAGCCATGTCACCAAGACCAGCCATGCACATCAGGTCAAAGCTGCAAGCCTTTTTACACTCCTCCAAGCTGACAATGGTGATGATGCCATTAAGCCAGACAGTCCGCCTCTTGAGGAGTGGTGCACACGGCGAGCAAAGGATTGTGTCCACTTTGACTATTGGATCAAGAGCCTGTCATTAGAGCTTCTTCTGCTGCGGTACATCAGGTCTCTTCGTGTAGGTAACTTCAAGCTGTACGTAGAATCTCTGACACAGATTATGCCCTGGATGTTTGCCCTAGACCACACACACTACTCTAGATGGCTGCGTACACCTCCGTGACATAACGACTCTCGCTGCAAAAACTTCCAGATGTCCAAGCAGAATTCTTGTCTGTGATGCACAAAACCAGCAACAAATTCTGAAATAGCAATAGCAATAGCGACTGCTACAGCAATTGACCAGTGCCATGAGCAGAACAATGCAGTGGTGAAAGGTTCTGGCGGGGCTTTTAGACCTGGATGGTAGCAGGGACAGAAATTTGCCAGGATCACTACAGAATTTGAAAAACAGGTCACAAAGCAAAATAATGGTGTGGCTAAAACTGAACACCATCACCATGACCAGCAACCTGGAGTGTAAGCAGCAACCCTGAGGGATGTTTCGAAGGCACCTTTGACAGTACTCAAAGAGATGGGCAATCCATTTTTAGAACACAGTCACACAAACACTTCTTCAGAACAAAGTGACACTTTTCAGTAGGCCATCGGCCAAGGTTATGTCAAAACAGAAGGAACAGCTCGCAACACTTAAGAGTAACTGTGGTCTCTTTCCGAGGTTGTACATCTCGTGTCAGACACGGGACAGACACAGACAATTTCTTCTCTTATGAAAACCAGGCCGCCCGCCAGCTCTATCAACTTGAGGTAAAATGTGGATTGGAGTTTAAGCACATCTACTTCGCTGCCTGAAACCTGATCTGCTTGAAAACAGTTGTGCATCTGTGGGGGCCGAAGCAATAACTCTTGACGGTACAGCTGTGGTTTAAATGCTTAATCCTGGAACAAGAGTTTGGCGAAAGAGTGTTCGCCCACACATCTTTGCTCAACTCGAGAAAAAGCATCCGTATCCACCTTGTCTGGGATGTATACTTACATAATAGCCTAACAGCCTCAACAAGACAGAAGAGGGGAAAAGGCACAAGGAAAGGGTGAATCCTGCTACTGTGCTTCCAAAAATCGGAAGGCCTTTCTTAGAGTCAATGAAAACAAAATTGAATTGTTTGCTTTCCTGTCACACGACCAGTAGGAAGTGGAGAACTCTGCTCTCCTGCTAAGTAACCCTTGGCCCGCCTTACCCCATACTCACAAGAGGAGACTGAGACTCGTTTACTTCTACGTGAGGCCGAAGCTGTGCAAAACAGGTTGTAAAAAGGTATTGCGTACCGTTGATACAACTCCTGCTGAGCTGGGGATTGCCTTTTGGTGTCGGATCAAGCTTTCTGTTCATGAAATGGTTGCCACAATGAGTCCGACACAGTGTCTCACTCTCCCAGTCTTCCATGCGTTCACTGGGTGTGCCACTGTGACTTCATTCGCAGGCAGAGGAAAGAAGACTGCCTGGGAAACTTGGAAGTCGTTCCCAGAGGTGAATGATGCTTTCAGTGAACTCCTATGCATGCCAAGTGAGGTCAGTGATGGATCTATGTCACTGCTACAGCAATTTGCTGATGTACAACCTAACCAGTGAGAGCATGGAAGTGAATGATGCCAGAAAACAGCTCCTCATACAGAAGTCTAGAACCCTGGAGAACATTCCCCAACCCATGGGCAGCACTCAAGCCGCACATCAAACAAACTTGTTACCAGGCCAACTGTCGGAACCAGGCACTGGCAAATGATCCAGAGAGGCCAGAGCCATCTGACTGGGGCTGGACAAACCATAGAAGTTGGTGGTAGCCTATTTGGACCACTGTTTTTGATGAATCAAAATCGTGCCATGAATTGATCTATGGTCGCTGCAAGAAAGGATGCACTGGATGTTGCAGCTGATGTGTCAAAGCTGCACTCAAGTGCACTGCACTGTGTTCTTGTTCTGGAGACTGTTAGATGTTGAAAGTTACCATTAGGATAAACATAAGATGGACAGTGCTAATTTGATGTTAATAACTATAGTGGTAATGAACTAGGTTTTAGGTCGTATATGAAATAGCCATTCTAGTCTGCTGGACCCAATGCCATAGAGTTGCTTACCGGTAAGCACATCTTTGTGCCATCTGTAGTTGACAAATTTTCTCAAGGAGAAGCGTGTACAAAACAAACACCCCCTTTGTTTACCTTGTTTGACCTTGACCTTGACCTAAATGCATATCTTTGGCATCCCTAATTTAGTTGGAAATGACACCTTTAACATGACAAATAAATGGGTATGCCTAAACATGTTGTAAACATTCGAAATTTGCCTTTTTTTGGTAAATTTTGACCTTAACCTTGACCTTTATGCAAAACCTAAAGTTTTGGTTCTCTTGCAAGTACTACCAAATGAATTGGCACCCCCAGTATAGTTGGAAATGACACTTTAAGCGTTTTTCTAGATTATTTGGTTCAAAAGTTAAGTGTGTTTTTACATTAGACCATGGGGATTGGCGGCCATTTTGGATTTTGACCTCTCAAGGTCATCAGAGGTCAAATCTGACTTCCCTCCACATCCAGAAATGTTTCTTATGGTCCAACCTAACTATGCTAGAAGTTTCATGCTTTTCTCAAAAAGTGCACAATTTTCTTGCTAAGCCTCTGCACTATTTCAACTTTGTGGTGCAAAAGTAACGTCATAATTTGACCAAAAATCGTCGATTACTGCCAAAATATAACAATGACGGAGTTCAAATTAGCACCGGTACACTCGGGTGGGGTATCCGCAAGAAGTAATCACGCTAATTCAGCTGTTCGGGGTGGCTCGAAAATTAAAAAGTTTATTCCCCGGCTGGGGAAAAGGGTAGAGCGGCCATCTTGTTTTTCTAATAGTCAACTCTGGAAATCGCGTTTTGACGGTACAAATCGACCAAGTTGAGCATCCTGAACAACTTTCCTGTTTCGAGTCATGCAAAATTCGCAAAACCTTGGGAATTACAACTTTTTGGTGCAAAAGTGACGTCACAATTTGACCAAAAATCGTCGATTACCGCCAAAATATAACAATGGCGGAGTTCAAATTAGCACCGGTACACTCGGTTGGAGTATCCGCAAGAAGTAATCACGCTTATTCGGCTATTTGGGGTGGCTCGAAAATTAAAAAGTTTATTCCCCAGGTAGGCAAAAAGGGAGGAGCGGCCATTTTGTTTTTCTAATAGTCAACTCTGGATATCATGTTTTGACGGTACAAATCGACCAAGTTGAGCATCCTGAACAACTTTCCTGTGTGGAGTCATGCAAAATTCGCAAAACCTTGGGAATTACAACTTTTTGGTGCTAAAGTGACGTCATAATTTGACCAAAAATCGTCGATTACCGCCAAAATATAACAATGGCGGAGTTCAAATTAGCACCGGTACACTCGGGTGGGGTATCCGCAAGAAGTAATCACGCTAATTCGGCTTTTCGGGGTGGCTCGAAAATTAAAAAGTTTATTCCCCGGGTAGAGAAAAAGGTAGAGCGGCCATTTTGTTTTTCTAATAGTCAACTCTGGAAATCGCGTTTTGACGGTACAAATCGACCAAGTTGAGCATCCTGAACAACTTTCCTGTGTCGAGTCATTCAAAATTCACAAAACCTTGGGAATTACAACTTTTTGGTGCAAAAGTGACGTCATAATTTGACCAAAAATTGTCGACTACCGCCAAAATATAACAATGGCGGAGTTCAAATTAGCACCGGTACACTCGGGCGGGGTATCCGCAAGAAGTAATCACGCTAATTCGGCTTTTCGGGGTGGCTCGAAAATTAAAAAGTTTATTCCCCGGGTAGAGAAAAAGGTAGAGCGGCCATTTTGTTTTTCTAATAGTCAACTCTGGAAATCGCGTTTTGACGGTACAAATCGACCAGGTTGAGCATCCTGAACAACTTTCCTATGTGGAGTCATGCAAAGTTCGCAAAACCTTTGGAATTACAACTTTTTGGTGCAAAAGTGACGTCACAATTTGACCAAAAATCGTCGATTACCGCGAAAATATAACAATGGCGGAGTTCAAATTAGCACCGGCACACTCGGGTGGGGTATCCGCAAGAAGTAATCACGCTAATTCGGCTTTTCGGGGTGTCTCGAAAATACAAAGTTTATTCCCCGGGAAGGGAAAAGGGAAGAGCGGCCATTTTGTTTTTCTAATAGTCAACTCTGGAAATCGCGTTTTGACGGTACAAACCGACCAGGTTGAGCATCCTGAACAACTTTCCTGTGAGGAGTCATGCAAAATTCGCAAAACCTTGGGAATTACAACTTTTTGGTGCAAAAGTGACGTCACAATTTGACCAAAAATCGTCGATTACCGCCAAAATATAATATTGGCGGAGTTCAAATTAGCACCGGCACACTGGGGTGGGGTATCCGCAAGAAGTAATCACGCTAATTCGGCTTTTCGGGGTGGCTCGAAAATTAAAAAGTTTATTCTCCGGGAAGGGAAAAGGGAAGAGCGGCCATTTTGTTTTTCTAATAGTCAACTCTGGAAATCGCGTTTTGACGGTACAAATCGACCAAGTTGAGCATCCTGAACAACTTTCCTATGTGGAGTCATGCAAAATTCGCAAAACCTTTGGAATTACAACTTTTTGGTGCAAAAGTGACGTCACAATTTGACCAAAAATCGTCGATTACCGCCAAAATATAACAATGGCGGAGTTCAAATTAGCACCGGCACACTCGGGTGGGGTATCCGCAAGAAGTAATCACGCTAATTCGGCTTTTCGGGGTGTCTCGAAAATACAAAGTTTATTCCCCGGGAAAGGAAAAGGGAAGAGCGGCCATTTTGTTTTTCTAATAGTCAACTCTGGAAATCGCGTTTTGACGGTACAAATCGACCAAGTTGAGCATCCTGAACAACTTTCCTGTGTGGAGTCATGCAAAATTCGCAAAACTTTGGGAATTACAACTTTTTGGTGCAAAAGTGACGTCATAATTTGACCAAAAATCGTCGATTACCGCCAAAATATAACAATGGCGGAGTTCAAATTAGCACCGGTACACTCGGGTGGGGTATCCGCAAGAAGTAATCACGCTAATTCGGCTTTTCGGGGTGGCTCGAAAATTAAAAAGTTTATTCCCCGGGTAGAGAAAAAGGTAGAGCGGCCATTTTATTTTTCTAATAGTCAACTCTGGAAATCGCGTTTTGACGGTACAAATCGACCAAGTTGAGCATCCTGAACAACTTTCCTGTGTCGAGTCATTCAAAATTCACAAAACCTTGGGAATTACAACTTTTTGGTGCAAAAGTGACGTCATAATTTGACCAAAAATTGTCGACTACCGCCAAAATATAACAATGGCGGAGTTCAAATTAGCACCGGTACACTCGGGCGGGGTATCCGCAAGAAGTAATCACGCTAATTCGGCTTTTCGGGGTGGCTCGAAAATTAAAAAGTTTATTCCCAGGGTAGAGAAAAAGGTAGAGCGGCCATTTTGTTTTTCTAATAGTCAACTCTGGAAATCGCGTTTTGACGGTACAAATCGACCAGGTTGAGCATCCTGAACAACTTTCCTATGTGGAGTCATGCAAAGTTCGCAAAACCTTTGGAATTACAACTTTTTGGTGCAAAAGTGACGTCACAATTTGACCAAAAATCGTCGATTACCGCCAAAATATAACAATGGCGGAGTTCAAATTAGCACCGGCACACTCGGGTGGGGTATCCGCAAGAAGTAATCACGCTAATTCGGCTTTTCGGGGTGTCTCGAAAATGCAAAGTTTATTCTCCGGGAAGGGAAAAGGAAAGAGCGGCCATTTTGTTTTTCTAATAGTCAACTCTGGAAATCGCGTTTTGACGGTAGAAACCGACCAGGTTGAGCATCCTGAACAACTTTCCTGTGAGGAGTCATGCAAAATTTGCAAAACCTTGGGAATTACAACTTTTTGGTGCAAAAGTGACGTCATAATTTGACCAAAAATCGTCGATTACCGCCAAAATATAATATTGGCGGAGTTCAAATTAGCACCGGCACACTCGGGTGGGGTATCCGCAAGAAGTAATCACGCTAATTCGGCTTTTCGGGGTGGCTCGAAAATTAAAAAGTTTATTCCCCGGGAAGGGAAAAGGGAAGAGCGGCCATTTTGTTTTTCTAATAGTCAACTCTGGAAATCGCGTTTTGACGGTACAAACCGACCAAGTTGAGCATCCTGAACAACTTTCCTGTGTGGAGTCATGCAAAATTCGCAAAACCTTGGGAATTACAACTTTTTTGGTGCAAAAGTGACGTCACAATTTGACCAAAAATCGTCGATTACCGCCAAAATATAACAATGGCGGAGTTCAAATTAGCACCGGTACACTCGGGTGGGGTATCCGCAAGAAGTAATCACGCTAATTCAGCTTTTCGGGGTGGCTCGAAAACTAAAAAGTTTATTCCCCGGGTAGAGAAAAAGGTAGAGCGGCCATTTTGTTTTTCTCATAGTCAACTCTGGAAATCGCGTTTTGACGGTACAAATCGACCAAGTTGAGCATCCTGAACATCTTTCCTATGTGGAGTCATGCAAAGTTCGCAAAACCTTTGGAATTACAACTTTTTTGTGCAAAAGTGACGTCACAATTTGACCAAAAATCGTCGATTACCGCCAAAATATAACTATGGCGGAGTTCAAATTAGCACCGGCACACTCGGGTGAGGTATCCGCAAGAAGTAATCACGCTAATTCGGCTTTTCGGGGTGTCTCGAAAATACAAAGTTTATTCCCCGGGAAGGGAAAAGGGAAGAGCGGCCATTTTGTTTTTCTAGTAGTCAACTCTGGAAATCGCGTTTTGACGGTACAAACCGACCAGGTTGAGCATCCTGAACAACTTTCCTGTGAGGAGTCATGCAAAATTCGCAAAACCTTTGGAATTACAACTTTTTGGTGCAAAAGTGACGTCACAATTTGACCAATAATCGTCGATTACCGCCAAAATATAACAATGGCGGAGTTCAAATTAGCACCGGCACACTCGGGTTGGGTATCCGCAAGAAGTAATCACGCTAATTCGGCTTTTCGGGGTGTCTCGAAAATACAAAGTTTATTCCCCGGGAAGGGAAAAGGGAAGAGCGGCCATTTTGTCAACTCTGGAAATCGCGTTTTGACGGTACAAACCGACCAGGTTGAGCATCCTGAACAACTTTCCTGTGAGGAGTCATGCAAAATTCGCAAAACCTTGGAAATTACAACTTTTTGGTGCAAAAGTGACGTCACAATTTGACCAAAAATCGTCGATTACCGCCAAAATATAATATTGGCGGAGTTCAAATTAGCACCGGCACACTCGGGTGGGGTATCCGCAAGAAGTAATCACGCTAATTCGGCTTTTCGGGGTGGCTCGAAAATTAAAAAGTTTATTCCCCGGGAAGGGAAAAGGGCAGAGCGGCCATTTTGTTTTTCTAATAGTCAACTCTGGAAATCGCGTTTTGACGGTACAAACCGACCAGGTTGAGCATCCTGAACAACTTTCCTGTGAGGAGTCATGCAAAATTCGCAAAACCTTGGGAATTACAACTTTTTGGTGCAAAAGTGACGTCACAATTTGACCAAAAATCGTCGATTACCGCCAAAATATAATATTGGCGGAGTTCAAATTAGCACCGGCACACTCGGGTGGGGTATCCGCAAGAAGTAATCACGCTAATTCGGCTTTTCGGGGTGGCTCGAAAATTAAAAAGTTTATTCCCCGGGAAGGGAAAAAGGTAGAGCGGCCATTTTGTTTTTCTAATAGTCAACTCTGGAAATCGCGTTTTGACGGTACAAATCGACCAAGTTGAGCATCCTGAACAACTTTTCTATGTGGAGTCATGCAAAATTCGCAAAACCTTTGGAATTACAACTTTTTGGTGCAAAAGTGACGTCACAATTTGACCAAAAATCGTCGATTACCGCCAAAATATAACAATGGCGGAGTTCAAATTAGCACCGGCACACTCGGGTTGGGTATCCGCAAGAAGTAATCACGCTAATTCAGCTTTTCGGGGTGGCTCGAAAACTAAAAAGTTTATTCCCCGGGTAGAGAAAAAGGTAGAGCGGCCATTTTGTTTTTCTAATAGTCAACTCTGGAAATCGCGTTTTGACGGTACAAATCGACCAGGTTGAGCATCCTGAACAACTTTCCTATGTGGAGTCATGCAAAGTTCGCAAAACCTTTGGAATTACAACTTTTTTGTGCAAAAGTGACGTCACAATTTGACCAAAAATCGTCGATTACCGCCAAAATATAACAATGGCGGAGTTCAAATTAGCACCGGCACACTCGGGTGGGGTATCCGCAAGAAGTAATCACGCTAATTCGGCTTTTCGGGGTGTCTCGAAAATACAAAGTTTATTCCCCGGGAAGGGAAAAGGGAAGAGCGGCCATTTTGTTTTTCTAATAGTCAACTCTGGAAATCGCGTTTTGACGGTACAAATCGACCAAGTTGAGCATCCTGAACAACTTTCCTGTGAGGAGTCATGCAAAATTCGCAAAACCTTGGGAACTACAACTTTTTGATGCAAAAGTGACGTCATAATTTGACCAAAAATCGTCGATTACCGCCAAAATATAACAATGACGGAGTTCAAATTAGCACCGGTACACTCGGGTAGGGTATCCGCAAGAAGTAATCACGCTAATTCGGCTTTTCGGGGTGGCTCGAAAATTAAAAACTTTATTCCCCGGGAAGGGAAAAGGGAGGAGCGGCCATTTTGTTTTTCTAATAGTCAACTCTGGAAATCGCGTTTTGACGGTACAAATCGACCAGGTTGAGCATCCTGAACAACTTTCCCGTGAGGAGTCATGCAAAATTCGCAAAACCTTGGGAATTACAACTTTTTGGTGCAAAAGTGACGTCACAATTTGACCAAAAATCGTCGATTACCGCCAAATTATAACAATGGCGGAGTTCAAATTAGCACCGGTACACTGGGGTGGGGTTTCCGCAAGAAGTAATTACGCTAATTCGGCTATTCGGGGTGGCTCGAAAATTAAAAACTTTATTCCCCGGGAAGGGAAAAGGGAAGAGCGGCCATTTTGTTTTTCTAATAGTCAACTCTGGAAATCGCGTTTTGACGGTACAAATCGACCAAGTTGAGCATCCTGAACAACTTTCCTGTGTGGAGTCATGCAAAATTCGCAAAACCTTGGGAATTACAACTTTTTGGTGCAAAAGTGACGTCATAATTTGACCAAAATTCGTCGATTACCGCCAAAATATAACAATGACGGAGTTCAAATTAGCACCGGTACACTCGGGTGGGGTATCCGCAAGAAGTAATCAAGCTAATTCGGCTATTTGGGGTGGCTCGACAATTAAAAAGTTTATTCCCCGGGTAGGCAAAAAGGGAGGAGCGGCCATTTTGTTTTTCTAATAGTCAACTCTGGAAATCGCGTTTTGACGGTACAAATCGACCAAGTTGAGCATCCTGAACAACTTTCCTGTGTCGAGTCCTGCCAAATTCGCAAAACCTTGGGAATTACAACTTTTTGATGCAAAAGTGACGTCACAATTTGACCAAAAATCGTCGATTACCGCCAAATTATAACAATGGCGGAGTTCAAAATAGCACCGGTACACTCGGGTGGGGTATCCGCAAGAAGTAATCACGCTGATTCGGCTATTTGGGGTGGCTCGAAAATTAAAAATTTTATTCCACGGGAAGGCAAAAAGGGAGGAGCGGCCATCTTGTTTTTCTAATAGTCAACTCTGGAAATCGCGTTTTGACGGTACAAATCGACCAAGTTGAGCATCCTGAACAACTTTCCTGTGTCGAGTCATGCCAAATTCGCAAAACCTTGGGATTTACAACTTTTTGATGCAAAAGTGACGTCACAATTTGACCAAAAATCGTCGATTACCGCCAAATTATAACAATGGCGGAGTTCAAAATAGCACCGGTACACTCGGGTGGGGTATCCGCAAGAAGTAATCACGCTAATTCGGCTATTTGGGGTGGCTCGAAAATTAAAAATTTTATTCCACAGGAAGGCAAAAAGGGAGGAGCGGCCATCTTGTTTTTCTAATAGTCAACTCTGGAAATCGCGTTTTGACGGTACAAATCGACCAAGTTGAGCATCCTGAACAACTTTCCTGTGTCGAGTCATGCAAAATTCGCAAAACCTTGGGAATTACAACTTTTTGGTGCAAAAGTGACGTCACAATTTGACCAAAAATCGTAGATTACCGCCAAAATATAACAATGGCGGAGTTCAAATTAGCACCGGTACACTCGGGTGGGGTATCCGCAAGAAGTAATCACGCTAATTCGGCTTTTCGGGGTGGCTCGAAAATTAAAAACTTTATTCCCCCGGCAGGGAAAAGGGAAGAGCGGCCATTTTGTTTTTCTAATAGTCAACTCTGGAAATCGCGTTTTGACGGTACAAATCGACCAGGTTGAGCATCCTGAACAACTTTCCTGTGAGGAGTCATGCAAAATTCGCAAAATCTTGGGAATTACAACTTTATGCTGCAAAAGTGACGTCACAATTTGACCAAAAATCGTCGATTACCGCCAAATTATAACAATGGCGGAGTTCAAATTAGCACCGGTTCACTCGGGTGGGGTATCCGCAAGAAGTTATCACGCTAATTCGGCTATTCGGGGTGGCTCGAAAATTAAAAACTTTATTCCCCGGGCAGGGAAAAGGGAAGAGCGGCCATCTTGTTTTTCTAATAGTCAACTCTGGAAATCGCGTTTTGACGGTACAAATCGACCAGGTTGAGCATCCTGAACAACTTTCCTGTGAGGAGTCATGCAAAATTCGCAAAACCTTGGGAACTACAACTTTTTGGTGCAAAAGTGACGTCATAATTTGACCAAAATTCGTCGATTACCGCCAAAATATAACAATGACGGAGTTCAAAATAGCACCGGTACACTCGGGTGGGGTATCCGCAAGAAGTAATCAAGCTAATTCGGCTATTTGGGGTGGCTCGAAAATTAAAAATTGTATTCCACGGGAAGGCAAAAAGGGAGGAGCGGCCATCTTGTTTTTCTAATAGTCAACTCTGGAAATCGCGTTTTGACGGTACAAATCGACCAAGTTGAGCATCCTGAACAACTTTCCTGTGTCGAGTCCTGCCAAATTCGCAAAACCTTGGGAATTACAACTTTTTGATGCAAAAGTGACGTCACAATTTGACTAAAAATCGTCGATTACCGCCAAAATATAACAATGACGGAGTTCAAATTAGCACCGGTACACTCGGGTGGGGTATCCGCAAGAAGTAATCAAGCTAATTCGGCTATTTGGGGTGGCTCGAAAATTAAAAAGTTTATTCCCCGGGTAGGCAAAAAGGGAGGAGCGGCCATCTTGTTTTTCTAATAGTCAACTCTGGAAATCGCGTTTTGACGGTACAAATCGACGAAGTTGAGCATCCTGAACAACTTTCCTGTGTCGAGTCCTGCCAAATTCGCAAAACCTTGGGAATTACAACTTTTTGATGCAAAAGTGACGTCACAATTTGACCAAAAATCGTCGATTACCGCCAAATTATAACAATGGCGGAGTTCAAAATAGCACCGGTACACTCGGGTGGGGTATCCGCAAGAAGTAATCACGCTAATTCGGCTATTTGGGGTGGCTCGAAAATTAAAAATTGTATTCCACGGGAAGGCAAAAAGGGAGGAGCGGCCATCTTGTTTTTCTAATAGTCAACTCTGGAAATCGCGTTTTGACGGTACAAATCGACCAAGTTGAGCATCCTGAACAACTTTCCTGTGTCGAGTCCTGCCAAATTCGCAAAACCTTGGGAATTACAACTTTTTGATGCAAAAGTGACGTCACAATTTGACTAAAAATCGTCGATTACCGCCAAATTATAACAATGGCGGAGTTCAAAATAGCACCGGTACACTCGGGTGGGGTATCCGCAAGAAGTAATCACGCTAATTCGGCTATTTGGGGTGGCTCGAAAATTAAAAATTGTATTCCACGGGAAGGCAAAAAGGGAGGAGCGGCCATCTTGTTTTTCTAATAGTCAACTCTGGAAATCGCGTTTTGACGGTACAAATCGACCAAGTTGAGCATCCTGAACAACTTTCCTGTGTCGAGTCATGCCAAATTCGCAAAACCTTGGGATTTACAACTTTTTGATGCAAAAGTGACGTCACAATTTGACCAAAAATCGTCGATTACCGCCAAATTATAACAATGGCGGAGTTCAAAATAGCACCGGTACACTCGGGTGGGGTATCCGCAAGAAGTAATCACGCTAATTCGGCTATTTGGGGTAGCTAGAAAATTAAAAATTTTATTCCACGGGAAGGCAAAAAGGGAGGAGCGGCCATCTTGTTTTTCTAATAGTCAACTCTGGAAATCGCGTTTTGACGGTACAAATCGACCAAGTTGAGCATCCTGAACAACTTTCTTGTGTGGAGTCATGCAAAATTCGCAAAACCTCGGGAATTACAACTTGTTCGTGCAAAAGTGACGTCATAATTTGACCAAAAATAGTCGATTACCGCCAAAATATAACAATGGCGTAGTTCAAATTAGCACCGGCACACTCGGGTGGGGTATCCGCAAGAAGTAATCACGCTAATTCGGCTTTTCGGAGTGGCTCGAAAATTAAAAAGTTTATTCCCCGGGGAGGGAAAAAGGGAAGAGCGGCCATTATGTTTTTCTAATAGTCAACTCTGGAAATCGCGTTTTGACGGTACAAATCGACCAAGTTGAGCATCCTGAACAACTTTCCTGTGAGGAGTCATGCAAAATTCGCAAAACCTTGGGAACTACAACTTTTTGGTGCAAAAGTGACGTCATAATTTGACCAAAAATCGTCGATTACCGCCAAAATATAACAATGACGGAGTTCAAATTAGCACCGGTACACTCGGGTGGGGTATCCGCAAGAAGTAATCAAGCTAGTTCGGCTATTTGGGGTGGCTCGAAAATTAAAAATTTTATTCCACGGGAAGGCAAAAAGGGAGGAGCGGCCATCTTGTTTTTCTAATAGTCAACTCTGGAAATCGCGTTTTGACGGTACAAATCGACCAAGTTGAGCATCCTGAACAACTTTCTTGTGTGGAGTCATGCAAAATTCGCAAAACCTCGGGAATTACAACTTGTTCGTGCAAAAGTGACGTCATAATTTGACCAAAAATAGTCGATTACCGCCAAAATATAACAATGGCGTAGTTCAAATTAGCACCGGCACACTCGGGTGGGGTATCCGCAAGAAGTAATCACGCTAATTCGGCTTTTCGGAGAGGCTCGAAAATTAAAAAGTTCATTCCCCGGGGAGGGAAAAAGGGAAGAGCGGCCATTATGTTTTTCTAATAGTCAACTCTGGAAATCGCGTTTTGACGGTACAAATCGACCAAGTTGAGCATCCTGAACAACTTTCCTGTGTGGAGTCATGCAAAATTCGCAAAACCTTGGGAATTACAACTTTTTGATGCAAAAGTGACATCATAATTTGACCAAAAATCGTCGATTACCGCCAAAATATAACAATGACGGAGTTCAACTTAGCACCGGTACACTCGGGTGGGGTATCCGCAAGAAGTAATCACGCTAATTCAGCTTTTCGGGGTGGCTCGAAAATTAAAAAATTTATTCCCCGGGAAGGGAAAAGGGTGGAGCGGCCATTTTGTTTTTCTAATAGTCAACTCTGGAAATCGCGTTTTGACGGTACAAATCGACCAAGTTGAGCATCCTGAACAACTTTCCTGTGTCGAGTCATGCAAAATTCGCAAAACCTTGGGAATTACAACTTTTTCGTGCAAAAGTGACGTCATAATTTGACCAAAATTAGTCGATTACCGCCAAAATATAACAATGGCGGAGTTCAAATTAGCACCGGTACACTCGGGTGGGGTATCCGCAAGAAGTAATCAGGCTTATTCGGCTATTTGGGGTGGCTCGAAAATTAAAAATTGTATTCCACGGGTAGGCAAAAAGGGAGGAGCGGCCATCTTGTTTTTCTAATAGTCAACTTTGGAAATCGCGTTTTGACGGTACAAATCGACCAAGTTGAGCATCCTGAACAACTTTCTTGTGTGGAGTCATGCAAAATTCGCAAAACCTCGGGAATTACAACTTTTTGGTGCAAAAGTGACGTCACAATTTGACCAAAAATCGTCGATTACCGCCAAAATATAACAATGGCGTAGTTCAAATTAGCACCGGCACACTCGGGTGGGGTATCCGCAAGAAGTAATCACGCTAATTCGGCTTTTAGGAGTGGCTCGAAAATTAAAAAGTTTATTCCTCGGGCAGGGAAAAGGGAAGAGCGGCCATCTTGTTTTTCTAATAGTCAACTCTGGAAATCGCGTTTTGACGGTACAAATCGACCAGGTTGAGCATCCTGAACAACTTTCCTGTGAGGAGTCATGCAAAATTCGCAAAACCTTGGGAACTACAACTTTTTGGTGCAAAAGTGACGTCATAATTTACCAAAAATCGTCGATTACCGCCAAAATATAACAATGACGGAGTTCAAATTAGCACCGGTACACTCGGGTGGGGTATCCGCAAGAAGTAATCAAGCTAATTCGGCAATTTGGGATGGCTCGAAAATTAAAAAGTTTATTCCCCGGGTAGGCAAAAAGGGAGGAGCGGCCATCTTGTTTTTCTAATAGTCAACTCTGGAAATC
Source organism: Asterias amurensis (assembly GCF_032118995.1). Lineage (NCBI taxonomy): Eukaryota > Metazoa > Echinodermata > Asteroidea > Forcipulatida > Asteriidae > Asterias > Asterias amurensis. The sequence continues at coordinate 11,955,813 of NC_092659.1, forward strand.
GCGTTTTGACGGTACAAATCGACCAAGTTGAGCATCCTGAACAACTTTCCTGTGTCGAGTCCTGCCAAATTCGCAAAACCTTGGGAATTACAACTTTTTGATGCAAAAGTGACGTCACAATTTGACTAAAAATCGTCGATTACCGCCAAATTATAACAATGGCGGAGTTCAAATTAGCACCGGTACACTCGGGTGGGGTATCCGCAAGAAGTAATCACGCTAATTCGGCTATTTGGGGTGGCTCGAAAATTAAAAATTTTATTCCACGGGAAGGCAAAAAGGGAGGAGCGGCCATCTTGTTTTTCTAATAGTCAACTCTGGAAATCGCGTTTTGACGGTACAAATCGACCAAGTTGAGCATCCTGAACAACTTTCCTGTGTCGAGTCATGCCAAATTCGCAAAACCTTGGGATTTACAACTTTTTGATGCAAAAGTGACGTCACAATTTGACCAAAAATCGTCGATTACCGCCAAATTATAACAATGGCGGAGTTCAAAATAGCACCGGTACACTCGGGTGGGGTATCCGCAAGAAGTAATCACGCTAATTCGGCTATTTGGGGTAGCTAGAAAATTAAAAATTTTATTCCACGGGAAGGCAAAAAGGGAGGAGCGGCCATCTTGTTTTTCTAATAGTCAACTCTGGAAATCGCGTTTTGACGGTACAAATCGACCAAGTTGAGCATCCTGAACAACTTTCTTGTGTGGAGTCATGCAAAATTCGCAAAACCTCGGGAATTACAACTTGTTCGTGCAAAAGTGACGTCATAATTTGACCAAAAATAGTCGATTACCGCCAAAATATAACAATGGCGTAGTTCAAATTAGCACCGGCACACTCGGGTGGGGTATCCGCAAGAAGTAATCACGCTAATTCGGCTTTTCGGAGTGGCTCGAAAATTAAAAAGTTTATTCCCCGGGGAGGGAAAAAGGGAAGAGCGGCCATTATGTTTTTCTAATAGTCAACTCTGGAAATCGCGTTTTGACGGTACAAATCGACCAAGTTGAGCATCCTGAACAACTTTCCTGTGAGGAGTCATGCAAAATTCGCAAAACCTTGGGAACTACAACTTTTTGGTGCAAAAGTGACGTCATAATTTGACCAAAAATCGTCGATTACCGCCAAAATATAACAATGACGGAGTTCAAATTAGCACCGGTACACTCGGGTGGGGTATCCGCAAGAAGTAATCAAGCTAATTCGGCTATTTGGGGTGGCTCGAAAATTAAAAATTTTATTCCACGGGAAGGCAAAAAGGGAGGAGCGGCCATCTTGTTTTTCTAATAGTCAACTCTGGAAATCGCGTTTTGACGGTACAAATCGACCAAGTTGAGCATCCTGAACAACTTTCTTGTGTGGAGTCATGCAAAATTCGCAAAACCTCGGGAATTACAACTTGTTCGTGCAAAAGTGACGTCATAATTTGACCAAAAATAGTCGATTACCGCCAAAATATAACAATGGCGTAGTTCAAATTAGCACCGGCACACTCGGGTGGGGTATCCGCAAGAAGTAATCACGCTAATTCGGCTTTTCGGAGAGGCTCGAAAATTAAAAAGTTCATTCCCCGGGGAGGGAAAAAGGGAAGAGCGGCCATTATGTTTTTCTAATAGTCAACTCTGGAAATCGCGTTTTGACGGTACAAATCGACCAAGTTGAGCATCCTGAACAACTTTCCTGTGTGGAGTCATGCAAAATTCGCAAAACCTTGGGAATTACAACTTTTTGATGCAAAAGTGACATCATAATTTGACCAAAAATCGTCGATTACCGCCAAAATATAACAATGACGGAGTTCAACTTAGCACCGGTACACTCGGGTGGGGTATCCGCAAGAAGTAATCACGCTAATTCAGCTTTTCGGGGTGGCTCGAAAATTAAAAAATTTATTCCCCGGGAAGGGAAAAGGGTGGAGCGGCCATTTTGTTTTTCTAATAGTCAACTCTGGAAATCGCGTTTTGACGGTACAAATCGACCAAGTTGAGCATCCTGAACAACTTTCCTGTGTCGAGTCATGCAAAATTCGCAAAACCTTGGGAATTACAACTTTTTCGTGCAAAAGTGACGTCATAATTTGACCAAAATTAGTCGATTACCGCCAAAATATAACAATGGCGGAGTTCAAATTAGCACCGGTACACTCGGGTGGGGTATCCGCAAGAAGTAATCAGGCTTATTCGGCTATTTGGGGTGGCTCGAAAATTAAAAATTGTATTCCACGGGTAGGCAAAAAGGGAGGAGCGGCCATCTTGTTTTTCTAATAGTCAACTTTGGAAATCGCGTTTTGACGGTACAAATCGACCAAGTTGAGCATCCTGAACAACTTTCTTGTGTGGAGTCATGCAAAATTCGCAAAACCTCGGGAATTACAACTTTTTGGTGCAAAAGTGACGTCACAATTTGACCAAAAATCGTCGATTACCGCCAAAATATAACAATGGCGTAGTTCAAATTAGCACCGGCACACTCGGGTGGGGTATCCGCAAGAAGTAATCACGCTAATTCGGCTTTTAGGAGTGGCTCGAAAATTAAAAAGTTTATTCCTCGGGCAGGGAAAAGGGAAGAGCGGCCATCTTGTTTTTCTAATAGTCAACTCTGGAAATCGCGTTTTGACGGTACAAATCGACCAGGTTGAGCATCCTGAACAACTTTCCTGTGAGGAGTCATGCAAAATTCGCAAAACCTTGGGAACTACAACTTTTTGGTGCAAAAGTGACGTCATAATTTACCAAAAATCGTCGATTACCGCCAAAATATAACAATGACGGAGTTCAAATTAGCACCGGTACACTCGGGTGGGGTATCCGCAAGAAGTAATCAAGCTAATTCGGCAATTTGGGATGGCTCGAAAATTAAAAAGTTTATTCCCCGGGTAGGCAAAAAGGGAGGAGCGGCCATCTTGTTTTTCTAATAGTCAACTCTGGAAATCGCGTTTTGACGGTACAAATCGACCAAGTTGAGCATCCTGAACAACTTTCCTGTGTCGAGTCCTGCCAAATTCGCAAAACCTTGGGAATTACAACTTTTTGATGCAAAAGTGACGTCACAATTTGACTAAAAATCGTCGATTACCGCCAAATTATAACAATGGCGGAGTTCAAATTAGCACCGGTACACTCGGGTGGGGTATCCGCAAGAAGTAATCACGCTAATTCGGCTATTTGGGGTGGCTCGAAAATTAAAAATTTTATTCCACGGGAAGGCAAAAAGGGAGGAGCGGCCATCTTGTTTTTCTAATAGTCAACTCTGGAAATCGCGTTTTGACGGTACAAATCGACCAAGTTGAGCATCCTGAACAACTTTCCTGTGTCGAGTCATGCCAAATTCGCAAAACCTTGGGATTTACAACTTTTTGATGCAAAAGTGACGTCACAATTTGACCAAAAATCGTCGATTACCGCCAAATTATAACAATGGCGGAGTTCAAAATAGCACCGGAACACTCGGGTGGGGTATCCGCAAGAAGTAATCACGCTAATTCGGCTATTTTGGGTGGCTCGAAAATTAAAAATTTTATTCCACGGGAAAGCAAAAAGGGAGGAGCGGCCATCTTGTTTTTCTAATAGTCAACTCTGGAAATCGCGTTTTGACGGTACAAATCGACCAAGTTGAGCATCCTGAACAACTTTCCTGTGAGGAGTCATGCAAAATTCGCAAAACCTTGGGAACTACAACTTTTTGGTGCAAAAGTGACGTCATAATTTGACCAAAAATCGTCGATTACCGCCAAAATATAACAATGACGGAGTTCAAATTAGCACCGGTACACTCGGGTGGGGTATCCGCAAGAAGTAATCACGCTAATTCGGCTATTTGGGGTGGCTCGAAAATTAAAAAGTTTATTCCACGGGTAGGCAAAAAGGGAGGAGCGGCCATCTTGTTTTTCTAATAGTCAACTCTGGAAATCGCGTTTTGACGGTACAAATCGACCAAGTTGAGCATCCTGAACAACTTTCTTGTGTGGAGTCATGCAAAATTCGCAAAACCTCGGGAAATACACAACTTGTTCGTGCAAAAGTGACGTCATAATTTGACCAAAAATAGTCGATTACCGCCAAAATATAACAATGGCGTAGTTCAAATTAGCACCGGCACACTCGGGTGGGGTATCCGCAAGAAGTAATCACGCTAATTCGGCTTTTCGGAGTGGCTCGAAAATTAAAGAGTTTATTCCCCGGGGAGGGAAAAAGGGAAGAGCGGCCATTATGTTTTTCTAATAGTCAACTCTGGAAATCGCGTTTTGACGGTACAAATCGACCAAGTTGAGCATCCTGAACAACTTTCCTGTGTGGAGTCATGCAAAATTCGCAAAACCTTGGGAATTACAACTTTTTGATGCAAAAGTGACGTCATAATTTGACAAAAAATCGTCGATTACCGCCAAAATATAACAATGACGGAGTTCAAATTAGCACCGGTACACTCGGGTGGGGTATCCGCAAGAAGTAATCACGCTAATTCAGCTTTTCGGGGTGGCTCGAAAATTAAAAAAATTATTCCCCGGGAAGGGAAAAGGGAAGAGCGGCCATTTTGTTTTTCTAATAGTCAACTCTGGAAATCGCGTTTTGACGGTACAAATCGACCAAGTTGAGCATCCTGAACAACTTTCCTGTGTGGAGTCATGCAAAATTCGCAAAACCTTGGGAATTACAACTTTTTCGTGCAAAAGTGACGTCATAATTTGACCAAAAATAATCGATTACCGCCAAAATATAACAATGGCGGAGTTCAAATTAGCACCGGTATACTCGGGTGGGGTATCCGCAAGAAGTAATCAGGCTTATTCGGCTATTTGGGGTGGCTCGAAAATTAAAAATTGTATTCCACGGGTAGGCAAAAAGGGAGGAGCGGCCATCTTGTTTTTCTAATAGTCAACTTTGGAAATCGCGTTTTGACGGTACAAATCGACCAAGTTGAGCATCCTGAACAACTTTCTTGTGTGGAGTCATGCAAAATTCGCAAAACCTCGGGAATTACAACTTTTTGGTGCAAAAGTGACGTCACAATTTGACCAAAAATTGTCGATTACCGCCAAAATATAACAATGGCGTAGTTCAAATTAGCACCGGCACACTCGGGTGGGATATCCGCAAGAAGTAATCACGCTAATTCGGCTTTTAGGAGTGGCTCGAAAATTAAAAAGTTTATTCCCCGGGAAGGGAAAAGGGAAGAGCGGCCATTTTGTTTTTCTAATAGTCAACTCTGGAAATCGCGTTTTGACGGTACAAATCGACCAAGTTGAGCATCCTGAACAACTTTCCTGTGTGGAGTCATGCAAAATTCGCAAAACCTTGGGAATTACAACTTTTTGATGCAAAAGTTACGTCATAATTTGACCAAAAATCGTCGATTACCGCCAAAATATAACAATGACGGAGTTCAAATTAGCACCGGTACACTCGGGTGGGGTATCCGCAAGAAGTAATCAAGCTAATTCGGCTATTTGGGGTGGCTCGAAAATTAAAAAGTATATTCCCCGGGTAGGCAAAAAAGGGAGGAGCGGCCATCTTGTTTTTCTAATAGTCAACTCTGGAAATCGCGTTTTGACGGTACAAATCGACCAAGTTGAGCATCCTGAACAACTTTCCTGTGTGGAGTCATGCAAAATTCGCAAAACCTTGGGAATTACAACTTTTTGATGCAAAAGTGACGTCATAATTTGACCAAAAATCGTCGATTACCGCCAAAATATAACAATGACGGAGTTCAAATTAGCACCGGTACACTCGGGTGGGGTATCCGCAAGAAGTAATCACGCTAATTCAGCTTTTCGGGGTGGCTCGAAAATTAAAAAAATTATTCCCCGGGAAGGGAAAAGGGAAGAGCGGCCATTTTGTTTTTCTAATAGTCAACTCTGGAAATCGCGTTTTGACGGTACAAATCGACCAAGTTGAGCATCCTGAACAACTTTCCTGTGTGGAGTCATGCAAAATTCGCAAAACCTTGGGAATTACAACTTTTTCGTGCAAAAGTGACGTCATAATTTGACCAAAAATAGTCGATTACCGCCAAAATATAACAATGGCGGAGTTCAAATTAGCACCGGTATACTCGGGTGGGGTATCCGCAAGAAGTAATCAGGCTTATTCGGCTATTTGGGGTGGCTCGAAAATTAAAAATTGTATTCCACGGGTAGGCAAAAAGGGAGGAGCGGCCATCTTGTTTTTCTAATAGTCAACTTTGGAAATCGCGTTTTGACGGTACAAATCGACCAAGTTGAGCATCCTGAACAACTTTCTTGTGTGGAGTCATGCAAAATTCGCAAAACCTCGGGAATTACAACTTTTTGGTGCAAAAGTGACGTCACAATTTGACCAAAAATTGTCGATTACCGCCAAAATATAACAATGGCGTAGTTCAAATTAGCACCGGCACACTCGGGTGGGATATCCGCAAGAAGTAATCACGCTAATTCGGCTTTTAGGAGTGGCTCGAAAATTAAAAAGTTTATTCCCCGGGAAGGGAAAAGGGAAGAGCGGCCATTTTGTTTTTCTAATAGTCAACTCTGGAAATCGCGTTTTGACGGTACAAATCGACCAAGTTGAGCATCCTGAACAACTTTCCTGTGTGGAGTCATGCAAAATTCGCAAAACCTTGGGAATTACAACTTTTTGATGCAAAAGTTACGTCATAATTTGACCAAAAATCGTCGATTACCGCCAAAATATAACAATGACGGAGTTCAAATTAGCACCGGTACACTCGGGTGGGGTATCCGCAAGAAGTAATCACGCTAATTCAGCTTTTCGGGGTGGCTCGAAAATTAAAAAGTTTATTCCCCGGGAAGGGAAAAGGGAAGAGCGGCCATTTTGTTTTTCTAATAGTCAACTCTGGAAATCGCGTTTTGACGGTACAAATCGACCAAGTTGAGCATCCTGAACAACTTTCCTGTGTCGAGTCATGCAAAATTCGTAAAACCTTGGGAATTACAACTTTTTGGTGCAAAAGTGACGTCACAATTTGACCAAAAATCGTCGATTACCGCCAAAATATAACAATGGCGGAGTTCAAATTAGCACCGGTACACTCGGGTGGGGTATCCGCAAGAAGTAATCACGCTAATTCGGCTATTTGGGGTGGCTCGAAAATTAAAAAGTATATTCCCCGGGTTGGCAAAAAAGGGAGGAGCGGCCATCTTGTTTTTCTAATAGTCTACTCTGGAAATCGCGTTTTGACGGTACAAATCGACCAAGTTGAGCATCCTGAACAACTTTCCTGTGTCGAGTCATGCAAAATTCGCAAAACCTTGGGAATTACAACTTTTTGGTCCAAAAGTGACGAAACAATTTGACCAAAAATCGTAGATTACCGCCAAATTATAACAATTGCGTAGTTCAAATTAGCACCGGTACACTCGGGTGGGGTATCCGCAAGAAGTAATCACGCTAATTCGGCTATTTGGGGTGGCTCGAAAATTAAAAATTTTATTCCCCGGGTAGGCAAAAAGGGTGGAGCGGCCATCTTGTTTTTCTAATAGTCAACTCTGGAAATCGCGTTTTGACGGTACAAATCGACCAAGTTGAGCATCCTGAACAACTTTCCTGTGTGGAGTCATGCAAAATTCGCAAAACCTTGGGAATTACAACTTTTTTTGCAAAAGTGACGTCACAATTTGACCAAAAATCGTAGATTACCGCCAAAATATAACAATGGCGGAGTTCAAATTAGCACCGGTACACTCGGGTGGGGTATCCGCAAGAAGTAATCAAGCTAATTCGGCTATTTGGGGTGGCTCGAAAATTAAAAAGTATATTCCCCGGGTAGGCAAAAAAGGGAGGAGCGGCCATCTTGTTTTTCTAATAGTCAACTCTGGAAATCGCGTTTTGACGGTACAAATCGACCAAGTTGAGCATCCTGAACAACTTTCCTGTGTGGAGTCATGCAAAATTCGCAAAACCTTGGGAATTACAACTTTTTGATGCAAAAGTGACGTCATAATTTGACCAAAAATCGTCGATTACCGCCAAAATATAACAATGACGGAGTTCAAATTAGCACCGGTACACTCGGGTGGGGTATCCGCAAGAAGTAATCACGCTAATTCAGCTTTTCGGGGTGGCTCGAAAATTAAAAAAATTATTCCCCGGGAAGGGAAAAGGGAAGAGCGGCCATTTTGTTTTTCTAATAGTCAACTCTGGAAATCGCGTTTTGACGGTACAAATCGACCAAGTTGAGCATCCTGAACAACTTTCCTGTGTGGAGTCATGCAAAATTCGCAAAACCTTGGGAATTACAACTTTTTCGTGCAAAAGTGACGTCATAATTTGACCAAAAATAGTCGATTACCGCCAAAATATAACAATGGCGGAGTTCAAATTAGCACCGGTATACTCGGGTGGGGTATCCGCAAGAAGTAATCAGGCTTATTCGGCTATTTGGGGTGGCTCGAAAATTAAAAATTGTATTCCACGGGTAGGCAAAAAGGGAGGAGCGGCCATCTTGTTTTTCTAATAGTCAACTTTGGAAATCGCGTTTTGACGGTACAAATCGACCAAGTTGAGCATCCTGAACAACTTTCTTGTGTGGAGTCATGCAAAATTCGCAAAACCTCGGGAATTACAACTTTTTGGTGCAAAAGTGACGTCACAATTTGACCAAAAATTGTCGATTACCGCCAAAATATAACAATGGCGTAGTTCAAATTAGCACCGGCACACTCGGGTGGGATATCCGCAAGAAGTAATCACGCTAATTCGGCTTTTAGGAGTGGCTCGAAAATTAAAAAGTTTATTCCCCGGGAAGGGAAAAGGGAAGAGCGGCCATTTTGTTTTTCTAATAGTCAACTCTGGAAATCGCGTTTTGACGGTACAAATCGACCAAGTTGAGCATCCTGAACAACTTTCCTGTGTGGAGTCATGCAAAATTCGCAAAACCTTGGGAATTACAACTTTTTGATGCAAAAGTTACGTCATAATTTGACCAAAAATCGTCGATTACCGCCAAAATATAACAATGACGGAGTTCAAATTAGCACCGGTACACTCGGGTGGGGTATCCGCAAGAAGTAATCACGCTAATTCAGCTTTTCGGGGTGGCTCGAAAATTAAAAAGTTTATTCCCCGGGAAGGGAAAAGGGAAGAGCGGCCATTTTGTTTTTCTAATAGTCAACTCTGGAAATCGCGTTTTGACGGTACAAATCGACCAAGTTGAGCATCCTGAACAACTTTCCTGTGTCGAGTCATGCAAAATTCGTAAAACCTTGGGAATTACAACTTTTTGGTGCAAAAGTGACGTCACAATTTGACCAAAAATCGTCGATTACCGCCAAAATATAACAATGGCGGAGTTCAAATTAGCACCGGTACACTCGGGTGGGGTATCCGCAAGAAGTAATCACGCTAATTCGGCTATTTGGGGTGGCTCGAAAATTAAAAAGTATATTCCCCGGGTTGGCAAAAAAGGGAGGAGCGGCCATCTTGTTTTTCTAATAGTCTACTCTGGAAATCGCGTTTTGACGGTACAAATCGACCAAGTTGAGCATCCTGAACAACTTTCCTGTGTCGAGTCATGCAAAATTCGCAAAACCTTGGGAATTACAACTTTTTGGTCCAAAAGTGACGAAACAATTTGACCAAAAATCGTAGATTACCGCCAAATTATAACAATTGCGTAGTTCAAATTAGCACCGGTACACTCGGGTGGGGTATCCGCAAGAAGTAATCACGCTAATTCGGCTATTTGGGGTGGCTCGAAAATTAAAAATTTTATTCCCCGGGTAGGCAAAAAGGGTGGAGCGGCCATCTTGTTTTTCTAATAGTCAACTCTGGAAATCGCGTTTTGACGGTACAAATCGACCAAGTTGAGCATCCTGAACAACTTTCCTGTGTGGAGTCATGCAAAATTCGCAAAACCTTGGGAATTACAACTTTTTTTGCAAAAGTGACGTCACAATTTGACCAAAAATCGTAGATTACCGCCAAAATATAACAATGGCGGAGTTCAAATTAGCACCGGTACACTCGGGTGGGGTATCCGCAAGAAGTAATCAAGCTAATTCGGCTATTTGGGGTGGCTCGAAAATTAAAAAGTATATTCCCCGGGTAGGCAAAAAAGGGAGGAGCGGCCATCTTGTTTTTCTAATAGTCAACTCTGGAAATCGCGTTTTGACGGTACAAATCGACCAAGTTGAGCATCATGAACAACTTTCCTGTGTCGAGTCATGCAAAATTCGCAAAACCTTGGGAATTACAACTTTTTGGTCCAAAAGTGACGTCACAATTTGACCAAAAATCGTAGATTACCGCCAAATTATAACAATGGCGGAGTTCAAATTAGCACCGGTACACTCGGGTGGGGTATCCGCAAGAAGTAATCACGCTAATTCGGCTATTTGGGGTGGCTCGAAAATTAAAAATTTGATTCCCCGGGTAGGCAAAAAGGGTGGAGCGGCCATCTTGTTTTTCTAATAGTCAACTCTGGAAATCGCGTTTTGACGGTACAAATCGACCAAGTTGAGCATCCTGAACAACTTTCCTGTGTCGAGTCATGCAAAATTCGCAAAACCTTGGGAATTACAACTTTTTTTGCAAAAGTGACGTCACAATTTGACCAAAAATCGTAGAATACCGCCAAATTATAACAATGGCGGAGTTCAAATTAGCACCGGTACACTCGGGTGGGGTATCCACAAGAAATATTCACGCTAATTCGGCTTTTCGGGGTGGCTCGAAAATTAAAAAGTTTATTCCCCGGGAAGGGAAAAGGGAAGAGCGGCCATTTTGTTTTTCTAACAGTCAACTCTGGAAATCGCGTTTTGACGGTACAAATCGACCAAGTTGAGCATCCTGAACAACTTTCCTGTGTGGAGTCATGCAAAATTCGCAAAACCTTGGGAATTACAACTTTTTGATGCAAAAGTTACGTCATAATTTGACCAAAAATCGTCGATTACCGCCAAAATATAACAATGACGGAGTTCAAATTAGCACCGGTACACTCGGGTGGGGTATCCGCAAGAAGTAATCACGCTAATTCAGCTTTTCGGGGTGGCTCGAAAATTAAAAAGTTTATTCCCCGGGAAGGGAAAAGGGAAGAGCGGCCATTTTGTTTTTCTAATAGTCAACTCTGGAAATCGCGTTTTGACGGTACAAATCGACCAAGTTGAGCATTCTGAACAACTTTCCTGTGTCGAGTCATGCAAAATTCGTAAAAATTTGGGAATTACAACTTTTTGGTGCATAAGTGACGTCACAATTTGACCAAAAATCGTCGATTACCGCCAAAATATAACAATGGCGGAGTTCAAATTAGCACCGGTACACTCGGGTGGGGTATCCGCAAGAAGTAATCAAGCTAATTCGGCTATTTGGGGTGGCTCGAAAATGAAAAAGTATATTCCCCGGGTAGGCAAAAAAGGGAGGAGCGGCCATCTTGTTTTTCTAATAGTCAACTCTGGAAATCGCGTTTTGACGGTACAAATCGACCAAGTTGAGCATCCTGAACAACTTTCCTGTGTCGAGTCATGCAAAATTCGCAAAACCTTGGGTATTACAACTTTTTGGTGCAAAAGTGACGTCACAATTTGACCAAAAATCGTAGATTACCGCCAAATTATAACAATGGCGGAGTTCAAATTAGCACCGGTACACTCGGGTGGGGTATCCGCAAGAAGTAATCACGCTAATTCGGCTATTTGGGGTGGCTCGAAAATTAAAAATTTGATTCCCCGGGTAGGCAAAAAGGGTTGAGCGGCCATCTTGTTTTTCTAATAGTCAACTCTGGAAATCGCGTTTTGACGGTACAAATCGACCAAGTTGAGCATCCTGAACAACTTTCCTGTGTCGAGTCATGCAAAATTCGCAAAACCTTGGGAATTACAACTTTTTGGTGCAAAAGTGACGTCATAATTTGACCAAAAATAGTCGATTACCGCCAAAATATAACAATGGCGGAGTTCAAATTAGCACCGGTACACTCGGGTGGGGTATCCGCAAGAAGTAATCAGGCTTATTCGGCTATTTGGGGTGGCTCGAAAATTAAAAAGTTTATTCCCCGGGTAGGCAAAAAGGGAGGAGCGGCCATCTTGTTTTTCTAATAGTCAACTTTGGAAATCGCGTTTTGACGGTACAAATCGACCAAGTTGAGCATCCTGAACAACTTTCTTGTGTGGAGTCATGCGAAATTCGCAAAACCTCGGGAATAACAATTTTTGGTGCAAAAGTGACGTCACAATTTGACCAAAAATCGTCGATTACCGCCAAAATATAACAATGGCGTAGTTCAAATTAGCACCGGCACACTCGGGTGGGGTATCCGCAAGAAGTAATCACACTAATTCAGCTTTTAGGAGTGGCTCGAAAATTAAAAAGTTTATTCCCCGGGAAGGGAAAAGGGAAGAGCGGCCATTTTGTTTTTCTAATAGTCAACTCTGGAAATCGCGTTTTGACGGTACAAATCGACCAAGTTGAGCATCCTGAACAACTTTCCTGTGTCGAGTCATGCCAAATTCGCAAAACCTTGGGATTTACAACTTTTTGATGCAAAAGTGACGTCACAATTTGACCAAAAATCGTCGATTACCGCCAAATTATAACAATGGCGGAGTTCAAAATAGCACCGGTACACTCGGGTGGGGTATCCGCAAGAAGTAATCACGCTAATTCGGCTATTTTGGGTGGCTCGAAAATTAAAAATTTTATTTCACGGGAAGGCAAAAAGGGAGGAGCGGCCATCTTGTTTTTCTAATAGTCAACTCTGGAAATCGCGTTTTGACGGTACAAATCGACCAAGTTGAGCATCCTGAACAACTTTCCTGTGTCGAGTCATGCAAAATTCGCAAAACCTTGGGAATTACAACTTTTTGGTGCAAAAGTGACGTCACAATTTGACCAAAAATCGTAGATTACCGCCAAAATATAACAATGGCGGAGTTCAAATTAGCACCGGTACACTCGGGTGGGGTATCCGCAAGAAGTAATCACGCTAATTCGGCTTTTCGGGGTGGCTCGAAAATTAAAAACTTTATTCCCCGGGCAGGGAAAAGGGAAGAGCGGCCATTTTGTTTTTCTAATAGTCAACTCTGGAAATCGCGTTTTGACGGTACAAATCGACCAGGTTGAGCATCCTGAACAACTTTCCTGTGAGGAGTCATGCAAAATTCGCAAAACCTTGGGAATTACAACTTTTTGGTGCAAAAGTGACGTCACAATTTGACCAAAAATCGTCGATTACCGCCAAATTATAACAATGGCGGAGTTCAAATTAGCACCGGTTCACTCGGGTGGGGTATCCGCAAGAAGTTATCACGCTAATTCGGCTATTCGGGGTGGCTCGAAAATTAAAAACTTTATTCCCCGGGCAGGGAAAAGGGAAGAGCGGCCATCTTGTTTTTCTAATAGTCAACTCTGGAAATCGCGTTTTGACGGTACAAATCGACCAGGTTGAGCATCCTGAACAACTTTCCTGTGAGGAGTCATGCAAAATTCGCAAAACCTTGGGAACTACAACTTTTTGGTGCAAAAGTGACGTCATAATTTGACCAAAAATCGTCGATTACCGCCAAAATATAACAATGACGGAGTTCAAATTAGCACCGGTACACTCGGGTGGGGTATCCGCAAGAAGTAATCAAGCTAATTCAGCTATTTGGGGTGGCTCGAAAATTAAAAAGTTTATTCCCCGGGTAGGCAAAAAAGGGAGGAGCGGCCATCTTGTTTTTCTAATAGTCAACTCTGGAAATCGCGTTTTGACGGTACAAATCGACCAAGTTGAGCATCCTGAACAACTTTCCTGTGTCGAGTCCTGCCAAATTCGCAAAACCTTGGGAATTACAACTTTTTGATGCAAAAGTGACGTCACAATTTGACCAAAAATCGTCGATTACCGCCAAATTATAACAATGGCGGAGTTCAAAATAGCACCGGTACACTCGGGTGGGGTATCCGCAAGAAGTAATCACGCTAATTCGGCTATTTGGGGTGGCTCGAAAATTAAAAATTGTATTCCACGGGAAGGCAAAAAGGGAGGAGCGGCCATCTTGTTTTTCTAATAGTCAACTCTGGAAATCGCGTTTTGACGGTACAAATCGACCAAGTTGAGCATCCTGAACAACTTTCCTGTGTCGAGTCCTGCCAAATTCGCAAAACCTTGGGAATTACAACTTTTTGATGCAAAAGTGACGTCACAATTTGACTAAAAATCGTCGATTACCGCCAAAATATAACAATGACGGAGTTCAAATTAGCACCGGTACACTCGGGTGGGGTATCCGCAAGAAGTAATCAAGCTAATTCGGCTATTTGGGGTGGCTCGAAAATTAAAAAGTTTATTCCCCGGGTAGGCAAAAAGGGAGGAGCGGCCATCTTGTTTTTCTAATAGTCAACTCTGGAAATCGCGTTTTGACGGTACAGATCGACCAAGTTGAGCATCCTGAACAACTTTCCTGTGTCTAGTCCTGCCAAATTCGCAAAACCTTGGGTATTACAACTTTTTGATGCAAAAGTGACGTCACAATTTGACCAAAAATCGTCGATTACCGCCAAATTATAACAATGGCGGAGTTCAAAATAGCACCGGTACACTCGGGTGGGGTATCCGCAAGAAGTAATCACGCTAATTCGGCTATTTGGGGTGGCTCGAAAATTAAAAATTGTATTCCACGGGAAGGCAAAAAGGGAGGAGCGGCCATCTTGTTTTTCTAATAGTCAACTCTGGAAATCGCGTTTTGACGGTACAAATCGACCAAGTTGAGCATCCTGAACAACTTTCCTGTGTCGAGTCATGCAAAATTCGCAAAACCTTGGGAATTACAACTTTTTGGTGCAAAAGTGACGTCACAATTTGACCAAAAATCGTAGATTACCGCCAAAATATAACAATGGCGGAGTTCAAAATAGCACCGGTACACTCGGGTGGGGTATCCGCAAGAAGTAATCACGCTAATTCGGCTTTTCGGGGTGGCTCGAAAATTAAAAACTTTATTCCCCGGGCAGGGAAAAGGGAAGAGCGGCCATTTTGTTTTTCTAATAGTCAACTCTGGAAATCGCGTTTTGACGGTACAAATCGACCAGGTTGAGCATCCTGAACAACTTTACTGTGAGGAGTCATGCAAAATTCGCAAAACCTTGGGAATTACAACTTTTTGGTGCAAAAGTGACGTCACAATTTGACCAAAAATCGTCGATTACCGCCAAATTATAACAATGGCGGAGTTCAAATTAGCACCGGTTCACTCGGGTGGGGTATCCGCAAGAAGTTATCACGCTAATTCGGCTATTCGGGGTGGCTCGAAAATTAAAAACTTTATTCCCCGGGCAGGGAAAAGGGAAGAGCGGCCATCTTGTTTTTCTAATAGTCAACTCTGGAAATCGCGTTTTGACGGTACAAATCGACCAGGTTGAGCATCCTGAACAACTTTCCTGTGAGGAGTCATGCAAAATTCGCAAAACCTTGGGAACTACAACTTTTTGGTGCAAAAGTGACGTCATAATTTGACCAAAAATCGTCGATTACCGCCAAAATATAACAATGACAGAGTTCAAATTAGCACCGGTACACTCGGGTGGGGTATCCGCAAGAAGTAATCAAGCTAATTCGGCTATTTGGGGTGGCTCGAAAATTAAAAAGTTTATTCCCCGGGTAGGCAAAAAAGGGAGGAGCGGCCATCTTGTTTTTCTAATAGTCAACTCTGGAAATCGCGTTTTGACGGTACAAATCGACCAAGTTGAGCATCCTGAACAACTTTCCTGTGTCGAGTCCTGCCAAATTCGCAAAACCTTGGGAATTACAACTTTTTGATGCAAAAGTGACGTCACAATTTGACTAAAAATCGTCGATTACCGCCAAATTATAACAATGGCGGAGTTCAAAATAGCACCGGTACACTCGGGTGGGGTATCCGCAAGAAGTAATCACGCTAATTCGGCTATTTGGGGTGGCTCGAAAATTAAAAATTTTATTCCCCGGGTAGGCATAAAGGGAGGAGCGGCCATCTTGTTTTTCTAATAGTCAACTCTGGAAATCGCGTTTTGACGGTACAAATCGACCAAGTTGAGCATCCTGAACAACTTTCTTGTGTGGAGTCATGCAAAATTCGCAAAACCTCGGGAATTACAACTTGTTCGTGCAAAAGTGACGTCATAATTTGACCAAAAATAGTCGATTACCGCCAAAATATAACAATGGCGTAGTTTAAATTAGCACCGGCACACTCGGGTGGGGTATCCGCAAGAAGTAATCACGCTAATTCGGCTTTTCGGAGTGGCTCGAAAATTAAAAAGTTTATTCCCCGGGGAGGGAAAAAGGGCAGAGCGGCCATTATGTTTTTCTAATAGTCAACTCTGGAAATCGCGTTTTGACGGTACAAATCGACCAAGTTGAGCATCCAGAACAAACTTTCCAGTGTGGAGTCATGCAAAATTCGCAAAACCTTGGGAATTACAACTTTTTGATGCAAAAGTGACGTCACAATTTGACCAAAAATCGTCGATTACCGCCAAAATATAACAATGACGGAGTTCAAATTAGCACCGGTACACTCGGGTGGGGTATCCGCAAGAAGTAATCACGCTAATTCAGCTTTTCGGGGTGGCTCGAAAATTAAAAAATTTATTCCCCGGGAAGGGAAAAGGGAAGAGCGGCCATTTTGTTTTTCTAATAGTCAACTCTGGAAATCGCGTTTTGACGGTACAAATCGACCAAGTTGAGCATCCTGAACAACTTTCCTGTGTCGAGTCATGCAAAATTCGCAAAACCTTGGGAATTACAACTTTTTCGTGCAAAAGTGACGTCATAATTTGACCAAAAATAGTCGATTACCGCCAAAATATAACAATGGCGGAGTTCAAATTAGCACCGGTACACTCGGGTGGGGTATCCGCAAGAAGTAATCAAGCTAATTTGGCAATTTGGGATGGCTCGAAACTTAAAAAGTTTATTCCCCGGGTAGACAAAAAGGGAGGAGCGGCCATCTTGTTTTTCTAATAGTCAACTCTGGAAATCGCGTTTTGACGGTACAAATCGACCAAGTTGAGCATCCTGAACAACTTTCCTGTGTCGAGTCCTGCCAAATTCGCAAAACCTTGGGAATTACAACTTTTTGATGCAAAAGTGACGTCACAATTTGACTAAAAATCGTCGATTACCGCCAAATTATAACAATGGCGGAGTTCAAAATAGCACCGGTACACTCGGGTGGGGTATCCGCAAGAAGTAATCACGCTAATTCGGCTATTTGGGGTGGCTCGAAAATTAAAAATTTTATTCCACGGGAAGGCAAAAAGGGAGGAGCGGCCATCTTGTTTTTCTAATAGTCAACTCTGGAAATCGCGTTTTGACGGTACAAATCGACCAAGTTGAGCATCCTGAACAACTTTCCTGTGTCGAGTCATGCCAAATTCGCAAAACCTTGGGATTTACAACTTTTTGATGCAAAAGTGACGTCACAATTTGACCAAAAATCGTCGATTACCGCCAAATTATAACAATGGCGGAGTTCAAAATAGCACCGGTACACTCGGGTGGGGTATCCGCAAGAAGTAATCACGCTAATTCGGCTATTTGGAGTGGCTCGAAAATTAAAAATTGTATTCCACGGGAAGGCAAAAAGGGAGGAGCGGCCATCTTGTTTTTCTAATAGTCAACTCTGGAAATCGCGTTTTGACGGTACAAATCGACCAAGTTGAGCATCCTGAACAACTTTCCTGTGAGGAGTCATGCAAAATTCGCAAAACCTTGGGAACTACAACTTTTTGGTGCAAAAGTGACGTCATAATTTGACCAAAAATCGTCGATTACCGCCAAAATATAACAATGACGGAGTTCAAATTAGCACCGGTACACTCGGGTGGGGTATCCGCAAGAAGTAATCAAGCTAATTCGGCTATTTGGGACGGCTCGAAAATTAAAAAGTTTATTCCCCGGGTAGGCAAAAAGGGAGGAGCGGCCATCTTGTTTTTCTAATAGGCAACTCTGGAAATCGCGTTTTGACGGTACAAATCGACCAAGTTGAGCATCCTGAACAACTTTCTTGTGTGGAGTCATGCAAAATTCGCGTAACCTCGGGAATTACAACTTGTTCGTGCAAAAGTGACGTCATAATTTGACCAAAAATAGTCGATTACCGCCAAAATATAACAATGGCGTAGTTCAAATTAGCACCGGCACACTCGGGTGGGGTATCCGCAAGAAGTAATCACGCTAATTCGGCTTTTCGGAGTGGCTCGAAAATTAAAAAGTTTATTCCCCGGGGAGGGAAAAAGGGAAGAGCGGCCATTATGTTTTTCTAATAGTCAACTCTGGAAATCGCGTTTTGACGGTACAAATCGACCAAGTTGAGCATCCTGAACAACTTTCCTGTGTGGAGTCATGCAAAATTCGCAAAACCTTGGGAATTACAACTTTTTGATGCAAAAGTGACGTCATAATTTGACCAAAAATCGTCGATTACCGCCAAAATATAACAATGACGGAGTTCAAATTAGCACCGGTACACTCGGGTGGGGTATCCGCAAGAAGTAATCACGCTAATTCAGCTTTTCGGGGTGGCTCGAAAATTAAAAAATTTATTCCCCGGGAAGGGAAAAGGGAAGAGCGGCCATTTTGTTTTTCTAATAGTCAACTCTGGAAATCGCGTTTTGACGGTACAAATCGACCAAGTAAAGCATCCTGAACAACTTTCCTGTGTCGAGTCATGCAAAATTCGCAAAACCTTGGGAATTACAACTTTTTCGTGCAAAAGTGACGTCATAATTTGACCAAAAATAGTCGATTACCGCCAAAATATAACAATGGCGGAGTTCAAATTAGCACCGGTACACTCGGGTGGGGTATCCGTAAGAAGTAATCACGCTAATTCGGCTATTTGGGGTGGCTCGAAAATTAAAAATTTTATTCCACGTGAAGGCAAAAAGGGAGGAGCGGCCATTTTGTTTTTCTAATAGTCAACTCTGGAAATCGCGTTTTGACGGTACAAATCGACCAAGTTGAGCATCCTGAACAACTTTCCTGTGAGGAGTCATGCAAAATTCGCAAAACCTTGGGAACTACAACTTTTTGGTGCAAAAGTGACGTCATAATTTGACCAAAAATCGTCGATTACCGCCAAAATATAACAATGACGGAGTTCAAATTAGCACCGGTACACTCGGGTGGGGTATCCGCAAGAAGTAATCAAGCTAATTCGGCTATTTGGGGTGGCTCGAAAATTAAAAAGTATATTCCCCGGGTAGGCAAAAAGGGAGGAGCGGCCATCTTGTTTTTCTAATAGTCAACTCTGGAAATCGCGTTCTGACGGTACAAATCGACCAAGTTGAGCATCCTGAACAACTTTCTTGTGTGGAGTCATGCAAAATTCGCAAAACCTCGGGAATTACAACTTGTTCGTGCAAAAGTGACGTCATAATTTGACCAAAAATAGTCGATTACCGCCAAAATATAACAATGGCGTAGTTCAAATTAGCACCGGCACACTCGGGTGGGGTATCCGCAAGAAGTAATCACGCTAATTCGGCTTTTCGGAGTGGCTCGAAAATTAAAAAGTTTATTCCCCGGGGAGGGAAAAAGGGAAGAGCGGCCATTATGTTTTTCTAATAGTCAACTCTGGAAATCGCGTTTTGACGGTACAAATCGACCAAGTTGAGCATCCTGAACAACTTTCCTGTGTGGAGTCATGCAAAATTCGCAAAACCTTGGGAATTACAACTTTTTGATGCAAAAGTGACGTCATAATTTGACCAAAAATCGTCGATTACCGCCAAAATATAACAATGACGGAGTTCAAATTAGCACCGGTACACTCGGGTGGGGTATCCGCAAGAAGTAATCACGCTAATTCAGCTTTTCGGGGTGGCTCGAAAATTAAAAAATTTATTCCCCGGGAAGGGAAAAGGGAAGAGCGGCCATTTTGTTTTTCTAATAGTCAACTCTGGAAATCGCGTTTTGACGGTACAAATCGACCAAGTTGAGCATCCTGAACAACTTTCCTGTGTCGAGTCATGCAAAATTCGCAAAACCTTGGGAATTACAACTTTTTCGTGCAAAAGTGACGTCATAATTTGACCAAAAATAGTCGATTACCGCCAAAATATAACAATGGCGGAGTTCAAATTAGCACCGGTACACTCGGGTGGGGTATCCGCAAGAAGTAATCACGCTAATTCGGCTATTTGGGGTTGCTCGAAAATTAAAAATTTTATTCCACGGGAAGGCAAAAAGGGAGGAACGGCCATCTTGTTTTTCTAATAGTCAACTCTGGAAATCGCGTTTTGACGGTACAAATCGACCAAGTTGAGCATCCTGAACAACTTTCCTGTGAGGAGTCATGCAAAATTCGCAAAACCTTGGGAACTACAACTTTTTCGTGCAAAAATGACGTCATAATTTGACCAAAAATAGTCGATTACCGCCAAAATATAACAATGGCGGAGTTCAAATTAGCACCGGTACACTCGGGTGGGGTATCCGCAAGAAGTAATCAGGCTTATTCGGCTATTTGGGGTGGCTCGAAAATTAAAAAGTTTATTCCCCGGGTAGGCAAAAAGGGAGGAGCGGCCATCTTGTTTTTCTAATAGGCAACTTTGGAAATCGCGTTTTGACGGTACAAATCGACCAAGTTGAGCATCCTGAACAACTTTCTTGTGTGGAGTCATGCAAAATTCGCAAAACCTCGGGAATTACAACTTTTTGGTGCAAAAGTTACGTCATAATTTGACCAAAAATCGTCGATTACCGCCAAAATATAACAATGGCGTAGTTCAAATTAGCACCGGCACACTCGGGTGGGGTATCCGCAAGAAGTAATCACGCTAATTCGGCTTTTAGGAGTGGCTCGAAAATTAAAAAGTTTATTCCCCGGGAAGGGAAAAGGGAAGAGCGGCCATTTTGTTTTTCTAATAGTCAACTCTGGAAATCGCGTTTTGACGGTACAAATCGACCAAGTTGAGCATCCTGAACAACTTTCCTGTGAGGAGTCATGCAAAATTCGCAAAACCTTGGGAATTACAACTTTTTCGTGCAAAAGTGACGTCATAATTTGACCAAAAATAGTCGATTACCGCCAAAATATAACAATGGCGGAGTTCAAATTAGCACCGGTACACTCGGGTGGGGTATCCGCAAGAAGTAATCACGCTAATTCGGCTATTTGGGGTGGCTCGAAAATTAAAAATTTTATTCCACGGGAAGGCAAAAAGGGAGGAACGGCCATCTTGTTTTTCTAATAGTCAACTCTGGAAATCGTGTTCTGACGGTACAAATCGACCAAGTTGAGCATCCTGAACAACTTTCTTGTGTGGAGTCATGCAAAATTCGCAAAACCTCGGGAATTACAACTTGTTCGTGCAAAAGTGACGTCATAATTTGACCAAAAATAGTCGATTACCGCCAAAATATAACAATGACGGAGTTCAAATTAGCACCGGTACACTCGGGTGGGGTATCCGCAAGAAGTAATCACGCTAATTCAGCTTTTCGGGGTGGCTCGAAAATTAAAAAATTTATTCCCCGGGAAGGGAAAAGGGAAGAGCGGCCATTTTGTTTTTCTAATAGTCAACTCTGGAAATCGCGTTTTGACGGTACAAATCGACCAAGTAAAGCATCCTGAACAACTTTCCTGTGTCGAGTCATGCAAAATTCGCAAAACCTTGGGAATTACAACTTTTTCGTGCAAAAGTGACGTCATAATTTGACCAAAAATAGTCGATTACCGCCAAAATATAACAATGGCGGAGTTCAAATTAGCACCGGTACACTCGGGTGGGGTATCCGCAAGAAGTAATCACGTTAATTCGGCTATTTGGGGTGGCTCGAAAATTAAAAATTTTATTCCACGGGAAGGCAAAAAGGGAGGAGCGGCCATCTTGTTTTTCTAATAGTCAACTCTGGAAATCGCGTTTTGACGGTACAAATCGACCAAGTTGAGCATCCTGAACAACTTTCCTGTGAGGAGTCATGCAAAATTCGCAAAACCTTTGGAACTACAACTTTTTGGTGCAAAAGTGACGTCATAATTTGACCAAAAATCGTCGATTACCGCCAAAATATAACAATGACGGAGTTCAAATTAGCACCGGTACACTCGGGTGGGGTATCCGCAAGAAGTAATCAAGCTAATTCGGCTATTTGGGGTGGCTCGAAAATTAAAAAGTTTATTCCCCGGGTAGGCAAAAAGGGAGGAGCGGCCATCTTGTTTTTCTAATAGTCAACTCTGGAAATCGCGTTCTGACGGTACAAATCGACCAAGTTGAGCATCCTGAACAACTTTCTTGTGTGGAGTCATGCAAAATTCGCAAAACCTCGGGAATTACAACTTGTTCGTGCAAAAGTGACGTCATAATTTGACCAAAAATAGTCGATTACCGCCAAAATATAACAATGGCGTAGTTCAAATTAGCACCGGCACACTCGGGTGGGGTATCCGCAAGAAGTAATCACGCTAATTCGGCTTTTCGGAGTGGCTCGAAAATTAAAAAGTTTATTCCCCGGGGAGGGAAAAAGGGAAGAGCGGCCATTATGTTTTTCTAATAGTCAACTCTGGAAATCGCGTTTTGACGGTACAAATCGACCAAGTTGAGCATCCTGAACAACTTTCCTGTGTGGAGTCATGCAAAATTCGCAAAACCTTGGGAATTACAACTTTTTGATGCAAAAGTGACGTCATAATTTGACCAAAAATCGTCGATTACCGCCAAAACATAACAATGACGGAGTTCAAATTAGCACCGGTACACTCGGGTGGGGTATCCGCAAGAAGTAATCACGCTAATTCAGCTTTTCGGGGTGGCTCGAAAATTAAAAAATTTATTCCCCGGGAAGGGAAAAGGGAAGAGCGGCCATTTTGTTTTTCTAATAGTCAACTCTGGAAATCGCGTTTTGACGGTACAAATCGACCAAGTTGAGCATCCTGAACAACTTTCCTGTGTCGAGTCATGCAAAATTCGCAAAACCTTGGGAATTACAACTTTTTCTTGCAAAAGTGACGTCATAATTTGACCAAAAATAGTCGATTACCGCCAAAATATAACAATGGCGGAGTTCAAATTAGCACCGGTACACTCGGGTGGGGTATCCGCAAGAAGTAATCAGGCTTATTCGGCTATTTGGGGTGGCTCGAAAATTAAAAATTGTATTCCACGGGTAGGCAAAAAGGGAGGAGGGGCCATCTTGTTTTTCTAATAGTCAACTTTGGAAATCGCGTTTTGACGGTACAAATCGACCAAGTTGAGCATCCTGAACAACTTTCTTGTGTGGAGTCATGCAAAATTCGCAAAACCTCGGGAATTACAACTTTTTGGTGCAAAAGTGACGTCACAATTTGACCAAAAATCGTCGATTACCGCCAAAATATAACAATGGCGTAGTTCAAATTAGCACCGGCACACTCGGGTGGGGTATCCGCAAGAAGTAATCACGCTAATTCGGCTTTTAGGAGTGGCTCGAAAATTAAAAAGTTTATTCCCCGGGAAGGGAAAAGGGAAGAGCGGCCATTTTGTTTTTCTAAAAGTCAACTCTGGAAATCGCGTTTTGACGGTACAAATCGACCAAGTTGAGCATCCTGAACAACTTTCCTGTGTGGAGTCATGCAAAATTCGCAAAACCTTGGGAATTACAACTTTTTGATGCAAAAGTTACGTCATAATTTGACCAAAAATCGTCGATTACCGCCAAAATATAACAATGACGGAGTTCAAATTAGCACCGGTACACTCGGGTGGGGTATCCGCAAGAAGTAATCACGCTAATTCAGCTTTTCGGGGTGGCTCGAAAATTAAAAAGTTTATTCCCCGGGAAGGGAAAAGGGAAGAGCGGCCATTTTGTTTTTCTAATAGTCAACTCTGGAAATCGCGTTTTGACGGTACAAATCGACCAAGTTGAGCATCCTGAACAACTTTCCTGTGTCGAGTCATGCAAAATTCGTAAAACCTTGGGAATTACAACTTTTTGGTGCAAAAGTGACGTCACAATTTGACCAAAAATCGTCGATTACCGCCAAAATATAACAATGGCGGAGTTCAAATTAGCACCGGTACACTCGGGTGGGGTATCCGCAAGAAGTAATCAAGCTAATTCGGCTATTTGGGGTGGCTCGAAAATTAAAAAGTATATTCCCCGGGTAGGCAAAAAAGGGAGGAGCGGCCATCTTGTTTTTCTAATAGTCAACTCTGGAAATCGCGTTTTGACGGTACAAATCGACCAAGTTGAGCATCCTGAACAACTTTCCTGTGTCGAGTCATGCAAAATTCGCAAAACCTTGGGAATTACAACTTTTTGGTGCAAAAGTGACGTCACAATTTGACCAAAAATCGTAGATTACCGCCAAATTATAACAATGGCGGAGTTCAAATTAGCACCGGTACACTCGGGTGGGGTATCCGCAAGAAGTAATCACGCTAATTCGGCTATTTGGGGTGGCTCGAAAATTAAAAATTTTATTCCCCGGGTAGGCAAAAAGGGTGGAGCGGCCATCTTGTTTTTCTAATAGTCAACTCTGGAAATCGCGTTTTGACGGTACAAATCGACCAAGTTGAGCATCCTGAACAACTTTCCTGTGTCGAGTCATGCAAAATTCGCAAAACCTTGGGAATTACAACTTTTTGGTGCAAAAGTGACGTCACAATTTGACCAAAAATCGTAGATTACCGCCAAATTATAACAATGGCGGAGTTCAAATTAGCACCGGTACACTCGGGTGGGGTATCCACAAGAAATAATCACGCTAATTCGGCTTTTCGGGGTGGCTCGAAAATTAAAAAGTTTATTCCCCAGGAAGGGAAAAGGGAAGAGCGGCCATTTTGTTTTTCTAATAGTCAACTCTGGAAATCGCGTTTTGACGGTACAAATCGACCAAGTTGAGCATCCTGAACAACTTTCCTGTGTCGAGTCATGCAAAATTCGCAAAACCTTGGGAATTACAACTTTTTCGTGCAAAAGTGACGTCATAATTTGACCAAAAATAGTCGATTACCGCCAAAATATAACAATGGCGGAGTTCAAATTAGCACCGGTACACCCGGGTGGGGTATCCGCAAGAAGTAATCAGGCTTATTCGGCTATTTGGGGTGGCTCGAAAATTAAAAAGTTTATTCCCCGGGTAGGCAAAAAGGGAGGAGCGGCCATCTTGTTTTTCTAATAGTCAACTTTGGAAATCGCGTTTTGACGGTACAAATCGACCAAGTTGAGCATCCTGAACAACTTTCTTGTGTGGATTCATGCAAAATTCGCAAAACCTCGGGAATTACAACTTTTTGGTGCAAAAGTGACGTCACAATTTGACCAAAAATCGTCGATTACCGCCAAAATATAACAATGGCGGAGTTCAAATTAGCACCGGTACACTCGGGTGGGGTATCCGCAAGAAGTAATCAAGCTAATTCGGCTATTTGGGGTGGCTCGAAAATTAAAAAGTATATTCCCCGGGTAGGCAAAAAAGGGAGGAGCGGCCATCTTGTTTTTCTAATAGTCAACTCTGGAAATCGCGTTTTGACGGTACAAATCGACCAAGTTGAGCATCCTGAACAACTTTCCTGTGTCGAGTCATGCAAAATTCGCAAAACCTTGGGAATTACAACTTTTTGGTGCAAAAGTGACGTCACAATTTGACCAAAAATCGTAGATTACCGCCAAATTATAACAATGGCGGAGTTCAAATTAGCACCGGTACACTCGGGTGGGGTATCCGCAAGAAGTAATCACGCTAATTCGGCTATTTGGGGTGGCTCGAAAATTAAAAATTTTATTCCCCGGGTAGGCAAAAAGGGTGGAGCGGCCATCTTGTTTTTCTAATAGTCAACTCTGGAAATCGCGTTTTGACGGTACAAATCGACCAAGTTGAGCATCCTGAACAACTTTCCTGTGTCGAGTCATGCAAAATTCGCAAAACCTTGGGAATTACAACTTTTTGGTGCAAAAGTGACGTCACAATTTGACCAAAAATCGTAGATTACCGCCAAATTATAACAATGGCGGAGTTCAAATTAGCACCGGTACACTCGGGTGGGGTATCCACAAGAAATAATCACGCTAATTCGGCTTTTCGGGGTGGCTCGAAAATTAAAAAGTTTATTCCCCGGGAAGGGAAAAGGGAAGAGCGGCCATTTTGTTTTTCTAATAGTCAACTCTGGAAATCGCGTTTTGACGGTACAAATCGACCAAGTTGAGCATCCTGAACAACTTTCCTGTGTCGAGTCATGCAAAATTCGCAAAACCTTGGGAATTACAACTTTTTCGTGCAAAAGTGACGTCATAATTTGACCAAAAATAGTCGATTACCGCCAAAATATAACAATGGCGGAGTTCAAATTAGCACCGGTACACTCGGGTGGGGTATCCGCAAGAAGTAATCAGGCTTATTCGGCTATTTGGGGTGGCTCGAAAATTAAAAAGTTTATTCCCCGGGTAGGCAAAAAGGGAGGAGCGGCCATCTTGTTTTTCTAATAGTCAACTTTGGAAATCGCGTTTTGACGGTACAAATCGACCAAGTTGAGCATCCTGAACAACTTTCTTGTGTGGATTCATGCAAAATTCGCAAAACCTCGGGAATTACAACTTTTTGGTGCAAAAGTGACGTCACAATTTGACCAAAAATCGTCGATTACCGCCAAAATATAACAATGGCGTAGTTCAAATTAGCACCGGCACACTCGGGTGGGGTATCCGCAAGAAGTAATCACGCTAATTCGGCTTTTAGGAGTGGCTCGAAAATTAAAAAGTTTATTCCCCGGGAAGGGAAAAGGGAAGAGCGGCCATTTTGTTTTTCTAATAGTCAACTCTGGAAATCGCGTTTTGACGGTACAAATCGACCAAGTTGAGCATCCTGAACAACTTTCCTGTGTCGAGTCATGCAAAATTCGTAAAACCTTGGGAATTACAACTTTTTGGTGCAAAAGTGACGTCACAATTTGACCAAAAATCGTCGATTACCGCCAAAATATAACAATGGCGGAGTTCAAATTAGCACCGGTACACTCGGGTGGGGTATCCGCAAGAAGTAATCAAGCTAATTCGGCTATTTGGGGTGGCTCGAAAATTAAAAAGTATATTCCCCGGGTAGGCAAAAAAGGGAGGAGCGGCCATCTTGTTTTTCTAATAGTCAACTCTGGAAATCGCGTTTTGACGGTACAAATCGACCAAGTTGAGCATCCTGAACAACTTTCCTGTGTCGAGTCATGCAAAATTCGCAAAACCTTGGGAATTACAACTTTTTGGTGCAAAAGTGACGTCACAATTTGACCAAAAATCGTACATTACCGCCAAATTATAACAATGGCGGAGTTCAAATTAGCACCGGTACACTCGGGTGGGGTATCCACAAGAAAAAATCACGCTAATTCGGCTTTTCGGGGTGGCTCGAAAATTAAAAAGTTTATTCCCCGGGAAGGGAAAAGGGAAGAGCGGCCATTTTGTTTTTCTAATAGTCAACTCTGGAAATCGCGTTTTGACGGTACAAATCGACCAAGATGAGCATCCTGAACAACTTTCCTGTGTCGAGTCATGCAAAATTCGCAAAACCTTGGGAATTACAACTTTTTCGTGCAATAGTGACGTCATAATTTGACCACAAATAGTCGATTACCGCCAAAATATAACAATGGCGGAGTTCAAATTAGCACCGGTACACTCGGGTGGGGTATCCGCAAGAAGTAATCAGGCTTATTCGGCTATTTGGGGTGGCTCGAAAATTAAAAAGTTTATTCCCCGGGTAGGCAAAAAGGGAGGAGCGGCCATCTTGTTTTTCTAATAGTCAACTTTGGTAATCGCGTTTTGACGGTACAAATCGACCAAGTTGAGCATCCTGAACAACTTTCCTGTGTCGAGTCATGCAAAATTCGCAAAACCTTGGGAATTACAACTTTTTCGTGCAAAAGTGACGTCATAATTTGACCAAAAATAGTCGATTACCGCCAAAATATAACAATGGCGGAGTTTAAATTAGCACCGGTACACTCGGGTGGGGTATCCGCAAGAAGTAATCAGGCTTATTCGGCTATTTGGGGTGGCTCGAAAATTAAAAATTTTATTCCCCGGGTAGGCAAAAAGGGTGGAGCGGCCATCTTGTTTTTCTAATAGTCAACTCTGGAAATCGCGTTTTGACGGTACAAATCGACCAAGTTGAGCATCCTGAACAACTTTCCTAAGTCGAGTCATGCAAAATTCGCAAAACCTTGGGAATTACAACTTTTTGGTGCAAAAGTGACGTCACAATTTGACCAAAAATCGTAGATTACCGCCAAATTATAACAATGGCGGAGTTCAAATTAGCACCGGTACACTCGGGTGGGGTATCCGCAAGAAGTAATCACGCTAATTCGGCTATTTGGGGTGGCTCGAAAATTAAAAATTTTATTCCCCGGATAGGCAAAAAGGGTGGAGCGGCCATCTTGTTTTTCTAATAGTCAACTCTGGAAATCGCGTTTTGACGGTACAAATCGACCAAGTTGAGCATCCTGAACAACTTTCCTGTGTCGAGTCATGCAAAATTCGCAAAACCTTGGGAATTACAACTTTTTGGTGCAAAAGTGACGTCACAATTTGACCAAAAATCGTAGATTACCGCCAAATTATAACAATGGTGGAGTTCAAATTAGCACCGGTACACTCGGGTGGGGTATCCACAAGAAGTAATCACGCTAATTCGGCTTTTCGGGGTGGCTCGAAAATTAAAAAGTTTATTCCCCGGGAAGGGAAAAGGGAAGAGCGGCCATTTTGTTTTTCTACTAGTCAACTCTGGAAATCGCGTTTTGACGGTACAAATCGACCAAGTTGAGCATCCTGAACAACTTTCCTGTGTGGAGTCATGCAAAATTCGCAAAACCTTGGGAATTACAACTATTTGATGCAAAAGTGACGTCATAATTTGACCAAAAATCGTCGATTACCGCCAAAATATAACAATGACGGAGTTCAAATTAGCACCGGTACACTCGGGTGGGGTATCCGCAAGAAGTAATCACGCTAATTCAGCTTTTCGGGTTGGCTCGAAAATTAAAAAGTTTATTCCCCGGGAAGGGAAAAGGGAAGAGCGGCCATTTTGTTTTTCTAATAGTCAACTCTGGAAATCGCGTTTTGACGGTACAAATCGACCAAGTTGAGCATCCTGTACAACTTTCCTGTGTGGAGTCATGCAAAATTCGCAAAACCTTGGGAATTACAACTTCTTCGTGCAGAAGTGACGTCATAGTTTGACCAAAAATCGTCGATTACAGCCAAAATATAACAATGACGGAGTTCAAATTAGCACCGGTACACTCGGGTGGGGTATCCGCAAGAAGTAATCACGCTAATTCAGCTTTTCGGGGTGGCTCGAAAATTAAAAAGTTTATTCCCCGGGAAGGGAAAAGGGAAGAGCGGCCATTTTGTTTTTCTAATAGTCAACTCTGAAAATCGCGTTTTGACGGTACAAATCGACCAAGTTGAGCATCCTGAACAACTTTCCTGTGTCGAGTCATGCAAAATTCGCGAAACCTTGGGAATTACACCTTTTTGGTGCAAAAGTGACGTCACAATTTGACCAAAAATCGTCGATTACCGCCAAAATATAACAATGGTGGAGTTCAAATTAGCACCGGTACACTCGGGTGGGGTATCCGCAAGAAGTAATCAAGCTAATTCGGCTATTTGGGGTGGCTCGAAAATTAAAAAGTATATTCCCCGGGTAGGCAAAAAAGGGAGGAGCGGCCATCTTGTTTTTCTAATAGTCAACTCTGGAAATCGCGTTTTGACGGTACAAATCGACCAAGTTGAGCATCCTGAACAACTTTCCTGTGTCGAGTCATGCAAAATTCGCAAAACCTTGGGAATTACAACTTTTTGGTGCAAAAGTGACGTCACAATTTGACCAAAAATCGTAGATTACCGCCAAATTATAACAATGGCGGAGTTCAAATTAGCACCGGTACACTCGGGTGGGGTATCCGCAAGAAGTAATCACGCTAATTCGGCTATTTGGGGTGGCTCGAAAATTAAAAATTTTATTCCCCGGGTAGGCAAAAAGGGTGGAGCGGCCATCTTGTTTTTCTAATAGTCAACTCTGGAAATCGCGTTTTGACGGTACAAATCGACCAAGTTGAGCATCCTGAACAACTTTCCTGTGTCGAGTCATGCAAAATTCGCAAAACCTTGGGAATTACAACTTTTTGGTGCAAAAGTGACGTCACAATTTGACCAAAAATCGTAGATTACCGCCAAATTATAACAATGGCGGAGTTCAAATTAGCACCGGTACACTCGGGTGGGGTATCCACAAGAAGTAATCACGCTAATTCGGCTTTTCGGGGTGGCTCGAAAATTAAAAAGTTTATTCCCCGGGAAGGGAAAAGGGAAGAGCGGCCATTTTGTTTTTCTACTAGTCAACTCTGGAAATCGCGTTTTGACGGTACAAATCGACCAAGTTGAGCATCCTGAACAACTTTCCTGTGTGGAGTCATGCAAAATTCGCAAAACCTTGGGAATTACAACTATTTGATGCAAAAGTGACGTCATAATTTGACCAAAAATCGTCGATTACCGCCAAAATATAACAATGACGGAGTTCAAATTAGCACCGGTACACTTGGGTGGGGTATCCGCAAGAAGTAATCACGCTAATTCAGCTTTTCGGGTTGGCTCGAAAATTAAAAAGTTTATTCCCCGGGAAGGGAAAAGGGAAGAGCGGCCATTTTGTTTTTCTAATAGTCAACTCTGGAAATCGCGTTTTGACGGTACAAATCGTCCAGGTTGAGCATCCTGAACAACTTTCCTGTGAGGAGTCATGCAAAATTCGCAAAACCTTGGGAATTACAACTTTTTGGTGCAAAAGTGACGTCATAATTTGACCAAAAATCGTCGATTACCGCCAAAATATAACAATGACGGAGTTCAAATTAGCACCGGTACACTCGGGTGGGGTATCCGCAAGAAGTAATCAAGCTAATTCGGCTATTTTGGGTGGCTCGAAAATTAAAAAGTTTATTCCCCGGGTAGGGAAAAGGAAAGAGCGGCCATCTTGTTTTTCTAATAGTCAACTCTGGAAATCGCGTTTTGACGGTACAAATCGACCAAGTTGAGCATCCTGAACAACTTTCCTAAGTGGAGTCATGCAAAATTCGCAAAACCTTGGGAATTACAATTTTTTGGTGCAAAAGTGACGTCACAATTTGACCAAAAATCGTAGATTACCGCAAAATTATAACAATGGCGGAGTTCAAATTAGCACCGGCACACTCGGGTGGGGTATCCGTAAGAAGTAATCACGCTAAGTCGGCTTTTCGGGGTGGCTCGAAAATTAAAAAGTTTATTCCCCGGGTAGGGAAAAGGGAAGAGCGGCCATCTTGTTTTTCTAATAGTCAACTCTGGAAATCGCGTTTTGACGGTACAAATCGACCAAGTTGAGCATCCTGAACAACTTTCCTAAGTGGAGTCATGCAAAATTCGCAAAACCTTGGGAATTACAATTTTTTGGTGCAAAAGTGACGTCACAATTTGACCAAAAATCGTAGATTACCGCAAAATTATAACAATGGCGGAGTTCAAATTAGCACCGGTACACTCGGGTGGGGTATCCGCAAGAAGTAATCACGCTAATTTGGCTTTTCGGGGTGGCTCGAAAATTAAAAAGTTTATTCCCCGGGTAGGGAAAAGGGTAGAGCGGCCATTTTGTTTTTCTAATAGTCAACTCTGGAAATCGCGTTTTGACGGTACAAACCGACCAGGTTGAGCATCCTGAACAACTTTCCTGTGTCGAGTCATGCAACATTCGCAAAACCTTGGGAATTTCAACTTTTTGGTGCAAACGTGACGTCACAATTTGACCAAAAATTGTCGATTACCGCCAAAATATAATATTGGCGAAGTTCAAATTAGCACCGGCACACTCGGGTGGGGTATCCGCAAGAAGTAATCACGCTAATTCGGTTTTTCGGGGTGGCTCGAAAATTAAAAAGTTTATTCCCCGGGAAGGGAAAAGGGTAGAGCGGCCATTTTGTTTTTCTAATAGTCAACTCTGGAAATCGCGTTTTGACGGTAGAAATCGACCAGGTTGAGCATCCTGAACAACTTTCCTGTGAGGAGTCATGCAAAATTCGCAAAACCTTGGGAACTACAACTTTTTGGTGCAAAAGTGACGTCATAATTTGACCAAAAATCGTCGATTACCGCCAAAATATAACAATGACGGAGTTCAAATTAGCACCGGTACACTCGGGTGGGGTATCCGCAAGAAGTATTCAAGCTAATTCGGCTATTTGGGGTGGCTCGAAAATTAAAAATTTTATTCCCCGGGAAGGCAAAAAGGGAGGAGCGGCCATCTTGTTTTTCTAATAGTCAACTCTGGAAATCGCGTTTTGACGGTACAAATCGACCAAGTTGAGCATCCTGAACAACTTTCCTGTGTGGAGTCATGCAAAATTCGCAAAACCTTGGGAATTACAACTTTTTGGTGCAAAAGTGACGTCACAATTTGAACAAGAATCGTCGATTACCGCCAAAATATAACAATGGCGGAGTTCAAATTAGCACCGGTACACTCGGGTGGGGTATCCGCAAGAAGTAATCAGGCTTATTCGGCTATTTGGGGTGGCTCGAAAATTAAAAAGTTTATTCCCCGGGTAGGCAAAAAGGGAGGAGCGGCCATCTTGTTTTTCTAATAGTCAACTCTGGAAATCGCGTTTTGACGGTACAAATCGACCAAGTTGAGCATCCTGAACAACTTTCTTGTGTGGAGTCATGCAAAATTCGCAAAACCTCGGGAATTACAACTTTTTGGTGCAAAAGTGACGTCACAATTTGACCAAAAATCGTCGATTACCGCCAAAATATAACAATGGCGTAGTTCAAATTAGCACCGGCACACTCGGGTGGGGTATCCGCAAGAAGTAATCACGCTAATTCGGCTTTTAGGAGTGGCTCGAAAATTAAAAAGTTTATTCCCCGGGAAGGGAAAAGGGAAGAGCGGCCATTTTGTTTTTCTAATAGTCAACTCTGGAAATCGCGTTTTGACGGTACAAATCGACCAAGTTGAGCATCCTGAACAACTTTCCTGTGTCGAGTCATGCAAAATTCGCAAAACCTTGGGAATTACAACTTTTTCGTGCAAAAGTGACGTAATAATTTGACCAAAAATAGTCGATTACCGCCAAAATATAACAATGGCGGAGTTCAAATTAGCACCGGTACACTCGGCTGGGGTATCCGCAAGAAGTAATCAGGCTTATTCGGCTATTTGGGGTGGCTCGAAAATTAAAAATTGTATTCCCCGGGTAGGCAAAAAGGGAGGAGCGGCCATCTTGTTTTTCTAATAGTCAACTTTGGAAATCGCGTTTTGACGGTACAAATCGACCAAGTTGAGCATCCTGAACAACTTTCTTGTGTGGAGTCATGCAAAATTCGCAAAACCTCGGGAATTACAACTTTTTGGTGCAAAAGTGACGTCACAATTTGACCAAAAATCGTCGATTACCGCCAAAATATAACAATGGCGTAGTTCAAATTAGCACCGGCACACTCGGGTGGGGTATCCGCAAGAAGTAATCACGCTAATTCGGCTTTTAGGAGTGGCTCGAAAATTAAAAAGTTTATTCCCCGGGAAGGGAAAAGGGAAGAGCGGCCATTTTGTTTTTCTAATAGTCAACTCTGGAAATCGCGTTTTGACGGTACAAATCGACCAAGTTGAGCATCCTGAACAACTTTCCTGTGTGGAGTCATGCAAAATTCGCAAAACCTTGGGAATTACAACTTTTTGATGCAAAAGTTACGTCATAATTTGACCAAAAATCGTCGATTACCGCCAAAATATAACAATGACGGAGTTCAAATTAGCACCGGTACACTCGGGTGGGGTATCCGCAAGAAGTAATCACGCTAATTCAGCTTTTCGGGGTGGCTCGAAAATTAAAAAGTTTATTCCCCGGCTGGGGAAAAGGGAAGAGCGGCCATTTTGTTTTTCTATTAGTCAACTCTGGAAATCGCGTTTTGACGGTACAAATCGACCAAGTTGAGCATCCTGAACAACTTTCCTGTGTCGAGTCATGCAAAATTCGCAAAACCTTGGGAATTACAACTTTTTGGTGCAAAAGTGACGTCACAATTTGACCAAAAATCGTCGATTACCGCCAAAATATAACAATGGCGGAGTTCAAATTAGCACCGGTACACTCGGGTGGGGTATCCGCAAGAAGTAATCAAGCTAATTCGGCTATTTGGGGTGACTCGAAAATTAAAAAGTATATTCCCCGGGTAGGCAAAAAAGGGAGGAGCGGCCATCTTGTTTTTCTAATAGTCAACTCTGGAAATCGCGTTTTGACGGTACAAATCGACCAAGTTGAGCATCCTGAACAACTTTCCTGTGTCGAGTCATGCAAAATTCGCAAAACCTTGGGAATTACAACTTTTTAATGCAAAAGTGACGTCACAATTTGACCAAAAATCGTAGATTACCGCCAAATTATAACAATGGCGGAGTTCAAATTAGCACCGGTACACTCGGGTGGGGTATCCGCAAGAAGTAATCACGCTAATTCGGCTATTTGGGGTGGCTCGAAAATTAAAAATTTTATTCCCCGGGAAGGGAAAAGGGAAGAGCGGCCATTTTGTTTTTCTAATAGTCAACTCTGGAAATCGCGTTTTGACGGTACAAATCGACCAAGTTGAGCATCCTGAACAACTTTCGTGTGTGGAGTCATGCAAAATTCGCAAAACCTTGGGAATTACAACTATTTGATGCAAAAGTGACGTCATAATTTGACCAAAAATCGTCGATTACCGCCAAAATATAACAATGACGGAGTTCAAATTAGCACCGGTACACTCGGGTGGGGTATCCGCAAGAAGTAATCAAGCTAATTCGGCTATTTTGGGTGGCTCGAAAATTAAAAAGTTTATTCCCCGGGTAGGGAAAAGGAAAGAGCGGCCATCTTGTTTTTCTAATAGTCAACTCTGGAAATCGCGTTTTGACGGTACAAATCGACCAAGTTGAGCATCCTGAACAACTTTCCTAAGTGGAGTCATGCAAAATTCGCAAAACCTTGGGAATTACAATTTTTTGGTGCAAAAGTGACGTCACAATTTGACCAAAAATCGTAGATTACCGCAAAATTATAACAATGGCGGAGTTCAAATTAGCACCGGCACACTCGGGTGGGGTAGCCGTAAGAAGTAATCACGCTAAGTCGGCTTTTCGGGGTGGCTCGAAAATTAAAAAGTTTATTCCCCGGGTAGGGAAAAGGGAAGAGCGGCCATCTTGTTTTTCTAATAGTCAACTCTGGAAATCGCGTTTTGACGGTACAAATCGACCAAGTTGAGCATCCTGAACAACTTTCCTAAGTGGAGTCATGCAAAATTCGCAAAACCTTGGGAATTACAATTTTTTGGTGCAAAAGTGACGTCACAATTTGACCAAAAATCGTAGATTACCGCAAAATTATAACAATGGCGGAGTTCAAATTAGCACCGGTACACTCGGGTGGGGTATCCGCAAGAAGTAATCACGCTAATTTGGCTTTTCGGGGTGGCTCGAAAATTAAAAAGTTTATTCCCCGGGTAGGGAAAAGGGTAGAGCGGCCATTTTGTTTTTCTAATAGTCAACTCTGGAAATCGCGTTTTGACGGTACAAACCGACCAGGTTGAGCATCCTGAACAACTTTCCTGTGTCGAGTCATGCAACATTCGCAAAACCTTGGGAATTTCAACTTTTTGGTGCAAACGTGACGTCACAATTTGACCAAAAATTGTCGATTACCGCCAAAATATAATATTGGCGAAGTTCAAATTAGCACCGGCACACTCGGGTGGGGTATCCGCAAGAAGTAATCACGCTAATTCGGTTTTTCGGGGTGGCTCGAAAATTAAAAAGTTTATTCCCCGGGAAGGGAAAAGGGTAGAGCGGCCATTTTGTTTTTCTAATAGTCAACTCTGGAAATCGCGTTTTGACGGTAGAAATCGACCAGGTTGAGCATCCTGAACAACTTTCCTGTGAGGAGTCATGCAAAATTCGCAAAACCTTGGGAACTACAACTTTTTGGTGCAAAAGTGACGTCATAATTTGACCAAAAATCGTCGATTACCGCCAAAATATAACAATGACGGAGTTCAAATTAGCACCGGTACACTCGGGTGGGGTATCCGCAAGAAGTATTCAAGCTAATTCGGCTATTTGGGGTGGCTCGAAAATTAAAAATTTTATTCCCCGGGAAGGCAAAAAGGGAGGAGCGGCCATCTTGTTTTTCTAATAGTCAACTCTGGAAATCGCGTTTTGACGGTACAAATCGACCAAGTTGAGCATCCTGAACAACTTTCCTGTGTGGAGTCATGCAAAATTCGCAAAACCTTGGGAATTACAACTTTTTGGTGCAAAAGTGACGTCACAATTTGAACAAGAATCGTCGATTACCGCCAAAATATAACAATGGCGGAGTTCAAATTAGCACCGGTACACTCGGGTGGGGTATCCGCAAGAAGTAATCAGGCTTATTCGGCTATTTGGGGTGGCTCGAAAATTAAAAAGTTTATTCCCCGGGTAGGCAAAAAGGGAGGAGCGGCCATCTTGTTTTTCTAATAGTCAACTCTGGAAATCGCGTTTTGACGGTACAAATCGACCAAGTTGAGCATCCTGAACAACTTTCTTGTGTGGAGTCATGCAAAATTCGCAAAACCTCGGGAATTACAACTTTTTGGTGCAAAAGTGACGTCACAATTTGACCAAAAATCGTCGATTACCGCCAAAATATAACAATGGCGTAGTTCAAATTAGCACCGGCACACTCGGGTGGGGTATCCGCAAGAAGTAATCACGCTAATTCGGCTTTTAGGAGTGGCTCGAAAATTAAAAAGTTTATTCCCCGGGTAGGGAAAAGAGTAGAGCGGCCATTTTGTTTTTCTAATAGTCAACTCTGGAAATCGCGTTTTGACGGTACAAACCGACCAGGTTGAGCATCCTGAACAACTTTCCTGTGTCGAGTCATGCAACATTCGCAAAACCTTGGGAATTTCAACTTTTTGGTGCAAACGTGACGTCACAATTTGACCAAAAATTGTCGATTACCGCCAAAATATAATATTGGCGAAGTTCAAATTAGCACCGGCACACTCGGGTGGGGTATCCGCAAGAAGTAATCACGCTAATTCGGTTTTTCGGGGTGGCTCGAAAATTAAAAAGTTTTTTCCCCGGGAAGGGAAAAGGGTAGAGCGGCCATTTTGTTTTTCTAATAGTCAACTCTGGAAATCGCGTTTTGACGGTAGAAATCGACCAGGTTGAGCATCCTGAACAACTTTCCTGTGAGGAGTCATGCAAAATTCGCAAAACCTTGGGAACTACAACTTTTTGGTGCAAAAGTGACGTCATAATTTGACCAAAAATCGTCGATTACCGCCAAAATATAACAATGACGGAGTTCAAATTAGCACCGGTACACTCGGGTGGGGTATCCGCAAGAAGTATTCAAGCTAATTCGGCTATTTGGGGTGGCTCGAAAATTAAAAATTTTATTCCCCGGGAAGGCAAAAAGGGAGGAGCGGCCATCTTGTTTTTCTAATAGTCAACTCTGGAAATCGCGTTTTGACGGTACAAATCGACCAAGTTGAGCATCCTGAACAACTTTCCTGTGTGGAGTCATGCAAAATTCGCAAAACCTTGGGAATTACAACTTTTTGGTGCAAAAGTGACGTCACAATTTGAACAAGAATCGTCGATTACCGCCAAAATATAACAATGGCGGAGTTCAAATTAGCACCGGTACACTCGGGTGGGGTATCCGCAAGAAGTAATCAGGCTTATTCGGCTATTTGGGGTGGCTCGAAAATTAAAAAGTTTATTCCCCGGGTAGGCAAAAAGGGAGGAGCGGCCATCTTGTTTTTCTAATAGTCAACTCTGGAAATCGCGTTTTGACGGTACAAATCGACCAAGTTGAGCATCCTGAACAACTTTCTTGTGTGGAGTCATGCAAAATTCGCAAAACCTCGGGAATTACAACTTTTTGGTGCAAAAGTGACGTCACAATTTGACCAAAAATCGTCGATTACCGCCAAAATATAACAATGGCGTAGTTCAAATTAGCACCGGCACACTCGGGTGGGGTATCCGCAAGAAGTAATCACGCTAATTCGGCTTTTAGGAGTGGCTCGAAAATTAAAAAGTTTATTCCCCGGGTAGGGAAAAGGAAAGAGCGGCCATCTTGTTTTTCTAATAGTCAACTCTGGAAATCGCGTTTTGACGGTACAAATCGACCAAGTTGAGCATCCTGAACAACTTTCCTAAGTGGAGTCATGCAAAATTCGCAAAACCTTGGGAATTACAATTTTTTGGTGCAAAAGTGACGTCACAATTTGACCAAAAATCGTAGATTACCGCAAAATTATAACAATGGCGGAGTTCAAATTAGCACCGGCACACTCGGGTGGGGTATCCGTAAGAAGTAATCACGCTAAGTCGGCTTTTCGGGGTGGCTCGAAAATTAAAAAGTTTATTCCCCGGGTAGGGAAAAGGGAAGAGCGGCCATCTTGTTTTTCTAATAGTCAACTCTGGAAATCGCCTTTTGACGGTACAAATCGACCAAGTTGAGCATCCTGAACAACTTTCCTAAGTGGAGTCATGCAAAATTCGCTAAACCTTGGGAATTACAATTTTTTGGTGCAAAAGTGACGTCACAATTTGACCAAAAATCGTAGATTACCGCAAAATTATAACAATGGCGGAGTTCAAATTAGCACCGGTACACTCGGGTGGGGTATCCGCAAGAAGTAATCACGCTAATTTGGCTTTTCGGGGTGGCTCGAAAATTAAAAAGTTTATTCCCCGGGTAGGGAAAAGGGTAGAGCGGCCATTTTGTTTTTCTAATAGTCAACTCTGGAAATCGCGTTTTGACGGTACAAACCGACCAGGTTGAGCATCCTGAACAACTTTCCTGTGTCGAGTCATGCAACATTCGCAAAACCTTGGGAATTTCAACTTTTTGGTGCAAACGTGACGTCACAATTTGACCAAAAATTTTCGATTACCGCCAAAATATAATATTGGCGAAGTTCAAATTAGCACCGGCACACTCGGGTGGGGTATCCGCAAGAAGTAATCACGCTAATTCGGTTTTTCGGGGTGGCTCGAAAATTAAAAAGTTTATTCCCCGGGAAGGGAAAAGGGTAGAGCGGCCATTTTGTTTTTCTAATAGTCAACTCTGGAAATCGCGTTTTGACGGTAGAAATCGACCAGGTTGAGCATCCTGAACAACTTTCCTGTGAGGAGTCATGCAAAATTCGCAAAACCTTGGGAACTACAACTTTTTGGTGCAAAAGTGACGTCATAATTTGACCAAAAATCGTCGATTACCGCCAAAATATAACAATGACGGAGTTCAAATTAGCACCGGTACACTCGGGTGGGGTATCCGCAAGAAGTATTCAAGCTAATTCGGCTATTTGGGGTGGCTCGAAAATTAAAAATTTTATTCCCCGGGAAGGCAAAAAGGGAGGAGCGGCCATCTTGTTTTTCTAATAGTCAACTCTGGAAATCGCGTTTTGACGGTACAAATCGACCAAGTTGAGCATCCTGAACAACTTTCCTGTGTGGAGTCATGCAAAATTCGCAAAACCTTGGGAATTACAACTTTTTGGTGCAAAAGTGACGTCACAATTTGAACAAGAATCGTCGATTACCGCCAAAATATAACAATGGCGGAGTTCAAATTAGCACCGGTACACTCGGGTGGGGTATCCGCAAGAAGTAATCAGGCTTATTCGGCTATTTGGGGTGGCTCGAAAATTAAAAAGTTTATTCCCCGGGTAGGCAAAAAGGGAGGAGCGGCCATCTTGTTTTTCTAATAGTCAACTCTGGAAATCGCGTTTTGACGGTACAAATCGACCAAGTTGAGCATCCTGAACAACTTTCTTGTGTGGAGTCATGCAAAATTCGCAAAACCTCGGGAATTACAACTTTTTGGTGCAAAAGTGACGTCACAATTTGACCAAAAATCGTCGATTACCGCCAAAATATAACAATGGCGTAGTTCAAATTAGCACCGGCACACTCGGGTGGGGTATCCGCAAGAAGTAATCACGCTAATTCGGCTTTTAGGAGTGGCTCGAAAATTAAAAAGTTTATTCCCCGGGAAGGGAAAAGGGAAGAGCGGCCATTTTGTTTTTCTAATAGTCAACTCTGGAAATCGCGTTTTGACGGTACAAATCGACCAAGTTGAGCATCCTGAACAACTTTCCTGTGTCGAGTCATGCAAAATTCGCAAAACCTTGGGAATTACAACTTTTTCGTGCAAAAGTGACGTCATAATTTGACCAAAAATAGTCGATTACCGCCAAAATATAACAATGGCGGAGTTCAAATTAGCACCGGTACACTCGGGTGGGGTATCCGCAAGAAGTAATCAGGCTTATTCGGCTATTTGGGGTGGCTCGAAAATTAAAAATTGTATTCCACGGGTAGGCAAAAAGGGAGGAGCGGCCATCTTGTTTTTCTAATAGTCAACTTTGGAAATCGCGTTTTGACGGTACAAATCGACCAAGTTGAGCATCCTGAACAACTTTCTTCTGTGGAGTCATGCAAAATTCGCAAAACCTCGGGAATTACAACTTTTTGGTGCAAAAGTGACGTCACAATTTGACCAAAAATCGTCGATTACCGCCAAAATATAACAATGGCGTAGTTCAAATTAGCACCGGCACACTCGGGTGGGGTATCCGCAAGAAGTAATCACGCTAATTCGGCTTTTAGGAGTGGCTCGAAAATTAAAAAGTTTATTCCCCGGGAAGGGAAAAGGGAAGAGCGGCCATTTTGTTTTTCTAATAGTCAACTCTGGAAATCGCGTTTTGACGGTACAAATCGACCAAGTTGAGCATCCTGAACAACTTTCCTGTGTGGAGTCATGCAAAATTCGCAAAACCTTGGGAATTACAACTTTTTGATGCAAAAGTTACGTCATAATTTGACCAAAAATCGTCGATTACCGCCAAAATATAACAATGACGGAGTTCAAATTAGCACCGGTACACTCGGGTGGGGTATCCGCAAGAAGTAATCAAGCTAATTCGGCTATTTTGGGTGGCTCGAAAATTAAAAAGTTTATTCCCCGGGTAGGGAAAAGGAAAGAGCGGCCATCTTGTTTTTCTAATAGTCAACTCTGGAAATCGCGTTTTGACGGTACAAATCGACCAAGTTGAGCATCCTGAACAACTTTCCTAAGTGGAGACATGCAAAATTCGCAAAACCTTGGGAATTACAATTTTTTGGTGCAAAAGTGACGTCACAATTTGACCAAAAATCGTAGATTACCGCAAAATTATAACAATGGCGGAGTTCAAATTAGCACCGGCACACTCGGGTGGGGTATCCGTAAGAAGTAATCACGCTAAGTCGGCTTTTCGGGGTGGCTCGAAAATTAAAAAGTTTATTCCCCGGGTAGGGAAAAGGGAAGAGCGGCCATCTTGTTTTTCTAATAGTCAACTCTGGAAATCGCGTTTTGACGGTACAAATCGACCAAGTTGAGCATCCTGAACAACTTTCCTAAGTGGAGTCATGCAAAATTCGCAAAACCTTGGGAATTACAATTTTTTGGTGCAAAAGTGACGTCACAATTAGACCAAAAATCGTAGATTACCGCCAAATTATAACAATGGCGGAGTTCAAATTAGCACCGGTACACTCGGGTGGGGTATCCGCAAGAAGTAATCACGCTAATTTGGCTTTTCGGGGTGGCTCGAAAATTAAAAAGTTTATTCCCCGGGTAGGGAAAAGGGTAGAGCGGCCATTTTGTTTTTCTAATAGTCAACTCTGGAAATCGCGTTTTGACGGTACAAATCGACCAAGTTGAGCATCCTGAACAACTTTCTTGTGTGGAGTCATGCAAAATTCGCAAAACCTCGGGAATTACAACTTTTTGGTGCAAAAGTGACGTCACAATTTGACCAAAAATCGTCGATTACCGCCAAAATATAACAATGGCGTAGTTCAAATTAGCACCGGCACACTCGGGTGGGGTATCCGCAAGAAGTAATCACGCTAATTCGGCTTTTAGGAGTGGCTCGAAAATTAAAAAGTTTATTCCCCGGGTAGGGAAAAGAGTAGAGCGGCCATTTTGTTTTTCTAATAGTCAACTCTGGAAATCGCGTTTTGACGGTACAAACCGACCAGGTTGAGCATCCTGAACAACTTTCCTGTGTCGAGTCATGCAACATTCGCAAAACCTTGGGAATTTCAACTTTTTGGTGCAAACGTGACGTCACAATTTGACCAAAAATTGTCGATTACCGCCAAAATATAATATTGGCGAAGTTCAAATTAGCACCGGCACACTCGGGTGGGGTATCCGCAAGAAGTAATCACGCTAATTCGGTTTTTCGGGGTGGCTCGAAAATTAAAAAGTTTATTCCCCGGGAAGGGAAAAGGGTAGAGCGGCCATTTTGTTTTTCTAATAGTCAACTCTGGAAATCGCGTTTTGACGGTAGAAATCGACCAGGTTGAGCATCCTGAACAACTTTCCTGTGAGGAGTCATGCAAAATTCGCAAAACCTTGGGAACTACAACTTTTTGGTGCAAAAGTGACGTCATAATTTGACCAAAAATCGTCGATTACCGCCAAAATATAACAATGACGGAGTTCAAATTAGCACCGGTACACTCGGGTGGGGTATCCGCAAGAAGTATTCAAGCTAATTCGGCTATTTGGGGTGGCTCGAAAATTAAAAATTTTATTCCCCGGGAAGGCAAAAAGGGAGGAGCGGCCATCTTGTTTTTCTAATAGTCAACTCTGGAAATCGCGTTTTGACGGTACAAATCGACCAAGTTGAGCATCCTGAACAACTTTCCTGTGTGGAGTCATGCAAAATTCGCAAAACCTTGGGAATTACAACTTTTTGGTGCAAAAGTGACGTCACAATTTGAACAAGAATCGTCGATTACCGCCAAAATATAACAATGGCGGAGTTCAAATTAGCACCGGTACACTCGGGTGGGGTATCCGCAAGAAGTAATCAGGCTTATTCGGCTATTTGGGGTGGCTCGAAAATTAAAAAGTTTATTCCCCGGGTAGGCAAAAAGGGAGGAGCGGTCATCTTGTTTTTCTAATAGTCAACTCTGGAAATCGCGTTTTGACGGTACAAATCGACCAAGTTGAGCATCCTGAACAACTTTCTTGTGTGGAGTCATGCAAAATTCGCAAAACCTCGGGAATTACAACTTTTTGGTGCAAAAGTGACGTCACAATTTGACCAAAAATCGTCGATTACCGCCAAAATATAACAATGGCGTAGTTCAAATTAGCACCGGCACACTCGGGTGGGGTATCCGCAAGAAGTAATCACGCTAATTCGGCTTTTAGGAGTGGCTCGAAAATTAAAAAGTTTATTCCCCGGGAAGGGAAAAGGGAAGAGCGGCCATTTTGTTTTTCTAATAGTCAACTCTGGAAATCGCGTTTTGACGGTACAAATCGATCAAGTTGAGCATCCTGAACAACTTTCCTGTGTCGAGTCATGCAAAATTCGCAAAACCTTGGGAATTACAACTTTTTCGTGCAAAAGTGACGTCATAATTTGACCAAAAATAGTCGATTACCGCCAAAATATAACAATGGCGGAGTTCAAATTAGCACCGGTACACTCGGGTGGGGTATCCGCAAGAAGTAATCAGGCTTATTCGGCTATTTGGGGTGGCTCGAAAATTAAAAATTGTATTCCACGGGTAGGCAAAAAGGGAGGAGCGGCCATCTTGTTTTTCTAATAGTCAACTTTGGAAATCGCGTTTTGACGGTACAAATCGACCAAGTTGAGCATCCTGAACAACTTTCTTGTGTGGAGTCATGCAAAATTCGCAAAACCTCGGGAATTACAACTTTTTGGTGCAAAAGTGACGTCACAATTTGACCAAAAATCGTCGATTACCGCCAAAATATAACAATGGCGTAGTTCAAATTAGCACCGGCACACTCGGGTGGGGTATCCGCAAGAAGTAATCACGCTAATTCGGCTTTTAGGAGTGGCTCGAAAATTAAAAAGTTTATTCCCCGGGAAGGGAAAAGGGAAGAGCGGCCATTTTGTTTTTCTAATAGTCAACTCTGGAAATCGCGTTTTGACGGTACAAATCGACCAAGTTGAGCATCCTGAACAACTT
The DNA here is from genome assembly GCF_032118995.1 of Asterias amurensis. Lineage (NCBI taxonomy): Eukaryota > Metazoa > Echinodermata > Asteroidea > Forcipulatida > Asteriidae > Asterias > Asterias amurensis. The sequence goes on from NC_092659.1 coordinate 11,999,820, forward strand.
TCCTGTGTGGAGTCATGCAAAATTCGCAAAACCTTGGGAATTACAACTTTTTGATGCAAAAGTTACGTCATAATTTGACCAAAAATCGTCGATTACCGCCAAAATATAACAATGACGGAGTTCAAATTAGCACCGGTACACTCGGGTGGGGTATCCGCAAGAAGTAATCACGCTAATTCAGCTTTTCGGGGTGGCTCGAAAATTAAAAAGTTTATTCCCCGGCTGGGGAAAAGGGAAGAGCGGCCATTTTGTTTTTCTATTAGTCAACTCTGGAAATCGCGTTTTGACGGTACAAATCGACCAAGTTGAGCATCCTGAACAACTTTCCTGTGTCGAGTCATGCAAAATTCGCAAAACCTTGGGAATTACAACTTTTTGGTGCAAAAGTGACGTCACAATTTGACCAAAAATCGTCGATTACCGCCAAAATATAACAATGGCGGAGTTCAAATTAGCACCGGTACACTCGGGTGGGGTATCCGCAAGAAGTAATCAAGCTAATTCGGCTATTTGGGGTGACTCGAAAATTAAAAAGTATATTCCCCGGGTAGGCAAAAAAGGGAGGAGCGGCCATCTTGTTTTTCTAATAGTCAACTCTGGAAATCGCGTTTTGACGGTACAAATCGACCAAGTTGAGCATCCTGAACAACTTTCCTGTGTCGAGTCATGCAAAATTCGCAAAACCTTGGGAATTACAACTTTTTAATGCAAAAGTGACGTCACAATTTGACCAAAAATCGTAGATTACCGCCAAATTATAACAATGGCGGAGTTCAAATTAGCACCGGTACACTCGGGTGGGGTATCCGCAAGAAGTAATCACGCTAATTCGGCTATTTGGGGTGGCTCGAAAATTAAAAATTTTATTCCCCGGGAAGGGAAAAGGGAAGAGCGGCCATTTTGTTTTTCTAATAGTCAACTCTGGAAATCGCGTTTTGACGGTACAAATCGACCAAGTTGAGCATCCTGAACAACTTTCCTGTGTGGAGTCATGCAAAATTCGCAAAACCTTGGGAATTACAACTATTTGATGCAAAAGTGACGTCATAATTTGACCAAAAATCGTCGATTACCGCCAAAATATAACAATGACGGAGTTCAAATTAGCTCCGGTACACTCGGGTGGGTATCCGCAAGAAGTAATCACGCTAATTCAGCTTTTCGGGTTGGCTCGAAAATTAAAAAGTTTATTCCCCGGGAAGGGAAAAGGGAAGAGCGGCCATTTTGTTTTTCTAATAGTCAACTCTGGAAATCGCGTTTTGACGGTACAAATCGTCCAGGTTGAGCATCCTGAACAACTTTCCTGTGAGGAGTCATGCAAAATTCGCAAAACCTTGGGAATTACAACTTTTTGGTGCAAAAGTGACGTCATAATTTGACCAAAAATCGTCGATTACCGCCAAAATATAACAATGACGGAGTTCAAATTAGCACCGGTACACTCGGGTGGGGTATCCGCAAGAAGTATTCAAGCTAATTCGGCTATTTGGGGTGGCTCGAAAATTAAAAATTTTATTCCCCGGGAAGGCAAAAAGGGAGGAGCGGCCATCTTGTTTTTCTAATAGTCAACTCTGGAAATCGCGTTTTGAAGGTACAAATCGACCAAGTTGAGCATCCTGAACAACTTTCCTGTGTGGAGTCATGCAAAATTCGCAAAACCTTGGGAATTACAACTTTTTGGTGCAAAAGTGACGTCACAATTTGAACAAGAATCGTCGATTACCGCCAAAATATAACAATGGCGGAGTTCAAATTAGCACCGGTACACTCGGGTGGGGTATCCGCAAGAAGTAATCAGGCTTATTCGGCTATTTGGGGTGGCTCGAAAATTAAAAAGTTTATTCCCCGGGTAGGCAAAAAGGGAGGAGCGGCCATCTTGTTTTTCTAATAGTCAACTCTGGAAATCGCGTTTTGACGGTACAAATCGACCAAGTTGAGCATCCTGAACAACTTTCTTGTGTGGAGTCATGCAAAATTCGCAAAACCTCGGGAATTACAACTTTTTGGTGCAAAAGTGACGTCACAATTTGACCAAAAATCGTCGATTACCGCCAAAATATAACAATGGCGTAGTTCAAATTAGCACCGGCACACTCGGGTGGGGTATCCGCAAGAAGTAATCACGCTAATTCGGCTTTTAGGAGTGGCTCGAAAATTAAAAAGTTTATTCCCCGGGAAGGGAAAAGGGAAGAGCGGCCAATTTGTTTTTCTAATAGTCAACTCTGGAAATCGCGTTTTGACGGTACAAATCGACCAAGTTGAGCATCCTGAACAACTTTCCTGTGTGGAGTCATGCAAAATTCGCAAAACCTTGGGAATTACAACTTTTTGATGCAAAAGTGACGTCATAATTTGACCAAAAATCGTCGATTACCGCCAAAATATAACAATGACGGAGTTCAAATTAGCACCGGTACACTCGGGTGGGGTATCCGCAAGAAGTAATCACGCTAATTCAGCTTTTCGGGGTGGCTCGAAAATTAAAAAATTTATTCCCCGGGAAGGGAAAAGGGAAGAGCGGCCATTTTGTTTTTCTAATAGTCAACTCTGGAAATCGCGTTTTGACGGTACAAATCGACCAAGTTGAGCATCCTGAACAACTTTCCTGTGTCGAGTCATGCAAAATTCGCAAAACCTTGGGAATTACAACTTTTTCGTGCAAAAGTGACGTCATAATTGACCAAAAATAGTCGATTACCGCCAAAATATAACAATGGCGGGGTTCAAATTAGCACCGGTACACTCGGGTGGGGTATCCGCAAGAAGTAATCAGGCTTATTCGGCTATTTGGGGTGGCTCGAAAATTAAAAATTGTATTCCACGGGTAGGCAAAAAGGGAGGAGCGGCCATCTTGTTTTTCTAATAGTCAACTTTGGAAATCGCGTTTTGACGGTACAAATCGACCAAGTTGAGCATCCTGAACAACTTTCCTGTGTGGAGTCATGCAAAATTCGCAAAACCTCGGGAATTACAATTTTTTGGTGCAAAAGTGACGTCACAATTTGACCAAAAATCGTCGATTACCGCCAAAATATAACAATGGCGTAGTTCAAATTAGCACCGGCACACTCGGGTGGGGTATCCGCAAGAAGTAATCACGCTAATTCGGCTTTTAGGAGTGGCTCGAAAATTAAAAAGTTTATTCCCCGGGAAGGGAAAAGGGAAGAGCGGCCATTTTGTTTTTCTAATAGTCAACTCTGGAAATCGCGTTTTGACGGTACAAATCGACCAAGTTGAGCATCCTGAACAACTTTCCTGTGTGGAGTCATGCAAAATTCGCAAAACCTTGGGAATTACAACATTTTGATGCAAAAGTTACGTCATAATTTGACCAAAAATCGTCGATTACCGCCAAAATATAACAATGACGGAGTTCAAATTAGCACCGGTACACTCGGGTGGGGTATCCGCAAGAAGTAATCACGCTAATTCAGCTTTTCGGGGTGGCTCGAAAATTAAAAAGTTTATTCCCCGGCTGGGGAAAAGGGAAGAGCGGCCATTTTGTTTTTCTATTAGTCAACTCTGGAAATCGCGTTTTGACGGTACAAATCGACCAAGTTGAGCATCCTGAACAACTTTCCTGTGTCGAGTCATGCAAAATTCGCAAAACCTTGGGAATTACAACTTTTTGGTGCAAAAGTGACGTCACAATTTGACCAAAAATCGTCGATTACCGCCAAAATATAACAATGGCGGAGTTCAAATTAGCACCGGTACACTCGGGTGGGGTATCCGCAAGAAGTAATCAAGCTAATTCGGCTATTTGGGGTGACTCGAAAATTAAAAAGTATATTCCCCGGGTAGGCAAAAAAGGGAGGAGCGGCCATCTTGTTTTTCTAATAGTCAACTCTGGAAATCGCGTTTTGACGGTACAAATCGACCAAGTTGAGCATCCTGAACAACTTTCCTGTGTCGAGTCATGCAAAATTCGCAAAACCTTGGGAATTACAACTTTTTAATGCAAAAGTGACGTCACAATTTGACCAAAAATCGTAGATTACCGCCAAATTATAACAATGGCGGAGTTCAAATTAGCACCGGTACACTCGGGTGGGGTATCCGCAAGAAGTAATCACGCTAATTCGGCTATTTGGGGTGGCTCGAAAATTAAAAATTTTATTCCCCGGGAAGGGAAAAGGGAAGAGCGGCCATTTTGTTTTTCTAATAGTCAACTCTGGAAATCGCGTTTTGACGGTACAAATCGACCAAGTTGAGCATCCTGAACAACTTTCCTGTGTGGAGTCATGCAAAATTCGCAAAACCTTGGGAGTTACAACTATTTGATGCAAAAGTGACGTCATAATTTGACCAAAAATCGTCGATTACCGCCAAAATATAACAATGACGGAGTTCAAATTAGCTCCGGTACACTCGGGTGGGTATCCGCAAGAAGTAATCACGCTAATTCAGCTTTTCGGGTTGGCTCGAAAATTAAAAAGTTTATTCCCCGGGAAGGGAAAAGGGAAGAGCGGCCATTTTGTTTTTCTAATAGTCAACTCTGGAAATCGCGTTTTGACGGTACAAATCGTCCAGGTTGAGCATCCTGAACAACTTTCCTGTGAGGAGTCATGCAAAATTCGCAAAACCTTGGGAATTACAACTTTTTGGTGCAAAAGTGACGTCATAATTTGACCAAAAATCGTCGATTACCGCCAAAATATAACAATGACGGAGTTCAAATTAGCACCGGTACACTCGGGTGGGGTATCCGCAAGAAGTAATCACGCTAATTCAGCTTTTCGGGGTGGCTCGAAAATTTAAAAGTTTATTCCCCGGCTGGGGAAAAGGGAAGAGCGGCCATTTTGTTTTTCTATTAGTCAACTCTGGAAATCGCGTTTTGACGGTACAAATCGACCAAGTTGAGCATCCTGAACAACTTTCCTGTGTCGAGTCATGCAAAATTCGCAAAACCTTGGGAATTACAACTTTTTGGTGCAAAAGTGACGTCACAATTTGACCAAAAATCGTCGATTACCGCCAAAATATAACAATGGCGGAGTTCAAATTAGCACCGGTACACTCTGGTGGGGTATCCGCAAGAAGTAATCAAGCTAATTCGGCTATTTGGGGTGACTCGAAAATTAAAAAGTATATTCCCCGGGTAGGCAAAAAAGGGAGGAGCGGCCATCTTGTTTTTCTAATAGTCAACTCTGGAAATCGCGTTTTGACGGTACAAATCGACCAAGTTGAGCATCCTGAACAACTTTCCTGTGTCGAGTCATGCAAAATTCGCAAAACCTTGGGAATTACAACTTTTTAATGCAAAAGTGACGTCACAATTTGACCAAAAATCGTAGATTACCGCCAAATTATAACAATGGCGGAGTTCAAATTAGCACCGGTACACTCGGGTGGGGTATCCGCAAGAAGTAATCACGCTAATTCGGCTATTTGGGGTGGCTCGAAAATTAAAAATTTTATTCCCCGGGAAGGGAAAAGGGAAGAGCGGCCATTTTGTTTTTCTAATAGTCAACTCTGGAAATCGCGTTTTGACGGTACAAATCGACCAAGTTGAGCATCCTGAACAACTTTCCTGTGTGGAGTCATGCAAAATTCGCAAAACCTTGGGAATTACAACTATTTGATGCAAAAGTGACGTCATAATTTGACCAAAAATCGTCGATTACCGCCAAAATATAACAATGACGGAGTTCAAATTAGCTCCGGTACACTCGGGTGGGTATCCGCAAGAAGTAATCACGCTAATTCAGCTTTTCGGGTTGGCTCGAAAATTAAAAAGTTTATTCCCCGGGAAGGGAAAAGGGAAGAGCGGCCATTTTGTTTTTCTAATAGTCAACTCTGGAAATCGCGTTTTGACGGTACAAATCGTCCAGGTTGAGCATCCTGAACAACTTTCCTGTGAGGAGTCATGCAAAATTCGCAAAACCTTGGGAATTACAACTTTTTGGTGCAAAAGTGACGTCATAATTTGACCAAAAATCGTCGATTACCGCCAAAATATAACAATGACGGAGTTCAAATTAGCACCGTACACTCGGGTGGGGTATCCGCAAGAAGTAATCAAGCTAATTCGGCTATTTTGGGTGGCTCGAAAATTAAAAAGTTTATTCCCCGGGTAGGCAAAAAGGGAAGAGAGGCCATCTTGTTTTACTAATAGTCAACTCTGGAAATTGCGTTTTGACGGTACAAATCGACCAAGTTGAGCATCCTGAACAACTTTCCTGTGTCGAGTCATGCAAAATTCGCAAAACCTTGGGAATTACAACTTTTTGGTGCAAAAGTGACGTCACAATTTGACCAAAAATCGTAGATTACCGCCAAATTATAACAATGGCGGAGTTCAAATTAGCACCGGTACACTCGGGTGGGGTATCCGCAAGAAGTAATCACGCTAATTCGGCTTTTCGGGGTGGCTGGAAAATTAAAAAGTTTATTCCCCGGGTAGGGAAAAGGGTAGAGCGGCCATTTTGTTTTTCTAATAGTCAACTCTGGAAATCGCGTTTTGACGGTACAAACCGACCAGGTTGAGCATCCTGAACAACTTTCCTGTGTCGAGTCATGCAACATTCGCAAAACCTTGGGAATTTCAACTTTTTGGTGCAAACGTGACGTCACAATTTGACCAAAAATTTTCGATTACCGCCGAAATATAATATTGGCGAAATTCAAATTAGCACCGGCACACTCGGGTGGGGTATCCGCAAGAAGTAATCACGCTAATTCGGCTTTTCGGGGTGGCTCGAAAATTAAAAAGTTTATTCCCCGGGAAGGGAAAAGGGTAAAGCGGCCATTTTGTTTTTCTAATAGTCAACTCTGGAAATCGCGTTTTGACGGTACAAACCGACCAGGTTGAGCATCCTGAACAACTTTCTTGTGTGGAGTCATTCAAAATTCGCAAAACCTTGGGAATTACAACTTTTTGGTGCAAAAGTGACGTCACAATTTGACCAAAAATCGTCGATTACCGCCAAAATATAACAATGGCGTAGTTCAAATTAGCACCGGCACACTCGGGTGGGGTATCCGCAAGAAGTAATCACGCTAATTCGGCTTTTCGGGGTGGCTCGAAAATTAAAAAGTTTATTCCCCGGGAATGGAAAAGGGAAGAGCGGCCATTTTGTTTTTCTAATAGTCAACTCTGGAAATCGCGTTTTGACGGTACAAATCGACCAAGTTGAGCATCCTGAACAACTTTCCTGTGTCGAGTCATGCAAAATTCGCAAAACCTTGGGAATTACAACTTTTTGGTGCAAAAGTGACGTCACAATTTGACCAAAAATCGTCGATTACCGCCAAAATATAACAATGGCGGAGTTCAAATTAGCACCGGTACACTCTGGTGGGGTATCCGCAAGAAGTAATCAAGCTAATTCGGCTATTTGGGGTGACTCGAAAATTAAAAAGTATATTCCCCGGGTAGGCAAAAAAGGGAGGAGCGGCCATCTTGTTTTTCTAATAGTCAACTCTGGAAATCGCGTTTTGACGGTACAAATCGACCAAGTTGAGCATCCTGAACAACTTTCCTGTGTCGAGTCATGCAAAATTCGCAAAACCTTGGGAATTACAACTTTTTAATGCAAAAGTGACGTCACAATTTGACCAAAAATCGTAGATTACCGCCAAATTATAACAATGGCGGAGTTCAAATTAGCACCGGTACACTCGGGTGGGGTATCCGCAAGAAGTAATCACGCTAATTCGGCTATTTGGGGTGGCTCGAAAATTAAAAATTTTATTCCCCGGGAAGGGAAAAGGGAAGAGCGGCCATTTTGTTTTTCTAATAGTCAACTCTGGAAATCGCGTTTTGACGGTACAAATCGACCAAGTTGAGCATCCTGAACAACTTTCCTGTGTGGAGTCATGCAAAATTCGCAAAACCTTGGGAATTACAACTATTTGATGCAAAAGTGACGTCATAATTTGACCAAAAATCGTCGATTACCGCCAAAATATAACAATGACGGAGTTCAAATTAGCTCCGGTACACTCGGGTGGGTATCCGCAAGAAGTAATCACGCTAATTCAGCTTTTCGGGTTGGCTCGAAAATTAAAAAGTTTATTCCCCGGGAAGGGAAAAGGGAAGAGCGGCCATTTTGTTTTTCTAATAGTCAACTCTGGAAATCGCGTTTTGACGGTACAAATCGTCCAGGTTGAGCATCCTGAACAACTTTCCTGTGACGAGTCATGCAAAATTCGCAAAACCTTGGGAATTACAACTTTTTGGTGCAAAAGTGACGTCATAATTTGACCAAAAATCGTCGATTACCGCCAAAATATAACAATGACGGAGTTCAAATTAGCACCGTACACTCGGGTGGGGTATCCGCAAGAAGTAATCAAGCTAATTCGGCTATTTTGGGTGGCTCGAAAATTAAAAAGTTTATTCCCCGGGTAGGCAAAAAGGGAAGAGAGGCCATCTTGTTTTACTAATAGTCAACTCTGGAAATTGCGTTTTGACGGTACAAATCGACCAAGTTGAGCATCCTGAACAACTTTCCTGTGTCGAGTCATGCAAAATTCGCAAAACCTTGGGAATTACATCTTTTTGGTGCAAAAGTGACGTCACAATTTGACCAAAAATCGTAGATTACCGCCAAATTATAACAATGGCGGAGTTCAAATTAGCACCGGTACACTCGGGTGGGGTATCCGCAAGAAGTAATCACGCTAATTCGGCTTTTCGGGGTGGCTGGAAAATTAAAAAGTTTATTCCCCGGGTAGGGAAAAGGGTAGAGCGGCCATTTTGTTTTTCTAATAGTCAACTCTGGAAATCGCGTTTTGACGGTACAAACCGACCAGGTTGAGCATCCTGAACAACTTTCCTGTGTCGAGTCATGCAACATTCGCAAAACCTTGGGAATTTCAACTTTTTGGTGCAAACGTGACGTCACAATTTGACCAAAAATTTTCGATTACCGCCGAAATATAATATTGGCGAAATTCAAATTAGCACCGGCACACTCGGGTGGGGTATCCGCAAGAAGTAATCACGCTAATTCGGCTTTTCGGGGTGGCTCGAAAATTAAAAAGTTTATTCCCCGGGAAGGGAAAAGGGTAAAGCGGCCATTTTGTTTTTCTAATAGTCAACTCTGGAAATCGCGTTTTGACGGTACAAACCGACCAGGTTGAGCATCCTGAACAACTTTCTTGTGTGGAGTCATTCAAAATTCGCAAAACCTTGGGAATTACAACTTTTTGGTGCAAAAGTGACGTCACAATTTGACCAAAAATCGTCGATTACCGCCAAAATATAACAATGGCGTAGTTCAAATTAGCACCGGCACACTCGGGTGGGGTATCCGCAAGAAGTAATCACGCTAATTCGGCTTTTCGGGGTGGCTCGAAAATTAAAAAGTTTATTCCCCGGGAATGGAAAAGGGAAGAGCGGCCATTTTGTTTTTCTAATAGTCAACTCTGGAAATCGCGTTTTGACGGTACAAATCGACCAAGTTGAGCATCCTGAACAACTTTCCTGTGTGGAGTCATGCAAAATTCGCAAAACCTTAGGAATTTCAACTTTTTGGTGCAAACGTGACGTCACAATTTGACCAAAAATTGTCGATTACCGCCAAAATATAATATTGGCGAAGTTCAAATTAGCACCGGCACACTCGGGTGGGGTATCCGCAAGAAGTAATCACGCTAATTCGGCTTTTCGGGGTGGCTCGAAAATTAAAAAGTTTATTCCCCGGGAAGGGAAAAGGGAAGAGCGGCCATTTTGTTTTTCTAATAGTCAACTCTGGAAATCGCGTTTTGACGGTAGAAATCGACCAAGTTGAGCATCCTGAACAACTTTCCTGTGTGGAGTCATGCAAAATTCGCAAAACCTTGGGAATTACAACTTTTTGGTGCAAAAGTGACGTCACAATTTGACCAAAAATCGTAGATTACCGCCAAATTATAACAATGGCGGAGTTCAATTTAGCACCGGTACACTCGGTTGGGGTATCCGCAAGAAGTAATCACGCTAATTCGGCTTTTCGGGGTGGCTCGAAAATTAAAAAGTTTATTCCCCGGGTAGGGAAAAGGGTAGAGCGGCCATTTTGTTTTTCTAATAGTCAACTCTGGAAATCGCGTTTCGACGGTACAAATCGACCAAGTTGAGCATCCTGAACAACTTTCTTGTGTGGAGTCATGCAAAATTCGCAAAACCTTGGGAATTACAACTTTTTGGTGCAAAAGTGACGTCACAATTTGACCAAAAATCGTCGATTACCGCCAAAATATAACAATGGCGTAGTTCAAATTAGCACCGGCACACTCGGGTGGGGTATCCGCAAGAAGTAATCACGCTAATTCGGCTTTTCGGGGTGGCTCGAAAATTAAAAAGTTTATTCCCCGGGTAGGCAAAAAAGGGAGGAGCGGCCATCTTGTTTTTCTAATAGTCAACTCTGGAAATCGCGTTTTGACGGTACAAATCGACCAAGTTGAGCATCCTGAACAACTTTCCTGTGTCGAGTCATGCAAAGTTCGCAAAACCTTGGGAATTACAACTTTTTGGTGCAAAAGTGACGTCACAATTTGACCAAAAATCGTCGATTACCGCCAAACTACAACAATGGCGGAGTTCAAATTAGCACCGGTACACTCGGGTGGGGTATCCGCAAGAAGTAATCACGCTAATTCGGCTATTTGGGGTGGCTCGAAAATTAAAAATTTTATTAACCGGGTAGGCAAAAAGGGAGGAGCGGCCATCTTGTTTTTCTAATAGTCAACTCTGGAAATCGCGTTTTGACGGTACAAATCGACCAAGTTGAGCATCCTGAACAACTTTCCTGTGTAGAGTCATGCAAAATTCGCAAAACCTTGGGAATTACAACTTTTTGGTGCAAAAATGACGTCACAAGTTGACCAAAAATCGTCGATTACCGCCAAAATATAACAATGGCGTAGTTCAAATTAGCACCGGCACACTCGGGTGGGGTATCCGCAAGAAGTAATCACGCTAATTCGGCGTTTCGGGGTGGCTCGAAAATTAAAAAGTTTATTCCCCGGGTAGGGAAAAGGGTAGAGCGGCCATTTTGTTTTTCTAATAGTCAACTCTGGAAATCGCGTTTTGACGGTACAAATCGACCAAGTTGAGCATCCTGAACAACTTTCCTGTGTCGAGTCATGCAAAATTCTCAAAACCTTGGGAATTACAACTTTTTGGTGCAAAAGTGACGTCACAATTTGACCAAAAATTGTCGATTACCGCCAAAATATAATATTGGCGGAGTTCAAATTAGCACCGGCACACTCGGGTTGTTTATCCGCAAGAAGAAATCACGCTAATTCGGCTTTTCGGGGTGGCTCGAAAATTAAAAAGTTTATTCCCCGGGAAGGGAAAAGGGAAGAGCGGCCATTTTGTTTTTCTAATAGTCAACTCTGGAAATCGCGTTTTGACGGTACAAATCGACCAAGTTGAGCATCCTGAACAACTTTCCTGTGTGGAGTCATGCAAAATTCGCAAAACCTTGGGAATTACAACTTTTTGGTGCAAAAGTGACGTCATAATTTGACCAAAAATCGTCGATTACCGCCAAAGAACAATGACAGAGTTCAAATTAGCACCGGTACACTCGGGTGGGGTATCCGCAAGAAGTAATCACGCTAATTCGGCTTTTCGGGGTGGCTCGAAATTTAAAAAGTTTATTCCCCGGGAAGGGAAAAGGGAAGAGCGGCCATTTTGTTTTTCTAATAGTCAACTCTGGAAATCGCGTTTTGACGGTACAAATCGACCAAGTTGAGCATCCTGAACAACTTTCCTGTGTGGAGTCATGCAAAATTCGCAAAACCTTGGGAATTACAACTTTTTGGTGCAAAAGTGACGTCATAATTTGACCAAAAATCGTCGATTACCGCAGAATTATAACAATGGCGGAGTTCAAATTAGCACCGGTACACACGGGTGGGGTATCCGCAAGAAGTAATCACGCTAATTCGGCGTTTCGGGGTGGCTCGAAAATTAAAAAGTTTATTCCCCGGGTAGGGAAAAGGGTAGAGCGGCCATTTTGTTTTTCTAATAGTCAACTCTGGAAATCGCGTTTTGACGGTACAAATCGACCAAGTTGAGCATCCTGAACAACTTTCCTGTGTCGAGTCATGCAAAATTCGCAAAACCTTGGGAATTACAACTTTTTGGTGCAAAAGTGACGTCACAATTTGACCAAAAATTGTCGATTACCGCCAAAATATAATATTGGCGGAGTTCAAATTAGCACCGGCACACTCGGGTTGTTTATCCGCAAGAAGAAATCACGCTAATTCGGCTTTTCGGGGTGGCTCGAAAATTAAAAAGTTTATTCCCCGGGAAGGGAAAAGGGAAGAGCGGCCATTTTGTTTTTCTAATAGTCAACTCTGGAAATCGCGTTTTGACGGTACAAATCGACCAAGTTGAGCATCCTGAACAACTTTCCTGTGTGGAGTCATGCAAAATTCGCAAAACCTTGGGAATTACAACTTTTTGGTGCAAAAGTGACGTCATAATTTGACCAAAAATAGTCGATTACCGCCAAAATAAAACAATGGCGTAGTTCAAATTAGCACCGGCACACTCGGGTGGGGTATCCGCAAGAAGTAATCACGCTAATTCGGCTTTTCGGGGTGGCTCGAAAATTAAAAAGTTTATTCCCCGGGAAGGGAAAAGGGAAGAGCGGCCATTTTGTTTTTTCTAATAGTCAACTCTGGAAATCGCGTTTTGACGGTACAAATCGACCAAGTTGAGCATCCTGAACAACTTTCCTGTGTGGAGTCATGCAAAATTCGCAAAACCTTGGGAATTACAACTTTTTGGTGCAAAAGTGACGTCATAATTTGACCAAAAATCGTCGATTACCGCCAAAGAACAATGACAGAGTTCAAATTAGCACCGGTACACTCGGGTGGGGTATCCGCAAGAAGTAATCACGCTAATTCAGCTTTTCGGGGTGGCTTGAAAATTAAAAAGTTTATTCCCCGGCTTGGGAAAACGGTCGTGCGGCCATTTTGTTTTTCTAATAGTCAACTCTGGAAATCGCGTTTTGATGGTACAAATCGACCAAGTTGAGCATCCTGAACAACTTTCCTGTGTCGAGTCATGCAAAATTCGCAAAACCTTGGGAATTACAACTTTTTGGTGCAAAAATGACGTCACAATTTGACCAAAAATCGTCGATTACCGCCAAATTATAACAATGGCGGAGTTCAAATTAGCACCGGTACACACGGGTGGGGTATCCGCAAGAAGTAATCACGCTAATTCGGCGTTTCGGGGTGGCTCGAAAATTAAAAAGTTTATTCCCCGGGTAGGGAAAAGGGTAGAGCGGCCATTTTGTTTTTCTAATAGTCAACTCTGGAAATCGCGTTTTGACGGTACAAATCAACCAAGTTGAGCATCCTGAACAACTTTCCTGTGTCGAGTCATGCAAAATTCTCAAAACCTTGGGAATTACAACTTTTTGGTGCAAAAGTGACGTCACAATTTGACCAAAAATTGTCGATTACCGCCAAAATATAATATTGGCGGAGTTCAAATTAGCACCGGCACACTCGGGTTGTTTATCCGCAAGAAGAAATCTCGCTAATTCGGCTTTTCGGGGTGGCTCGAAAATTAAAAAGTTTATTCCCCGGGAAGGGAAAAGGGAAGAGCGGCCATTTTGTTTTTCTAATAGTCAACTCTGGAAATCGCGTTTTGACGGTACAAATCGACCAAGTTGAGCATCCTGAACAACTTTCCTGTGTGGAGTCATGCAAAATTCGCAAAACCTTGGGAATTACAACTTTTTGGTGCAAAAGTGACGTCATAATTTGACCAAAAATAGTCGATTACCGCCAAAATATAACAATGGCGTAGTTCAAATTAGCACCGGCACACTCGGGTGGGGTATCCGCAAGAAGTAATCACGCTAATTCGGCTTTTCGGAGTGGCTCGAAATTTAAAAAGTTTATTCCCCGGGAAAGGGAAGAGCGGCCATTTTGTTTTTCTAATAGTCAACTCTGGAAATCGCGTTTTGACGGTACAAATCGACCAAGTTGAGCATCCTGAACAACTTTCCTGTGTGGAGTCATGCAAAATTCGCAAAACCTTGGGAATTACAACTTTTTGGTGCAAAAGTGACGTCATAATTTGACCAAAAATCGTCGATTACCGCCAAAGAACAATGACAGAGTTCAAATTAGCACCGGTACACTCGGGTGGGGTATCCGCAAGAAGTAATCACGCTAATTCGGCTTTTCGGGGTGGCTCGAAATTTAAAAAGTTTATTCCCCGGGAAGGGAAAAGGGAAGAGCGGCCATTTTGTTTTTCTAATAGTCAACTCTGGAAATCGCGTTTTGACGGTACAAATCGACCAAGTTGAGCATCCTGAACAACTTTCCTGTGTGGAGTCATGCAAAATTCGCAAAACCTTGGGAATTACAACTTTTTGGTGCAAAAGTGACGTCATAATTTGACCAAAAATCGTCGATTACCGCAGAATTATAACAATGGCGGAGTTCAAATTAGCACCGGTACACACGGGTGGGGTATCCGCAAGAAGTAATCACGCTAATTCGGCGTTTCGGGGTGGCTCGAAAATTAAAAAGTTTATTCCCCGGGAAGGGAAAAGGGAAGAGCGGCCATTTTGTTTTTCTAATAGTCAACTCTGGAAATCGCGTTTTGACGGTACAAATCGACCAAGTTGAGCATCCTGAACAACTTTCCTGTGTGGAGTCATGCAAAATTCGCAAAACCTTGGGAATTACAACTTTTTGGTGCAAAAGTGACGTCATAATTTGACCAAAAATAGTCGATTACCGCCAAAATAAAACAATGGCGTAGTTCAAATTAGCACCGGCACACTCGGGTGGGGTATCCGCAAGAAGTAATCACGCTAATTCGGCTTTTCGGGGTGGCTCGAAAATTAAAAAGTTTATTCCCCGGGAAGGGAAAAGGGAAGAGCGGCCATTTTGTTTTTCTAATAGTCAACTCTGGAAATCGCGTTTTGACGGTACAAATCGACCAAGTTGAGCATCCTGAACAACTTTCCTGTGTGGAGTCATGCAAAATTCGCAAAACCTTGGGAATTACAACTTTTTGGTGCAAAAGTGACGTCATAATTTGACCAAAAATCGTCGATTACCGCCAAAGAACAATGACAGAGTTCAAATTAGCACCGGTACACTCGGGTGGGGTATCCGCAAGAAGTAATCACGCTAATTCAGCTTTTCGGGGTGGCTTGAAAATTAAAAAGTTTATTCCCCGGCTTGGGAAAACGGTCGTGCGGCCATTTTGTTTTTCTAATAGTCAACTCTGGAAATCGCGTTTTGATGGTACAAATCGACCAAGTTGAGCATCCTGAACAACTTTCCTGTGTCGAGTCATGCAAAATTCGCAAAACCTTGGGAATTACAACTTTTTGGTGCAAAAATGACGTCACAATTTGACCAAAAATCGTCGATTACCGCCAAATTATAACAATGGCGGAGTTCAAATTAGCACCGGTACACACGGGTGGGGTATCCGCAAGAAGTAATCACGCTAATTCGGCGTTTCGGGGTGGCTCGAAAATTAAAAAGTTTATTCCCCGGGTAGGGAAAAGGGTAGAGCGGCCATTTTGTTTTTCTAATAGTCAACTCTGGAAATCGCGTTTTGACGGTACAAATCAACCAAGTTGAGCATCCTGAACAACTTTCCTGTGTCGAGTCATGCAAAATTCTCAAAACCTTGGGAATTACAACTTTTTGGTGCAAAAGTGACGTCACAATTTGACCAAAAATTGTCGATTACCGCCAAAATATAATATTGGCGGAGTTCAAATTAGCACCGGCACACTCGGGTTGTTTATCCGCAAGAAGAAATCTCGCTAATTCGGCTTTTCGGGGTGGCTCGAAAATTAAAAAGTTTATTCCCCGGGAAGGGAAAAGGGAAGAGCGGCCATTTTGTTTTTCTAATAGTCAACTCTGGAAATCGCGTTTTGACGGTACAAATCGACCAAGTTGAGCATCCTGAACAACTTTCCTGTGTGGAGTCATGCAAAATTCGCAAAACCTTGGGAATTACAACTTTTTGGTGCAAAAGTGACGTCATAATTTGACCAAAAATAGTCGATTACCGCCAAAATATAACAATGGCGTAGTTCAAATTAGCACCGGCACACTCGGGTGGGGTATCCGCAAGAAGTAATCACGCTAATTCGGCTTTTCGGAGTGGCTCGAAATTTAAAAAGTTTATTCCCCGGGAAGGGAAAAGGGAAGAGCGGCCATTTTGTTTTTCTAATAGTCAACTCTGTAAATCGCGTTTTGACGGTACAAATCGACCAAGTTGAGCATCCTGAACAACTTTCCTGTGTGGAGTCATGCAAAATTCGCTAAACCTTGGGAATTACAACTTTTTGGTGCAAAAGTGACGTCATAATTTGACCAAAAATCGTCGATTACCGCCAAAGAACAATGACAGAGTTCAAATTATCACCGGTACACTCGGGTGGGGTATCCGCAAGAAGTAATCACGCTAATTCGGCTTTTCGGGGTGGCTCGAAATTTAAAAAGTTTATTCCCCGGGAAGGGAAAAGGGAAGAGCGGCCATTTTGTTTTTCTAATAGTCAACTCTGGAAATCGCGTTTTGACGGTACAAATCGACCAAGTTGAGCATCCTGAACAACTTTCCTGTGTGGAGTCATGCAAAATTCGCAAAACCTTGGGAATTACAACTTTTTGGTGCAAAAGTGACGTCATAATTTGACCAAAAATCGTCGATTACCGCAGAATTATAACAATGGCGGAGTTCAAATTAGCACCGGTACACACGGGTGGGGTATCCGCAAGAAGTAATCACGCTAATTCGGCGTTTCGGGGTGGCTCGAAAATTAAAAAGTTTATTCCCCGGGTAGGGAAAAGGGTAGAGCGGCCATTTTGTTTTTCTAATAGTCAACTCTGGAAATCGCGTTTTGACGGTACAAATCGACCAAGTTGAGCATCCTGAACAACTTTCCTGTGTCGAGTCATGCAAAATTCGCAAAACCTTGGGAATTACAACTTTTTGGTGCAAAAGTGACGTCACAATTTGACCAAAAATTGTCGATTACCGCCAAAATATAATATTGGCGGAGTTCAAATTAGCACCGGCACACTCGGGTTGTTTATCCGCAAGAAGAAATCACGCTAATTCGGCTTTTCGGGGTGGCTCGAAAATTAAAAAGTTTATTCCCCGGGAAGGGAAAAGGGAGGAGCGGCCATTTTGTTTTTCTAATAGTCAACTCTGGAAATCGCGTTTTGACGGTACAAATCAACCAAGTTGAGCATCCTGAACAACTTTCCTGTGTCGAGTCATGCAAAATTCTCAAAACCTTGGGAATTACAACTTTTTGGTGCAAAAGTGACGTCACAATTTGACCAAAAATTGTCGATTACCGCCAAAATATAATATTGGCGGAGTTCAAATTAGCACCGGCACACTCGGGTTGTTTATCCGCAAGAAGAAATCTCGCTAATTCGGCTTTTCGGGGTGGCTCGAAAATTAAAAAGTTTATTCCCCGGGAAGGGAAAAGGGAAGAGCGGCCATTTTGTTTTTCTAATAGTCAACTCTGGAAATCGCGTTTTGACGGTACAAATCGACCAAGTTGAGCATCCTGAACAACTTTCCTGTGTGGAGTCATGCAAAATTCGCAAAACCTTGGGAATTACAACTTTTTGGTGCAAAAGTGACGTCATAATTTGACCAAAAATAGTCGATTACCGCCAAAATATAACAATGGCGTAGTTCAAATTAGCACCGGCACACTCGGGTGGGGTATCCGCAAGAAGTAATCACGCTAATTCGGCTTTTCGGAGTGGCTCGAAATTTAAAAAGTTTATTCCCCGGGAAGGGAAAAGGGAAGAGCGGCCATTTTGTTTTTCTAATAGTCAACTCTGTAAATCGCGTTTTGACGGTACAAATCGACCAAGTTGAGCATCCTGAACAACTTTCCTGTGTGGAGTCATGCAAAATTCGCTAAACCTTGGGAATTACAACTTTTTGGTGCAAAAGTGACGTCATAATTTGACCAAAAATCGTCGATTACCGCCAAAGAACAATGACAGAGTTCAAATTAGCACCGGTACACTCGGGTGGGGTATCCGCAAGAAGTAATCACGCTAATTCGGCTTTTCGGGGTGGCTCGAAATTTAAAAAGTTTATTCCCCGGGAAGGGAAAAGGGAAGAGCGGCCATTTTGTTTTTCTAATAGTCAACTCTGGAAATCGCGTTTTGACGGTACAAATCGACCAAGTTGAGCATCCTGAACAACTTTCCTGTGTGGAGTCATGCAAAATTCGCAAAACCTTGGGAATTACAACTTTTTGGTGCAAAAGTGACGTCATAATTTGACCAAAAATCGTCGATTACCGCAGAATTATAACAATGGCGGAGTTCAAATTAGCACCGGTACACACGGGTGGGGTATCCGCAAGAAGTAATCACGCTAATTCGGCGTTTCGGGGTGGCTCGAAAATTAAAAAGTTTATTCCCCGGGTAGGGAAAAGGGTAGAGCGGCCATTTTGTTTTTCTAATAGTCAACTCTGGAAATCGCGTTTTGACGGTACAAATCGACCAAGTTGAGCATCCTGAACAACTTTCCTGTGTCGAGTCATGCAAAATTCGCAAAACCTTGGGAATTACAACTTTTTGGTGCAAAAGTGACGTCACAATTTGACCCAAAATTGTCGATTACCGCCAAAATATAATATTGGCGGAGTTCAAATTAGCACCGGCACACTCGGGTTGTTTATCCGCAAGAAGAAATCACGCTAATTCGGCTTTTCGGGGTGGCTCGAAAATTAAAAAGTTTATTCCCCGGGAAGGGAAAAGGGAGGAGCGGCCATTTTGTTTTTCTAATAGTCAACTCTGGAAATCGCGTTTTGACGGTACAAATCGACCAAGTTGAGCATCCTGAACAACTTTCCTGTGTGGAGTCATGCAAAATTCGCAAAACCTTGGGAATTACAACTTTTTGGTGCAAAAGTGACGTCATAATTTGACCAAAAATAGTCGATACCGCCAAAATATAACAATGGCGTAGTTCAAATTAGCACCGGCACACTCGGGTGGGGTATCCGCAAGAAGTAATCACGCTAATTCGGCTTTTCGGGGTGGCTCGAAATTTAAAAAGTTTATTCCCCGGGAAGGGAAAAGGGAAGAGCGGCCATTTTGTTTTTCTAATAGTCAACTCTGGAAATCGCGTTTTGACGGTACAAATCGACCAAGTTGAGCATCCTGAACAACTTTCCTGTGTGGAGTCATGCAAAATTCGCAAAACCTTGGGAATTACAACTTTTTGGTGCAAAAGTGACGTCATAATTTGACCAAAAATCGTCGATTACCGCCAAAGAACAAAGACAGAGTTCAAATTAGCACCGGTACACTCGGGTGGGGTATCCGCAAGAAGTAATCACGCTAATTCAGCTTTTCGGGGTGGCTCGAAAATTAAAAAGTTTATTCCCCGGCTTGGGAAAACGGTAGTGCGGCCATTTTGTTTTTCTAATAGTCAACTCTGGAAATCGCGTTTTGATGGTACAAATCGACCAAGTTGAGCATCCTGAACAACTTTCCTGTGTCGAGTCATGCAAAATTCGCAAAACCTTGGGAATTACAACTTTTTGGTGCAAAAGTGACGTCACAATTTGACCAAAAATCGTCGATTACCGCCAAATTATAACAATGGCGGAGTTCAAATTAGCACCGGTACACACGGGTGGGGTATCCGCAAGAAGTAATCACGCTAATTCGGCGTTTCGGGGTGGCTCGAAAATTAAAAAGTTTATTCCCCGGGTAGGGAAAAGGGTATAGCGGCCATTTTGTTTTTCTAATAGTCAACTCTGGAAATCGCGTTTTGACGGTACAAATCGACCAAGTTGAGCATCCTGAACAACTTTCCTGTGTCGAGTCATGCAAAATTCTCAAAACCTTGGGAATTACAACTTTTTGGTGCAAAAGTGACGTCACAATTTGACCAAAAATTGTCGATTACCGCCAAAATATAATATTGGCGGAGTTCAAATTAGCACCGGTACACTCGGGTTGTTTATCCGCAAGAAGAAATCTCGCTAATTCGGCTTTTCGGGGTGGCTCGAAAATTAAAAAGTTTATTCCCCGGGAAGGGAAAAGGGAAGAGCGGCCATTTTGTTTTTCTAATAGTCAACTCTGGAAATCGCGTTTTGACGGTACAAATCGACCAAGTTGAGCATCCTGAACAACTTTCCTGTGTGGAGTCATGCAAAATTCGCAAAACCTTGGGAATTACAACTTTTTGGTGCAAAAGTGACGTCATAATTTGACCAAAAATAGTCGATTACCGCCAAAATATAACAATGGCGTAGTTCAAATTAGCACCGGCACACTCGGGTGGGGTATCCGCAAGAAGTAATCACGCTAATTCGGCTTTTCGGAGTGGCTCGAAATTTAAAAAGTTTATTCCCCGGGAAGGGAAAAGGGAAGAGCGGCCATTTTGTTTTTCTAATAGTCAACTCTGGAAATCGCGTTTTGACGGTACAAATCGACCAAGTTGAGCATCCTGAACAACTTTCCTGTGTGGAGTCATGCAAAATTCGCAAAACCTTGGGAATTACAACTTTTTGGTGCAAAAGTGACGTCATAATTTGACCAAAAATCGTCGATTACCGCCAAAGAACAATGACAGAGTTCAAATTAGCACCGGTACACTCGGGTGGGGTATCCGCAAGAAGTAATCACGCTAATTCAGCTTTTCGGGGTGGCTCGAAAATTAAAAAGTTTATTCCCCGGCTTGGGAAAACGGTAGTGCGGCCATTTTGTTTTTCTAATAGTCAACTCTGGAAATCGCGTTTTGATGGTACAAATCGACCAAGTTGAGCATCCTGAACAACTTTCCTGTGTCGAGTCATGCAAAATTCGCAAAACCTTGCGAATTACAACTTTTTGGTGCAAAAGTGACGTCACAATTTGACCAAAAATCGTCGATTACCGCAGAATTATAACAATGGCGGAGTTCAAATTAGCACCGGTACACACGGGTGGGGTATCCGCAAGAAGTAATCACGATAATTCGGCGTTTCGGGGTGGCTCGAAAATTAAAAAGTTTATTCCCCGGGTAGGGAAAAGGGTAGAGCGGCCATTTTGTTTTTCTAATAGTCAACTCTGGAAATCGCGTTTTGACGGTACAAATCGACCAAGTTGAGCATCCTGAACAACTTTCCTGTGTCGAGTCATGCAAAATTCTCAAAACCTTGGGAATTACAACTTTTTGGTGCAAAAGTGACGTCACAATTTGACCAAAAATCGTCGATTACCGCCAAAATATAACAATGGCGGAGTTCAAATTAGCACCGGTACACTCGGGTGGGGTATCCGCAAGAAGTAATCACGCTTATTCGGCTATTTGGGGTGGCTCGAAAATTAAAAAGTTTATTCCCCGGGTAGGGAAAAGGGAAGAGCGGCCATTTTGTTTTTCTAATAGTCAACTCTGGAAATCGCGTTTTGATGGTACAAATCGACCAAGTTGAGCATCCTGAACAACTTTCCTGTGTGGAGTCATGCAAAATTCGCAAAACCTTGGGAATTACAACTTTTTGGTGCAGAAGTGACGTCACAATTTGACCAAAAATCGTCGATTACCGCCAAAATACAACAATGGCGAAGTTCAAATTAGCACCGGTACACTCGGGTGGGGTATCCGCTAGAAGTAATCACGCTAATTCAGCTTTTCGGGGTGGCTCGAAAATTAAAAAGTTTATTCCCCGGGTAGGGAAAAGGGTAGAGCGGCCATTTTGTTTTTCTAATAGTCAACTCTGGAAATCGCGTTTTGACGGTACAAATCGACCAAGTTGAGCATCCTGAACAACTTTCCTTTGTGGGATCATGCAAAATTCGCAAAACCTTGGGAATTACAACTTTTTGGTGCAAAAGTGACGTCATAATTTGACCAAAGATCATCGATTACCGCAGAATTATAACAATGGCGGAGTTCAAATTAGCACCGGTACACACGGGTGGGGTATCCGCAAGAAGTAATCACGCTAATTCGGCGTTTCGGGGTGGCTCGAAAATTAAAAAGTTTATTCCCCGGGTAGGGAAAAGGTTAGAGCGGCCATTTTGTTTTTCTAATAGTCAACTCTGGAAATCGCGTTTTGACGGTACAAATCGACCAAGTTGAGCATCCTGAACAACTTTCCTGTGTCGAGTCATGCAAAATTCGCAAAACCTTGGGAATTACAACTTTTTGGTGCAAAAGTGACGTCACAATTTGACCAAAAATTGTCGATTACCGCCAAAATATAATATTGGCGGAGTTCAAATTAGCACCGGCACACTCGGGTTGTTTATCCGCAAGAAGAAATCACGCTAATTCGGCTTTTCGGGGTGGCTCGAAAATTAAAAAGTTTATTCCCCGGGAAGGGAAAAGGGAAGAGCGGCCATTTTGTTTTTCTAATAGTCAACTCTGGAAATCGCGTTTTGACGGTACAAATCGACCAAGTTGAGCATCCTGAACAACTTTCCTGTGTGGAGTCATGCAAAATTCGCAAAACCTTGGGAATTACAACTTTTTGGTGCAAAAGTGACGTCATAATTTGACCAAAAATAGTCGATTACCGCCAAAATATAACAATGGCGTAGTTCAAATTAGCACCGGCACACTCGGGTGGGGTATCCGCAAGAAGTAATCACGCTAATTCGGCTTTTCGGGGTGGCTCGAAATTTAAAAAGTTTATTCCCCGGGAAGGGAAAAGGGAAGAGCGGCCATTTTGTTTTTCTAATAGTCAACTCTGGAAATCGCGTTTTGACGGTACAAATCGACCAAGTTGAGCATCCTGAACAACTTTCCTGTGTGGAGTCATGCAAAATTCGCAAAACCTTGGGAATTACAACTTTTTGGTGCAAAAGTGACGTCATAATTTGACCAAAAATCGTCGATTACCGCCAAAGAACAATGACAGAGTTCAAATTAGCACCGGTACACTCGGGTGGGGTATCCGCAAGAAGTAATCACGCTAATTCAGCTTTTCGGGGTGGCTCGAAAATTAAAAAGTTTATTCCCCGGCTTGGGAAAACGGTAGTGCGGCCATTTTGTTTTTCTAATAGTCAACTCTGGAAATCGCGTTTTGATGGTACAAATCGACCAAGTTGAGCATCCTGAACAACTTTCCTGTGTCGAGTCATGCAAAATTCGCAAAACCTTGGGAATTACAACTTTTTGGTGCAAAAGTGACGTCACAATTTGACCAAAAATCGTCGATTACCGCAGAATTATAACAATGGCGGAGTTCAAATTAGCACCGGTACACACGGGTGGGGTATCCGCAAGAAGTAATCACGCTAATTCGGCGTTTCGGGGTGGCTCGAAAATTAAAAAGTTTATTCCCCGGGTAGGGAAAAGGGTAGAGCGGCCATTTTGTTTTTCTAATAGTCAACTCTGGAAATCGCGTTTTGACGGTACAAATCGACCAAGTTGAGCATCCTGAACAACTTTCCTGTGTCGAGTCATGCAAAATTCTCAAAACCTTGGGAATTACAACTTTTTGGTGCAAAAGTGACGTCACAATTTGACCAAAAATCGTCGATTACCGCCAAAATATAACAATGGCGGAGTTCAAATTAGCACCGGTACACTCGGGTGGGGTATCCGCAAGAAGTAATCACGCTTATTCGGCTATTTGGGGTGGCTCGAAAATTAAAAAGTTTATTCCCCGGGTAGGGAAAAGGGAAGAGCGGCCATTTTGTTTTTCTAATAGTCAACTCTGGAAATCGCGTTTTGATGGTACAAATCGACCAAGTTGAGCATCCTGAACAACTTTCCTGTGTCGAGTCATGCAAAATTCGCAAAACCTTGGGAATTACAACTTTTTGGTGCAAAAGTGACGTCACAATTTGACCAAAAATCGTCGATTACCGCCAAAATATAACAATGGCGGAGTTCAAATTAGCACCGGTACACTCGGGTGGGGTATCCGCAAGAAGTAATCACGCTTATTCGGCTATTTGGGGTGGCTCGAAAATTAAAAAGTTTATTCCCCGGGTAGGGAAAAGGGTAGAGCGGCCATTTTGTTTTTCTAATAGTCAACTCTGGAAATCGCGTTTTGACGGTACAAATCGACCAAGTTGAGCATCCTGAACAACTTTCCTGTGTCGAGTCATGCAAAATTCGCAAAACCTTGGGAATTACAACTTTTTGGTGCAAAAGTGACGTCACAATTTGACCAAAAATTGTCGATTACCGCCAAAATATAATATTGGCGGAGTTCAAATTAGCACCGGCACACTCGGGTTGTTTATCCGCAAGAAGAAATCACGCTAATTCGGCTTTTCGGGGTGGCTCGAAAATTAAAAAGTTTATTCCCCGGGAAGGGAAAAGGGAAGAGCGGCCATTTTGTTTTTCTAATAGTCAACTCTGGAAATCGCGTTTTGACGGTACAAATCGACCAAGTTGAGCATCCTGAACAACTTTCCTGTGTGGAGTCATGCAAAATTCGCAAAACCTTGGGAATTACAACTTTTTGGTGCAAAAGTGACGTCATAATTTGACCAAAAATAGTCGATTACCGCCAAAATATAACAATGGCGTAGTTCAAATTAGCACCGGCACACTCGGGTGGGGTATCCGCAAGAAGTAATCACGCTAATTCGGCTTTTCGGGGTGGCTCGAAATTTAAAAAGTTTATTCCCCGGGAAGGGAAAAGGGAAGAGCGGCCATTTTGTTTTTCTAATAGTCAACTCTGGAAATCGCGTTTTGACGGTACAAATCGACCAAGTTGAGCATCCTGAACAACTTTCCTGTGTGGAGTCATGCAAAATTCGCAAAACCTTGGGAATTACAACTTTTTGGTGCAAAAGTGACGTCATAATTTGACCAAAAATCGTCGATTACCGCCAAAGAACAATGACAGAGTTCAAATTAGCACCGGTACACTCGGGTGGGGTATCCGCAAGAAGTAATCACGCTAATTCAGCTTTTCGGGGTGGCTCGAAAATTAAAAAGTTTATTCCCCGGCTTGGGAAAACGGTAGTGCGGCCATTTTGTTTTTCTAATAGTCAACTCTGGAAATCGCGTTTTGATGGTACAAATCGACCAAGTTGAGCATCCTGAACAACTTTCCTGTGTCGAGTCATGCAAAATTCGCAAAACCTTGGGAATTACAACTTTTTGGTGCAAAAGTGACGTCACAATTTGACCAAAAATCGTCGATTACCGCAGAATTATAACAATGGCGGAGTTCAAATTAGCACCGGTACACACGGGTGGGGTATCCGCAAGAAGTAATCACGCTAATTCGGCGTTTCGGGGTGGCTCGAAAATTAAAAAGTTTATTCCCCGGGTAGGGAAAAGGGTAGAGCGGCCATTTTGTTTTTCTAATAGTCAACTCTGGAAATCGCGTTTTGACGGTACAAATCGACCAAGTTGAGCATCCTGAACAACTTTCCTGTGTCGAGTCATGCAAAATTCTCAAAACCTTGGGAATTACAACTTTTTGGTGCAAAAGTGACGTCACAATTTGACCAAAAATCGTCGATTACCGCCAAAATATAACAATGGCGGAGTTCAAATTAGCACCGGTACACTCGGGTGGGGTATCCGCAAGAAGTAATCACGCTTATTCGGCTATTTGGGGTGGCTCGAAAATTAAAAAGTTTATTCCCCGGGTAGGGAAAAGGGAAGAGCGGCCATTTTGTTTTTCTAATAGTCAACTCTGGAAATCGCGTTTTGATGGTACAAATCGACCAAGTTGAGCATCCTGAACAACTTTCCTGTGTGGAGTCATGCAAAATTCGCAAAACCTTGGGAATTACAACTTTTTGGTGCAGAAGTGACGTCACAATTTGACCAAAAATCGTCGATTACCGCCAAAATACAACAATGGCGAAGTTCAAATTAGCACCGGTACACTCGGGTGGGGTATCCGCAAGAAGTAATCACGCTAATTCAGCTTTTCGGGGTGGCTCGAAAATTAAAAAGTTTATTCCCCGGGTAGGGAAAAGGGTAGAGCGGCCATTTTGTTTTTCTAATAGTCAACTCTGGAAATCGCGTTTTGACGGTACAAATCGACCAAGTTGAGCATCCTGAACAGCATTCCTGTGTGAGCATTCCTGTGTGGAGACATGCAAAATTCGCAAAACCTTGGGAATTACAACTTTTTGGGGCAAAAGTGACGTCATAATTTGACCAAAAATCGTCGATTACCGCCAAAGAACAATGACAGAGTTCAAATTAGCACCGGTACACTCGGGTGGGATATCCGCAAGAAGTAATCACGCTAATTCCGCTTTTCGGGGTGGCTCGAAAATTAAAAAGTTTATTCCCCGGCTTGGGAAAACGGTAGTGCGGCCATTTTGTTTTTCTAATAGTCAACTCTGGAAATCGCGTTTTGATGGTACAAATCGACCAAGTTGAGCATCCTGAACAACTTTCCTGTGTCGAGTCATGCAAAATTCGCAAAACCTTGGGAATAACAACTTTTTGGTGCAAAAGTGACGTCACAATTTGACCAAAACTCGTCGATTACCGCCAAATTATAACAATGGCGGAGTTCAAATTAGCACCGGTACACACGGGTGGGGTATCCGCAAGAAGTAATCACGCTAATTCGGCGTTTCGGGGTGGCTCGAAAATTAAAAAGTTTATTGCCCGGGTAGGGAAAAGGGTAGAGCGGCCATTTTGTTTTTCTAATAGTCAACTCTGGAAATCGCGTTTTGACGGTACAAATCGACCAGGTTGAGCATCCTGAACGCGATTTCCAGAGTTGACTATTAGAAAAACAAAATGGCCGCTCTACCCTTTTCCCTACCCGGGGAATAGACTTTTTAATTTTCGAGCCACCCCGAAAAGCCGAATTAGCGTGATTACTTGTTGCGGATACCCCACCCGAGTGTACCGGTGCTAATTTGAACTCCGCCATTGTTATAATTTGGCGGTAATCGACGATTTTGGGTCAAATTATGACGTCACTTTTGCACCAAAAAGTTGTAATTCCCAAGGTTTTGCGAATTTTGCATGACTCCTCACAGGAAAGTTGTTCAGGATGCTCAACCTGGTCGATTTGTACCGTCAAAACGCGATTTCCATAGTTGACTATTAGAAAAACAAAATGGCCGCTCTACCCTTTTCCCTACCCGGGGAATAAACTTTTTAATTTTCGAGCCACCCCGAAAAGCCGAATTAGCGTGATTACTTCTTGCGGATACCCCACCCGAGTGTACCGGTGCTAATTTGAACTCCGCCAATATTATATTTAGGCGGTAATCGACGATTTTTGGTCAAATTGTGACGTCACTTTTGCACCAAAAAGTTGTAATTCCCAAGGTTTTGCGAATTTTGCATGACTCCACACAGGAAAGTTGTTCAGGATGCTCAACCTGGTCGATTTGTACCGTCAAAACGCGATTTCCAGAGTTGACTATTAGAAAAACAAAATGGCCGCTCTACCCTTTTCCCCACCCGGGGAATAAACTTTTTAATTTTCGAGCCACCCCGAAAAGCCGAATTAGCGTGATTACTTTTTGCGGATACCGTACCCGAGTGTACCGGTGCTAATTTGAACTCCGTCATTGTTATATTTTGGCTGTAATCGACGATTTTTAGTCAAATTATGACGTCACTTTTGCACCAAAAAGTTGTAATTCCCAAGGTTTTGCGATTTTTGCATGACTCCACACAGGACAGTTGTTCAGGATGCTCAACTTGGTCGATTTGTACCGTCAAAACGCGATCGATTTCCAGAGTTGACTATTAGAAAAACAAAATGGCCGCTCTACCCTTTTTCCTTCCCGGGGAATAAACTTTTTAATTTTCGAGCCACCCCGAAAAGCCGAATTAGCTTGATTACTTCTTTCGGATACCCAACCCGAGTGTGCCGGTGCTAACTTGAACTCCGCCAATATTATATTTTGGCGGTAATCGACGATTTTTGGTCAAATTATGACGTCACTTTTGCACCAAAAAGTTGTAATTCCCAAGGTTTTTTCCGAATTTTGCATGACTCCTCACTGGAAAGTTGTTCAGGATGCTCAACTTGGTCGATTTGTACCGTCAAAACGCGATCGATTTTTAGAGTTGACTATTAGA
This sequence comes from Asterias amurensis, assembly GCF_032118995.1. Lineage (NCBI taxonomy): Eukaryota > Metazoa > Echinodermata > Asteroidea > Forcipulatida > Asteriidae > Asterias > Asterias amurensis. Next base: position 12,027,784 of record NC_092659.1, read on the forward strand.
AAAACAAAATGGCCGCTCTACCCTTTCCCCAGCCGGGGAATAAACTTTTTAATTCTCGAGCAACCCCGAAAAGCCGAATTAGCGTGATTACTTCTCGCGGATACCCCACCCGAGTGTACCAGTGCTAATTTGAATTCCGTCATTGTTATATTTTGGCGGTAATCGACGATTTTTGGTCAAATTATGACGTCACTTTTGCACCAAAAAGTTGTAATTCCCAAGGTTTTGCGAATTTTGCATGACTCCACACAGGAAAGTTGTTCAGGATGCTCAACCTGGTCGATTTGTACCGTCAAAACGCGATTTCCAGAGTTGACTATTAGAAAAACAAAATGGCCGCTCTACCCTTTTCCCCACCCGGGGAATAAACTTTTTAATTTTCGAGCCACCCCGAAAAGCCGAATAAGCGTGATTACTTCATGCGGATACCCTACCCGAGTGTGCCGGTGCTAATTTGAACTCCGCCAATATTATATTTTGGCGGTTATCGACGATTTTTGGTCAAATTATGACGTCACTTTTGCACCAAAAAGTTGTAATTCCCAAGGTTTTGCGAATTTTGCATGACTCCTCACAGGAAAGTTGTTCAGGATGCTCAACCTGGTCGATTTGTACCGTCAAAACGCGATTTCCAGAGTTGACTATTAGAAAAACAAAATGGCCGCTCTACCCTTTTCCCCACCCGGGGAATAAACTTTTTAATTTTCGAGCCACCACGAAAAGCCGAATAAGCGTGATTACTTCTTGCGGATACCCTACCCGAGTGTGCCGGTGCTAATTTGAACTCCGCCAATATTATATTTTGGCGGTTATCGACGATTTTTGGTCAAATTGTGACGTCACTTTTGCACCAAAAAGTTGTAATTCCCAAGGTTTTGCGAATTTTGCATGACTCCTCACAGGAAAGTTGTTCAGGATGCTCAACCTGGTCGATTTGTACCGTCAAAACGCGATTTCCATAGTTGACTATTAGAAAAACAAAATGGCCGCTTTACCCTTTTCCCTACCCGGGGAATAAACTTTTTAATTTTCGAGCCACCCCGAAACGCCGAATTAGTGTGATTACTTCTTGCGGATACCCCACCCGAGTGTACCGGTGCTAATTTGTACTCCGCCAATATTATATTTTGGCGGTAATCGACGATTTTTGGTCAAATTGTGACGTCACTTTTGCACCGAAAAGTTGTAATTCCCAAGGTTTTGCGAATTTTGCATGACTCCTCACAGGAAAGTTGTTCAGGATGCTCAACTTGGTCGATTTGTACCGTCAAAACGCGATTTCCAGAGTTGACTATTAGAAAAACAAAATGGCCGCTCTACCCTTTTCCCCACCCGGGGAATAAACTTTTTAATTTTCGAGCCACCCCGAAAAGCCGAATTAGCGTGATTACTTTTTGCGGATACCGTACCCGAGTGTACCGGTGCTAATTTGAACTCCGTCATTGTTATATTTTGGCTGTAATCGACGATTTTTAGTCAAATTATGACGTCACTTTTGCACCAAAAAGTTGTAATTCCCAAGGTTTTGCGATTTTTGCATGACTCCACACAGGACAGTTGTTCAGGATGCTCAACTTGGTCGATTTGTACCGTCAAAACGCGATCGATTTCCAGAGTTGACTATTAGAAAAACAAAATGGCCGCTCTACCCTTTTTCCTTCCCGGGGAATAAACTTTTTAATTTTCGAGCCACCCCGAAAAGCCGAATTAGCTTGATTACTTCTTTCGGATACCCAACCCGAGTGTGCCAGTGCTAACTTGAACTCCGCCAATATTATATTTTGGCGGTAATCGACGATTTTTGGTCAAATTATGACGTCACTTTTGCACCAAAAAGTTGTAATTCCCAAGGTTTTTCCGAATTTTGCATGACTCCTCACTGGAAAGTTGTTCAGGATGCTCAACTTGGTCGATTTGTACCGTCAAAACGCGATCGATTTTTAGAGTTGACTATTAGAAAAACAAAATGGCCGCTCTACCCTTTCCCCAGCCGGGGAATAAACTTTTTAATTCTCGAGCAACCCCGAAAAGCCGAATTAGCGTGATTACTTCTCGCGGATACCCCACCTGAGTGTACCAGTGCTAATTTGAATTCCGTCATTGTTATATTTTGGCGGTAATCGACGATTTTTGGTCAAATTATGACGTCACTTTTGCACCAAAAAGTTGTAATTCCCAAGGTTTTGCGAATTTTGCATGACTTTACACAGGAAAGTTGTTCAGGATGCTCAACCTGGTCGATTTGTACCGTCAAAACGCGATTTCCAGAGTTGACTATTAGAAAAACAAAATGGCCGCTCTACCCTTTTCCCCACCCGGGGAATAAACTTTTTAATTTTCGAGCCACCCCGAAAAGCCGAATAAGCGTGATTACTTCATGCGGATACCCTACCCGAGTGTGCCGGTGCTAATTTGAACTCCGCCAATATTATATTTTGGCGGTTATCGACGATTTTTGGTCAAATTATGACGTCACTTTTGCACCAAAAAGTTGTAATTCCCAAGGTTTTGCGAATTTTGCATGACTCCTCACAGGAAAGTTGTTCAGGATGCTCAACCTGGTCGATTTGTACCGTCAAAACGCGATTTCCAGAGTTGACTATTAGAAAAACAAAATGGCCGCTCTACCCTTTTCCCCACCCGGGGAATAAACTTTTTAATTTTCGAGCCACCACGAAAAGCCGAATAAGCGTGATTACTTCTTGCGGATACCCTACCCGAGTGTGCCGGTGCTAATTTGAACTCCGCCAATATTATATTTTGGCGGTTATCGACGATTTTTGGTCAAATTGTGACGTCACTTTTGCACCAAAAAGTTGTAATTCCCAAGGTTTTGCGAATTTTGCATGACTCCTCACAGGAAAGTTGTTCAGGATGCTCAACCTGGTCGATTTGTACCGTCAAAACGCGATTTCCATAGTTGACTATTAGAAAAACAAAATGGCCGCTTTACCCTTTTCCCTACCCGGGGAATAAACTTTTTAATTTTCGAGCCACCCCGAAAAGCCGAATTAGTGTGATTACTTCTTGCGGATACCCCACCCGAGTGTACCGGTGCTAATTTGTACTCCGCCAATATTATATTTTGGCGGTAATCGACGATTTTTGGTCAAATTGTGACGTCACTTTTGCACCGAAAAGTTGTAATTCCCAAGGTTTTGCGAATTTTGCATGACTCCTCACAGGAAAGTTGTTCAGGATGCTCAACCTGGTCGATTTGTACCGTCAAAACGCGATTTATATAGTTGCCTATTAGAAAAACAAAATGGCCGCTCTACCCTTTTCCCTACCCGGGGAATAAACTTTTTAATTTTCGAGCCACCCCGAAAAGCCGAATTAGCGTGATTACTTCTTGCGGATACCCCACCCGAGTGTGCCGGTGCTATTTTGAACTCCGCCAATATTATATTTTGGTGGTAATCGAAGATTTTTTGTCAAATTGTGACGTCACTTTTGCACCAGAAAAATGTAATTCCCTAGGTTTTGCGAATTTTGCATGACTCCACACAGGAAAATTGTTCAGGATGCTCAACTTGGTCGATTTGTACCGTCAAAACGCGATTTCCAGAGTTAACTATTAGAAAAACAAAGTGGCCGCTCTACCCTTTTCACCACCCGGGGAATAAACTTTTTAATTTTCGAGCCACCCCGAAAAGCCGAATTAGCTTGATTACTTCTTGCGGATACCCTACCCGAGTGTGCCGGTGCTAATTTGAACTCCGCCATTGTTATATTTTGGCGGTAATCGACGATTTTTGGTCAAATTATGACGTCACTTTTGCACCAAAAAGTTGTAATTCCCAAGGTTTTGCGAATTTTGCATGACTCGACACAGGAAAGTTGTTCAGGATGCTCAACCTGGTCGATTTGTACCGTCAAAACGCGATTTCAAGAGTTGACTATTAGAAAAACAAAATGGCCGCTCTACCCTTTTCCCTACCCGGGGAATAAACTTTTTAATTTTCGAGCCACCCCGAAAAGCCGAATTAGCGTGATTACTTCTTGCGGATACCCCACCCGAGTGTGCCGGTGCTAATTTGAACTCCGCCATTGTTATATTTTGGCGGTAATCGACGATTTTTGGTCAAATTATGACGTCACTTTTGCACCAAAAAGTTGTAATTCCCAAGGCTTTGCGAATTTTGCCTGACTCCTCACTGGAAAGTTGTTCAGGATGCTCAACTTTGTCGATTTGTACCGTCAAAACGCGATTTCCAGAGTTGACTATTACAAAAACAAAATGGCCGCTCTTCCCTTTTCCCTTCCCGAGGAATAAACTTTTTAATTTTCGAGCCACCCCGAAAAGCCGAATTAGCGTGATTACTTCTTGCGGATACCCCACCCGAGTGTGCCGGTGCTAATTTGAACTCCGCCATTGTTATATTTTGGCGGTAATCGACGATTTTTGGTCAAATTGTGACGTCACTTTTGCACCAAAAAGTTGTAATTCCCAAGGTTTTGCGAATTTTGCATGACTCGACACAGGAAAGTTGTTCAGGATGCTCAACTTGGTCGATTTGTACCGTCAAAACGCGATTTCCAGAGTTGACTATTAGAAAAACAAGATGGCCGCTCCTCCCTTTTTGCCTACCCGGGGAATAAACTTTTTAATTTTCGAGCCACCCCAAATAGCCGAATTAGCGTGATTACTGCTTGCGGATACCCCACCCGAGTGTACCGGTGCTAATTTGAACTCCGTCATTGTTATATTTTGGCGGTTATCGACGATTTTGAGTCAAATTATGACGTCACTTTTGCACCAAAAAGTTGTAATTCCCAAGGTTTTGCGAATTTTGCATGACTCCTCACAGGAAAGTTGTTCAGGATGCTCAACCTGGTCGATTTGTACCGTCAAAACGCGATTTCCAGAGTTGACTATTAGAAAAACAAAATGGCCGCTCTACCCTTTTCCCCACCCGGGGAATAAACTTTTTGATTTTCGAGCCACCCCGAAAAGCCGAATAAGCGTGATTACTTCTTGCGGATACCCTACCCGAGTGTGCCGGTGCTAATTTGAACTCCGCCAATATTATATTTTGGCGGTTATCGACGATTTTTGGTCAAATTGTGACGTCACTTTTGCACCAAAAAGTTGTAATTCCCAAGGTTTTGCGAATTTTGCATGACTCCTCACTGGAAAGTTGTTCAGGATGCTCAACTTGGTCGATTTGTACCGTCAAAACGCGATCGATTTTCAGAGTTGACTATTAGAAAAACAAAATGGCCGCTCTACCCTTTCCCCACCCGGGGAATAAACTTTTTAATTTTCGAGCAGCCCCGAAAAGCCGAATTAGCGTGATTACTTCTCGCGGATACCCCACCCGAGTGTACCAGTGCTAATTTGAATTCCGTCATTGTTATATTTTGGCGGTAATCGACGATTTTTGGTCAAATTATGACGTCACTTTTGCACCAAAAAGTTGTAATTCCCAAGGTTTTGCGAATTTTGCATGACTCCACACAGGAAAGTTGTTCAGGATGCTCAACCTGGTCGATTTGTACCGTCAAAACGCGATTTCCAGAGTTGACTATTAGAAAAACAAAATGGCCGCTCTACCCTTTTCCCCACCCGGGGAATAAACTTTTTATTTTTCGAGCCACCCCGAAAAGCCGAATAAGCGTGATTACTTCTTGCGGATACCCCACCCGAGTGTGCCGGTGCTAATTTGAACTCCTCCAATATTATATTTTGGCGGTTATCGACGATTTTTGGTCAAATTATGACGTCACTTTTGCACCAAAAAGTTGTAATTCCCTAGGTTTTGCGAATTTTGCATGACTCCTCACAGGAAAGTTGTTCAGGATGCTCAACCTGGTCGATTTGTACCGTCAAAACGCGATTTCCAGAGTTGACTATTAGAAAAACAAAATGGCCGCTCTACCCTTTTCCCCACCCGGGGAATAAACTTTTTAATTTTCGAGCCACCACGAAAAGCCGAATAAGCGTGATTACTTCTTGCGGATACCCTACCCGAGTGTGCCGGTGCTAATTTGAACTCCGCCAATATTATATTTTGGCGGTTATCGACGATTTTTGGTCAAATTGTGACGTCACTTTTGCACCAAAAAGTTGTAATTCCCAAGGTTTTGCGAATTTTGCATGACTCCTCACAGGAAAGTTGTTCAGGATGCTCAACCTGGTCGATTTGTACCGTCAAAACGCGATTTCCATAGTTGACTATTAGAAAAACAAAATGGCCGCTCTACCCTTTTCCCTACCCGGGGAATAAACTTTTTAATTTTCGAGCCACCCCGAAAAGCCGAATTAGCGTGATTACTTCTTGCGGATACCCACCCGAGTGTACCGGTGCTAATTTGAACTCCGCCATTGTTATATTTTGGCGGTAATCGACGATTTTGGGTCAAATTATGACGTCACTTTTGCACCAAAAAGTTGTTATTCCCAAGGTTTTGCGAATTTTGCATGACTCCACACAGGAAAGTTGTTCAGGATGCTCAACTTGGTCGATTTGTACCGTCAAAACGCGATTTCCAGAGTTGACTATTAGAAAAACAAAATGGCCGCTTCTCCCTTTTTGGCTACCCGGGGAATAAACTTTTTAATTTTCGAGCCACCCCAAATAGCCGAATTAGCGTGATTACTTCTTGCGGATACCCCACCCGAGTGTACCGGTGCTAATTTGAACTCCGTCATTGTTATATTTTGGCGGTTATCGACGATTTTGAGTCAAATTATGACGTCACTTTTGCACCAAAAAGTTGTAATTCCCAAGGTTTTGCGAATTTTGCATGACTCCACACAGGAAAGTTGTTCAGGATGCTCAACTTGGTCGATTTGTACAGTCAAAACGCGATTTCCAGAGTTGACTATTAGAAAAACAAAATGGCCGCTCTTCCCTTTTCCCTTCCCGGGGAATAAACTTTTTAATTTTCGAGCCACCCCGAAAAGCCGAATTAGCGTGATTACTTCTTGCGGATACCCCACCCGAGTGTGCCGGTGCTATTTTGAACTCCGCCAATATTATATTTTGGTGGTAATCGACGATTTTTGGTCAAATTGTGACGTCACTTTTGCACCAAAAAGTTGTAATTCCCACGGTTTTGCGAATTTTGCATGACTCCTCACAGGAAAGTTGTTCAGGATGCTCAACCTGGTCGATTTGTACCGTCAAAACGCGATTTCCAGAGTTGACTATTAGAAAAACAAAATGGCCGCTCCTCCCTTTTTGCCTACCCGGGGAATAAACTTTTTAATTTTCGAGCCACCCCGAAAAGCCGAATAAGCGTGTATACTTCTTGCGGATACCCCACCCGAGTGTGCCGGTGCTATTTTGAACTCCGCCAATATTATATTTTGGTGGTAATCGACGATTTTTGGTCAAATTGTGACGTCACTTTTGCACCAAAAAGTTGTAATTCCCACGGTTTTGCGAATTTTACATGACTCCTCACAGGAAAGTTGTTCAGGATGCTCAACCTGGTCGATTTGTACCGTCAAAACGCGATTTCCAGAGTTGACTATTAGAAAAACAAAATGGCCGCTCCTCCCTTTTTGCCTACCCGGGGACTAAACTTTTTACTTTTCGAGCCACCCCCAAATAGCCGAATTAGCGTGATTACTTCTTGCGGATACCCCACCCGAGTGTACCGGTGCTAATTTGAACTCCGTCCTTGTTATATTTTGGCGGTAATCGACGATTTTTGGTCAAATTATGACGTCACTTTTGAACCAAAAAGATGTAATTCCCACGGTTTTGCGAATTTTGCATGACTCCTCACAGGAAAGTTGTTCAGGATGCTCAACCTGGTCGATTTGTACCATCAAAACGCGATTTCCAGAGTTGACTATTAGAAAAACAAAATGGCCGCTCTACCCTTTTCCCTACCCGGGGAATAAACTTTTTAATTTTCGAGCCACCCCGAAAAGCCGAAATAGCGTGATTACTTCTTGCGGATACCCACCCGAGTGTACCGGTGCTAATTTTAACTCCGCCATTGTTATATTTTGGCGGTAATCGACGATTTTGGGTCAAAATATGACGTCACTTTTGCACCAAAAAGTTGTAATTCCCAAGGTTTTGCGAATTTTGCATGACTCCACACAGGAAAGTTGTTCAGGATGCTCAACTTGGTCGATTTGTACCGTCAAAACGCGATTTCCAGAGTTGACTATTAGAAAAACAAAATGGCCGCTCTTCCCTTTTCCCTTCCCGGGGAATAAACTTTTTAATTTTCGAGCCACCCCGAAAAGCCGAATAAGCGTGATTACTTCTTGCGGATACCCACCCGAGTGTACCGGTGCTAATTTGAACTCCGCCATTGTTATATTTTGGCGGTAATCGACGATTTTGGGTCAAAATATGACGTCACTTTTGCACCAAAAAGTTGTAATTCCCAAGGTTTTGCGAATTTTGCATGACTCCTCACAGAAAAGTTGTTCAGGATGCTCAACCTGGTCGATTTGTACCGTCAAAACGCGATTTCCATAGTTGACTATTAGAAAAACAAAATGGCCGCTCTTCCCTTTTCCCTTCCCGGGGAATAAACTTTTTAATTTAAGAGCCACCCCGAAAAGCCGAATTAGCGTGATTACTTCTGGCGGATACCCCACCCGAGTGTGCCGGTGCTATTTTGAACTCCGTCATTGTTATATTTTGGCGGTAATCGACGATTTTTGGTCAAATTATGACGTCACTTTTGAACCAAAAAGATGTAATTCCCAAGGTTTTGCGAATTTTGCATGACTCCTCACAGGAAAGTTGTTCAGGATGCTCAACCTGGTCGAATTGTACCGTCAAAACGCGATTTCCAGAGTTGAATATTAGAAAAACAAATTCTCCGCTCTACCCTTTTCCCTACCAGGGGAATAAACTTTTTAATTTAAGAGCCACCCCAAATAGCCGAATTAGCGTGATTACTTATTGCGGATACCCACCCGAGTGTACCGGTGCTAATTTGAACTCCGTTATTGTTATATTTTGGCGGTAATCGACGATTTTGAGTCAAATTATGACGTCACTTTTGCACCAAAAAGTTGTAATTCCCACGGGTTTGCGAATTTTGCATGACTCCTCACAGGAAAGTTGTTCAGGATGCTCAACCTGGTCGATTTGTACCGTCAAAACGCGATTTCCAGAGTTGACTATTAGAAAAACAAAATGGCCGCTCCTTCCTTTTTGCCTACCCGGGGAATAAACTTTTTAATTTTCGAGCCACCCCGAAAAGCCGAAATAGCGTGATTACTTCTTGCGGATACCCCACCCGAGTGTACCGGTGCTAATTTGAACTCCGTCATTGTTATATTTTGGCGGTAATCGACGATTTTGAGTCAAATTATGACGTCACTTTTGCACCAAAAAGTTGTAATTCCCAAGGTTTTGCGAATTTTGCATGACTCCTCACAGGAAAGTTGTTCAGGATGCTCAACCTGGTCGATTTGTACCGTCAAAACGCGATTTCCAGAGTTGACTATTAGAAAAACAAAATGGCCGCTCTACCCTTTTCCCCACCCGGGGAATAAACTTTTTGATTTTCGAGCCACCCCGAAAAGCCGAATAAGCGTGATTACTTCTTGCGGATACCCTACCCGAGTGTGCCGGTGCTAATTTGAACTCCGCCAATATTATATTTTGGCGGTTATCGACGATTTTTGGTCAAATTGTGGCGTCACTTTTGCACCAAAAAGTTGTAATTCCCAAGGTTTTGCGAATTTTGCATGACTCCTCACTGGAAAGTTGTTCAGGATGCTCAACTTGGTCGATTTGTACCGTCAAAAAGCGATCGATTTTCAGAGTTGACTATTAGAAAAACAAAATGGCCGCTCTACCCTTTCCCCACCCGGGGAATAAACTTTTTAATTTTCGAGCAGCCCCGAATAGCCGAATTAGCGTGATTACTTCTCGCGGATACCCCACCCGAGTGTACCAGTGCTAATTTGAATTCCGTCATTGTTATATTTTGGCGGTAATCGACGATTTTTGGTCAAATTATGACGTCACTTTTGCACCAAAAAGTTGTAATTCCCAAGGTTTTGCGAATTTTGCATGACTCCACACAGGAAAGTTGTTCAGGATGCTCAACCTGGTCGATTTGTACCGTCAAAACGCGATTTCCAGAGTTGACTATTAGAAAAACAAAATGGCCGCTCTACCCTTTTCCCCACCCGGGGAATAAACTTTTTATTTTTCGAGCCACCCCGAAAAGCCGAATAAGCGTGATTACTTCTTGCGGATACCCCACCCGAGTGTGCCGGTGCTAATTTGAACTCCTCCAATATTATATTTTGGCGGTTATCGACGATTTTTGGTCAAATTATGACGTCACTTTTGCACCAAAAAGTTGTAATTCCCTAGGTTTTGCGAATTTTGCATGACTCCTCACAGGAAAGTTGTTCAGGATGCTCAACCTGGTCGATTTGTACCGTCAAAACGCGATTTCCAGAGTTGACTATTAGAAAAACAAAATGGCCGCTCTACCCTTTTTCCCACCCGGGGAATAAACTTTTTAATTTTCGAGCCACCACGAAAAGCCGAATAAGCGTGATTACTTCTTGCGGATACCCTACCCGAGTGTGCCGGTGCTAATTTGAACTCCGCCAGTATTATATTTTGGCGGTTATCGACGATTTTTGGTCAAATTGTGACGTCACTTTTGCACCAAAAAGTTGTAATTCCCAAGGTTTTGCGAATTTTGCATGACTCCTCACAGGAAAGTTGTTCAGGATGCTCAACCTGGTCGATTTGTACCGTCAAAACGCGATTTCCATAGTTGACTATTAGAAAAACAAAATGGCCGCTCTACCCTTTTCCCTACCCGGGGAATAAACTTTTTAATTTTCGAGCCACCCCGAAAAGCCGAATTAGCGTGATTACTTCTTGCGGATACCCACCCGAGTGTACCGGTGCTAATTTGAACTCCGCCATTGTTATATTTTGGCGGTAATCGACGATTTTGGGTCAAATTATGACGTCACTTTTGCACCAAAAAGTTGTAATTCCCAAGGTTTTGCGAATTTTGCATGACTCCACACAGGAAAGTTGTTCAGGATGCTCAACTTGGTCGATTTGTACCGTCAAAACGCGATTTCCAGAGTTGACTATTAGAAAAACAAAATGGCCGCTTCTCCCTTTTTGGCTACCCGGGGAATAAACTTTTTTAATTTTCGAGCCACCCCAAATAGCCGAATTAGCGTGATTACTTCTTGCGGATACCCCACCCGAGTGTACCGGTGCTAATTTGAACTCCGTCATTGTTATATTTTGGCGGTTATCGACGATTTTGAGTCAAATTATGACGTCACTTTTGCACCAAAAAGTTGTAATTCCCAAGGTTTTGCGAATTTTGCATGACTCCACACAGGAAAGTTGTTCAGGATGCTCAACTTGGTCGATTTGTACAGTCAAAACGCGATTTCCAGAGTTGACTATTAGAAAAACAAAATGGCCGCTCTTCCCTTTTCCCTTCCCGGGGAATAAACTTTTTAATTTTCGAGCCACCCCGAAAAGCCGAATAAGCGTGATTACTTCTTGCGGATACCCCACCCGAGTGTGCCGGTGCTATTTTGAACTCCGCCAATATTATATTTTGGTGGTAATCGACGATTTTTGGTCAAATTGTGACGTCACTTTTGCACCAAAAAGTTGTAATTCCCACGGTTTTGCGAATTTTACATGACTCCTCACAGGAAAGTTGTTCAGGATGCTCAACCTGGTCGATTTGTACCGTCAAAACGCGATTTCCAGAGTTGACTATTAGAAAAACAAAATGGCCGCTCCTCCCTTTTTGCCTACCCGGGGACTAAACTTTTTACTTTTCGAGCCACCCCCAAATAGCCGAATTAGCGTGATTACTTCTTGCGGATACCCCACCCGAGTGTACCGGTGCTAATTTGAACTCCGTCCTTGTTATATTTTGGCGGTAATCGACGATTTTTGGTCAAATTATGACGTCACTTTTGAACCAAAAAGATGTAATTCCCACGGTTTTGCGAATTTTGCATGACTCCTCACAGGAAAGTTGTTCAGGATGCTCAACCTGGTCGATTTGTACCGTCAAAACGCGATTTCCAGAGTTGACTATTAGAAAAACAAAATGGCCGCTCTACCCTTTTCCCCACCCGGGGAATAAACTTTTTGATTTTCGAGCCACCCCGAAAAGCCGAATAAGCGTGATTACTTCTTGCGGATACCCTACCCGAGTGTGCCGGTGCTAATTTGAACTCCGCCAATATTATATTTTGGCGGTTATCGACGATTTTTGGTCAAATTGTGGCGTCACTTTTGCACCAAAAAGTTGTAATTCCCAAGGTTTTGCGAATTTTGCATGACTCCTCACTGGAAAGTTGTTCAGGATGCTCAACTTGGTCGATTTGTACCGTCAAAAAGCGATCGATTTTCAGAGTTGACTATTAGAAAAACAAAATGGCCGCTCTACCCTTTCCCCACCCGGGGAATAAACTTTTTAATTTTCGAGCAGCCCCGAATAGCCGAATTAGCGTGATTACTTCTCGCGGATACCCCACCCGAGTGTACCAGTGCTAATTTGAATTCCGTCATTGTTATATTTTGGCGGTAATCGACGATTTTTGGTCAAATTATGACGTCACTTTTGCACCAAAAAGTTGTAATTCCCAAGGTTTTGCGAATTTTGCATGACTCCACACAGGAAAGTTGTTCAGGATGCTCAACCTGGTCGATTTGTACCGTCAAAACGCGATTTCCAGAGTTGACTATTAGAAAAACAAAATGGCCGCTCTACCCTTTTCCCCACCCGGGGAATAAACTTTTTATTTTTCGAGCCACCCCGAAAAGCCGAATAAGCGTGATTACTTCTTGCGGATACCCCACCCGAGTGTGCCGGTGCTAATTTGAACTCCTCCAATATTATATTTTGGCGGTTATCGACGATTTTTGGTCAAATTATGACGTCACTTTTGCACCAAAAAGTTGTAATTCCCTAGGTTTTGCGAATTTTGCATGACTCCTCACAGGAAAGTTGTTCAGGATGCTCAACCTGGTCGATTTGTACCGTCAAAACGCGATTTCCAGAGTTGACTATTAGAAAAACAAAATGGCCGCTCTACCCTTTTTCCCACCCGGGGAATAAACTTTTTAATTTTCGAGCCACCACGAAAAGCCGAATAAGCGTGATTACTTCTTGCGGATACCCTACCCGAGTGTGCCGGTGCTAATTTGAACTCCGCCAGTATTATATTTTGGCGGTTATCGACGATTTTTGGTCAAATTGTGACGTCACTTTTGCACCAAAAAGTTGTAATTCCCAAGGTTTTGCGAATTTTGCATGACTCCTCACAGGAAAGTTGTTCAGGATGCTCAACCTGGTCGATTTGTACCGTCAAAACGCGATTTCCATAGTTGACTATTAGAAAAACAAAATGGCCGCTCTACCCTTTTCCCTACCCGGGGAATAAACTTTTTAATTTTCGAGCCACCCCGAAAAGCCGAATTAGCGTGATTACTTCTTGCGGATACCCACCCGAGTGTACCGGTGCTAATTTGAACTCCGCCATTGTTATATTTTGGCGGTAATCGACGATTTTGGGTCAAATTATGACGTCACTTTTGCACCAAAAAGTTGTAATTCCCAAGGTTTTGCGAATTTTGCATGACTCCACACAGGAAAGTTGTTCAGGATGCTCAACTTGGTCGATTTGTACCGTCAAAACGCGATTTCCAGAGTTGACTATTAGAAAAACAAAATGGCCGCTTCTCCCTTTTTGGCTACCCGGGGAATAAACTTTTTTAATTTTCGAGCCACCCCAAATAGCCGAATTAGCGTGATTACTTCTTGCGGATACCCCACCCGAGTGTACCGGTGCTAATTTGAACTCCGTCATTGTTATATTTTGGCGGTTATCGACGATTTTGAGTCAAATTATGACGTCACTTTTGCACCAAAAAGTTGTAATTCCCAAGGTTTTGCGAATTTTGCATGACTCCACACAGGAAAGTTGTTCAGGATGCTCAACTTGGTCGATTTGTACAGTCAAAACGCGATTTCCAGAGTTGACTATTAGAAAAACAAAATGGCCGCTCTTCCCTTTTCCCTTCCCGGGGAATAAACTTTTTAATTTTCGAGCCACCCCGAAAAGCCGAATAAGCGTGATTACTTCTTGCGGATACCCCACCCGAGTGTGCCGGTGCTATTTTGAACTCCGCCAATATTATATTTTGGTGGTAATCGACGATTTTTGGTCAAATTGTGACGTCACTTTTGCACCAAAAAGTTGTAATTCCCACGGTTTTGCGAATTTTACATGACTCCTCACAGGAAAGTTGTTCAGGATGCTCAACCTGGTCGATTTGTACCGTCAAAACGCGATTTCCAGAGTTGACTATTAGAAAAACAAAATGGCCGCTCCTCCCTTTTTGCCTACCCGGGGACTAAACTTTTTACTTTTCGAGCCACCCCCAAATAGCCGAATTAGCGTGATTACTTCTTGCGGATACCCCACCCGAGTGTACCGGTGCTAATTTGAACTCCGTCCTTGTTATATTTTGGCGGTAATCGACGATTTTTGGTCAAATTATGACGTCACTTTTGAACCAAAAAGATGTAATTCCCACGGTTTTGCGAATTTTGCATGACTCCTCACAGGAAAGTTGTTCAGGATGCTCAACCTGGTCGATTTGTACCATCAAAACGCGATTTCCAGAGTTGACTATTAGAAAAACAAAATGGCCGCTCTACCCTTTTCCCTACCCGGGGAATAAACTTTTTAATTTTCGAGCCACCCCGAAAAGCCGAAATAGCGTGATTACTTCTTGCGGATACCCACCCGAGTGTACCGGTGCTAATTTTAACTCCGCCATTGTTATATTTTGGCGGTAATCGACGATTTGTGGGTCAAAATATGACGTCACTTTTGCACCAAAAAGTTGTAATTCCCAAGGTTTTGCGAATTTTGCATGACTCCACACAGGAAAGTTGTTCAGGATGCTCAACTTGGTCATATTTGTACCGTCAAAACGCGATTTCCAGAGTTGACTATTAGAAAAACAAAATGGCCGCTCTTCCCTTTTCCCTTCCCGGGGAATAAACTTTTTAATTTTCGAGCCACCCCGAAAAGCCGAATAAGCGTGATTACTTCTTGCGGATACCCACCCGAGTGTACCGGTGCTAATTTGAACTCCGCCATTGTTATATTTTGGCGGTAATCGACGATTTTGGGTCAAAATATGACGTCACTTTTGCACCAAAAAGTTGTAATTCCCAAGGTTTTGCGAATTTTGCATGACTCCACACAAGAAAGTTGTTCAGGATGCTCAACTTGGTCGATTTGTACCGTGAAAACGCGATTTCCAGAGTTGACTATTAGAAAAACAAAATGGCCGCTCTTCCCTTTTCCCTTCCCGGGGAATAAACTTTTTAATTTTCGAGCCACCCCGAAAAGCCGAATAAGCGTGATTACTTCTTGCGGATTCCCTACCCGAGTGTGCCGGTGCTAATTTGAACTCCGCCAATATTATATTTTGGCGGTTATCGACGATTTTTGGTCAAATTGTGACGTCACTTTTGCACGAAAAAGTTGTAATTCCCAAGGTTTTGCGAATTTTGCATGACTCCTCACAGAAAAGTTGTTCAGGATGCTCAACCTGGTCGATTTGTACCGTCAAAACGCGATTTCCATAGTTGACTATTAGAAAAACAAAATGGCAAATGGCCGCTCTTCCCTTTTCCCTTCCCGGGGAATAAACTTTTTAATTTAAGAGCCACCCCGAAAAGCCGAATTAGCGTGATTACCTCTGGCGGATACCCCACCCGAGTGTGCCGGTGCTATTTTGAACTCCGTCATTGTTATATTTTGGCGGTAATCGACGATTTTTGGTCAAATTATGACGTCACTTTTGAACCAAAAAGATGTAATTCCCAAAGTTTTGCGAATTTTGCATGACTCCTCACAGGAAAGTTGTTCAGGATGCTCAACCTGGTCGAATTGTACCGTCAAAACGCGATTTCCAGAGTTGAATATTAGAAAAACAAATTGGCCGCTCTACCCTTTTCCCTACCCGGGGAATAAACTTTTTAATTTAAGAGCCACCCCAAATAGCCGAATTAGCGTGATTACTTCTTGCGGATACCCACCCGAGTGTACCGGTGCTAATTTGAACTCCGTTATTGTTATATTTTGGCGGTAATCGACGATTTTGAGTCAAATTATGACGTCACTTTTGCACCAAAAAGTTGTAATTCCCACGGTTTTGCGAATTTTGCATGACTCCTCACAGGAAAGTTGTTCAGGATGCTCAACCTGGTCGATTTGTACCGTCAAAACGCGATTTCCAGAGTTGACTATTAGAAAAACAAAATGGCCGCTCCTTCCTTTTTGCCTACCCGGGGAATAAACTTTTTAATTTTCGAGCCACCCCGAAAAGCCGAAATAGCGTGATTACTTCTTGCGGATACCCACCCGAGTGTACCGGTGCTAATTTGAACTCCGTCATTGTTATATTTTGGCGGTAATCGACGATTTTGAGTCAAATTATGACGTCACTTTTGCACCAAAAAGTTGTAATTCCCAAGGTTTTGCGAATTTTGCATGACTCCACACAGGAAAGTTGTTCAGGATGCTCAACTTGGTCGATTTGTACCGTCAAAACGCGATTTCCAGAGTTGACTATTAGAAAAACAAAATGGCCGCTCTTCCCTTTTCCCTTCCCGGGGAATAAACTTGTTAATTTTCGAGCCACCCCGAAAAGCCGAATTAACGTGATTACTTCTTGCGGATACCCCACCCGAGTGTGCCGGTGCTATTTTGAACTCCGTCCTTGTTATATTTTGGCGGTAATCGACGATTTTTGGTCATATTGTGACGTCACTTTTGCACCAAAAAGTTGTAATTCCCACGGTTTTGCGAATTTTGCATGACTCCTCACAGGAAAGTTGTTCAGGATGCTCAACCTGGTCGATTTGTACCGTCAAAACGCGATTTCCAGAGTTGACTATTAGAAAAACAAAATGGCCGCTCCTCCCTTTTTGCCTACCCGGGGAATAAACTTTTTAATTTTCGAGCCACCCCAAATAGCCGAATTAGCGTGATTACTTCTTGCGGATACCCCACTCGAGTGTACCGGTGCTAATTTGAACTCCGTCCTTGTTATATTTTGGCGGTAATCGACGATTTTTGGTCAAATTATGACGTCACTTTTGAACCAAAAAGATGTAATTCCCAAGGTTTTGCGAATTTTGCATGACTCCTCACAGGAAAGTTGTTCAGGATGCTCAACCTGGTCGATTTGTACCGTCAAAACGCGATTTCTAGAGTTGACTATTAGAAAAACAAAATGGCCGCTCTACCCTTTTCCCTTCCCGGGGAATAAACTTTTTAATTTTCGAGCCACCCCGAAAAGCCGAAATAGCGTGATTACTTCTTGCGGATACCCACCCGAGTGTACCGGTGCTAATTTAAACTCCGCCATTGTTATATTTTGGCGGTAATCGACGATTTTTGGTCAAATTATGACGTCACTTTTGAACCAAAAAGATGTAATTCCCAAGGTTTTGCGAATTTTGCATGACTCCTCACAGGAAAGTTGTTTAGGATGCTCAACCTGGTCGATTTCTACCGTCAAAACGCGATTTCCAGAGTTGACTATTAGAAAAACAAAATGGCCGCTCTTCCCTTTTTCCTTCCCGGGGAATAAACTTGTTAATTTTCGAGCCACCCCGAAAAGCCGAATTAGCGTGATTACTTCTTGCGTATACCCCACCCGAGTGTGCCGGTGCTAATTTGAACTCCGCCATTGTTATATTTTGGCGGTAATCGACGATTTTTGGTCAAATTGTGACGTAACTTTTGCACCAAAAAGTTGTAATTCCCAAGGTTTTGCGAATTTTGCATGACTCGACCTTGGAAAGTTGTTCAGGATGCTCAACTTGGTCGATTTGTACCGTCAAAACGCGATTTCCAGAGTTGACTATTAGAAAAACAAAATGGCCGCTCCTTCCTTTTTGCCTACCCGGGGAATAAACTTTTTAATTTTCGAGCCACCCCGAAAAGCCGAAATAGCGTGATTACTTCTTGCGGATACCCACCCGAGTGTACCGGTGCTAATTTGAACTCCGTCATTGTTATATTTTGGCGGTAATCGACGATTTTGAGTCAAATTATGACGTCACTTTTGCACCAAAAAGTTGTAATTCCCAAGGTTTTGCGAATTTTGCATGACTCCACACAGGAAAGTTGTTCAGGATGCTCAACTTGGTCGATTTGTACCGTCAAAACGCGATTTCCAGAGTTGACTATTAGAAAAACAAAATGGCCGCTCTTCCCTTTTCCCTTCCCGGGGAATAAACTTGTTAATTTTCGAGCCACCCCGAAAAGCCGAATTAACGTGATTACTTCTTGCGGATACCCCACCCGAGTGTGCCGGTGCTATTTTGAACTCCGTCCTTGTTATATTTTGGCGGTAATCGACGATTTTTGGTCATATTGTGACGTCACTTTTGCACCAAAAAGTTGTAATTCCCACGGTTTTGCGAATTTTGCATGACTCCTCACAGGAAAGTTGTTCAGGATGCTCAACCTGGTCGATTTGTACCGTCAAAACGCGATTTCCAGAGTTGACTATTAGAAAAACAAAATGGCCGCTCCTCCCTTTTTGCCTACCCGGGGAATAAACTTTTTAATTTTCGAGCCACCCCAAATAGCCGAATTAGCGTGATTACTTCTTGCGGATACCCCACTCGAGTGTACCGGTGCTAATTTGAACTCCGTCCTTGTTATATTTTGGCGGTAATCGACGATTTTTGGTCAAATTATGACGTCACTTTTGAACCAAAAAGATGTAATTCCCAAGGTTTTGCGAATTTTGCATGACTCCTCACAGGAAAGTTGTTCAGGATGCTCAACCTGGTCGATTTGTACCGTCAAAACGCGATTTCTAGAGTTGACTATTAGAAAAACAAAATGGCCGCTCTACCCTTTTCCCTTCCCGGGGAATAAACTTTTTAATTTTCGAGCCACCCCGAAAAGCCGAAATAGCGTGATTACTTCTTGCGGATACCCACCCGAGTGTACCGGTGCTAATTTAAACTCCGCCATTGTTATATTTTGGCGGTAATCGACGATTTTTGGTCAAATTATGACGTCACTTTTGAACCAAAAAGATGTAATTCCCAAGGTTTTGCGAATTTTGCATGACTCCTCACAGGAAAGTTGTTTAGGATGCTCAACCTGGTCGATTTCTACCGTCAAAACGCGATTTCCAGAGTTGACTATTAGAAAAACAAAATGGCCGCTCTTCCCTTTTTCCTTCCCGGGGAATAAACTTGTTAATTTTCGAGCCACCCCGAAAAGCCGAATTAGCGTGATTACTTCTTGCGTATACCCCACCCGAGTGTGCCGGTGCTAATTTGAACTCCGCCATTGTTATATTTTGGCGGTAATCGACGATTTTTGGTCAAATTGTGACGTAACTTTTGCACCAAAAAGTTGTAATTCCCAAGGTTTTGCGAATTTTGCATGACTCGACCTTGGAAAGTTGTTCAGGATGCTCAACTTGGTCGATTTGTACCGTCAAAACGCGATTTCCAGAGTTGACTATTAGAAAAACAAAATGGCCGCTCCTCCCTTTTTGCCTACCCGGGGACTAAACTTTTTACTTTTCGAGCCACCCCCAAATAGCCGAATTAGCGTGATTACTTCTTGCGGATACCCCACCCGAGTGTACCGGTGCTAATTTGAACTCCGTCCTTGTTATATTTTGGCGGTAATCGACGATTTTTGGTCAAATTATGACGTCACTTTTGAACCAAAAAGATGTAATTCCCACGGTTTTGCGAATTTTGCATGACTCCTCACAGGAAAGTTGTTCAGGATGCTCAACCTGGTCGATTTGTACCATCAAAACGCGATTTCCAGAGTTGACTATTAGAAAAACAAAATGGCCGCTCTACCCTTTTCCCTACCCGGGGAATAAACTTTTTAATTTTCGAGCCACCCCGAAAAGCCGAAATAGCGTGATTACTTCTTGCGGATACCCACCCGAGTGTACCGGTGCTAATTTTAACCTCGCCATTGTTATATTTTGGCGGTAATCGACGATTTTGGGTCAAAATATGACGTCACTTTTGCACCAAAAAGTTGTAATTCCCAAGGTTTTGCGAATTTTGCATGACTCCACACAGGAAAGTTGTTTAGGATGCTCAACCTGGTCGATTTGTACCGTCAAAACGCGATTTCCAGAGTTGACTATTAGAAAAACAAAATGGCCGCTCCTCCCTTTTAGCCTACCCGTGGAATAAACTTTTTAATTTTCGAGCCACCCCAAATAGCCGAATTAGCGTGATTACTTCTTGCGGATACCCCACCCGAGTGTACCGGTGCTAATTTGAACTCCGTCCTTGTTATATTTTGGCGGTAATCGACGATTTTTGGTCAAATTATGACGTCACTTTTGAACCAAAAAGATGTTATTCCCAACGTTTTGCGAATTTTGCATGACTCCTCACAGGAAATTTGTTCAGGATGCTCAACCTGGTCGATTTGTACCGTCAAAACGCGATTTCCAGAGTTGACTATTATAAAAACAAAATGGCCGCTCTACCCTTTTCCCTACCCGGGGAATAAACTTTTTAATTTTCGAGCCACCCCGAAAAGCCGAAATAGCGTGATTACTTCTTGCGGATACCCACCCGAGTGTACCGGTGCTAATTTGAACTCCGCCAATATTATATTTTGGTGGTAATCGACGATTTTTGGTCAAATTGTGACGTCACTTTTGCACCAAAAAGTTGTAATTCCCAAGGTTTTGCGAATTTTGCATGACTCCTCACAGGAGAGTTGTTCAGGATGCTCAACCTGGTCGATTTCTACCGTCAAAACGCTATTTCCAGAGTTGACAATTAGAAAAACAAAATGGCCGCTCCTCCCTTTTAGCCTACCCGGGGAATAAACTTTTTAATTTTCGAGCCACCCCAAATAGCCGAATTAGCGTGATTACTTCTTGCGGATACCCCACCAGAGTGTACCGGTGCTAATTTGAACTCCGTCCTTGTTATATTTTGCGAATACCCCACCCGAGTGTACCGGTAATCGACGATTTTTGGTCAAATTATGACGTCACTTTTGAACCAAAAAGATGTAATTCCCAACGTTTTGCGAATTTTGCATGGCTCCTCACAGGAAATTTGTTCAGGATGCTCAACCTGGTCGATTTGTACCGTCAAAACGCGATTTATTATAAAAACAAAATGGCCGCTCTACCCTTTTCCCTTCCCGGGGAATAAACTTTTTAATTTTCGAGCCACCCCGAAAAGCCGAAATAGCGGGATTACTTCTTGCGGATACCCACCCGAGTGTACCGGTGCTAATTTGAACTCCGCCATTGTTATAATTTGGCGGTAATCGACGATTTTTGGTCAAATTATGACGTCACTTTTGCACCAAAAAGTTGTTATTCCCAAGGTTTTGCGAATTTTGCATGACTCGACACAGGAAAGTTGTTCAGGATGCTCAACTTGGTCGATTTGTACCGTCAAAACGCGATTTCCAGAGTTGACTATTAGAAAAACAAGATGGCCGCTCCTGCCTTTTTGCCTACCCGGGGAATAAACTTTTTAATTTTCGAGCCACCCCAAATAGCTGAAGTAGCGTGATTACTTCTTGCGGATACCCCACCCGGGTGTACCGGTGCTAATTTGAACTCCGTCATTGTTATATTTTGGCGGTAATCGACGATTTTTGGTCAAATTATGACGTCACTTTTGCACCAAAAAGTTGTAATTCCCAAGGTTTTGCGAATTTTGCATGACTCCTCACAGGAAAGTTGTTCAGGATGCTCAACCTGGTCGATTTGTACCGTCAAAACGCGATTTCCATAGTTGACTATTAGAAAAACAAACTGGCCGCTCTTCCCTTTTCCCTTCCCGGGGAATAAACTTTTTAATTTTCGAGCCACCCCGAAAAGCCGAATTAGCGTGATTTCTTCTTGCGGATACCCCACCCGAGTGTGCCGGTGCTATTTTGAACTCCGCCAATATTATATTTTGGTGGTAATCGACGATTTTTGGTCAAATTGTGACGTCACTTTTGCACCAACAAGTTGTAATTCCCAAGGTTTTGCGAGTTTTGCATGACTCCACACAGGACAGTTGTTCAGGATGCTCAACTTGGTCGATTTCTACCGTCAAAACGCGATTTCCAGAGTTGACAATTAGAAAAACAAAATGGCCGCTCCTCCCTTTTAGCCTACCCGGGGAATAAACTTTTTAATTTTCGAGCCACCCCAAATAGCCGAATTAGCGTGATTACTTCTTGCGGATACCCCACCAGTGTGTACCGGTGCTAATTTGAACTCCGTCCTTGTTATATTTTGCGGATACCCCACCCGAGTGTACCGGTAATCGACGATTTTTGGTCAAATTATGACGTCACTTTTGAACCAAAAAGATGTAATTCCCAACGTTTTGCGAATTTTGCATGGCTCCTCACAGGAAATTTGTTCAGGATGCTCAACCTGGTCGATTTGTACCGTCAAAACGCGATTTATTATAAAAACAAAATGGCCGCTCTACCCTTTTCCCTTCCCGGGGAATAAACTTTTTAATTTTCGAGCCACCCCGAAAAGCCGAAATAGCGTGATTACTTCTTGCGGATACCCACCCGAGTGTACCGGTGCTAATTTGAACTCCGCCATTGTTATAATTTGGCGGTAATCGACGATTTTTGGTCAAATTATGACGTCACTTTTGCACCAAAAAGTTGTTATTCCCAAGGTTTTGCGAATTTTGCATGACTCGACACAGGAAAGTTGTTCAGGATGCTCAACTTGGTCGATTTGTACCGTCAAAACGCGATTTCCAGAGTTGACTATTAGAAAAACAAGATGGCCGCTCCTGCCTTTTTGCCTACCCGGGGAATAAACTTTTTAATTTTCGAGCCACCCCAAATAGCCGAATTAGCGTGATTACTTCTTGCGGATACCCCACCCGAGTGTACCGGTGCTAATTTGAACTCCGTCATTGTTATATTTTGGCGGTAATCGACGATTTTTGGTCAAATTATGACGTCACTTTTGCACCAAAAAGTTGTAATTCCCAAGGTTTTGCGAATTTTGCATGACTCCTCACAGGAAAGTTGTTCAGGATGCTCAACCTGGTCGATTTGTACCGTCAAAACGCGATTTCCATAGTTGACTATTAGAAAAACAAACTGGCCGCTCTTCCCTTTTCCCTTCCCGGGGAATAAACTTTTTAATTTTCGAGCCACCCCGAAAAGCCGAATTAGCGTGATTTCTTCTTGCGGATACCCCACCCGAGTGTGCCGGTGCTATTTTGAACTCCGCCAATATTATATTTTGGTGGTAATCGACGATTTTTGGTCAAATTGTGACGTCACTTTTGCACCAAAAAGTTGTAATTCCCAAGGTTTTGCGAATTTTGCATGACTCCACACAGGACAGTTGTTCAGGATGCTCAACTTGGTCGATTTCTACCGTCAAAACGCGATTTCCAGAGTTGACAATTAGAAAAACAAAATGGCCGCTCCTCCCTTTTAGCCTACCCGGGGAATAAACTTTTTAATTTTCGAGCCACCCCAAATAGCCGAATTAGCGTGATTACTTCTTGCGGATACCCCACCAGTGTGTACCGGTGCTAATTTGAACTCCGTCCTTGTTATATTTTGCGGATACCCCACCCGAGTGTACCGGTAATCGACGATTTTTGGTCAAATTATGACGTCACTTTTGAACCAAAAAGATGTAATTCCCAACGTTTTGCGAATTTTGCATGGCTCCTCACAGGAAATTTGTTCAGGATGCTCAACCTGGTCGATTTGTACCGTCAAAACGCGATTTATTATAAAAACAAAATGGCCGCTCTACCCTTTTCCCTTCCCGGGGAATAAACTTTTTAATTTTCGAGCCACCCCGAAAAGCCGAAATAGCGTGATTACTTCTTGCGGATACCCACCCGAGTGTACCGGTGCTAATTTGAACTCCGCCATTGTTATAATTTGGCGGTAATCGACGATTTTTGGTCAAATTATGACGTCACTTTTGCACCAAAAAGTTGTTATTCCCAAGGTTTTGCGAATTTTGCATGACTCGACACAGGAAAGTTGTTCAGGATGCTCAACTTGGTCGATTTGTACCGTCAAAACGCGATTTCCAGAGTTGACTATTAGAAAAACAAGATGGCCGCTCCTGCCTTTTTGCCTACCCGGGGAATAAACTTTTTAATTTTCGAGCCACCCCAAATAGCCGAATTAGCGTGATTACTTCTTGCGGATACCCCACCCGAGTGTACCGGTGCTAATTTGAACTCCGTCATTGTTATATTTTGGCGGTAATCGACGATTTTTGGTCAAATTATGACGTCACTTTTGCACCAAAAAGTTGTAATTCCCAAGGTTTTGCGAATTTTGCATGACTCCACACAGGACAGTTGTTCAGGATGCTCAACTTGGTCGATTTCTACCGTCAAAACGCGATTTCCAGAGTTGACAATTAGAAAAACAAAATGGCCGCTCCTCCCTTTTAGCCTACCCGGGGAATAAACTTTTTAATTTTCGAGCCACCCCAAATAGCCGAATTAGCGTGATTACTTCTTGCGGATACCCCACCAGTGTGTACCGGTGCTAATTTGAACTCCGTCCTTGTTATATTTTGCGGATACCCCACCCGAGTGTACCGGTAATCGACGATTTTTGGTCAAATTATGACGTCACTTTTGAACCAAAAAGATGTAATTCCCAACGTTTTGCGAATTTTGCATGGCTCCTCACAGGAAATTTGTTCAGGATGCTCAACCTGGTCGATTTGTACCGTCAAAACGCGATTTATTATAAAAACAAAATGGCCGCTCTACCCTTTTCCCTTCCCGGGGAATAAACTTTTTAATTTTCGAGCCACCCCGAAAAGCCGAAATAGCGTGATTACTTCTTGCGGATACCCACCCGAGTGTACCGGTGCTAATTTGAACTCCGCCATTGTTATAATTTGGCGGTAATCGACGATTTTGGGTCAAATTATTACGTCACTTTTGCACCAAAAAGTTGTAATTCCCAAGGTTTTGCGAATTTTGCATGACTCCTCACAGGAAAGTTGTTCAGGATGCTCAACCTGGTCGATTTGTACCGTCAAAACGCGATTTCCATAGTTGACTATTAGAAAAACAAACTGGCCGCTCTTCCCTTTTCCCTTCCCGGGGAATAAACTTTTTAATTTTCGAGCCACCCCGAAAAGCCGAATTAGCGTGATTTCTTCTTGCGGATACCCCACCCGAGTGTGCCGGTGCTATTTTGAACTCCGCCAATATTATATTTTGGTGGTAATCGACGATTTTTGGTCAAATTGTGACGTCACTTTTGCACCAAAAAGTTGTAATTCCCAAGGTTTTGCGAATTTTGCATGACTCCACACAGGACAGTTGTTCAGGATGCTCAACTTGGTCGATTTCTACCGTCAAAACGCGATTTCCAGAGTTGACAATTAGAAAAACAAAATGGCCGCTCCTCCCTTTTAGCCTACCCGGGGAATAAACTTTTTAATTTTCGAGCCACCCCAAATAGCCGAATTAGCGTGATTACTTCTTGCGGATACCCCACCAGTGTGTACCGGTGCTAATTTGAACTCCGTCCTTGTTATATTTTGCGGATACCCCACCCGAGTGTACCGGTAATCGACGATTTTTGGTCAAATTATGACGTCACTTTTGAACCAAAAAGATGTAATTCCCAACGTTTTGCGAATTTTGCATGGCTCCTCACAGGAAATTTGTTCAGGATGCTCAACCTGGTCGATTTGTACCGTCAAAACGCGATTTATTATAAAAACAAAATGGCCGCTCTACCCTTTTCCCTTCCCGGGGAATAAACTTTTTAATTTTCGAGCCACCCCGAAAAGCCGAAATAGCGTGATTACTTCTTGCGGATACCCACCCGAGTGTACCGGTGCTAATTTGAACTCCGCCATTGTTATAATTTGGCGGTAATCGACGATTTTGGGTCAAATTATTACGTTACTTTTGCACCAAAAAGTTGTAATTCCCAAGGTTTTGCGAATTTTGCATGACTCGACACAGGAAAGTTGTTCAGGATGCTCAACTTGGTCGATTTGTACCGTCAAAACGCGATTTCCAGAGTTGACTATTAGAAAAACAAGATGGCCGCTCCTGCCTTTTTTCCTACCCGGGGAATAAACTTTTTAATTTTCGAGCCACCCCAAATAGCCGAATTAGCGTGATTACTTCTTGCGGATACCCCACCCGAGTGTACCGGTGCTAATTTGAACTCCGTCATTGTTATATTTTGGCGGTAATCGACGATTTTTGGTCAAATTATGACGTCACTTTTGCACCAAAAAGTTGTAATTCCCAAGGTTTTGCGAATTTTGCATGACTCCTCACAGGAAAGTTGTTCAGGATGCTCAACCTGGTCAATTCGTACCGTCAAAACGCGATTTCCATAGTTGACTATTAGAAAAACAAACTGGCCGCTCTTCCCTTTTCCCTTCCCGGGGAATAAACTTTTTAATTTTCGAGCCACCCCGAAAAGCCGAATTAGCGTGAATTCTTCTTGCGGATACCCCACCCGAGTGTGCCGGTGCTATTTTGAACTCCGCCAATATTATATTTTGGTGGTAATCGACGATTTTTGGTCAAATTGTGACGTCACTTTTGCACCAAAAAGTTGTAATTCCCAAGGTTTTGCGAATTTTGCATGACTCCTCACAGGAAAGTTGTTCAGGATGCTCAACCTGGTCGATTTGTACCGTCAAAACGCGATTTCCAGAGTTGACTATTAGAAAAACAAAATGGCCGCTCCTCCCTTTTAGCCTTCCCGGGGAATAAACTTTTTAATTTTCGAGCCACCCCAAATAGCCGAATTAGCGTGATTACTTCTTGCGGATACCCCACCCGAGTGTACCGGTGCTAATTTGAACTCCGTCATTGTTATATTTTGGCGGTAATCGACGATTTTTGGTCAAATTATGACGTCACTTTTGCACCAAAAAGTTGTTATTCCCAAGGTTTTGCGAATTTTGCATGACTCCTCACAGGAAATTTGTTCAGGATACTCAATCTGGTCGATTTGTACCGTCAAAACGCGATTTCCATAGTTGACTATTAGAAAAACATAATGACCGCTCTTCCCTTTTCCCTTCCCGGGATTAAACTTTTTAATTTTCGAGCCACCCCGAATAGCCGAATTAGCGTGATTTCTTCTTGCGGATACCCCACCCGAGTGTGCCGGTGCTATTTTGAACTCCGCCAATATTATATTTTGGTGGTAATCGACGATTTTTGGTCAAATTGTGACGTCACTTTTGCACCAAAATGTTGTAATTCCCACGGTTTTGCGAATTTTGCATGACTCCTCACAGGAAAGTTGTTCAGGATGCTCAACCTGGTCGATTTGTACCGTCAAAACGCGATTTCCAGAGTTGACAATTAGAAAAACAAAATGGCCGCTCCTCCCTTTTAGCCTACCCGGGGAATAAACTTTTTAATTTTCGAGCCACCCCAAATAGCCGAATTAGCGTGATTACTTCTTGCGGATACCCCACCCGAGTGTACCGGTGCTAATTTGAACTCCGTCCTTGTTATATTTTGCGGATACCCCACCCGAGTGTACCGGTAATCGACGATTTTTTGGTCAAATTATGACGTCACTTTTGAACCAAAAAGATGTAATTCCCAACGTTTTGCGAATTTTGCATGACTCCTCACAGGAAATTTGTTCAGGATGCTCAACCTGGTCGATTTGTACCGTCAAAACGCGATTTCCAGAATTGACTATTATAAAAACAAAATGGCCGCTCTACCCTTTTCCCTAGCCGGGGAATAAACTTTTTAATTTTCGAGCCACCCCAAATAGCCGAATTAGCGTGATTACTTCTTGCGGATACCCCACCCGAGTGTACCGGTGCTAATTTGAACTCCGTCATTGTTATATTTTGGCGGTAATCGACGATTTTTGGTCAAATTATGACGTCACTTTTGCACCAAAAAGTTGTAATTCCCAAGGTTTTGCGAATTTTGCATGACTCCTCACAGGAAAGTTGTTTAGAATGCTCAACCTGGTCGATTTGTACCGTCAAAACGCGATTTCCATAGTTGACTATTAGAAAAACAAAATGGCCGCTCTTCCCTTTTCCCTTCCCGGGGAATAAACTTTTTAATTTTCGAGCCACCCCGAAAAGCCGAATTAGCGTGATTTCTTCTTGCGGATACCCCACCTGAGTGTGCCGGTGCTATTTTGAACTCCGCCAATATTATATTTTGGTGGTAATCGACGATTTTTGGTCAAATTGTGACGTCACTTTTGCACCAAAAAGTTGTAATTCCCAAGGTTTTGCGAATTTTGCATGACTCCTCACAGGAAAGTTGTTCAGGATGCTCAACCTGGTCGATTTGTACCGTCAAAACGCGATTTCCAGAGTTGACTATTAGAAAAACAAAATGGCCGCTCTTCCCTTTTCCCTTCCCGGGGAATAAACTTTTTAATTTTCGAGCCACCCCGAAAAGCCGAATTAGCGTGATTACTTCTTGCGGATACCCCACCCGAGTGTACCGGTGCTAATTTGAACTCCGTCCTTGTTATATTTTGGCGGTAATCGACGATTTTTGGTCAAATTATGACGTCACTTTTGCACCAAAAAGATGTAATTCCCAACGTTTTGCGAATTTTGCATGACTCCTCACAGGAAATTTGTTCAGGATGCTCAACCTGGTCGATTTGTACCGTCAAAACGCGATTTCCAAAGTTGACTATTAGAAAAACAAAATGGCCGCTCTACCCTTTTCCCTACCCGGGGAATAAACTTTTTAATTTTCGAGCCACCCCGAAAAGCCGAAATAGCGTGATTACTTCTTGCGGATACCCACCCGAGTGTACCGGTGCTAATTTAAACTCCGTCCTTGTTATAATTTGGCGGTAATCGACGATTTTTGGTCAAATTATGACGTCACTTTTGAACCAAAAAGATGTAATTCCCAACGTTTTGCGAATTTTGCATGACTCGTCACAGGAAATTTGTTCAGGATGCTCAACTTGGTCGATTTGTACCGTCAAAACGCGATTTCCAGAGTTGACTATTAGAAAAACAAGATGGCCGCTCCTCCCTTTTTGCCTACCCGGGGAATAAACTTTTTAATTTTCGAGCCACCCCAAATAGCCGAATTAGCGTGATTACTTCTTGCGGATACCCCACCCGAGTGTACCGGTGCTAATTTGAACTCCGTCATTGTTATATTTTGGCGGTAATCGACGATTTTTGGTCAAATTATGACGTCACTTTTGCACCAAAAAGTTGTAATTCCCAAGGTTTTGCGAATTTTGCATGACTCGACACAGGAAAGTTGTTCAGGATGCTCAACTTGGTCGATTTGTACCGTCAACACGCGATTTCCAGAGTTGACTATTAGAAAAACAAAATGGCCGCTCTTCCCTTTTCCCTTCCCGGGGAATAAACTTTTTATTTTTCGAGCAACCCCGAAAAGCCGAATTAGCGTGATTACTTCTTGCGGATACCCCACCCGAGTGTGCCGGTGCTAATTTGAACTCCGCCATTGTTATATTTTGGCGGTAATCGACGATTTTTGGTCAAATTGTGACGTAACTTTTGCACCAAAAAGTTGTAATTCCCAAGGTTTTGTGAATTTTGCATGACTCGACACAGGAAAGTTGTTCAGGATGCTCAACTTGGTTGATTTGTACCGTCAAAACGCGATTTCCAGAGTTGACTATTAGAAAAACAAAATGGCTGCTCTTCCCTTTTCCCTTCCCGGGGAATAAACTTTTTAATTTTCGAGCCACCCCGAAAAGCCGAATTAGCGTGATTACTTCTTGCGGATACCCCACCCGAGTGTGCCGGTGCTAATTTGAACTCCGCCATTGTTATATTTTGGCGGTAATCGTCGATCTTTGGTCAAATTGTGACGTAACTTTTGCACCAAAAAGTTGTAATTCCAAGGTTTTGCGAATTTTGCATGACTCGACACAGGAAAGTTGTTCAGGATGCTCAACTTGGTCGATTTGTACCGTCAAAACGCGATTTCCAGAGTTGACTATTAGAAAAACAAGATGGCAGCTCCTCCCTTTTTGCCTACCCGGGGAATAAACTTTTTAATTTTTGAGCCACCCCAAATAGCTGAAGTAGCGTGATTACTTCTTGCGGATACCCCACCCGGGTGTACCGGTGCTAATTTGAACTCCGTCATTGTTATATTTTGGCGGTAATCGACGATTTTTGGTCAAATTATGACGTCACTTTTGCACCAAAAAAAGTTGTAATTCCCAAGGTTTTGCGAATTTTGCATGACTCGACACAGGAAAGTTGTTCAGGATGCTCAACTTGGTCGATTTGTACCGTCAAAACGCGATTTCCAGAGTTGACTATTAGAAAAACAAGATGGCCGCTCCTCCCTTTTTGCCTACCCGGGGAATAAACTTTTTAATTTTCGAGCCACCCCAAATAGCCGAATTAGCGTGATTACTTCTTGCGGATACCCCACCCGAGTGTACCGGTGCTAATTTGAACTCCGTCATTGTTATATTTTGGCGGTAATCGACGATTTTTGGTCAAATTGTGACGTAACTTTTCCACCAAAAAGTTGTAATTCCCAAGGTTTTGCGAATTTTGCATGACTCCTCACAGGAAAGTTGTTCAGGATGCTCAACCTGGTCGATTTGTACCGTCAAAACGCGATTTCCAGAGTTGACTATTAGAAAAACAAAATGGCCGCTCCTCCCTTTTTGCCTACCCGGGGAATAAACTTTTTAATTTTCTCGCCACCCCAAGTAGCCGAATTGGCGTGATTACTTCTTGCGGATACCCCACCCGAGTGTACCGGTGCTAATTTAAACTCCGTCCTTGTTAAATTTTGGCGGTAATCGACGATTTTTGGTCAAATTATGACGTCACTTTTGAACCAAAAAGATGTAATTCCCAACGTTTTGCGAATTTTGCATGACTCGTCACAGGAAATTTGTTCAGGATGCTCAACTTGGTCGATTTGTACCGTCAAAACGCGATTTCCAGAGTTGACTATTAGAAAAACAAGATGGCCGCTCCTCCCTTTTTGCCTACCCGGGGAATAAACTTTTTAATTTTCGAGCCACCCCAAATAGCCGAATTAGCGTGATTACTTCTTGCGGATACCCCACCCGAGTGTACCGGTGCTAATTTGAACTCCGTCATTGTTATATTTTGGCGGTAATCGACGATTTTTGGTCAAATTATGACGTCACTTTTGCACCAAAAAGTTGTAATTCCCAAGGTTTTGCGAATTTTGCATGACTCGACACAGGAAAGTTGTTCAGGATGCTCAACTTGGTCGATTTGTACCGTCAACACGCGATTTCCAGAGTTGACTATTAGAAAAACAAAATGGCCGCTCTTCCCTTTTCCCTTCCCGGGGAATAAACTTTTTAATTTTCGAGCAACCCCGAAAAGCCGAATTAGCGTGATTACTTCTTGCGGATACCCCACCCGAGTGTGCCGGTGCTAATTTGAACTCCGCCATTGTTATATTTTGGCGGTAATCGACTATTTTTGGTCAAATTGTGACGTAACTTTTGCACCAAAAAGTTGTAATTACCAAGGTTTTGCGAATTTTGCATGACTCGACACAGGAAAGTTGTTCAGGATGCTCAACTTGGTCGATTTGTACCGTCAAAACGCGATTTCCAGAGTTGACTATTAGAAAAACAAAATGGCTGCTCTTCCCTTTTCCCTTCCCGGGGAATAAACTTTTTAATTTTCGAGCCACCCCGAAAAGCCGAATTAGCGTGATTACTTCTTGCGGATACCCCACCCGAGTGTGCCGGTGCTAATTTGAACTCCGCCATTGTTATATTTTGGCGGTAATCGTCGATTTTTGGTCAAATTATGACGTCACTTTTGCACCAAAAAGTTGTAATTCCCAAGGTTTTGCGAATTTTGCATGACTCGACACAGGAAAGTTGTTCAGGATGCTCAACTTGGTCGATTTGTACCGTCAACACGCGATTTCCAGAGTTGACTATTAGAAAAACAAAATGGCCGCTCTTCCCTTTTCCCTTCCCGGGGAATAAACTTTTTATTTTTCGAGCAACCCCGAAAAGCCGAATTAGCGTGATTACTTCTTGCGGATACCCCACCCGAGTGTGCCGGTGCTAATTTGAACTCCGCCATTGTTATATTTTGGCGGTAATCGACGATTTTTGGTCAAATTGTGACGTAACTTTTGCACCAAAAAGTTGTAATTCCCAAGGTTTTGCGAATTTTGCATGACTCGACACAGGAAAGTTGTTCAGGATGCTCAACTTGGTTGATTTGTACCGTCAAAACGCGATTTCCAGAGTTGACTATTAGAAAAACAAAATGGCTGCTCTTCCCTTTTCCCTTCCCGGGGAATAAACTTTTTAATTTTCGAGCCACCCCGAAAAGCCGAATTAGCGTGATTACTTCTTGCGGATACCCCACCCGAGTGTGCCGGTGCTAATTTGAACTCCGCCATTGTTATATTTTGGCGGTAATCGTCGATCTTTGGTCAAATTGTGACGTAACTTTTGCACCAAAAAGTTGTAATTCCCAAGGTTTTGCGAATTTTGCATGACTCGACACAGGAAAGTTGTTCAGGATGCTCAACTTGGTCGATTTGTACCGTCAAAACGCGATTTCCAGAGTTGACTATTAGAAAAACAAGATGGCAGCTCCTCCCTTTTTGCCTACCCGGGGAATAAACTTTTTAATTTTTGAGCCACCCCAAATAGCTGAAGTAGCGTGATTACTTCTTGCGGATACCCCACCCGGGTGTACCGGTGCTAATTTGAACTCCGTCATTGTTATATTTTGGCGGTAATCGACGATTTTTGGTCAAATTATGACGTCACTTTTGCACCAAAAAAAGTTGTAATTCCCAAGGTTTTGCGAATTTTGCATGACTCGACACAGGAAAGTTGTTCAGGATGCTCAACTTGGTCGATTTGTACCGTCAAAACGCGATTTCCAGAGTTGACTATTAGAAAAACAAGATGGCCGCTCCTCCCTTTTTGCCTACCCGGGGAATAAACTTTTTAATTTTCGAGCCACCCCAAATAGCCGAATTAGCGTGATTACTTCTTGCGGATACCCCACCCGAGTGTACCGGTGCTAATTTGAACTCCGTCATTGTTATATTTTGGCGGTAATCGACGATTTTTGGTCAAATTGTGACGTAACTTTTCCACCAAAAAGTTGTAATTCCCAAGGTTTTGCGAATTTTGCATGACTCCTCACAGGAAAGTTGTTCAGGATGCTCAACCTGGTCGATTTGTACCGTCAAAACGCGATTTCCAGAGTTGACTATTAGAAAAACAAAATGGCCGCTCCTCCCTTTTTGCCTACCCGGGGAATAAACTTTTTAATTTTCTCGCCACCCCAAGTAGCCGAATTGGCGTGATTACTTCTTGCGGATACCCCACCCGAGTGTACCGGTGCTAATTTAAACTCCGTCCTTGTTAAATTTTGGCGGTAATCGACGATTTTTGGTCAAATTATGACGTCACTTTTGAACCAAAAAGATGTAATTCCCAACGTTTTGCGAATTTTGCATGACTCGTCACAGGAAATTTGTTCAGGATGCTCAACTTGGTCGATTTGTACCGTCAAAACGCGATTTCCAGAGTTGACTATTAGAAAAACAAGATGGCCGCTCCTCCCTTTTTGCCTACCCGGGGAATAAACTTTTTAATTTTCGAGCCACCCCAAATAGCCGAATTAGCGTGATTACTTCTTGCGGATACCCCACCCGAGTGTACCGGTGCTAATTTGAACTCCGTCATTGTTATATTTTGGCGGTAATCGACGATTTTTGGTCAAATTATGACGTCACTTTTGCACCAAAAAGTTGTAATTCCCAAGGTTTTGCGAATTTTGCATGACTCGACACAGGAAAGTTGTTCAGGATGCTCAACTTGGTCGATTTGTACCGTCAACACGCGATTTCCAGAGTTGACTATTAGAAAAACAAAATGGCCGCTCTTCCCTTTTCCCTTCCCGGGGAATAAACTTTTTAATTTTCGAGCAACCCCGAAAAGCCGAATTAGCGTGATTACTTCTTGCGGATACCCCACCCGAGTGTGCCGGTGCTAATTTGAACTCCGCCATTGTTATATTTTGGCGGTAATCGACTATTTTTGGTCAAATTGTGACGTAACTTTTGCACCAAAAAGTTGTAATTACCAAGGTTTTGCGAATTTTGCATGACTCGACACAGGAAAGTTGTTCAGGATGCTCAACTTGGTCGATTTGTACCGTCAAAACGCGATTTCCAGAGTTGACTATTAGAAAAACAAAATGGCTGCTCTTCCCTTTTCCCTTCCCGGGGAATAAACTTTTTAATTTTCGAGCCACCCCGAAAAGCCGAATTAGCGTGATTACTTCTTGCGGATACCCCACCCGAGTGTGCCGGTGCTAATTTGAACTCCGCCATTGTTATATTTTGGCGGTAATCGTCGATTTTTGGTCAAATTGTGACGTAACTTTTGCACCAAAAAGTTGTAATTCCCAAGGTTTTGCGAATTTTGCATGACTCGACACAGGAAAGTTGTTCAGGATGCTCAACTTGGTCGATTTGTACCGTCAAAACGCGATTTCCAGAGTTGACTATTAGAAAAACAAGATGGCAGCTCCTCCCTTTTTGCCTACCCGGGGAATAAACTTTTTAATTTTTGAGCCACCCCAAATAGCCGAATTAGCGTGATTACTTCTTGCGGATACCCCACCCGAGTGTACCGGTGCTAATTTGAACTCCGTCATTGTTATATTTTGGCGGTAATCGACGATTTTTGGTCAAATTGTGACGTAACTTTTCCACCAAAAAGTTGTAATTCCCAAGGTTTTGCGAATTTT
Source organism: Asterias amurensis (assembly GCF_032118995.1). Taxonomy (NCBI): domain Eukaryota; kingdom Metazoa; phylum Echinodermata; class Asteroidea; order Forcipulatida; family Asteriidae; genus Asterias; species Asterias amurensis. The sequence goes on from NC_092659.1 coordinate 12,062,586, forward strand.
GCATGACTCGACACAGGAAAGTTGTTCAGGATGCTCAACTTGGTCGATTTGTACCGTCAAAACGCGATTTCCAGAGTTGACTATTAGAAAAACAAAATGGCTGCTCTTCCCTTTTCCCTTCCCGGGGAATAAACTTTTTAATTTTCGAGCCACCCCGAAAAGCCGAATTAGCGTGATTACTTCTTGCGGATACCCCACCCGAGTGTGCCGGTGCTAATTTGAACTCCGCCAATATTATATTTTGGTGGTAATCGACGATTTTTGGTCAAATTGTGACGTCACTTTTGCACCAAAAAGTTGTAATTCCCAAGGTTTTGCGAATTTTGCATGACTCCTCACAGGAAAGTTGTTCAGGATGCTCAACTTGGTCAATTTGTACCGTCAAAACGCGATTTCCAGAGTTGACTATTAGAAAAACAAAATGGCCGATCTACCCTTTTCCCTACCCGGGGAATAAACTTTTTAATTTTCCAGCCACCACGAAAAGCCGAATTAGCGTGATTACTTCTTGCGGATATCCCACCCGAGTGTGCCGGTGCTAATTTGAACTCCGCCATTGTTATATTTTGGCGGTAATCGACGATTTTTGGTCAAATTGTGACGTCACTTTTGCACCAAAAAGTTGTAAATCCCAAGGTTTTGCGAATTTTGCATGACTCCACACAGGAAAGTTGTTCAGGATGCTCAACTTGGTCGATTTGTTCCGTCAAAACGCGATTTCCAGAGTTGACTATTAGAAAAACAAGATGGCCGCTCCTCCCTTTTTCCCTTCCCGGGGAATAAACTTTTTAATTTTCGAGCCACCCCGAAAAGCCGAATTAGCGTGATTACTTCTTGCGGATACCCCACCCGAGTGTGCCGGTGCTAATTTGAACTCCGCCATTGTTATATTTTGGCGGTAATCGACGATTTTTGGTCAAATTGTGACGTAACTTTTCCACCAAAAAGTTGTAATTCCCAAGGTTTTGCGAATTTTGCATGACTCGACACAGGAAAGTTGTTCAGGATGCTCAACTTGGTCGATTTGTACCGTGAAAACGCGATTTCCAGAGTTGACTATTAGAAAAACAAAATGGCCGTTCTACCCTTTTCCCCAGCTGGGGAATAAACTTTTTAATTTTTGAGCCACCCCGAAAAGCTGAAGTAGCGTGATTACTTCTTGCGGATACCCCACCCGGGTGTACCGGTGCTAATTTGAACTCCGTCATTGTTATATTTTGGCGGTAATCGACGATTTTTGGTCAAATTATGACGTCACTTTTGCACCAAAAAAAGTTGTAATTCCCAAGGTTTTGCGAATTTTGCATGACTCGACACAGGAAAGTTGTTCAGGATGCTCAACTTGGTCAATTTGTACCGTCAAAACGCAGTTTCCAGAGTTGACTATTAGAAAAACAAAATGGCCGATCTACCCTTTTCCCTACCCGGGGAATAAACTTTTTAATTTTCGAGCCACCCCGAAAAGCCGAATTAGCGTGATTTCTTCTTGCGGATACCCCACCTGAGTGTGCCGGTGCTATTTTGAACTCCGCCAATATTATATTTTGGTGGTAATCGACGATTTTTGGTCAAATTGTGACGTCACTTTTGCACCAAAAAGTTGTAATTCCCAAGGTTTTGCGAATTTTGCATGACTCCTCACAGGAAAGTTGTTCAGGATGCTCAACCTGGTCGATTTGTACCGTCAAAACGCGATTTCCAGAGTTGACTATTAGAAAAACAAAATGGCCGCTCTTCCCTTTTCCCTTCCCGGGGAATAAACTTTTTAATTTTCGAGCCACCCCGAAAAGCCGAATTAGCGTGATTACTTCTTGCGGATACCCCACCCGAGTGTACCGGTGCTAATTTGAACTCCGTCCTTGTTATATTTTGGCGGTAATCGACGATTTTTGGTCAAATTATGACGTCACTTTTGCACCAAAAAGATGTAATTCCCAACGTTTTGCGAATTTTGCATGACTCCTCACAGGAAATTTGTTCAGGATGCTCAACCTGGTCGATTTGTACCGTCAAAACGCGATTTCCAGAGTTGACTATTAGAAAAACAAAATGGCCGATCTACCCTTTTCCCTACCCGGGGAATAAACTTTTTAATTTTCGAGCCACCCCGAAAAGCCGAATTAGCGTGATTTCTTCTTGCGGATACCCCACCTGAGTGTGCCGGTGCTATTTTGAACTCCGCCAATATTATATTTTGGTGGTAATCGACGATTTTTGGTCAAATTGTGACGTCACTTTTGCACCAAAAAGTTGTAATTCCCAAGGTTTTGCGAATTTTGCATGACTCCTCACAGGAAAGTTGTTCAGGATGCTCAACCTGGTCGATTTGTACCGTCAAAACGCGATTTCCAGAGTTGACTATTAGAAAAACAAAATGGCCGCTCCTCCCTTTTTCCCTTCCCGGGGAATAAACTTTTTAATTTTCGAGCCACCCCGAAAAGCCGAATTAGCGTGATTACTTCTTGCGGATACCCCACCCGAGTGTGCCGGTGCTAATTTGAACTCCGCCATTGTTATATTTTGGCGGTAATCGACGATTTTTGGTCAAATTGTGACGTAACTTTTCCACCAAAAAGTTGTAATTCCCAAGGTTTTGCGAATTTTGCATGACTCGACACAGGAAAGTTGTTCAGGATGCTCAACTTGGTCGATTTGTACCGTGAAAACGCGATTTCCAGAGTTGACTATTAGAAAAACAAAATGGCCGTTCTACCCTTTTCCCCAGCTGGGGAATAAACTTTTTAATTTTTGAGCCACCCCGAAAAGCTGAAGTAGCGTGATTACTTCTTGCGGATACCCCACCCGGGTGTACCGGTGCTAATTTGAACTCCGTCATTGTTATATTTTGGCGGTAATCGACGATTTTTGGTCAAATTATGACGTCACTTTTGCACCAAAAAAAGTTGTAATTCCCAAGGTTTTGCGAATTTTGCATGACTCGACACAGGAAAGTTGTTCAGGATGCTCAACTTGGTCAATTTGTACCGTCAAAACGCAGTTTCCAGAGTTGACTATTAGAAAAACAAAATGGCCGATCTACCCTTTTCCCTACCCGGGGAATAAACTTTTTAATTTTCGAGCCACCCCGAAAAGCCGAATTAGCGTGATTTCTTCTTGCGGATACCCCACCTGAGTGTGCCGGTGCTATTTTGAACTCCGCCAATATTATATTTTGGTGGTAATCGACGATTTTTGGTCAAATTGTGACGTCACTTTTGCACCAAAAAGTTGTAATTCCCAAGGTTTTGCGAATTTTGCATGACTCCTCACAGGAAAGTTGTTCAGGATGCTCAACCTGGTCGATTTGTACCGTCAAAACGCGATTTCCAGAGTTGACTATTAGAAAAACAAAATGGCCGCTCTTCCCTTTTCCCTTCCCGGGGAATAAACTTTTTAATTTTCGAGCCACCCCGAAAAGCCGAATTAGCGTGATTACTTCTTGCGGATACCCCACCCGAGTGTACCGGTGCTAATTTGAACTCCGTCCTTGTTATATTTTGGCGGTAATCGACGATTTTTGGTCAAATTATGACGTCACTTTTGCACCAAAAAGATGTAATTCCCAACGTTTTGCGAATTTTGCATGACTCCTCACAGGAAATTTGTTCAGGATGCTCAACCTGGTCGATTTGTACCGTCAAAACGCGATTTCCAGAGTTGACTATTAGAAAAACAAAATGGCCGATCTACCCTTTTCCCTACCCGGGGAATAAACTTTTTAATTTTCGAGCCACCCCGAAAAGCCGAATTAGCGTGATTACTTCTTGCGGATACCCCACCCGAGTGTACCGGTGCTAATTTGAACTCCGTCCTTGTTATATTTTGGCGGTAATCGACGATTTTTGGTCAAATTATGACGTCACTTTTGCACCAAAAAGATGTAATTCCCAACGTTTTGCGAATTTTGCATGACTCCTCACAGGAAATTTGTTCAGGATGCTCAACCTGGTCGATTTGTACCTTCAAAACGCGATTTCCAGAGTTGACTATTAGAAAAACAAAATGGCCGCTCTACCCTTTTCCCTACCCGGGGAATAAACTTTTTAATTTTCGAGCCATCCCGAAAAGCCGAAATAGCGTGATTACTTCTTGCGGATACCCACCCGAGTGTACCGGTGCTAATTTAAACTCCGTCCTTGTTATAATTTGGCGGTAATCGACGATTTTTGGTCAAATTATGACGTCACTTTTGAACCAAAAAGATGTAATTCCCAACGTTTTGCGAATTTTGCATGACTCGTCACAGGAAATTTGTTCAGGATGCTCAACTTGGTCGATTTGTACCGTGAAAACGCGATTTCCAGAGTTGACTATTAGAAAAACAAGATGGCCGCTCCTCCCTTTTTGCCTACCCGGGGAATAAACTTTTTAATTTTCGAGCCACCCCAAATAGCCGAATTAGCGTGATTACTTCTTGCGGATACCCCACCCGAGTGTACCGGTGCTAATTTGAACTCCGTCATTGTTATATTTTGGCGGTAATCGACGATTTTTGGTCAAATTATGACGTCACTTTTGCACCAAAAAGTTGTAATTCCCAAGGTTTTGCGAATTTTGCTTGACTCCTCACAGGAAAGTTGTTCAGGATGCTCAACTTGGTCGATTTGTACCGTCAAAACGCGATTTCCCGAGTTGACTATTAGAAAAACAAAATGGCCGCTCTACCCTTTTTCCTACCCGGGGAATAAACTTTTTAATTTTCGAGCCACCCCGAAAAGCCGAATTAGCGTGATTACTTCTTGCGGATACCCCACCCGAGTGTACCGGTGCTAATTTGAACTCCGTCATTGTTATATTTTGGCGGTAATCGACGATTTTTGGTCAAATTATGACGTCACTTTTGCACCAAAAAGTTGTAATTCCCAAGGTTTTGCGAATTTTGCATGACTCCACACAGGAAAGTTGTTCAGGATGCTCAACTTGGTCGATTTGTACCGTCAAAACGCGATCGATTTCCAGAGTTGACTATTAGAAAAACAAAATGGCCGCTCTTCCCTTTTCCCTTCCCGGGGAATAAACTTTTTAATTTTCGAGCCACCATGAAAAGCCGAATTAGCGTGATTACTTCTTGCGGATACCCCACCCGAGTGTGCCGGTGCTAATTTGAACTCCGCCATTGTTATATTTTGGCGGTAATCGACGATTTTTGGTCAAATTGTGACGTAACTTTTCCACCAAAAAGTTGTAATTCCCAAGGTTTTGCGAATTTTGCATGACTCGACACAGGAAAGTTGTTCAGGATGCTCAACTTGGTCGATTTGTACCGTGAAAACGCGATTTCCAGAGTTGACTATTAGAAAAACAAAATGGCCGTTCTACCCTTTTCCCCAGCTGGGGAATAAACTTTTTAATTTTTGAGCCACCCCGAAAAGCTGAAGTAGCGTGATTACTTCTTGCGGATACCCCACCCGGGTGTACCGGTGCTAATTTGAACTCCGTCATTGTTATATTTTGGCGGTAATCGACGATTTTTGGTCAAATTATGACGTCACTTTTGCACCAAAAAAAGTTGTAATTCCCAAGGTTTTGCGAATTTTGCATGACTCGACACAGGAAAGTTGTTCAGGATGCTCAACTTGGTCAATTTGTACCGTCAAAACGCAGTTTCCAGAGTTGACTATTAGAAAAACAAAATGGCCGATCTACCCTTTTCCCTACCCGGGGAATAAACTTTTTAATTTTCGAGCCACCCCGAAAAGCCGAATTAGCGTGATTTCTTCTTGCGGATACCCCACCTGAGTGTGCCGGTGCTATTTTGAACTCCGCCAATATTATATTTTGGTGGTAATCGACGATTTTTGGTCAAATTGTGACGTCACTTTTGCACCAAAAAGTTGTAATTCCCAAGGTTTTGCGAATTTTGCATGACTCCTTACAGGAAAGTTGTTCAGGATGCTCAACCTGGTCGATTTGTACCGTCAAAACGCGATTTCCAGAGTTGACTATTAGAAAAACAAAATGGCCGCTCTTCCCTTTTCCCTTCCCGGGGAATAAACTTTTTAATTTTCGAGCCACCCCGAAAAGCCGAATTAGCGTGATTACTTCTTGCGGATACCCCACCCGAGTGTACCGGTGCTAATTTGAACTCCGTCCTTGTTATATTTTGGCGGTAATCGACGATTTTTGGTCAAATTATGACGTCACTTTTGCACCAAAAAGATGTAATTCCCAACGTTTTGCGAATTTTGCATGACTCCTCACAGGAAATTTGTTCAGGATGCTCAACCTGGTCGATTTGTACCGTCAAAACGCGATTTCCAGAGTTGACTATTAGAAAAACAAAATGGCCGCTCTACCCTTTTCCCTACCCGGGGAATAAACTTTTTAATTTTCGAGCCACCCCGAAAAGCCGAAATAGCGTGATTACTTTTTGCGGATATCCACCCGAGTGTACCGGTGCTAATTTAAACTCCGTCCTTGTTATAATTTGGCGGTAATCGACGATTTTTGGTCAAACTATGACGTCACTTTTGAACCAAAAAGATGTAATTCCCAACGTTTTGCGAATTTTGCATGACTCGTCACAGGAAATTTGTTCAGGATGCTCAACTTGGTCGATTTGTACCGTCAAAACGCGATTTCCAGAGTTGACTATTAGAAAAACAAGATGGCCGCTCCTCCCTTTTTGCCTACCCGGGGAATAAACTTTTTAATTTTCGAGCCACCCCGAAAAGCCGAATTAGCGTGATTTCTTCTTGCGGATACCCCACCTGAGTGTGCCGGTGCTATTTTGAACTCCGCCAATATTATATTTTGGTGGTAATCGACGATTTTTGGTCAAATTGTGACGTCACTTTTGCACCAAAAAGTTGTAATTCCCAAGGTTTTGCGAATTTTGCATGACTCCTCACAGGAAAGTTGTTCAGGATGCTCAACCTGGTCGATTTGTACCGTCAAAACGCGATTTCCAGAGTTGACTATTAGAAAACAAAATGGCCGCTCTTCCCTTTTCCCTTCCCGGGGAATAAACTTTTTAATTTTCGAGCCACCCCGAAAAGCCGAATTAGCGTGATTACTTCTTGCGGATACCCCACCCGAGTGTACCGGTGCTAATTTGAACTCCGTCCTTGTTATATTTTGGCGGTAATCGACGATTTTTGGTCAAATTATGACGTCACTTTTGCACCAAAAAGATGTAATTCCCAACGTTTTGCGAATTTTGCATGACTCCTCACAGGAAATTTGTTCAGGATGCTCAACCTGGTCGATTTGTACCGTCAAAACGCGATTTCCAGAGTTGACTATTAGAAAAACAAAATGGCCGCTCTACCCTTTTCCCTACCCGGGGAATAAACTTTTTAATTTTCGAGCCACCCCGAAAAGCCGAAATAGCGTGATTACTTTTTGCGGATACCCACCCGAGTGTACCGGTGCTAATTTAAACTCCGTCCTTGTTATAATTTGGCGGTAATCGACGATTTTTGGTCAAATTATGACGTCACTTTTGAACCAAAAAGATGTAATTCCCAACGTTTTGCGAATTTTGCATGACTCGTCACAGGAAATTTGTTCAGGATGCTCAACTTGGTCGATTTGTACCGTCAAAACGCGATTTCCAGAGTTGACTATTAGAAAAACAAGATGGCCGCTCCTCCCTTTTTGCCTACCCGGGGAATAAACTTTTTAATTTTCGAGCCACCCCAAATAGCCGAATTAGCGTGATTACTTCTTGCGGATACCCCACCCGAGTGTACCGGTGCTAATTTGAACTCCGTCATTGTTATATTTTGGCGGTAATCGACGATTTTTGGTCAAATTATGACGTCACTTTTGCACCAAAAAGTTGTAATTCCCAAGGTTTTGCGAATTTTGCTTGACTCCTCACAGGAAAGTTGTTCAGGATGCTCAACTTGGTCAATTTGTACCGTCAAAACGCGATTTCCCGAGTTGACTATTAGAAAAACAAAATGGCCGCTCTACCCTTTTTCCTACCCGGGGAATAAACTTTTTAATTTTCGAGCCACCCCGAAAAGCCGAATTAGCGTGATTACTTCTTGCGGATACCCCACCCGAGTGTACCGGTGCTAATTTGAACTCCGTCATTGTTATATTTTGGCGGTAATCGACGATTTTTGGTCAAATTATGACGTCACTTTTGCACCAAAAAGTTGTAATTCCCAAGGTTTTGCGAATTTTGCATGACTCCACACAGGAAAGTTGTTCAGGATGCTCAACTTGGTCGATTTGTACCGTCAAAACGCGATCGATTTCCAGAGTTGACTATTAGAAAAACAAAATGGCCGCTGTTCCCTTTTCCCTTCCCGGGGAATAAACTTTTTAATTTTCGAGCCACCATGAAAAGCCGAATTAGCGTGATTACTTCTTGCGGATACCCCACCCGAGTGTGCCGGTGCTAATTTGAACTCCGCCATTGTTATATTTTGGCGGTAATCGACGATTTTTGGTCAAATTGTGACGTAACTTTTCCACCAAAAAGTTGTAATTCCCAAGGTTTTGCGAATTTTGCATGACTCGACACAGGAAAGTTGTTCAGGATGCTCAACTTGGTCGATTTGTACCGTGAAAACGCGATTTCCAGAGTTGACTATTAGAAAAACAAAATGGCCGTTCTACCCTTTTCCCCAGCTGGGGAATAAACTTTTTAATTTTTGAGCCACCCCGAAAAGCTGAAGTAGCGTGATTACTTCTTGCGGATACCCCACCCGGGTGTACCGGTGCTAATTTGAACTCCGTCATTGTTATATTTTGGCGGTAATCGACGATTTTTGGTCAAATTATGACGTCACTTTTGCACCAAAAAAAGTTGTAATTCCCAAGGTTTTGCGAATTTTGCATGACTCGACACAGGAAAGTTGTTCAGGATGCTCAACTTGGTCAATTTGTACCGTCAAAACGCAGTTTCCAGAGTTGACTATTAGAAAAACAAAATGGCCGATCTACCCTTTTCCCTACCCGGGGAATAAACTTTTTAATTTTCGAGCCACCCCGAAAAGCCGAATTAGCGTGATTTCTTCTTGCGGATACCCCACCTGAGTGTGCCGGTGCTATTTTGAACTCCGCCAATATTATATTTTGGTGGTAATCGACGATTTTTGGTCAAATTGTGACGTCACTTTTGCACCAAAAAGTTGTAATTCCCAAGGTTTTGCGAATTTTGCATGACTCCTCACAGGAAAGTTGTTCAGGATGCTCAACCTGGTCGATTTGTACCGTCAAAACGCGATTTCCAGAGTTGACTATTAGAAAAACAAAATGGCCGCTCTTCCCTTTTCCCTTCCCGGGGAATAAACTTTTTAATTTTCGAGCCACCCCGAAAAGCCGAATTAGCGTGATTACTTCTTGCGGATACCCCACCCGAGTGTACCGGTGCTAATTTGAACTCCGTCCTTGTTATATTTTGGCGGTAATCGACGATTTTTGGTCAAATTATGACGTCACTTTTGCACCAAAAAGATGTAATTCCCAACGTTTTGCGAATTTTGCATGACTCCTCACAGGAAATTTGTTCAGGATGCTCAACCTGGTCGATTTGTACCGTCAAAACGCGATTTCCAGAGTTGACTATTAGAAAAACAAAATGGCCGCTCTACTCTTTTCCCTACCCGGGGAATAAACTTTTTAATTTTTGAGCCACCCCAAATAGCTGAAGTAGCGTGATTACTTCTTGCGGATACCCCACCCGGGTGTACCGGTGCTAATTTGAACTCCGTCATTGTTATATTTTGGCGGTAATCGACGATTTTTGGTCAAATTATGACGTCACTTTTGCACCAAAAAAAGTTGTAATTCCCAAGGTTTTGCGAATTTTGCATGACTCGACACAGGAAAGTTGTTCAGGATGCTCAACTTGGTCGATTTGTACCGTCAAAACGCGATTTCCAGAGTTGACTATTAGAAAAACAAGATGGCCGCTCCTCCCTTTTTGCCTACCCGGGGAATAAACTTTTTAATTTTCGAGCCACCCCAAATAGCCGAATTAGCGTGATTACTTCTTGCGGATACCCCACCCGAGTGTACCGGTGCTAATTTGAACTCCGTCATTGTTATATTTTGGCGGTAATCGACGATTTTTGGTCAAATTGTGACGTAACTTTTCCACCAAAAAGTTGTAATTCCCAAGGTTTTGCGAATTTTGCATGACTCGACACAGGAAAGTTGTTCAGGATGCTCAACTTGGTCGATTTGTACCGTCAAAACGCGATTTCCAGAGTTGACTATTAGAAAAACAAAATGGCTGCTCTTCCCTTTTCCCTTCCCGGGGAATAAACTTTTTAATTTTCGAGCCACCCCGAAAAGCCGAATTAGCGTGATTACTTCTTGCGGATACCCCACCCGAGTGTGCCGGTGCTAATTTGAACTCCGCCATTATTATATTTTGGTGGTAATCGACGATTTTTGGTCAAATTGTGACGTCACTTTTGCACCAAAAAGTTGTAAATCCCAAGGTTTTGCGAATTTTGCATGACTCCTCACAGGAAAGTTGTTCAGGATGCTCAACTTGGTCAATTTGTACCGTCAAAACGCAGTTTCCAGAGTTGACTATTAGAAAAACAAAATGGCCGATCTACCCTTTTCCCTACCCGGGGAATAAACTTTTTAATTTTCCAGCCACCACGAAAAGCCGAATTAGCGTGATTACTTCTTGCGGATATCCCTCCCGAGTGTGCCGGTGCTAATTTGAACTCCGCCATTGTTATATTTTTGCGGTAATCGACGATTTTTGGTCAAATTGTGACGTCACTTTTGCACGAAAAAGTTGTAAATCCCAAGGTTTTGCGAATTTTGCATGACTCCACACAGGAAAGTTGTTCAGGATGCTCAACTTGGTCGATTTGTACCGTCAAAACGCGATTTCCAGAGTTGACTATTAGAAAAACAAGATGGCCGCTCCTCCCTTTTTCCCTTCCCGGGGAATAAACTTTTTAATTTTCGAGCCACCCCGAAAAGCCGAATTAGCGTGATTACTTCTTGCGGATACCCCACCCGAGTGTGCCGGTGCTAATTTGAACTCCGCCATTGTTATATTTTGGCGGTAATCGACGATTTTTGGTCAAATTGTGACGTAACTTTTCCACCAAAAAGTTGTAATTCCCAAGGTTTTGCGAATTTTGCATGACTCGACACAGGAAAGTTGTTCAGGATGCTCAACTTGGTCGATTTGTACCGTCAAAACGCGATTTCCAGAGTTGACTATTAGAAAAACAAGATGGCCGCTCCTCCCTTTTTGCCTACCCGGGGAATAAACTTTTTAATTTTCGAGCCACCCCAAACAGCCGAATTAGCGTGATTACTTCTTGCGGATACCCCACCGAGTGTACCGGTGCTAATTTGAACTCCGTCCTTGTTATATTTTGGCGGTAATCGACGATTTTTGGTCAAATTATGACGTCACTTTTGCACCAAAAAGATGTAATTCCCAACGTTTTGCGAATTTTGCATGACTCCTCACAGGAAATTTGTTCAGGATGCTCAACCTGGTCGATTTGTACCGTCAAAACGCGATTTCCAGAGTTGACTATTAGAAAAACAAAATGGCCGCTCTACCCTTTTCCCTACCCGGGGAATAAACTTTTTAATTTTCGAGCCACCCCGAAAAGCCGAAATAGCGTGATTACTTCTTGCGGATACCCACCCGAGTGTACCGGTGCTAATTTGAACTCCGCCATTGTTATAATTTGGCGGTAATCGACGATTTTGGGTCAAATTATGACGTCACTTTTGCACCAAAAAGTTGTAATTCCCAAGGTTTTGCGAATTTTGCATGACTCCTCACAGGAAAGTTGTTCAGGATGCTCAACCTGGTCGATTTGTACCGTCAAAACGCGATTTCCAGAGTTGACTATTAGAAAAACAAAATGGCCGCTCCTCCCTTTTTGCCTACCCGGGGAATAAACTTTTTAATTTTCGAGCCACCCCAAGTAGCCGAATTGGCGTGATTACTTCTTGCGGATACCCCACCCGAGTGTACCGGTGCTAATTTAAACTCCGTCCTTGTTAAATTTTGGCGGTAATCGACGATTTTTGGTCAAATTATGACGTCACTTTTGAACCAAAAAGATGTAATTGCCAACGTTTTGCGAATTTTGCATGACTCGTCACAGGAAATTTGTTCAGGATGCTCAACTTGGTCGATTTGTACCGTCAAAACGCGATTTCCAGAGTTGACTATTAGAAAAACAAGATGGCCGCTCCTCCCTTTTTGCCTACCCGGGGAATAAACTTTTTAATTTTCGAGCCACCCCAAATAGCCGAATTAGCGTGATTACTTCTTGCGGATACCCCACCCGAGTGTACCGGTGCTAATTTGAACTCCGTCATTGTTATATTTTGGCGGTAATCGACGATTTTTGGTCAAATTATGACGTCACTTTTGCACCAAAAAGTTGTAATTCCCAAGGTTTTGCGAATTTTGCATGACTCGACACAGGAAAGTTGTTCAGGATGCTCAACTTGGTCGATTTTTACCGTCAACACGCGATTTCCAGAGTTGACTATTAGAAAAACAAAATGGCCGCTCTTCCCTTTTCCCTTCCCGGGGAATAAACTTTTTAATTTTCGAGCAACCCCGAAAAGCCGAATTAGCGTGATTACTTCTTGCGGATACCCTACCCGAGTGTGCCGGTGCTAATTTGAACTCCGCCATTGTTATATTTTGGCGGTAATCGACGATTTTTGGTCAAATTGTGACGTAACTTTTGCACCAAAAAGTTGTAATTACCAAGGTTTTGCGAATTTTGCATGACTCGACACAGGAAAGTTGTTCAGGATGCTCAACTTGGTCGATTTGTACCGTCAAAACGCGATTTCCAGAGTTGACTATTAGAAAAACAAAATGGCTGCTCTTCCCTTTTCCCTTCCCGGGGAATAAACTTTTTAATTTTCGAGCCACCCCGAAAATCCGAATTAGCGTGATTACTTCTTGCGGATACCACACCCGAGTGTGCCGGTGCTAATTTGAACTCCGCCGTTGTTATATTTTGGCGGTAATCGTCGATTTTTGGTCAAATTGTGACGTAACTTTTGCACCAAAAAGTTGTAATTCCCAAGGTTTTGCGAATTTTGCATGACTCGACACAGGAAAGTTGTTCAGGATGCTCAACTTGGTCGATTTGTACCGTCAAAACGCGATTTCCAGAGTTGACTATTAGAAAAACAAGATGGCAGCTCCTCCCTTTTTGCCTACCCGGGGAATAAACTTTTTAATTTTTGAGCCACCCCAAATAGCCGAATTAGCGTGATTACTTCTTGCGGATACCCCACCCGAGTGTACCGGTGCTAATTTGAACTCCGTCATTGTTATATTTTGGCGGTAATCGACGATTTTTGGTCAAATTATGACGTCACTTTTGCACCAAAAAAAGTTGTAATTCCCAAGGTTTTGCGAATTTTGCATGACTCGACACAGGAAAGTTGTTCAGGATGCTCAACTTGGTCGATTTGTACCGTCAAAACGCGATTTCCAGAGTTGACTATTAGAAAAAAAGATGGCCGCTCCTCCCTTTTTGCCTACCCGGGGAATAAACTTTTTAATTTTCCAGCCACCCCGAAAAGCCGAATTAGCGTGATTACTTCTTGCGGATACCCCATCCGAGTGTACCGGTGCTAATTTGAACTCCGCCATTGTTATATTTTGGCGGTAATCGACGATTTTTGGTCAAATTGTGACGTCACTTTTGCACCAAAAAGTTGTAATTCCCAAGGTTTTGCGAAATTTGCATGACTCCACACAGGAAAGTTGTTCAGGATGCTCAACTTGGTCGATTTGTACCGTCAAAACGCGATTTCCAGAGTTGACTATTAGAAAAACAAAATGGCCGCTCTACCCTTTTCCCCAGCCGGGGAATAAACTTTTTAATTTTCGAGCCACCCCGAAAAGCTGAATTAGCGAAATACTTCTTGCGGATACCCCACCCGAGTGTACCGGTGCTAATTTGAACTCCGTCATTGTTATATTTTGGCGGTAATCGACGATTTTGGGTCAAATTATGACGTCACTTTTGCACCAAAAAGTTGTAATTCCCAAGGTTTTGCGAATTTTGCATGACTCCTCACAGGAAAGTTGTTCAGGATGCTCAACTTGGTCGATTTGTACCGTCAACACGCGATTTCCAGAGTTGACTATTAGAAAAACAAAATGGCCGCTCTTCCCTTTTCCCTTCCCGGGGAATAAACTTTTTAAATTTCGAGCCACCCCGAAAAGCCGTATTAGCGTGATTACTTCTTGCGGATACCCCACCCGAGTGTGCCGGTGCTAATTTGAACTCCGCCAATATTATATTTTGGTGGTAATCGACGATTTTTGGTCAAATTGTGACGTCACTTTTGCACCAAAAAGTTGTAATTCCCAAGGTTTTGCGAATTTTGCATGACTCCTTACAGGAAAGTTGTTCAGGATGCTCAACTTGGTCAATTTGTACCGTCAAAACGCAGTTTCCAGAGTTGACTATTAGAAAAACAAGATGGCCGCTCCTCCCTTTTTGCCTACCCGGGGAATAAACTTTTTAATTTTCGAGCCACCCCAAATAGCCGAAATAGCGTGATTACTTCTTGCGGATACCCCACCCGAGTGTACCGGTGCTAATTTGAACTCCGCCATTGTTATATTTTGGCGGTAATCGACGATTTTTGGTCAAATTGTGACGTCAATTTTGCACCAAAAAGTTGTAATTCCCAAGGTTTTGCGAATTTTGCATGACTCCACACAGGAAAGTTGTTCAGGATGCTCAACTTGGTCGATTTGTACCGTGAAAACGCGATTTCCAGAGTTGACTATTAGAAAAACAAAATGGCCGTTCCACCCTTTTCCCCAGCTGGGGAATAAACTTTTTAATTTTTGAGCCACCCCGAAAAGCTGAAGTAGCGTGATTACTTCTTGCGGATACCCCACCCGGGTGTACCGGTGCTAATTTGAACTCCGTCATTGTTATATTTTGGCGGTAATCGACGAATTTTGGTCAAATTATGACGTCACTTTTGCACCAAAAAAAGTTGTAATTCCCAAGGTTTTGCGAATTTTGCATGACTCCTTACAGGAAAGTTGTTCAGGATGCTCAACTTGGTCGATTTGTACCGTCAAAACGCGATTTCCAGAGTTGACTATTAGAAAAAAAGATGGCCGCTCCTCCCTTTTTGCCTACCCGGGGAATAAACTTTTTAATTTTCGAGCCACCCCGAAAAGCCGAAATAGCGTGATTACTTCTTGCGGATACCCCACCCGAGTGTACCGGTGCTAATTTGAACTCCGTCATTGTTATATTTTGGCGGTAATCGACGATTTTTGGTCAAATTGTGACGTAACTTTTCCACCAAAAAGTTGTAATTCCCAAGGTTTTGCGAATTTTGCATGACTCGACACAGGAAAGTTGTTCAGGATGCTCAACTTGGTCGATTTGTACCGTCAAAACGCGATTTCCAGAGTTGACTATTAGAAAAACAAGATGGCCGCTCCTCCCTTTTTGCCTACCCGGGGAATAAACTTTTTAATTTTCGAGCCACCCCAAATAGCCGAATTAGCGTGATTACTTCTTGCGGATACCCCACCCGAGTGTACCGGTGCTAATTTGAACTCCGCCATTGTTATATTTTGGCGGTAGTCGACGATTTTTGGTCAAATTGTGACGTCACTTTTCCACCAAAAAGTTGTAAATCCCAAGGTTTTGCGAATTTTGCATGACTCCACACAGGAAAGTTGTTCAGGATGCTCAACTTGGTCGATTTGTACCGTCAAAACGCGATTTCCAGAGTTGACTATTAGAAAAACAAGATGGCCGCTCCTCCCTTTTTCCCTTCCCGGGGAATAAACTTTTTAATTTTCGAGCCACCCCAAATAGCCGAATTAGCGTGATTACTTCTTGCGGATACCCCACCCGAGTGTACCGGTGCTAATTTGAACTCCGCCATTGTTATATTTTGGCGGTAGTCGACGATTTTTGGTCAAATTGTGACGTCACTTTTCCACCAAAAAGTTGTAAATCCCAAGGTTTTGCGAATTTTGCATGACTCCACACAGGAAAGTTGTTCAGGATGCTCAACTTGGTCGATTTGTACCGTCAAAACGCGATTTCCAGAGTTGACTATTAGAAAAACAAGATGGCCGCTCCTCCCTTTTTCCCTTCCCGGGGAATAAACTTTTTAATTTTCGAGCCACCCCGAAAAGCCGAATTAGCGTGATTACTTCTTGCGGATACCCCACCCGAGTGTGCCGGTGCTAATTTGAACTCCGCCATTGTTATATTTTGGCGGTAATCGACGATTTTTGGTCAAATTGTGACGTCACTTTTGCACCAAAAAGTTGTAATTCCCAAGGTTTTGCGAATTTTGCATGACTCCACACAGGAAAGTTGTTCAGGATGCTCAACTTGGTCGATTTGTACCGTGAAAACGCGATTTCCAGAGTTGACTATTAGAAAAACAAAATGGCCGTTCTACCCTTTTCCCCAGCTGGGGAATAAACTTTTTAATTTTTGAGCCACCCCGAAAAGCTGAAGTACCGTGATTACTTCTTGCGGATACCCCACCCGGGTGTACCGGTGCTAATTTGAACTCCGTCATTGTTATATTTTGGCGGTAATCGACGAATTTTGGTCAAATTATGACGTCACTTTTGCACCAAAAAAAGTTGTAATTCCCAAGGTTTTGCGAATTTTGCATGACTCCTTACAGGAAAGTTGTTCAGGATGCTCAACTTGGTCGATTTGTACCGTCAAAACGCGATTTCCAGAGTTGACTATTAGAAAAAAAGATGGCCGCTCCTCCCTTTTTGCCTACCCGGGGAATAAACTTTTTAATTTTCGAGCCACCCCGAAAAGCCGAAATAGCGTGATTACTTCTTGCGGATACCCCACCCGAGTGTACCGGTGCTAATTTGAACTCCGTCATTGTTATATTTTGGCGGTAATCGACGATTTTTGGTCAAATTGTGACGTAACTTTTCCACCAAAAAGTTGTAATTCCCAAGGTTTTGCGAATTTTGCATGACTCGACACAGGAAAGTTGTTCAGGATGCTCAACTTGGTCGATTTGTACCGTCAAAACGCGATTTCCAGAGTTGACTATTAGAAAAACAAGATGGCCGCTCCTCCCTTTTTGCCTACCCGGGGAATAAACTTTTTAATTTTCGAGCCACCCCAAATAGCCGAAATAGCGTGATTACTTCTTGCGGATACCCCACCCGAGTGTACCGGTGCTAATTTGAACTCCGCCATTGTTATATTTTGGCGGTAATCGACGATTTTTGGTCAAATTGTGACGTAACTTTTCCACCAAAAAGTTGTAAATCCCAAGGTTTTGCGAATTTTGCATGACTCCACACAGGAAAGTTGTTCAGGATGCTCAACTTGGTCGATTTGTACCGTCAAAACGCGATTTCCAGAGTTGACTATTAGAAAAACAAGATGGCCGCTCCTCCCTTTTTCCCTTCCCGGGGAATAAACTTTTTAATTTTCGAGCCACCCCGAAAAGCCGAATTAGCGTGATTACTTCTTGCGGAAACCCCACCCGAGTGTGCCGGTGCTAATTTGAACTCCGCCATTGTTATATTTTGGCGGTAATCGACGATTTTTGGTCAAATTGTGACGTCACTTTTGCACCAAAAAGTTGTAATTCCCAAGGTTTTGCGAATTTTGCATGACTCGACACAGGAAAGTTGTTCAGGATGCTCAACTTGGTCGACTTGTACCGTCAAAACGCGATTTCCAGAGTTGACTATTAGAAAAACAAGATGGCCGCTCCTCCCTTTTTGCCTACCCGGGGAATAAACTTTTTAATTTTCGAGCCACCCCAAATAGCCGAATTAGCGTGATTACTTCTTGCGGATACCCCACCCGAGTGTACCGGTGCTAATTTGAACTCCGCCATTGTTATATTTTGGCGGTAATCGACGATTTTTGGTCAAATTGTGACGTCACTTTTGCACCAAAAAGTTGTAATTCCCAAGGTTTTGCGAATTTTGCATGACTCCACACAGGAAAGTTGTTCAGGATGCTCAACTTGGTCGATTTGTACCGTGAAAACGCGATTTCCAGAGTTGACTATTAGAAAAACAAAATGGCCGTTCTACCCTTTTCCCCAGCTGGGGAATAAACTTTTTAATTTTTGAGCCACCCCGAAAAGCTGAAGTACCGTGATTACTTCTTGCGGATACCCCACCCGGGTGTACCGGTGCTAATTTGAACTCCGTCATTGTTATATTTTGGCGGTAATCGACGAATTTTGGTCAAATTATGACGTCACTTTTGCCCCCAAAAAAGTTGTAATTCCCAAGGTTTTGCGAATTTTGCATGACTCCTTACAGGAAAGTTGTTCAGGATGCTCAACTTGGTCGATTTGTACCGTCATAACGCGATTTCCAGAGTTGACTATTAGAAAAAAAGATGGCCGCTCCTCCCTTTTTGCCTACCCGGGGAATAAACTTTTTAATTTTCGAGCCACCCCGAAAAGCCGAAATAGCGTGATTACTTCTTGCGGATACCCCACCCGAGTGTACCGGTGCTAATTTGAACTCCGTCATTGTTATATTTTGGCGGTAATCGACGATTTTTGGTCAAATTGTGACGTAACTTTTCCACCAAAAAGTTGTAATTCCCAAGGTTTTGCGAATTTTGCATGACTCGACACAGGAAAGTTGTTCAGGATGCTCAACTTGGTCGATTTGTACCGTCAAAACGCGATTTCCAGAGTTGACTATTAGAAAAACAAGATGGCCGCTCCTCCCTTTTTGCCTACCCGGGGAATAAACTTTTTAATTTTCGAGCCACCCCAAATAGCCGAATTAGCGTGATTACTTCTTGCGGATACCCCACCCGAGTGTACCGGTGCTAATTTGAACTCCGCCATTGTTATATTTTGGCGGTAATCGACGATTTTTGGTCAAATTGTGACGTAACTTTTCCACCAAAAAGTTGTAAATCCCAAGGTTTTGCGAATTTTGCATGACTCCACACAGGAAAGTTGTTCAGGATGCTCAACTTGGTCGATTTGTACCGTCAAAACGCGATTTCCAGAGTTGACTATTAGAAAAACAAGATGGCCGCTCCTCCCTTTTTCCCTTCCCGGGGAATAAACTTTTTAATTTTCGAGCCACCCCGAAAAGCCGAATTAGCGTGATTACTTCTTGCGGATACCCCACCCGAGTGTGCCGGTGCTAATTTGAACTCCGCCATTGTTATATTTTGGCGGTAATCGACGATTTTTGGTCAAATTATGACGTCACTTTTGCACCAAAAAGTTGTAATTCCCAAGGTTTTGCGAATTTTGCATGACTCGACACAGGAAAGTTGTTCAGGATGCTCAACTTGGTCGATTTGTACCGTCAACACGCGATTTCCAGAGTTGACTATTAGAAAAACAAAATGGCCGCTCTTCCCTTTTCCCTTCCCGGGGAATAAACTTTTTATTTTTCGAGCAACCCCGAAAAGCCGAATTAGCGTGATTACTTCTTGCGGATACCCCACCCGAGTGTACCGGTGCTAATTTGAACTCCGCCATTGTTATATTTTGGCGGTAATCGACGATTTTTGGTCAAATTGTGACGTAACTTTTGCACCAAAAAGTTGTAATTCCCAAGGTTTTGCGAATTTTGCATGACTCGACACAGGAAAGTTGTTCAGGATGCTCAACTTGGTTGATTTGTACCGTCAAAACGCGATTTCCAGAGTTGACTATTAGAAAAACAAAATGGCTGCTCTTCCCTTTTCCCTTCCCGGGGAATAAACTTTTTAATTTTCGAGCCACCCCGAAAAGCCGAATTAGCGTGATTACTTCTTGCGGATACCCCACCCGAGTGTGCCGGTGCTAATTTGAACTCCGCCATTGTTATATTTTGGCGGTAATCGTTGATTTTTGGTCAAATTGTGACGTAACATTTGCACCAAAAAGTTGTAATTCCCAAGGTTTTGCGAATTTTGCATGACTCGACACAGGAAAGTTGTTCAGGATGCTCAACTTGGTCGATTTGTACCGTCAAAACGCGATTTCCAGAGTTGACTATTAGAAAAACAAGATGGCAGCTCCTCCTTTTTGCCTACCCGGGGAATAAACTTTTTAATTTTTGAGCCACCCCAAATAGCTGAAGTAGCGTGATTACTTCTTGCGGATACCCCACCCGGGTGTACCGGTGCTAATTTGAACTCCGTCATTGTTATATTTTGGCGGTAATCGACGATTTTTGGTCAAGTTATGACGTCACTTTTGCACCAAAAAAAGTTGTAATTCCCAAGGTTTTGCGAATTTTGCATGACTCGACACAGGAAAGTTGTTCAGGATGCTCAACTTGGTCGATTTGTACCGTCAAAACGCGATTTCCAGAGTTGACTATTAGAAAAACAAGATGGCCGCTCCTCCCTTTTTGCCTACCCGGGGAATAAACTTTTTAATTTTCGAGCCACCCCAAATAGCCGAATTAGCGTGATTACTTCTTGCGGATACCCCACCCGAGTGTACCGGTGCTAATTTGAACTCCGTCATTGTTATATTTTGGCGGTAATCGACGATTTTTGGTCAAATTGTGACGTAACTTTTCCACCAAAAAGTTGTAATTCCCAAGGTTTTGCGAATTTTGCATGACTCGACACAGGAAAGTTGTTCAGGATGCTCAACTTGGTCGATTTGTACCGTCAAAACGCGATTTCCAGAGTTGACTATTAGAAAAACAAAATGGCTGCTCTTCCCTTTTCCCTTCCCGGGGAATAAACTTTTTAATTTTCGAGCCACCCCGAAAAGCCGAATTAGCGTGATTACTTCTTGCGGATACCCCACCCGAGTGTGCCGGTGCTAATTTGAACTCCGCCAATATTATATTTTGGTGGTAATCGACGATTTTTGGTCAAATTGTGACGTCACTTTTGCACCAAAAAGTTGTAAATCCCAAGGTTTTGCGAATTTTGCATGACTCCTCACAGGAAAGTTGTTCAGGATGCTCAACTTGGTCAATTTGTACCGTCAAAACGCAGTTTCCAGAGTTGACTATTAGAAAAACAAAATGGCCGATCTACCCTTTTCCCTACCCGGGGAATAAACTTTTTAATTTTTGAGCCACCCCGAAAAGCTGAAGTACCGTGATTACTTCTTGCGGATACCCCACCCGGGTGTACCGGTGCTAATTTGAACTCCGTCATTGTTATATTTTGGCGGTAATCGACGATTTTTGGTCAAATTATGACGTCACTTTTGCACCAAAAAAAGTTGTAATTCCCAAGGTTTTGCGAATTTTGCATGACTCGACACAGGAAAGTTGTTCAGGATGCTCAACTTGGTCGATTTGTACCGTCAAAACGCGATTTCCAGAGTTGACTATTAGAAAAAAAGATGGCCGCTCCTCCCTTTTTGCCTACCCGGGGAATAAACTTTTTAATTTTCCAGCCAACCCGAAAAGCCGAATTAGCGTGATTACTTCTTGCGGATACCCCATCCGAGTGTACCGGTGCTAATTTGAACTCCGCCATTGTTATATTTTGGCGGTAATCGACGATTTTTGGTCAAATTGTGACGTCACTTTTGCACCAAAAAGTTGTAATTCCCAAGGTTTTGCGAAATTTGCATGACTCCACACAGGAAAGTTGTTCAGGATGCTCAACTTGGTCGATTTGTACCGTGAAAACGCGATTTCCAGAGTTGACTATTAGAAAAACAAAATGGCCGTTCTACCCTTTTCCCCAGCTGGGGAATAAACTTTTTAATTTTTGAGCCACCCCGAAAAGCTGAAGTACCGTGATTACTTCTTGCGGATACCCCACCCGAGTGTGCCGGTGCTAATTTGAACTCCGTCCTTGTTATATTTTGGCGGTAATCGACGATTTTTGGTCAAATTATGACGTCACTTTTGCACCAAAAAGATGTAATTCCCAACGTTTTGCGAATTTTGCATGACTCCTCACAGGAAATTTGGTCAGGATGCTCAACCTGGTCGATTTGTACCGTCAAAACGCGATTTCCAGAGTTGACTATTAGAAAAACAAAATGGCCGCTCTACCCTTTTCCCTACCCGGGGAATAAACTTTTTAATTTTCGAGCCACCCCGAAAAGCCGAAATAGCGTGATTACTTCTTGCGGATACCCACCCGAGTGTACCGGTGCTAATTTGAACTCCGCCATTGTTATAATTTGGCGGTAATCGACGATTTTGGGTCAAATTATGACGTCACTTTTGCACCAAAAAGTTGTAAATCCCAAGGTTTTGCGAATTTTGCATGACTCCTCACAGGAAAGTTGTTCAGGATGCTCAACCTGGTCGATTTGTACCGTCAAAACGCGATTTCCAGAGTTGACTATTAGAAAAACAAAATGGCCGCTCCTCCCTTTTTGCCTACCCGGGGAATAAACTTTTTAATTTTCGAGCCACCCCAAGTAGCCGAATTGGCGTGATTACTTCTTGCGGATACCCCACCCGAGTGTACCGGTGCTAATTTAAACTCCGTCCTTGTTAAATTTTGGCGGTAATCGACGATTTTTGGTCAAATTATGACGTCACTTTTGAACCAAAAAGATGTAATTCCCAACGTTTTGCGAATTTTGCATGACTCGTCACAGGAAATTTGTTCAGGATGCTCAACTTGGTCGATTTGTACCGTCAAAACGCGATTTCCAGAGTTGACTATTAGAAAAACAAGATGGCCGCTCCTCCCTTTTTGCCTACCCGGGGAATAAACTTTTTAATTTTCGAGCCACCCCAAATAGCCGAATTAGCGTGATTACTTCTTGCGGATACCCCACCCGAGTGTACCGGTGCTAATTTGAACTCCGTCATTGTTATATTTTGGCGGTAATCGACGATTTTTGGTCAAGTTATGACGTCACTTTTGCACCAAAAAGTTGTAATTCCCAAGGTTTTGCGAATTTTGCATGACTCGACACAGGAAAGTTGTTCAGGATGCTCAACTTGGTCGATTTGTACCGTCAACACGCGATTTCCAGAGTTGACTATTAGAAAAACAAAATGGCCGCTCTTCCCTTTTCCCTTCCCGGGGAATAAACTTTTTAATTTTCGAGCAACCCCGAAAAGCCGAATTAGCGTGATTACTTCTTGCGGATACCCCACCCGAGTGTGCCGGTGCTAATTTGAACTCCGCCATTGTTATATTTTGGCGGTAATCGACGATTTTTGGTCAAATTGTGACGTAACTTTTGCACCAAAAAGTTGTAATTACCAAGGTTTTGCGAATTTTGCATGACTCGACACAGGAAAGTTGTTCAGGATGCTCAACTTGGTCGATTTGTACCGTCAAAACGCGATTTCCAGAGTTGACTATTAGAAAAACAAAATGGCTGCTCTTCCCTTTTCCCTTCCCGGGGAATAAACTTTTTAATTTTCGAGCCACCCCGAAAATCCGAATTAGCGTGATTACTTCTTGCGGATACCCCACCCGAGTGTGCCGGTGCTAATTTGAACTCCGCCATTGTTATATTTTGGCGGTAATCGTCGATTTTTGGTCAAATTGTGACGTAACTTTTGCACCAAAAAGTTGTAATTCCCAAGGTTTTGCGAATTTTGCATGACTCGACACAGGAAAGTTGTTCAGGATGCTCAACTTGGTCGATTTGTACCGTCAAAACGCGATTTCCAGAGTTGACTATTAGAAAAACAAGATGGCAGCTCCTCCCTTTTTGCCTACCCGGGGAATAAACTTTTTAATTTTTGAGCCACCCCAAATAGCCGAATTAGCGTGATTACTTCTTGCGGATACCCCACCCGAGTGTACCGGTGCTAATTTGAACTCCGTCATTGTTATATTTTGGCGGTAATCGACGATTTTTGGTCAAATTGTGACGTAACTTTTCCACCAAAAAGTTGTAATTCCCAAGGTTTTGCGAATTTTGCATGACTCGACACAGGAAAGTTGTTCAGGATGCTCAACTTGGTCGATTTGTACCGTCAAAACGCGATTTCCAGAGTTGACTATTAGAAAAACAAAATGGCTGCTCTTCCCTTTTCCCTTCCCGGGGAATAAACTTTTTAATTTTCGAGCCACCCCGAAAAGCCGAATTAGCGTGATTACTTCTTGCGGATACCCCACCCGAGTGTGCCGGTGCTAATTTGAACTCCGCCAATATTATATTTTGGTGGTAATCGACGATTTTTGGTCAAATTGTGACGTCACTTTTGCACCAAAAAGTTGTAATTCCCAAGGTTTTGCGAATTTTGCATGACTCCTCACAGGAAAGTTGTTCAGGATGCTCAACTTGGTCAATTTGTACCGTCAAAACGCAGTTTCCAGAGTTGACTATTAGAGAAACAAAATGGCCGATCTACCCTTTTCCCTACCCGGGGAATAAACTTTTTAATTTTCCAGCCACCACGAAAAGCCGAATTAGCGTGATTACTTCTTGCGGATATCCCACCCGAGTGTGCCGGTGCTAATTTGAACTCCGCCATTGTTATATTTTGGCGGTAATCGACGATTTTTGGTCAAATTGTGACGTCACTTTTGCACCAAAAAGTTGTAAATCCCAAGGTTTTGCGAATTTTGCATGACTCCACACAGGAAAGTTGTTCAGGATGCTCAACTTGGTCGATTTGTACCGTCAAAACGCGATTTCCAGAGTTGACTATTAGAAAAACAAGATGGCCGCTCCTCCC
The DNA here is from genome assembly GCF_032118995.1 of Asterias amurensis. Classification (NCBI taxonomy): domain Eukaryota; kingdom Metazoa; phylum Echinodermata; class Asteroidea; order Forcipulatida; family Asteriidae; genus Asterias; species Asterias amurensis. Next base: position 12,087,118 of record NC_092659.1, read on the forward strand.
TTTTTCCCTTCCCGGGGAATAAACTTTTTAATTTTCGAGCCACCCCGAAAAGCCGAATTAGCGTGATTACTTCTTGCGGATACCCCACCCGAGTGTGCCGGTGCTAATTTGAACTCCGCCATTGTTATATTTTGGCGGTAATCGACGATTTTTGGTCAAATTGTGACGTAACTTTTCCACCAAAAAGTTGTAATTCCCAAGGTTTTGCGAATTTTGCATGACTCGACACAGGAAAGTTGTTCAGGATGCTCAACTTGGTCGATTTGTACCGTGAAAACGCGATTTCCAGAGTTGACTATTAGAAAAACAAAATGGCCGTTCTACCCTTTTCCCCAGCTGGGGAATAAACTTTTTAATTTTTGAGCCACCCCGAAAAGCTGAAGTAGCGTGATTACTTCTTGCGGATACCCCACCCGGGTGTACCGGTGCTAATTTGAACTCCGTCATTGTTATATTTTGGCGGTAATCGACGATTTTTGGTCAAATTATGACGTCACTTTTGCACCAAAAAAAAGTTGTAATTCCCAAGGTTTTGCGAATTTTGCATGACTCGACACAGGAAAGTTGTTCAGGATGCTCAACTTGGTCAATTTGTACCGTCAAAACGCAGTTTCCAGAGTTGACTATTAGAAAAACAAAATGGCCGATCTACCCTTTTCCCTACCCGGGGAATAAACTTTTTAATTTTCCAGCCACCACGAAAAGCCGAATTAGCGTGATTACTTCTTGCGGATATCCCACCCGAGTGTGCCGGTGCTAATTTGAACTCCGCCATTGTTATATTTTGGCGGTAATCGACGATTTTTGGTCAAATTGTGACGTCACTTTTGCACCAAAAAGTTGTAAATCCCAAGGTTTTGCGAATTTTGCATGACTCCACACAGGAAAGTTGTTCAGGATGCTCAACTTGGTCGATTTGTACCGTCAAAACGCGATTTCCAGAGTTGACTATTAGAAAAACAAGATGGCCGCTCCTCCCTTTTTCCCTTCCCGGGGAATAAACTTTTTAATTTTCGAGCCACCCCGAAAAGCCGAATTAGCGTGATTACTTCTTGCGGATACCCCACCCGAGTGTGCCGGTGCTAATTTGAACTCCGCCATTGTTATATTTTGGCGGTAATCGACGATTTTTGGTCAAATTGTGACGTAACTTTTCCACCAAAAAGTTGTAATTCCCAAGGTTTTGCGAATTTTGCATGACTCGACACAGGAAAGTTGTTCAGGATGCTCAACTTGGTCGATTTGTACCGTGAAAACGCGATTTCCAGAGTTGACTATTAGAAAAACAAAATGGCCGTTCTACCCTTTTCCCCAGCTGGGGAATAAACATTTTAATTTTTGAGCCACCCCGAAAAGCTGAAGTAGCGTGATTACTTCTTGCGGATACCCCACCCGGGTGTACCGGTGCTAATTTGAACTCCGTCATTGTTATATTTTGGCGGTAATCGACGATTTTTGGTCAAATTATGACGTCACTTTTGCACCAAAAAAAAGTTGTAATTCCCAAGGTTTTGCGAATTTTGCATGACTCGACACAGGAAAGTTGTTCAGGATGCTCAACTTGGTCAATTTGTACCGTCAAAACGCAGTTTCCAGAGTTGACTATTAGAAAAACAAAATGGCCGATCTACCCTTTTCCCTACCCGGGGAATAAACTTTTTAATTTTCCAGCCACCACGAAAAGCCGAATTAGCGTGATTACTTCTTGCGGATATCCCACCCGAGTGTGCCGGTGCTAATTTGAACTCCGCCATTGTTATATTTTGGCGGTAATCGACGATTTTTGGTCAAATTATGACGTCACTTTTGCACCAAAAAAAGTTGTAATTCCCAAGGTTTTGCGAATTTTGCATGACTCGACACAGGAAAGTTGTTCAGGATGCTCAACTTGGTCGATTTGTACCGTCAAAACGCGATTTCCAGAGTTGACTATTAGAAAAAAAGATGGCCGCTCCTCCCTTTTTGCCTACCCGGGGAATAAACTTTTTAATTTTCCAGCCACCCCGAAAAGCCGAATTAGCGTGATTACTTCTTGCGGATACCCCATCCGAGTGTACCGGTGCTAATTTGAACTCCGCCATTGTTATATTTTGGCGGTAATCGACGATTTTTGGTCAAATTGTGACGTCACTTTTGCACCAAAAAGTTGTAATTCCCAAGGTTTTGCGAAATTTGCATGACTCCACACAGGAAAGTTGTTCAGGATGCTCAACTTGGTCGATTTGTACCGTGAAAACGCGATTTCCAGAGTTGACTATTAGAAAAACAAAATGGCCGTTCTACCCTTTTCCCCAGCTGGGGAATAAACTTTTTAATTTTTGAGCCACCCCGAAAAGCTGAAGTACCGTGATTACTTCTTGCGGATACCCCACCCGGGTGTACCGGTGCTAATTTGAACTCCGTCATTGTTATATTTTGGCGGTAATCGACGATTTTTGGTCAAATTATGACGTCACTTTTGCACCAAAAAGTTGTAATTCCCAAGGTTTTGCGAATTTTGCATGACTCGACACAGGAAAGTTGTTCAGGATGCTCAACTTGGTCGATTTGTACCGTCAACACGCGATTTCCAGAGTTGACTATTAGAAAAACAAAATGGCCGCTCTTCCCTTTTCCCTTCCCGGGGAATAAACTTTTTAATTTTCGAGCAACCCCGAAAAGCCGAATTAGCGTGATTACTTCTTGCGGATACCCCACCCGAGTGTGCCGGTGCTAATTTGAACTCCGCCATTGTTATATTTTGGCGGTAATCGACGATTTTTGGTCAAATTGTGACGTAACTTTTGCACCAAAAAGTTGTAATTACCAAGGTTTTGCGAATTTTGCATGACTCGACACAGGAAAGTTGTTCAGGATGCTCAACTTGGTCGATTTGTACCGTCAAAACGCGATTTCCAGAGTTGACTATTAGAAAAACAAAATGGCTGCTCTTCCCTTTTCCCTTCCCGGGGAATAAACTTTTTAATTTTCGAGCCACCCCGAAAATCCGAATTAGCGTGATTACTTCTTGCGGATACCCCACCCGAGTGTGCCGGTGCTAATTTGAACTCCGCCATTGTTATATTTTGGCGGTAATCGTCGATTTTTGGTCAAATTGTGACGTAACTTTTGCACCAAAAAGTTGTAATTCCCAAGGTTTTGCGAATTTTGCATGACTCCACACAGGAAAGTTGTTCAGGATGCTCAACTTGGTCGATTTGTACCGTCAAAACGCGATTTCCAGAGTTGACTATTAGAAAAACAAAATGGCTGCTCTTCCCTTTTCCCTTCCCGGGGAATAAACTTTTTAATTTTCGAGCCACCCCGAAAATCCGAATTAGCGTGATTACTTCTTGCGGATACCCCACCCGAGTGTGCCGGTGCTAATTTGAACTCCGCCATTGTTATATTTTGGCGGTAATCGTCGATTTTTGGTCAAATTGTGACGTAACTTTTGCACCAAAAAGTTGTAATTCCCAAGGTTTTGCGAATTTTGCATGACTCCACACAGGAAAGTTGTTCAGGATGCTCAACTTGGTCGATTTGTACCGTCAAAACGCGATTTCCAGAGTTGACTATTAGAAAAACAAGATGGCAGCTCCTCCCTTTTTGCCTACCCGGGGAATAAACTTTTCAATTTTTGAGCCACCCCAAATAGCCGAATTAGCGTGATTACTTCTTGCGGATACCCCACCCGAGTGTACCGGTGCTAATTTGAACTCCGTCATTGTTATATTTTGGCGGTAATCGACGATTTTTGGTCAAATTGTGACGTAACTTTTCCACCAAAAAGTTGTAATTCCCAAGGTTTTGCGAATTTTGCATGACTCGACACAGGAAAGTTGTTCAGGATGCTCAACTTGGTCGATTTGTACCGTCAAAACGCGATTTCCAGAGTTGACTATTAGAAAAACAAAATGGCTGCTCTTCCCTTTTCCCTTCCCGGGGAATAAACTTTTTAATTTTCGAGCCACCCCGAAAAGCCGAATTAGCGTGATTACTTCTTGCGGATACCCCACCCGAGTGTGCCGGTGCTAATTTGAACTCCGCCAATATTATATTTTGGTGGTAATCGACGATTTTTGGTCAAATTGTGACGTCACTTTTGCACCAAAAAGTTGTAATTCCCAAGGTTTTGCGAATTTTGCATGACTCCTCACAGGAAAGTTGTTCAGGATGCTCAACTTGGTCAATTTGTACCGTCAAAACGCAGTTTCCAGAGTTGACTATTAGAGAAACAAAATGGCCGATCTACCCTTTTCCCTACCCGGGGAATAAACTTTTTAATTTTCCAGCCACCACGAAAAGCCGAATTAGCGTGATTACTTCTTGCGGATATCCCACCCGAGTGTGCCGGTGCTAATTTGAACTCCGCCATTGTTATATTTTGGCGGTAATCGACGATTTTTGGTCAAATTGTGACGTCACTTTTGCACCAAAAAGTTGTAAATCCCAAGGTTTTGCGAATTTTGCATGACTCCACACAGGAAAGTTGTTCAGGATGCTCAACTTGGTCGATTTGTACCGTCAAAACGCGATTTCCAGAGTTGACTATTAGAAAAACAAGATGGCCGCTCCTCCCTTTTTCCCTTCCCGGGGAATAAACTTTTTAATTTTCGAGCCACCCCGAAAAGCCGAATTAGCGTGATTACTTCTTGCGGATACCCCACCCGAGTGTGCCGGTGCTAATTTGAACTCCGCCATTGTTATATTTTGGCGGTAATCGACGATTTTTGGTCAAATTGTGACGTAACTTTTCCACCAAAAAGTTGTAATTCCCAAGGTTTTGCGAATTTTGCATGACTCGACACAGGAAAGTTGTTCAGGATGCTCAACTTGGTCGATTTGTACCGTGAAAACGCGATTTCCAGAGTTGACTATTAGAAAAACAAAATGGCCGTTCTACCCTTTTCCCCAGCTGGGGAATAAACTTTTTAATTTTTGAGCCACCCCGAAAAGCTGAAGTAGCGTGATTACTTCTTGCGGATACCCCACCCGGGTGTACCGGTGCTAATTTGAACTCCGTCATTGTTATATTTTGGCGGTAATCGACGATTTTTGGTCAAATTATGACGTCACTTTTGCACCAAAAAAAGTTGTAATTCCCAAGGTTTTGCGAATTTTGCATGACTCGACACAGGAAAGTTGTTCAGGATGCTCAACTTGGTCAATTTGTACCGTCAAAACGCAGTTTCCAGAGTTGACTATTAGAAAAACAAAATGGCCGATCTACCCTTTTCCCTACCCGGGGAATAAACTTTTTAATTTTCCAGCCACCACGAAAAGCCGAATTAGCGTGATTACTTCTTGCGGATATCCCACCCGAGTGTGCCGGTGCTAATTTGAACTCCGCCATTGTTATATTTTGGCGGTAATCGACGATTTTTGGTCAAATTGTGACGTCACTTTTGCACCAAAAAGTTGTAAATCCCAAGGTTTTGCGAATTTTGCATGACTCCACACAGGAAAGTTGTTCAGGATGCTCAACTTGGTCGATTTGTACCGTCAAAACGCGATTTCCAGAGTTGACTATTAGTAAAACAAGATGGCCGCTCCTCCCTTTTTCCCTTCCCGGGGAATAAACTTTTAAATTTTCGAGCCACCCCGAAAAGCCGAATTAGCGTGATTACTTCTTGCGGATACCCCACCCGAGTGTGCCGGTGCTAATTTGAACTCCGCCATTGTTATATTTTGGCGGTAATCGACGATTTTTGGTCAAATTGTGACGTAACTTTTCCACCAAAAAGTTGTAATTCCCAAGGTTTTGCGAATTTTGCATGACTCGACACAGGAAAGTTGTTCAGGATGCTCAACTTGGTCGATTTGTACCGTGAAAACGCGATTTCCAGAGTTGACTATTAGAAAAACAAAATGGCCGTTCTACCCTTTTCCCCAGCTGGGGAATAAACTTTTTAATTTTTGAGCCACCCCGAAAAGCTGAAGTAGCGTGATTACTTCTTGCGGATACCCCACCCGGGTGTACCGGTGCTAATTTGAACTCCGTCATTGTTATATTTTGGCGGTAATCGACGATTTTTGGTCAAATTATGACGTCACTTTTGCACCAAAAAAAGTTGTAATTCCCAAGGTTTTGCGAATTTTGCATGACTCGACACAGGAAAGTTGTTCAGGATGCTCAACTTGGTCGATTTGTACCGTCAAAACGCGATTTCCAGAGTTGACTATTAGAAAAAAAGATGGCCGCTCCTCCCTTTTTGCCTACCCGGGGAATAAACTTTTTAATTTTCCAGCCACCCCGAAAAGCCGAATTAGCGTGATTACTTCTTGCGGATACCCCATCCGAGTGTACCGGTGCTAATTTGAACTCCGCCATTGTTATATTTTGGCGGTAATCGACGATTTTTGGTCAAATTGTGACGTCACTTTTGCACCAAAAAGTTGTAATTCCCAAGGTTTTGCGAAATTTGCATGACTCCACACAGGAAAGTTGTTCAGGATGCTCAACTTGGTCGATTTGTACCGTGAAAACGCGATTTCCAGAGTTGACTATTAGAAAAACAAAATGGCCGTTCTACCCTTTTCCCCAGCTGGGGAATAAACTTTTTAATTTTTGAGCCACCCCGAAAAGCTGAAGTACCGTGATTACTTCTTGCGGATACCCCACCCGGGTGTACCGGTGCTAATTTGAACTCCGTCATTGTTATATTTTGGCGGTAATCGACGATTTTTGGTCAAATTATGACGTCACTTTTGCACCAAAAAAAGTTGTAATTCCCAAGGTTTTGCGAATTTTGCATGACTCGACACAGGAAAGTTGTTCAGGATGCTCAACCTGGTCGATTTGTACCGTCAAAACGCGATTTCCAGAGTTGACTATTAGAAAAACAAAATGGCCGCTCCTCCCTTTTTGCCTACCCGGGGAATAAACTTTTTAATTTTCGAGCCACCCCAAGTAGCCGAATTGGCGTGATTACTTCTTGCGGATACCCCACCCGAGTGTACCGGTGCTAATTTGAACTCCGTCCTTGTTAAATTTTGGCGGTAATCGACGATTTTTGGTCAAAATATGACGTCACTTTTGAACCAAAAAGATGTAATTCTCAACGTTTTGCGAATTTTGCATGACTCGTCACAGGAAATTTGCTCAGGATGCTCAACTTGGTCGATTTGTACCGTCAAAACGCGATTTCCAGAGTTGACTATTAGAAAAACAAGATGGCCGCTCCTCCCTTTTTGCCTACCCGGGGAATAAACTTTTTAATTTTCGAGCCACCCCAAATAGCCGAATTAGCGTGATTACTTCTTGCGGATACCCCACCCGAGTGTACCGGTGCTAATTTGAACTCCGTCATTGTTATATTTTGGCAGTAATCGACGATTTTTGGTCAAATTATGACGTCACTTTTGCACCAAAAAGTTGTAATTCCCAAGGTTTTGCGAATTTTGCATGACTCGACACAGGAAAGTTGTTCAGGATGCTCAACTTGGTCGATTTGTACCGTCAACACGCGATTTCCAGAGTTGACTATTAGAAAAACAAAATGGCCGCTCTTCCCTTTTCCCTTCCCGGGGAATAAACTTTTTAATTTTCGAGCAACCCCGAAAAGCCGAATTAGCGTGATTACTTCTTGCGGATACCCCACCCGAGTGTGCCGGTGCTAATTTGAACTCCGCCATTGTTATATTTTGGCGGTAATCGACGATTTTTGGTCAAGTTGTGACGTAACTTTTGCACCAAAAAGTTGTAATTCCCAAGGTTTTGCGAATTTTGCATGACTCGACACAGGAAAGTTGTTCAGGATGCTCAACTTGGTCGATTTGTACCGACAAAACGCGATTTCCAGAGTTGACTATTAGAAAAACAAAATGGCTGCTCTTCCCTTTTCCCTTCCCGGGGAATAAACTTTTTAATTTTCGAGCCACCCCGAAAAGCCGAATTAGCGTGATTACTTCTTGCGGATACCCCACCTGAGTGTGCCGGTGCTAATTTGAACTCCGCCATTGTTATATTTTGGCGGTAATCGTCGATTTTTGGTCAAATTGTGACGTAACTTTTGCACCAAAAAGTTGTAATTCCCAAGGTTTTGCGAATTTTGCATGACTCGACACAGGAAAGTTGTTCAGGATGCTCAACTTGGTCGATTTGTACCGTCAAAACGCGATTTCCAGAGTTGACTATTAGAAAAACAAGATGGCAGCTCCTCCCTTTTTGCCTACCCGGGGAATAAACTTTTTAATTTTTGAGCCACCCCAAATAGCCGAATTAGCGTGATTACTTCTTGCGGATACCCCACCCGAGTGTACCGGTGCTAATTTGAACTCCGTCATTGTTATATTTTGGCGGTAATCGACGATTTTTGGTCAAATTGTGACGTAACTTTTCCACCAAAAAGTTGTAATTCCCAAGGTTTTGCGAATTTTGCATGACTCGACACAGGAAAGTTGTTCAGGATGCTCAACTTGGTCGATTTGTACCGTCAAAACGCGATTTCCAGAGTTGACTATTAGAAAAACAAAATGGCTGCTCTTCCCTTTTCCCTTCCCGGGGAATAAACTTTTTAATTTTCGAGCCACCCCGAAAAGCCGAATTAGCGTGATTACTTCTTGCGGATACCCCACCCGAGTGTGCCGGTGCTAATTTGAACTCCGCCAATATTATATTTTGGTGGTAATCGACGATTTTTGGTCAAATTGTGACGTCACTTTTGCACCAAAAAGTTGTAATTCCCAAGGTTTTGCGAATTTTGCATGACTCCTCACAGGAAAGTTGTTCAGGATGCTCAACTTGGTCAATTTGTACCGTCAAAACGCAGTTTCCAGAGTTGACTATTAGAAAAACAAAATGGCCGATCTACCCTTTTCCCTACCCGGGGAATAAACTTTTTAATTTTCCAGCCACCACGAAAAGCCGAATTAGCGTGATTACTTCTTGCGGATATCCCACCCGAGTGTGCCGGTGCTAATTTGAACTCCGCCATTGTTATATTTTGGCGGTAATCGACGATTTTTGGTCAAATTGTGACGTCACTTTTGCACCAAAAAGTTGTAAATCCCAAGGTTTTGCGAATTTTGCATGACTCCACACAGGAAAGTTGTTCAGGATGCTCAACTTGGTCGATTTGTACCGTCAAAACGCGATTTCCAGAGTTGACTATTAGAAAAACAAGATGGCCGCTCCTCCCTTTTTCCCTTCCCGGGGAATAAACTTTTTAATTTTCGAGCCACCCCGAAAAGCCGAATTAGCGTGATTACTTCTTGCGGATACCCCACCCGAGTGTGCCGGTGCTAATTTGAACTCCGCCATTGTTATATTTTGGCGGTAATCGACGATTTTTGGTCAAATTGTGACGTAACTTTTCCACCAAAAAGTTGTAATTCCCAAGGTTTTGCGAATTTTGCATGACTCGACACAGGAAAGTTGTTCAGGATGCTCAACTTGGTCGATTTGTACCGTGAAAACGCGATTTCCAGAGTTGACTATTAGAAAAACAAAATGGCCGTTCTACCCTTTTCCCCAGCTGGGGAATAAACTTTTTAATTTTTGAGCCACCCCGAAAAGCTGAAGTAGCGTGATTACTTCTTGCGGATACCCCACCCGGGTGTACCGGTGCTAATTTGAACTCCGTCATTGTTATATTTTGGCGGTAATCGACGATTTTTGGTCAAATTATGACGTCACTTTTGCACCAAAAAAAGTTGTAATTCCCAAGGTTTTGCGAATTTTGCATGACTCGACACAGGAAAGTTGTTCAGGATGCTCAACTTGGTCAATTTGTACCGTCAAAACGCAGTTTCCAGAGTTGACTATTAGAAAAACAAAATGGCCGATCTACCCTTTTCCCTACCCGGGGAATAAACTTTTTAATTTTCCAGCCACCACGAAAAGCCGAATTAGCGTGATTACTTCTTGCGGATATCCCACCCGAGTGTGCCGGTGCTAATTTGAACTCCGCCATTGTTATATTTTGGCGGTAATCGACGATTTTTGGTCAAATTGTGACGTCACTTTTGCACCAAAAAGTTATAAATCCCAAGGTTTTGCGAATTTTGCATGACTCCACACAGGAAAGTTGTTCAGGATGCTCAACTTGGTCGATTTGTACCGTCAAAACGCGATTTCCAGAGTTGACTATTAGAAAAACAAGATGGCCGCTCCTCCCTTTTTCCCTTCCCGGGGAATAAACTTTTTAATTTTCGAGCCACCCCGAAAAGCCGAATTAGCGTGATTACTTCTTGCGGATACCCCACCCGAGTGTGCCGGTGCTAATTTGAACTCCGCCATTGTTATATTTTGGCGGTAATCGACGATTTTTGGTCAAATTGTGACGTAACTTCTCCACCAAAAAGTTGTAATTCCCAAGGTTTTGCGAATTTTGCATGACTCGACACAGGAAAGTTGTTCAGGATGCTCAACTTGGTCGATTTGTACCGTGAAAACGCGATTTCCAGAGTTGACTATTAGAAAAACAAAATGGCCGTTCTACCCTTTTCCCCAGCTGGGGAATAAACTTTTTAATTTTTGAGCCACCCCGAAAAGCTGAAGTAGCGTGATTACTTCTTGCGGATACCCCACCCGGGTGTACCGGTGCTAATTTGAACTCCGTCATTGTTATATTTTGGCGGTAATCGACGATTTTTGGTCAAATTATGACGTCACTTTTGCACCAAAAAAAGTTGTAATTCCCAAGGTTTTGCGAATTTTGCATGACTCGACACAGGAAAGTTGTTCAGGATGCTCAACTTGGTCGATTTGTACCGTCAAAACGCGATTTCCAGAGTTGACTATTAGAAAAAAAGATGGCCGCTCCTCCCTTTTTGCCTACCCGGGGAATAAACTTTTTAATTTTCGAGCCACCCCGAAAAGCCGAATTAGCGTGATTACTTCTTGCGGATACCCCATCCGAGTGTACCGGTGCTAATTTGAACTCCGCCATTGTTATATTTTGGCGGTAATCGACGATTTTTGGTCAAATTGTGACGTCACTTTTGCACCAAAAAGTTGTAATTCCCAAGGTTTTGCGAAATTTGCATGACTCCACACAGGAAAGTTGTTCAGGATGCTCAACTTGGTCGATTTGTACCGTCAAAACGCGATTTCCAGAGTTGACTATTAGAAAAACAAAATGGCCGCTCCTCCCTTTTTGCCTACCCGAGGAATAAACTTTTTAATTTTCGAGCCACCCCAAGTAGCCGAATTGGCGTGATTACTTCTTGCGGATACCCCACCCGAGTGTACCGGTGCTAATTTGAACTCCGTCCTTGTTAAATTTTGGCGGTAATCGACGATTTTTGGTCAAAATATGACGTCACTTTTGAACCAAAAAGATGTAATTCTCAACGTTTTGCGAATTTTGCATGACTCGTCACAGGAAATTTGCTCAGGATGCTCAACTTGGTCGATTTGTACCGTCAAAACGCGATTTCCAGAGTTGACTATTAGAAAAACAAAATGGCCGCTCTTCCCTTTTCCCTTCCCGGGGAATAAACTTTTTAATTTTCGAGCAACCCCGAAAAGCCGAATTAGCGTGATTACTTCTTGCGGATACCCCACCCGAGTGTGCCGGTGCTAATTTGAACTCCGCCATTGTTATATTTTGGCGGTAATCGACGATTTTTGGTCAAGTTGTGACGTAACTTTTGCACCAAAAAGTTGTAATTCCCAAGGTTTTGCGAATTTTGCATGACTCGACACAGGAAAGTTGTTCAGGATGCTCAACTTGGTCGATTTGTACCGTCAAAACGCGATTTCCAGAGTTGACTATTAGAAAAACAAAATGGCTGCTCTTCCCTTTTCCCTTCCCGGGGAATAAACTTTTTAATTTTTGAGCCACCCCGAAAAGCCGAATTAGCGTGATTACTTCTTGCGGATACCCCACCTGAGTGTGCCGGTGCTAATTTGAACTCCGCCATTGTTATATTTTGGCGGTAATCGTCGATTTTTGGTCAAATTGTGACGTAACTTTTGCACCAAAAAGTTGTAATTCCCAAGGTTTTGCGAATTTTGCATGACTCGACACAGGAAAGTTGTTCAGGATGCTCAACTTGGTCGATTTGTACCGTCAAAACGCGATTTCCAGAGTTGACTATTAGAAAAACAAGATGGCAGCTCCTCCCTTTTTGCCTACCCGGGGAATAAACTTTTTAATTTTTGAGCCACCCCAAATAGCCGAATTAGCGTGATTACTTCTTGCGGATACCCCACCCGAGTGTACCGGTGCTAATTTGAACTCCGTCATTGTTATATTTTGGCGGTAATCGACGATTTTTGGTCAAATTGTGACGTAACTTTTCCACCAAAAAGTTGTAATTCCCAAGGTTTTGCGAATTTTGCATGACTCGACACAGGAAAGTTGTTCAGGATGCTCAACTTGGTCGATTTGTACCGTCAAAACGCGATTTCCAGAGTTGACTATTAGAAAAACAAAATGGCTGCTCTTCCCTTTTCCCTTCCCGGGGAATAAACTTTTTAATTTTCGAGCCACCCCGAAAAGCCGAATTAGCGTGATTACTTCTTGCGGATATCCCACCCGAGTGTGCCGGTGCTAATTTGAACTCCGCCATTGTTATATTTTGGCGGTAATCGACGATTTTTGGTCAAATTGTGACGTCACTTTTGCACCAAAAAGTTGTAATTCCCAAGGTTTTGCGAATTTTGCATGACTCCACACAGGAAAGTTGTTCAGGATGCTCAACTTGGTCGATTTGTACCGTCAAAACGCGATTTCCAGAGTTGACTATTAGAAAAACAAGATGGCCGCTCCTCCCTTTTTCCCTTCCCGGGGAATAAACTTTTTAATTTTCGAGCCACCCCGAAAAGCCGAATTAGCGTGATTACTTCTTGCGGATACCCCACCCGAGTGTGCCGGTGCTAATTTGAACTCCGCCATTGTTATATTTTGGCGGTAATCGACGATTTTTGGTCAAATTGTGACGTAACTTTTCCACCAAAAAGTTGTAATTCCCAAGGTTTTGCGAATTTTGCATGACTCGACACAGGAAAGTTGTTCAGGATGCTCAACTTGGTCGATTTGTACCGTGAAAACGCGATTTCCAGAGTTGACTATTAGAAAAACAAAATGGCCGTTCTACCCTTTTCCCCAGCTGGGGAATAAACTTTTTAATTTTTGAGCCACCCCGAAAAGCTGAAGTAGCGTGATTACTTCTTGCGGATACCCCACCCAGGTGTACCGGTGCTAATTTGAACTCCGTCATTGTTATATTTTGGCGGTAATCGACGATTTTTGGTCAAATTATGACGTCACTTTTGCACCAAAAAAAGTTGTAATTCCCAAGGTTTTGCGAATTTTGCATGACTCGACACAGGAAAGTTGTTCAGGATGCTCAACTTGGTCAATTTGTACCGTCAAAACGCAGTTTCCAGAGTTGACTATTAGAAAAACAAAATGGCCGATCTACCCTTTTCCCTACCCGGGGAATAAACTTTTTAATTTTCCAGCCACCACGAAAAGCCGAATAAGCCTGATTACTTCTTGCGGATACCCCACCCGAGTGTACCGGTGCTAATTTGAACTCCGCCATTGTTATATTTTGGCGGTAATCGACGATTTTTGGTCAAATTGTGACGTCACTTTTGCACCAAAAAGTTATAAATCCCAAGGTTTTGCGAATTTTGCATGACTCCACACAGGAAAGTTGTTCAGGATGCTCAACTTGGTCGATTTGTACCGTCAAAACGCGATTTCCAGAGTTGACTATTAGAAAAACAAGATGGCCGCTCCTCCCTTTTTCCCTTCCCGGGGAATAAACTTTTTAATTTTCGAGCCACCCCGAAAAGCCGAATTAGCGTGATTACTTCTTGCGGATACCCCACCCGAGTGTGCCGGTGCTAATTTGAACTCCGCCATTGTTATATTTTGGCGGTAATCGACGATTTTTGGTCAAATTGTGACGTAACTTTTCCACCAAAAAGTTGTAATTCCCAAGGTTTTGCGAATTTTGCATGACTCGACACAGGAAAGTTGTTCAGGATGCTCAACTTGGTCGATTTGTACCGTGAAAACGCGATTTCCAGAGTTGACTATTAGAAAAACAAAATGGCCGTTCTACCCTTTTCCCCAGCTGGGGAATAAACTTTTTAATTTTTGAGCCACCCCGAAAAGCTGAAGTAGCGTGATTACTTCTTGCGGATACCCCACCCGGGTGTACCGGTGCTAATTTGAACTCCGTCATTGTTATATTTTGGCGGTAATCGACGATTTTTGGTCAAATTATGACGTCACTTTTGCACCAAAAAAAGTTGTAATTCCCAAGGTTTTGCGAATTTTGCATGACTCGACACAGGAAAGTTGTTCAGGATGCTCAACTTGGTCAATTTGTACCGTCAAAACGCAGTTTCCAGAGTTGACTATTAGAAAAACAAAATGGCCGATCTACCCTTTTCCCTACCCGGGGAATAAACTTTTTAATTTTCCAGCCACCACGAAAAGCCGAATTAGCGTGATTACTTCTTGCGGATATCCCACCCGAGTGTGCCGGTGCTAATTTGAACTCCGCCATTGTTATATTTTGGCGGTAATCGACGATGTTTGGTCAAATTGTGACGTCACTTTTGCACCAAAAAGTTATAAATCCCAAGGTTTTGCGAATTTTGCATGACTCCACACAGGAAAGTTGTTCAGGATGCTCAACTTGGTCGATTTGTACCGTCAAAACGCGATTTCCAGAGTTGACTATTAGAAAAACAAGATGGCCGCTCCTCCCTTTTTCCCTTCCCGGGGAATAAACTTTTTAATTTTCGAGCCACCCCGAAAAGCCGAATTAGCGTGATTACTTCTTGCGGATACCCCACCCGAGTGTGCCGGTGCTAATTTGAACTCCGCCATTGTTATATTTTGGCGGTAATCGACGATTTTTGGTCAAATTGTGACGTAACTTTTCCACCAAAAAGTTGTAATTCCCAAGGTTTTGCGAATTTTGCATGACTCGACACAGGAAAGTTGTTCAGGATGCTCAACTTGGTCGATTTGTACCGTGAAAACGCGATTTCCAGAGTTGACTATTAGAAAAACAAAATGGCCGTTCTACCCTTTTCCCCAGCTGGGGAATAAACTTTTTAATTTTTGAGCCACCCCGAAAAGCTGAAGTAGCGTGATTACTTCTTGCGGATACCCCACCCGGGTGTACCGGTGCTAATTTGAACTCCGTCATTGTTATATTTTGGCGGTAATCGACGATTTTTGGTCAAATTATGACGTCACTTTTGCACCAAAAAAAGTTGTAATTCCCAAGGTTTTGCGAATTTTGCATGACTCGACACAGGAAAGTTGTTCAGGATGCTCAACTTGGTCGATTTGTACCGTCAAAACGCGATTTCCAGAGTTGACTATTAGAAAAAAAGATGGCCGCTCCTCCCTTTTTGCCTACCCGGGGAATAAACTTTTTAATTTTCGAGCCACCCCGAAAAGCCGAATTAGCGTGATTACTTCTTGCGGATACCCCATCCGAGTGTACCGGTGCTAATTTGAACTCCGCCATTGTTATATTTTGGCGGTAATCGACGATTTTTGGTCAAATTGTGACGTAACTTTTGCACCAAAAAGTTGTAATTCCCAAGGTTTTGCGAAATTTGCATGACTCCACACAGGAAAGTTGTTCAGGATGCTCAACTTGGTCGATTTGTACCGTCAAAACGCGATTTCCAGAGTTGACTATTAGAAAAACAAAATGGCCGCTCTACCCTTTTCCCCAGCAGGGGAATAAACTTTTGAATTTTCGAGCCACCCCGAAAAGCTGAATTAGCGAAATACTTCTTGCGGATACCCCACCCGAGTGTACCGGTGCTAATTTGAACTCCGTCATTGTTATATTTTGGCGGTAATCGACGATTTTGGGTCAAATTATGACGTCACTTTTGCACCAAAAAGTTGTAATTCCCAAGGTTTTGCGAAATTTGCATGACTCCACACAGGAAAGTTGTTCAGGATGCTCAACTTGGTCGATTTGCAGCGTCAAAACGCGATTTCCAGAGTTGACTATTAGAAAAACAAAATGGCCGCTCTACTCTTTTCCCCAGCCGGGAATAAACTTTTTAATTTTCGAGCCACCCCGAAAAGCTGAATTAGCGAAATACTTCTTGCGGATACCCCACCCGAGTGTACCGGTGCTAATTTGAACTCCGTCATTGTTATTTTGGCGGTAATCGACGATTTTGGGTCAAATGATGACGTCACTTTTGCACCAAAAAGTTGTAATTCCCAAGGTTTTGCGAATTTTGCATGACTCCTCACAGGAAAGTTGTTCAGGATGCTCAACTTGGTCGATTTGTACCGTCAACACGCGATTTCCAGAGTTGACTATTACAAAAACAAAATGGCCGCTCTTCCCTTTTCCCTTCCCGGGGAATAAACTTTTTAATTTTCGAGCCACCCCGAAAAGCCGAATTAGCGTGATTACTTCTTGCGGATACCCCACCCGAGTGTGTCGGTGCTAATTTGAACTCCGCCATTGTTATATTTTGGCGGTAATCGACGATTTTTGGTCAAATTATGACGTCACTTTTGCACCAAAAAGTTGTAAATCCCAAGGTTTTGCGAATTTTGCATGACTCCACACAGGAAAGTTGTTCAGGATGCTCAACTTGGTCGATTTGTACCGTCAAAACGCGATTTCCAGAGTTGACTATTAGTAAAACAAGATGGCCGCTCCTCCCTTTTTCCCTTCCCGGGGAATAAACTTTTAAATTTTCGAGCCACCCCGAAAAGCCGAATTAGCGTGATTACTTCTTGCGGATACCCCACCCGAGTGTGCCGGTGCTAATTTGAACTCCGCCATTGTTATATTTTGGCGGTAATCGACGATTTTTGGTCAAATTGTGACGTAACTTTTCCACCAAAAAGTTGTAATTCCCAAGGTTTTGCGAATTTTGCATGACTCGACACAGGAAAGTTGTTCAGGATGCTCAACTTGGTCGATTTGTACCGTGAAAACGCGATTTCCAGAGTTGACTATTAGAAAAACAAAATGGCCGTTCTACCCTTTTCCCCAGCTGGGGAATAAACTTTTTAATTTTTGAGCCACCCCGAAAAGCTGAAGTAGCGTGATTACTTCTTGCGGATACCCCACCCGGGTGTACCGGTGCTAATTTGAACTCCGTCATTGTTATATTTTGGCGGTAATCGACGATTTTTGGTCAAATTATGACGTCACTTTTGCACCAAAAAAAGTTGTAATTCCCAAGGTTTTGCGAATTTTGCATGACTCGACACAGGAAAGTTGTTCAGGATGCTCAACTTGGTCGATTTGTACCGTCAAAACGCGATTTCCAGAGTTGACTATTAGAAAAAAAGATGGCCGCTCCTCCCTTTTTGCCTACCCGGGGAATAAACTTTTTAATTTTCCAGCCACCCCGAAAAGCCGAATTAGCGTGATTACTTCTTGCGGATACCCCATCCGAGTGTACCGGTGCTAATTTGAACTCCGCCATTGTTATATTTTGGCGGTAATCGACGATTTTTGGTCAAATTGTGACGTCACTTTTGCACCAAAAAGTTGTAATTCCCAAGGTTTTGCGAAATTTGCATGACTCCACACAGGAAAGTTGTTCAGGATGCTCAACTTGGTCGATTTGTACCGTGAAAACGCGATTTCCAGAGTTGACTATTAGAAAAACAAAATGGCCGTTCTACCCTTTTCCCCAGCTGGGGAATAAACTTTTTAATTTTTGAGCCACCCCGAAAAGCTGAAGTACCGTGATTACTTCTTGCGGATACCCCACCCGGGTGTACCGGTGCTAATTTGAACTCCGTCATTGTTATATTTTGGCGGTAATCGACGATTTTTGGTCAAATTATGACGTCACTTTTGCACCAAAAAAAGTTGTAATTCCCAAGGTTTTGCGAATTTTGCATGACTCGACACAGGAAAGTTGTTCAGGATGCTCAACCTGGTCGATTTGTACCGTCAAAACGCGATTTCCAGAGTTGACTATTAGAAAAACAAAATGGCCGCTCCTCCCTTTTTGCCTACCCGGGGAATAAACTTTTTAATTTTCGAGCCACCCCAAGTAGCCGAATTGGCGTGATTACTTCTTGCGGATACCCCACCCGAGTGTACCGGTGCTAATTTGAACTCCGTCCTTGTTAAATTTTGGCGGTAATCGACGATTTTTGGTCAAAATATGACGTCACTTTTGAACCAAAAAGATGTAATTCTCAACGTTTTGCGAATTTTGCATGACTCGTCACAGGAAATTTGCTCAGGATGCTCAACTTGGTCGATTTGTACCGTCAAAACGCGATTTCCAGAGTTGACTATTAGAAAAACAAGATGGCCGCTCCTCCCTTTTTGCCTACCCGGGGAATAAACTTTTTAATTTTCGAGCCACCCCAAATAGCCGAATTAGCGTGATTACTTCTTGCGGATACCCCACCCGAGTGTACCGGTGCTAATTTGAACTCCGTCATTGTTATATTTTGGCAGTAATCGACGATTTTTGGTCAAATTATGACGTCACTTTTGCACCAAAAAGTTGTAATTCCCAAGGTTTTGCGAATTTTGCATGACTCGACACAGGAAAGTTGTTCAGGATGCTCAACTTGGTCGATTTGTACCGTCAACACGCGATTTCCAGAGTTGACTATTAGAAAAACAAAATGGCCGCTCTTCCCTTTTCCCTTCCCGGGGAATAAACTTTTTAATTTTCGAGCAACCCCGAAAAGCCGAATTAGCGTGATTACTTCTTGCGGATACCCCACCCGAGTGTGCCGGTGCTAATTTGAACTCCGCCATTGTTATATTTTGGCGGTAATCGACGATTTTTGGTCAAGTTGTGACGTAACTTTTGCACCAAAAAGTTGTAATTCCCAAGGTTTTGCGAATTTTGCATGACTCGACACAGGAAAGTTGTTCAGGATGCTCAACTTGGTCGATTTGTACCGACAAAACGCGATTTCCAGAGTTGACTATTAGAAAAACAAAATGGCTGCTCTTCCCTTTTCCCTTCCCGGGGAATAAACTTTTTAATTTTCGAGCCACCCCGAAAAGCCGAATTAGCGTGATTACTTCTTGCGGATACCCCACCTGAGTGTGCCGGTGCTAATTTGAACTCCGCCATTGTTATATTTTGGCGGTAATCGTCGATTTTTGGTCAAATTGTGACGTAACTTTTGCACCAAAAAGTTGTAATTCCCAAGGTTTTGCGAATTTTGCATGACTCGACACAGGAAAGTTGTTCAGGATGCTCAACTTGGTCGATTTGTACCGTCAAAACGCGATTTCCAGAGTTGACTATTAGAAAAACAAGATGGCAGCTCCTCCCTTTTTGCCTACCCGGGGAATAAACTTTTTAATTTTTGAGCCACCCCAAATAGCCGAATTAGCGTGATTACTTCTTGCGGATACCCCACCCGAGTGTACCGGTGCTAATTTGAACTCCGTCATTGTTATATTTTGGCGGTAATCGACGATTTTTGGTCAAATTGTGACGTAACTTTTCCACCAAAAAGTTGTAATTCCCAAGGTTTTGCGAATTTTGCATGACTCGACACAGGAAAGTTGTTCAGGATGCTCAACTTGGTCGATTTGTACCGTCAAAACGCGATTTCCAGAGTTGACTATTAGAAAAACAAAATGGCTGCTCTTCCCTTTTCCCTTCCCGGGGAATAAACTTTTTAATTTTCGAGCCACCCCGAAAAGCCGAATTAGCGTGATTACTTCTTGCGGATACCCCACCCGAGTGTGCCGGTGCTAATTTGAACTCCGCCAATATTATATTTTGGTGGTAATCGACGATTTTTGGTCAAATTGTGACGTCACTTTTGCACCAAAAAGTTGTAATTCCCAAGGTTTTGCGAATTTTGCATGACTCCTCACAGGAAAGTTGTTCAGGATGCTCAACTTGGTCAATTTGTACCGTCAAAACGCAGTTTCCAGAGTTGACTATTAGAAAAACAAAATGGCCGATCTACCCTTTTCCCTACCCGGGGAATAAACTTTTTAATTTTCCAGCCACCACGAAAAGCCGAATTAGCGTGATTACTTCTTGCGGATATCCCACCCGAGTGTGCCGGTGCTAATTTGAACTCCGCCATTGTTATATTTTGGCGGTAATCGACGATTTTTGGTCAAATTGTGACGTCACTTTTGCACCAAAAAGTTGTAAATCCCAAGGTTTTGCGAATTTTGCATGACTCCACACAGGAAAGTTGTTCAGGATGCTCAACTTGGTCGATTTGTACCGTCAAAACGCGATTTCCAGAGTTGACTATTAGAAAAACAAGATGGCCGCTCCTCCCTTTTTCCCTTCCCGGGGAATAAACTTTTTAATTTTCGAGCCACCCCGAAAAGCCGAATTAGCGTGATTACTTCTTGCGGATACCCCACCCGAGTGTGCCGGTGCTAATTTGAACTCCGCCATTGTTATATTTTGGCGGTAATCGACGATTTTTGGTCAAATTGTGACGTAACTTTTCCACCAAAAAGTTGTAATTCCCAAGGTTTTGCGAATTTTGCATGACTCGACACAGGAAAGTTGTTCAGGATGCTCAACTTGGTCGATTTGTACCGTGAAAACGCGATTTCCAGAGTTGACTATTAGAAAAACAAAATGGCCGTTCTACCCTTTTCCCCAGCTGGGGAATAAACTTTTTAATTTTTGAGCCACCCCGAAAAGCTGAAGTAGCGTGATTACTTCTTGCGGATACCCCACCCGGGTGTACCGGTGCTAATTTGAACTCCGTCATTGTTATATTTTGGCGGTAATCGACGATTTTTGGTCAAATTATGACGTCACTTTTGCACCAAAAAAAGTTGTAATTCCCAAGGTTTTGCGAATTTTGCATGACTCGACACAGGAAAGTTGTTCAGGATGCTCAACTTGGTCGATTTGTACCGTCAAAACGCGATTTCCAGAGTTGACTATTAGAAAAAAAGATGGCCGCTCCTCCCTTTTTGCCTACCCGGGGAATAAACTTTTTAATTTTCCAGCCACCCCGAAAAGCCGAATTAGCGTGATTACTTCTTGCGGATACCCCATCCGAGTGTACCGGTGCTAATTTGAACTCCGCCATTGTTATATTTTGGCGGTAATCGACGATTTTTGGTCAAATTGTGACGTCACTTTTGCACCAAAAAGTTGTAATTCCCAAGGTTTTGCGAAATTTGCATGACTCCACACAGGAAAGTTGTTCAGGATGCTCAACTTGGTCGATTTGTACCGTGAAAACGCGATTTCCAGAGTTGACTATTAGAAAAACAAAATGGCCGTTCTACCCTTTTCCCCAGCTGGGGAATAAACTTTTTAATTTTTGAGCCACCCCGAAAAGCTGAAGTACCGTGATTACTTCTTGCGGATACCCCACCCGGGTGTACCGGTGCTAATTTGAACTCCGTCATTGTTATATTTTGGCGGTAATCGACGATTTTTGGTCAAATTATGACGTCACTTTTGCACCAAAAAAAGTTGTAATTCCCAAGGTTTTGCGAATTTTGCATGACTCGACACAGGAAAGTTGTTCAGGATGCTCAACCTGGTCGATTTGTACCGTCAAAACGCGATTTCCAGAGTTGACTATTAGAAAAACAAGATGGCCGCTCCTCCCTTTTTGCCTACCCGGGGAATAAACTTTTTAATTTTCGAGCCACCCCAAGTAGCCGAATTGGCGTGATTACTTCTTGCGGATACCCCACCCGAGTGTACCGGTGCTAATTTGAACTCCGTCCTTGTTAAATTTTGGCGGTAATCGACGATTTTTGGTCAAAATATGACGTCACTTTTGAACCAAAAAGATGTAATTCTCAACGTTTTGCGAATTTTGCATGACTCGTCACAGGAAATTTGCTCAGGATGCTCAACTTGGTCGATTTGTACCGTCAAAACGCGATTTCCAGAGTTGACTATTAGAAAAACAAGATGGCCGCTCCTCCCTTTTTGCCTACCCGGGGAATAAACTTTTTAATTTTCGAGCCACCCCAAATAGCCGAATTAGCGTGATTACTTCTTGCGGATACCCCACCCGAGTGTACCGGTGCTAATTTGAACTCCGTCATTGTTATATTTTGGCAGTAATCGACGATTTTTGGTCAAATTATGACGTCACTTTTGCACCAAAAAGTTGTAATTCCCAAGGTTTTGCGAATTTTGCATGACTCGACACAGGAAAGTTGTTCAGGATGCTCAACTTGGTCGATTTGTACCGTCAACACGCGATTTCCAGAGTTGACTATTAGAAAAACAAAATGGCCGCTCTTCCCTTTTCCCTTCCCGGGGAATAAACTTTTTAATTTTCGAGCAACCCCGAAAAGCCGAATTAGCGTGATTACTTCTTGCGGATACCCCACCCGAGTGTGCCGGTGCTAATTTGAACTCCGCCATTGTTATATTTTGGCGGTAATCGACGATTTTTGGTCAAGTTGTGACGTAACTTTTGCACCAAAAAGTTGTAATTCCCAAGGTTTTGCGAATTTTGCATGACTCGACACAGGAAAGTTGTTCAGGATGCTCAACTTGGTCGATTTGTACCGACAAAACGCGATTTCCAGAGTTGACTATTAGAAAAACAAAATGGCTGCTCTTCCCTTTTCCCTTCCCGGGGAATAAACTTTTTAATTTTCGAGCCACCCCGAAAAGCCGAATTAGCGTGATTACTTCTTGCGGATACCCCACCTGAGTGTGCCGGTGCTAATTTGAACTCCGCCATTGTTATATTTTGGCGGTAATCGTCGATTTTTGGTCAAATTGTGACGTAACTTTTGCACCAAAAAGTTGTAATTCCCAAGGTTTTGCGAATTTTGCATGACTCGACACAGGAAAGTTGTTCAGGATGCTCAACTTGGTCGATTTGTACCGTCAAAACGCGATTTCCAGAGTTGACTATTAGAAAAACAAGATGGCAGCTCCTCCCTTTTTGCCTACCCGGGGAATAAACTTTTTAATTTTTGAGCCACCCCAAATAGCCGAATTAGCGTGATTACTTCTTGCGGATACCCCACCCGAGTGTACCGGTGCTAATTTGAACTCCGTCATTGTTATATTTTGGCGGTAATCGACGATTTTTGGTCAAATTGTGACGTAACTTTTCCACCAAAAAGTTGTAATTCCCAAGGTTTTGCGAATTTTGCATGACTCGACACAGGAAAGTTGTTCAGGATGCTCAACTTGGTCGATTTGTACCGTCAAAACGCGATTTCCAGAGTTGACTATTAGAAAAACAAAATGGCTGCTCTTCCCTTTTCCCTTCCCGGGGAATAAACTTTTTAATTTTCGAGCCACCCCGAAAAGCCGAATTAGCGTGATTACTTCTTGCGGATACCCCACCCGAGTGTGCCGGTGCTAATTTGAACTCCGCCAATATTATATTTTGGTGGTAATCGACGATTTTTGGTCAAATTGTGACGTCACTTTTGCACCAAAAAGTTGTAATTCCCAAGGTTTTGCGAATTTTGCATGACTCCTCACAGGAAAGTTGTTCAGGATGCTCAACTTGGTCAATTTGTACCGTCAAAACGCAGTTTCCAGAGTTGACTATTAGAAAAACAAAATGGCCGATCTACCCTTTTCCCTACCCGGGGAATAAACTTTTTAATTTTCCAGCCACCACGAAAAGCCGAATTAGCGTGATTACTTCTTGCGGATATCCCACCCGAGTGTGCCGGTGCTAATTTGAACTCCGCCATTGTTATATTTTGG
The DNA here is from genome assembly GCF_032118995.1 of Asterias amurensis. Taxonomy (NCBI): domain Eukaryota; kingdom Metazoa; phylum Echinodermata; class Asteroidea; order Forcipulatida; family Asteriidae; genus Asterias; species Asterias amurensis. The sequence goes on from NC_092659.1 coordinate 12,110,702, forward strand.
CGGTAATCGACGATTTTTGGTCAAATTGTGACGTCACTTTTGCACCAAAAAGTTGTGAATCCCAAGGTTTTGCGAATTTTGCATGACTCCACACAGGAAAGTTGTTCAGGATGCTCAACTTGGTCGATTTGTACCGTCAAAACGCGATTTCCAGAGTTGACTATTAGAAAAACAAGATGGCCGCTCCTCCCTTTTTCCCTTCCCGGGGAATAAACTTTTTAATTTTCGAGCCACCCCGAAAAGCCGAATTAGCGTGATTACTTCTTGCGGATACCCCACCCGAGTGTGCCGGTGCTAATTTGAACTCCGCCATTGTTATATTTTGGCGGTAATCGACGATTTTTGGTCAAATTGTGACGTAACTTTTCCACCAAAAAGTTGTAATTCCCAAGGTTTTGCGAATTTTGCATGACTCGACACAGGAAAGTTGTTCAGGATGCTCAACTTGGTCGATTTGTACCGTGAAAACGCGATTTCCAGAGTTGACTATTAGAAAAACAAAATGGCCGTTCTACCCTTTTCCCCAGCTGGGGAATAAACTTTTTAATTTTTGAGCCACCCCGAAAAGCTGAAGTAGCGTGATTACTTCTTGCGGATACCCCACCCGGGTGTACCGGTGCTAATTTGAACTCCGTCATTGTTATATTTTGGCGGTAATCGACGATTTTTGGTCAAATTATGACGTCACTTTTGCACCAAAAAAAGTTGTAATTCCCAAGGTTTTGCGAATTTTGCATGACTCGACACAGGAAAGTTGTTCAGGATGCTCAACTTGGTCAATTTGTACCGTCAAAACGCAGTTTCCAGAGTTGACTATTAGAAAAACAAAATGGCCGATCTACCCTTTTCCCTACCCGGGGAATAAACTTTTTAATTTTCCAGCCACCACGAAAAGCCGAATTAGCGTGATTACTTCTTGCGGATATCCCACCCGAGTGTGCCGGTGCTAATTTGAACTCCGCCATTGTTATATTTTGGCGGTAATCGACGATTTTTGGTCAAATTGTGACGTCACTTTTGCACCAAAAAGTTATAAATCCCAAGGTTTTGCGAATTTTGCATGACTCCACACAGGAAAGTTGTTCAGGATGCTCAACTTGGTCGATTTGTACCGTCAAAACGCGATTTCCAGAGTTGACTATTAGAAAAACAAGATGGCCGCTCCTCCCTTTTTCCCTTCCCGGGGAATAAACTTTTTAATTTTCGAGCCACCCCGAAAAGCCGAATTAGCGTGATTACTTCTTGCGGATACCCCACCCGAGTGTGCCGGTGCTAATTTGAACTCCGCCATTGTTATATTTTGGCGGTAATCGACGATTTTTGGTCAAATTGTGACGTAACTTCTCCACCAAAAAGTTGTAATTCCCAAGGTTTTGCGAATTTTGCATGACTCGACACAGGAAAGTTGTTCAGGATGCTCAACTTGGTCGATTTGTACCGTGAAAACGCGATTTCCAGAGTTGACTATTAGAAAAACAAAATGGCCGTTCTACCCTTTTCCCCAGCTGGGGAATAAACTTTTTAATTTTTGAGCCACCCCGAAAAGCTGAAGTAGCGTGATTACTTCTTGCGGATACCCCACCCGGGTGTACCGGTGCTAATTTGAACTCCGTCATTGTTATATTTTGGCGGTAATCGACGATTTTTGGTCAAATTATGACGTCACTTTTGCACCAAAAAAAGTTGTAATTCCCAAGGTTTTGCGAATTTTGCATGACTCGACACAGGAAAGTTGTTCAGGATGCTCAACTTGGTCGATTTGTACCGTCAAAACGCGATTTCCAGAGTTGACTATTAGAAAAACAAGATGGCCGCTCCTCCCTTTTTGCCTACCCGGGGAATAAACTTTTTAATTTTCGAGCCACCCCGAAAAGCCGAATTAGCGTGATTACTTCTTGCGGATACCCCATCCGAGTGTACCGGTGCTAATTTGAACTCCGCCATTGTTATATTTTGGCGGTAATCGACGATTTTTGGTCAAATTGTGACGTCACTTTTGCACCAAAAAGTTGTAATTCCCAAGGTTTTGCGAAATTTGCATGACTCCACACAGGAAAGTTGTTCAGGATGCTCAACTTGGTCGATTTGTACCGTCAAAACGCGATTTCCAGAGTTGACTATTAGAAAAACAAAATGGCCGCTCCTCCCTTTTTGCCTACCCGAGGAATAAACTTTTAATTTTCGAGCCACCCCAAGTAGCCGAATTGGCGTGATTACTTCTTGCGGATACCCCACCCGAGTGTACCGGTGCTAATTTGAACTCCGTCCTTGTTAAATTTTGGCGGTCATCGACGATTTTTGGTCAAAATATGACGTCACTTTTGAACCAAAAAGATGTAATTCTCAACGTTTTGCGAATTTTGCATGACTCGTCACAGGAAATTTGCTCAGGATGCTCAACTTGGTCGATTTGTACCGTCAAAACGCGATTTCCAGAGTTGACTATTAGAAAAACAAAATGGCCGCTCTTCCCTTTTCCCTTCCCGGGGAATAAACTTTTTAATTTTCGAGCAACCCCGAAAAGCCGAATTAGCGTGATTACTTCTTGCGGATACCCCACCCGAGTGTGCCGGTGCTAATTTGAACTCCGCCATTGTTATATTTTGGCGGTAATCGACGATTTTTGGTCAAGTTGTGACGTAACTTTTGCACCAAAAAGTTGTAATTCCCAAGGTTTTGCGAATTTTGCATGACTCGACACAGGAAAGTTGTTCAGGATGCTCAACTTGGTCGATTTGTACCGTCAAAACGCGATTTCCAGAGTTGACTATTAGAAAAACAAAATGGCTGCTCTTCCCTTTTCCCTTCCCGGGGAATAAACTTTTTAATTTTCGAGCCACCCCGAAAAGCCGAATTAGCGTGATTACTTCTTGCGGATACCCCACCTGAGTGTGCCGGTGCTAATTTGAACTCCGCCATTGTTATATTTTGGCGGTAATCGTCGATTTTTGGTCAAATTGTGACGTAACTTTTGCACCAAAAAGTTGTAATTCCCAAGGTTTTGCGAATTTTGCATGACTCGACACAGGAAAGTTGTTCAGGATGCTCAACTTGGTCGATTTGTACTGTCAAAACGCGATTTCCAGAGTTGACTATTAGAAAAACAAGATGGCAGCTCCTCCCTTTTTGCCTACCCGGGGAATAAACTTTTTAATTTTTGAGCCACCCCAAATAGCCGAATTAGCGTGATTACTTCTTGCGGATACCCCACCCGAGTGTACCGGTGCTAATTTGAACTCCGTCATTGTTATATTTTGGCGGTAATCGACGATTTTTGGTCAAATTGTGACGTAACTTTTCCACCAAAAAGTTGTAATTCCCAAGGTTTTGCGAATTTTGCATGACTCGACACAGGAAAGTTGTTCAGGATGCTCAACTTGGTCGATTTGTACCGTCAAAACGCGATTTCCAGAGTTGACTATTAGAAAAACAAAATGGCTGCTCTTCCCTTTTCCCTTCCCGGGGAATAAACTTTTTAATTTTCGAGCCACCCCGAAAAGCCGAATTAGCGTGATTACTTCTTGCGGATACCCCACCCGAGTGTGCCGGTGCTAATTTGAACTCCGCCAATATTATATTTTGGTGGTAATCGACGATTTTTGGTCAAATTGTGACGTCACTTTTGCACCAAAAAGTTGTAATTCCCAAGGTTTTGCGAATTTTGCATGACTCCTCACAGGAAAGTTGTTCAGGATGCTCAACTTGGTAAATTTGTACCGTCAAAACGCAGTTTCCAGAGTTGACTATTAGAAAAACAAAATGGCCGATCTACCCTTTTCCCTACCCGGGGAATAAACTTTTTAATTTTCCAGCCACCACGAAAAGCCGAATTAGCGTGATTACTTCTTGCGGATATCCCACCCGAGTGTGCCGGTGCTAATTTGAACTCCGCCATTGTTATATTTTGGCGGTAATCGACGATTTTTGGTCAAATTGTGACGTCACTTTTGCACCAAAAAGTTGTAAATCCCAAGGTTTTGCGAATTTTGCATGACTCCACACAGGAAAGTTGTTCAGGATGCTCAACTTGGTCGATTTGTACCGTCAAAACGCGATTTCCAGAGTTGACTATTAGAAAAACAAGATGGCCGCTCCTCCCTTTTTCCCTTCCCGGGGAATAAACTTTTTAATTTTCGAGCCACCCCGAAAAGCCGAATTAGCGTGATTACTTCTTGCGGATACCCCACCCGAGTGTGCCGGTGCTAATTTGAACTCCGCCATTGTTATATTTTGGCGGTAATCGACGATTTTTGGTCAAATTGTGACGTAACTTTTCCACCAAAAAGTTGTAATTCCCAAGGTTTTGCGAATTTTGCATGACTCGACACAGGAAAGTTGTTCAGGATGCTCAACTTGGTCGATTTGTACCGTGAAAACGCGATTTCCAGAGTTGACTATTAGAAAAACAAAATGGCCGTTCTACCCTTTTCCCCAGCTGGGGAATAAACTTTTTAATTTTTTAGCCACCCCGAAAAGCTGAAGTAGCGTGATTACTTCTTGCGGATACCCCACCCAGGTGTACCGGTGCTAATTTGAACTCCGTCATTGTTATATTTTGGCGGTAATCGACGATTTTTGGTCAAATTATGACGTCACTTTTGCACAAAAAAAAGTTGTAATTCCCAAGGTTTTGCGAATTTTGCATGACTCGACACAGGAAAGTTGTTCAGGATGCTCAACTTGGTCAATTTGTACCGTCAAAACGCAGTTTCCAGAGTTGACTATTAGAAAAACAAAATGGCCGATCTACCCTTTTCCCTACCCGGGGAATAAACTTTTTAATTTTCCAGCCACCACGAAAAGCCGAATAAGCCTGATTACTTCTTGCGGATACCCCACCCGAGTGTACCGGTGCTAATTTGAACTCCGCCATTGTTATATTTTGGCGGTAATCGACGATTTTTGGTCAAATTGTGACGTCACTTTTGCACCAAAAAGTTATAAATCCCAAGGTTTTGCGAATTTTGCATGACTCCACACAGGAAAGTTGTTCAGGATGCTCAACTTGGTCAATTTGTACCGTCAAAACGCGATTTCCAGAGTTGACTATTAGAAAAACAAGATGGCCGCTCCTCCCTTTTTCCCTTCCCGGGGAATAAACTTTTTAATTTTCGAGCCACCCCGAAAAGCCGAATTAGCGTGATTACTTCTTGCGGATACCCCACCCGAGTGTGCCGGTGCTAATTTGAACTCCGCCATTGTTATATTTTGGCGGTAATCGACGATTTTTGGTCAAATTGTGACGTAACTTTTCCACCAAAAAGTTGTAATTCCCAAGGTTTTGCGAATTTTGCATGACTCGACACAGGAAAGTTGTTCAGGATGCTCAACTTGGTCGATTTGTACCGTGAAAACGCGATTTCCAGAGTTGACTATTAGAAAAACAAAATGGCCGTTCTACCCTTTTCCCCAGCTGGGGAATAAACTTTTTAATTTTTGAGCCACCCCGAAAAGCTGAAGTAGCGTGATTACTTCTTGCGGATACCCCACCCGGGTGTACCGGTGCTAATTTGAACTCCGTCATTGTTATATTTTGGCGGTAATCGACGATTTTTGGTCAAATTATGACGTCACTTTTGCACCAAAAAAAGTTGTAATTCCCAAGGTTTTGCGAATTTTGCATGACTCGACACAGGAAAGTTGTTCAGGATGCTCAACTTGGTCAATTTGTACCGTCAAAACGCAGTTTCCAGAGTTGACTATTAGAAAAACAAAATGGCCGATCTACCCTTTTCCCTACCCGGGGAATAAACTTTTTAATTTTCCAGCCACCACGAAAAGCCGAATTAGCGTGATTACTTCTTGCGGATATCCCACCCGAGTGTGCCGGTGCTAATTTGAACTCCGCCATTGTTATATTTTGGCGGTAATCGACGATGTTTGGTCAAATTGAGACGTCACTTTTGCACCAAAAAGTTATAAATCCCAAGGTTTTGCGAATTTTGCATGACTCCACACAGGAAAGTTGTTCAGGATGCTCAACTTGGTCGATTTGTACCGTCAAAACGCGATTTCCAGAGTTGACTATTAGAAAAACAAGATGGCCGCTCCTCCCTTTTTCCCTTCCCGGGGAATAAACTTTTTAATTTTCGAGCCACCCCGAAAAGCCGAATTAGCGTGATTACTTCTTGCGGATACCCCACCCGAGTGTGCCGGTGCTAATTTGAACTCCGTCATTGTTATATTTTGGCGGTAATCGACGATTTTTGGTCAAATTGTGACGTAACTTTTCCACCAAAAAGTTGTAATTCCCAAGGTTTTGCGAATTTTGCATGACTCGACACAGGAAAGTTGTTCAGGATGCTCAACTTGGTCGATTTGTACCGTGAAAACGCGATTTCCAGAGTTGACTATTAGAAAAACAAAATGGCCGTTCTACCCTTTTCCCCAGCTGGGGAATAAACTTTTTAATTTTTGAGCCACCCCGAAAAGCTGAAGTAGCGTGATTACTTCTTGCGGATACCCCACCCGGGTGTACCGGTGCTAATTTGAACTCCGTCATTGTTATATTTTGGCGGTAATCGACGATTTTTGGTCAAATTATGACGTCACTTTTGCACCAAAAAAAGTTGTAATTCCCAAGGTTTTGCGAATTTTGCATGACTCGACACAGGAAAGTTGTTCAGGATGCTCAACTTGGTCGATTTGTACCGTCAAAACGCGATTTCCAGAGTTGACTATTAGAAAAAAAGATGGCCGCTCCTCCCTTTTTGCCTACCCGGGGAATAAACTTTTTAATTTTCGAGCCACCCCGAAAAGCCGAATTAGCGTGATTACTTCTTGCGGATACCCCATCCGAGTGTACCGGTGCTAATTTGAACTCCGCCATTGTTATATTTTGGCGGTAATCGACGATTTTTGGTCAAATTGTGACGTAACTTTTGCACCAAAAAGTTGTAATTCCCAAGGTTTTGCGAAATTTGCATGACTCCACACAGGAAAGTTGTTCAGGATGCTCAACTTGGTCGATTTGTACCGTCAAAACGCGATTTCCAGAGTTGACTATTAGAAAAACAAAATGGCCGCTCTACCCTTTTCCCCAGCAGGGGAATAAACTTTTGAATTTTCGAGCCACCCCGAAAAGCTGAATTAGCGAAATACTTCTTGCGGATACCCCACCCGAGTGTACCGGTGCTAATTTGAACTCCGTCATTGTTATATTTTGGCGGTAATCGACGATTTTGGGTCAAATTATGACGTCACTTTTGCACCAAAAAGTTGTAATTCCCAAGGTTTTGCGAAATTTGCATGACTCCACACAGGAAAGTTGTTCAGGATGCTCAACTTGGTCGATTTGCAGCGTCAAAACGCGATTTCCAGAGTTGACTATTAGAAAAACAAAATGGCCGCTCTACTCTTTTCCCCAGCCGGGAATAAACTTTTTAATTTTCGAGCCACCCCGAAAAGCTGAATTAGCGAAATACTTCTTGCGGATACCCCACCCGAGTGTACCGGTGCTAATTTGAACTCCGTCATTGTTATTTTGGCGGTAATCGACGATTTTGGGTCAAATGATGACGTCACTTTTGCACCAAAAAGTTGTAATTCCCAAGGTTTTGCGAATTTTGCATGACTCCTCACAGGAAAGTTGTTCAGGATGCTCAACTTGGTCGATTTGTACCGTCAACACGCGATTTCCAGAGTTGACTATTACAAAAACAAAATGGCCGCTCTTCCCTTTTCCCTTCCCGGGGAATAAACTTTTTAATTTTCGAGCCACCCCGAAAAGCCGAATTAGCGTGATTACTTCTTGCGGATACCCCACCCGAGTGTGTCGGTGCTAATTTGAACTCCGCCATTGTTATATTTTGGCGGTAATCGACGATTTTTGGTCAAATTATGACGTCACTTTTGCACCAAAAAAAGTTGTAATTCCCAAGGTTTTGCGAATTTTGCATGACTCGACACAGGAAAGTTGTTCAGGATGCTCAACTTGGTCAATTTGTACCGTCAAAACGCAGTTTCCAGAGTTGACTATTAGAAAAACAAAATGGCCGATCTACCCTTTTCCCTACCCGGGGAATAAACTTTTTAATTTTCCAGCCACCACGAAAAGCCGAATAAGCCTGATTACTTCTTGCGGATACCCCACCCGAGTGTACCGGTGCTAATTTGAACTCCGCCATTGTTATATTTTGGCGGTAATCGACGATTTTTGGTCAAATTGTGACGTCACTTTTGCACCAAAAAGTTATAAATCCCAAGGTTTTGCGAATTTTGCATGACTCCACACAGGAAAGTTGTTCAGGATGCTCAACTTGGTCGATTTGTACCGTCAAAACGCGATTTCCAGAGTTGACTATTAGAAAAACAAGATGGCCGCTCCTCCCTTTTTCCCTTCCCGGGGAATAAACTTTTTAATTTTCGAGCCACCCCGAAAAGCCGAATTAGCGTGATTACTTCTTGCGGATACCCCACCCGAGTGTGCCGGTGCTAATTTGAACTCCGCCATTGCTATATTTTGGCGGTAATCGACGATTTTTGGTCAAATTGTGACGTAACTTTTCCACCAAAAAGTTGTAATTCCCAAGGTTTTGCGAATTTTGCATGACTCGACACAGGAAAGTTGTTCAGGATGCTCAACTTGGTCGATTTGTACCGTGAAAACGCGATTTCCAGAGTTGACTATTAGAAAAACAAAATGGCCGTTCTACCCTTTTCCCCAGCTGGGGAATAAACTTTTTAATTTTTGAGCCACCCCGAAAAGCTGAAGTAGCGTGATTACTTCTTGCGGATACCCCACCCGGGTGTACCGGTGCTAATTTGAACTCCGTCATTGTTATATTTTGGCGGTAATCGACGATTTTTGGTCAAATTATGACGTCACTTTTGCACCAAAAAAAGTTGTAATTCCCAAGGTTTTGCGAATTTTGCATGACTCGACACAGGAAAGTTGTTCAGGATGCTCAACTTGGTCAATTTGTACCGTCAAAACGCAGTTTCCAGAGTTGACTATTAGAAAAACAAAATGGCCGATCTACCCTTTTCCCTACCCGGGGAATAAACTTTTTAATTTTCCAGCCACCACGAAAAGCCGAATTAGCGTGATTACTTCTTGCGGATATCCCATCCGAGTGTGCCGGTGCTAATTTGAACTCCGCCATTGTTATATTTTGGCGGTAATCGACGATGTTTGGTCAAATTGTGACGTCACTTTTGCACCAAAAAGTTATAAATCCCAAGGTTTTGCGAATTTTGCATGACTCCACACAGGAAAGTTGTTCAGGATGCTCAACTTGGTCGATTTGTACCGTCAAAACGCGATTTCCAGAGTTGACTATTAGAAAAACAAGATGGCCGCTCCTCCCTTTTTCCCTTCCCGGGGAATAAACTTTTTAATTTTCGAGCCACCCCGAAAAGCCGAATTAGCGTGATTACTTCTTGCGGATACCCCACCCGAGTGTGCCGGTGCTAATTTGAACTCCGCCATTGTTATATTTTGGCGGTAATCGACGATTTTTGGTCAAATTGTGACGTAACTTTTCCACCAAAAAGTTGTAATTCCCAAGGTTTTGCGAATTTTGCATGACTCGACACAGGAAAGTTGTTCAGGATGCTCAACTTGGTCGATTTGTACCGTGAAAACGCGATTTCCAGAGTTGACTATTAGAAAAACAAAATGGCCGTTCTACCCTTTTCCCCAGCTGGGGAATAAACTTTTTAATTTTTGAGCCACCCCGAAAAGCTGAAGTAGCGTGATTACTTCTTGCGGATACCCCACCCGGGTGTACCGGTGCTAATTTGAACTCCGTCATTGTTATATTTTGGCGGTAATCGACGATTTTTGGTCAAATTATGACGTCACTTTTGCACCAAAAAAAGTTGTAATTCCCAAGGTTTTGCGAATTTTGCATGACTCGACACAGGAAAGTTGTTCAGGATGCTCAACTTGGTCGATTTGTACCGTCAAAACGCGATTTCCAGAGTTGACTATTAGAAAAAAAGATGGCCGCTCCTCCCTTTTTGCCTACCCGGGGAATAAACTTTTTAATTTTCGAGCCACCCCGAAAAGCCGAATTAGCGTGATTACTTCTTGCGGATACCCCATCCGAGTGTACCGGTGCTAATTTGAACTCCGCCATTGTTATATTTTGGCGGTAATCGACGATTTTTGGTCAAATTGTGACGTAACTTTTGCACCAAAAAGTTGTAATTCCCAAGGTTTTGCGAAATTTGCATGACTCCACACAGGAAAGTTGTTCAGGATGCTCAACTTGGTCGATTTGTACCGTCAAAACGCGATTTCCAGAGTTGACTATTAGAAAAACAAAATGGCCGCTCTACCCTTTTCCCCAGCAGGGGAATAAACTTTTGAATTTTCGAGCCACCCCGAAAAGCTGAATTAGCGAAATACTTCTTGCGGATACCCCACCCGAGTGTACCGGTGCTAATTTGAACTCCGTCATTGTTATATTTTGGCGGTAATCGACGATTTTGGGTCAAATTATGACGTCACTTTTGCACCAAAAAGTTGTAATTCCCAAGGTTTTGCGAAATTTGCATGACTCCACACAGGAAAGTTGTTCAGGATGCTCAACTTGGTCGATTTGCAGCGTCAAAACGCGATTTCCAGAGTTGACTATTAGAAAAACAAAATGGCCGCTCTACTCTTTTCCCCAGCCGGGAATAAACTTTTTAATTTTCGAGCCACCCCGAAAAGCTGAATTAGCGAAATACTTCTTGCGGATACCCCACCCGAGTGTACCGGTGCTAATTTGAACTCCGTCATTGTTATTTTGGCGGTAATCGACGATTTTGGGTCAAATGATGACGTCACTTTTGCACCAAAAAGTTGTAATTCCCAAGGTTTTGCGAATTTTGCATGACTCCTCACAGGAAAGTTGTTCAGGATGCTCAACTTGGTCGATTTGTACCGTCAACACGCGATTTCCAGAGTTGACTATTACAAAAACAAAATGGCCGCTCTTCCCTTTTCCCTTCCCGGGGAATAAACTTTTTAATTTTCGAGCCACCCCGAAAAGCCGAATTAGCGTGATTACTTCTTGCGGATACCCCACCCGAGTGTGTCGGTGCTAATTTGAACTCCGCCATTGTTATATTTTGGCGGTAATCGACGATTTTGGGTCAAATTATGACGTAACTTTTGCACCAAAAAGTTGTAATTCCCAAGGTTTTGCGAATTTTCATGACTCCTCACAGGAAAGTTGTTCAGGATGCTCAACTTGGTCGATTTGCAGCGTCAAAACGCGATTTCCAGAGTTGACTATTAGAAAAACAAGATGGCCGCTCCTCCCTTTTTGCCTACCCGGGGAATAAACTTTTTAATTTTCGAGCCACCCCAAATAGCCGAATTAGCGTGATGACTTCTTGCGGATACCCCACCCGAGTGTACCGGTGCTAATTTGAACTCCGCCAATATTATATTTTGGTGGTAATCGACGATTTTTGGTCAAATTGTGACGTCACTTTTGCACCAAAAAGTTGTAATTCCCAAGGTTTTGCGAATTTTGCATGACTCCTCACAGGAAAGTTGTTCAGGATGCTCAACTTGGTCAATTTGTACCGTCAAAACGCAGTTTCCAGAGTTGACTATTAGAAAAACAAAATGGCCGATCTACCCTTTTCCCCAGCCGGGAATAAACTTTTTAATTTTCCAGCCACCACGAAAAGCCGAATTAGCGTGATTACTTCTTGCGGATACCCCACCCGAGTGTGCCGGTGCTAATTTGAACTCCGCCATTGTTATATTTTGGCGGTAATCGACGATTTTTGGTCAAATTGTGACGTCACTTTTGCACCAAAAAGTTGTAAATCCCAAGGTTTTGCGAATTTTGCATGACTCGACACAGGAAAGTTGTTCAGGATGCTCAACTTGGTCGATTTGCAGCGTCAAAACGCGATTTCCAGAGTTGACTATTAGAAAAACAAGATGGCCGCTCCTCCCTTTTTGCCTACCCGGGGAATAAACTTTTTAATTTTCGAGCCACCCCAAATAGCCGAATTAGCGTGATGACTTCTTGCGAATACCCTACCCGAGTGTGCCGGTGCTAATTTGAACTCTGCCATTGTTATATTTTGGCTGTAATCGACGATTTTTGGTCAAATTGGAACGTCACCTTTGCACCATAAAGTTGTAATTCCCAAGGTTTTGCGAATTTTGCATGACTCCTCACAGGAAAGTTGTTCAGGATGCTCAACTTGGTCGATTTGCAGCGTCAAAACGCGATTTCCAGAGTTGACTATTAGAAAAACAAGATGGCCGCTCCTCCCTTTTTGCCTACCCGGGGAATAAACTTTTTAATTTTCGAGCCAACCCAAATAGCCGAATTAGCGCGATGACTTCTTGCGGATACCCCACCCGAGTGTACCGGTGCTAATTTGAACTCCGTCATTGTTATATTTTGGCGGTAATTGACGATTTTTGGTCAAATTATGACGTCACTTTTGCACCAAAAAGTTGTAATTCCCAAGGTTTTGCGAATTTTGCATGACTCCACACAGGAAAGTTGTTCAGGATGCTCAACTTGGTCGATTTGTACCGTCAAAACGCGATTTCCAGAGTTGACTATTAGAAAAACTAAATGGCTGCTCTTCCCTTTTCCCTTCCCGGGGAATAAACTTTTTAATTTTCGAGCCACCCCGAAAAGCCGAATTAGCGTGATTACTTCTTGCGGATACCCCACCCGAGTGTGCCGGTGCTAATTTGAACTCCGCCATTGTTATATTTTGGCGGTAATCGACGATTTTTGGTCAAATTGTGACGTCACTTTTGCACCAAAAAGTTGTAAATCCCAAGGTTTTGCGAATTTTGCATGACTCCACACAGGAAAGTTGTTCAGGATGCTCAACTTGGTCGATTTGCAGCGTCAAAACGCGATTTCCAGAGTTGACTATTAGAAAAACAAGATGGCCGCTCCTCCCTTTTTGCCTACCCGGGGAATAAACTTTTTAATTTTCGAGCCACCCCAAATAGCCGAATTAGCGTGATGACTTCTTGCGAATACCCTACCCGAGTGTGCCGGTGCTAATTTGAACTCCGCCATTGTTATATTTTGGCTGTAATCGACGATTTTTGGTCAAATTGTAACGTCACTTTTGCACCAAAAAGTTGTAATTCCCAAGGTTTTGCGAATTTTGCATGACTCCTCACTGGAAAGTTGTTCAGGATGCTCAACCTGGTCGATTTGTACCGTCAAAACGCTATTTCCAAAGTTGACTATTAGAAAAACAAAATGGCCGCTCTACCCTTTTCCCCAGCCGGGGAATAAACTTTTTAATTTTCGAGCCACCCCGAAAAGCTGAATTAGCGAAATACTTCTTGCGGATACCCCACCCGAGTGTACCGGTGCTAATTTGAACTCCGTCATTGTTATTTTGGCGGTAATCGACGATTTTGGGTCAAATTATGACGTCACTTTTGCACCAAAAAGTTGTAATTCCCAAGGTTTTGCGAATTTTGCATGACTCCTCACAGGAAAGTTGTTCAGGATGCTCAACTTGGTCGATTTGTACCGTCAACACGCGATTTCCAGAGTTGACTATTAGAAAAACAAAATGGCCGCTCTTCCCTTTTCCCTTCCCGGGGAATAAACTTTTTAATTTTCGAGCCACCCCGAAAAGCCGAATTAGCGTGATTACTTCTTGCGGATACCCCACCCGAGTGTGTCGGTGCTAATTTGAACTCCGCCATTGTTATATTTTGGCGGTAATCGACGATTTTGGGTCAAATTATGACGTCACTTTTGCACCAAAAAGTTGTAATTCCCAAGGTTTTGCGAATTTTGCATGACTCGACACAGGAAAGTTGTTCAGGATGCTCAACTTGGTCGATTTGTACCGTCAAAACGCGATTTCCAGAGTTGACTATTAGGAAAACAAAATGGCTGCTCTTCCCTTTTCCCTTCCCGGGGAATAAACTTTTTAATTTTCGAGCCACCCCGAAAAGCCGAATTAGCGTGATTACTTCTTGCGGATACCCCACCCGAGTGTGCCGGTGCTAATTTGAACTCCGCCAATATTATATTTTGGTGGTAATCGACGATTTTTGGTCAAATTGTGACGTCACTTTTGCACCAAAAAGTTGTAATTCCCAAGGTTTTGCGAATTTTGCATGACTCCTCACAGGAAAGTTGTTCAGGATGCTCAACTTGGTCAATTTGTACCGTCAAAACGCAGTTTCCAGAGTTGACTATTAGAAAAACAAAAGGGCCGATCTACCCTTTTCCTTACCCGGGGAATAAACTTTTTAATTTTCCAGCCACCACGAAAAGCCGAATTAGCGTGATTACTTCTTGCGGATACCCCACCCGAGTGTGCCGGTGCTAATTTGAACTCCGCCATTGTTATATTTTGGCGGTAATCGACGATTTTTGGTCAAATTGTGACGTCACTTTTGCACCAAAAAGTTGTAAATCCCAAGGTTTTGCGAATTTTGCATGACTCCACACAGGAAAGTTGTTCAGGATGCTCAACTTGGTCGATTTGCAGCGTCAAAACGCGATTTCCAGAGTTGACTATTAGAAAAACAAGATGGCCGCTCCTCCCTTTTTGCCTACCCGGGGAATAAACTTTTTAATTTTCGAGCCACCCCAAATAGCCGAATTAGCGTGATGACTTCTTGCGAATACCCTAACCGAGTGTGCCGGTGCTAATTTGAACTCCGCCATTGTTATATTTTGGCTGTAATCGACGATTTTTGGTCAAATTGGAACGTCACCTTTGCACCATAAAGTTGTAATTCCCAAGGTTTTGCGAATTTTGCATGACTCCTCACAGGAAAGTTGTTCAGGATGCTCAACTTGGTCGATTTGCAGCGTCAAAACGCGATTTCCAGAGTTGACTATTAGAAAAACAAGATGGCCGCTCCTCCCTTTTTGCCTACCCGGGGAATAAACTTTTTAATTTTCGAGCCACCCCAAATAGCCGAATTAGCGTGATGACTTCTTGCGGATACCCCACCCGAGTGTACCGGTGCTAATTTGAACTCCGTCATTGTTATATTTTGGCGGTAATTGACGATTTTTGGTCAAATTATGACGTCACTTTTGCACCAAAAAGTTGTAATTCCCAAGGTTTTGCGAATTTTGCATGACTCCACACAGGAAAGTTGTTCAGGATGCTCAACTTGGTCGATTTGTACCGTCAAAACGCGATTTCCAGAGTTGACTATTAGAAAAACAAAATGGCTGCTCTTCCCTTTTCCCTTCCCGGGGAATAAACTTTTTAATTTTCGAGCCACCCCGAAAAGCCGAATTAGCGTGATTACTTCTTGCGGATACCCCACCCGAGTGTGCCGGTGCTAATTTGAACTCCGCCATTGTTATATTTTGGCGGTAATCGACGATTTTTGGTCAAATTGTGACGTCACTTTTGCACCAAAAAGTTGTAAATCCCAAGGTTTTGCGAATTTTGCATGACTCCACACAGGAAAGTTGTTCAGGATGCTCAACTTGGTCGATTTGCAGCGTCAAAACGCGATTTCCAGAGTTGACTATTAGAAAAACAAGATGGCCGCTCCTCCCTTTTTGCCTACCCGGGGAATAAACTTTTTAATTTTCGAGCCACCCCAAATAGCCGAATTAGCGTGATGACTTCTTGCGAATACCCTACCCGAGTGTGCCGGTGCTAATTTGAACTCCGCCATTGTTATATTTTGGCTGTAATCGACGATTTTTGGTCAAATTGTAACGTCACTTTTGCACCAAAAAGTTGTAATTCCCAAGGTTTTGCGAATTTTGCATGACTCCTCACTGGAAAGTTGTTCAGGATGCTCAACCTGGTCGATTTGTACCGTCAAAACGCTATTTCCAAAGTTGACTATTAGAAAAACAAAATGGCCGCTCTACCCTTTTCCCCAGCCGGGGAATAAACTTTTTAATTTTCGAGCCACCCCGAAAAGCTGAATTAGCGAAATACTTCTTGCGGATACCCCACCCGAGTGTACCGGTGCTAATTTGAACTCCGTCATTGTTATTTTGGCGGTAATCGACGATTTTGGGTCAAATTATGACGTCACTTTTGCACCAAAAAGTTGTAATTCCCAAGGTTTTGCGAATTTTGCATGACTCCACACAGGAAAGTTGTTCAGGATGCTCAACTTGGTCGATTTGTACCGTCAAAACGCGATTTCCAGAGTTGACTATTAGAAAAACAAGATGGCCGCTCCTCCCTTTTTGCCTACCCGGGGAATAAACTTTTTAATTTTCGAGCCACTCCAAATAGCCGAATTAGCGTGATGACTTCTTGCGGATACCCCACCCGAGTGTACCGGTGCTAATTTGAACTCCGTCATTGTTATATTTTGGCGGTAATTGACGATTTTTGGTCAAATTATGACGTCACTTTTGCACCAAAAAGTTGTAATTCCCAAGGTTTTGCGAATTTTGCATGACTCCACACAGGAAAGTTGTTCAGGATGCTCAACTTGGTCGATTTGTACCGTCAAAACGCGATTTCCAGAGTTGACTATTAGAAAAACAAAATGGCTGCTCTTCCCTTTTCCCTTCCCGGGGAATAAACTTTTTAATTTTCGAGCCACCCCGAAAAGCCGAATTAGCGTGATTACTTCTTGCGGATACCCCACCCGAGTGTGCCGGTGCTAATTTGAACTCCGCCATTGTTATATTTTGGCGGTAATCGACGATTTTTGGTCAAATTGTGACGTCACTTTTGCACCAAAAAGTTGTAAATCCCAAGGTTTTGCGAATTTTGCATGACTCCACACAGGAAAGTTGTTCAGGATGCTCAACTTGGTCGATTTGCAGCGTCAAAACGCGATTTCCAGAGTTGACTATTAGAAAAACAAGATGGCCGCTCCTCCCTTTTTGCCTACCCGGGGAATAAACTTTTTAATTTTCGAGCCACCCCAAATAGCCGAATTAGCGTGATGACTTCTTGCGAATACCCTACCCGAGTGTGCCGGTGCTAATTTGAACTCCGCCATTGTTATATTTTGGCTGTAATCGACGATTTTTGGTCAAATTGTAACGTCACTTTTGCACCAAAAAGTTGTAATTCCCAAGGTTTTGCGAATTTTGCATGACTCCTCACTGGAAAGTTGTTCAGGATGCTCAACCTGGTCGATTTGTACCGTCAAAACGCTATTTCCAAAGTTGACTATTAGAAAAACAAAATGGCCGCTCTACCCTTTTCCCCAGCCGGGGAATAAACTTTTTAATTTTCGAGCCACCCCGAAAAGCTGAATTAGCGAAATACTTCTTGCGGATACCCCACCCGAGTGTACCGGTGCTAATTTGAACTCCGTCATTGTTATTTTGGCGGTAATCGACGATTTTGGGTCAAATTATGACGTCACTTTTGCACCAAAAAGTTGTAATTCCCAAGGTTTTGCGAATTTTGCATGACTCCTCACAGGAAAGTTGTTCAGGATGCTCAACTTGGTCGATTTTTACCGTCAACACGCGATTTCCAGAGTTGACTATTAGAAAAACAAAATGGCCGCTCTTCCCTTTTCCCTTCCCGGGGAATAAACTTTTTAATTTTCGAGCCACCCCGAAAAGCCGAATTAGCGTGATTACTTCTTGCGGATACCCCACCCGAGTGTGTCGGTGCTAATTTGAACTCCGCCATTGTTATATTTTGGCGGTAATCGACGATTTTGGGTCAAATTATGACGTCACTTTTGCACCAAAAAGTTGTAATTCCCAAGGTTTTGCGAATTTTGCATGACTCGACACAGGAAAGTTGTTCAGGATGCTCAACTTGGTCGATTTGTACCGTCAAAACGCGATTTCCAGAGTTGACTATTAGGAAAACAAAATGGCTGCTCTTCCCTTTTCCCTTCCCGGGGAATAAACTTTTTAATTTTCGAGCCACCCCGAAAAGCCGAATTAGCGTGATTACTTCTTGCGGATACCCCACCCGAGTGTGCCGGTGCTAATTTGAACTCCGCCAATATTATATTTTGGTGGTAATCGACGATTTTTGGTCAAATTGTGACGTCACTTTTGCACCAAAAAGTTGTAATTCCCAAGGTTTTGCGAATTTTGCATGACTCCTCACAGGAAAGTTGTTCAGGATGCTCAACTTGGTCAATTTGTACCGTCAAAACGCAGTTTCCAGAATTGACTATTAGAAAAACAAAATGGCCGATCTACCCTTTTCCTTACCCGGGGAATAAACTTTTTAATTTTCCAGCCACCACGAAAAGCCGAATTAGCGTGATTACTTCTTGCGGATACCCCACCCGAGTGTGCCGGTGCTAATTTGAACTCCGCCATTGTTATATTTTGGCTGTAATCGACGATTTTTGGTCAAATTGTAACGTCACTTTTGCACCAAAAAGTTGTAATTCCCAAGGTTTTGCGAATTTTGCATGACTCCTCACTGGAAAGTTGTTCAGGATGCTCAACCTGGTCGATTTGTACCGTCAAAACGCTATTTCCAAAGTTGACTATTAGAAAAACAAAATGGCCGCTCTACCCTTTTCCCCAGCCGGGGAATAAACTTTTTAATTTTCGAGCCACCCCGAAAAGCTGAATTAGCGAAATACTTCTTGCGGATACCCCACCCGAGTGTACCGGTGCTAATTTGAACTCCGTCATTGTTATTTTGGCGGTAATCGACGATTTTGGGTCAAATTATGACGTCACTTTTGCACCAAAAAGTTGTAATTCCCAAGGTTTTGCGAATTTTGCATGACTCCACACAGGAAAGTTGTTCAGGATGCTCAACTTGGTCGATTTGTACCGTCAAAACGCGATTTCCAGAGTTGACTATTAGAAAAACAAGATGGCCGCTCCTCCCTTTTTGCCTACCCGGGGAATAAACTTTTTAATTTTCGAGCCACTCCAAATAGCCGAATTAGCGTGATGACTTCTTGCGGATACCCCACCCGAGTGTACCGGTGCTAATTTGAACTCCGTCATTGTTATATTTTGGCGGTAATTGACGATTTTTGGTCAAATTATGACGTCACTTTTGCACCAAAAAGTTGTAATTCCCAAGGTTTTGCGAATTTTGCATGACTCCACACAGGAAAGTTGTTCAGGATGCTCAACTTGGTCGATTTGTACCGTCAAAACGCGATTTCCAGAGTTGACTATTAGAAAAACAAAATGGCTGCTCTTCCCTTTTCCCTTCCCGGGGAATAAACTTTTTAATTTTCGAGCCACCCCGAAAAGCCGAATTAGCGTGATTACTTCTTGCGGATACCCCACCCGAGTGTGCCGGTGCTAATTTGAACTCCGCCATTGTTATATTTTGGCGGTAATCGACGATTTTTGGTCAAATTGTGACGTCACTTTTGCACCAAAAAGTTGTAAATCCCAAGGTTTTGCGAATTTTGCATGACTCCACACAGGAAAGTTGTTCAGGATGCTCAACTTGGTCGATTTGCAGCGTCAAAACGCGATTTCCAGAGTTGACTATTAGAAAAACAAGATGGCCGCTCCTCCCTTTTTGCCTACCCGGGGAATAAACTTTTTAATTTTCGAGCCACCCCAAATAGCCGAATTAGCGTGATGACTTCTTGCGAATACCCTACCCGAGTGTGCCGGTGCTAATTTGAACTCCGCCATTGTTATATTTTGGCTGTAATCGACGATTTTTGGTCAAATTGTAACGTCACTTTTGCACCAAAAAGTTGTAATTCCCAAGGTTTTGCGAATTTTGCATGACTCCTCACTGGAAAGTTGTTCAGGATGCTCAACCTGGTCGATTTGTACCGTCAAAACGCTATTTCCAAAGTTGACTATTAGAAAAACAAAATGGCCGCTCTACCCTTTTCCCCAGCCGGGGAATAAACTTTTTAATTTTCGAGCCACCCCGAAAAGCTGAATTAGCGAAATACTTCTTGCGGATACCCCACCCGAGTGTACCGGTGCTAATTTGAACTCCGTCATTGTTATTTTGGCGGTAATCGACGATTTTGGGTCAAATTATGACGTCACTTTTGCACCAAAAAGTTGTAATTCCCAAGGTTTTGCGAATTTTGCATGACTCCTCACAGGAAAGTTGTTCAGGATGCTCAACTTGGTCGATTTTTACCGTCAACACGCGATTTCCAGAGTTGACTATTAGAAAAACAAAATGGCCGCTCTTCCCTTTTCCCTTCCCGGGGAATAAACTTTTTAATTTTCGAGCCACCCCGAAAAGCCGAATTAGCGTGATTACTTCTTGCGGATACCCCACCCGAGTGTGTCGGTGCTAATTTGAACTCCGCCATTGTTATATTTTGGCGGTAATCGACGATTTTGGGTCAAATTATGACGTCACTTTTGCACCAAAAAGTTGTAATTCCCAAGGTTTTGCGAATTTTGCATGACTCGACACAGGAAAGTTGTTCAGGATGCTCAACTTGGTCGATTTGTACCGTCAAAACGCGATTTCCAGAGTTGACTATTAGGAAAACAAAATGGCTGCTCTTCCCTTTTCCCTTCCCGGGGAATAAACTTTTTAATTTTCGAGCCACCCCGAAAAGCCGAATTAGCGTGATTACTTCTTGCGGATACCCCACCCGAGTGTGCCGGTGCTAATTTGAACTCCGCCAATATTATATTTTGGTGGTAATCGACGATTTTTGGTCAAATTGTGACGTCACTTTTGCACCAAAAAGTTGTAATTCCCAAGGTTTTGCGAATTTTGCATGACTCCTCACAGGAAAGTTGTTCAGGATGCTCAACTTGGTCAATTTGTACCGTCAAAACGCAGTTTCCAGAGTTGACTATTAGAAAAACAAAATGGCCGATCTACCCTTTTCCTTACCCGGGGAATAAACTTTTTAATTTTCCAGCCACCACGAAAAGCCGAATTAGCGTGATTACTTCTTGCGGATACCCCACCCGAGTGTGCCGGTGCTAATTTGAACTCCGCCATTGTTATATTTTGGCGGTAATCGACGATTTTTGGTCAAATTGTGACGTCACTTTTGCACCAAAAAGTTGTAAATCCCAAGGTTTTGCGAATTTTGCATGACTCCACACAGGAAAGTTGTTCAGGATGCTCAACTTGGTCGATTTGCAGCGTCAAAACGCGATTTCCAGAGTTGACTATTAGAAAAACAAGATGGCCGCTCCTCCCTTTTTGCCTACCCGGGGAATAAACTTTTTAATTTTCGAGCCACCCCAAATAGCCGAATTAGCGTGATGACTTCTTGCGAATACCCTAACCGAGTGTGCCGGTGCTAATTTGAACTCCGCCATTGTTATATTTTGGCTGTAATCGACGATTTTTTGTCAAATTGGAACGTCACCTTTGCACCATAAAGTTGTAATTCCCAAGGTTTTGCGAATTTTGCATGACTCCTCACAGGAAAGTTGTTCAGGATGCTCAACTTGGTCGATTTGCAGCGTCAAAACGCGATTTCCAGAGTTGACTATTAGAAAAACAAGATGGCCGCTCCTCCCTTTTTGCCTACCCGGGGAATAAACTTTTTAATTTTCGAGCCACCCCAAATAGCCGAATTAGCGTGATGACTTCTTGCGGATACCCCACCCGAGTGTACCGGTGCTAATTTGAACTCCGTCATTGTTATATTTTGGCGGTAATTGACGATTTTTGGTCAAATTATGACGTCACTTTTGCACCAAAAAGTTGTAATTCCCAAGGTTTTGCGAATTTTGCATGACTCCACACAGGAAAGTTGTTCAGGATGCTCAACTTGGTCGATTTGTACCGTCAAAACGCGATTTCCAGAGTTGACTAATAGAAAAACAAAATGGCTGCTCTTCCCTTTTCCCTTCCCGGGGAATAAACTTTTTAATTTTCGAGCCACCCCGAAAAGCCGAATTAGCGTGATTACTTCTTGCGGATACCCCACCCGAGTGTGCCGGTGCTAATTTGAACTCCGCCATTGTTATATTTTGGCGGTAATCGACGATTTTTGGTCAAATTGTGACGTCACTTTTGCACCAAAAAGTTGTAAATCCCAAGGTTTTGCGAATTTTGCATGACTCCACACAGGAAAGTTGTTCAGGATGCTCAACTTGGTCGATTTGCAGCGTCAAAACGCGATTTCCAGAGTTGACTATTAGAAAAACAAGATGGCCGCTCCTCCCTTTTTGCCTACCCGGGGAATAAACTTTTTAATTTTCGAGCCACCCCAAATAGCCGAATTAGCGTGATGACTTCTTGCGAATACCCTACCCGAGTGTGCCGGTGCTAATTTGAACTCCGCCATTGTTATATTTTGGCTGTAATCGACGATTTTTGGTCAAATTGTAACGTCACTTTTGCACCAAAAAGTTGTAATTCCCAAGGTTTTGCGAATTTTGCATGACTCCTCACTGGAAAGTTGTTCAGGATGCTCAACCTGGTCGATTTGTACCGTCAAAACGCGATTTCCAAAGTTGACTATTAGAAAAACAAAATGGCTGCTCTTCCCTTTTCCCTTCCCGGGGAATAAACTTTTTAATTTTCGAGCCACCCCGAAAAGCCGAATTAGCGTGATTACTTCTTGCGGATACCCCACCCGAGTGTGCCGGTGCTAATTTGAACTCCGCCAATATTATATTTTGGCGGTAATCGACGATTTTTGGTCAAATTATGACGTCAATTTTGCACCAAAAAGTTGTAATTCCCAAGGTTTTGCGAATTTTGCATGACTCCTCACAGGAAAGTTGTTCAGGATGCTCAACTTGGTCGATTTGTACCATCAAAACGCAGTTTCCAGAGTTTATTCCATACCCGGGGAATAAACTTTTTAATTTTCCAGCCACCACGAAAAGCCGAATTAGCGTGATTACTTCTTGCGGATACCACACCCGAGTGTGCCGGTGCTAATTTGAACTCCGCCATTGTTATATTTTGGCGGTAATCGACGATTTTTGGTCAAATTGTGACGTCACTTTTGCACCAAAAAGTTGTAAATCCCAAGGTTTTGCAAATTTTGCATGACTCCACACAGGAAAGTTGTTCAGGATGCTCAACTTGGTCGATTTGCAGCGTCAAAACGCGATTTCCAGAGTTGACTATTAGAAAAACAAAATGGCCGCTCCACCCTTTTTGCCTACCCGGGGAATAAACTTTTTAATTTTCGAGCCACCCCAAATAGCCGAATTAGCGTGATGACTTCTTGCGAATACCCTACCCGAGTGTGCCGGTGCTAATTTGAACTACGCCATTGTTATATTTTGGCTGTAATCGACGATTTTTGGTCAAATTGTAACGTCACTTTTGCACCATGAAGTTGTAATTCCCAAGGTTTTGCGAATTTTGCATGACCCCTCACTGGAAAGTTGTTCAGGATGCTCAACCTGGTCGATTTGTACCGTCAAAACGCGATTTCCAAAGTTGACTATTAGAAAAACAAAATGGCCGCTCTACCCTTTTCCCCTAGCGGGGAATAAACTTTTTAATTTTCGAGCCACCCCTATTAGCCGAATTAGCGTGATTATTTCTTGCGGATACCCCACCCGAGTGTACCGGTGCTAATTTGAACTCCGTCATTGTTATATTTTGGCGGTAATTGACGATTTTTGGTCAAATTATGACGTCACTTTTGCACCAAAAAGTTGTAATTCCCAAGGTTTTGCGAATTTTGCATGACTCCACACAGGAAAGTTGTTCAGGATGCTCAACTTGGTCCATTTGTACCGTCAAGACGCGATTTCCAGAGTTGACTATTAGAAAAACAAAATGGCTGCTCTTCCCTTTTCCCTTCCCGGGGAATAAACTTTTTAATTTTCGAGCCACCCCGAAAAGCCGAATTAGCGTGATTACTTCTTGCGGATACCCCACCCGAGTGTGCCGGTGCTAATTTGAACTCCGCCATTGTTATATTTTTGCGGTAATCGACGATTTTTGGTCAAATTGTGACGTCACTTTTGCACCAAAAAGTTGTAATTCCCAAGGTTTTGCGAATTTTGCATGACTCCACACAGGAAAGTTGTTCAGGATGCTCAACCTGGTCGATTTGTACCGTCAAAACGCGATTTCCAGAGTTGACTATTAGAAAAACAAGATGGCCACTCCTCCCTTTTTGCCTACCCGGGGAATAAACTTTTTAATTTTCGAGCCACCCCGAAAAGCCGAATTAGCGTGATTACTTCTTGCGGATACCCCACCCGAGTGTACCGGTGCTAATTTGAACTCCGTCATTGTTATATTTTGGCGGTAATTGACGATTTTTGGTCAAATTGTGACGTCACTTTTGCACCAAAAAGTTGTTATTCCCAAGGTTTTGCGAATTTTGCATGACTCCAAACAGGAAAGTTGTTCAGGATGCTCAACCTGGTCGATTTGTACCGTCAAAACGCGATTTCCAGAGTTGACTATTAGAAAAACAAAATGGCCGCTCTACCCTTTTCACCTAGCGGGGAATAAACTTTTTAATTTTCGAGCCACCCCTATTAGCCGAATTAGCGTGATTATTTCTTGCGGATACCCCACCCGAGTGTACCGGTGCTAATTTGAACTCCGCCATTATTATATATTTTGGCGGTAATTGACGATTTTTGGTCAAATTATGACGTCACTTTTGCACCAAAAAGTTGTAATTCCCAAGGTTTTGCGAATTTTGCATGACTCCACACAGGAAAGTTGTTCAGGATGCTCAACTTGGTCGATTTGTACCGTCAAAACGCGATTTCCAGAGTTGACTATTAGAAAAACAAAATGGCTGCTCTTCCCTTTTCCCTTCCCGGGGAATAAACTTTTTAATTTTCGAGCCACCCCGAAAAGCCGAATTAGCGTGATTACTTCTTGCGGATACCCCACCCGAGTGTGCCGGTGCTAATTTGAACTCCGCCATTGTTATATTTTGGCGGTAATCGACGATTTTTGGTCAAATTGTGACGTCACTTTTGCACCAAAAAGTTGTAATTCCCAAGGTTTTGCGAATTTTGCATGACTCCACACAGG
Organism: Asterias amurensis; assembly: GCF_032118995.1. Classification (NCBI taxonomy): domain Eukaryota; kingdom Metazoa; phylum Echinodermata; class Asteroidea; order Forcipulatida; family Asteriidae; genus Asterias; species Asterias amurensis. The sequence goes on from NC_092659.1 coordinate 12,135,482, forward strand.
AAAGTTGTTCAGGATGCTCAACTTGGTCGATTTGCAGCGTCAAAACGCGATTTCCAGAGTTGACTATTAGAAAAACAAGATGGCCACTCCTCCCTTTTTGCCTACCCGGGGAATAAACTTTTTAATTTTCGAGCCACCCCGAAAAGCCGAATTAGCGTGATTACTTCTTGCGGATACCCCACCCGAGTGTGCCGGTGCTAATTTGAACTCCGCCATTGTTATATTTTGGCGGTAATCGACGATTTTTGGTCAAATTGTGACGTCACTTTTGCACCAAAAAGTTGTAAATCCCAAGGTTTTGCAAATTTTGCATGACTCCACACAGGAAAGTTGTTCAGGATGCTCAACTTGGTCGATTTGCAGCGTCAAAACGCGATTTCCAGAGTTGACTATTAGAAAAACAAAATGGCCGCTCCACCCTTTTTGCCTACCCGGGGAATAAACTTTTTAATTTTCGAGCCACCCCAAATAGCCGAATTAGCGTGATGACTTCTTGCGAATACCCTACCCGAGTGTGCCGGTGCTAATTTGAACTACGCCATTGTTATATTTTGGCTGTAATCGACGATTTTTGGTCAAATTGTAACGTCACTTTTGCACCATAAAGTTGTAATTCCCAAGGTTTTGCGAATTTTGCATGACTCCTCACTGGAAAGTTGTTCAGGATGCTCAACCTGGTCGATTTGTACCGTCAAAACGCGATTTCCAAAGTTGACTATTAGAAAAACAAAATGGCCGCTCTACCCTTTTCCCCTAGCGGGGAATAAACTTTTTAATTTTCGAGCCACCCCTATTAGCCGAATTAGCGTGATTATTTCTTGCGGATACCCCACCCGAGTGTACCGGTGCTAATTTGAACTCCGTCATTGTTATATTTTGGCGGTAATTGACGATTTTTGGTCAAATTATGACGTCACTTTTGCACCAAAAAGTTGTAATTCCCAAGGTTTTGCGAATTTTGCATGACTCCACACAGGAAAGTTGTTCAGGATGCTCAACTTGGTCCATTTGTACCGTCAAGACGCGATTTCCAGAGTTGACTATTAGAAAAACAAAATGGCTGCTCTTCCCTTTTCCCTTCCCGGGGAATAAACTTTTTAATTTTCGAGCCACCCCGAAAAGCCGAATTAGCGTGATTACTTCTTGCGGATACCCCACCCGAGTGTGCCGGTGCTAATTTGAACTCCGCCATTGTTATATTTTGGCGGTAATCGACGATTTTTGGTCAAATTGTGACGTCACTTTTGCACCAAAAAGTTGTAATTCCCAAGGTTTTGCGAATTTTGCATGACTCCACACAGGAAAGTTGTTCAGGATGCTCAACCTGGTCGATTTGTACCGTCAAAACGCGATTTCCAGAGTTGACTATTAGAAAAACAAGATGGCCACTCCTCCCTTTTTGCCTACCCGGGGAATAAACTTTTTAATTTTCGAGCCACCCCGAAAAGCCGAATTAGCGTGATTACTTCTTGCGGATACCCCACCCGAGTGTACCGGTGCTAATTTGAACTCCGTCATTGTTATATTTTGGCGGTAATTGACGATTTTTGGTCAAATTGTGACGTCACTTTTGCACCAAAAAGTTGTTATTCCCAAGGTTTTGCGAATTTTGCATGACTCCAAACAGGAAAGTTGTTCAGGATGCTCAACCTGGTCGATTTGTACCGTCAAAACGCGATTTCCAGAGTTGACTATTAGAAAAACAAAATGGCCGCTCTACCCTTTTCACCTAGCGGGGAATAAACTTTTTAATTTTCGAGCCACCCCTATTAGCCGAATTAGCGTGATTATTTCTTGCGGATACCCCACCCGAGTGTACCGGTGCTAATTTGAACTCCGCCATTATTATATATTTTGGCGGTAATTGACGATTTTTGGTCAAATTATGACGTCACTTTTGCACCAAAAAGTTGTAATTCCCAAGGTTTTGCGAATTTTGCATGACTCCACACAGGAAAGTTGTTCAGGATGCTCAACTTGGTCGATTTGTACCGTCAAAACGCGATTTCCAGAGTTGACTATTAGAAAAACAAAATGGCTGCTCTTCCCTTTTCCCTTCCCGGGGAATAAACTTTTTAATTTTCGAGCCACCCCGAAAAGCCGAATTAGCGTGATTACTTCTTGCGGATACCCCACCCGAGTGTGCCGGTGCTAATTTGAACTCCGCCATTGTTATATTTTGGCGGTAATCGACGATTTTTGGTCAAATTGTGACGTCACTTTTGCACCAAAAAGTTGTAATTCCCAAGGTTTTGCGAATTTTGCATGACTCCACACAGGAAAGTTGTTCAGGATGCTCAACTTGGTCGATTTGCAGCGTCAAAACGCGATTTCCAGAGTTGACTATTAGAAAAACAAGATGGCCACTCCTCCCTTTTTGCCTACCCGGGGAATAAACTTTTTAATTTTCGAGCCACCCCGAAAAGCCGAATTAGCGTGATTACTTCTTGCGGATACCCCACCCGAGTGTGCCGGTGCTAATTTGAACTCCGCCATTGTTATATTTTGGCGGTAATCGACGATTTTTGGTCAAATTGTGACGTCACTTTTGCACCAAAAAGTTGTAAATCCCAAGGTTTTGCAAATTTTGCATGACTCCACACAGGAAAGTTGTTCAGGATGCTCAACTTGGTCGATTTGCAGCGTCAAAACGCGATTTCCAGAGTTGACTATTAGAAAAACAAAATGGCCGCTCCACCCTTTTTGCCTACCCGGGGAATAAACTTTTTAATTTTCGAGCCACCCCAAATAGCCGAATTAGCGTGATGACTTCTTGCGAATACCCTACCCGAGTGTGCCGGTGCTAATTTGAACTACGCCATTGTTATATTTTGGCTGTAATCGACGATTTTTGGTCAAATTGTAACGTCACTTTTGCACCATAAAGTTGTAATTCCCAAGGTTTTGCGAATTTTGCATGACTCCTCACTGGAAAGTTGTTCAGGATGCTCAACCTGGTCGATTTGTACCGTCAAAACGCGATTTCCAAAGTTGACTATTAGAAAAACAAAATGGCCGCTCTACCCTTTTCCCCTAGCGGGGAATAAACTTTTTAATTTTCGAGCCACCCCTATTAGCCGAATTAGCGTGATTATTTCTTGTGGATACCCCACCCGAGTGTACCGGTGCTAATTTGAACTCCGTCATTGTTATATTTTGGCGGTAATTGACGATTTTTGGTCAAATTATGACGTCACTTTTGCACCAAAAAGTTGTAATTCCCAAGGTTTTGCGAATTTTGCATGACTCCACACAGGAAAGTTGTTCAGGATGCTCAACTTGTTCGATTTGTACCGTCAAAACGCGATTTCCAGAGTTGACTATTAGAAAAACAAAATGGCTGCTCTTCCCTTTTCCCTTCCCGGGGAATAAACTTTTTAATTTTCGAGCCACCCCGAAAAGCCGAATTAGCGTGATTACTTCTTGCGGATACCCCACCCGAGTGTGCCGGTGCTAATTTGAACTCCGCCATTGTTATATTTTGGCGGTAATCGACGATTTTTGGTCAAATTGTGACGTCACTTTTGCACCAAAAAGTTGTAATTCCCAAGGTTTTGCGAATTTTGCATGACTCCACACAGGAAAGTTGTTCAGGATGCTCAACCTGGTCGATTTGTACCGTCAAAACGCGATTTCCAGAGTTGACTATTAGAAAAACAAAATGGCCGCTCTACCCTTTTCCCCTAGCGGGGAATAAACTTTTTAATTTTCGAGCCACCCCTATTAGCCGAATTAGCGTGATTATTTCTTGCGGATACCCCACCCGAGTGTACCGGTGCTAATTTGAACTCCGCCAATATTATGTTTTGGCGGTAATCGACGATTTTTGGTCAAATTATGACGTCACTTTTGCACCAAAAAGTTGTAATTCCCAATTATTTGCGAAGTTTGCATGATTCCACAAAGGAAAGTTGTTCAGGATGCTCAACTTGGTCAATTTGTACCGTCAAAACGCAGTTTCCAGAGTTGACTATTAGAAAAACAAAATGGCCGCTCTACCCTTTTCCCTACCCGGGGAATAAACTTTTTAATTTTCGAGCCACCCCGAAAAGCCGAATTAGCGTGATTACTTCTTGCGGATACCCCACCCGAGTGTGCCGGTGCTAATTTGAACTCCGCCATTGTTATATTTTGGCGGTAATCGACGATTTTTGGTCAAATTGTGACGTCACTTTTGCACCAAAAAGTTGTAATTCCCAAGGTTTTGCGAATTTTGCATGACTCCACACAGGAAAGTTGTTCAGGATGCTCAACTTGGTCGATTTGCAGCGTCAAAACGCGATTTCCAGAGTTGACTATTAGAAAAACAAGATGGCCACTCCTCCCTTTTTGCCTACCCGGGGAATAAACTTTTTAATTTTCGAGCCACCCCGAAAAGCCGAATTAGCGTGATTACTTCTTGCGGATACCCCACCCGAGTGTACCGGTGCTAATTTGAACTCCGTCATTGTTATATTTTGGCGGTAATTGACGATTTTTGGTCAAATTGTGACGTCACTTTTGCACCAAAAAGTTGTTATTCCCAAGGTTTTGCGAATTTTGCATGACTCCAAACAGGAAAGTTGTTCAGGATGCTCAACCTGGTCGATTTGTACCGTCAAAACGCGATTTCCAGAGTTGACTATTAGAAAAACAAAATGGCCGCTCCACCCTTTTCACCTAGCGGGGAATAAACTTTTTAATTTTCGAGCCACCCCTATTAGCCGAATTAGCGTGATTATTTCTTGCGGATACCCCACCCGAGTGTACCGGTGCTAATTTGAACTCCGCCATTATTATATATTTTGGCGGTAATTGACGATTTTTGGTCAAATTATGACGTCACTTTTGCACCAAAAAGTTGTAATTCCCAAGGTTTTGCGAATTTTGCATGACTCCACACAGGAAAGTTGTTCAGGATGCTCAACTTGGTCGATTTGTACCGTCAAAACGCGATTTCCAGAGTTGACTATTAGAAAAACAAAATGGCTGCTCTTCCCTTTTCCCTTCCTGGAGAATAAACTTTTTAATTTTCGAGCCACCCCGAAAAGCCGAATTAGCGTGATTACTTCTTGCGGATACCCCACCCGAGTGTGCCGGTGCTAATTTGAACTCCGCCAATATTATATTTTGGCGGTAATCGACGATTTTTGGTCAAATTATGACGTCACTTTTGCACCAAAAAGTTGTAATTCCCAAGGTTTTGCGAATTTTGCATGACTCCACACAGGAAAGTTGTTCAGGATGCTCAACTTGGTCGATTTGTACCGTCAAAACGCGATTTCCAGAGTTGACTATTAGAAAAACAAAATGGCTGCTCTTCCCTTTTCCCTTCCCGGGGAATAAACTTTTTAATTTTCGAGCCACCCCGAAAAGCCGAATTAGCGTGATTACTTCTTGCGGATACCCCACCCGAGTGTGCCGGTGCTAATTTGAACTCCGCCATTGTTATATTTTGGCGGTAATCGACGATTTTTGGTCAAATTGTGACGTCACTTTTGCACCAAAAAGTTGTAATTCCCAAGGTTTTGCGAATTTTGCATGACTCCACACAGGAAAGTTGTTCAGGATGCTCAACTTGGTCGATTTGCAGCGTCAAAACGCGATTTCCAGAGTTGACTATTAGAAAAACAAGATGGCCACTCCTCCCTTTTTGCCTACCCGGGGAATAAACTTTTTAATTTTCGAGCCACCCCGAAAAGCCGAATTAGCGTGATTACTTCTTGCGGATACCCCACCCGAGTGTGCCGGTGCTAATTTGAACTCCGCCATTGTTATATTTTGGCGGTAATCGACGATTTTTGGTCAAATTGTGACGTCACTTTTGCACCAAAAAGTTGTAAATCCCAAGGTTTTGCAAATTTTGCATGACTCCACACAGGAAAGTTGTTCAGGATGCTCAACTTGGTCGATTTGCAGCGTCAAAACGCGATTTCCAGAGTTGACTATTAGAAAAACAAAATGGCCGCTCCACCCTTTTTGCCTACCCGGGGAATAAACTTTTTAATTTTCGAGCCACCCCAAATAGCCGAATTAGCGTGATGACTTCTTGCGAATACCCTACCCGAGTGTGCCGGTGCTAATTTGAACTCCGCCATTGTTATATTTTGGCTGTAATCGACGATTTTTGGTCAAATTGTAACGTCACTTTTGCACCAAAAAGTTGTAATTCCCAAGGTTTTGCGAATTTTGCATGACTCCACACAGGAAAGTTGTTCAGGATGCTCAACCTGGTCGATTTGTACCGTCAAAACGCGATTTCCAGAGTTGACTATTAGAAAAACAAAATGGCCGCTCTACCCTTTTCCCCTAGCGGGGAATAAACTTTTTAATTTTCGAGCCACCCCTATTAGCCGAATTAGCGTGATTATTTCTTGCGGATACCCCACCCGAGTGTACCGGTGCTAATTTGAACTCCGCCAATATTATATTTTGGCGGTAATCGACGATTTTTGGTCAAATTATGACGTCACTTTTGCACCAAAAAGTTGTAATTCCCAATTATTTGCGAAGTTTGCATGATTCCACAAAGGAAAGTTGTTCAGGATGCTCAACTTGGTCAATTTGTACCGTCAAAACGCAGTTTCCAGAGTTGACTATTAGAAAAACAAAATGGCCGCTCTACCCTTTTCCCTACCCGGGGAATAAACTTTTTAATTTTCGAGCCACCCCGAAAAGCCGAATTAGCGTGATTACTTCTTGCGGATACCCCACCCGAGTGTGCCGGTGCTAATTTGAACTCCGCCATTGTTATATTTTGGCGGTAATCGACGATTTTTGGTCAAATTGTGACGTCACTTTTGCACCAAAAAGTTGTAATTCCCAAGGTTTTGCGAATTTTGCATGACTCCACACAGGAAAGTTGTTCAGGATGCTCAACTTGGTCGATTTGCAGCGTCAAAACGCGATTTCCAGAGTTGACTATTAGAAAAACAAAATGGCCGCTCTTCCCTTTTCCCTTCCCGGGGAATAAACTTTTTAATTTTCGAGCCACCCGAAAAGCCGAATTAGCGTGATTACTTCTTGCGGATACCCCACCCGAGTGTGCCGGTGCTAATTTGAACTCCGCCATTGTTATATTTTGGCGGTAATCGACGATTTTGGATCAAATTATGACGTCACTTTTGCACCAAAAAGTTGTAATTCCCAAGGTTTTGCGAATTTTGCATGACTCCACACAGGAAAGTTGTTCAGGATGCTCAACTTGGTCGATTTGTACCGTCAAAACGCGATTTCCAGAGTTGACTATTAGAAAAACAAAATGGCTGCTCTTCCCTTTTCCCTTCCCGGGGAATAAACTTTTTAATTTTCGAGCCACCCCGAAAAGCCGAATTAGCGTGATTACTTCTTGCGGATACCCCACCCGAGTGTGCCGGTGCTAATTTGAACTCCGCCATTGTTATATTTTGGCGGTAATCGACGATTTTTGGTCAAATTGTGACGTCACTTTTGCACCAAAAAGTTGTAATTCCCAAGGTTTTGCGAATTTTGCATGACTCCACACAGGAAAGTTGTTCAGGATGCTCAACCTGGTCGATTTGTACCGTCAAAACGCGATTTCCAGAGTTGACTATTAGAAAAACAAAATGGCCGCTCTACCCTTTTCCCCTAGCGGGGAATAAACTTTTTAATTTTCGAGCCACCCCTATTAGCCGAATTAGCGTGATTATTTCTTGCGGATACCCCACCCGAGTGTACCGGTGCTAATTTGAACTCCGCCAATATTATATTTTGGCGGTAATCAACGATTTTTGGTCAAATTATGACGTCACTTTTGCACCAAAAAGTTGTAATTCCCAATTATTTGCGAAGTTTGCATGATTCCACAAAGGAAAGTTGTTCAGGATGCTCAACTTGGTCGATTTGCAGCGTCAAAACGCGATTTCCAGAGTTGACTATTAGAAAAACAAAATGGCCGCTCTACCCTTTTCCCTACCCGGGGAATAAAGTTTTTAATTTTCGAGCCACCCCGAAAAGCCGAATTAGCGTGATTACTTCTTGCGGATACCCCACCCGAGTGTGCCGGTGCTAATTTGAACTCCGCCATTGTTATATTTTGGCGGTAATCGACGATTTTTGGTCAAATTGTGACGTCACTTTTGCACCAAAAAGTTGTAATTCCCAAGGTTTTGCGAATTTTGCATGACTCCACACAGGAAAGTTGTTCAGGATGCTCAACTTGGTCGATTTGCAGCGTCAAAACGCTATTTCCAGAGTTGACTATTAGAAAAACAAGATGGCCACTCCTCCCTTTTTGCCTACCCGGGAAATAAACTTTTTAATTTTCGAGCCACCCCGAAAAGCCGAATTAGCGTGATTACTTCTTGCGGATACCCCACCCGAGTGTGCCGGTGCTAATTTGAACTCCGCCATTATTATATATTTTGGCGGTAATCGACGATTTTTGGTCAAATTGTGACGTCACTTTTGCTCCAAAAAGTTGTAATTCCCAAGGTTTTGCGAATTTTGCATGACTCCACACAGGAAAGTTGTTCAGGATGCTCAACTTGGTCGATTTGCAGCGTCAAAACGCGATTTCCAGAGTTGACTATTAGAAAAACAAGATGGCCACTCCTCCCTTTTTGCCTACCCGGGGAATAAACTTTTTAATTTTCGAGCCACCCCGAAAAGCCGAATTAGCGTGATTACTTCTTGCGGATACCCCACCCGAGTGTACCGGTGCTAATTTGAACTCCGTCATTGTTATATTTTGGCGGTAATTGACGATTTTTGGTCAAATTGTGACGTAACTTTTGCACCAAAAAGTTGTAATTCCCAAGGTTTTGCGAATTTTGCATGACTCCACACAGGAAAGTTGTTCAGGATGCTCAACTTGGTCGATTTGCAGCGTCAAAACGCGATTTCCAGAGTTGACTATTAGAAAAACAAAATGGCCGCTCTACCCTTTTCCCCTAGCGGGGAATAAACTTTTTAATTTTCGAGCCACCCCTATTAGCCGAATTAGCGTGATTATTTCTTGCGGATACCCCACCCGAGTGTACCGGTGCTAATTTGAACTCCGTCATTGTTATATTTTGGCGGTAATTGACGATTTTTGGTCAAATTATGACGTCACTTTTGCACCAAAAAGTTGTAATTCCCAAGGTTTATCGAATTTTGCATGACTCCACACAGGAAAGTTGTTCAGGATGCTCAACTTGGTCGATTTGTACCGTCAAAACGCGATTTCCAGAGTTGACTGATAGAAAAACAAAATGGCTGCTCTTCCCTTTTCCCTTCCCGGGGAATAAACTTTTTAATTTTCGAGCCACCCCGAAAAGCCGAATTAGCGTGATTACTTCTTGCGGATACCCCACCCGAGTGTGCCGGTGCTAATTTGAACTCCGCCAATATTATATTTTGGCGGTAATCGACGATTTTTGGTCAAATTATGACGTCACTTTTGCACCAAAAAGTTGTAATTCCCAATTATTTGCGAAGTTTGCATGATTCCACAAAGGAAAGTTGTTCAGGATGCTCAACTTGGTCAATTTGTACCGTCAAAACGCAGTTTCCAGAGTTGACTATTAGAAAAACAAATGGCCGCTCTACCCTTTTCCCTACCCGGGGAATAAACTTTTTAATTTTCGAGCCACCCCGAAAAGCCGAATTAGCGTGATTACTTCTTGCGGATACCCCACCCGAGTGTGCCGGTGCTAATTTGAACTCCGCCATTGTTATATTTTGGCGGTAATCGACGATTTTTGGTCAAATTGTGACGTCACTTTTGCACCAAAAAGTTGTAATTCCCAAGGTTTTGCGAATTTTGCATGACTCCACACAGGAAAGTTGTTCAGGATGCTCAACTTGGTCGATTTGCAGCGTCAAAACGCGATTTCCAGAGTTGACTATTAGAAAAACAAAATGGCCGCTCCTCCCTTTTTGCCTACCCGGGGAATAAACTTTTTAATTTTCGAGCCACCCCGAAAAGCCGAATTAGCGTGATTACTTCTTGCGGATACCCCATCCGAGTGTACCGGTGCTAATTTGAACTCCGCCATTGTTATATTTTGGCGGTAATCGACGATTTTTGGTCAAATTGTGACGTCACTTTTGCACCAAAAAGTTGTAATTCCCAAGGTTTTGCGAATTTTGCATGACTCCACACAGGAAAGTTGTTCAGGATGCTCAACTTGGTCGATTTGTACCGTCAAAACGCGATTTCCAGAGTTGACTATTAGAAAAACAAAATGGCCGCTCTACCCTTTTCCCCAGCCGGGGAATAAACTTTTTAATTTTCGAGCCACCCCGAAAAGCCGAATTAGCGTGATTACTTCTTGCGGATACCCCACCCGAGTGTACCGGTGCTAATTTGAACTCCGCCATTGTTATATTTTGGCGGTAATCGACGATTTTGGATCAAATTATGACGTCACTTTTGCACCAAAAAGTTGTAATTCCCAAGGTTTTGCGAATTTTGCATGACTCCACACAGGAAAGTTGTTCAGGATGCTCAACTTGGTCGACTTGCAGCGTCAAAACGCGATTTCCAGAGTTGACTATTAGAAAAACAAGATGGCCACTCCTCCCTTTTTGCCTACCCGGGGAATAAACTTTTTAATTTTCGAGCCACCCCGAAAAGCCGAATTAGCGTGATTACTTCTTGCGGATACCCCACCCGAGTGTACCGGTGCTAATTTGAACTCCGTCATTGTTATATTTTGGCGGTAATTGACGATTTTTGGTCAAATTGTGACGTAACTTTTGCACCAAAAAGTTGTAATTCCCAAGGTTTTGCGAATTTTGCATGACTCCACACAGGAAAGTTGTTCAGGATGCTCAACTTGGTCGATTTGCAGCGTCAAAACGCGATTTCCAGAGTTGACTATTAGAAAAACAAAATGGCCGCTCTACCCTTTTCCCCTAGCGGGGAATAAACTTTTTAATTTTCGAGCCACCCCTATTAGCCGAATTAGCGTGATTACTTCTTGCGGATACCCCACCCGAGTGTGCCGGTGCTAATTTGAACTCCGCCAATATTATATTTTGGCGGTAATCGACGATTTTTGGTCAAATTATGACGTCACTTTTGCACCAAAAAGTTGTAATTCCCAATTATTTGCGAAGTTTGCATGATTCCACAAAGGAAAGTTGTTCAGGATGCTCAACTTGGTCAATTTGTACCGTCAAAACGCAGTTTCCAGAGTTGACTATTAGAAAAACAAATGGCCGCTCTACCCTTTTCCCTACCCGGGGAATAAACTTTTTAATTTTCGAGCCACCCCGAAAAGCCGAATTAGCGTGATTACTTCTTGCGGATACCCCACCCGAGTGTGCCGGTGCTAATTTGAACTCCGCCATTGTTATATTTTGGCGGTAATCGACGATTTTTGGTCAAATTGTGACGTCACTTTTGCACCAAAAAGTTGTAATTCCCAAGGTTTTGCGAATTTTGCATGACTCCACACAGGAAAGTTGTTCAGGATGCTCAACTTGGTCGATTTGCAGCGTCAAAACGCGATTTCCAGAGTTGACTATTAGAAAAACAAAATGGCCGCTCCTCCCTTTTTGCCTACCCGGGGAATAAACTTTTTAATTTTCGAGCCACCCCGAAAAGCCGAATTAGCGTGATTACTTCTTGCGGATACCCCATCCGAGTGTACCGGTGCTAATTTGAACTCCGCCATTGTTATATTTTGGCGGTAATCGACGATTTTTGGTCAAATTGTGACGTCACTTTTGCACCAAAAAGTTGTAATTCCCAAGGTTTTGCGAATTTTGCATGACTCCACACAGGAAAGTTGTTCAGGATGCTCAACTTGGTCGATTTGTACCGTCAAAACGCGATTTCCAGAGTTGACTATTAGAAAAACAAAATGGCCGCTCTACCCTTTTCCCCAGCCGGGGAATAAACTTTTTAATTTTCGAGCCACCCCGAAAAGCCGAATTAGCGTGATTACTTCTTGCGGATACCCCACCCGAGTGTACCGGTGCTAATTTGAACTCCGTCATTGTTATATTTTGGCGGTAATCGACGATTTTTGGTCAAATTATGACGTCACTTTTGCACCAAAAAGTTGTAATTCCCAAGGTTTTGCGAATTTTGCATGACTCGACACAGGAAAGTTGTTCAGGATGCTCAACTTGGTCGATTTGTACCGTCAACACGCGATTTCCAGAGTTGACTATTAGAAAAACAAAATGGCCGCTCTTCCCTTTTCCCTACCCGGGGAATAAACTTTTTAATTTTCGAGCCACCCCTATTAGCCGAATTAGCGTGATTATTTCTTGCGGATACCCCACCCGAGTGTACCGGTGCTAATTTGAACTCCGCCAATATTATATTTTGGCGGTAATCAACGATTTTTGGTCAAATTATGACGTCACTTTTGCACCAAAAAGTTGTAATTCCCAATTATTTGCGAAGTTTGCATGATTCCACAAAGGAAAGTTGTTCAGGATGCTCAACTTGGTCGATTTGCAGCGTCAAAACGCGATTTCCAGAGTTGACTATTAGAAAAACAAAATGGCCGCTCTACCCTTTTCCCTACCCGGGGAATAAAGTTTTTAATTTTCGAGCCACCCCGAAAAGCCGAATTAGCGTGATTACTTCTTGCGGATACCCCACCCGAGTGTGCCGGTGCTAATTTGAACTCCGCCATTGTTATATTTTGGCGGTAATCGACGATTTTTGGTCAAATTGTGACGTCACTTTTGCACCAAAAAGTTGTAATTCCCAAGGTTTTGCGAATTTTGCATGACTCCACACAGGAAAGTTGTTCAGGATGCTCAACTTGGTCGATTTGCAGCGTCAAAACGCGATTTCCAGAGTTGACTATTAGAAAAACAAGATGGCCACTCCTCCCTTTTTGCCTACCCGGGAAATAAACTTTTTAATTTTCGAGCCACCCCGAAAAGCCGAATTAGCGTGATTACTTCTTGCGGATACCCCACCCGAGTGTGCCGGTGCTAATTTGAACTCCGCCATTATTATATATTTTGGCGGTAATCGACGATTTTTGGTCAAATTGTGACGTCACTTTTGCTCCAAAAAGTTGTAATTCCCAAGGTTTTGCGAATTTTGCATGACTCCACACAGGAAAGTTGTTCAGGATGCTCAACTTGGTCGATTTGCAGCGTCAAAACGCGATTTCCAGAGTTGACTATTAGAAAAACAAGATGGCCACTCCTCCCTTTTTGCCTACCCGGGGAATAAACTTTTTAATTTTCGAGCCACCCCGAAAAGCCGAATTAGCGTGATTACTTCTTGCGGATACCCCACCCGAGTGTACCGGTGCTAATTTGAACTCCGTCATTGTTATATTTTGGCGGTAATTGACGATTTTTGGTCAAATTGTGACGTAACTTTTGCACCAAAAAGTTGTAATTCCCAAGGTTTTGCGAATTTTGCATGACTCCACACAGGAAAGTTGTTCAGGATGCTCAACTTGGTCGATTTGCAGCGTCAAAACGCGATTTCCAGAGTTGACTATTAGAAAAACAAAATGGCCGCTCTACCCTTTTCCCCTAGCGGGGAATAAACTTTTTAATTTTCGAGCCACCCCTATTAGCCGAATTAGCGTGATTATTTCTTGCGGATACCCCACCCGAGTGTACCGGTGCTAATTTGAACTCCGTCATTGTTATATTTTGGCGGTAATTGACGATTTTTGGTCAAATTATGACGTCACTTTTGCACCAAAAAGTTGTAATTCCCAAGGTTTATCGAATTTTGCATGACTCCACACAGGAAAGTTGTTCAGGATGCTCAACTTGGTCGATTTGTACCGTCAAAACGCGATTTCCAGAGTTGACTGATAGAAAAACAAAATGGCTGCTCTTCCCTTTTCCCTTCCCGGGGAATAAACTTTTTAATTTTCGAGCCACCCCGAAAAGCCGAATTAGCGTGATTACTTCTTGCGGATACCCCCCCCGAGTGTGCCGGTGCTAATTTGAACTCCGCCAATATTATATTTTGGCGGTAATCGACGATTTTTGGTCAAATTATGACGTCACTTTTGCACCAAAAAGTTGTAATTCCCAATTATTTGCGAAGTTTGCATGATTCCACAAAGGAAAGTTGTTCAGGATGCTCAACTTGGTCAATTTGTACCGTCAAAACGCAGTTTCCAGAGTTGACTATTAGAAAAACAAATGGCCGCTCTACCCTTTTCCCTACCCGGGGAATAAACTTTTTAATTTTCGAGCCACCCCGAAAAGCCGAATTAGCGTGATTACTTCTTGCGGATACCCCACCCGAGTGTGCCGGTGCTAATTTGAACTCCGCCATTGTTATATTTTGGCGGTAATCGACGATTTTTGGTCAAATTGTGACGTCACTTTTGCACCAAAAAGTTGTAATTCCCAAGGTTTTGCGAATTTTGCATGACTCCACACAGGAAAGTTGTTCAGGATGCTCAACTTGGTCGATTTGCAGCGTCAAAACGCGATTTCCAGAGTTGACTATTAGAAAAACAAAATGGCCGCTCCTCCCTTTTTGCCTACCCGGGGAATAAACTTTTTAATTTTCGAGCCACCCCGAAAAGCCGAATTAGCGTGATTACTTCTTGCGGATACCCCATCCGAGTGTACCGGTGCTAATTTGAACTCCGCCATTGTTATATTTTGGCGGTAATCGACGATTTTTGGTCAAATTGTGACGTCACTTTTGCACCAAAAAGTTGTAATTCCCAAGGTTTTGCGAATTTTGCATGACTCCACACAGGAAAGTTGTTCAGGATGCTCAACTTGGTCGATTTGTACCGTCAAAACGCGATTTCCAGAGTTGACTATTAGAAAAACAAAATGGCCGCTCTACCCTTTTCCCCAGCCGGGGAATAAACTTTTTAATTTTCGAGCCACCCCGAAAAGCCGAATTAGCGTGATTACTTCTTGCGGATACCCCACCCGAGTGTACCGGTGCTAATTTGAACTCCGTCATTGTTATATTTTGGCGGTAATCGACGATTTTTGGTCAAATTATGACGTCACTTTTGCACCAAAAAGTTGTAATTCCCAAGGTTTTGCGAATTTTGCATGACTCGACACAGGAAAGTTGTTCAGGATGCTCAACTTGGTCGATTTGTACCGTCAACACGCGATTTCCAGAGTTGACTATTAGAAAAACAAAATGGCCGCTCTTCCCTTTTCCCTACCCGGGGAATAAACTTTTTAATTTTCGAGCCACCCCGAAAAGCCGAATTAGCGTGATTACTTCTTGCGGATACCCCACCGAGTGTGCCGGTGCTAATTTGAACTCTGCCATTGTTATATTTTGGCGGTAATCGACGATTTTGGGTCAAATTATGACGTCACTTTTGCACCAAAAAGTTGTAATTCCCAAGGTTTTGCGAATTTTGCATGACTCGACACAGAAAAGTTGTTCAAAATGCTCAACTTGGTCGATTTGTACCGTCAACACGCGATTTCCAGAGTTGACTATTAGAAAAACAAATTGGCTGCTCTTCCCTTTTCCCTTCCCGGGGAATAAACTTTTTAATTTTCGAGCCACCCCGAAAAGCCGAATTAGCGTGATTACTTCTTGCGGATACCCCACCCGAGTGTGCCGGTGCTAATTTGAACTCCGCCATTGTTATATTTTGGCGGTAATCGACGATTTTTGGTCAATTTGTGACGTAACTTTTGCACCAAAAAGTTGTAATTCCCAAGGTTTTGCGAATTTTGCATGACTCGACACAGGAAAATTGTTCAGGATGCTCAACTTGGTCGATTTGTACCGTCAAAACGCGATTTCCAGAGTTGACTATTAGAAAAACAAAATGGCTGCTCTTCCCTTTTCCCTTCCCGGGGAATAAACTTTTTAATTTTCGAGCCACCCCGAAAAGCCGAATTAGCGTGATTACTTCTTGCGGATACCCCACCCGAGTGTGCCGGTGCTAATTTGAACTCCGCCAATATTATATTTTGGTGGTAATCGACGATTTTTGGTCAAATTGTGACGTCACTTTTGCACCAAAAAGTTGTAATTCCCAAGGTTTTGCGAATTTTGCATGACTCCTCACAGGAAAGTTGTTCAGGATGCTCAACTTGGTCAATTTGTACCGTCAAAACGCAGTTTCCAGAGTTGACTATTAGAAAAACAAAATGGCCGATCTACCCTTTTCCCTACCCGGGGAATAAACTTTTTAATTTTCCAGCCACCACGAAAAGCCGAATTAGCGTGATTACTTCTTGCGGATACCCCACCCGAGTGTGCCGGTGCTAATTTGAACTCCGCCATTGTTATATTTTGGCGGTAATCGACGATTTTGGGTCAAATTATGACGTCACTTTTGCACCAAAAAGTTGTAATTCCCAAGGTTTTGCGAATTTTGCATGACTCGACACAGAAAAGTTGTTCAGGATGCTCAACTTGGTCGATTTGTACCGTCAACACGCGATTTCCAGAGTTGACTATTAGAAAAACAAATTGGCCGCTCTTCCCTTTTCCCTTCCCGGGGAATAAACTTTTTAATTTTCGAGCCACCCCGAAAAGCCGAATTAGCGTGATTACTTCTTGCGGATACCCCACCCGAGTGTGCCGGTGCTAATTTGAACTCCGCCATTGTTATATTTTGGCGGTAATCGACGATTTTTGGTCGATTTGTGACGTAACTTTTGCACCAAAAAGTTGTAATTCCCAAGGTTTTGCGAATTTTGCATGACTCGACACAGGAAAATTGTTCAGGATGCTCAACTTGGTCGATTTGTACCGTCAAAACGCGATTTCCAGAGTTGACTATTAGAAAAACAAAATGGCTGCTCTTCCCTTTTCCCTTCCCGGGGAATAAACTTTTTAATTTTCGAGCCACCCCGAAAAGCCGAATTAGCGTGATTACTTCTTGCGGATACCCCACCCGAGTGTGCCGGTGCTAATTTGAACTCCGCCAATATTATATTTTGGTGGTAATCGACGATTTTTGGTCAAATTGTGACGTCACTTTTGCACCAAAAAGTTGTAATTCCCAAGGTTTTGCGAATTTTGCATGACTCCTCACAGGAAAGTTGTTCAGGATGCTCAACTTGGTCAATTTGTACCGTCAAAACGCAGTTTCCAGAGTTGACTATTAGAAAAACAAAATGGCCGATCTACCCTTTTCCCTACCCGGGGAATAAACTTTTTAATTTTCCAGCCACCACGAAAAGCCGAATTAGCGTGATTACTTCTTGCGGATACCCCACCCGAGTGTGCCGGTGCTAATTTGAACTCCGCCATTGTTATATTTTGGCTGTAATCGACGATTTTTGGTCAAATTGTAACGTCACCTTTGCACCATAAAGTTGTAATTCCCAAGGTTTTGCGAATTTTGCATGACTCCTCACAGGAAAGTTGTTCAGGATGCTCAACTTGGTCGATTTGCAGCGTCAAAACGCGATTTCCAGAGTTGACTGATAGAAAAACAAAATGGCTGCTCTTCCCTTTTCCCTTCCCGGGGAATAAACTTTTTAATTTTCGAGCCACCCCGAAAAGCCGAATTAGCGTGATTACTTCTTGCGGATACCCCACCCGAGTGTGCCGGTGCTAATTTGAACTCCGCCAATATTATATTTTGGCGGTAATCGACGATTTTTGGTCAAATTATGACGTCACTTTTGCACCAAAAAGTTGTAATTCCCAATTATTTGCGAAGTTTGCATGATTCCACAAAGGAAAGTTGTTCAGGATGCTCAACTTGGTCAATTTGTACCGTCAAAACGCAGTTTCCAGAGTTGACTATTAGAAAAACAAAATGGCCGCTCTACCCTTTTCCCTACCCGGGGAATAAACTTTTTAATTTTCGAGCCACCCCGAAAAGCCGAATTAGCGTGATTACTTCTTGCGGATACCCCACCCGAGTGTGCCGGTGCTAATTTGAACTCCGCCATTGTTATATTTTGGCGGTAATCGGCGATTTTTGGTCAAATTGTGACGTCACTTTTGCACCAAAAAGTTGTAATTCCCAAGGTTTTGCGAATTTTGCATGACTCCACACAGGAAAGTTGTTCAGGATGCTCAACTTGGTCGATTTGCAGCGTCAAAACGCGATTTCCAGAGTTGACTATTAGAAAAACAAAATGGCCGCTCCTCCCTTTTTGCCTACCCGGGGAATAAACTTTTTTATTTTCGAGCCACCCCGAAAAGCCGAATTAGCGTGATTACTTCTTGCGGATACCCCATCCGAGTGTACCGGTGCTAATTTGAACTCCGCCATTGTTATATTTTGGCGGTAATCGACGATTTTTGGTCAAATTGTGACGTCACTTTTGCACCAAAAAGTTGTAATTCCCAAGGTTTTGCGAATTTTGCATGACTCCACACAGGAAAGTTGTTCAGGATGCTCAACTTGGTCGATTTGTACCGTCAAAACGCGATTTCCAGATGTTGACTATTAGAAAAACAAAATGGCCGCTCTACCCTTTTCCCCAGCCGGGGAATAAACTTTTTAATTTTCGAGCCACCCCGAAAAGCCGAATTAGCGTGATTACTTCTTGCGGATACCCCACCCGAGTGTACCGGTGCTAATTTGAACTCCGTCATTGTTATATTTTGGCGGTAATCGACGATTTTGGGTCAAATTATGACGTCACTTTTGCACCAAAAAGTTGTAATTCCCAAGGTTTTGCGAATTTTGCATGACTCGACACAGGAAAGTTGTTCAGGATGCTCAACTTGGTCGATTTGTACCGTCAACACGCGATTTCCAGAGTTGACTATTAGAAAAACAAGATGGCCGCTCTTCCCTTTTCCCTACCCGGGGAATAAACTTTTTAATTTTCGAGCCACCCCGAAAAGCCGAGTTAGCGTGATTACTTCTTGCGGATACCCCACCCGAGTGTGCCGGTGCTAATTTGAACTCTGCCATTGTTATATTTTGGCGGTAATCGACGATTTGGGGTCAAATTATGACGTCACTTTTGCACCAAAAAGTTGTAATTCCCAAGGTTTTGCGAATTTTGCATGACTCGACACAGGAAAGTTGTTCAGGATGCTCAACTTGGTCGATTTGTACCGTCAACACGCGATTTCCAGAGTTGACTATTAGAAAAACAAAATGGCCGCTCTTCCCTTTTCCCTTCCCGGGGAATAAACTTTTTAATTTTCGAGCCACCCCGAAAAGCCGAATTAGCGTGATTACTTCTTGCGGATACCCCACCCGAGTGTGCCGGTGCTAATTTGAACTCCGCCAATATTATATTTTGGTGGTAATCGACGATTTCTGGTCAAATTGTGACGTCACTTTTGCACCAAAAAGTTGTAATTCCCAAGGTTTTGCGAATTTTGCATGACTCCTCACAGGAAAGTTGTTCAGGATGCTCAACTTGGTCAATTTGTACCGTCAAAACGCAGTTTCCAGAGTTGACTATTAGAAAAACAAAATGGCCGATCTACCCTTTTCCCTACCCGGGGAATAAACTTTTTAATTTTCCAGCCACCCCAAATAGCCGAATTAGCGTGATTACTTCTTGCGGATACCCCACCCGAGTGTACCGGTGCTAATTTGAACTCCGGCATTGTTAAATTTTGGCGGTAATCGACGATTTTTGGTCAAATTGTGACGTCACTTTTGCACCAAAAAGTTGTTATTCCCAATGTTTTGCGAATTTTGCATGATTCCACAAAGGAAAGTTGTTCAGGATGCTCAACTTGGTCAATTTGTACCGTCAAAACGCGGTTTATATAGTTGACTATTAGAAAAACAAAATGGCCGCTCTACTCTTTTCCCTACCCGGGGAATAAACTTTTTAATTTTCCAGCCACCACGAAAAGCCGAATTAGCGTGATTACTTCTTGCGGATACCCCACCCGAGTGTACCGGTGCTAATTTGAACTCCGTCATTGTTATATTTTGGCGGTAATCGACGATTTTTGTTCAAATTATGACGTCACTTTTGCACCAAAAAGTTGTAATTCCCAATTATTTGCGAAGTTTGCATGATTCCACAAAGGAAAGTTGTTCAGGATGCTCAACTTGGTAAATTTGTACCGTCAAAACGCAGTTCCAAGAGTTGACTATTAGAAAAACAAAATGGCCGCTCTACCCTTTTCCCTACCCGGGGAATAAACTTTTTAATTTTCGAGCCACCCCGAAAAGCCGAATTAGCGTGATTACTTCTTGCGGATACCCCACCCGAGTGTACCGGTGCTAATTTGAACTCCGTCATTGTTATATTTTGGCTGTAATCGACGATTTTTGGTCAAATTATGACGTCACTTTTGCACCAAAAAGTTGTAATTCCCAAGGTTTTGCGAATTTTGCATGACTCCTCACAGGAAAGTTGTTTAGGATGCTCAACCTGGTCGATTTGTACCGTCAAAACGCAATTTCCAGAGTTGACTATTAGAAAAACAAAATGGCCGCTCTACCCTTTTCCCTTCCCGGGGAATAAACTTTTTAATTTTCGAGCCACCCCGAAAAGCCGAATTAGCGTGATTACTTCTTGCGGATACCCCATCCGAGTGTACCGGTGCTAATTTGAACTCCGCCATTGTTATATTTTGGCGGTAATCGACGATTTTTGGTCAAATTGTGACGTCACTTTTGCACCAAAAAGTTGTAATTCCCAAGGTTTTGCGAATTTTGCATGATTCCACACAGGAAAGTTGTTCAGGATGCTCAACTTTGTCGATTTTTACCGTCAAAACGCGATTTCCAGAGTTGACTATTTTAAAAACAAAATGGCCGCTCTACCCTTTTCCCCAACCGGGGAATAAACTTTTTAATTTTCCAGCCACCCCGAAAAGCTAAATTAGCGAAATACTTCTTGCGGATACCCCACCCGAGTGTACCGGTGCTAATTTGAACTCCGTCATTGTTATATTTTGGCGGTAATCGACGATTTTGGGTCAAATTATGACGTCACTTTTGCACCAAAAAGTTGTAATTCCCAAGGTTTTGCGAATTTTGCATGACTCCACACAGGAAAGTTGTTCAGGATGCTCAACTTGGTCGATTTGTACCGTCAAAACGCGATTTTCAGAGTTGACTATTAGAAAAACAAAATGGCCGCTCTTTCCTTTTCCCTTCCCGGGGAATAAACTTTTTAATTTTCCAGCCACCCCGAAAAGCCGAATTAGCGTGATTACTTCTTGCGGATACCCCACCCGAGTGTGCCGGTGCTAATTTGAACTCCGCCATTGTTATATTTTGGCGGTAATCGACGATTTTTGGTCAAATTGTGACGTCACTTTTGCACCAAAAAGTTGTAATTCCCAAGGTTTTGCGAATTTTGCATGACTCCACACAGGAAAGTTGTTCAGGTTGCTCAACTTGGTCGATTTGTACCGTCAAAACGCGATTTCCAGAGTTGACTGTTAGAAAAACAAGATGGCCGCTCCTCCCTTTCTGCCTACCCGGGGAATAAACTTTTTAATTTTCGAGCCACCCCAAATAGCCGAATTAGCGTGATTACTTGTTGCGGATACCCCACCCGAGTGTACCGGTGCTAATTTGAACTCCGCCATTGTTATAATTTGGCGGTAATCGACGATTTTGGTCAAATTATGACGTCACTTTTGCACCAAAAAGTTGTAATTCCCAAGGTTTTGCGAATTTTGCATGACTCCTTTACAGGAAAGTTGCTCAGGATGCTCAACCTGGTCGATTTGTACCGTCAAAACGCGATTTATATAGTTGACTATTAGAAAAACAAAATGGCCGCTCTACTCTTTTCCCTACCCGGGGAATAAACTTTTTAATTTTCCAGCCACCACGAAAAGCCGAATTAGCGTGATTACTTCTTGCGGATACCCCACCCGAGTGTACCGGTGCTAATTTGAACTCCGTCATTGTTATATTTTGGCGGTAATCGACGATTTTTGGTCAAATTATGACGTCACTTTTGCACCAAAAAGTTGTAATTCCCAATTATTTGCGAAGTTTGCATGATTCCACAAAGGAAAGTTGTTCAGGATGCTCAACTTGGTCAATTTGTACCGTCAAAACGCAGTTCCCAGAGTTGACTATTAGATAAAACAAAATGGCCGCTCTACCCTTTTCCCTACCCGGGGAATAAACTTTTTAATTTTCGAGCCACCCCGAAAAGCCGAATTAGCGTGATTACTTCTTGCGGATACCCCACCCGAGTGTACCGGTGCTAATTTGAACTCCGTCATTGTTATATTTTGGCTGTAATCGACGATTTTTGGTCAAATTATGACGTCATTTTTGCACCAAAAGTTGTAATTCCCAATGTTTTGCGAATTTTGCATGATTCCACAAAGGAAAGTTGTTCAGGGTGCTCAACTTGGTCAATTTGTACCGTCAAAACGCGATTTCCAGAGTTGACTGTTAGAAAAACAAGATGGCCGCTCCTCCCTTTTTGCCTACCCGGGGAATAAACTTTTTAGTTTTCGAGCCACCCCAAATAGCCGAATTAGCGTGATTACTTCTTGCGGATACCCCACCCGAGTGTACCGGTGCTAATTTGAACTCCGCCATTGTTATATTTTGGCGGTAATCGACGCTTTTTGGTCAAATTGTGACGTCACTTTTGCACCAAAAAGTTGTAATTCCCAAGGTTTTGCGAATTTTGCATGACTCCACACAGGAAAGTTGTTCAGGATGCTCAACTTGGTCGATTTGTACCGTCAAAACGCGATTTCCAGAGTTGACTATTAGAAAAACAAAATGGCCGCTCTTCCCTTTTCTTTTCCCGGGGAATAAACTTTTTAATTATTTTCGAGCCACCCCGAAAAGCCGAATAACACGATTACTTCTTGCGGATACCTCACCCGAGTGTGCCGATGCTAATTTGAACTCCGCCATTGTTATATTTTGGCAGTAATCGACGATTTTTGGTGAAATTGTGACGTCACTTTTGCACCAAAAAGTTGTAATTCCCAAGGTTTTGCGAATTTTGCATAACTCCTCGCAGGAAAGTTGTTCAGGATGCTCAACTTGGTCAATTTGTACCGTCAAAACGCAGTTTCCAGAGTTGACTATTAGAAAAACAAAATGGCCGCTCTACCCTTTTCCCTACCCGGGGAATAAACTTTTTAATTTTCCAGCCACCCCGAAAAGCCGAATTAGCGTGAATACTTCTTGCGGATACCCCACCCTAGTGTTCCGGTGCTAATTTGAACTCCGCCATTGTTATATTTTGGCGGTAATCGACGATTTTTGGTCAAATTGTGACGTCACTTTTGCACCAAAAAGTTGTAATTCCCAAGGTTTTGCGAATTTTGCATGACTCCTCACAGGAAAGTTGTTCAGGATGCTCAACTTGGTCGATTTGCAGCGTCAAAACGCGATTTCCAGAGTTGACTATTAGAAAAACAAGATGGCCACTCCTCCCTTTTTGCCTACCCGGGGAATAAACTTTTTAATTTTCGAGCCACCCCAAATAGCCGAATTAGCGTGATGACTTCTTGCGAATACCCTACCCGAGTGTGCCGGTGCTAATTTGAACTCCGTCATTGTTATATTTTGGCGGTAATCGACGATTTTGGGTCAAATTATGACGTCACTTTTGCACCAAAAAGTTGTAATTCCCAAGGTTTTGCGAATTTTGCATGACTCCTCACTGGGAAGTTGTTCAGGATGCTCAACTTGGTCGATTTGCAGCGTCAAAACGCGATTGCCAGAGTTGACTATTAGAAAAACAAGATGGCCGCTCCTCCCTTTTTGCCTACCCGGGGAATAAACTTTTTAATTTTCAAGCCACCCCAAATAGCCGAATTAGCGTGATGACTTCTTGCGAATACCCTACCCGAGTGTGCCGGTGCTAATTTGAACTCCGTCATTGTTATATTTTGGCGGTAATCGACGATTTTGGGTCAAATGATGACGTCACTTTTGCACCAAAAAGTTGTAATTCCCAAGGTTTTGCGAATTTTGCATGACTCCTCACTGGGAAGTTGTTCAGGATGCTCAACTTGGTCGATTTGCAGCGTCAAAACGCGATTGCCAGAGTTGACTATTAGAAAAACAAGATGGCCGCTCCTCCCTTTTTGCCTACCCGGGGAATAAACTTTTTAATTTTCGAGCCACCCCGAAAAGCCGAATTAGCGTGATTACTTCTTGCGGATACCCCACCCGAGTGTACCGGTGCTAATTTGAACTCCGTCATTGTTATATTTTGGCGGTAATCGACGATTTTGGGTCAAATTATGACGTCACTTTTGCACCAAAAAGTTGTAATTCCCAAGGTTTTGCCAATTTTGCATGACTCGACACAGGAAAGTTGTTCAGGATGCTCAACTTGGTCGATTTGTACCGTCAAAACGCGATTTCCAGAGTTGACTATTAGAAAAACAAAATGGCCGCTCTTCCCTTTTCCCTTCCCGGGGAATAAACTTTTTAATTTTCGAGCCACCCCGAAAAGCCGAATTAGCGTGATTACTTCTTGCGTATACCCCACCCGAGTGTGCCGGTGCTAATTTGAACTCCGCCATTGTTATATTTTGGCGGTAATCGACGATTTTTGGTCAAATTGTGACGTCACTTTTGCACCAAAAAGTTGTAATTCCCAAGGTTTTGCGAATTTTGCATGACTCGACACTGGAAAGTTGTTCAGGATGCTCAACTTGGTCAATTTGTACCGTCAAAACGCAGTTCCCAGAGTTGACTATTAGATAAAACAAAATGGCCGCTCTACCCTTTTCCCTACCCGGGGAATAAACTTTTTAATTTTCGAGCCACCCCGAAAAGCCGAATTAGCGTGATTACTTCTTGCGGATACCCCACCCGAGTGTACCGGTGCTAATTTGAACTCCGTCATTGTTATATTTTGGCTGTAATCGACGATTTTTGGTCAAATTATGACGTCATTTTTGCACCAAAAAGTTGTAATTCCCAATGTTTTGCGAATTTTGCATGATTCCACAAAGGAAAGTTGTTCAGGGTGCTCAACTTGGTCAATTTGTACCGTCAAAACGCGATTGCCAGAGTTGACTATTAGAAAAACAAGATGGCCGCTCCTCCCTTTTTGCCTACCCGGGGAATAAACTTTTTAGTTTTCGAGCCACCCCAAATAGCCGAATTAGCGTGATTACTTCTTGCGGATACCCCACCCGAGTGTACCGGTGCTAATTTGAACTCCGCCATTGTTATATTTTGGCGGTAATCGACGCTTTTTGGTCAAATTGTGACGTCACTTTTGCACCAAAAAGTTGTAATTCCCAAGGTTTTGCGAATTTTGCATGACTCCACACAGGAAAGTTGTTCAGGATGCTCAACTTGGTCGATTTGTACCGTCAAAACGCGATTTCCAGAGTTGACTATTAGAAAAACAAAATGGCCGCTCTTCCCTTTTCTTTTCCCGGGGAATAAACTTTTTAATTATTTTCGAGCCACCCCGAAAAGCCGAATAACACGATTACTTCTTGCGGATACCTCACCCGAGTGTGCCGATGCTAATTTGAACTCCGCCATTGTTATATTTTGGCAGTAATCGACGATTTTTGGTCAAATTGTGACGTCACTTTTGCACCAAAAAGTTGTAATTCCCAAGGTTTTGCGAATTTTGCATAACTCCTCGCAGGAAAGTTGTTCAGGATGCTCAACTTGGTCAATTTGTACCGTCAAAACGCAGTTTCCAGAGTTGACTATTAGAAAAACAAAATGGCCGCTCTACCCTTTTCCCTACCCGGGGAATAAACTTTTTAATTTTCCAGCCACCCCGAAAAGCCGAATTAGCGTGAATACTTCTTGCGGATACCCCACCCTAGTGTTCCGGTGCTAATTTGAACTCCGCCATTGTTATATTTTGGCGGTAATCGACGATTTTTGGTCAAATTGTGACGTCACTTTTGCACCAAAAAGTTGTAATTCCCAAGGTTTTGTGAATTTTGCATGACTCCTCACAGGAAAGTTGTTCAGGATGCTCAACTTGGTCGATTTGCAGCGTCAAAACGCGATTTCCAGAGTTGACTATTAGAAAAACAAGATGGCCACTCCTCCCTTTTTGCCTACCCGGGGAATAAACTTTTTAATTTTCGAGCCACCCCAAATAGCCGAATTAGCGTGATGACTTCTTGCGAATACCCTACCCGAGTGTGCCGGTGCTAATTTGAACTCCGTCATTGTTATATTTTGGCGGTAATCGACGATTTTGGGTCAAATTATGACGTCACTTTTGCACCAAAAAGTTGTAATTCCCAAGGTTTTGCGAATTTTGCATGACTCCTCACTGGGAAGTTGTTCAGGATGCTCAACTTGGTCGATTTGCAGCGTCAAAACGCGATTGCCAGAGTTGACTATTAGAAAAACAAGATGGCCGCTCCTCCCTTTTTGCCTACCCGGGGAATAAACTTTTTAATTTTCAAGCCACCCCAAATAGCCGAATTAGCGTGATGACTTCTTGCGAATACCCTACCCGAGTGTGCCGGTGCTAATTTGAACTCCGTCATTGTTATATTTTGGCGGTAATCGACGATTTTGGGTCAAATGATGACGTCACTTTTGCACCAAAAAGTTGTAATTCCCAAGGTTTTGCGAATTTTGCATGACTCCTCACTGGGAAGTTGTTCAGGATGCTCAACTTGGTCGATTTGCAGCGTCAAAACGCGATTGCCAGAGTTGACTATTAGAAAAACAAGATGGCCGCTCCTCCCTTTTTGCCTACCCGGGGAATAAACTTTTTAATTTTCGAGCCACCCCGAAAAGCCGAATTAGCGTGATTACTTCTTGCGGATACCCCACCCGAGTGTACCGGTGCTAATTTGAACTCCGTCATTGTTATATTTTGGCGGTAATCGACGATTTTGGGTCAAATTATGACGTCACTTTTGCACAAAAAAGTTGTAATTCCCAAGGTTTTGCCAATTTTGCATGACTCGACACAGGAAAGTTGTTCAGGATGCTCAACTTGGTCGATTTGTACCGTCAAAACGCGATTTCCAGAGTTGACTATTAGAAAAACAAAATGGCCGCTCTTCCCTTTTCCCTTCCCGGGGAATAAACTTTTTAATTTTCGAGCCACCCCGAAAAGCCGAATTAGCGTGATTACTTCTTGCGTATACCCCACCCGAGTGTGCCGGTGCTAATTTGAACTCCGCCATTGTTATATTTTGGCGGTAATCGACGATTTTTGGTCAAATTGTGACGTCACTTTTGCACCAAAAAGTTGTAATTCCCAAGGTTTTGCGAATTTTGCATGACTCGACACTGGAAAGTTGTTCAGGATGCTCAACTTGGTCGATTTGTACCGTCAAAACGCGATTTCCAGAGTTGACTTTTATAAAAACAAAATGGCCGCTCTTCCCTTTTCCCTTCCCGGGGAATAAACTTTTTAATTTTCGAGCCACCCCGAAAAGCCGAACTAGCGTGATTACTTCTTGCGTATACCCCACCCTAGTGTGCCGGTGCTAATTTGAACTCCGCCATTGTTATAATTTGGCGGTAATCGACGATTTTTTGTCAAATTGTGACGTCACTTTTGCACCAAAAAGTTGTAATTCCCAAGGTTTTGCGAATTTTGCATGACTCGACACAGGAAAGTTGTTCAGGATGCTCAACTTGGTCGATTTGTACCGTCAAAACGCGATTTCCAGAGTTGACTATTAGAAAAACAAGATGGCCGCTCCTCCCTTTTTGCCTACTCGGGGAATAAACTTTTTAATTTTCGAGCCACCCCAAATAGCCGAATTAACGTGATTACTTCTTGCGGATACCCCACCCGAGTGTACCGGTGCTAATTTGAACTCCGTCATTGTTATATTTTGGCGGTAATCGACGATTTTTGGTCAAATTATGACGTCACTTTTGCACCAAAAAGTTGTAATTCCCAAGGTTTTGCGAATTTTGCATGACTCCTCACAGGAAAGTTGTTCAGGATGCTCAACCTGGTCGATTTGTACCGTCAAAACGCGATTTCCAGAGTTGACTATTAGAAAAACAAAATGGCCGCTCTACCCTTTTCCCTTCCCGGGGAATAAACTTTTTAATTTTCGAGCCACCCCGAAAAGCCGAATTAGCGTGATTACTTCTTGCGGATACCCCACCCGAGTGTACCGGTGCTAATTTGAACTCCGCCATTGTTATATTTTGGCGGTAATCGACGATTTTTGGTCAAATTGTGACGTCACTTTTGCACCAAAAAGTTGTAATTCCCAAGGTTTTGCGAATTTTGCATGACTCGACACTGGAAAGTTGTTCAGGATGCTCAACTTGGTCGATTTGTACCGTCAAAACGCGATTTCCAGAGTTGACTATTAGAAAAACAAAATGGCCGCTCTTCCCTTTTCCCTTCCCGGGGAATAAACTTTTTAATTTTCGAGCCACCCCGAAAAGCCGAATTAGCGTGATTACTTCTTGCGTATACCCCACCCGAGTGTGCCGGTGCTAATTTGAACTCCGTCATTGTTATATTTTGGCGGTAATCGACGATTTTTGGTCAAATTATGACGTCACTTTTGCACCAAAAAGTTGTAATTCCCAAGGTTTTGCGAATTTTGCATGACTCCTCACAGGAAAGTTGTTCAGGATGCTCAACCTGGTCGATTTGTACCGTCAAAACGCGATTTCCAGAGTTGACTATTAGAAAAACAAAATGGCCGCTCTACCCTTTTCCCTTCCCGGGGAATAAACTTTTTAATTTTCGAGCCACCCCGAAAAGCCGAATTAGCGTGATTACTTCTTGCGGATACCCCACCCGAGTGTACCGGTGCTAATTTGAACTCCGCCATTGTTATATTTTGGCGGTAATCGACGATTTTTGGTCAAATTGTGACGTCACTTTTGCACCAAAAAGTTGTAATTCCCAAGGTTTTGCGAATTTTGCATGACTCGACACTGGAAAGTTGTTCAGGATGCTCAACTTGGTCCATTTGTACCGTCAAAACGCGATTTATATAGTTGACTATTAGAAAAACAAAATGGCCGCTCTTCTCTTTTCCCTTCCCGGGGAATAAACTTTTTAATTTTCGAGCCACCCCGAAAAGCCGAATTAGCGTGATTACTTCTTGCGGATACCCCACCCGAGTGTACCGGTGCTAATTTGAACTCCGTCATTGTTATATTTTAACTGTAATCGACGATTTTTGGTCAAATTATGACGTCACTTTTGCACCAAAAAGTTGTAATTCCCAATGTTTTGCGAATTTTGCATGATTCCACAAAGGAAAGTTGTTCAGGATGCTCAACTTGGTCAATTTGTACCGTCAAAACGCAGTTTCCAGAGTTGACTATTAGAAAAACAAAAAGGCCGCTCTACCCTTTTCCCTACCCGGGGAATAAACTTTTTAATTTTCCAGCCACCCCGAAAAGCCGAATTAGCGTGATTACTTCTTGCGGATACCCCACCCTAGTGTGCCGGTGCTAATTTGAACTCCGCCATTGTTATATTTTGGCGGTAATCGACGATTTTTGGTCAAATTGTGACGTCACTTTTGCACCAAAAAGTTGTAATTCCCAAGGTTTTGCGAATTTTGCATGACTCCTCACAGGAAAGTTGTTCAGGATGCTCAACTTGGTCGATTTGCAGCGTCAAAACGCGATTTCCAGAGTTGACTATTAGAAAAACAAGATGGCCACTCCTCCCTTTTTGCCTACCCGGGGAATAAACTTTTTAATTTTCGAGCCACCCCGAAAAGCCGAATTAGCGTGATTACTTCTTGCGTATACCCCACCCGAGTGTGCCGGTGCTAATTTGAACTCCGCCATTGTTATATTTTGGCGGTAATCGACGATTTTTGGTCAAATTGTGACGTCACTTTTGCACCAAAAAGTTGTAATTCCCAAGGTTTTGCGAATTTTGCATGACTCGACACTGGAAAGTTGTTCAGGATGCTCAACTTGGTCGATTTGTACCGTCAAAACGCGATTTCCAGAGTTGACTTTTATAAAAACAAAATGGCCGCTCTTCCCTTTTCCCTTCCCGGGGAATAAACTTTTTAATTTTCGAGCCACCCCGAAAAGCCGAACTAGCGTGATTACTTCTTGCGTATACCCCACCCGAGTGTGCCGGTGCTAATTTGAACTCCGCCATTGTTATAATTTGGCGGTAATCGACGATTTTTTGTCAAATTGTGACGTCACTTTTGCACCAAAAAGTTGTAATTCCCAAGGTTTTGCGAATTTTGCATGACTCGACACAGGAAAGTTGTTCAGGATGCTCAACTTGGTCGATTTGTACCGTCAAAACGCGATTTCCAGAGTTGACTATTAGAAAAACAAGATGGCCGCTCCTCCCTTTTTGCCTACCCGGGGAATAAACTTTTTAATTTTCGAGCCACCCCAAATAGCCGAATTAACGTGATTACTTCTTGCGGATACCCCACCCGAGTGTACCGGTGCTAATTTGAACTCCGTCATTGTTATATTTTAGCGGTAATCGACGATTTTTGGTCAAATTATGACGTCACTTTTGCACCAAAAAGTTGTAATTCCCAAGGTTTTGCGAATTTTGCATGACTCCTCACAGGAAAGTTGTTCAGGATGCTCAACCTGGTCGATTTGTACCGTCAAAACGCGATTTCCAGAGTTGACTATTAGAAAAACAAAATGGCCGCTCTACCCTTTTCCCTTCCCGGGGAATAAACTTTTTAATTATCGAGCCACCCCGAAAAGCCGAATTAGCGTGATTACTTCTTGCGGATACCCCACCCGAGTGTACCGGTGCTAATTTGAACTCCGTCATTGTTATATTTTGGCGGTAATCGACGATTTTTGGTCAAATTATGACGTCACTTTTGCACCAAAAAGTTGTAATTCCCAAGGTTTTGCGAATTTTGCATGACTCCTCACAGGAAAGTTGTTCAGGATGCTCAACCTGGTCGATTTGTACCGTCAAAACGCGATTTCCAGAGTTGACTATTAGAAAAACAAAATGGCCGCTCTACCCTTTTCCCTTCCCGGGGAATAAACTTTTTAATTTTCGAGCCACCCCGAAAAGCCGAATTAGCGTGATTACTTCTTGCGGATACCCCACCCGAGTGTACCGGTGCTAATTTGAACTCCGTCATTGTTATATTTTAACTGTAATCGACGATTTTTGGTCAAATTATGACGTCACTTTTGCACCAAAAAGTTGTAATTCCCAATGTTTTGCGAATTTTGCATGATTCCACAAAGGAAAGTTGTTCAGGATGCTCAACTTGGTCGATTTGTACCGTCAAAACGCGATTTCCAGAGTTGACTATTAGAAAAACAAGATGGCCGCTCCTCCATTTTTGCCTACCCGGGGAATAAACTTTTTAATTTTCGAGCCACCCCAAATAGCCGAATTAACGTGATTACTTCTTGCGGATACCCCACCTGAGTGTACAGGTGCTAATTTGAACTCCGTCATTGTTATATTTTGGCGGTTATCGACGATTTTTGGTCAAATTGTGACGTCACTTTTGCACCAAAAAGTTGTAATTCCCAAGGTTTTGCGAATTTTGCGTGACTCGACACTGGAAAGTTGTTCAGGATGCTGAACTTGGTCGATTTGTACCGTCAAAACGCGATTTCCAGAGTTGACTATTAGAAAAACAAAATGGCCGCTCTTCCCTTTTCCCTTCCCGGGGAATACACTTTTTAATTTTCGAGCCACCCCGAAAAGCCGAATAAGCGTGATTACTTCTTGCGGATACCCCACCCGAGTGTACCGGTGCTAATTTGAACTCTGCCATTGTTATATTTTGGCGGTAATCGACGATTTGTGGTCAAATTGTGACGTCACTTTTGCACCAAAAAGTTGTAATTCCCAAGGTTTTGCGAATTTTGCATGACTCCACACAGGAAAGTTGTTCAGGATGCTCAACTTGGTCGATTTGTACCGTCAAAACGCGATTTCCAGAGTTGACTATTAGAAAAACAAAATGGCCGCTCTACCCTTTTCCCGAGCCGGGGAATAAACTTTTTAATTTTCGAGCCACCCCGAAAAGCTGAATTAGCGTGATTACTTCTTGCGGATACCCCACCCGAGTGTACCGGTGCTAATTTGAACTCCGTCATTGTTATATTTTGGCGGTAATCGACGATTTTTGGTCAAATTATGACGTCACTTTTGCACCAAAAAGTTGCAATTCCCAAGGTTTTGCGAATTTTGCATGACTCCACACAGGAAAGTTGTTCAGGGTGCTCAACTTGGTCGATTTGTACCGTCAAAACGCGATTTCCAGAGTTGACTATTAGAAAAACAAAATGGCCGCTCTTCCCTTTTCCCTTCAAACTTTTTAATTTTCGAGCCACCCCGAAAAGCCGAATTAGCGTGATAACTTCTTGCGGATACCCCACCCGAGTGTGCCGGTGCTAATTTGAACTCCGCCAATATTATATTTTGGTGGTAATCGACGATTTTTTGTCAAATTATGACGTCACTTTTCCACCAAAAAGTTGTAATTCCCAAGGTTTTGCGAATTTTGCATGACTCCACACAGGAAAGTTGTTCAGGATGCTCAACTTGGTCGATTTGTACCGTCAAAACGCGATTTCCAGAGTTGACTATTAGAAAAACAAAATTGCCGCTCTTCCCTTTTCCCTACCCGGGGAATAAACTTTTTAATTTTCGAGCCACCCCAAATAGCCGAATTAGCGTGATTACTTCTTGCGGATATCCCACCCGAGTGTGCCGGTGCTAATTTGAACTACGCCATTGTTATATTTTGGCGGTAATCGACGATTTTTGGTCAAATTGTGACGTCACTTTTGCACCAAAAAGTTGTAATTCCCAAGGTTTTGCGAATTTTGCATGACTCGACACAGGAAAGTTGTTCAGGATGCTCAACTTGGTCGATTTGTACCGTCAAAACGCGATTTCCAGAGTTGACTATTAGAAAAACAAGATGGCCGCTCCTCCCTTTTTGCCTACCCGGGGAATAAACTTTTTAATTTCGAGCCACCCCAAATAGCCGAATAAGCGTGATTACTTCTTGCGGATACCCCACCCGAGTGTACCGGTGCTAATTTGAACTCTGCCATTGTTATATTTTGGCGGTAATCGACGATTTTTGGTCAAATTGTGACGTCACTTTTGCACCAAAAAGTTGTAACTCCCAAGGTTTTGCGAATTTTGCATGACTCCACACAGGAAAGTTGTTCAGGATGCTCAACTTGGTCGATTTGTACCGTCAAAACGCGATTTCCAGAGTTGACTATTAGAAAAACAAAATGGCCGCTCTTCCCTTTTCCCTACCCGGGGAATAAACTTTTTAATTTTCGAGCCACCCCGAAAAGCCGAATTAGCGTGATAACTTCTTGCGGATACCCCACCCGAGTGTACCGGTGCTAATTTGAACTCCGCCATTGTTATATTTTGGCGGTAATCGACGATTTTTGGTCAAATTGTGACGTCACTTTTGCACCAAAAAGTTGTAATTCCCAAGGTTTTGCGAATTTTGCATGACTAGACACTGGAAAGTTGTTCAGGATGCTCAACTTGGTCCATTTGTACCGTCAAAACGCGATTTATATAGTTGACTATTAGAAAAACAAAATGGCCGCTCTTCTCTTTTCCCTTCCCGGGGAATAAACTTTTTAATTTTCGAGCCACCCCGAAAAGCCGAATTAGCGTGATTACTTCTTGCGGATACCCCACCCGAGTGTACCGGTGCTAATTTGAACTCCGTCATTGTTATATTTTAACTGTAATCGACGATTTTTGGTCAAATTATGACGTCACTTTTGCACCAAAAAGTTGTAATTCCCAATGTTTTGCGAATTTTGCATGATTCCACAAAGGAAAGTTGTTCAGGATGCTCAACTTGGTCAATTTGTACCG
This sequence comes from Asterias amurensis, assembly GCF_032118995.1. Lineage (NCBI taxonomy): Eukaryota > Metazoa > Echinodermata > Asteroidea > Forcipulatida > Asteriidae > Asterias > Asterias amurensis. The sequence continues at coordinate 12,169,025 of NC_092659.1, forward strand.
TCAAAACGCAGTTTCCAGAGTTGACTATTAGAAAAACAAAAAGGCCGCTCTACCCTTTTCCCTACCCGGGGAATAAACTTTTTAATTTTCCAGCCACCCCGAAAAGCCGAATTAGCGTGATTACTTCTTGCGGATACCCCACCCTAGTGTGCCGGTGCTAATTTGAACTCCGCCATTGTTATATTTTGGCGGTAATCGACGATTTTTGGTCAAATTGTGACGTCACTTTTGCACCAAAAAGTTGTAATTCCCAAGGTTTTGCGAATTTTGCATGACTCCTCACAGGAAAGTTGTTCAGGATGCTCAACTTGGTCGATTTGCAGCGTCAAAACGCGATTTCCAGAGTTGACTATTAGAAAAACAAGATGGCCACTCCTCCCTTTTTGCCTACCCGGGGAATAAACTTTTTAATTTTCGAGCCACCCCGAAAAGCCGAATTAGCGTGATTACTTCTTGCGTATACCCCACCCGAGTGTGCCGGTGCTAATTTGAACTCCGCCATTGTTATATTTTGGCGGTAATCGACGATTTTTGGTCAAATTGTGACGTCACTTTTGCACCAAAAAGTTGTAATTCCCAAGGTTTTGCGAATTTTGCATGACTCGACACTGGAAAGTTGTTCAGGATGCTCAACTTGGTCGATTTGTACCGTCAAAACGCGATTTCCAGAGTTGACTTTTATAAAAACAAAATGGCCGCTCTTCCCTTTTCCCTTCCCGGGGAATAAACTTTTTAATTTTCGAGCCACCCCGAAAAGCCGAACTAGCGTGATTACTTCTTGCGTATACCCCACCCGAGTGTGCCGGTGCTAATTTGAACTCCGCCATTGTTATAATTTGGCGGTAATCGACGATTTTTGGTCAAATTGTGACGTCACTTTTGCACCAAAAAGTTGTAATTCCCAAGGTTTTGCGAATTTTGCATGACTCGACACAGGAAAGTTGTTCAGGATGCTCAACTTGGTCGATTTGTACCGTCAAAACGCGATTTCCAGAGTTGACTATTAGAAAAACAAGATGGCCGCTCCTCCCTTTTTGCCTACCCGGGGAATAAACTTTTTAATTTTCGAGCCACCCCAAATAGCCGAATTAACGTGATTACTTCTTGCGGATACCCCACCCGAGTGTACCGGTGCTAATTTGAACTCCGTCATTGTTATATTTTAGCGGTAATCGACGATTTTTGGTCAAATTATGACGTCACTTTTGCACCAAAAAGTTGTAATTCCCAAGGTTTTGCGAATTTTGCATGACTCCTCACAGGAAAGTTGTTCAGGATGCTCAACCTGGTCGATTTGTACCGTCAAAACGCGATTTCCAGAGTTGACTATTAGAAAAACAAAATGGCCGCTCTACCCTTTTCCCCAGCCGGGGAATAAACTTTTTAATTATCGAGCCACCCCGAAAAGCCGAATTAGCGTGATTACTTCTTGCGGATACCCCACCCGAGTGTACCGGTGCTAATTTGAACTCCGTCATTGTTATATTTTGGCGGTAATCGACGATTTTTGGTCAAATTATGACGTCACTTTTGCACCAAAAAGTTGTAATTCCCAAGGTTTTGCGAATTTTGCATGACTCCTCACAGGAAAGTTGTTCAGGATGCTCAACCTGGTCGATTTGTACCGTCAAAACGCGATTTCCAGAGTTGACTATTAGAAAAACAAAATGGCCGCTCTACCCTTTTCCCTTCCCGGGGAATAAACTTTTTAATTATCGAGCCACCCCGAAAAGCCGAATTAGCGTGATTACTTCTTGCGGATACCCCACCCGAGTGTACCGGTGCTAATTTGAACTCCGCCATTGTTATATTTTGGCGGTAATCGACGATTTTTGGTCAAATTGTGACGTCACTTTTGCACCAAAAAGTTGTAATTCCCAAGGTTTTGCGAATTTTGCATGACTCCACACTGGAAAGTTGTTCAGGATGCTCAACTTGGTCGATTTGTACCGTCAAAACGCGATTTCCAGAGTTGACTATTAGAAAAACAAGATGGCCGCTCCTCCATTTTTGCTTACCCGGGGAATAAACTTTTTAATTTTCGAGCCACCCCAAATAGCCGAATTAACGTGATTACTTCTTGCGGATACCCCACCCGAGTGTACAGGTGCTAATTTGAACTACGCCATTGTTATATTTTGGCGGTAATCGACGATTTTTGGTCAAATTGTGACGTCACTTTTGCACCAAAAAGTTGTAATTCCCAAGGTTTTGCGAATTTTGCATGACTCGACACAGGAAAGTTGTTCAGGATGCTCAACTTGGTCGATTTGTACCGTCAAAACGCGATTTCCAGAGTTGACTATTAGAAAAACAAGATGGCCGCTCCTCCCTTTTTGCCTACCCGGGGAATAAACTTTTTAATTTCGAGCCACCCCAAATAGCCGAATAAGCGTGATTACTTCTTGCGGATACCCCACCCGAGTGTACCGGTGCTAATTTGAACTCTGCCATTGTTATATTTTGGCGGTAATCGACGATTTTTGGTCAAATTGTGACGTCACTTTTGCACCAAAAAGTTGTAACTCCCAAGGTTTTGCGAATTTTGCATGACTCCACACAGGAAAGTTGTTCAGGATGCTCAACTTGGTCGATTTGTACCGTCAAAACGCGATTTCCAGAGTTGACTATTAGAAAAACAAAATGGCCGCTCTTCCCTTTTCCCTACCCGGGGAATAAACTTTTTAATTTTCGAGCCACCCCGAAAAGCCGAATTAGCGTGATAACTTCTTGCGGATACCCCACCCGAGTGTGCCGGTGCTAATTTGAACTCCGCCAATATTATATTTTGGTGGTAATCGACGATTTTTTGTCAAATTATGACGTCACTTTTGCACCAAAAAGTTGTAATTCCCAAGGTTTTGCGAATTTTGCATGACTCCACACAGGAAAGTTGTTCAGGATGCTCAACTTGGTCGATTTGTACCGTCAAAACGCGATTTCCAGAGTTGACTATTAGAAAAACAAAATGGCCGCTCTACCCTTTTGCCGAGCCGGGGAATAAACTTTTTAATTTTCGAGCCACCCCGAAAAGCTGAATTAGCGTGATTACTACTTGCGGATACCCCACCCGAGTGTACCGGTGCTAATTTGAACTCCGTCATTGTTATATTTTGGCGGTAATCGACGATTTTTGGTCAAATTATGACGTCATATTTGCACCAAAAAGTTGTAATTCCCAAGGTTTTGCGAACTTTGCACGACTCCACACAGGAAAGTTGTTCAGGATGCTCAACTTGGTCGATTTGTACCGTCAAAACGCGATTTCCAGAGTTGACTATTAGAAAAACAAAATGGCCGCTCTTCCCTTTTCCCTTCCCGGGGAATAAACTTTTTAATTTTCGAGCCACCCCGAAAAGCCGAATTAGCGTGATTACTTCTTGCGTATACCCCACCCGAGTGTGCCGGTGCTAATTTGAACTCCGTCATTGTTATATTTTGGCGGTAATCGACGATTTTTGGTCAAATTATGACGTCACTTTTGCACCAAAAAGTTGTAATTCCCAAGGTTTTGCGAATTTTGCATGACTCGACACAGGAAAGTTGTTCAGGATGCTCAACTTGGTCGATTTGTACCGTCAAAACGCGATTTCCAGAGTTGACTATTAGAAAAACAAGATGGCCGCTCCTCCCTTTTTGCCTACCCGGGGAATAAACTTTTTAATTTTCGAGCCACCCCAAATAGCCGAATTAGCGTGATTACTTCTTGCGGATACCCCACCCGAGTGTACCGGTGCTAATTTGAACTCCGCCATTGTAATTTTTTGGCGGTAATCGACGATTTTGGGTCAAATTGTGACGTCACTTTTGCACCAAAAAGTTGTAATTCCCAAGGTTTTGCGAATTTTGCATGACTCCACACAGGAAAGTTGTCCAGGATGCTCAACTTGGTCGATTTGTACCGTCAAAACGCGATACAGAGTTGACTATTAGAAAAACAAAATGGCTGCTCTACCCTTTTCCCCAGCCGGGGAATAAACTTTTTAATTTTCGAGCAAAACCGAAAAGCTGAATTAGCGTGATTACTTCTTGCGGATACCCCACCCGAGTGTACCGGTGCTAATTTGAACTCCGTCATTGTTATATTTTGGCGGTAATCGACGATTTTGGGTAAAATTATGACGTCACTTTTGCACCAAAAAGTTGTAATTCCCAAGGTTTTGCGAATTTTGCATGACTCCACACAGGAAAGTTGTTCAGGATGCTCAACTTGGTCGATTTGTACCGTCAACACGCGATTTCCAGAGTTGACTATTAGAAAAACAAAATGGCCGCTCTTCCCTTTTCCCTACCCGGGGAATAAACTTTTTAATTTTCGAGCCACCCCAAATAGCCGAATTAGCGTGATTACTTCTTGCGGATACCCCACCCGAGTGTACCGGTGCTAATTTGAACTACGCCATTGTTATATTTTGGCGGTAATCGACGATTTTTGGTCAAATTATGACGTCACTTTTGCACCAAAAAGTTGTAATTCCCAAGGTTTTGCGAATTTTGCATGACTCCACACAGGAAAGTTGTCCAGGATGCTGAACTTGGTCGATTTGTACCGTCAAAACGCGATACAGAGTTGACTATTAGAAAAACAAAATGGCCGCTCTACCCTTTTCCCCAGCCGGGGAATAAACTTTTTAATTTTCGAGCCACCCCAAATAGCCGAATTAGCGTGATTACTTCTTGCGGATATCCCACCCGAGTGTACCGGTGCTAATTTGAACTCCGTCATTGTTATATTTTGGCGGTAATCGACGGTTTTTGGTCAAATTATGACGTCACTTTTGCACCAAAAAGTTGTAATTCCCAAGGTTTTGCGAATTTTGCATGACTCTTCACAGGAAAGTTGTTCAGGATGCTCAACCTGGTCGGTTTGTACCGTCAAAACGCGATTTCCAGAGTTGACTATTAGAAAAATAAAATGGCCGCTCTACCCTTTTCCCTACCCGGGGAATAAACTTTTTAATTTTCGAGCCACCCCGAAAAGCCGAATTAGCGTGATTACTTCTTGCGGATATCCCACCCGAGTGTACCGGTGCTAATTTGAACTTCGCCATTGTTATAATTTGGCGGTAATCGACGATTTTTGGTCAAATTGTGACGTCACTTTTGCACCAAAAAGTTGTAATTCCCAAGGTTTTGCGAATTTTGCATGACTCGACACAGGAAAGTTGTTCAGGATGCTCAACTTGGTCGATTTGTACCGTCAAAACGCGATTTCCAGAGTTGACTATTAGAAAAACAAAATGGCCGCTCCTCCCTTTTTGCCTACCCGGGGAATAAACTTTTTAATTTTCGAGCCACCCCAAATAGCCGAATTAGCGTGATTACTTCTTGCGGATACCCCACCCGAGTGTACCGGTGCTAATTTGAACTCCGCCATTGTAATTTTTTGGCGGTAATCGACGATTTTGGGTCAAATTGTGACGTCACTTTTGCACCAAAAAGTTGTAATTCCCAAGGTTTTGCGAATTTTGCATGACTCCACACAGGAAAGTTGTCCAGGATGCTCAACTTGGTCGATTTGTACCGTCAAAACGCGATACAGAGTTGACTATTAGAAAAACAAAATGGCTGCTCTACCCTTTTCCCCAGCCGGGGAATAAACTTTTTAATTTTCGAGCAAAACCGAAAAGCTGAATTAGCGTGATTACTTCTTGCGGATACCCCACCCGAGTGTACCGGTGCTAATTTGAACTCCGTCATTGTTATATTTTGGCGGTAATCGACGATTTTGGGTAAAATTATGACTTCACTTTTGCACCAAAAAGTTGTAATTCCCAAGGTTTTGCGAATTTTGCATGACTCCACACAGGAAAGTTGTTCAGGATGCTCAACTTGGTCGATTTGTACCGTCAACACGCGATTTCCAGAGTTGACTATTAGAAAAACAAAATGGCCGCTCTTCCCTTTTCCCTACCCGGGGAATAAACTTTTTAATTTTCGAGCCACCCCAAATAGCCGAATTAGCGTGATTACTTCTTGCGGATACCCCACCCGAGTGTACCGGTGCTAATTTGAACTACGCCATTGTTATATTTTGGCGGTAATCGACGATTTTTGGTCAAATTATGACGTCACTTTTGCACCAAAAAGTTGTAATTCCCAAGGTTTTGCGAATTTTGCATGACTCGACACAGGAAAGTTGTTCAGGATGCTCAACTTGGTCGATTTGTACCGTCAAAACGCGATTTCCAGAGTTGACTATTAGAAAAACAAGATGGCCGCTCCTCCCTTTTTGCCTACCCGGGGAATAAACTTTTTAATTTCGAGCCACCCCAAATAGCCGAACAAGCGTGATTACTTCTTGCGGATACCCCACCCGAGTGTACCGGTGCTAATTTGAACTCTGCCATTGTTATATTTTGGCGGTAATCGACGATTTTTGGTCAAATTGTGACGTCACTTTTGCACCAAAAAGTTGTAATTCCCAAGGTTTTGCGAATTTTGCATGACTCCACACAGGAAAGTTGTTCAGTCTGCTCAACTTGGTCGATTTGTACCGTCAAAACGCGATTTCCAGAGTTGACTATTAGAAAAACAAAATGGCCGCTCTACCCTTTTGCCGAGCCGGGGAATAAACTTTTTAATTTTCGAGCCACCCCGAAAAGCTGAATTAGCGTGATTACTACTTGCGGATACCCCACCCGAGTGTACCGGTGCTAATTTGAACTCCGTCATTGTTATATTTTGGCGGTAATCGACGATTTTTGGTCAAATTGTGACGTCACTTTTGCACCAATAAGTTGTAATTCCCAAGGTTTTGCGAATTTTGCATGACTCGACACAGGATAGTTGTCGAGGATGCTCAACTTGGTCGATTTGTACCGTCAAAACGCGATTCAGAGTTGACTATTTATAGAAAAACAAAATGGCCGCTCTACCCTTTTCCCCAGCCGGGGAATAAACTTTTTAATTTTCGAGCCAAACCGAAAAGCTGAATTAGCGTGATTACTTCTTGCGGATACCCCACCCGAGTGTACCGGTGCTAATTTGAACTCCGTCATTGTTATATTTTGGCGGTAATCGACGATTTTGGGTCAAATTATGACGTCACTTTTGCACCAAAAAGTTGTAATTCCCAAGGTTTTGCGAATTTTGCATGACTCCACACAGGAAAGTTGTTCAAGATGCTCAACTTGGTCGATTTGTACCGTCAAAACGCGATTTCCAGAGTTGACTATTAGAAAAACAAAATGGCCGCTCTTCCCTTTTCCCTACCTGGGGAATAAACTTTTTAATTTTCGAGCCACCCCAAATAGCCGAATTAGCGTGATTACTTCTTGCGGATATCCCACCCGAGTGTACCGGTGCTAATTTGAACTCCGTCATTGTTATATTTTGGCGGTAATCGACGATTTTTGGTCAAATTATGACGTCACTTTTGCACCAAAAAGTTGTAATTCCCAAGGTTTTGCGAATTTTGCATGACTCCACACAGGAAAGTTGTTCAGGATGCTCAACTTGGTCGATTTGTACCGTCAAAACGCGATTTCCAGAGTTGACTATTAGAAAAACAAAATGGCCGCTCTTCCCTTTCCCCTTCCCGGGGAATAAACTTTTTAATTTTCGAGCCACCCCGAAAAGCCGAATTAGCGTGATTACTTCTTGCGGATACCCCACCCGAGTGTGCCGGTGCTAATTTGAACTCCGCCATTGTTATATTTTGGCGGTAATCGACGATTTTTGGTGAAATTGTGACGTCACTTTTGCACCAAAAAGTTGTAATTCCCAAGGTTTTGCGAATTTTGCATGACTCCACACAGGAAAGTTGTCCAGGATGCTCAACTTGGTCGATTTGTACCGTCAAAACGCGATTTCCAGAGTTGACTATTAGAAAAACAAAATGGCCGCTCTTCCCTTTTCCCTTCCCGGGGAATTAACCTATTAATTTTCGAGCCACCCCGGAAAGCCGAATTAGCGTGATTACTTCTTGCGGATACCCCACCCGAGTGTACCGGTGCTAATTTGAACTCCGTCATTGTTATATTTTGGCGGTAATCGACGATTTTGGGTCAAATTATGACGTCACTTTTGCACCAAAATGTTGTAATTCCCAAGGTTTTGCGAATTTTGCATGACTCCACACAGGAAAGTTGTTCAGGATGCTCAACTTGGTCGATTTGTACCGTCAAAACGCGATTTCCAGAGTTGACTATTAGAAAAACAAAATGGCCGCTCTTCCCTTTTCCCTTCCCGGGGAATAAACTTTTTAATTTTCGAGCCACCCCGAAAAGCCGAATTAGCGTGATTACTTCTTGCGGATACCCCACCCGAGTGTACCGGTGCTAATTTGAACTCCGCCATTGTTATATTTTGACGGTAATCGACGATTTTTGGTCAAATTGTGACGTCACTTTTGCACCAAAAAGTTGTAATTCCAAAGGTTTTGCGAATTTTGCATGACTCCACACAGGAAAGTTGTTCAGGATGCTCAACTTGGTCGATTTGTACCGTCAAAACGCGATTTCCAGAGTTGACTATTAGAAAAACAAAATGGCCGCTCTACCCTTTTCCCCAGCCGGGGAATAAACTTTTTAATTTTCGAGCCACCCCGAAAAGCTGAATTAGCGTGATTACTTCTTGCGGATACCCCACCCAAGTGTACCGGTGCTAATTTGAACTCCGCCATTGTTATATTTTGACGATAATCGACGATTTTTGGTCAAATTGTGACGTCACTTTTGCACCAAAAAGTTGTGATTCCCAAGGTTTTGCGAATTTTGCATGACTCCACACAGGAAAGTTGTTCAGGATGCTCAACTTGGTCGATTTGTACCGTCAAAACGCGATTTCCAGAGTTGACTATTAGTAAAACAAGATGGCCGCTCCTCCCTTTTTGCCTAACCGGAGAATAAACTTTTTAATTTTCGAGCCACCCCGAAAAGCCGAATTAGCGTGATTACTTCTTGCGGATACCCCACCCGAGTGTGCCGGTGCTAATTTGAACTCCGCCATTGTTATATTTTGGCGGTAATCGACGATTTTTGGTGAAATTGTGACGTCACTTTTGCACCAAAAAGTTGTAATTCCCAAGGTTTTGCGAATTTTGCATGACTCCACACAGGAAAGTTGTCCAGGATGCTCAACTTGGTCGATTTGTACCGTCAAAACGCGATTTCCAGAGTTGACTATTAGAAAAACAAAATGGCCGCTCTTCCCTTTTCCCTTCCCGGGGAATTAACCTATTAATTTTCGAGCCACCCCGGAAAGCCGAATTAGCGTGATTACTTCTTGCGGATACCCCACCCGAGTGTACCGGTGCTAATTTGAACTCCGTCATTGTTATATTTTGGCGGTAATCGACGATTTTGGGTCAAATTATGACGTCACTTTTGCACCAAAATGTTGTAATTCCCAAGGTTTTGCGAATTTTGCATGACTCCACACAGGAAAGTTGTTCAGGATGCTCAACTTGGTCGATTTGTACCGTCAAAACGCGATTTCCAGAGTTGACTATTAGAAAAACAAAATGGCCGCTCTTCCCTTTTCCCTTCCCGGGGAATAAACTTTTTAATTTTCGAGCCACCCCGAAAAGCCGAATTAGCGTGATTACTTCTTGCGGATACCCCACCCGAGTGTACCGGTGCTAATTTGAACTCCGCCATTGTTATATTTTGACGATAATCGACGATTTTTGGTCAAATTGTGACGTCACTTTTGCACCAAAAAGTTGTAATTCCAAAGGTTTTGCGAATTTTGCATGACTCCACACAGGAAAGTTGTTCAGGATGCTCAACTTGGTCGATTTGTACCGTCAAAGATTTCCAGAGTTGACTATTAGAAAAACAAAATGGCCGCTCTACCCTTTTCCCCAGCCGGGGAATAAACTTTTTAATTTTCGAGCCACCCCGAAAAGCTGAATTAGCGTGATTACTTCTTGCGGATACCCCACCCAAGTGTACCGGTGCTAATTTGAACTCCGCCATTGTTATATTTTGACGATAATCGACGATTTTTTGGTCAAATTGTGACGTCACTTTTGCACCAAAAAGTTGTGATTCAAAGGTTTTGCGAATTTTGCATGACTCCACACAGGAAAGTTGTTCAGGATGCTCAACTTGGTCGATTTGTACCGTCAAAACGCGATTTCCAGAGTTGACTATTAGTAAAACAAGATGGCCGCTCCTCCCTTTTTGCCTAACCGGAGAATAAACTTTTTAATTTTCGAGCCACCCCGAAAAGCCGAATTAGCGTGATTACTTCTTGCGGATACCCCACCCGAGTGTACTCGGTGCTAATTTGAACTCCGTCATTATTATATTTTGGCGGTAAATCGACGATTTTTGGTCAATTATGACGTCACTTTTGCACCTAAAAGTTGTAATTCCCAAGGCTTTGCGAATTTTGCATGACTCCTCACAGGAAAGTTGTTCAGGATGCTCAACCTGGTCGATTTGTACCGTCAAAACGCGATTTCCAGAGTTGACTATTAGAAAAACAAAATGGCCGCTCTACCCTTTTCCCTTCCCGGGGAATAAACTTTTTAATTTTCGAGCCACCCCGAAAAGCCGAATTAGCGTGATTACTTCTTGCGGATACCCCACCCGAGTGTACGGGTGCCAAATTTGAACTCCGTCATTGTTATAATTTGGCGGTAATCGACGATTTTTGGTCAAATTATGACGTCACTTTTGCACCAAAATGTTGTAATTCCCAAGGTTTTGCGAATTTTGCATGACTCCACACAGGAAAGTTGTTCAGGATGCTCAACTTGGTCGATTTGTACCGTCAAAACGCGATTTCCAGAGTTGACTATTAGTAAAACAAGATGGCCGCTCCTCCCTTTTTGCCTAACCGGAGAATAAACTTTTTAATTTTCGAGCCACCCCGAAAAGCCGAATTAGCGTGATTACTTCTTGCGGATACCCCACCCGAGTTGTACCGGTGCTAATTTGAACTCCGTCATTATTATATTTTGGCGGTAATCGACGATTTTTGGTCAAATTATGACGTCACTTTTGCACCAAAAGTTGTAATTCCCAAGGCTTGTGCGAATTTTGCATGACTCCTCACAGGAAAGTTGTTCAGGATGCTCTGTTTGGTCGATTTGTACCGTCAAAACGCGATTTCCAGAGTTGACTATTAGAAAAACAAAATGGCCGCTCTACCCTTTTCCCTTCCCGGGGAATAAACTTTTTAATTTTCGAGCCACCCCGAAAAGCCGAATTAGCGTGATTACTTCTTGCGGATACCCCACCCGAGTGTACGGGTGCTAATTTGAACTCCGTCATTGTTATAATTTGGCGGTAATCGACGATTTTTGGTCAAATTATGACGTCACTTTTGCACCAAAATGTTGTAATTCCCAAGGTTTTGCGAATTTTGCATGACTCCACACAGGAAAGTTGTTCAGGATGCTCAACTTGGTCGATTTGTACCGTCAAAACGCGATTTCCAGAGTTGACTATTAGAAAAACAAAATGGCCGCTCTTCCCTTTTCCCTTCTCGGGGAATAAACTTTTTAATTTTCGAGCCACCCCGAAAAGCTGAATTAGCGTGATTACTTCTTGCGGATACCCCACCCGAGTGTACCGGTGCTAATTTGAACTCCGCCATTGTTATATTTTGACGATAATCGACGATTTTTGGTCAAATTGTGATGTCACTTTTAAACCAAAAAGTTGTAATTCCAAAGGTTTTGCGAATTTTGCATGACTCCACACAGGAAAGTTGTTCAGGATGCTCAACTTGGTCGATTTGTACCGTCAAAACGCGATTTCCAGAGTTGACTATTAGAAAAACAAAATGGCCGCTCTACCCTTTTCCCCAGCCGGGGAATAAACTTTTTAATTTTCGAGCCACCCCGAAAAGCTGAATTAGCGTGATTACTTCTTGCGGATACCCCACCCGAGTGTACCGGTGCTAATTTGAACTCCGCCATTGTTATATTTTGACGATAATCGACGATTTTTGGTCAAATTGTGACGTCACTTTTGCACCAAAAAGTTGTGATTCCAAAGGTTTTGCGAATTTTGCATGACTCCACACAGGAAAGTTGTTCAGGATGCTCAACTTGGTCGATTTGTACCGTCAAAACGCGATTTCCAGAGTTGACTATTAGAAAAACAAAATGGCCGCTCTACCCTTTTCCCCAGCCGGGGAATAAACTTTTTAATTTTCGAGCCACCCCGAAAAGCTGAATTAGCGTGATTACTTCTTGCGGATACCCCACCCAAGTGTACCGGTGCTAATTTGAACTCCGCCATTGTTATATTTTGACGATAATCGACGATTTTTGGTCAAATTGTGACGTCACTTTTGCACCAAAAAGTTGTGATTCCAAAGGTTTTGCGAATTTTGCATGACTCCACACAGGAAAGTTGTTCAGGATGCTCAACTTGGTCGATTTGTACCGTCAAAACGCGATTTCCAGAGTTGACTATTAGTAAAACAAGATGGCCGCTCCTCCCTTTTTGCCTAACCGGAGAATAAACTTTTTAATTTTCGAGCCACCCCGAAAAGCCGAATTAGCGTGATTACTTCTTGCGGATACCCCACCCGAGTGTACCGGTGCTAATTTGAACTCCGTCATTATTATATTTTGGCGGTAATCGACGATTTTTGGTCAAATTATGACGTCACTTTTGCACCTAAAAGTTGTAATTCCCAAGGCTTTGCGAATTTTGCATGACTCCTCACAGGAAAGTTGTTCAGGATGCTCAACCTGGTCGATTTGTACCGTCAAAACGCGATTTCCAGAGTTGACTATTAGAAAAACAAAATGGCCGCTCTACCCTTTTCCCTTCCCGGGGAATAAACTTTTTAATTTTCGAGCCACCCCGAAAAGCCGAATTAGCGTGATTACTTCTTGCGGATACCCCACCCGAGTGTACGGGTGCAAATTTGAACTCCGTCATTGTTATAATTTGGCGGTAATCGACGATTTTTGGTCAAATTATGACGTCACTTTTGCACCAAAATGTTGTAATTCCCAAGGTTTTGCGAATTTTGCATGACTCCACACAGGAAAGTTGTTCAGGATGCTCAACTTGGTCGATTTGTACCGTCAAAACGCGATTTCCAGAGTTGACTATTAGTAAAACAAGATGGCCGCTCCTCCCTTTTTGCCTAACCGGAGAATAAACTTTTTAATTTTCGAGCCACCCCGAAAAGCCGAATTAGCGTGATTACTTCTTGCGGATACCCCACCCGAGTGTACCGGTGCTAATTTGAACTCCGTCATTATTATATTTTGGCGGTAATCGACGATTTTTGGTCAAATTATGACGTCACTTTTGCACCAAAAGTTGTAATTCCCAAGGCTTTGCGAATTTTGCATGACTCCTCACAGGAAAGTTGTTCAGGATGCTCTGTTTGGTCGATTTGTACCGTCAAAACGCGATTTCCAGAGTTGACTATTAGAAAAACAAAATGGCCGCTCTACCCTTTTCCCTTCCCGGGGAATAAACTTTTTAATTTTCGAGCCACCCCGAAAAGCCGAATTAGCGTGATTACTTCTTGCGGATACCCCACCCGAGTGTACGGGTGCTAATTTGAACTCCGTCATTGTTATAATTTGGCGGTAATCGACGATTTTTGGTCAAATTATGACGTCACTTTTGCACCAAAATGTTGTAATTCCCAAGGTTTTGCGAATTTTGCATGACTCCACACAGGAAAGTTGTTCAGGATGCTCAACTTGGTCGATTTGTACCGTCAAAACGCGATTTCCAGAGTTGACTATTAGAAAAACAAAATGGCCGCTCTTCCCTTTTCCCTTCTCGGGGAATAAACTTTTTAATTTTCGAGCCACCCCGAAAAGCTGAATTAGCGTGATTACTTCTTGCGGATACCCCACCCGAGTGTACCGGTGCTAATTTGAACTCCGCCATTGTTATATTTTGACGATAATCGACGATTTTTGGTCAAATTGTGATGTCACTTTTAAACCAAAAAGTTGTAATTCCAAAGGTTTTGCGAATTTTGCATGACTCCACACAGGAAAGTTGTTCAGGATGCTCAACTTGGTCGATTTGTACCGTCAAAACGCGATTTCCAGAGTTGACTATTAGAAAAACAAAATGGCCGCTCTACCCTTTTCCCCAGCCGGGGAATAAACTTTTTAATTTTCGAGCCACCCCGAAAAGCTGAATTAGCGTGATTACTTCTTGCGGATACCCCACCCGAGTGTACCGGTGCTAATTTGAACTCCGCCATTGTTATATTTTGACGATAATCGACGATTTTTGGTCAAATTGTGACGTCACTTTTGCACCAAAAAGTTGTGATTCCAAAGGTTTTGCGAATTTTGCATGACTCCACACAGGAAAGTTGTTCAGGATGCTCAACTTGGTCGATTTGTACCGTCAAAACGCGATTTCCAGAGTTGACTATTAGAAAAACAAAATGGCCGCTCTACCCTTTTCCCCAGCCGGGGAATAAACTTTTTAATTTTCGAGCCACCCCGAAAAGCTGAATTAGCGTGATTACTTCTTGCGGATACCCCACCCGAGTGTACCGGTGCTAATTTGAACTCCGTCATTGTTATAATTTGGCGGTAATCGACGATTTTTGGTCAAATTATGACGTCACTTTTGCACAAAAAAGTTGTAATTCCCAAGGTTTTGCGAATTTTGCATGACTCGACACAGGAAAGTTGTTCGGGATGCTCAACTTGGTCGATTTGTACCGTCAAAACGCGATTTCCAGAGTTGACTATTAGAAAAACAAAATGGCCGCTCTTCCCTTTTCCCTTCCCGGGGAATGAACTTTTTAATTTTCGAGCCACCCCGAAAAGCCGATATAGCGTGATTACTTCTTGCGGATACCCCACCCGAGTGTACCGGTGCTAATTTGAACTCCGCCATTGTTATATTTTGGCGGTAATCGACGATTTTTGGTCAAATTGTGACGTCACTTTTGCACCAAAAAGTTGTAATTCCCAAGGTTTTGCGAATTTTGCATGACTCCACACAGGAAAGTTGTTCAGGATGCTCTGTTTGGTCGATTTGTACCGTCAAAACGCGATTTCCAGAGTTGACTATTAGAAAAACAAAATGGCCGCTCTACCCTTTTCCCCAGCCGGGGAATAAACTTTTTAATTTTCGAGCCACCCTGAAAAGCTGAATTAGCGAAGTACTTCTTGCGGATACCCCACCCGAGGGTACCGGTGCTAATTTGAACTCCGTCATTGTTATATTTTCGCGGTAATCGACGATTTTGGGTCAAATTATTACGTCACTTTTGCACCAAAAAGTTGTAATTCCCAAGGTTTTGCGAATTTTGCATGACTCCACACAGGAAAGTTGTTCAGGATGCTCAACTTGGTCGATTTGTACCGTCAAAACGCGATTTCCAGAGTTGACTATTAGAAAAACAAAATGGCCGCTCTTCCCTTTTCCCTTCCCCGGGAATAAACTTTTTAATTTTCGAGCCAACCCGAAAAGCCAAATTAGCGTGATTACTTCTTGCGGATACCCCACCCGAGTGTGCCGGTGCTAATTTGAACTCCGCCATTGGTATATTTTGGTGGTAATCGACGATTTTTTGGTCAAATTGTGACGTAACTTTTGCACCAAAAAGTTGTAATTCCCAAGGTTTTGCGAATTTTGCATGACTCGATACAGGAAAGTTGTTCAGGATGCTCAACTTGGTCGATTTGTACCGTCAAAACGCGATTTCCAGAGTTGACTATTAGAAAAACAAAATGGCCGCTCTACCCTTTTCCCTTCCCGGGGAATAAACTTTTTAATTTTCGAGCCACCCCGAAAAGCTGAATTAGCGTGATTACTTCTTGCGGATACCCCACCCGAGTGTACCGGTGCTAATTTGAACTCCGCCATTGTTATATTTTGGCGGTAATCAACGATTTTTGGTCAAACTGTGACGTCACTTTTGCACCAAAAAGTTGTAATTCCCAAGGTTTTGCGAATTTTGCATGACTCCACACAGGAAAGTTGTTCAGGATGCTCAACTTGGTCGATTTGTACCGTCAAAACGCGATTTCCAGAGTTGACTATTAGAAAAACAAGATGGCCGCTCCTCCCTTTTTGCCTACCCGGGGAATAAACTTTTTAATTTTCGAGCCACCCCAAATAGCCGAATTAGCTTGATTACTTCTTGCGGATACCCCACCCGAGTGTACCGGTGCTAATTTGAATTCCGTCATTGTTATATTTTGGCGGTAATCGACGATTTTGGGTCAAATTATGACGTCACTTTTGCACAAAAAAGTTGTAATTCCCAAGGTTTTGCGAATTTCGCATGACTCGATACAGGAAAGTTGTTCTCAGGAACACAACCAATTCTTTCTTGAGACTTGATTTTAGAGAAGATAAAAATCCTTCGTGACCTCGCTTGAAAACTGCACAGGTGTTTGTAGTTGGAGCAGTACATTGTAGGTTGTCATTTTCTTTCAATATTTTCCTTCAACTTCACTTACCAATTGTGCCCAAATTTGTACCACAATTTGTTATTGAAATATGAGGCTCCTCGTTGACGTTGGGATCAACAAGTGAGAACTGGTCTTTAAACATTTAAAGATTAGTATTCTTTAAAAGTAATATTTAAAGACATCTAGTGTAGTTGTCAAGAAGAGGTGGGTTTATTCTCAAATGGAAAAAGTTTTAGCAGGACTGTTTTGTAGTTTTTAATGAAGTAAAAAAACACAATACTGAAATGATTTTATCGTGTACATGATATCAAAGTTTGACTTTAATTATTCATACTGTAATTTTGTAGCTAGATCTTATTTGTGTTATTTTATGCACAGCCTATGTTGAGATACACCAAGTAAGGAGACTGGTCTTTGACAACTACCAATAGTGTCCAGTGTCATCAAATTAACCCAGCATCTCAAAATCCTTGCTCTATGATCTCAACAAGTTGGTTGGCACTTCCAAAGCTCCAAAAGATTGTGGGGTTTTTGTACGCAAATTCTTTTTTTTTTTTGAAAAAAGGTGACCATTTCACTTTAATGGTGATTTACAATTAACAGAGCATTTACCATTAAAGCCATTGGACCCGTTCGGTTCAGACAAAAATAAAAAAGTTCACAGATTTACAAATAACTTACAGGGTTTACAGAAGCCAATGGTGAAAGACTTCTCTTGAAATATTATTCCATGAAACGCTTTACTTTTACTTTTTGAGAAAACAGCAAAACAATATAAATTCTTGTTAACGAGAATTACTGATATATTTGAAACACATGTCTTGACACTGCGAAACGCGCGGAAACAAGGGTGGGTTTTTCCGTTGTTTTCTCCCAACTCCGATGACCGATTGAGCCTAAATTTTCACAGGTTTGTTATTTGATATAGAAGTTGTGGTACACAAAGTGTGCGCCTTGGACAACACTGTTTACCGAAAGGGTCCAATGGCTTTAAAGCTTAGAGATTTGACGTGGTTTGGCTGTCATGTTGACCATAATATTATTGTTCATGTAAACAATGTTGCCTGAGTTAGTGCCCTCCTATGGTAAGATTAACCTCCATCCAATGCGAGTTGGTGCGCAGGACAGCATCTGTAGGGGCGTTTTCATGGCTGATTCAGAGGAATACCGCAATCTCAATAAAGTCTAGCTTCAGTCTGAATTTGCCATGCAGTTAGACTTGACTCAAGTCCCAATCCGGTGCCATCACCAGAAAAACTAGTGTTTTGTGATGCTCAGCATTCCCTTATACTGTTCCGTATGTTTCTCGTGACCACAATTTGAAATTCCAAAATACCTACATTTGAACAGCTGGCAATACTGTTATACGGCTTGTGTGCTAGTTGGCGCAATAGGCCTATGCTTTAAAGGCACTGGACTTCTTTGGTAATTTTGTTGTAAAAGACCAGGCTTCTCACTTTGTGTATCCGAGGAGGTAGAAGCATAAAATAACAAACCTGTGAAAATTTGAACTCAATTGGTCATAGAAGTTTCAGGAGAAGAAAAAACACCCTTGTCACACAATTTGTGTGCTTTTAGGTACTTCGAGACCTCAGCTGAGGTCTCAAATTTAATTCAAATACTCACGCGAGTAATTACTTCGTTCTCAAAAACTTTGCACTTCAGTGGGAGCCGTTACATTTTATACTAAAAAACTCTCGTGCTCATTTCGTGTAAGTTTTTAGGCAAACAATTATTTTTAATATCATATTAACCATGGAGCAATAATAGTCTATCTCCTATTATTATTCATTTGAATCAATATACTTTTATATCCACATGCACAGTATCATTTTGTCTAATGTAGATCCCTTCGGCCCTATGCGTGTAAGTAAAATAACTAGCTCCAAACTTTAAAATAAGCAGTGCCACAATAGTCCGGGGTGGGGGGGGGGGGCAGAATCTCCTAGGGGATTATTCACCCTGTCGTAGAATAGTCTCTGTGTAAAGTTGTGTTTTAAACCACACACTTGTATTGTCTGTGCCTTGCATCAAAGTTTCATGTGAAGGACTATAGAGCAAGGGAAGGACAAAACCATGACAAAACTAAGTCCATTAAAAATAACTAGCGGCTAGGATATAAAAATCCTTTACACAATTATTTCGAAATGTGGGTGAGGGTGTTATACGCCTCTCAATATTTATGCTTGGCGTCATAATTCTAACCCAAAATGAAGCTATTTCGCACGTTCACCACTACTTGCAGTGGCTGTACCCACCTCGTTTTGGGTTAGACGACGTACCTTATGCATCTAGAAACTATAAAGCTCCCCGTGATCCTTATAGGGGTCTAATATGTTGGGCCTCCCTAACGTTACACGTTTTTCAAATCAGCGTTGATAGGTGAAACTGACCGTTAGCCAGCAATAACTAAAGTTTCTTTTGTACTACACTACCAAAACTTTCTCCACACACTCAATATACATTCATAATGTTTGCATTTCCTTGTTAAAAAAACATCGTCAAAAATGACATTTTTACGTCCCACGATACATAGCGTTGCTACAGCACTATAAGTAAAGCGAGTTTTTTGGACATGCTGTGTGCCACAAATCTAATTTATTTACTGTTTTTTTGTTGTTTTTTTTTTCGGGGGGGGGGCGGGGGCGGTAAGAGCGTAGGTAGCCTGGCTCAAGGCAGTCGAATTATTCACTCCGAAAAAAGACCGCCGCTGTATAAAAACCCACCCGTATTCACTGTGCGTAAAACCCACCCGTACTCACTGTGCGTAACATCGCACGACACGATGCCCCCGTACACTATCCGCATGCGGAGGCCGTCAGGCCGACAGCCTTGTAGGATCTGTGTTGAAGCCACTGACCTCATTACTATAATAAGCGAAGAGTTCCCACGGTCAGCTCATTACCATAATGCCCGCGAAAGACGAGACATGTTTACCTCACACACCCCCGCCACGGACGCATGAAAGGGTCCAAAGGTCGTGATAAGGGAAGTGCGTGATTGGACGTCAAAATGAATAATTCATTTGCCTCACATCCTGTGTTGTCTGATGGGTCTGACGAACGATATACATATTCATGAGCTGCATACTAGCATATCCTAGAGCCCCCCCCCCCAATTTCGTCCACTATTGGAATTTTTTCAATACAACATATTAAAACGGGAAGATACAGACCCGACAAGGCTGTCGGCCTGACGGCCTCCGCATGCGGTTAGTGGTGTACGAGTGCGATGACTTGTGTGAACAGTATTCGTGCGATGTGACAGTGTGTATACGGGTGGGTCATTCGGTGTGATCGCACACACCATGCACAGGGTATACGGCGGGTGGGCTTACAGCTGCGTCTTTTCGGAGCGAATAATGCGACTGCCTTGAGCAAGGCTAGAGCGTAGGCCTCTTTTTAGTTTATCCTCATCTGAATTGGTCTTGTAAACTTTCTGGTCAATAGGCTGCATGTATAACGGGAGCACTTAACGTGAACGTCAAAAAAGTGTTTTGCAGGCAGAGATGCCATTCTAGAGGCCAGCTATGTGTGAGATTTTTCAAAGCTCAACCCCCATCCCCCCGGAAAAAAAAATTGCCAGTTTAAGAAGGCCTTTTTAAATCGCCGCCCAACCTTTTTTTTTTTCTTTTTTCTTTTTTTATAAATAAATAAAAAAATGTGAAATTTAATTGTGGACAAAAGGTGTTTCAAAATGCATCAAAAACCTCCTCAGAATAATTAAAACTCACTTGAGGTACACAGGAGATGTTGATGGTTAATGTGAAGGTTCGATTGTGTCAGATTATTTCCTTCCAAACTTGAAAAAAATAGACTAAAAATGATGTCCAAAATCAATCGCTCACTTCTTCTGCCTGTTGTGTCTTAGTCTTGGTCCCAAGACCATTGGTGTTGCGCGGTCACACACAACCAACGTTCCGATTATGCCCGGCAAAAACTGTCCACGCTTGTAATGAACGAACGTTAGCGGGCGCTCTGTTTCTCTGATTTAGATCTCACCATAGACCTTATCGCAAATACCAATGCGCAAGCGCAGACTGTTGAATGAGGTGCATTGTGGGATATGTATGAATCAAATTTGTAATCAGCTAGACCACAATGCACCTAATTCCAAGCTTTACGCGCGCGCCCCAGTATTTGCGAAAAGGTCTATGGTTAGCACAGGACATAGACCTTATCGCAAATACCAATGCGCAAGCACAGACTGTTATATGAGGTGCATTGTGGGATAGATATGAATCAAATTTTGCTACCAGCTATAGACCACAGTGCACCTAATTCCAAGCTTTACGCGCGCGCCCCGATATTTGCGAAAAGGTCTATGATATTGGGTCAATAGACAAACTCCTAAAAATGTACACCATTCAGCCGCACGAGGTCTCTTTTGTTAATATCTCCATCAGTAACCAACCCGACGGGCCGATGGCTAAATTAGGCTTCAAAATGGATTTGGCAAAATGTACGTTCTGAGACCTGACCGACACACTGCTCTAACCAATTTTGTGAATGGACTTATTCAAAAGGAAACTTAATGTCGTTTTGCTTAACAACTTTGACCAAATGCAAAGCAAAGTTTTTTTTTTTTACAGCTTCAAAACAGCCTTTGACGTACGTGTATAGTTTCACCATAGAGTAAGGAATGGTTTCACAATTCTACCTCCATGGTTAAACTCTGAAACTGCAACATTATACCTCCTGTCCTTACTCTATGCATGAACAGACCGTATTCTAAAACGGTATTCATGTACGCATTTGAGTTTACTGACAAAAGGTCCAAGGTCGCCACCCACTGTCAACCTAAAGTGGTCCCACGGCGACCTTCTTCACCAAGCAACACACCACTCACAATACACTGACCAGAATGGCTCTTTGTGTAAGGCCCCCCCCCACCCCAAAATGTTATTAATTGTAAAGTTCCCTTAGACACCTTCCAACCTATAGCCGGCCCTACCCAACGTTTCCAAATTATTAAGCTTCCGTTTGATCCAATCCTTGTCCATCATGATAATTCTCATGCCGTTTGGAAGTGAATGTTTTTTTATAAATATTCTCCATTAAATCTTTTCAACAAATGAGTCACCCGCAGAAGGATTTCTAGGAAGTCTGACAACAACGTCGACCAGTGGTTGACACATGGTCGCCTGCGAAACATCAATCTACGGTACTTCATCCATTCAATGCAAATTCGTGAGATTGGTTTCGGTTTTGTCCTGGCACCCAGCCTCTTCGACCCTTTCGACTCTGCGCGGCAATGAATGAACCAATCCGGAGAACCATGCTTAGTACAACACGAAAGTAACCTGACCAAAAAGGGCGGATCGAATGGTGGGTGGGCGGGCAAGGGGCAATGAATGAACCAATCCGGAGCACCATCTGCGAAACACTGTCCAATGGGTCGCCTGTCAGAAAGATTTCTAGGAAGTCTGGTAACAACATCAATCTCTGTCATTAATTGATTTCCAAGATACACTGTCTTGTTTTGACGAGTATGACACAACTCTTCGGGCCCTGCTGGATAGACATGCTCCTGCTAGGTTGAGGAGCGTAGTTCTCAAACCCAAATCCCCATGGATGAATGAGGACATCCAGGAAGCGAAATGCAAGAGACGTAGACTTGAGCGCCGGTGGCGTGCAACACGTATAGATGAAGACCGGTTTGAGTCGTACCTGTCTAAACGATCTCAAGCAGTACATCTTCGAGAAGCAACCTCACAGACTGTTCAACTGGATTCATCCGTACCACAGGGATCGGTTCTCGGCCCCCAGCTTTTCAGTGTGTACATGCTACCCCTCCGGCATATCATCACCAAGTGCAATTTGGGCTACCACGTTTATGCGGATGATTTACAACTGTATAGCTCTTGCTTACCAACTCAGGAGAATGTAGACAGTTGTATCTCTCAGATGGAGCGCTGCATCTCTGACATTCAGCGGTGGATGGGTGAGAGTCATCTGAAGTTGAATGAGTCAAAGACAGAGTTTGTTCTGTTGGGTTCCAGACAGCAACTCTCCAAGGTCGTGGTACCCCATGTAAAGATCGGGTCGTCCTTGGTTGTTCCTGAAGAGAAGGTAAAGAACCTTGGAGCTATCTTGGATCCCAAGTTGTCGCTGGTTCATCACATATCAAATTGCGTGAAACTTGCTAATTATGGCCTGCGTAACCTCCGTGCCATCAGGCATTTTTTGACACTTCAAGCTACACAACAATTAGTGCACGCCTTTGTCACCTCTCGTTTGGATTTCTGTAACGCACTACTGTACGGACTTCCAAAACATCTGCTCCATAGGCTGCAAAAGACACAAAACTCAGCTGCCCGTCTTGTTGTGCAAGCAAGCTGGTCAGCATCCATCAATCCAATACTTAAAGAACTTCACTGGCTGCCCATCAATGAGCGTATTGTTTATAAGATTCTCTTGCTAACCTACAAGTCTTTGTCTGGTTTAGCACCGCAATATTTATCGTGCCATGTCAAATATTCTGTTCCGGGAAGAGTCGGCCTCCGATCATCGACAGACATGAAACTGGTAGAGTTTAGAACGAACAGATCATGGGGGATAGATCCTTTGCTGCAGCATAATTATCATTATCATTATCATTATCGGTGTCGGTGTCGGTGTCGGTGTCGGTGTCGGTGTCGGTGTCGGTGTCGGTGTCGGTGTCGTTGTTGGTGTCGTTGTCGTTGTCGTTGTCGTTGTCGTTGTCGTTGTCGTTGTCGTTGTCGTTGTCGTTGTCGTTGTCGTTATTGTTATTATTGTTATTATTGTTATTATTGTTATTATTGTTATTATTGTTGTTATTGTTGTTATTATTGTTATTGTTAATATTAATATTATTATGATTTTTATTATTATTATTATTATTATTATTGTTGTTGTTGTTGTTGTTGTTGTTGTTGTTGTTGTTGTTGTTGTTGTTGTTGTTGTTGTTGCTGTTGCTGCTGCTGCTGCTGCTGCTGCTGCTGCTGCTGCTGCTGCTGCTGCTGCTGCTTTTGCTGTTGTTGTTGTTGTTGTTGTTGTTGTTGTTGTTGTTGTTAATAATATTGTTGTTGCTGCTGCTGCTGCTGCTGCTGCTGCTGCTGCTGCTGCTGCTGCTGCGTGCCTGGATGTCTGGATTCTCACACGCCGGTCACCTACACGTGATCCACGCTGTACCACATGCGGTGAGCGTGCAGGTGTTGGAATGTCAGATTGACTTTACGACGAATAATGAAACAGGAGTGGTATAATAATCCCAACTAGCAAATCTCAACATTTTAAATAAAATAAAAATCATGATCATACGACCTTCCTGTCCAAAATAATATGTAATTTTCGATGACCTTGACACTATAAATTTTACGACCCGTTTTGAAAAACATAAACGCTAGAAAAATTTACTTTCAAAAGTGCGACGTCTCACACACTCATTAAAACAACTATTTTTTACGAAATGAAAACATAAAACTTTTAACCCCGGCGTAGTCGGACCAACAATAGGTAAATTTTACAAACAATCCAATGATAAGTTTAATTATAATGTTCGTTCCGTCTCGACAGGGTGCAACGCATCACGTAATCCCCGACCAAGTTTAACGGAAAGATTAATCCTTTATCATTCAGAATTATTTGGGTTTGGAGTAATTCAACCTTGAAAACCCCCGAAATGTTGATGAAAATCAGACACTGTTTTTTCGAACTTCGATAACAATTCTACTGGATAAAACATTGGCCCCATACACATAGCCGAGTGGCTACAATCGTCATAGCTTGGCTTTCTACGCGTGCCGTGTAAGAATTACACACTCAAGCTACTCACAAAATATTTACGACAAGTCGCGAGTTTGTTCACGACTAGTCGCAGAATTATTCACGACGTCGTAAAAAATATTCGCAACTAGTCGTGAAAATATTCGCGACTAGTCGTGAAAATATTCGCGACGTCGCCAAAATATTCGCGACTTGTCGTGAATAAATATACGACGTCGTGAAAATATTCGCGACTAGTCGTGAAAACATTCGCGACTAGTCGTGAAAATATTCGCGACGTCGCCAAAATGTTCGCGACTTGTCGTGAATAAGTATACGACGTCGCGAAAATATTCACGACTGGCTGTGTCCCTTCAGGGCCACCATAGGTTTGTCTCTTCCACGCAATGAATATGAAAAATCTCCCCCAAAAAACCAATGGGAGCGTGGAAGCGCCGCCCTGTTTATAAATATTCATCGCACTCTGTGACCTTTGTACATGTACACGCAAAAGACGATCACAATTATCATGTATGTACGAACCATTGATCTCCAGATCATTGGGGTCAACGATACCGAGTGGATTTTGACTGGTTTATGGGTGGGGCTAGGACGGACTTGGACTTGAGTCAAGTCTAGCTGTAGCGTGAATAGTGATGAGGGGGTGTGTGTGGGGGGGGGGGGGGGGGGGGAGAAAGGTATTTTGGAAACGACGGTGCGGCTTTGGCTTCGACTATTCAGCTTGTCAGTAGTTTTTTTAAAACGTGCGTTGATTTTGTTGTACGGAGCCTGTGCATGTGGACAGAACCAGATGGTGGAGCCGTGCCAGTTCCAGATAATTAATTGTAAAAGGCATCTTTATTTTGGGTTGGGTGCGGCAGTATAGTGCGTGTGTGTATAGACTACATATATGCGTGGACGTCGTGTACTGCTGTGTGGTGTGTGTGTGATCTGAAATCGACTTTTTAAAAGATTTTCTTCAATCAAGTGTGCGTTGTGGTAAGTTTTTTGTGGTGGTGGTGCCCTCGTATATTTAAGAAATAAGTACAGGTTAATTATTTCTACTTTCTCGACTATATCCTTAGTTGCGATAACGTAACCCTTCTGCCGCCGTCGTCGGCAGGAGGGTTACGTTATCGCAACGACTATATCCTATATCTCGTAGGAGGTCCTGTTTTCGAGGTGCCCTTAATATCGTGGCAAATCTTTTACCTCTCTGTGCGTGATGTAAACAGTCCCAAGATAAAAATTGTGTGGTTTTATTCGCCAAACAAAGAGTCTCCTCTCCCTTGACAAAAACTTAGAAACACGTAAGGCTCCACTGGATAGTTGCACTTGTAAATGCAAAAAGTTTGGTATTTTAGGCATTTCTACAAGGTACACAAATATGTCATAATGTTGAGGCCATATAAAAATATTTGCCCACCGAAAAAGTTTCATCAAACGCTATTTCAATTCACAATTCATGATGATCAAAATCATGTGACTGAATGTTTTGCTGAGCATTCTTGAAAAAAAAATACCGAGGCTTAAAGAAGCCATGTGCCTTATATCATTTTCGGAGATTTTTATTTTGTAACCCTCGTATCAATACTATTATTTATATTAAAAATTTAAACATCAGCTTGTTGATTCAATTACCACTGTTTATTTATACGCTTTATTATAAATATTAAGAAAAAAAATAGGAAAAAAATAAATAGAAATCAGATTTTGAAGCCAGTAATTATTCACACTTGTTATATTTTTTTTATTTTTTTTTTATTTTTTGCAAGTTACCATGGTAATTTTAAAAATTTAATAAAAAAATATTTTGAATAAAATGAAGGCAACTGCTGGCTATACAGTCATACACAGAGTCTCAAAGAACACTTGTAGTCACTGCAGATGTTTCTTCCATGTATGGCTTCACCGGGAAACCATACTTTCTCGTTTGCCGTGAAAACAGGAAAAACTCAAAACAAATGGGGCCAGTTGAAGTCATCCAAGATCGGTGTGTGGTGTGAACATTTCAATGTCCATCAAGTTTTAATACATGTTTGCATACTTCGTACAAATGAAGATAATTAGGGCATCGGTTGATATATGGCATCATTATTTCCCAATTCAAAGAAAAAGGCATAATAGCGTGATAACTGGTAAGCAGAGGATCCTCTTACCAGTTTTCATGCCATAGAATAGATGCCATTCATTATCATCCTCCGCTTACCAGTTTTCATGCTATTTATTAATTTTGATTAATAAATACCTTGGACAGTTTCAAGTCTCTGATTGGTCAAAACCCGGTCACGTGTGGGAGTGTTAACGGTGGTGTAAAGACCGGCTTTGGAAAATAGCGAATAAGTCAGTGGCCACTAAATCAGCATACATTGTGTAAACCTTGCCCGTTGCACTGTATCAGCATACATTGTGTAAACCTTGCGCGTTGCACTGTATCAGCATACATTGTGTAAACCTTGCGCGTTGCACTGTATCAGCATACATTGTGTAAACCTTGCGCGTTGCACTGTATCAGCATACATTGTGTAAACCTTGCGCGTTGCACTGTATCAGCATACATTGTGTAAACCTTGCGCGTTGCACTGTATCAGCATACATTGTGTAAACCTTGCGCGTTGCACTGTATCAGCATACATTGTGTAAACCTTGCGCGTTGCACTGTATCGCACGCTTATTTATTATATCCCTGTAAGTTTCACATTGCAACTTTGCGCACTTCGTGTACGCGCGCTGAAAATGTATCAATTTTGAGTGCGCGCGTGTAACGTGTGCGCGTATAAACTGACGACGCCGAGCTCGTACGCGCGTTTTAATGCACAAGGAACAGCTATCGTCCAATCATTTGCCTCATTTGACCCCAGTGAAGGCGCTGAACAGATCATTATTTCAAAGAGTCAGTAATGTGATTAACGCACGAAAGAGATGGGAACCATCAAAAGCTCGAATATGGCCCCTGAACTTGTCTGGAAGTGCCGCCGAGAGAAAAATTACAATTTTAGCTGTTTAATTCGCTACAAAAGGTATTTATTAATGGGAATAACAGTGCGAGTACCCGGTCTTCACTGCGTGGTAATGACCTTGGTTGGTGGCTGGCGCTGTTAACGGACCTCACTGATGCCAATCTCACACAAACATATTGCATTTGTGAAGATCAAGGCATTAAAAAGTGTGATACAAGTTTAACTATAAAATAACGACACATTGTATAAAAAACATCTTTATGGTTCAATGTTTTTGAACTACGTCATCACTTAACGTCCAACTAAACACCTTGTTTTTGTAATTAACAAAAAACACTATGTCTAGTTAAAAAAAAATGTCTGTTAACCCTTGAAGATGTTTTTGGAGTCGAAAATATGTAATTTCGATATCCAAGTATTTTTGGGGAACATTTACATGAAACTTTGATCCAATAAAACACTGATTCAAAATAAAGAGTACATGTGTAAATAATTTCTGTTACAGACTGTCATGCACTGTGTTTTATTACAAGATGATCGTAACCCACTTTAAGGCTGCTGAGACATTTCACGATTCCCATTACATCAACAAATAGCGATGCACTTTCACTCACATGATTGTGAAAGAAAAAAAGAAAAAAAAACTGAACGTGCGGACGTAAAGTGGGACAAAAAAAATTCAGGTGCCAAGTTATGGTCGTATAAGTTAGCATTAACTACTAATTATTTCAACTAAATTCAAACCAGTTTTTATGGTGTTAATACTGCTCTTCGGGTGGTATTTGCTGTTGGTGCCGAGTTTTGTTTGGTGGACCAAAATAGGCCGGTGCTGAGTTTGTTTGGTGCCGAGTTTGTTTGACCAAAACAGGCCGGTGCCAAGTTTATTTGGTGCGGACATTCTTGGTGCCGAGTTTGCGAGGTGCCAAGTTTGCGAAGTGCCGAGTTTGCTGGTGCCGAGTTTGCAAGGTGCGAAGTGTTCACTACCCATGTTTTCAAACCCAACCAAACTTTGATTGCCATCAGCGCCATTTACCGCGAGACTGTGCAAGCTCCCACCGGTGATAGAAGCCCTGCTGTTTACTCACAGTCTGTATTTTTAATCAGGCTTAATCATGCTGAGAATTAAGCATGTTAAGTTTCCTGTCGTAGGGTATGCTCAAACATTTATAAAATGATGAATTTTGTAACAATGAGTCTAAGAAACATCATCCAACCTCTAAATTTCAAATCAAAATTATCATCTGCTAGATTGAGTTTCATTATCCTTATAGTCACTAAATAGATCACTTGTTGTGGTTGCTATTTGGGATTCTATGGTGTGACAATATGGGGGAAAAATGTAAAAAATTAAGTGAAAATGAAAATAAAAATCTTTTTTGATTAACTGCAGGCAGTAATAAATTCTGATAAACGTAATAGATAATATGTCTACATTAGAGAGAAAATATTACTCCTGAAACCAAACATTGCTGGTCTGAAATGGGGGAAACAGATTGTTTTGAAGGGTTGGTGCTTTAAGAGTCAGTTCAGGTAAATAATTGACATAGTTGCTCACGGTCAAAAAATGAATTTTTTTTATACTTTGTTGGTGGAAGGGCCTTGGGGTGCAAGTAAACAAAATTGCATTTTCAATTCTATATATAGCCCGTTGCCATGGTTACGGCTCATTTTGTTTTTTGGCCATTTTAGGCCGATTTTGGGGTCTGAAAAACTGGTTTTTAGCTCATATTTACAACTCCACCCCACCAAAATGCAACATTATTTCAAAAAACCTTTTATATCACTACAAAGTATCATCCTTGGCCTTCCTTGAGAAAAAATTGTATTGCTTTAAATA
Source organism: Asterias amurensis (assembly GCF_032118995.1). Lineage (NCBI taxonomy): Eukaryota > Metazoa > Echinodermata > Asteroidea > Forcipulatida > Asteriidae > Asterias > Asterias amurensis. Next base: position 12,197,879 of record NC_092659.1, read on the forward strand.
TCACCCTTGTGCTATTTTTGCATCATGCATTACAGTATGTTTTTAGAACTTGCAAAATCAACATTTTTACCCTATTTTTGGACCCCAAAATGTCAACTTGCCAGGGGTCTCAGAAAATTTTCCTTTCGGCTGTGATTAGGGCCAACATTGGTCTTTCCATATCTGGTGTCAAAAACTTGGGCAATTTTATCCTGTTGTGACAGTACTGCCTCAAAACTAGACTTTTTTCCCAAAAACGTGAAAAATGCCTTTTTAAGGTTTTTTTCACATAATATCGACATACGTGTCCACGGTAAAAAAAAAAGGATTATTTTTCTTATACTTTGTGGATGGTAGGGACTTGGGGTCCAAATAAACAATATTTACATTTCAACTCATAATATAACACGTTGCCATGGTAACAGTTCATTTGTGTTTAGGCCACTTTAGGCCGATTTGGGTGTCTGAAAAACTGTTTTTTTTAGTTAATATTTACAACTCCACCCCACCAAAAAACAAAAATATTTCATAAAACCTTTTCCATCACTACAAATTATAATCCTTGGCTTTACTTGAGACAAAAAAATATTGCTATAAATTTCACCCTTGTGCTATTTTAAGAACGTGCATTAGAGTATGTTTTTAGTACTTGCAAAATCAACATTTTTACCGTATTTTTTGCCCTCAAAATTTCATTTTTTCAGGGGTCTCAGAATATTTTCCTTTCGGTTTTGATCAGGGCCAAAATTTGTCTTTTTATTTCTGGTAAGAAAACTTGGGCAATTGTATCCTGATGTAACAGAACTGTCTCAAAAATAGACCCTTTTCCCCTGAAAACATAGAGAAATGCATTTTGAAATATTTGCTTCATTTTGAATTTATAACATTAAGAAGTTAGTAATAATTCCATCAATCTGGCAGCTTTTCATAAGCACTCTGTAGGCTTAGTGCATTACCAAACATTGATCAGGACTTGTTGATGACCTAAATCTTAGAATTTGCCCCGCCCCGGCCCGGCCCGGCCCAATCATATTTCTTGACATTGCATAAACAAAACAAAGTTTTGTGAACAGCGCCTCGTTTTTGAAAGTCACATTTTTTAATTCCCCTTGCACATCAAGAAAGTTTGTACTGTCTTAATGTTTTATTGGTTCTCAGAATATTTCCCTTTTTGTTGTGATTGGGCTATCATTATGGTTTGCATGTCTGCTGGGGAGAAACACTTTGGTTTATTGTATCCTGTTGTGACACTTCTGCCTCAAACATGGTAACTATTTTTTCCAAAAACAATAAAAATGCATTTTGAAGTTATCCCTTAGTTTGAATTGATAAAAAACAAAAACGAGCATGCTTGTTAAAAAAATATGGCACTGTTTCCATGCTCTTTAAGTAACAAATAAAAAGTTTATAACCATGCTTTGCCACTGAGAGTTCTTGTTTTGTCATGACTACTTTACCTAGTTGTACAGGTATGATTCACATTGCAAGAAGAGAAGTAGTGCGATGAGCATTCTTTACTATTCTTGTCTATACATGGCCTTATAACAGTCTTCTTGGTCTCCTGCCCGCTACCAAACTAAACATTTTCATCCCTATCAGAACAAAGAGGCTCTAAAAGTGAGCAAGTACTGTATCCAAAGTATCTAAATGGCCATTCACCTGCTTTGGCCTTCTGTAAGCAGTTCCCCCATCCACGGTGGGGTTCTTTTCAATTGTACAGTTGCAAACAATAAAAGAGTTGGTTTATTTAACGTGATAAACAATTCAGCAGGTAATGTTTGACAATGTTTTGTGTTGATCGTTCTCAGAGACATATATAATAATTATGAATTAGTAAGATAGTGAATGGAAAAAATAATCAAACTAGCCTGAAGAAACTTTTGTCACTGCAAATGCATCTTACTTATTTATGTTGAGCAGGTGCAAGTATTTACAACTTCTTTCAATGTTGTTTCATTAAAGGAACACGTTGCCTTGGATCGGTCGAGTTGGTCTTTGAAAAGCGTTTGTAAACGTGCACTACAAAATGCATATGATTAGAAAGATATTTTAAAAGTAGAATATAATGATCCACACAAGTATCACTCAAAAACATCTTTCTAACCATGCATTTTATAACAAACGGTTACAAACGCATTTCAAAGACCAACTTGACCGATCCTAGGCAACGTGTTCCTTTTAAATGATCTCTTACGCTCATCTTGCAAATCGTTAGTATCATTGTTTTTAATAAGACCTTGGCAAACGTTTCCAATACTTTTAAGTGGGCTTTTTAATTTCCAACATTTGTGTTGGACATGATTGGATGCTCCAAACCATCTGCCTCAAGCACAGAAACTACATTGTTTATGATATCTATCTCTATGAAAAGTTTTACATTTGGTAGCAGGCAGGGACCAAGGAGAGTAGGCCCTGTATTGAAGACAACTTGTAAAGAATGCTCATCGCACTCTACTTGCAATGGGAATCATACCTTTACAATAGGTAAAGTAGCCAAATCAAGAACTCTCAGTGGCAAAGCATTGGTTATGGTTTGGTTGGATACCATTATGTTTAAATAAAAACTTTGTATTCATTACTCAAAGGGCATGGAAACAGTGCCAGATTTTTAACAAGCATGCATTGTTTTTGGAAAAATTACTATACTTAAGGCATGATCAGTCACAACAGGATACAATAAACACAGTGTTTCTACCCAGAAGACATGAAAACACCAATAACAACAGAAAGGGAACACTTTCAAAAAAAGAGGCGCTGTTCACAAAACATTGTTTTATGCAATGTCAAGAAATATGATTGGGGTTGGGCCAGGCAAATTCTAAAATTAAGGTCATCAACAGTTCCTGATCAATGTTGGGTAATCCACTAGTGCTTAGGAAAAGCTGCCAGATTGATAGAATTATTACTTTTTAATGTTAGAAATTCAATATGAAGAAAAAACAATTCAAAATGCATTTTTCTGCTTGGGGAAAAAAAGTCTATTTTTGAGACAGTACTGTTAACATCAGGATACACTTGCCCAAGTTTTACTTACCAGAAATAAAAAGAAAAATTTTGGTCAAAAGAAAAATTTTGATCAAAACCGAAAGGAAAATATTCTGAGACCCCTGAAAAAATGAAATTTTGAAGGCAAAAAAAAATATGGTAAAAATGTTGATTTTGCAAGTTCTAAAACCATACTCTAATGCACGTTCTACAAATACCACAAGGGTGAAATTTATAGCAATATTTTTTTGTCTCAAGTAAAGCCAAGGATAATACTTTGTAGTGATGTAAAAGGTTTTATGAAATATTTTTGTTTTTTGGTGGGGTGGAGTTGTAAATATTAACAAAAAAAAACCAGTTTTTCATACCCCAAAATCGGCCTAAAGTGGCCTAAACAGAAATGAACTGTTACCATGGCAACGTGTTATATTATGATTTGAAATGTAAATGTTGTTTATTTGGACCCCAAGTCCCTACCATCCACAAAGTATAAGAAAAATATTCCTTTTTTTTTTACCGTGGACACGTTATCGATATTATGTGAAAAGACCCTTAAAAAGGCGTTTTTTTACGTTTTGGGGAAAAAGTCTAGTTTTGAGGGAGTACTGTCACAACAGGATACAATTGCCCAAGTTTTTGACACCAGATATGGAAAGACCAATGTTGGCCCTAATCACAGCCGAAAGGAAAATTTTCTGAGACCCCTGGCAAGTTGACATTTTGGGGTCCAAAAATAGGGTAAAAATGTCGCATTTGCAAGTTCTAAAAACATACTGTAATGCATGATGCAAAAATAGCACAAGGGTGATACTTAAAGCAATAAAAAAAATTCTCAAGGAAGGCCAAGGATGATACTTTGTAGTGATATAAAAGGTTTTTTGAAATAATGTTGCATTTAGGTGGGGTGGAGTTGTAAATATGAGCTAAAAAAACAGTTTTTCAGACCCCAAAATCGGCCTAAAATGGCCAAAAAACAAAATGAGCCGTAACCATGGCAACGGGCTATATATAGAATTGAAAATGCAATTTTGTTTACTTGCACCCCAAGGCCCTTCCACCGACAAAGTATAAAAAAAAATCATTTTTTGACCGTGAGCAACTATGTCAATTATTTACCTGAACTGACTCTTAATTATAAAGGCAGTGGTCACTATTGGTAATTGTCAAAGACTAGCCTTCACAGTTTGTGTATCTCAACATGCATAAAATAACAAACCTGTGAAACGTTGAGCTCAATCGGTCATCGAAGTTTCGAGATAATAATGAAAGAAAAATAACCCTTGTCACACGAAGTTGTGTGCGGTTATTATGATTGATTTCGAGACCTCAAGTTCTAAATCTGAGGTCTCGAAATCAAATTTGTGGAAAATTACTTCTTTCTCAAAAACTATGGCACTTCAGAGAGAGCTTTCTCACAATGTTTTATACCATCAAAAACTCCTCATTTCTCGTCGCCAAGAAAGGTTTTATGCCAATAATTATTTTGAGTAATTACTGAAAGTGTCCACTGCCTTTAAGGGGGTAGAGGTGCTTTACTGTTATGCCTTGCGATATCTCCGGATTCTAACCAAGTAGCCATTGTCTTGGGACAAAAATTTGTTTAATAGTAATTGAATGAGCTTTTTTATTTATTTTGCACGCCATACTAGCTTCTGAATATTCAATAAAATACTGTAACGTCGACTCAAGCGGTCTTAAGTCTTCGCTGCAGCTCATCAAATATCAATAATGGACAAAATAAAAGAAATAACTGTTTTGAAGCAAAATGTCTCGTTGATTTAAGGATAATGGTTTATTTTGATCCCTTCTCTCTCTTGTCGATTCTACTCCTTTTAATGATTCAGTTTAATTCTTTCCTTTTATTAACATATATCTTAAAGTCACCTGGAAGTGGTATTTGTACAAAATAAAGCTTTTGCCACCAATATGTGTTTTGATGAGTGGAATGTGAATAAACAGTTAACTAAGGTTTTTAAAAATCAGTTCTTATGTTATTTACAAATTTAAGAGTAGAACCCGACCCGAGAGGGCGCTGTTCGTGACATCAATCGAGGCAGACTTTGCCTGTAATGCGTAGAGTAAACACAATTGCAAAGTACATGTACGGACAAAGTCGTGAGTTTGTACGTTTCTAAAAAAGTTTTTTTCTTTTTTTTTTCGGCAATGCCGACCAGGTGTATTGCTGCTGAATGCAGAAAAACACTTTTTGAAACGTACCAACTCATGACTTGGACGTTCGTGTACTTGTACGTGTGTTTACTATACGCATTGCAGGCAAAGTGTGCCTCGATTGACGTCACAAAAGGGGTAGGTGGAGTCAGCCCCCCCCCAAACAACTTTATATATTTTTTCAAGGTATAAATCGTGACAAACAATTACTAAGAATTTTTTTTTATTGTTCGTAAGCATGTATACTCTTAATTTTGAAAGAAAAAAAAATCTGTTTCCAGTTGACTTTAAGTCAAGCCCTGGGTTCGCAATTACTGACCTGTTCTATAGGAACGCTCCTTCCTCATAGCCCGACAAATCACTTCTAACAATGCAGCCCAAAAATGCGAACTGTTTCGCCACAATACCAACCAATGAAAGGTTTGAAAACACGATGTCGCTCAAACGTCGCCAAGCATTGGCACTGTAAATAGTGGATTATCTCTTGCAACAGAAAAACAAAACTTTTAAGATTTCAACACATGATGAAGTGTAAGTATCATTGTAAAAAAAGTTGGATAGATGATTTGTTTCTAAATCAATTAGTTTTTGATTGTGAACAATTTTTCTGTTATCCTACTGAAAACACATGACACCAGGATATATTATATAGCAGTGTACACTGTACTACTTGGCTTGGTACTGAATTAGTTAAAGCTGAATCTGGATCAGCTGCAGCAGTGCAAGCAATCTCCAAATTTCAGATTTGGGATGTTTAGGTTGCAGGTGTAGATGGTCTAGGTGTGTGGTGCTGACTCTTGTTTTTTGTGCTCTACTTTTGATATTAAAGTCACCTGGAAATACAATTTTTATTTTTTCAAACATAAGAGTATCGTACCATCATACGTTATCGACCCTCCTATGTTTTCGAACCCCAACTTTGATTGCTGTTTACGGCGAGGCTGGCAAGCTACACCGGTGACAGAAGCTATGCAGTTTATACTCACAGTCTGTATTTTCATCAGGCTTAATTATGCTGAGAATAAAGTTTCCTGTCGTTGGTTATGCTGAAACATTTATAAAATGATTGATTTTTGGTACAAATCGCTAGTGCATTATTACGCCAACATTCAAATGAGTCAAAGAAACATCATCAAACCTCGAAAGTTCAAAACAAAATTACTATCTGCTAGATTGAGTTTCATTCTGCTTTAGTCACTAGATGGATCACGTGAGGTGGTTACTATTTGGGATTCTATGGTGTGCCAATATGGGGCAAAAATTTAAATATTTTGATAAACTGCATACTGTAATAAATTCCGATAAGCGTAGTAAATATTAAGTCTATATTAAAGGGAAAATATAGATTGGTTACTTGATTGTTTTTTTATCTCCTAAAACAAAACATTAGGCGTAATGTCTGAAATGGGGTGAAACGGATTGTTTGTATGCTTTTAAGGGGGGTGAGTTGTTTTACTTTCATGCCTTATGATATCTCTGGATTCTAATATTTAGCCATAATGCCTTAGGACAAAAATGTAATTAAAATTTGTTAAGTAGTAATTGAATAATATATATATTTTTTTTTGCACGTCATACCAGCTTCTAAATATTCAATAAAATACCAACCAATGAAAGGTGTGAAAACATGTGGCGTTGCTCCAATGTCGTGCATGCATATATAAGCTTGGGCATACCTCGATATAATCAAAAATTGGATACCATTTCTTAAACAATTACCATATCATCTTGATTTTTTGTTAATCCAATTATCGGCATATCGTGGTTTTGATGAAGTATCAGGATGTCTTCCCTAATTGAGAGTCTTGCAACCACAACTGGTTGTTTAAAAAAAAAATTCAAGTCCCAGAACCAACCCCAAGATCCCCCTATTGAAAAAAATAACATCAAACGCTTGAGTGCCCAGGCTCTCCCACAGACACTTCAGAAGTAACACAATGTATCAATTACCTCCCCTGTGTTGGAGCCTTGTGGCAGCCTGCCTCCAACTGCAGACCACAAGGGGATCATATTACACAAACCACAACCCATCCACAACCGTTTTATGAATGAGAGGTCACCCCATGTGCATTATGGATGCTTATTGGTTGAAATGGACAGGATATACACACATGTAAGAACAGCCGTGCGCAGTAGACACTTTAAAATACACTTTATGTGTGTGTAACTCATAGAGCTACAACACCATGGGTAGACAGTACACCTCACAGATCCATACTTCGATTTGTTTCATCTCAAGCAGTATGGAACTTGGGCATAATAAAAATTTGTGTAAGAACTTTGTACTTCAAATATACATCACGATGTTAATATCGCGTTTTGACGATATATCGTGGGATAATAAAAGCAATATCGCCCAAGCATGCATATAAGTGCTGTTAATGGCGGACTATCTCTCGCAACGTAAAACCAAAACTTTAAAAATTTTAATACCCCATGAAGTGTAGGTGTTATTGTTAAACAATTGGATAGATGGTTTGAAAAAAAAACATTCAGTTAGATTGTGAAAACTTTTCCTGTTATCCTACTCAAAACACATGACACCAGGATACACAACGGCTACCCCTTTTATGACGTCAAACGAGGCACACTTTGCCTTGATAAATAGAGTAAACACATGTGCAAAGTACATGCAAGTCCAAGTCATTGAGTTTGTAAGTTTCAAAATAGTTGTTTTCTGACATTTCTATTGCTGCTGGATGCAGCAAAACAACTAAAGATGGGGTCAGTCTGCATGGCTGGTCAGACTCACAAGAGCAATAGTGCCTAGTGGGCTGATGCGACGTCTTTTTCAGCACTGTGCAGCATTTTCTCTTCAGATATCGCGCCTCTCGTCTTTTTTAATAATAATAATTGGGCGTCGTGGAACATTCGCAGTTTGACAATATTTTGGTTAAATGTTATTTTAAGAATGTCACGGTCCATACTCCGTCTTTTCAAGACCCTTTCTGAGACTTTGGAGTATTGTTAACAAAAATAATGTTCATACAAGGGTCCAAACTCCTGTCTTTTAAATAATAATTGGCGTTGTGGGACATATGCAGTGATACAATAGTTTTATAAAATGGAAAAAAGAACGTCTGTACTCCGTCTTTTTAATAATAATTCTGATCTGAGACTTTTGAGTATTGTTAACAAAATGTTTTAACCCATGTAATTTATTGGGAGCTAAACGCTTCTGGACTAATTGTTGTATTAAGTAATCATAGTTGTTCTCAAAGGCACATTGAAAACAGTTTGAGCGACATGGCAACAAACATTATTGTTGCTGGCAACCATTAAAGGAACACGTTGCCTTGGAACGGTCGAGTTGGTCTTTGAAAAGCGTTTGTAATCGTTTTTTATAAAATGCATATGGGTAGAAAGATGTTGTAAAAGTAGAATACAATGATCGACACAAACATGCCTCGAAATTGCGTGGTTTTCCTTTTACCTTGTCGACTAACACGTCGGCCATTTATGGGGGTCAAAATTTTGACTCCCATAAATGGCCGACCATGTTAGTTCGCACAGTAGAAGGAAAACCACGCAATTTCGAGGCAAACTTGTGTGGATCATTGTATTCTACTTTTAAAACATCTTTCCAACCATATGCATTTTATAAAAATCGGTTACAAACGCTTTTGTTTAGACCAACTCGTCCGATCCAAGGCAACGTGTTCCTTTAACAAAACATTTCTGACTAGACCAAGCAAGTGCATCACAGACAATGCACAACCAGAATGTGTTTAGTAAGGCACGGGTCAGTCATTGTTGGCTAATTTGAAAAGGCTATAGAGGTGAGCTATAAACCACCACAACAGAGGTGTGAAAACAGCTTTAAATGATATACATGGTAGATCAAGGGAAACTTGCCACCCAGGGAAATGCAATAAGTTCGTAAGAAAATAACCACTATTATAACACCCCTTGCAAGTATTCTGCCTGCTCATTGGTTTAGAGCGCGTCACATGACATGTCTTAGTTTTGCTAGACGACGGCCGTCGGTTTGCCATGCGCTAGTCCGACAGACTAGCACATGGCGTGCAGTACCCAGACGTCCTGTGCGTGTACGAGGATTATAAATTAATAGTCTGTAACCATTTCGGATTGCACGACACTACATGCAACACATTAAGTAAAAGTGTTTGCAATCTGTATTCGCGTCGTCCGTGGATTGTAGCATTCAGGTCTGTAACTTAATAATAATAGTACAGTATTTAGAAATGTTTGGGGTGTTATAAAACAAATATTGACAGCTTTTACTCGTGCAATGGTTAAAAACTATGACTCCCTCGGTGATCCCTGGGGTTTTATTTTCCCTCGGCTTCGCCTTGGGAAAATAGAACGCTCCGGGGATCACCTCGGGAGTCATAGTTTTTAACCATAGCACTCGAAGCAGTCAATATTTGTATACTATAGGTTACTCAAATTTCTTTGCGTGTCGAGGTCAACATTAATTCAGTCGTTATAAACAAAGTGTTAATTCTGAATCGGTACTTATATATTATATTAATACAAGCGACAAGTACTAATACACAGCAAAGGGCAGAGGAACTATAGTATGGGCAACTAAATCCATATTTGACAATCGTCTGATTTAATTAATCGAATAGGGTCGGTGAAAACTTCCCCTTATATTTGGGCAACTACTGAGGTTCAATAGTAATACAAAATTGTTACATTGGAACTTGATACAAAGTATAACAACGCTTCACATTTTTGCTTTGTATGCCTCTGGCAATTATTTTTTTTGTACATGTATGCAGCCTTTCATTATTTTATGCTTTTTGTACACCGCTGCCAATTTCACAATTATTGACTTAGACTCCTTGTGTTTCATTGAAAAAATGATGCATAGTTTTGCCCTCGATCGAGGTGTCCAAGGGCAACTGTTTAAGAGGAAACATGTATACGCTAGATAAAACGCCATCGCAGTTTGATGAGTATTGGCAAAAAGGGTGCAAACGACGAACGTCGTCTGATGCGGAGAAAAATGAAAAAGTATAGATTACAGATAATTTCACTGTTTACTTGTGGCTAATGCGCTAAAACTTTATGTACGATCTTTTTTTAGATCTTTTATTATTTCTTGTTACCTAAACGAGATTCCATTAAGACTAAGACTAGCGCTCTAGGTTTGAGATGGACTTTGCAAGAAATGTAAAAATAAACGTGTATTATTTTGGTAAAACTTTTTTAAAGTTAATTTAACTGTTTATTTTATTGTGGATAACAGGCTTAATCGCTACGATCTTTTTGTGGTGTTTCATTTTTTGTGTTCAAGCCAATCGAATGACAAAGTTCCATTTAACTAAAGACGTCATTGGTTGTTACGTGTTCAGGGCCATATTTTCTGACTGTCTGTGTGATGCCGCCTTCACTGCAGCCAAATAAAACGACCATATGACCATATTGATGTTTATACCCACGTCTTTCTCAAATACATGTTGTAATTGTAATGATCTATGCAACCTCCAGCACACTGCCCAATTGTTTATTCTTACAACCTCATGCATGCGAGTCTTGATCCATTTGCGAAGGTCCGTTTGAATTTTTACTTGGGTTACAGATCTTAAGTTGGGAAAAAATTATCACCGTTCATGGGTCAGTGACTCCTCGAAAGCACTCGCTTGTTTGGCATTTCATTATCAAAGGCTATCGAGCGATGTCGTGCGTTAGCGTTTCGAACGATGCTGTGTAGGACCGGGTGTTAAAGGGTAATAACGAGTGCGCTCGTTAAAACTTGTTCTACTCGCGTGTTTTTTTTATACCTACCTTTAATCAAAACTGTTGCATAATTGACCACTGTGAGACCAATAAAGTCCTTGTCGATGTCCAACCAGGGTTCCGCCCAGGTCGCTCTTGTGAGTCGCAGCTCCTCATAACTGCTCACGACCTCTCCAAGGCACTGGACAACCATGCAAATAATTTGACGCAGTGATTTTTAAGACAAAGCCTTTGACCGGGTTCCCCATCAACGGTTACTGCTTATAACTTACTTCACTATGGGATCAGAGGTTCTCTACTGCAATGGATGGATCACTTCCTTACCAACTGGAGTCAGCGTGTAGTCATGGATGGCCAAGCATTAGATTCAAGGGTACCAGTTGAGTTGGGTGTCCCACAGGGTACTGTACTTCATCAATGACTTGCCTGATGGTATTACTTCCAACTTGCGCCTCTTCGCAGATTGCCTTATGTCTCGCTCCATCTCCAAAGCCAGTGACAGTGTTAAACTCAAAGAAGATCTTGACCAATTACATCATTGGTCCAAATCACGGCAGATGAAGTTCAACATCGACAAGTGCTATGTAATGCAATTTACTCTGCGCCGCAACTTTTACATCTGAAATTACCACCGGGCCAAAAGAAACCTTGCTACAGTCACCGACCACCAGTATCTGGGCCTTACCTTCCCCAATAATATATCATGGCAGAAACATTTCAACAAAATCACAACTCATGCTAACAGAATGTTGGGCCTTGTTCGACGCAACCTTAGGAACTGCTCCATCAAAATATGCCAGCAAGCTTATTTTTCACTCGTTAGACCTCACCCGGAATATTGCAGCCCTGTCTGGATACCCAGAAAGACAATCAACGCCTTGCTGCCAGGTTCATTCTGTAACACTGAAAGGATGTCGGCCATGTTTAACACCTTGGAATGGGACACCTTAGAAAGGCGACGCCAGGCAGCTAGCCTCACCCTCCTCTACAAAAACCAGAGCCAAACTATTGCAGTAAATCCAGACCTACATAGTCTCAACCAAGCAATCCCATGCATGGGCAATTCAATGAAAAGTTGACTTGGCCCAAAAATTTCAAATCCATAATTATAAGCCATCATCTATTAAATATTGTAGCCTATAGTTCAAAGTAAGCTTGTATTGCTTTTGTTAATTGTATTGCTTTTGTTAATCCCACGATAGATCATCAAAAAAGTATCGCGATATTCGATTAAATGGCGATTAATATTTGAAGTCTAAAATTCTGATATTTTACTATGCCCAATTTTAATATTTCTAAAAAAAATTACAAATCAGGATATAAGGATCTGTGAGGTGTACTGTTTACCCATGGTGTTACATGTAGCTCTATGAGTTACACACACATAAAATGCCTTTTAAAGTGTCTACATATGTGCTAGGCATGACTGTTCTTACATACATGTCTGTATATATCCTGCCCATTTCCTTCTACATTTTGATTCAATAGCGTCCTTGTGAGAATGTATTTTTAAATGTAAGCCTAGCTGCAAATCTTGAAATGTAAGCCTAGCTTGACTCAGGATTTAAAGCGTAATTTTTTATTTTTATTAAAGCGTAACAACTTAAACAATATAATATAGATTGTATACAGCCTAGCTGAGTAGCTGCATAGCTTGGAGCGTAACCATATCTTTTGGAACGTAAGCATAATATTAATAATAATAAGACTTGTAATGCGCACATAGCCACCCTGCTGGGTGTTCAAGGCGCAGTAAAACCAAAAAACAAAACAAAAACAAAACACAACACAAAGAAAAACAGACACAACAAAATTAGTCATTGAAAACCTGTGACATAAGATAAGTTTTGAAAAGAGACTTGAATTTTGCGGTACAAAGACAAGATCGAAGATTAAGTGGTAGAGAGTTCCAGATGCGTGGCGCGGCTGAAGAAAAAGACCTGTCACCCCATGAGTGTCGAGACTTGGGTTCAATGAGGAGAAGCATAGAACTTGATCGAGGATTCCTTGATGGAGTTTAAACTTGAAGCAGTTCAGAAATATAGTGGGGAGCCTTGCCATTAAGTGCTTTGTGGACAATGAGCATCAGCTTAAAGATGATTCGTTGAGAGATAGGGAGCCAGTGTAGTTGTTTCAGAATGGGGGTGATAGAACAGGATTTTCTGGACAGTATCACAATGCGGGCAGCAATATTTTGAAGCTGTTGAAGTCGGGAAATCTGGTTGTTAGGAAGACTGTAGAGAAGAGCATTGCCATTGTCAAGACGAGAAGTAACAAATGCCTGAATGACCTTTTCAGTGGCACTTTTGTCCAAGTACTTGCGAATCTTACCTATATTTCTGATGTGATATGATGATAAACGAACAATGTTGTTGATGTGTGGCTGAAGTGTCATCGATGAATAAAAAATAACCCCTAAGTTCCGAGCTTTTACCGAGGGAGCTATCCGAGCATCACTGATGGAGATGTATGGCACTGAAACCTTAACTGTTGACGTGACCCAAATAGAAGAAACTCGGTCTTATCATCATTTAACTTCAGGAAGTTTTGTTGTGTCCAACGTTGAATCTCTTGGATGCATTTGTCAAGTCTTGCAATAGATGCTTTGGCGTTTTCTTGAGAAGATTTAAACGTGATGTATAGCTGAGTGTCGTCTGCGTACACATGGTAATTCAGATTAAATTTCAGGATGATGTCACGAATCGGTAAAGTGTATAGCGTAAACCACTGCGGGTGAGTACTGACCCGTGTGACACATAGTAGTTCAAAACAACAGGGTCGGATATCGCGGTGCCAATACATACATGCTGAGTTCTATTGTAGAGATACGATTTGCACCATGCTAGGTCTGTGTCCTCTATGCCAAGGTGATTCTGGAGCCGAGAGAGAAGGATGTTATGATCAGTAGTGCCAAAAGCAGCACTCAAGTCTAGCAGGACTAGTGCTGTAAGGTTACCATTGTCAATTGCAGAGAGAATATCGTTGCTCACACGGACTAGTGCAGCCTCGGTCCCATGAAAAGGCTTGTATGCTGACTGGAACACGTCGGACAGGTTGAAAGTATGAATGTGATGAGAAATACGTGATGAAACTACTCGTTCGATGACTTTTCCAAGATATTTTAAGTTTGCAACCGGTCTGTAGTTTTGAATTTTTCCTTGTCCAGGTTTGGTTTCTTGATGAGCGGCCTGATTCTTGAGGCTAACCGGTCTGTAGTTTTGAATTTTTCCTTGTCCAGGTTTGGTTTCTTGATGAGCGGCCTGATTCTTGAGGCTATCGGGGAAACAACCGGAACTGAGGGATTCGTTTACAAGCTTAGTGATGTAGGGAAAAAAACTGTTTTGCTTTATCATGGATGTTGACACTGGATCCAGCTCACAGGATTTTGAAGGGGATTTCATAATAACCCTTTGAATCTCAGCAATGAATATCTGGAACATAAGCGTAGCTGGGTACCTTGGAATGTAAACGTAACTGCATATGGAACGTAAGCGTAACTTGACTCGGGTTGAAAGTGACCTTTTGTTATTATAGCGTAACTTGAAGAAACGTAAGAGTGTCTTGTAATGTAAGCATAGCTGAGAAGCTGTGTTGCTTCGTAACCTTATCTTTTGGAACGTAAGCATATCTTGAAACGTAAGCATAGCTGGGTATCTTGGAACATAAACGTAGCTGCGTATGGAACGTAAGCATAACTTGACTCAGGATTAAAAGCGTATTTTTTGTAATTATAAAGTTACTTGAGAAGGAACGTGAGCAAAGACTTGGATTGACTTCTGCAATGCCATTCTCAGCAATATGCCAGAGTATCAGATCAAGCGTCTCCAACGATTCCAAAATTGGGCCGCCCGACTTGTCACCCTTACTAAAAGATCAACACACATCACTCCAATCCTCAAAGCCCTGCACTGGCTCCCGGTTCAAAAGCGCATCCACTTCAAAATTCTCCTTCTTGTGTATCAGTCTCTCCAGGGCACGGCACCAACATACATCCAGAACCTGCTACATCTTCATGCTCCACCCAGGCACCTCAGATCATCGTCCACCAAACTTCTAAACATTCCACGCACACGCCATTCATGGGGAGCTCGCTCCTTCTCACACTCTGGCCCATCACTATAGACAAACTCCCACCTAAACTCCGACAACTCACTACATATTCCAGCTTCAAAACCATTTGAAAACTTATTTGTGTGCTTAACTATAGTCTTTGCAATCTGGCTTCAGCATCTCTCCTGCGCCAGGAGTGTCTTTTTAGACAGACATGGCGCATAATAAATTGCCACTTATTATTTTTATTATTAAACCGTAGCTTGGAACATCATATCTTGGAAGGTAAGCGTAGCTGGATATCTTGGAACGTAAACGTAGCTGCATATGGAATGTAAGCGTAGCTCAACTTGGGCTTGAAAACGTAACTTTTGATTATATAGCATAACTTGAAGGAACGTAAGCGTAGCTGAGTAGCTGCGTAGCTTGTTACGTAATACCTCAACAATCTTAAAAATAACACTTCATTCACAGAATTAACAAAATACTTTTTTGACAAAATTATGCTTCAACTGTTCTGTTTTTGATCGGGGGCTCCGTTTTTTTAATCCTTTTTTCTTCTTCAGAAAACATTTTTAAAGCTACACAATAACACTCAATAACAAATGCAGTATTTCTATGTTTTTCAAACCCACGATGACAAACATGTACTCCCAACCCCTCCAAAGCTCACGACGAGACCCGCAAGCTGGGAGTTCATAGCGCCTGGGATTACACCTCCAGCCCCCCACGAGACACGGCATGTGCGGTACGTGATATGACCCGAGGCTTACGTTCAAATGCTCCAGGCCGTGGGGCCATATAACAAGCTTCCGTTTCACAGACTCTTTAAATGTGATCCTTATGTTAGATTTTCCACCATTATTTACATTTTGTAGCGATACAGGTAATTTGAATACCAACAGCCCGGAACACCTCTTATTTTTGTTCGTTTTTTTTTTTTTTTATTCATACTTCTTCTTCTTCTTCTTCTCTACGTCCCTTGTCCCCTAACAAAAGCATCTTTTCAAAATTCGTATGAAATTGAAACTTCACACATAGTTAGATGTTCATTAGGAAAAGAAAAATGTGTAGTTACGTCATGATGACGTCATCCATTCTTGAGTTATGAAAATTCAAAGTTTATTATTTCAAAAATTCATAACTTTTGATCTACGTGAGGGATTCTTACAATCGAAACATCATCGGAATTGTCATTGAAAACTCCGTAAACGCCCCACAGACATAACCCCATTTTGATGTTGTCTTCCGGCTCAAAAGAGAGGTTAAAAATTTTAAAATTCACGTCTAAAGAACAACGTAAATCCCCATTGGTATGTGCATAAACATTGCACGTAGGCATACACACAACGTGTAGTGTATTAGCGGTTCAGCAGAGTCACGCTCCAGTGATCATCCATAGAGCGCGAAAAAGCTTCATGAAGAATAGTCTTCGTTCTAGGCGGTTAAAACATACATGCCCCTTACAGTCTTTTCTACAGTCGTCAATATTTCCTAAGTTCATATTTCCTAAATTACATAAGCTATTTTGACAATCTATACATCATATGAAAGGGCTCTACATACTTTACAGAAATGGATATGTTTGTGAACTTTCGTTGACCTTTTGACCTGTTTAAACCGGAAGTGACTGTGAAATGATTTGAAAGGGCGTTGTTTGTTGCCTTTTAGGTTGAAATATACATCCTTTGATGCTTTACCACCACAGCATACATGTCTGGCAAAGGTCTGGTTTAAAACAAATACTACCGATGACGTCACCAAACATACACTTTTACAAGATGACGTAATCATGTTGTTTTGACAGTTTTTGCAATTTGAATCATTTATTACAAATCTTGAGAACAAAGCAAGGTGTAATATTTGTTTTTTAATCCAGGTTTTTACTCCCGGAAACCGAACACCTTGAGTTTGTTCACAAACTCTCAATCTCTAGTTTAAATTTGGTTTGGTAAGTTACTTTTTGACGGCTGGAAGTAAAACTAGCCTGGAAGGTCACGTGATTGTTTGTACCACTTTTTGGTTAGAACATTTATGCGACCTTCGTTTTTGTTTTAAAATGATAAAAATTGCAAAATTTGATGATTTTTTTAGGGACTGTTCTTCTTCATTCCTGGAAAACCGTTGAATTTATTTCTTAGTCTATGTATTTTGTAGCCCAAATGGCCATATTCGGTTGGTGTGTCCCTTTAACAAAAAATCAAGTAATCGGTAATCGTTTAAGAAATGGTATCGCGATTTTCGATTATATCGAGATATCCCCCAAGCGTAGTTCAAAGTTTATGAAACAAGTTTAATTTATTTGATTGTCTTTGAAACGCGTGAAGAAAATGTCCTCTAAAGTGGATAAATGGCTCTGAACTAAAAGTTCTATTAAGATAGAACTTTTGCTTTTTGTCTATTTTATTGACTTTTAAGTGATAATATGGTGTATTATTTATTTCCTATAGTTCATCCTGGCACTAATATTCAGATTTCAAAGAAAAAAATGGTTTCAAAATTTTAATGAGGAATTTATGAATGAATATTCAAGCACTTTTGGGTAGTGTAACGTGAGTAACCCAAATATGATATATTTTATTCACAGTGAATGTTTTTATTAGTTTTACAATTTGCCACTTGTAAAAATAATTCTATTGGGGATGTTAAATGTAAAATGTATTTAATTTATTTGATTGTCTTCGAAACACTTGAAGAAAATGTCCTCTGAACTAAAAAGTTTTGTTAAGATGGTACTTTTGTCCATTTTATTGACTTTTAAGTGATATCATATATTTCTTACAATTTGCCACTTGTAATAATAATTCTGTTGGGAATCTCAAATGAAAAATTTATTCAATTTGTTATTGTCTTTGAAACACTTGAAGAAAATGTCCTCTGAACTAAAATGTTCTGTTAAAGCCATTGGACCCTTTCGGTACAGAAAAAAAAAAAAAAGTTCACAGATTTACAAATAATTTACAGGGTTTACAGAAGGTAATGATGAAAGACTTCTCTTGAAATATTAGTCCATGAAATGCTTTACTTTTTGAGAAAACGGTAAAACAATATAAATTCTCGTTAACGAGAATTACGGATTTGTTATAAACACATGTCATGACACGGCGAAACGCGCGAAAACAGGAGTGGGTTTTCCCGTTATTTTCTCCCGACTCCGATGTCCGATTGAGCCTAAATTTCCACAGGATTGTTATTTTATATATAAGTTGTGATACACGAAGTGTGGGACTTGGACAATACTGTTTACCGAAAGTGTACAATGGCTTTAAGATGGTACTTTTGCTTTTTGTCTATTTTATTGACTTATAGTTCATCCTGGCACTAATATTCAGATTTTAAAGAAAAAATGGTTTCACAATTTTCATGAGGAATTTGTGAATGAATATTCAAGCACTTTTGGTCAGTGTAACGTCAGTAACCAAAATATGATATATATATTTTTTTCCCAGTGAATGTCTTTCTTAGTTTTACAATTTGCCACTTGTAATAATAATTCTATTGGGGATCTCAAATGTAAAAGTAGGGTTCTTAATGATGTATCCACTAACAGTACTATTGGGTGAGGTGATGAAAAGTATAACGTGAGTAATTCTGTAACGTGAGTAACCAGAAATGTAACGTCAGTAACCATGATTAACTAGTTAAGGAGGAGACTGTTGGCTTTGGTATTATGTACATGTGTATGAGTGCACAAATATGCCTTATTTACAAAAGAGTATGCAAATAACCCCTTTTAAACAATGATGAGGGCAACATATTATTACATAAGTTTTACATAATACCCGTGATGCTTTGCACCCTGTTTGATGAGCAACACATGGAAAATCACACCCGCATGTGAACTGTTTTCAAACTTTGGAGGCTTGTGTGATCTAGTACTCAACTCTGGCAGAAGTTGTGAGTATTAAATGTTTTTATTTACAAATAAGGGGGGGGGGGGCCTACTGTTGGTTTTATTAGTAAAATGATTTTGTTCATTTCTCAATAGGAAATAGAGCAATTTTTAGCTCATTTCTAGGCTAGTCTACCAATTAATTTTCATTATTGTACGTAAAACTACATTGTCTACACATGTACATAAACATACTTTGTTTGGAGTCAGCATTTCTTACGCCGATGTACATCTAAGCAATAAGGCATTCAACCTTAAGACGGCCAGTAATGACTGTTCCATAATGTTATTAACTGAAATTCCATTGCGTAATTTAAATATATTTAACAAAGTATTATTATTGTTTTCAGAGAAATGGCACTCTCAAATGCTGAGAAACAAAGGTACTTTCATGCTAATAAAACTGAGAGATAGATGGACTACAAGGAAAAACACAGGGAAGATATGTAGAAACATGACAGAGAAAGAAAGGGCAAATTAAGTTTTGTTTTCCTGTAAGACATCAAAAGGATCTACGAGAAGATGCAACTGGCTGGAAATTGTAAAAAACAAGTAGCCAATCCCACAAAATAAGATTTTCTATTTTCAATAAAAGTTAGTTACGAAACTAGATGCACCTGCAGTTGCAAACAACAGTAGGCCACTTCAAGTATTCAGTAAAGCTGTAGTTTGCCATGTACAGTTCTTTTAATTTATTATTAACTGCAATATTTCCATTGATGTGGTACCCCCATCCTATAAAAGAACTTTTGGATTTGTTATAGAGTTCAATGAAAAAAAATGCATTGGAATGGCATGCTCGAAAGTTCCATTTTGTGAGAAAAGTAAAAGAAAAAAACAAATTAAGAAGTAGGGATCTTGTTATTGTTAGCAGAAATAATTATCTATTCAGATGTAAACACAAGCCTGTCAAAATTTGGTAAGATAACATTGCTGGTTCTTGCCCTTACAGTGTTTTTATGCTGTGTAACGTGAGTAACCATAATGTGAGTAACCATGTATTTCATGGATTCCTAAACAAATTATGATTTTAGGAGATTTGTTTTACTCTTATTATTTGTGCCTCATGGCAAGGTCTGTTATCAAGTTAAAAGAAATGTCCACACATTTTTTGTATGAGGAGACTTTTTGATTAAAGCACATTTATGCATGTCAGGAAATGTATGAGTAATCAATTTTGTGTCATACATATTGTGTCTTTTATATCATACATTTATAACAACATTTTCTGGAAGTCATCTTTGGTTCTAAAGTATGTCTAGGTACATACTTAAACTATCATATATAGGGATTACAGTTAATAAACCTTTTCAGTAAAGCGATTACAGCACAAGGCAACTCAAAAGTACATCAAAATCTTAAGCATGTTGTCAATGTCCCATGTCCCATGTCCCATGCATTAGTAGCACTAATCCAGAGAATTAAACGAAACACAATGGACATTGAACTAATTAAACAACAAAAGTTATTGAGTTCACCACACCTGCAAGCACCAGCAAGTAAAAACTAGTTAAGAAGTGGGGTTTAAACAGACGTCTTTAAGTTGAATTTCTGGAAAATGTGGGGTCAAACAAACCCGCGCAATAAAGGAATTGTGACGCCAGTGGCGGCTATTTGGTGTGGAAATGCCAACGCTGGAGAACTGTGTTCAAAACCAATAGGGGAAATTCGTCACTGGCGTCCAGGGTCATTATAATAGATAAGCCGTTTTTAACTCTCGACTGAAAAAGCTGCGCGGCCGGGGGTGCATTTTTTACTCTAGTTATCTATTACTAAATGCAAACTTTGACAGTAAAATGGTTATTAACCGGTATCTGCGATGTCTATTTAGCCATACAAAGGTAATGGTTGACATATTGAGATCATCCTTTATTGGCTCTTAAGTCTGTCTACATGTACATGTATGTCAAGTTGAAGTGTGTTTTCATCATGAGGGTTTTGTATGGAACGGTATAGGAGAACATCGTCTGCAAACAATACACAGTTGAAGGAGATTGAATAAGATTTCACTCACAAAAAGATTGAACAATAGCGGTCCAAGTACACTTCCCTGTGGTACGCCAGAAGTAACACTAACCCATGAAGAAACCCCGCCCCGGAAGAGGACACGTTGTCTGCGACCAGTCAAAAACAACCTAACCCAATGCCACAACTCACCCCTGCACATTAAACGATGTTGCCAGTTTTTTAAGCAAGGTGTGATGCGGCATCGTATCAAAGGCCATTGACATGTCTAGGAAAACGGCATCTACTCTTGGGGGGTGGCGCTTATCCAGGGCAGATGACCAGGAATGCACGATGTTGACCAGTTGGGTGACACAACTTCTGTGCCTCACAAAGCCATACTGATAAGAGTTGAGGAGGCCAAATGTGCTCAACTGATCATTAATAGCAGCAGATACAATGCGCTCGAGAACTTTACAAAGCACAGAAGTAAGAGCAACTGGTCTATAATTGGCAACTAATGACTTGTCGCCTTTCTTGTACACTGGCATTATGTCAGCGCATCGCCAAGCATCGGGTAATTGTCCTGTGCTCATCGATGCGCTCAACAACAAACAAAGAGGGTGGGCTATTTTCTGGAGCAATTTTGTTTTAAAAAGATATTAGGCAAAATACCATCAGGTCCAGGAGATTTATTGGAAGGGAGCTTTTTGAGTGTAGCGACAATTTGGCTAGCAGAAAAGGAAGTAGGAGATAACTCAAGAATGTGAAGTGAACATCACGGGGGATTGTGGGGTACAGGATCTTGTAGAGTGTCGCGGCCGAGTGTTTAAGAGCATCAAATTCAAGTTCTGGTGCTAATTCACCGGAGCGTGGGTCTCGAATCCCGGTCGTGACACTTGTGTCCTTGAGCAAGATACTTTACTATAATTGCTTCTCTTCACCCAGGGGTATAAATGGGTACCTGCGAGGGTAGAGGTTGATATTGTGAATGAAAAGCTTTTGGACCGCCACGGCAGCTCGGGGCTGTATACTCTCTAATGGGAGCTGAGAAAGATTAAAGGGATGTTTATTGGCCCGATGACCAGGGGACTAATGTAAAGCGCATTGATACGGTTCATTGTGAAATGCGCTAAATAAGAACTTGTTATTTTTATTATTATTATTATTATTATTATTATTATTATTATTATTATTATTATTATTATTATTATTATTATTATTGTTATTGTTATTGTTATTGTTATTGTTATTGTTATTGTTATTGTTATTGTTATTGTTATTGTTATTGTTATTGTTATTGTTATTGTTATTGTTATTGTTATTGTTATTGTTATTGTTATTGTTATTGTTATTGTTATTGTTATTGTTATTGTTATTGTTATTGTTATTGTTATTGTTATTGTTATTGTTATTGTTATTGTTATTGTTATTGTTATTGTTATTGTTATTGTTATTGTTATTGTTATTGTTATTGTTATTGTTATTGTTATTGTTATTGTTATTGTTATTGTTATTGTTATTGTTATTGTTATTGTTATTGTTATTGTTATTGTTATTGTTATTGTTATTGTTATTGTTATTGTTATTGTTATTGTTATTGTTATTGTTATTGTTATTGTTATTGTTATTGTTATTGTTATTGTTATTGTTATTGTTATTGTTATTGTTATTGTTATTGTTATTGTTATTGTTATTGTTATTGTTATTGTTATTGTTATTGTTATTGTTATTGTTATTGTTATTGTTATTGTTATTGTTATTGTTATTGTTATTGTTATTGTTATTGTTATTGTTATTGTTATTGTTATTGTTATTGTTATTGTTATTGTTATTGTTATTGTTATTGTTATTGTTATTGTTATTGTTATTGTTATTGTTATTGTTATTGTTATTGTTATTGTTATTGTTATTGTTATTGTTATTGTTATTGTTATTGTTATTGTTATTGTTATTGTTATTGTTATTGTTATTGTTATTGTTATTGTTATTGTTATTGTTATTGTTATTGTTATTGTTATTGTTATTGTTATTGTTATTGTTATTGTTATTGTTATTGTTATTGTTATTGTTATTGTTATTGTTATTGTTATTGTTATTGTTATTGTTATTGTTATTGTTATTGTTATTGTTATTGTTATTGTTATTGTTATTGTTATTGTTATTGTTATTGTTATTGTTATTGTTATTGTTATTGTTATTGTTATTGTTATTGTTATTGTTATTGTTATTGTTATTGTTATTGTTATTGTTATTGTTATTGTTATTGTTATTGTTATTGTTATTGTTATTGTTATTGTTATTGTTATTGTTATTGTTATTGTTATTGTTATTGTTATTGTTATTGTTATTGTTATTGTTATTGTTATTGTTATTGTTATTGTTATTGTTAGTGTTAGTGTTAGTGTTAGTGTTAGTGTTAGTGTTAGTGTTAGTGTTAGTGTTAGTGTTATTGTTATTGTTATTGTTATTGTTATTGTTATTGTTATTGTTATTGTTATTGTTATTGTTATTGTTATTGTTATTGTTATTGTTATTGTTATTGTTATTGTTATTGTTATTGTTATTGTTATTGTTATTGTTATTGTTATTGTTATTGTTATTGTTATTGTTATTGTTATTGTTATTGTTATTGTTAGTGTTAGTGTTAGTGTTATTGTTAGTGTTAGTGTTAGTGTTAGTGTTAGTGTTAGTGTTAGTGTTAGTGTTAGTGTTAGTGTTAGTGTTAGTGTTATTGTTATTGTTATTATTATTATTATTAATAATTATGCTATATACGATACATCCTACAGAGCCGGATCCAGACTATGGATCTGAGGCGCTAAAGGGGTGATGTTATTTAATGGACAGAATTCTACGTAGTATGTGAGCTGTGCCGAGGAGTGCAATCTTCTGGACTAAGTTGATGCTTGTGCTGCCAGGGATACGTTTAATGAACTTCTCCAGTCCTTTACTAGTCCCAGAGCTCCGATGACCACTGGGATTGTCTCGGTCTTCATACTCCACATTCTGCTAATCTCAATCTCAAGGTCTTTGTATTTAGACAGCTTTTCGGCAACTTTAATCGAGGTGTTTCGTTCGGAAGGTATGGACACATCAAGTAGTATACACCTCTGGTCCTTCTTGTCCTTGATGATGATGTCGGGTCTATTGGCTTTAATCTCTTTGTCAGTATGGATTGGCATGTCCCACAGGATGGTGACTACATCATTCTCTGTGACTGTTGTCGGCTGATGTTTGTAGCACTCCCCTGTCGTCTCTATGTTGTAATGCCTGCAAATTTTCCAGTGAAGGTACGCAGCTGTCTTATTGTGTCGATGAATATACTCCGTCTTCGCCAGATCCAGAGATAATATGGTCTATGGTTTCTTCATACTTTCCGCATATCCTACATTGTGGGTCTATTCCATCTTTGATGATGCGATGGTGAAATGATCTGGTGGCGAGACTCTGGTCTTGGGCGGCAATGATAAGGCCCTCCGTCTCTGCTTTCAGCCCGGTGTTTTTAAGCCATTGGTGTGTCTTCAGTTGGTCAACATCTGCTTCTTTCGTCCTTTTTGGATACTTCCCGTGCATTACCTTGTCTTCCCAGATTTTCTGTAGTTGTTCATGACCCTTGGTTTTTGCTATTTTCTTTACTCGCTTTGCATAGATGTTGTTGCTTCATTATCTGATGGTGTGATTTCCGAGTAGTCAAGTTCTCTTTTGAATTTTACTGCTTCTTTTTTGATGGAGTAGAGTTTTTTCTTGTCATCATGTTGTTTCACTATTTGGAGAAGTGGGTCATTAGTTATCGTCAGATAAGCATCTAGACCGATTGTGGCGGTTTTAAAGGTCAGTTCAAGCTGCATCAGGCCACGTCCTCCAGTTGATCTTGGAAGGTACATCCTGTCAACGTCTGCTTTTGGATGGTGCATCCTGTTCATGGTCATTATTTTCCGTGTCTTTGCATCCATCCTCTTAATCTCTGACAGTTTCCAGTTGATGATATTGAAACTGTACGATACTACAGGTATTGCAATGGTGTTGATAGCTTCAAATCCGTTGGCTGCATTAAGTTCACTCTTCAGTATCATCCGTACTCTTCTATAATACTCTTTCCGGACCTTCTCCTTCATGGCTGAGTGTTGTATGCCGTCACCTTCATTTATACCAAGGTACTTGTATGTACCCTCTTGGTCCATCTCCTTGATTTTAGTGACAGTGTCAATGTCTAGGTCTGTTGTTTTGGTGAGTTTTCCCCGTACGAAGGTGGCTTTGGCACACTTATCGAGTCCGAACTCCATCCTGATGTCGTCACTGAAGGTCTTCACAATGGTGAGCAGACCCTTTTGCTGGTTGTCATCCTAAGCGAAGTTATATAGGAAAAAAAATTATAAAAAAACCCAGAGGAGCGCACTTTTTTTGGGTGACTCTGATTGTTTTTTTTCTTTAAACCGGACCTTTGCCAGACTTGTATTATTTGATCAAAAGGTTTACATTTCAACCTAAGGGTCAATAAATAACGCCTTTTCAAAGCATTGTTCAGTCACTTCCGGTAAAGACAGTTGAAAAGGTCAAGAAAAAGTCACCAACGTAATCATTTTCGTTAAGTTCGTAAAGCCCTTTCATAATGCGATGTATAGATTGTCAAAATAGCTTATGTGGTTGAGAAAATATGAACTTATGAAGTATTGACGACTGAAATGAAGACTACCTAATCAAATGGAACCCGTACTGTATGTTGATAACGCCTCGAACACAGACTAAACAGAAACTACACCACGCGCTATATGGGGCTGGATACACTACCGTATGTGTACATTACACATGTTGTGTGTGTACAATCTTTACGTATGACCAATGGGGAATTTCGTAGTTCTTTATACATGAATTTTTGAATTTTTAACCTCGATTTTGAACCAAAAGACAAGATCAAAATGGGGTCATGTGTGCGAGGCGATTACGGAGTTTTTAATGACCTTTCCAATGATGTATCGATTGTAAGAATCCATAATGTAGATCAAAAGTTATGATTTTTTGAAATAATAAACTTTGAATTTTCATAACTCAAGAATGGATGACGTCATCAAGACGTAACTACACATTCTTCTCCTAATGAATACCTAAATATGTGCGAAGTTTCAAGTTCATACAAGTTTGGGAAAGGTACTTTTGTTAGCGGACATGGAAGAAGAAGAAGAAGAAGAAGAAGAAGAAGAAGTATCAATAAAAAATAAAAACGAACAAAAACTAGATATAGTGTTTGTAGAAACAAACACTAGGTGTTCGACTATTGTTGGGTCAGTGTTTGAATCAATGCAAAAAGTGTTGTTTATAGCTCGTCAAATTGCAAAGAAATTAAAACCAAACAGTTTTCTCGATGTGTAATAATTTTATGGTAAAGCATCAAAAAGTGTACATTTCATTTTAATCTTAACGCCTTTAAATAATGCCTTTTCGAAGCATTTTACAGGCACTCCCGGTTTAAAAAGGTCAAAAGGTCAAGAGAAGGTCACCAATAATACCCATTTTTGTGTGAAGTACGTGAGGCCCTTTCATATGATGTATATATTGTCAAAATAGCTTTTGTGGTTGAGGAAATGTGAACTGATGAATAATGACGACTGGAGAAGACACTACCTAACCGGAAGAGATTTTTTTTGAAAACGCCTTGAAAACAGACTACGTACGTAAAGCCCTTTTATATGATGTACATAGATTGTCACAATAGCTTTTGTGGTTGAGGACACAGGAACTTACATGCATAATGACGACTGGAGAAGAGACTAACTAACCGAAAGGGAAATGTTTGTTGAAAACACCTAGAAAACACACTACGTACGTAAAGCCCTTTCATATGATGTATAGATAGTCAAAATAGATTGTGTGGTTGAGGACAGAGGAACTTAAATGCATAATGACGGCTGGAGAAGACACTAACTAACCAAAAGGGAAATGTTTGTTGAAAACACCTTGAAAACAGACTACGTACGTAAAGCCCTTTCATATGATGTATAGATTGTCAAAATAGCTTGTGTTTGAGGATATTAGTAGCTTATGCATAATGACGAATGGAGAAGAGACTGACTAACCGGGAGGGAAATCTTTGTACAAAACGCCTTGAAAACAGAATAAAGCGAACCTATTTATAGGAGAAAAAAAATAAATACAAAAATATATAGTACAAATTTTGGTTGCCAAGTGGTCTCCCAGCCAAATACTGATTGGGCTCGATTTTGCTTAACTTTAGTGACCGGTGTTATCAATGCAGTATGGTCGTAGATAAAACCAATTAATTACTTTTGAAGAAAACTGACATACATGGGGTGACCGCAATGCACCGCATGCTTACACGTGGTGACAAAGTACATTTACATGTAATTGTAAAATCTTTACGCGCAATCAATGGGGGAATTTTGTAGTTCTTTTTACATGAATTTTAGAATTTTCAACCAGAAGACAAGATCAAAAAGGGATCATGTCTGTGAGGCGTTTACGGAGTTTCTAATGCCCTTTCCGATGATATATTTATTGTAAAAATGTAGATCAAACGTTATGATTTGTTGAAATAATAAACTTTGAATTAGTGTATCTCGTCAACTGATGACGTCATAGTGACGTAACAACTTTTTTATCATACTGGTTAATGTCTACCTGTGTGCAAAGTTTCAACTTAATGCAAGCTTCGCATCTATGCTTTTTCTTGCGGACAATCGACAGCGAGAAGAATAAGAAAAACCAACCCCCCCCCCCCAAAAAAAAAAAAACGAACAAAATCAAAGAGTTGTTCGGTGGCCCGAACACCTATTAATAATATAAACATCTATGGAATACCAAATGATGATATGGACGGTCCAGCAAGGATAGCAGGCAAAATCCGGACAATACTCAGAGAAATTGAGATTCTGAAGGACATGAATGACTTTTTGACGTTTCCACTGTCTAGCACCCTCACTTTTTACACCATAGTGTAAGGGCCAACATGTATTTCACAGAAATGTTGCGCTTGCTGATTTTCTGATCATGCTTCCAAATAATAAATTTCATGCAAAGTAGATAAACGGTGATGGGTACGATATTCTAAATCAGTAGGAAAATTGCAGTTTTTAATGTTTATAAAGACCCCTGCTTGAACGAAAATGTTAAGGTCTGAACTTTGCTGAGTTTCATTTAAAATGCTACAGTTCAATCAATAAGGAAACTGAGTCATCCATGTATAGGGGGTGTACAAAAATAGATTTAAATTGTTATGTTGTAAAAAAACAATCATTTTGAATACCCTTATCTAGCGCTTTTCTTAAAGATTCGCGAAAATGCCCTGTCACGTAATCACTTTCACGTATGTTCTGTCACAGTTGGGAGCTTCAATTTGTGTAAAGCCGCTTTGTTGCAGCGTGGGGGTATAACAAAGAAAACTTCAAGACATGATGGCAAAGCATTGTGATTTTGACGTGCACCATCAATGGCAGAAGTGTATAGTTTATGTAACCATGAGTTTGGGACCTTATTTTTGAATTTTTCAAAGTTTACACATATCAAAACTACATTTAAATAATAATAATAATAATAATAAGACTTGTAATGCGCACATATCCACCCTGCTGGGTGTTCAAGGCGCAGTAAAACCAAAAACAAAACAAAAACAAAACACAACACAAAGAAAAAACAGACACAACAAAATTAGTCATTGAAAACCTGTGACATAAGATAAGTTTTGAGAAGAGACTTGAATTTTGCAGTACAAAGACAAGATCGAAGATTAAGTGGTAGAGAGTTCCAGATGCGTGGCGCGGCTGAAGAAAAAGACCTGTCACCCCATGAGTGTCGAGACTTGGGTTCAATGAGGAGAAGCATAGAACTTGATCGAAGATTCCTTGATGGAGTGTAAACTTGAAGCAGTTCAGAAATATAGTGGGGAGCCTTGCCATTAAGAGCTTTGTGGACAATGAGCATCAGCTTGAAGATGATTCGTTGAGAGATAGGGAGCCAGTGTAGTTGTTTCAGAATGGGGGTGATAGAACAGGATTTTCTAGACAGTGTCACAATGCGGGCAGCAGTATTTTGGAGCCGTTGAAGTCGGGAAATCTGGTTGTTAGGAAGACTGTAGAGAAGAGCATTGCCGTTGTCAAGACGAGAAGTAACAAATGCGTGAATGACCTTTTCAGTGGCACTTTTGTCCAAGTACTTGCGAATCTTACCTATATTCCTGATGTGATATGATGATAAACGAACAATGTTGTTGATGTGTGGCTGAAGTGTCATCGATGAATCAAAAATAACACCTAAGTTCCGAGCTTTCAGCGAGGGAGCTATCCGAGCATCACCGATGGAGATGTATGGCACTGAAACCTTAGTTAACTGTTGACGTGACCCAAATAGAAGGAACTCTGTCTTATCATCATTTAACTTCAGGAAGTTTTGTTGTGTCCAACGTCGAATCTCTTGGATGCATTTCTCAAGTCTTGCAATAGATGCATTGGCGTTTTCTTGAGAAGATTTAAACGTGATGTATAGCTGAGTGTCGTCTGCGTACACATGGTAATTCAGATTAAATTTCAGGATGATGTCACGAATCGGTAAAGTGTATAGCGTAAACCACTGCGGGCCGAGTACCGACCCCTGTGGCACAGAGTAGTTCAAAACAACAGGGTCGGATATCGCGGTGCCAATACATACATGCTGAGTTCTATTGTAGAGATACGATTTGCACCATGCTAGGGCTGTGTCCTCTATGCCAAGGTGATTCTGGAGCCGAGAGAGAAGGATGTTGTGATCGACAGTGTCAAAAGCAGCACTCAAGTCTAGCAGGACTAGTGCTGTTAGGTTACCATTGTCCATTGCAGAGAGAATATCGTTGCTCACACGGACTAGTGCAGCCTCGGTCCCATGGAAAGGCTTGTATGCTGACTGGAACACGTCGGACAGGTTGAAAGTATGAATGTGATGAGAAATACGTGATGAAACTACTCGTTCGATGACTTTTCCAAGATATTTTAAGTTTGCAACCGGTCTGTAGTTTTTGAATATCTCCTTGTCCAGGTTTGGTTTCTTGATGAGCGGCCTGATGTAGGAAACTTTGAGGCTATCGGGGAAACAACCGGAACTGAGGGATTCGTTTACAAGCTTAGTGATGTAGGGTACAAAAATATCGATGTTTTGCTTTATCATGGATGTTGACACTGGATCCAGCTCACAGGATTTTGAAGGAGATTTCATAATAACCCTTTGAATCTCAGCAACAGTCGCAGGCTCAAACACAGATAGTCTACACTCTGGTTGAAGTTGTGGCAATGTCTGCGGCACGTTGTAAGGGACTGATGAAAATGATGAGTGGATGGTTGAAATCTTGGTGACAAAGAATTTCTGGAACTCATTTGCTAAGTTCTGGTCATTGTAAGTGGATGGAAGGACAGGGGTTTTGGGTTTGAGCAACAACTTACCAATTATCTTGAAAAGCTTCTTTTGATCTCCTGAGGATTCTTGTACTTGAGATGAATAATGGATGATCTTTGCCTGGTTGATCAAATTCCTAACTACTTTACATTGGTTGCGATATTCTTGTCGTTGAATTGCCAATTTGCCATTTTTCCGCCACTTCCGCTCCAGTTGACGACAGATCTTTCTCGCTGTACGAATATCATCATTGAACCAGGAGACTTCAGTTCGGACCTTGACTGATCTCGTTTTCCAAGGTGCGTATTTATCCAAGATGTCACTGACTGTGCTCTCATATTGGCTGACATAGGAATCCAAGCAGTCGTGATCAACTTCTAGATTTGCTAAATGGGAGCCTATGTCGCGGAACACTTCGGTAGGATTCACATGTTTCCATTGTCGGCTCTTTATAGTAACGGTCGGGACTTTGGGCTTGCACAGACTCAAGTTACACATGACTGCATAATGGTCTGATAATCCAGGTAGAATAACAAAGTTTGAGACAATTGGTGGGGAGATTTCACGAGTTATGACAAGGTCTAGGCAATGACCGAGATGATGAGTCGGCTCCTTGATATGCTGGGTAAGACCAAAAGCCTGAAGTAGATGCTTAAACTGGTTTGCATTGGTGTTGTGGATGTCATCAACATGAATGTTAAAGTCGCCTGTGATGATGATTTCCGATGGGTGAAGCAGATATTCCAAAATCAAATTCTCAAACTCCCTTAGAAAACTTGAGAAAGTCACATGTTGGCCGTTTGAATCTCTTTCAGGTCTGTATACAATGACAAGGCGAACAGATTTAGAGTTTCCGGAAACTTCAGCATGAAGAGATTCAAAAGTTGTGTACTGGACGTCATTACTTTTCACAGAGACGGATAAAGTAGATCTGTACAGTATTGCAACTCCTCCACCAGTCTTGTGAGGTCTTGGGATGTGATGAAAGTAGTAGCCTGCAGGGGTACACTGACGACATGTTAAGTTGTCGTCTGGTCTCAGCCATGTTTCTGAAACGGCAACAAGGTCCAGATCTTTTTGCAGAACAAAATCAGCAAAATCGTCATACTTGTTACAGATGGACTGTGTGTTTATAACACAAAGGCTGAGTTGAGATTTGGCTGGAGTCACTGGTACTGGAACAGATGGGAGTGTAACTTCGGGTACGGGGGGTTTATGAACAGTTCTACGGCGACCAGCTTTTTTACCACGATGTGTAGGTCGGTAAACAGTGCTGGGATTTACAAAAAGGCCAAGGTTCTGTAATGATAATGTACAGGAAGGCAGCAGAGTTGTAGCACGTGTGGATGGGGCATAACGGAGACTGAGAAGCTTGTTTCGTGAGTAGGAATTTGCAGAGTTTGGACTAGCTTCTGCTGAGTTTGAGTTATTGACACCTTCAGGGCCGGGATTTACAGCAATGTCACCAAAAATCACAATTTCCAAATGAAAAGTGGCTGGGGAGTTGTCATAGTAAGAAATAGGGCATTTCAGATATTTACGACGCTGGATGAACCCTAGATGTGTCTTTGGCAGAATGTAAGCATCAGACACAATTGATGCTGATGGAACAAAGCTGACCACAGATGAGTCAGTACAGTACAATGGTCTAGCAAGCAGAGAGAGAATGAAAAGGATACTTACCTCCATTGTCCCCAGATGGGCGAACAATGTCCATGGACTAGGTGGATGACTGCACAGGATGCAGCCACCTAAGTGTGTGTAAGCTTTATACACCAGAATTCTCAACTGAGACAGTGAAAAATTCCAACAGAAAAACACTATTTTCACAATTCAGATGACTCCAGGATACACAGACAAGGTCCTGTAGATTCCAGGTGTAGTAACAAATCCAGTTGTATAAAAATAAGAACACAAATTGAGCAATATACTAAGAAATTAGCAAACAAACACAGAGCTGATTTGAGTGGCTGCTGTCAGGCGCTCAGTCAAACACATTATAAACAAGTTTAAATAGCATTTCTGTTCAAAGCTTTCCGCTCAAGTAGCTGTTTAAATATCAGCTTTGCTAATAATAACCTTTACTCCAATCCAGGGTAAAATTTAAACCAACAGGAAATAGTACATATGTATGCATGCATACTATAGTTTTTACACAGTAGGTATGGGTGTTTAACTGTCCCGACAGTCACGCAAAAACATGAATTGCATTTTTCTATTTTATCTGAACATTTATTTTTTGTTCATTTTTAATCTGTTGAAGTATCCAATTTGCCTCAACTAAAAGACCAAATAAAATTGTTCTTACTTACTAACTTAGCTGCGTAGGACTGGGTGTCCCTTGGCCTCCTGAGAACCGTCGCCATTCATGTCTATTTTTAGCTAAGTGCTCTGCCTCATGGAATGGAATGTTGGCATCTTCCTGGATTTGCACCTTCCAGCGCAATGGTGGGCGTCCTCGATGGCGTGGAGTGTGGAAGTTATTGTAGTAGACCAGGTTGGGTAGCCTGTAGGCTGGCATTCTGATGACATGGCCAAACCAGTTCAGGTGACGTCTGGTCACTACGTCTGTTATTGTTGTGTTCATATTAAGTTGCCTGCGTATTTCTTGGTTTCTCAATTTGTCTCTTAAAGAGACACCTAGTATGGAGCGGAGGCATCTCATCTCAAACATGTCAAAGACTTCCAGTTTGTGGCCTTTTTGAGAGTCAAGGATTCCGAAGCAAATGTTGCTATTGGGAGGATGAGTGATTTGTAAATTCTGGTCTTAAGTGATCTTGAGATGTCATGGTTTGACCAGATGGTTTTTTTTAGATGACCAAATGACCAGGCTGATATTAAAATAAGCCTATGTCATCTCAAAATGTTTCCCGTCAAGGACATTCTGTCCCATCAGTCACATTCTGTCCCATCAGTCACATTCTGTCCCATCAGTCATGTTCTGTTCCGTCCGGCACATTCAATTTCCATCAGTCACATGCTGTCCCATCAGTCACATGCTTTCCCATCAGTCTTGTTCTGTCCCATCAGTCATGTTCTGTCCCATCAGTCATATTCTGTCCCATCAGTCACATTCTGCCCATCAGTCGCACTCTGTCCCATTAGTCAAATTCTGTCCCATTAGTCAAATTCTGTCCCATCAGTCGCATTCTGCTCATCAGTCGCACTCTGTCCCATCAGTCACGTTGTGTCCCGTCCGGCACATTCAATCCCATCAGTCACGTTGTGTCCCATCAGTCACATTCTGCCCATCAGTCGCACTCTGTCCCATCAGTCACGTTCTGTCCCATCAGTCATGTTCTACCCATCAGTCATGTTCTGTCCCATTAGTCACATTCTTTTCCATCAGTCGCATTCTGCCCATCAGTCGCACCCTGTCCCATCAGTCACGTTGTGTCCCGTCCGGCACATTCAATCCCATCAGTCACGTTGTGTCCATCAGTCACATTCTGTCCCATCAGTCACATTCTGTCCCATCAGACACATTCTGTCCCATCAGTCACATTCTGCCCATCAGTCACATTCTGTACCATCAGTCACATTCTGCCCATCAGTCACATTCTGACCATCAG
Organism: Asterias amurensis; assembly: GCF_032118995.1. Taxonomy (NCBI): domain Eukaryota; kingdom Metazoa; phylum Echinodermata; class Asteroidea; order Forcipulatida; family Asteriidae; genus Asterias; species Asterias amurensis. The sequence goes on from NC_092659.1 coordinate 12,231,554, forward strand.
TCACATTCTGCCCATCAGTCACGTTCTGTCCCATCAGTCACATTCTGCCCATCAGTCACATTCTGTCCCATCAGTCACATTCTGCCCATCAGTCACATTCTGGCCCATCAGTCACATACAATCCCATCAGTCACGTTGTGTCCCATCAGTCACATTCTGTCCCATCAGTCACATTCTGCCCATCAGTCACATTCTGGCCCATCAGTCACATACAATCCCATCAGTCACGTTGTGTCCCATCAGTCACATTCTGTCCCATCAGTCACATTCTGTCCCATAAGACACATTCTGGCCCATCTGTCATATTCTGCCCATCAGTCACATTCTGTCCCATCAGTCACATTCTGCCCATCAGTCACATTCTGTCCATCAGTCGCATTTTGTCCCATCAGTCACATTCTGTCCCATCAGTCACTTTCTGTCCCATCAGTCACGTTCTCTCTGTCAGTCACATTATGTCCCATCACTGACATTCTGCCCATCAGTCGCATTCTGCCCATCAGTCACATTCTGTCTTATCAGTCACATTATGTCCCATCAATCACATTCTGTCCCATCAGTCATGTTCTACCCATCAGTCACGTTCTGTCCTGCCAGGCACATTCTGTCCCATCAGTCACGTTCTCTGTCAGTCACATTATGTCCCATCACTCACATTCTGCCCATCAGTCGCATTCTGCCCATCAGTCACATTCTGTCTTATCAGTCACATTATGTCCCATCAGTCATGTTCTAGCCATCAGTCACGTTCTCTCCCGCCAGGCACATTCTGTCCTATTATTGACATGCTGTCCCATCAGTCACGTTCTGTCCCGCCAGTCACATTCTGTCCCATCAGTCACATTCTGTCCCGCCAGTCACATTCTGTCCCGTCAGGCACGTTCTGTTCTGTCAATCATGTTCTGTCATCAGCCACATTCTGTCCCATCAGCCACATTCTGTCCCATAAGTAAAATTTGTTGTTTTTGGCGAGCTGCAGAGCAGTGAGAGCCTAGGTAAACCCAATATCCGTCTGGCGTACATGTGTACATGGTTAACCGGATGGCAGGCCGGCCGGCGGGATACACAATGTACGCCAGATTGTTTAAGTTCTCGGAAATGTTAAAGTTTTTAGGTTCAAGTTTAAGTCTTTCTGGTGAGTAGTTTTTGGTATTTGTACAAGCCAAAGTGAAATTGTTATACATATACAATTGCCAGTTATTTTCAGTAATTTTCAGTTATTTTCAGCTATGTTTTCAAATAATGTTGAATTTATTGGAATAAAATTGAAATAAATGTTAAAGTTTTAGGTATAACAAAAATGTTAGAGTTTTTTTCAGGCTCAAACATTGACATCTTGATTTGAAAGAAACAAACTCAAATGAAAATCTTAAAGTTTTGAAATAATTTGTTTAAACAAAAATCAAATTCTCTGTCACTGGTTCCAGTTGAATGAGCTGAAACAATGAAAAACATAATGTTCATAATTCCTTATTGCAATGATGTACTGACTCAAATATTGCTTCTCACATGTAGATTTATATGAAGAGATAAATCTCAAAGAATTAATCACTGGTTTCAGTTGAATGAGCTAAAACAATGAACAAATTGAATAGGTATAACTCCTTCATTCCTTAATTTCCATGATGTACTGAATTGAAACCTAATCAAATATTACTTTTACGCTTAGATGTATAAAATATGAAAAAAGATAAAACTCAAAGATCAGTGGTTCCAATTGAATAAGCTAAGTCAATGAAAACCTTAAATGTCATAACTTCAAAATTCAGACCATTATGCATTAATGTGTAACTTGAGTCTGTGCAAGCCCAATGTCCCAACCGTTACTATAAAGAGCCGACAATGGAAACATGTGAATCCTCCCGAAGTGTTCTGCGACATAGGCACCCATTTAGCAAATCTAGAAGAAATTGATCGTGACTGCTTGGATTCCTATGTTAGCCAATATGAAAGTACAGTCAGTGACATCTTGGATAAATACGCACCTTGGAAAACGAGATCAGTCAAGGTCCGAACTGAAGTCTGCTGGTTCAATGATGATATTCGTACAGCGACAAAGATCTGTCGTCAACTGGAGCGGAAGTGGCGGGAAAAATGGCAAATTGGCAATACAACGACGAGAATATCGCAACCAATTTAAAGTAGTTAGGAATTTTATCAACCAGGCAATGATGTTAATGGGTTTTCATCACTACTGTGTTTGGAAACGTGTATTTTCTTGCTTACAAACTGTGTCAATCATAGATGCAACACTGAATTTAAAATAAAATAAAAACTTTAAAATCTGAAGATGTTTTCAAAACAGTTCCAACATGCATCTCTTATATCGTTGGGGTACTTGCTGCCAAAACATAGGATTCGGACTGCCTCTAGCTACTGGGCAACCTCGGTAGTCTAGTTGGTAAGACACTGCTCTAGAGTTGGAGTCTAGTTGGTAAGACACTGCTCTAGAGTTGGAGTCAAGTTGGTAAGACACTGATCTAGAGTTGGAGTCTAGTTGGTAAGACACTGCTCTAGAGTTGAAGTCAAGTTGGTAAGACACTGCTCTAGAGTTGGAGTCTAGTTGGTAAGACACTGCTCTAGAGTTGGAGTCAAGTTGGTAAGACACTGCTCTAGAGTTGGAGTCTAGTTGGTAAGACACTGCTCTAGAGTTGGAGTCTAGTTGGTAAGACACTGCTCTAGAGTTGAAGTCAAGTTGGTAAGACACTGCTCTAGAGTTGGAGTCTAGTTGGTAAGACACTGCTCTATAGTTGGAGTCTAGTTGGTAAGACACTGCTCTAGAGTTGGAGTCTAGTTGGTAAGACACTGCTCTAGAGTTGGAGTCAAGTTGGTAAGACACTGCTCTATAGTTGGAGTCTAGTTGGTAAGACACTGCTCTAGAGTTGGAGTGTAGTTGGTAAGACACTGCTCTAGAGTTGAAGTCTAGTTGGTAAGACACTGCTCTAGAGTTGGAGTCTAGTCGAAATGGTACGACCATGTTCCGGTAAAGTTGTAGAGATCGACCAGGTCAAGATCCTATGGGACTTTAACATTCAGACCGATCATGTTATACCACATGGGCGTCCGGATGTTGTGCTATTAGATCAGACGAAGAAGATGTGTCATCTCATTGACATAGCTGTGCCAGGTGATATAAGGGTAGCTTCGAAGGAGATGGAAAAGATTGAGAAGTACCAGGACCTGGCCAGGGAACTTCGTAAGATTTGGCAGGTAAAGGTAAAAGTAGTCCCCGTGGTGGTTGGAGCACTTGGCACCATTCCCAAAGCACTGGGGAAACATATAGATGAAATCGGGACAAGTGTGAGGGTAGATCTGTTACAGAAGGCAGCGCTTTTGGAAACAGCGAGGATCCTGATAAACACCCTTGAGATCTAAGGCTACGGGACGTAGCCCGACTCGAGGAATTACCGGCACAAAGGAAAATGAGATCTTTCTTTCGCATGCTGTGATAAAATGAAATAATAATAATAATAGTAGTAATGTGTACATGTCCACCCTGCTGGGTGTTCAAGGTGCAGAAAAAAAGTTATACATGTAGCATACCGCGACTTACAGTACATTGTACAGTACATTGTATTGTACAATGTATGTCACCTGTTACCGGAGGATGCATATGAAGATAAGATAAAATTCAAAGAGTACATCACTGGTTCCAGTTGAATAAGCTGAAACAATGATCTGAAATGGGGAGGTTTTAGAATAATTTAAGAGTCTGTATCTCGGAAACGATATGGAGTATGGATTTTTGGCATGTGTTCCTTTTAGCCATAGTGGAACAGTTAGACAAAGTTTCATGTAAATCTGAGCTGATTTGACAACTGGTTAATTTCAACCCATAGGTTTGTACTCTAAATATTTGGGGGAGGGGGTGTCTGGTAGGCCTAATGCAGCACAAAATTTGTCTGGCAGTTGATATGTTTTACTTAGTATCGTGTTATTGACCATTTCCACTTGGTTTCAAGTGGTACCTACAATTTTTGATTCAGCCCATTATTTTGCCTCTTTGTTGGGGGTCCATGCGCCATACGCAGCAGGGGGCCCTGGCAGACATCCATATCCGACTTATATCAGGTTATCCACTAAATGTTCCTGTACTCAAATATTGGTACCTCGTTCCTTTAACCAAAGTGCTCTGGTCTGCCAGTCTATTGCTTTGTTCTCAAAATATGTAATATAGGCCTAAATGGCAAAACTTGTCCCCAAAAAGCAACATCATGACCACTACAGTTTCATGCAGGTACATTTGTCCTTGAATACACCAAGTTTCACCTCAGTCAGACTTTTGGTTTGTCAGACACACCGCTTTGAAAAGTGCACCTTTAAAGCATACCACGTGACACTTGATGACGTCATCAAGCTAAGAGTCCACTGATATGTTGCTATTATAAATACGGTTATTATTATTACATGTATGAAGGAAATTATGTGTACCAATTTTGAAACAATTATCATTAACTCTGACACAGACATCTAGTAAAAGTGTATTTTTAGATGTTTTAAATCTGGCGCTAGAGGGCGCACTTATGTATAAATTGTTAACTGAACATGGTACATGTATAATCTAAATCATTTTTTAAATTGGGCTGGATAGGTCATACACGTAGCTGCTTTGAATACAAAAAGAAAGAGCGTACATAGGCCTCTTTTTAGTTTATTCTCATCTGAATTTGTCCTGTAAACTTTCTGGTCAATAGGCTGCGCGTTACGGGAGCACTAAACGTGAACGTCAATAAGTGTATTGTTTATTGTCACTTTGGGCCTTTGCATCTCGCAAAATTTTAACGTCACAATTTCTGACCGTTCATGTTAACGCTGCTTTAGGAACAAATCTCAATACATCCCATATCTCTGTAAACCTATATCGTACAAACTAAATAAAAACTGTAAATTCGTGCTCACTCCTTAATTTTCTCTCACTTTCGGAAAGCATGTCAAGTTATTTTTAGGGTTTGCTACGTCCAATTTGGGTCAATTTTGTAATGGACAAACTCCTAAAAATGTACCCCATTCAGCTGCATCAGAGGGCTCTTTTGTTAACATTATCTCCATCAGTAATCAACTTGACCGGGCCGATTGCTAAAGTAGGCTACAAAATGGATTTGGCAAAATGTACATTCTGAGACCTAACCAATTTTTATTCTAAAGGAAACTTCATGTCTTTTTTTACAGCTTCAAAACATCCTTTGACAGACATGTACTATAAGTTTCACAAACTTCCGTGATGGGGTAAACTCTGAAACTGCAACACTATACCTCCATGAACAAACCTATTCTAAAACGGTATTCATGTACTCATTTGAGTTTACTGTCAAAAAGAATCAGAATGTAAACACTCTCTTATTGTAAATAACTTGTTCTATAAAAGTAGTGTCCATAGTTTAAAAACAGCAAGATACGTTTTGCATCAATAGTGCAATTTCTGTATGTCGATACAGTCCGAGGTCGCCACCCACTTTCAACCTAAAGTAGTCCCACGGCGACCTCCTTCACCAAGCAACATGTGGCCTGTCTCAAAACTAGACAACACACCACTCACAATACACTGACCAGAAAACTTCCGTGATGGGGTAAACTCTGAAAATGCAACACTATACCTCCATGAACAAACTGTATTCTAAAACGGTATTCATGTTCTCATTTGAGTTTACTGGCAAAAAGAATCAGAATGTATACACTCTCTTCTTGTAAATAATTTGTTCTATAAAAATAGTGTCCATAGTTTAAAAACAGCAATACGTTTTGCATCAATAGTGCAATTTCTGTATGGAGATATAGTCCGAGGTCGCCACCCACTTTCAACCTAAAGTGGTCCCACGGCGACCTAATTCGCCAAGCAACATGTGGCCTGTCTCAAAACCAGACAACACACCACTCACAATACACGGACCAGAATGTATGGAGGGCTCGATTTCACAGCCCCCGCCCAACCCCAAAAATGTTATTAATAGACACCTTTCAGGCTCTACCCAATGTTTCCAAATTATAAAGAACCATGCTTAGAACAAAATGAAAGTAATCCGACCAAAAAGGGCGGATTGAATGGCAGGTGGGCGGCCAAGGGGCAATGAGTGAACCAATCAGGAGAACCATCTGCGAAACACTGTCCAATGAGTCGCCTGTCAGAAAGATTTCTAGGAAGTCTGGTAACAACATCGACCAGTGGTTGACACACAGTCTCTGCCCAAACTTTCTCCAATCAGATGACTTGTAAGTGGGAGTTTGGGTCAGGGTTTTGTAGACTTGCAACCCGACGTCTACAACCACACAAACGTATTGAATTCCACAGACTTAACCGTGTTGATTTCCACAAGGATGCCATGCCACTGGACCTTCTAATTTTCAATCCAAGATGGCGCGGGTTACGCTTTTAATAGTATAGATAATTCAGGAATGTATAGCTTAAGGTCATATTTGTGTTCTTGATGATTGCAGGTATATAAATGAATGCTCCAAAGGAAAGTGAAGGTGGTCAGGCTCCAGCACCTGGCAACTGGCCTTCTGGAGCTCCACCACCGGCACCAGGAAGTTTAGAAGCAGGACTGCAAGTACAAGCATCACAGGTGCCATTAGATTGCCCTCCAGGATTGGAATATTTGACACAGATTGATCACTTACTGGTTCATCAGCAAGTTGAACTCCTTGAAGGTTAGTCAACAATTCTTGAACTTTTCATTGTTGATAAGGCCAAGATGCAGTTGACATTCATGAAAACAAGCTTTTAAGCTTGTTTTAAAAGAATTTTCCTGTTTTTGTTAGCCCCCCCCCCATGTTTTTATTTGTTTTTACATTAAAATTTGTGAGCTTATAAACCTTCTAAGTGATTTTGGTTATATTTATATAACTTGATTCCTTTTTAAGCTATGCCACATATCTTAGGTAGTCATAAATTATTTTACAATATAAGTTCAGAATTTGAGGTGCCATGAGCATTTTAATATCACATCACTGTGTTCTTCAGTTTTCTTGTTTACGTTACATGCTGCTGTACATGACGCCCCTCCGGATCTGAGGCTGTGAAGACCTTAGAAGTCTCAGGAACAATTGGCAGGAGGAGTCAAGTACAATCTCACGTGTGCGAGTGTAACTTAAGGGATGATAGACGGGGTGAGAACCCTTTGTAGTGCGTACATGTACGTAAGCCTTTGTAGAACTGGCATGGATGATTCGGGCAGGTTGTCTAATGCCGAGAAGTACTGCTCTGTCGCTGCTACGGGGGCAGGTTGTTTGGAATGTTCTAAAATCACCATTTGTGACTCCTGTCTGAATTGATCTTTTCGATCTAGAAAATTGGATTGTTAAAGTGGTCACTGGTTGTTTTGCAGTCCTTGCGCTAACCAAAGATACATGTAGATCATTAAACTGCAGGAAATGTGCATAGGACATGAGGCAAACAAACATTACTTGTAAATTTGCCACTGCGGGCCTTCATTTTAATACACTGATCTCCTTAAATCAAGAAAATGAATTAAGGAGAGCGATTTGCTCTCCGAACATTACCCAAGTTTAGCGATATTCCTTCTGCGATGGACAATGGTAACCTACATGTAACAGCACTAGTCCTGCTAGACTTGAGTGCTGCTTTTGACACTGTTGAACACAACATCCTTCTCTCTCGGCTCCAGAATCACCTAAGCATAGAGGACACAGCCCAAGCATGGTGCAAATCATATCTCTTCAATAGAATTCAGCATGTTGTATTGGCACCACGATATCAAACCCTGTTGTTTTGAACTACTCTGTGCCACAGGGGTCAGTAGTGGGCCTGCAGTGGTTTACAGTGTACACTGTACCAATTCGCAACATCATCCCAAAATTTAATCTGAATTACCATGTGTACAGACACGACACTCAGCTATACGTGTACATCAGGTTTAAATATTCTCAGGAAAATGCCAATTGCAAGACTTGAGAAATGCGACCAAGCGATTTTACGTTGGACAACACAAAAGTTCCTGGAAAGTTAAATGATGATAAGACATAGTTCCTTGTATTTGGGTCTTGTCAACATTTAACAAAGGTTTCACAGACCTACCAATGAATGCATTAGGCGTAAGACTCACGCATTAGGGGTCTGTCTCACGCTCTCTAACACCCCAACCGTTTTCTCCCCCCTTAATGCACAATCTTCAGATTGCATGCATTTTTTTTTAGAATTATCAACTTAAGCTGGCAACCAAACAGAGCCCAAAATTGCAGATTGCGCACACTTTTGCTCTCAGCAGATTCAGGTGGCAATTTGGCAATTCAGCAGAGGTCCAAATGCGAAGTGCGCACAAGTTTGTCCAGATTTGTTTAGCATAATATTCGTTGAATGTGCTCCTCGAGCGTAGACTCAACATAACAGTCGGAAGTCATGGCTGGAGGATTTTGCACATCATTAGAGCCAGAATTATTTTTTTTTTTTTGGGGGGGGGGGGGAGGGGGGAACATAATCTGACACAATAGTACATTCACATTAACCTGCAACATCTCCTGTGTACATGTACCTCATGTGAGTATACTGAGGAAGTTTTTAATGCATTTTGAAAAATATTTTCCTACATTTTCCCCCGGACACATGCTGGAGCAACATTTTTTGGGCAGCGATTCCGTCAATTTTCGAGTGGGGGGGGGGGGGGGGTTGAAAAATCTCTTGCATAGCTGGCCTCTGAACTTTTCCATCGGTGATGCTCGGATAGCTCCCTGGCTGCAAGCTCTGAACGTAGGGGTTATTTTTTCTTCATAGATGACACTTCAACCACATATCAACATCGTTTGTCTGTCATCATACATACATGTACCACATTAGGAATATTGGTCAGATTCGCTATTACTTGGACAAAAGTGCCACTGAAAAGGTCATTCATGCATTTGTTACTTTTCTCCTTGACAATGGCAATGCTTCTAAGTCTTCTATATAGTCTTTCTAACAACCAGGTTTCCTGTTTTCAACACCTCCAAAATACCCCTGCTCGCATTTTGTAACGCCCCCATTCAAAAAGTTATTTTCAAGCTGATGCACAAAGCACTTAATGGGAGGCTCCCCACTCTTATTTCTGAAGTACTTCAAGTTTCCACTCCATCAACGAATCTTTGATCAAGTTAAATAATAAATGTACAATTAGGGCAGAAAGATGTTTTTTTTTTCTTATTCTTTGTTTCCGCCTAAAACATAGCAATTGCACACGTTTTTTTGTTTTAACCTAATCTCCTAGACCATAACTTCAAAAGAGTGAAATCATATACCAAACTGAAGCTTAGAACATAAGCTTTACTCTAAATGTAAACAAAATTAAAAATCTTAGTTAATTAGCCACGTAATCTTCATTTGAAAATAACTGGATGCGGTCGCTTCCATGTTATTGTTCAATATTCTCTTTGGTAAATGCCATACAGTATGTAACTATCATGAGTTGTGACTTCTTGAGATGAGTCTATGCGTTTGAACATAACTGGATGCAGTTTCTTCCATATTATTGTTAAACATTCTCAATGGTAAATGCGATTCCGTATGTACCTTCGTGAGTTTAGAGGAGTCTACTCAAGTTTCTTTTTCTTGTTTTTCTACATACGTTCTGGACCACAGCACAGTCTCTGTTTCTTTGTTTCCCAACCGAGTTCTTGGCCAGTATACTTACATGTAGTACGCGAAGCTTTAGGGTTTTCGTTTAACGCATGTGCGTATATAAATAGGGGTTTTGACGACGACGACATACATGTACCATGGTGTCCACAGAATTACACTAAACTTAAACAGTTTGAAGATAACGACAGTTGAAAGCTTCCCTCAAAATATTACCTGCTGTGGTGTTGTAGTTTTTGAAACATGAGTGAAAAATTGTCAAACTTAGACTCCGAGGTGGCGTCGTCCGTGGACGAAAGTGCGTAATTTAATAGGGGTTTTTGACGACGTCGTCAAAAACTCCTAAAGGCATCTTATCTACATTTCAACCCTACTTAATAGTTATAGGCGTTAGCAGTTCATATTTAGTGACAATGTTCGCAAAATCATGAAACAAGAATTATTTCGCCGGATCATAATCCCCTCTGTTGATATACAAACATGTAAACCCTCGGTATGTGCATTGGCCCTTATAGCCTAGTGGTCATCAGTCGCGCTTACTTCTCTGATACCTGGGAATGCGAATCTCGGTGGGAAAACACTTTTTCATCCCCCAAAACTAAAAAAATATTTCTATTTGTAATATTTCAGTTAGATTCTTATCTTTATATCCATAGTGTTGCCTTTTCTTTTTCTCAATTGTTAGCCCTACATACATTTTGTAACATGTGTGCAATGCATGACACGATGATGTTTGAAAAACACAGTAAGCGGAAAATGGTGATCATAAGTGCAGAGTTTGTTCAATCCCTACCCCAGCCCTGTTCATTTTCCCCGTCATTTCTATGTTTGCCGTTCCCTAGTACCCCGTTCCACAGATGTACCACTTTGTGCCCCTACCTCCTTTCCAATCCAAAATCTAACTTGTGCCTCCTTCCCGTCATCCCGCCGGTGAATTGTTCTTTGCACTTTTTGCGGGTCCCGTCAGTCAGGTGGTTCTCCATTTCGTGTATTTTTCTCTGTCCAGTTTATTTCCCCCCCCCCCCCTCATTGTTCTGTACTGTACGTGCAAAGTTACTACACGCTCGCGCTTTAACTGTGACGTCAAAAAACAACACATGCCCAAACCCACGGGTACCCCGAAATTTTCCCCAGGATGCATCATTTTAGCAGGCTGTACAGGAACCACTTGCCAAACAACAATTGCGGCGCCTACCGTATTTTCCTGCGGATAAGACGCTCGGCGGACAAGGCGCAGGACGCTAAAATGACCCAAAAAATTTCAAACGTCAGCAGACAAGGCGCACCGCCGCACAAGGCGCACGTTTAACCGCACACAAAAGAACACCTGGCGCCACCCGGTGTCGACACATTGACACAAAGACGTAATTTGTTGCCTTTGAGAACCTACGTATACCGACCTTTATCCAATCAGCCAACGCTGTATATTGTTAATAGCATAAAGTTCGGCCCAATCAGCGGGCAGAAACCATGGTCCACGCACTGTCTGAAGTTAATTTTATTTGCAACATGAACACAATGCCTCCCTGGACATCCGACGTCCCAAAACGAGGATCTTGCTGATACAGGTACATTGCAACGACAGACGGACGTAGCGTGTGTTTGTAGTAACGTATCCTCCGCCGCGGCCAGGAATTCGCTGCATGCACATTAATATGCACATGTACACTGTGGATTGCGCTGCTCAATCTCGAGATTGCACAACAGATGTTGGAGACAAAGTGGGCACCGTATTGAGCGATGTTCGCCGACGGGTTGCGCTACGCCCTCGCAATTGCGCTGCCTGGAAATGCGCCAAAATTCCCACGTGACTGTGGGGATCCCAAGCATGCCCAGACATAGCCTGAACGTATATATATAGATACGCAGTCAAATTCCATTGCGGACTTGAGAGCAGTGACTATTTGGGCATCTATGTCACTGCACGTTCATTGTATCCAATGGGAATCACTGGATCTAGCGGCAGGGACCCGTCTTTATCCTTGCGGATAAAGACAGGGGCCCAGTCTAGCCCAGACACGTCGAGTCTTGTCTCAATGCGTTTATTGCTGGTTCGCGTAATTTTTACCAATAGAGGGAGTTTAACCTCACGCTATTACATCGTTCCAAAACGCCCTCTAGCGTTAAATGTTTCTTGTATTTATTGTCACACGCACAGAAACAACGACTATAGGCGTGATATCTGCTTTTGTGTTGCGTTATTAAATTTACAGACCTCGGAACGGTTGCGTTTTGGGGCTAATTTTCTGTGTCATTTTGAGAGATTTTCGAGTCTGAACTTGGACATCGTTGATTTTACAGGCAAGTTTCATGCAAGGGCAACCATGATTTTAACAACCGTTCCTACCCGAAGTTTTGAAGCAATAAAATAATTCAATAAAATAAAAATGTGGTTTCTTCCCTATTTTTTTATGGCTAGTCTTGTATTATTTTATTTGGCATTACAAACAAATACAAATCATATCCTAGTAAGATAATGCTACGTTCCCATAATACTTTTTACAAGCAAACGTCTAAAAAGAGGCAATAAATATTCATACGATTTGAACGTTTATTGTAACAATAATATAAAACTCTTGTCCTACCAAAGATGACCCAAAGATGACAGTTAAGTTCCCAAAGCACTTATCAATCACAAAGGTCTAAAAAGAGGCATATTCAAAAATAAGTTATTACCCCATCCTTTTAAAATACGTTCAGCCTAAAGCACACTTCAGAGATCGTTGTTCTCTACAATAAAAACCCTCAAAGTTTACCACACAATAGCGGTTGGGTGAATGACGTTTGTATGAAGTTATTGACTGTCAATCGTTTTCGGAACGAATACCCGGCCACACAGAAAAACGTTTGTACGCCGCCGGCGTCTGTTGGGCCGAAAGCTAGACGCAGTGGATATTGCGGCATTAATGGAATACGGTCATGGGGAATAAACACGTTGCAGCATTGTTGGAATAATTGGACCGTCTGGGGGATTGCGGCATTGTTCGAACGAAAATACGGTCTCGGTGTCTGAATAGCCTTGTTCGACCGCATTATTGAGTAAGGATTCTTCACACAAAGATCGTTGATTTGAACTGGACATGAAGGTATTTTTTATTTCACGCAGTGATAATCCCAAAAAATATCAATCGTCAGCAGACAAGGCGCACCGAAAGATAAGACGCATCGATGTTTTTGGGGTCTAAAAAGTCAGATAAGACGCGTCTTATCCGCAGGAAAATACGGTATGCGATTTAAGGGCTTTTATAATATACATGTACATGTAGATGCTACAGTATGTCAGATTTTTGGCCGATTTGACCCCAAAATTTATTATTAAAGGCATTCTGATGGGGGTCAAAAGAAAGTTACAAGCTTTCATTTGAGCTATCGCTCGAAAAGGTTGGCCCATTATTAGTAGCAGAGAAATTAAGTGCTCGAAATTAGTTTTTGTCGGGATCCCGACAATATATCACGTGACCAATTTGTGTTTTATAAGAAACGTTTTAAATTTTTATCATTATGGTTCCTATAGGATTTGAGGCTTTGCATGCTGGTGGGGTTTCAATATATATTTGGTTTGCGGTAACACCATGTGTGTATCTACTTGCCAGGTAGAGTTGTTCTTAGGGAACTGTCTTGCTTTATTCTTCTGCCGCGGAGTAGATAATCGGAGGTTTGGGAGACTTCTCAGTTCTGGAAAGAACTGTCCTGCTTTACATGTATAACTATTACCAGGGCGGATGGTATAGAAATTAGACTAGACTACTACTTTAGCTTATAGGATCGTAATAACGGTACTCTCCCGGAGTCAGTTCTGAATTGGTCACAACGTTTCGACTAGCTTGCTCTAGTCATCGTCAGGAGACTGAAGAGGTAAGAGAGGAGTGGGCTTATTTATAGGGGTTCAGTAGATCCACTGCAGGTCAATCAATGCTCTGATTGGTTGTGTGGTTGGTGGGCTCAGGGCTATTGTTAGGGTTGCCCATTGTGTGAGAAACCTCTCGGGTGTAGTGAGGCGTGGCAGTAGGTTGGGGGTTGTTAGAGGAGGAGGGTGGTAGGATAGTATGCCAAATGCTGCTGATGAAATAGCCGATATCTTGTGGCACAGTGTCGTGTCTGTATATTTCGATAGCTTCCCTTATGCGCCTTGTATACCAATGTCTCTCAGGTGCTATGATACGAGCCTGATCCCAATCTATGACAAGTCTAAATCGGTGGAGTGTTTGACAATGGCAGATTTGTCATATTCCCCTCTGCGGCCATGTGCTTTATGTTCTTTTAGCCTGGTAGTTAGGTCTCTACCGGTCTCGCCAATGTACACTTTACCACAAGTACAAGGAATTCGATAGACCCCTGCCTGACTGCTAGAGTCATGCTTGTCTTTGTGAGTGTGTAGCTTAGTATCCAACTTGTTGCGAGTTCGTTTGTAGACCTTGATTTCGGCCTCACGGAGGATCCGTTGAATTTTGTGTGAGGTATGACCAATGTACGGAAGGACCGCATGGGCATATCTTTGGATTGTGCAGACTGAGAGACTTGTTTGTTAGGTTTATACCCATTCGCTTTTAGCACTGTGTTAAGGTGCTCCAGTTCATTAGGTAAGTGTTTCTTATCACAAATAATGTGTGCCCTTTGAAGTAGGGTCCGGTTCACTGAGGCTTTCACAGAAGGAGGATGGAATGACCGAGCGTTGAGGTAGCGGTCTGTATGAGTGGGGTTTCTGTACACGGAGTGTGCTAGATAACCATCAGTCTTCTTGGAAATGAGTACATCAAGGAAAGGTAATGAGTCGGATGTCTCAGTTTCCATGGTGAACTGAATGTTGGGGAGTTGGCGGTTAATGTTACTGAGGAAGTCATCAAGGTTTTCCAATCCATGTGACTAAATGATGATTGTGTCATCCACATTTGGAGCCAAAGTTTGGGTTTGAGTCGCGCTGTACCCAGGGCTTTCTGTTCAAAATCTTCCATGAAAATGTTCGCTGAGACTGGGGAGATAGGAGACCCCATGGGAGTTCCTAAAGCCTGTCTGTAATATCCATCTCTCCATTGGAAGTATGTGGACTTCACGCATGTCATTAATAGATCATGAATATGGTCTGGTGTTCGGCTGGTTCAATCGGTTGAGTTTCATCTTGTTCTAGTACCGCTTTGGTTATTTGGCAACCTTCATCGGTGGGTACGATAGTGAAAAGAGATTTGACATCAAAACTCACTAATATATCGGAAGTCTGTAATTCAGTTCCCTTGATAATATCGATAAACCCTGCTGAGTTTGAAACATGGTGAGGTGTTTTGCCCACAAGTGGGTGTAAAAGCTTAAAGTCAAGTGTTGGGCGAGGTTGTAGGTAGGGGAACCTCGATAGGAGACAATAGGGCGGAGCAGTTTGTCTGGTTTGTGAATCTTTGGCTGACCAAAGAATCTCGGGCACTTCGAGGCTGAAGGCCTGAGATGTCTGTACAATGGAGTGGATATGGCAGTGCTACGGTTTAGGGAGAGGAGCTTGGCAGCGAGCTTCCTTTCAACTGATGGGATCGGGTTCTTCTTTAGGCGGTCATAGGTATTGTGTCAAGGATACTTTGAACCTTTTGGTCATATATATTCAGTGCGGTCCATTACAACAGTGGCATTACCCTTGTCAGCCTTCAGGATGTGTATTGAGGGATCCCGGCGTAGGTCATTTATAGCCTGGAATTCTCGTTTAGAATGTTTCAAGGCCTCATGAATCTGAATGCGGATGTGGTCTGCCTTTTGTTTGTTCAGCTTTCGGATAGAGGGTTCAATTGCTTGGATATACTCCTCAACTGGTATCTTGTTCGGGGTAGTGGCAAAATTCATACCCAAGGCTAAGACATCCATTTTAGTTTCAGATAGCTGGCGTTGACTGAGGTTTACAACTGATTTATGTTTAATTCCCTGATTGTTTGTCCCGTTACTTGTGCAACCCTTGCTATTAGGGTTCGTTCGTACCTTGTTGGCTTTAGATTAGAGGCGCTGGAATTTATGAATAAGGTTCTTCTGGGTTGAGATATTCATGTATGATATAGACTTTAAATTTTATCATAATCAATAGTTTGCATAGTCGTACGGAGACTAGCTTTGCATTCTGATGTGTTGATCTGTCTGGCCTAGACAACATTGTATTGAGGCGATTTGGCTTCGGAGTAAAGCTTTGTTGGCTTTACGAATGATTCGAGCAGATTGTTCAGTTCGGATAGGGTCTCTAAGGCAGAGACTTCGGGGGACTACATTTGCATCTCTACATCTCTTCAGAAATGTCAACTTGTTGATAAGTTTACAACGTCTGGTAGAAGATCGTTGATATAACTTCACAAGTCCATTGGTGTGCTCCCCGTAGAGCATACGTATAGGATTTGAGGCATTGCATGGTGGGGTATCCTGACCATTAAACGTAAATGTTAAACTTTTTTTCGTTAGAGCGGGTGATACTCTTTGAAATAACCACTCACTCAAAAAAATCTATTTTTTAATGTTTGGGGCCAATAATCTGACATATAGCATCTTTAATGTTTTGTTTTAGACAAAATCAACAAATTTTGTTACATTGTTACCAAAAATAAAATAAAAATTGCCCACCGAAAAGGTTTCATCAAACACTTTTTCAATTCACAATTCACGATGATCAAATCATGTGACTGAAACATTCTGCTGATCATTCTTGGAAAAAATACAGAGGCTTGAAGAAGCCATGTGCCAAATGCTTTCTAATATATTTTGAGAATTTTTTGACATTTTATTGTACGCATGCAACTCTCCTAATGTTTTAAATGTACATGCCTTTCTTACTCCTGACGATAGGGGGCGCTCCATATAGGTATTTACCAAATTAGTGCAAAGCAAAGTAAACACCCTTCAGAACATGGGCCATCAGCTTTACTATACATGTATGGCTCTGCTTTCTAACAAACTCTGGGCATTCAATCATCATTCTCTGCTTAACGTGCAAGCCCTGAAATATCTGCGCAGGCTTCACCCTGCTAAGCTGTGAAACACATCTTACGGGCTTCTGAAGTGTCAATTCTTTGCTTACGGTGAAACAGAGTCATAAAATTGGGCCAGTTTTACAAGATTAATTTTTACTTAAAAAGAAATTTCACAAGTTTGAAGTGTAGGCCTAACCTACACAAAATAGGGGCAAATTTCATGGCTCTGATTACCACCAAACTCTGCGCTATACGATCACCATTCTCCGCTTACTGTGCAAGCACAGAACATAATGTGCTAGCTTAGAAGCACACAAGCATTGAAATCTGTGCTAAGCTTTGTAATATTACGCTTTACAGTAGCGCAGAATTTAAGCGCTTGATCTTTGCTTCCAGAGCAGAGCCAGGACATGCCTATCAGGATTTTTCATGCGAAGCAAGTTCCCTTCATGGTAGGCCTGGATGACTAGGGAAATTTACTACTCGACTATTCGCACCTCAAACCCAATTAATGGCACTTGTCGCTGCTAATTTTTAATCTCAAGATGCCTTGTGGCAATTTGTGCCGCAAGCACAATATTAATTTTGTTGTTGTGAATATAGTAAGTAGTAAGCTACACAACTGGTTCGCCAAACCAGTAAAGCACGGTTCATACAGGTACTTCCTTTGAATGTGAATCAAATTTTCAAGTCAAGGTGCTGTTTTCACAGCCAAAGTGTCGCAGGAGTTGAGCACAAGTCACAGAAGCAAATTGTTTGTTGCATTCGCATGAAGTATGAACCGACCTGACATATTTATAAGGCATCATATTTTCAAGGATAATTTTGTGTTTTGCAAATGAAACATTGGAAACAGACACATGAACCTAGAGACCGAACCTTCTCTTTGCAGAGCCAACACTCAAAAGAGATTTTACACATGGTTGTACCCGCCAGTTAACTATTAATTTTTTTAGTTACTCTTATTCTCGACACCATGCAAAGCTTCAAACACCATTTATGAATCATTTTGTTTGGTTGCTGAAAAGGGCGGTTGGTTTTGTTGGTTCTTAAAACGTTCATATCTGAAGCTGTATGTCAGCAAATAATCCTGTCACACCCGGGAAGACGTACAATGTAACAAAACGTTTTTTTTGTTTTATTTATAGTTCTTTTCAGCCCAGCATTTTCCTGAAGACGTATTATACCAGAGTATCCTGTTCGTTAACGAGATGAAACCGGCTCTTTTCAGAGCCAACACTCACATAAGAGATTTACACATGTATGGTTGTACCCACAAGTTTACTATTTATTTATAGTTCCTTCCTAAAGTTCTTTTCCTAAATTATTTTTCCATTTTCCGTTTTATTTGTTAATCTCGTTCATTAGATATTTGTTTAAAAGAACTCTCCTCTTCTTTAATGATGTAAGTTTTGTTTTCAAATCTTTTTTTTATTTGGTACATTTAAATTGAATAATTGAAACAGACATGAACCATCTCTTTTCTCGTTTAGTTGTCCTGAAAAGGACGGTTGGTTTTGTTGGCTCTTCAAAAATATTCGAAGCTGTGTGTCAGGTGGCTGGTGGAGAGAATACACCAGATTTTATTCTCATCTTCAGGCTTGCAGAAAAAACAACCGCACACCTTTTGAGCAACACCAAAATGCAGTGATTAAAATAACCTATAGTTAGGCCACCAAATATTGGTACTTATCTCATCCTTAAAAATATTACGTTAAATCTAAAGCACACTTTGGAGATATTCTGTACATAAACCCCTTCAAAGTTCACCACACAATAGAGGTAGGGTGAATGTTGGGTGAATGCAAATATGTGGGGTCAATGACGGCATCATCAGAGAGTGACATACGACGAAGTGGATCTGTTGCATGGGATGCTTTCTGGAAACTGGGAAGGATTTGGAAGTCTTCTACTGTGACTCAATAGCTAAAACTCAACATCTTCAAGACGGCCTGCCTACCTATACTGCTACATGGCTGTGAGACATGGATCCTCACCAAGCACCTCGCTGCATACATGTATAAACAGCTATCACACAAACTGCCTCTGAATTATACTTGGAATAAAATGTCTCAACAGGGTTACCAACACCACTTTGTACAACATCAGCCACAAAGGTGCATTACATGTAACTCAGACCATCCAAAAACGACAACTCAGATAGGTTGGACACATCCTATGGAAACCCACCAACAAGCCACTCAACATCTACGCTCTGTACTCCCCGTTGCATGGCTGGCGCAAACAAGGTCGTCAGCGCCTGCTGTACCCTGAGTACATATACATCGAAAGATTAGTCTCCCCAGATTTTCTGCTCTCCCGCTTTAGATTCGGAGAATAGCACAAGACAGTGGAGAAGCTTGTGCCGCCTGCTGTGCAGCCGGCTGATGATGAATACAGTTTGTACAATGACATTGATTGGCATTCGGATTGCTGCATTTTCGCAACGCACTCCAGTAAATAGTGAATGAATCAATGCGCCGAGCCTCATTAATAATTTTTTAGGCCCTGAAAACTGTCTGTAAATGACAGATTTTAGGGCCCAAACTTTCAGACTTGTGAAATATGGCCCATTAGGTCCTATTGTATCCTGGGGTAAGTGACTCACAGTTTTGGGTGGTTTGGGTTAGGGTTACAGGTTTTTTTACAGCACTTTTTTCAAGTTTGACTGGTCTACTATTATACGCCGGGCGGCTTACAAGCTGAAAATTACGGTATTCAGTTTGTCAATAGCAATAGAATAGATTGGTTTTGAATGAACTACATGTAGACAGTCGATAAGGGAACATACATAGGCATTCGATGTATAGAGCACCAGTCCAATGTAATGATTAGTGCTCAGTGAGAAAACGTACATGTGGGTATAATACCAGGTCCTCAACACAAATGCACTCCCCCTGTACTGATTGGTGGATTAAGACTGACAACTGTTAAAGGATTTGGGTCGGGAATGAATGGGAAATTAATATGAGGAAAGGTCGGCTGCCGAGAGAGAGCTAAATGCGAACTTGGCTACATATATACATGTACATGTATATTTGTACTAGCAGACTGGGCGGCAGTTACGTATCTTAAACAAAATACCAATGCATTTGCACATGTTGTGTAAGAAAAAAGCAGGCCTAGAAATTCATTGTGTGCTTTTTAAAGTAATTTGTTTGTTTGTTTGTTGTTGTTTTCAGCCTTCGTGGGTTTTGAGACTAACAACAAGTATGTTGTCAAAAACACACTTGGTCAACAGGTTTACTATGCTGTGGAAGGTAAGCAAACTGTTACATCTGCAATCTTTTGAATTTCTAGATACTTTTCATAATATAGGATGTTCACAATGTTTTAAAAGGTTAATCCTTTTTAGTAGAAATATGATTTTAAAGTCACCTGGAAATAGAATTTGTTTTTTTCTTCATACAGTAGAGTATATGTTTCTGAACAATAAAATAATTTTTTGAGTAATTGTTTTTAACGATTTATGTTTAAAAAATTAAATAGTTGTGTGGGGGGGTGACTCCGCCTACCCCTTTTGTGATGTCAATCGAGGAAGACTTTGCCTTGATCTATTGAACACACGTACTTGCTAGCGGGCTAGCGACGGCCACAGTAAAGAATTACCGATTGCCCACTGTAGCGGTCCACGGGGGATTTGCCAGCGGATCAACGATTTCAGATAACCAAGCGAACGGGCAGCTGACTAAGGGGATGTTTGTTAACCGTCCCCCCTGTGCGCAAGCTGGTCCCAGGATGTACTGACACTGCTAACAAAACCCCCTTTTGAACTGCTGAGTGGGGCCACACTGCTGCACTTTACGGTCAAAGTGGCCTTTTTGGTGGCAGTCACCACGTCTGGCCGACGTATTGAACTCCACTCCCTTACAGTGGCAGCAGGACACATCTGGTGGGAACCCGGAGGAGTCCGCCTGATACCTACAGCCAAGTTTCTGGCTAAGATCAGTCCGATTCTTTCAAACCCCCAGACATCTTTGTCCATGAACTTAAATTAAAGCCTTTTCGGCGGTCGCTGCCAGTAAGCTTTGGTGCCCGGTTCGGGCATTAAAGTGGTCATCGACCACACAAAGTCAATCCACCCGGCCACAAACAGCTGTTCGTATCCATGGTTCCGCCATCCCGACCAGTATCCCGCGATACGATCACGCGTTAGATAGTTACGGACATCCGGCCATTGCCGGACGGATGGCCAGTGACTTCATGCCCACGAAGTACGGGGGGTGTCTGCCATGTGGGCTTTCTTTAAAGGTGTCTCCATGAGTGATATAACAAAGGCAGCCTCCTGGAAGAGCCCTTCCACATTCTCCGACTGCTTCCTGAAGGCACTCTGCAGGTGGATGGGAGGACGGGTAGAGCGGTGTATCCCTCCCTCCGTCCCCACAGTTCTCGATGTCTCGGGGTTCCTTAATTGGCGCACAAGAAAAAAGGAGGATCACATGGAACCCTGCGCGACACTATGGGGCGGCCAATAGAGGGCCCTATTTAATTCTTAGCAACATTACCTGCCGGTATAGGGAAATATGCAAAACTAGTATTGTGCTCTACAAGTAAGTATTCCCTCGTAGACCTTGCCCACACTTCTGTGGGAGGGAAGTTCATTTGCTTCACATCCTGTGTTGTCTGATAGGTCTGACGAAAGATATCCATATTCTTGGGCTGCATACTAGCATATATCCGAGAGCCCCCCCAATTTGTTTCCGCTAGTGGACATTTTTTCATGAAACACATTAAACCCGAAAGTTACAGACCCGACAAGGCTGTCGGCCTGAAGGCCTCCGCATGCGGTTAGTGGTACATGTACAAGTGCGGATGACTTGTCTGCACAGTAGTCGTGCGATGTGACAGTGTGTATACGGGTGGGTCGATCATGGGGTGTGATCGCACATACCATGCACAGGGTATACCGGTGGGTTTACAGCGGCGTCTTTTTGGAGCAAATAATGCGACTATAATTGTGAAAGAGAAAGAGTTAACATTGTCTTTTTGGAGCAAATAATGCGACTATAATTGTGAAAGAGAAAGAGTTAACATTGTTTCTGCTTCACATAGCAAGTCACCCTTGTTTACAGAATTCCTCAGGTTTTAGAGCTAAAGTGATTAAGTTCATCTACATGATGTTTAAGGCATTCTTGATTTCATTACAAGAAATGTACAGTAAAAACGACAATACATTTTTTTAAGGCTAGAGGGTTAGTCACCTGACAAACAGTACATGTAGAGCTAGGTGTTTCGGAACTACATACTGTAGGCCTACATAAAACTCTAAGTTTACAAATTTACAACCTGTTTTCTTTATACAAAATTTCATAAATGTTAACAGAACAAACTTGTTTTACAGATACAAACTGTTGCACTCGCAATTGCTTCGGAAATTGTCGATGTTTTGATATGAAGATCTTGGATAATGCTACGCGCGAAGTGGTGCATTTAAATCGTGGCTTAAGATGTACAAGCTGCTGGTGTCCATGGTAAACAATTTTTTTTTTCTTATTTCAAGAAGATTATATCGTTGTGTCAGTGCAAAAATGTTGTATCTTGGGTTTTCGTGATTCTGAAAAACACATTAATTGCAGCCGTTATTACTTACCTCACAATTTAACAAATAACAACCTGACCTAGTGTAAATGTAGGTCAATTTAAAACATTATATTTTCCCCATGTTTAGGCTTAGATTACACTGAACGATTCGACACTTTTAAAAAGAACATATGACAACACTCTTTGTAGTATTGTGTTATTTTGTTTTAGTTATAACACCATATCTCGGATAGATGACGCTGGTTTTTGCAATAAAGTTGTGACGCCGAGATTACAAAGTTGTGACGCCGAGATACAACAGTACTGCACGAAGATACAACAAACTTTCGCAAACATCGCTGAGAGTGGTTGATGCAATAGCACAGTGCACTATTCAAAAAAAGTTAATTAAATTGGTAAACATTTACATTGGATTACATGTAGTATTACATGTACATGTACATTACCCATCATTGGTGCAGAACCACAGCAATTGCACTCAAAACATTTTGAGAATGCCATCTTCTTTGAAATATGACTACAACCTCAAATGTAATTTTTGGTGAGCTGCTTTAGCAGGATATAAGCCTATGTAATACCGAAATAATGTTGAAGTTTTTTGAATAAAAAAGAATGTTAAAGTTTTTTGGAATATAAAAGAATGTTAAAGTTTATTAAACTCCTTATTGCAACGATATTCTGACTTGAAACTTAAATCAAATGTTTCAGATAACGTAATAAAAAGATAAAACTCAAAGAGTGCATCACTGGTTCCAGTTGAATGAGCTGTTTGGGTTACTGTTTATAAGTGGTCTGTGAATTTAGAATGGCCGTGGTTGGTTATCACAGGTTCCTCAATGCAACAAACAATTTGTTTGTGACGTAAAAAGTATGTTACAACACAAAAAAAACTTCTTGATCACCAATTTCCTTGACTTTACCTGCATACATTTCACTGCATATATTACAACGCACACCACTGACCATACGTACATTGCTAACCTGATTTGTAAGGCAGCATTCTGTATT
Organism: Asterias amurensis; assembly: GCF_032118995.1. NCBI lineage: Eukaryota > Metazoa > Echinodermata > Asteroidea > Forcipulatida > Asteriidae > Asterias > Asterias amurensis. The sequence continues at coordinate 12,254,591 of NC_092659.1, forward strand.
AATTACATGTATGTTTCTTCTTTCTCAAGGAAAATGGTGTCAATAGGACATCATCTCTTTGCTTTTGTTCGATCTTTTAGGGAGATTGTTCTGTGCTCTTCTTGAAATCCTTGTATCCTTGTAGTCACGGTAGAAGACTTCCATATCCTTCCCAGTTTCCAGAAAGCATCCCATGCAACAGATCCACTTCGTCGTATGTCACTCTCTGATGATGCCGTCATTGACCCCACATATTTGCATTCACCCAACATTCACCCTACCTCTATTGTGTGGTGAACTTTGAAGGGGTTTATGTACAGAATATCTCCAAAGTGTGCTTTAGATTTAACGTAATATTTTTAAGGATGGGATAAACAGTTCCCTCTGAGGTGGCATAGTTTTCGAGAAAGAAGTAATTTTCCAAAAATTTGATTTTGAGACCTCAGATTTAGAACTTGAGGTCTGGAAATCAACCATCTAAACGCACACAACTTCGTGTGACAAGGGTTATTTTTCTTTCATTATTATCTTGCAACTTCAAAGACCGATTGAGCTCAAATTTTCACAGGTTTGTTATTTTATTAAATGCATATATGTTGAGATACACCAACTGTGAAGGCTATTTTTTGACAATTACCAATAGTGTCCACTGTCTTTAGACACATCTACGTGACGCGCTCTCCACCAATACGAATAGTGAAACTGTCTGAGGTATTTATGAATCTTTAATTAAACATATACATTGTACAACATCATTTTGAACTACACACATGTAAAAGTTACATGGGTTCAGTCTAACTGCAGGACACTGAAATTCCTTTCCTTTTATCTGCAAACAATTCATCGTTTTTGGTGCGTGACCTCTGTGTGAATTTTTAATTAATCAAAATGGCTTCTGAAATTCTGTCATTTTCGGCCTTCTTTGAAACATCTCAACCAAAATAATGTTACAGTAAATTGAAACAAAGAGCATTCTGTCGTTATGTATAAAAAAAATCAGTGCAACTCAAATTTTAAAAAGAGAAAATTGTACATAAAAATGGCTTTAAAAAGAAAGAAACCAAGGCACAAAAAACAGCAAATTTTCCCATAATGAATGTCAGCAACATACACAGTCCCCAATTAGTATTGGATAGATTATTTCATATTCTTCCCGGTAATGTTAAAAGCGAGTCCAGATCGTAGCTAGTCCTGTCAGGATACAGCAATTTCCACTGGTTGTCCAAAACCCACAATACAAAAAAATCAACCATTAAACAGGATGGTTTTCCTGCACGATGATTGGCTGACGATGACATCATCCATTCATGTGGCAGCTTGCTGTTTGTCGTTGGTATGGTGCCCCGACCGCCTGGCGCGCATCAGTCAACAACAAAAGAAACCGTCTACTATGAGCTGACCCTCATTTTGGGGTTACGTTTTACAATTAATAATGTTAATGTTACAGGTGGGCTAGTAAACCAAAAACTGCAGGCGACCCAAAGTTTGACCACAAAAATATTAAAGTATACGGTCTCCGATAGTCACGTCCCCTGACAACAAAATCGGTCCATATTTGTTCCTATTTCTGGAATACAAATGTTGGCAGGTCTGGGATCTGCGTGTTGGCAAAATCAGAAACAGAGTGATCAGAAGAACGTGGGCGCAATGAGTCGAGCGTGTGTCGATGTGTCGGAACTCTAGCATTGTTGTTCCAAGCTAAATGAATCAATGAGCTCCAAAGACCACAATGCCTCACGATTAGATGCATTGTCCACATGGAAGTTAGAATCGCCCACGATCATTAACCGATTTCGGCTCTGACACCAGTAGCTTTAAAAGAGTTGAAAAGTCTCTCATGAATTTAGGAAATGTGGCTGCTTGCTCTTGCATGTCAGCTGTGGTCTGTAAACTACTACAAGATAAACAGATCTATGTATTCAAACGAGTCCCATGAACTGCATTTATGCAAACACCCACACAGGGAATGCATGTGTTGGTAAAGTGTTCAGGAGATCTGCGATTGAAACACTACCACGATCATCACCATACAGTCAAGTTTAAGCCAGAGCAAATATATATGTCTATTTGATTTGAGATAATAAGATCGCCATATATCGCCATATCATTGGGATCTTGGAATTAATTTACCTGTAATTCCACAGAGCAAACTAAAAGTTTAGTGCCCGGGCACAATGCATGTTCTTGATAAGAGATATGAGTATTATTATGCTTACATTTCCTTCTGTCGCCCCTGCATCCTCTACGTGTATTTCCCTTCCGGTTTATTCCAAGCGAGGTGATAGTGGTCCAAACAGTGTTTTCTACGCTGTAGTGCGATTGAAGTGTTGAAACTGATATAAACTGCGCCAATAAAGTATCCAAACACTTACAAATTGTCAGATTCACATTTGAACGTGAATTAGTATGCCACCAAATAATTAGTTAATTCGATTCACAGTTATCTTCTGCGCATTTTGACATTTATTATGTTGTGCTATGATGTTGTTTGGCGGATTTATGGGCACTATAGTGACTTTAGGTCGAATTTCATGAGGAGAATTTGAGGAGAATTTCGGAAGTTGCAAAAGCCCCTATTCACCACAAAATATGTCTGTTAACTTAAAGTCTCTGGACACTATTGGTAATTGTCAAAGACCAGTCTTCTCATTTGGTGTATGTAGGATTTGAAACTTTGCATGGTGGAAACAAGATATAGAAGAGTTTGCGGTAACACCATGTAATAACAATCTCTAAATGAGTTGGGGTGGTTTCCATCAGTATGCTCTGATCTTCTTCTGGAGAATGCTGGACTCCGATGCTGCATGCTGCAAGTACTGGGCGGTGGATCAGCGGTGATGCACGAAGGCGGGAAATAGGCGGGAAGTGAACTTGATGATGCGTGGTGAAACCTGTTGTGGAGCCTTGGGTGTTGTGTGTGGGGGGGGGGGGGTGCTCACTGAACCGTGTCAGTAGGAACAAGCACAAGGGATAAGGAGGGTGTGGAGCCTAGGTGACTAGGTCGGGAGAAGGGGGAGCCAGATGTCGCTGATGTGGAAGCCGATGTCTTGGGGTAGGGTGTCATGCTTGTGGATCTCGATGGCCTCTCTAATGCATCTAGGGTGCCACGCCTGGTTGGGAGCAATGATTTCTGCTGCATCCCAGTTCACTCAGTGGTCAGTGATATGGGAATGCTTGACGATGGCGAATTTATCGAAGTCCCCCCTCCTGGCCGTGCCCCCCGCCCGTGCCGGAGTCTATCGCATTCCATGCGAACGTGGTAAGGTTTATGTCGGGGAAACCGGGCATAACCTTCCCACTAGATTTAAGGAACACCGAGTACACGGACTCGAGGGGGGACTTTGATAAATCCGCCTGATCCACCGCCCAGTACTTAAGCAGCATGCAGCATCAGAGCCCAGCATTCTCCAGAAGACGATCGGAGCATACTGATGGAAACGTCGTGTTAACCCAACGGTTCTTTTCAGAACCACCCCAACTCATTTAGAGATTGTTATTACATGGTGTTACCGCAAACTCTTCTACATCTCAACATACATATGCATAAAATAACAAACCTGTGAAAACTTTAGCTCAATTGGTCGTTGAAGTTGCGAGATAACTATGAAAGAAAAACACACTTGTCACACGAAGTTGTGTGCTTTCAGTTGCTTGATTTTGAGACCTCATATTCTAAATCTGAGGAGAAATACTTCTTTTTCAAAAACTACTTAACTTCACTCACAATGTTTTATACTAGGGTCATTCCGTGTCAAATCAACCAGTGGTCCCCAGGTGACCCCCTCAGATTTTGATGAAACTTCATCAGAATGATTGGATGTGGCTAAAATGAACACATACAAAAAAGCTAAGTCATACTCCATGTCGTTTTTGAGATACTGTCTGTCATATTCTTCTCTGGTTTTAACCCAACCCCAGTACCCTTCGTTTCCTCCATGCATATACATGTTTATGCTGGTTAAACTTTCCAATCACATGGTCACCTCATTTGCATAAACACTGGTATTATACTTCCATACACTACTTTTTTAGAACAATACTTCTCTAATGTGTATCACATGCAAACACTACTTTCTCAAACAAAATTTGTACTTGTGTATCACGCAGACACCACAAATGCCAATGCATAGGTGTACCTTTTTGCTAGCCAGAAAAAATAAGTTACACAAGCTTCATACATTATTACCATGTATTGTATGTGTACATGTACATGTACATGAATGTACATGTACATGTATTCTGTATGATATTACATTAAAATGTGCCAAAAACATGTAATATTCAAATTGCCACCACACCATGAAGGAGTTGAGTGCCAAAGCTGAAAATTGGTGTATAAGTAGATATAATATTTATGTTTTACTGGTATCAATTTCACAAAATGTTTCAATTGATCGCGGGGTCAACCGGGGTCAAGACGGGGGGGGGGGGGGGGGGGTCTTTTTGACCTTTTTCTGGCTGGAACCAACTTTGGGTCCATGCTATTTCTGAATGAATGCATTGGTGAGCTTATAATTGCTTATGGGTAAAGACATGCACCAATAGATAATAACTAGGGAATATAGGTTTCAATTGACCCCTCATGTGGGCATAGGGTGGCCCCAATTATCACAAAAAACACTTTCGGCTGATTTAAGTGCCTACTATAGGTGACCATAACTAGAAAATTAAAGGAGATACATGTACTCGTTAATTGAGTACAGATTCATGAAATTTGGCAAGAAGTAAGATGGAGTACCAAATTTGAGCTCTCTACCTGGTAAAATAACTAAATTATGAGCTTTCAAAGTCAGAAATTATCACAAAAATCACTTTTCGCGTCTCGCGCGAGTACAAAATGGCCGCCTTGACCTAATTTCAATGGGTCATATCTCGAAAACGACATGGATTATGACTTAGCTTTTTTGTATGTGTTCATTTGAGCCACATCCAATCATTCTGATGTAGTTTCATCAAAATCAGAGGGGGTCACCTGGGAACTTTTCTGAAATCTGGTTGATTTGACACGGAATGACCCACTATCAACCTTTATACTATCAACCTTAATTGTTACCAAGTAACTGCCCGCCTTTAACCGTGAAATTTATTGCAGTAGCTTTTCCAACTTCTAACTTCATTGCTTAAAGGTACTCTCTACTTTTATTTTATCTGCTGACTGAAGACAGTCCTCAATGCTAGGCCTACGGAAAGGATATGTCTTCTCAAACTGAGAAAATGTTAACAGACCTGTTTTCTTTTAATTCTGTAGCTGCCTGCAGAAGTTGGAAGTGTGTTCTCCACCAGGCACAATTATTGGATATGTGTGTCAGTCGTGGAGTGTCTGCTTCCCCAAGTTTACCATTCAAGATGCAAGTGGAACAACAATTCTGCGTATTGAAGGACCAATGTGCACTTGGAACCTCTGTGGAGATGTAGAATTTGATGTGAGTGTAATAAACATGACATAGAGAACCGAAGAAGTTAGAACTTAGTCAAGACCAGTGCTATACGTTGTGTCAACTACACAAACCCACTGCTTATAGGTTGTGAAACATCGCATTATAGCTGTTACATGTACATATTGTACACTGCAGCTAATTTGCGCCGTGCATCAAAGAATGCTGCATTGTGTTTTTTGAAACTATAGCACCACAATATTTTCAAGTTCCAAAAATAAATATTGTGCAACAAATAAGACTTGAGCAGTCAAATGGAGTATGCACTACATGTACTTGATAAAAATACATTCAACCTCCAAGATTATGTTAATGGCTTTCCATTAATGTTTTACAGATGTCAAAGATTGTGAGAGTATATCAAAAGACAAAAAAAACAAAAAACAAAAAAAATATGGTCCAGTCATAGATGTACATGTATATAAGCATTTTTTAGTAATACATGTAGCTGGTCCGACATACAGTACAGCCCTTTAGTTGCCATCGAGGCACGCAGGGACCGAGACGAGCGAGACCGGCAACGTGTGCCCCAGCTCGCAACACGCGAGGGACGCTCACTCGTTTGTCAATCAAACGAGGGCGCCTCTCGAGACGAGGGATCCCACGTTCAGTTGGGAAGCAGCTATATGAGACAAACGAGCGAGCACCCGCGAAACTATCGAGTACCCACGAAATGAAACGACGCAAGGACAATTTCAGGGATCGTCTTCTTGAAAGTTATTACAAATGCAGTAAACACAACCAGTGTCGGTATTGACCAATAATGAAAGCAGAGCGGCATACAAAGCAAAACATTGAAGGTTTTTATACTTTGTAACAAGTACCAATAAAATGTAGCAATTTTATAATGTAGTTACAATTGCAGCACATCTAAGGGGAAGTTGTCACTGTGAGGCTAGGAGTGTCTGTTTATAATGTAGTTACAATTGCAGCACATCTAAGGGGAAGTTGTCACTGTGAGGCTAGGAGTGTCTGTTTATAATGTAGTTACAATTGAGGCACATCTAAGGGGAAGTTGTCACTGTGAGGCTAGGAGTGTCTGTTTATAATGTAGTTACAATTGAGGCACATCTAAGGGGAAGTTGTCACTGTGAGGCTAGGAGTGTCTGTTTATAATGTAGTTACAATTGAGGCACATCTAAGGGGAAGTTGTCACTGTGAGGCTAGGAGTGTCTGTTTATAATGTAGTTACAATTGAGGCACATCTAAGGGGAAGTTGTCACTGTGAGGCTAGGAGTGTCTGTTTATAATGTAGTTACAATTGAGGCACATCTAAGGGGAAGTTGTCACTGTGAGGCTAGGAGTGTCTGTTTATAATGTAGTTACAATTGCAGCACATCTAAGGGGAAGTTGTCACTGTGAGGCTAGGAGTGGCTGGCTCCAAACTCCTGTCTGTTGTTGCCGTTTGAGACTTCCAAGAATTTCCGACGAACTGTGTTGTTGCCGTGTGAGACTTCCAAGAATTTCCGACGAACTCCCATGTTTTTAATCATTATCGCCGTTAAGGGACGTTTCCATACACATGTACAACATTTTTGTCTATACTCCTTGCCGTTTGGGACTTATGTGAATTAGGGAACATTTTTGAAGGAGAAGACGTCAGTTCGAACTGAATGTTTTCAATAATAATGTTGTTGTGAGATGATAAGCAGTTAGCTTTAATTTTATTTCAACAGTTAGAATGTCTGTACTCCGTCTTCAATAAGTTGCAGTTTTGAGACATTAATAGCAATTTTTTAAGGGGTAAGAAGGTCCAAACTCCGTCTGTAATTGCCGTTATGAGACGATCCAGTATTGGAGAAAAAAATATGTTGTTTATTAATTAATAAGCATGTCCGACGAACTCCCATGTTGTTAATAATAATAATCGCTGTTGTGGGACATTTTCATGTACCCAATTTTTTTTTCTTCAAATGTCGGTACTCCGTCGTTGTGAATAACAAATAGCCAATTTGGGACTTTTTAGTATTTGGAAACATTTTTTTACGGGGAAGATGTCAGTTCGAACTGAATGTTTTTAATAATATTGCTGTTGTGGGACGAAAGCAATTTGCTTTAATTTTATTTCAACAGTAAGAGCCATTAATGGCAATTTATTAAACAGAGAGTTTGAAAAATCTTACCATTTAAAAAAAAACTTGTTCAACACTCGAACGTCCAGGCATTCTTTTCCTATTCTTGAAGTTACAAAACGGCACTATTTATCAAACAGACGGAGTTTGGACAATCTTACCAATTAAACATTTTTCTCCCAATAGGCCTACTCGAACGTTACACAGCGGGTATTTGATAAAGACGGGTTGGACATTTTTTACATTTCAGAAACGGTTTTTTTTTCCTCTAATACTCCTAACGTCTCAAAACGGCAATTTATTTAACAGACGGGGCGGACACTCATAATTAACTTCCAATACTCCAATGTCAAAATGTGAATTTAAGTTTAACAGGTGGGTCGGACAATCTTATCATTAATTGAACACAAAATGTTGAACAACAATTTATTAAACAGACGGGGTTTGGACAATCTTCGGCTACCATGAACAAAATAGTTCTCCATTACTACAACGTCTCAAACAGCAATTTTAAAAGAAAATGGAGTTTTATTGGACGACAAAAACTGGCAGCCAGACTGCAGGGACAAACTCTAGAACTCTGTGGGTATTTTTTGACAACAGAACAACTTCAACACCACACGAAACCACATCCATGGGTTTATTAAATGTTGAATCAGGCGTGGAATTTCGTTAATACACATGAGAAAAAAAAGGAAAAGCAAAACAAATAATATTGTCAGATTCTGACTCTGACAAGTTTCCAGACGAAGACTTTTAGTCTTCTATTTCTTATCCCTTCCCATGGTTTTTACAACTTTGCAACGTCATTCCCCAAGAGTTTCTCCTCCATTATGAATGAAATTCATGACGACATCGACACCAATGAAAGCGGGCGGCTTGAAGTTCTGGTTGCATTCTTTATTATCATGTCTGTCTGTCATGTTTTTTTTGTTATATCCCTATCTGAGATCATCCCTTACAGAAGCAGCCTGCGGGGCTCGCGTGGCTTAATCTCGCAAAGATGGTCATAACGAGCCTCGTTTCACTCGCTCGCTACGAGGCGTGTGCACTCGCGAGGGGTAATAACACGCTCGTTATAGCCCTCGTTTCCCATGCGTGCCTCGATGGCTATCAGTGGGCTGTACTGTACATGTACATGTAGTGGTTTGAACAGGTATTGTTTTTGTCAAGATTTTTATTTGTTAGCCTGACACTAACACACACTGCAGTGTGTACTACCAAAAAGATCCACATTCATGTAAGCCACATGTGTGTACAGGGTATATATAAATATAGGAAAACTATGATAAAAAGTACATTATTACAAATGCCACCATATCATTTTTTTGATGATAACAATTTGTTTAATAGTTTGCAATTAAGGTCGTTGAGAAGTTTAAAATATAACTAAATATCAAAAAGTATGCCTAGCTGTACTGTGTATATCGAGTGTTGCCCGATGTAAGCAATTTGCTTCAATTTGCCAAGAAGAACATGCATATTGGCCCAAGTTTTATGACATGAGAGTTTTACTGAGATCAGTTTTGAATGGACCGTTCTGGCTTTCCACTGAGCTCCGCCTACCGCGCACGTGAGCAAGACACGTGTACGAGCACACCCAATGACATTCTGCACGATTCTGCCGCGCGTGCCAATATACGCGCACCCATGACTGAGTTTGTCCGACCACAATCATTGCTGTGATCGGTCAAATGGGTGAGCGCGCACAGTTTGATTGACAGGCCGGATCGGTCCATTAGTGAGCCTTCTGTTAAAATTAGTAACCCCCCTCCCCCCCCCCCAAAAAAAGAAAATGAAAGTCAAGTTTATTTTGGCCACTTGTGTCCAGACTAATTTTAATTCTTTTTAAAAGCTACTTTATTACTTTTATACACAAAGGTGCTTTCATCAGATGGTAACACAAAGGTTGGGAAAATCTCAAAGCAGTGGAGTGGATTTGCAAAGGAAGTATTCACCGATGCAGACAATTTTGGCATATCTTTTCCTATGGATCTGGATGTTAAAATTAAAGCTGTAATGCTTGGAGCATGCTTTCTTATTGTGAGTATTGTTGTTTTACAATAATATAAGTTTCTAGATGCTCTGATAAAGTGGGGATGGGCATAGGTCTTCCAAATGAGCTCAGAGGTAGAACTCATCCTAAATCCTAGAATTGATCCTAAGTTAAGAAGAGTTTCGTGAAATCAACCCCAGGCAAGTTTTATCCATACACCATATTTGAGTTGTCTGGATCAACACAATCATCAAAGGTCAATGTTCCCCTTTTGGATAGTATGTTTGTTGTTAATGCTTAACGGCAAAGTACATACGTATACCTTTGATTTTGGAAAATGAACGATAGATGTACAGTAGTAGGCCTCCATCCGTCTCGAAAGTCGATGGACTTGTAATCGGGGGACATTGTTAGGCTAGGAATGGCACTTGCGTGTGTGACTTGCAAGGCCTACCTGGGAGTGGCAGTCGCGATGGCAGCCCCACCAGATGAACGTTGAAGCAGCAGTTGGCATCTTTTTCCTCTGACGGCATTTTGCATTGTGTTCATCTGCTCGTCTGAGGTCCCTGCATGTGGTTCAAGTGGTGACTGTTTGCTTCCAGCACTGCCTGTCAGCTGCTAAGGACTCCCAATTTGAAGGGGAAATGAAAGACGCCTGCAGGTCTCTTTCGCAGGCATCCTTGAATCGTAGGCGATGTTGGCCTGTTCCTCTTTCCCAAGGGACAACTTGCCATAGAGCAGGTCTTTTTGAATCCTGTCATCATCCATCCTGTGCAGGTGACCTAGCCAGCGGAGTCTCCTCTGGCTGAGCAAAGCATAGGCCGATTGAACACCATTCCTCCTCAAGACTTCGAAGTTTGTGATCTTGTCCATCCAAGTGATGTTAAGGATGCGACGAAGGAAATGAAGATGAAGTGAGTTAAGTCGCATCACTTGTTTCGAGTAGGATGGCCAAGACTTGCTGCCATATAGCAGAGTGCTGAAAATGCATGCCAAGTACACATAGACTTTTGTGTTGATTGTAAGCTTTGAGTTCCTCCATACTCTCTTGGTCAGCATGCCAAAGGTGGTTGATGCTTTGCCGATACGGATGTTCAACTCTGCATCAAGTGACAAGGTATTGGTGACGGTTGAGCCAAGGTAACAGAACTTCTCAATGACCTCGAGGTTGTAGTTGCCTATGGAGATGGTGGGTAGTGCAGGGGTGTTTTGGCCCATCACTGTTGTTTTCTTCAGGCTTATGGCCAAATAAAACTCCTCACAAGCAAGTGAGAAGCGGTCCATGAGTGATTGGAGTTCATGCTCAGAGTGGGCAACAATTGCCACATCATGAGCAAACAGCAGCATGTTAATAAGGCATCTTCTTTGAAATATGGACCATTTTACAACCTCAAATGTCATTTTTCAAAAAATTATTTTTGACCTTTTCAGATATTTCAAATAATTGTATACATATTAAGGTTTATTAAAATGTTCATATAAGGACAGATCAGTTAATTTTAATTGTGTTGTGATCATTTTAAAAGTGTAGAGTCTGCAGCAGTGAAACCTGGGGATATATATATTTAGTTCAAAACTAGCTTAAGTAAATCACAAGGAACATTCATTGTTTACTATAATGAGGTCCAACAGATGTACTTTCAAATAAAATCAGTAAAAAATCTACAAAACACCAAACACAGAAAATATAAGCCTGCCAGAGGAGGGCATAAGGTTGACAGAAAAACGAAGCAAATATTGTCTGTAATTATTTTTTTTCTGGCACAAGACTACTGTAATTTTGCTGATTGTTGCAGCCTCTCATACCTAATATCTATCAAAAATAAAAACTTTGTCAAGCGTCCACGTTTTTTTTTTTTTAGGTAAAAAAAGTCAGTTTCGAACGTAATTTTTGACAGATTTTAAGTGACGATCACCAAAAAATGACAGACTTGCATGACGTTCCAGAAAATGGACGGACTTAAATGCAAAATGACGTTCCAGACTTTATTACCTTCGCGCAATCCACATCAAACGTACCTGAATGGAAGTTGATTTAGTTTCCAAAAACTATCGTTCTGAAGAAAGTATTTCCGTTGTAAATCATCTGAAATACGTTTTGGATTTTCATCTGGAGCTGTCCGATGGATTGTCTAACGGCAGTAAATGCCGACGTCATTTTCTTGACAGAATTATTTTGCCCGAGTATAAGATCGCGCAGAAAAACATGAGCTGATCGCGCGTTCCGTAAAAACACTGAGGGTGCCTGGCTACAAGCAGACGTTTGAGGGGGTACGTCTCGTGTCAAAGGTCATCTTACAGGGCGATCAGAAAATTCATGAACGTCGCGCGGAAGTCAATGACAGACAAGAAAAAAATACATCGCTGGAGATTTGAAAAACTGATTACTCTAATAGTTGACCAGGTATCGCAGCAATCATTGTCACAAAATAACTATTATTTAAACGTGTTTTCTTTGTATTTTTTTCGAGCTTATTGAATGTCTTCAAAACTGGTTAACTCACGTGTCTCTTATTGTTGATATTTTTTACGGAAAAAAAAGACGCACAAAAAAAAAAGACGCAAAGAAAATTAGCGTTTTTTTTTTTTTTTTTTTTTTAATTGTCGGACTTTGATTGTCTTTTGCTGTTAAATTATTTGTCAGCATCCCCCACCACCTGCGCATTCAAAAGTTAAATAAATGCCCCTGCAAATATGAAATTTTTATCATTTAAATACCTCAATTATCTAACAGGTTGTTGAGGTCTGTCAAAAATGCTGAAGTTAGGGACTCAAAATCTTCTACCTTGATTTATTTGAAAGGCCTGGGCTGTCAAAATTGTGTATAATATCTTGCTAGGTACCTCTTAGTTTACTACAATGTAAAAATCAACAAAATAGCTTTCACTTATGAAAATATCAGGGTCTGAATTTTAGACTTACAAATGGTCCACATAATAAAGAAGATGCCATAAGGACTTTGCGCACCTTTGTTTTTGCACGTAGACGGGCAAGGTTAAAAAGTCCACCATCAGATCTTGTGTGCAAGTGAACCCCTTCATCTGCAGTCCCAAAAGCATACGTCAGGAGCAAGGAAAAGAAGATCCAGCACTGTATGAGTAGATGGTGTAGGTGAGGAAGCAGGGTTTCCTTCCCACATTTAGGAATTTCAGCTGGGATGCTGTCATTTCCTAAAGAGCTTTTCCACTTGCTAGGCTGTTTTAGGCCTGGGCGAATTATTTGAATATCCGGTTAATGGCGAATAGGTTTTCTTATCCGTAACCGCGAATGCCTTTTTTTCTTAACCGGATATCCGCATAGGGCGCAAATAGCTATTTATAAACGGATAGTTCTGTAATTACAACCAAGTAACCGGATATTCTTTTATATCCGAATATCCGCGGACGTCGGGCGACAACTTATATGAATGTTTTGTCTGAATCCTTATGAAACTTCTATTAAGACAGCATAAAACAGCATAAATTAAGTATTTAACTATGCTCACATTCGTGAAGAGTTAAAACAATGACATTTCTGACGTAATTTGTTCAAAGATTACAAAAGTTTTTCTTCACGTAGAGTCAATCACGATCAAATGGCTATCTTTAATGAACAGAATGACAGTCTAAAACTTATATCAATCCGCCCATAAGATCTCATTTACAAACGAACAGCGCCCTCTAGCGACAATTTTTTTTAATAATAATTGTAAAAAATTAATAGCGCCCTCTAGCGGCGAAAAAACTATTCAAACATCCGGTTAATTTCGGATACATGTAGTTGGCCAGCGATATCCGAATAACAAAATTTCGCTATTCGCCCAGCACTACTGACAATGACTTTGCCAAGGTCTTGCTGTGTGGACTCAGCGTCCAGCTCTGACATGTACAGTACATAAGAACTAACATGTGAAAATTATTTCGGTTGCTCTTTCTGGTATCTCTTTTTAGATGTTTCTCAAAGTTTTTAATACTAGCTGCTGTTGGGTCTTAACCCAAAATGCTTTTATTGCAATTAGTTTTAAGAGTGATACCAAACGTACACCTTCTGTTTTGTGGAATATGGGTAAGGTAGCCTTTATCAAGGCGCTACAGCCAGCCGCAACCTGTAAAATCCAAGTCCCCATCACTGAATTTCGCCAGTGCACCCCCATACACAGTGCATAGCTGTACATGTATGTAATACGTGTACAGCGAATGTACACATACATAGTGTACAAAGCCCAAGGGAAGATAGAAGAGGTAGTCAGGAAGATGGACTCACGCGTCATGCTTTGGCATGCGCACATTGTCCTTCTGGCTCCTATCCTAGTACCTGATGCTAGCGGGTGTTGAGGACTTGGCAGTTCCGGCAGACATGATGGTATCTGCCATCCATTGTCTAGACAACGGGCTGCGTACCGTTCTGGACCAGTTTGCAAGGATTTTGACTGTAGCAACATCGGCCCGAAGGGCGAACGTCTAAGACGCGTTATTTCTCCCGTCTGCAAGGGCACGACAAATAAGCCAATAAAGAGATTAAAGTACCAGTGTTATGCGATTTCTACATTTAGACAAAGTAACAGTTTGGGCAGCAGTGTTTTGTAATCTTTGCAATTTGGCAAGCTGAGTGTTGGGTAATTTATAGAGAAGAGCATTACAAAAATCTAAACGTGATGAAATAAGAGCATGAACAATCTTTTCAGTTGCTGATTGAGATAAATACTTGCGTATTACCATGGATGCCAGTTTTCTGGCTTTTGCCGGAATTCTGGCTTTTTCAAATTTTACCCGATTTTTTTCCGGCGCTCTGTGTTATCTGGCTGGGAAAAAAAAAAAAAAATTCCTGCGCTCCGTAACTCATCTGGCCGGAGAAAATATAAGTTTTGAAAAAGATTTCCGGCGCTCTGTAAATCATCTGGCCAGAGAAAATATATAAAATAATATCTGCCGTAAACTCGTTGTCAACTCAACCACTTCCAAGAACTAGTCTTGATCTAAGGCCTCAGCGATCAACTAACCTAAATCGCAGTACATACTACACATGCAGTACCAATAATACACGCCTTGAGGCTGTGCAGACTGATGATTGACAGGTCATGTTCCTTCAGATATTCCAAAAGTCTTGAGAAGACGATGCGTTTAAGGACCTTGGTTAAATAAGGTAAAATGGAGACTGGGCTGTAGTTCTGGAGTTGATTTGAATCAAGGGATGGCTTTTTGAGCAGCAGATGAATATATGAGCCAGTTTCAGAGCAGCAGGAACAACTGCCTGTTGAAGACTCAGGTGACTATTTTGGTGATGAATGGTGCAAAGGTAGTAGCACAGTCTTTAATCAATTTCGTAGGAATGGAGTCCAAAGACCAACATTTTTTAGGGGTTTTACGAAGAAGCGACTCAATTTCCTGTGAAGAAGTCAACGCAAAAGAGTCTATTGTGGCTTGACTCTGCCGAGGTGGGGATTGAGTTGCATTTGAGGAGTGACTACTGCAAATGTTATCAATCTTCTTAATAAAAAAATGACTTAAGAGCTGTGCCAGTGGAGCTGTGGAAGAGAACCTGTCTTCTCGCGATTCACGAGACGATTGGCAACGGCAAAAAATCGTTAGGAATCATTGCCACAGTCCTAAACACTGACATAATAAGCTTTGTTGCTTTATGAACAAGCGAATTCAGGAGTTGTCGTTGGTGACAGAAAAGTTCCGGATCAATTTCCAGTCTGCAGTTGGAGCGCCACTTCCGTTCGAGTCGTCTGCACTTCTGCTTCTCAACAGCAATCTCGTGGTTGTACCATTGTGAGTTTAGACGTTTCGGGATGCGGCGTGTCTTAGGTGAAGCGTGTTTCTCTAGGAGGTTGCCGAGGGTGAGGTTATAGTGATTGACAACAGTGTCAACACTGTCAGAAAAGGCTGGCTGGATATTGCAGAGCTGTACGTTATTAGCAATATCTGTCAATAGTTGTAATGTTCTTAAGAACTGATGTTCTCACAGTTTGTTGACGTTTCTGTAAATGTATATGGCAGGTAACAGCTGAGTGGTCAGATGACCCCGGTACAACCTGAAGATTGGAATGAACCTGGTTGTCTGACTTACGGGTAATAAAAACATCCAGAATGTGTCCTTTCTCATGCGTTCGTGATGTAATGTGCTGTGAGAGATCATGTCCTGAGAGTAAGTCATTGAATCTTCTCGTATTGGGCGCAGATACGCTGTCAAGGCGCAATGATTGTAACAATGGGTGAAAATCTGAAAATTCGTTCATCAAGCATCAACGAAAATTCATTAAGGAAGTCTGAAAAAGAAGATTTCTGAGATGCAGAAGTGTAAAATGATCACCTTGTTTCTCCTGGGTGTTATTAATTGGGAAGTTTGTCTTTAGCACTTTAGAAGTGATGAAGTCGGGCCCATTTGTTGGGAGTTTCTTAAACAAGTTTTTGACTTCCAGCTCAGAGATTTGAATGTTAGGCCTAGTATTGCTAATAAGGTTTTCCGGCATATTGTAAACTATTTCATTCTATTGAAGAGTAAAACCAAATTTATCAAACCTTCTATAAAAAAAAACCAGTTCAGATCGTGAACATATTGGGATTCATCTACCAATACATGAATTGTGGGCCTTTGGACAATACTGTTTACCGAAAGTGTCCAATGGCTTTAAGCAGGCAGGTGGGGCAGTTTACATACTGGTGAAAAGTAGGCAAAGTATCAGCTAAACAGCACGAGTTCAAATCTCCTAGAATAAACTTGGCGGCATCGGGTGACTTGGTTTCTGCTTGAGAAACAATTTCTTGAATGATGTTGGCTGCTTTTTTGTGTCTGCTGAAAGGGGAATGTACATGGCAAACACCATTAAGTGGTTTATCTCCCTTGGCAAATATATGGCCGTAAGTAGACCCCACGGGTCGTAAGGCCGTAAGTACGATGTCTAGTGTGCAGATTTTGTGCTTGACGGTCAAGTGTGAAGGGATGCAATACTTATTGGTGACAAACATACATACACACTCCTCCGCCCTTAGCTTTTTATTGAAGCTTTGCTTCTGTCCATTCTAAGGAAGGTTTGTCCGTTTATGTTGACTGATGAGTTGGGGTCGTTCAGTTATATAAGCAGGTTTTGGTCAGGCATATCAGGTTTGAATTGCGGTATTCTTAAAGATATTGATTATTGGCTCTCAGCTCATCGGATTTGTTTCTGATGCTTTGCACATTTCATGATGGAAGTGGAGTTCTAAATCTTGATTTTTTTAATCAGTTTCTTACGCCACCTTTGCTGCAAGTCTCTTTCTTATGCTGGGTGTGTCTGTAGGCTGTAGTCAGGCAGTTTCAAAAAAGCATGTTGGTTCAATAAGACCAGAAGACCCACAAAGGGGAGCAACTAAAAAGGTAGTGTCCCCACATGAGAAGCACCAAACTTCACATGGTTAATACATGTATGTACTATCAACTGCTCTCCATTGCTCATTACCAAGTAAGCTTAAGATTGATTGTATACTAAGATGGAGTAAATACCAATAGTGTCCAGTGCCTTGAAGGGGGAAATGACGAAACATTGTTTTGTTTTTCAGGATTTTATGTTCTTCGAAAGATCAGGCAACAAGAAAGACCAAAAGAAGGCTGGTATGCTTTAGAGTGGTCAAAAGGCTGAACAAAGAATGCACGTACAGGTTTCCAGATAACAATAATCGTATGTAACCCTTCAATAACTATTTAAGTATAAAAGATTTGTAAATCATTGGTAAGTTGTCAATATTGGTGAATAACCTCAGGATATGTCTTGTCTGAAATCCTTCATGGGATGGGTTTTTCCTCTATGTTATGGGCCAAAATCGGTCAATTTGAGTGTGAGGTCATTCTATTTTGTTCAAAAATAAGGGCTAATACTTCACTTAAAGGAACATTTTACAGAATTGGTTTTGCTAGCAAAAAAGTTGCTGTCAGGGTAAGCACTTAATGTAATCCACCATATACATAAATTGACAAACATGTGGAAGTTCTTGATCGATCGGCCATCTGGGTCATGAGAGAATTGTGAAAAACCGATTACAAATTTTGCATTGCATCGATGCCCCCAAAAAATTGAGAAAATAAACGCTCACTGAGCTATAAACTCCGAAATAAACTTTCTCATCAAATATGACATTTCAATTCAGACAAAAATATTTCAAGGGATGTTTACTACTATCATCATCATTAGACTGTGTAGGTTTTATGTAAATTTGTGATCTTCTTGATTTTTGTTTCTTACCAATTTTGTAACATTCTCTTAATGTGGAAGTAAATAATCTCTTGCTTCTGCTTTGTAACAGTTGACAATCCACTTTGACCAACATTCAAATTAAATAGCTGTTTGCAGCGTGCATTCCGGTCATTCAATTCGTTTTCAGAGATTCTTTTGTGGCGAATTAGCAACCAAATGTATGCTATAGAGGAACATGAATGGTTCACTTATTTTGTAAGAATCATTTTCTTTGTGTTCTTCGACAACAAATGCAACAAAAGTGCAAGTGACCCCAAAAATTACAATTTAAAAATGTTATATTTATACGAATTTTTTTAAACTGTGCAGCAAATTTATTTAACTTTGCTTCATCTCTTGTCAAATTAAACAATAATCATGTACATTTGAAAAAAAGACAGGAAAAAAAGTAACGCGGCTGTTGTTAAAGCACCTAAAAAATTTAAATTGTTACTCGTATTCTAAAAAAGGAAATACCAAGAGGCGGAAAATTTTATTATGGTGATTTTGACACCTCTTTTGTTATAATTGGTCGAGTATTGTTGTCCCGGTGAAAAGTGCCCATTTCAATTGTTGCAGTGACTCCTATTGACAAGAACAGCTTTTCAAAATTTCTACCATATTAGCCCCACGCTGAATCGAGGAGAGATCAATCGTGTCAATAGTAGTTACATGTACTGCAACATTGGAAATGGGCACTTTTCACCTGTCGGCGCATACCATGACAACAATACTCGACCGATTGTAACATACATGGTGCAAAATCACTGTAATAAAATTGTCCATCTCCTGGTATTTTCATTTTAAAATATGAGTAAAAAGTTTAAAATTATAGGTACTTTTACAACAGTTATGTTACCTTTTTTGCTGTCGCTACTTCCAATCCCTTGCACCCTATTTTTAATAGTGTAGCCTTTATACTCCTTCTGATTTCTTGTCTACATAATGGACATAATTTTAAAAACCCCTGGCTGCAGCTTTCATCTTTGGCCACACGGCAGTTAAAGATATTAACCGCCAATTTTCAAGTACTGCACCAGTCACTTTTTTGTAAACCCAAACTATTTAAAACAAACTAATTACAATTTCAAGTAATAAAACATAAGGTTTTGCCAATTTCAAGTTTTACTCCTTTAGGTACATGTTTTTGGGGAAAACTAAGAAATTCATATTTTCTTTCTAAAATTGTGTTAAAATTTGTTGCCTTCATACTGTTGGTTCTATATAAATTTATATAATACATGTAAACTTGTTTTTGGTTGTTTTTAGATGTTCTGACCTACCATTGGAACAGGTTTTTATTGTTTTTATTATTAGCTGTTCCGACCTATCGTCGGAACAGGTATTGTTTTCTTCAAGTTTTAAAAAAAGGTTTTAGAAACGTTCTTGGTTTCCGCCAAAACGCCTTAGGTTTAACGCTCGATTTTTGTTTATTCGTAATCTTAGAAATGGTAGAAATAACAGACTTGAGTCATATATGGAATCGAAGCTTAGCACATGACTTAATCACTAAACTTGGTGTTGTTTAGTTTCTTAATCTGTTAGCTGAGTTTTAATGACATGAATATTTAATTAGGCAATCTTGTTAACACCAGATCGATTGGGCCGCGGTTTACCGTGGGTGCTTATACCCAGATGGTCTGCAGTTCGAAACCCCCGGGAATCTCCACAAAATCAATAATATAATGCATACATTTTACCTTTTTTTTTACAAAAAGAAACATGTACACTACATTAAACAATCAGTACAACATGTTCTTTTTCCCCAAAGTTTTGGCTCATGAGAAGCGTCTTTCCGGAAAAATATAACATTCCTGATTTTGTCTTCGCGCATAGGTGTAGGTATGGAGGATGTTGGTTCTTCGATTTATTACGAAGCATCATGGTTATAGCTGTGGAACCTTGGGTGTTGTGTGGGGGGTGTGTGCTCACTGAACCGTGTCAGTAGGAACAACCACAGGGGATAGTGAGGGTGTGGGGCCTAGGTGACTGAGGGTATAGATGACCCAAAGCAGTCTAATGGTTGGGGGCCTAGGGTTTTTTCTGCAGTACCTCAACCAACAACACTCCAGTATCAAGTTCACTATGGAGCAAGAACATTCCGTAAAGTTACCTTTTCTGGATGTTCTCATCACAAGAAACCAAGACGGCACCCTCCACCACAGCATTTATCGGAAACCCACCCACACCGACCGTTAGCTACATCAACGGTCTTTCCATCAACCAGCTACCAAGTCGTCAGTCAATCGTGCGTCAGTCAACCGTGCGCTGATTCAACGGGCTTATACCATTATACCATGCAGGTGAGACTGGAAGATAAATTCGGTCGAGTTGGATATGGGACGCAGAAGTGCTATACTTTTCCGTATTCCACGAGTGCGCGTGTTAAGTTAGAAGATAAATACTGTTTTAATATTCTTACTATTAGTTAAAAATTTTCACATTCTTTATTGACGAGAGTACTGGGCCCAATTTCGTGGCTCTGCTTTCCGTAAGCACAGAATCGGCGCTTACGGAGGCAGAGAATTCTGTGCTTACGGCAAGCGTATTTCACGGGTTAGTGGCAAATTTGGGCTTTTGTGCGTTAGTACTTCACGTTACAAGGCATTCTACGCTTACAAGGCAAGCGCAGAAATTCGGCGCTTGCACGTAAGCGGGGAATCGCGATCGTAAGCGCAGATCTTGGCGGTAAGCAGAGCCATGAAATTGGGCCCTGGTTACGAATGAAAGATGAGCGAAAGGCAAAATGGTTGCAAAATGAAAAAAAAAAATTCAGAATAAGCAAATAATTTCCGAACAAGCGACATAATTCAGATAACTGGCCCAGGGCCGTATCCGTTGGGTTTAGTTTTGCGCGTACGCACATGTGTGCGAAGTTGCTACGAAACTATGATGAATAAGCACGCGATACAGTGCAAAGCGCAAACTATTTGTACACAACGTATGCTGGTTTAGGGGCCATTTATTCGCTGTTTTCCAAAGCCGGTCCTTATCATGTGATGATACATCTCCACGTGATAGGGTTTTGACCAATCATAGACTGGAAACTGTACAAAGTATTTATTAATTCCTGCTAATGCGAATGCAATGAATTTTGACGACACATAATATTCACAACAAATAATTTGCTTCAGTTGACTTGTGCTCAGCTCCTGTGAAACTTTCGCTGCGAAAACAGCACCTTGACACCAAAAAACCCTAAAGGCATCTAATACTACATTTCAACCCTACCTAATAGTTATAGGCGTGGGTAGTTTATATTTAGTGACAATGGTCGCAAAATCATGAAACGAGAATTATTTCGCCGGATCACAATTTCCTCTGTTGATGCACACACGTCCGGACGCTAAAGACTACATGTACACTATATACATGTAGTGTGTAAAAACCCGCTATTTTTGCATAGTGCCCTCTAGCCTAGTGGTCATCAGTCGCAACTAGACATCCGAGTTTGTGTCTCCGTCCGAAATCATTTTTTTTTTATCCCCCAAAACAAAATATATTTATTTATTTTTTATTTTTATTTATTTATTAACAGCGGAAAGCCGCCACTTACAGGAATCGTTAAAAACTATGTAAAAATATAAATTTAAATATGAATATAAATATAAGAAAATATAACATTAAAAATTACACAGTGTTGATAAAAACATCATTATAAGTAGACAAAAACAGTACACCGAAACCCACATCAACAGACCAGGGAATTCCAACAAGTACACAAACACACATCCGACATTAAAACAAACACATGTAGTAAGAATGCACAAACAGAACAACACACGAAACCCAAGTTAAGTACAACAAACAAACAAACAAAGAAACAATTAAGAAACAAAGAGACAATTAAGAAACAAAGAACAAAGAAACAAACAAACAAAGAAACAAACAAAAAATAAACAACACAAACACCAACAATAACTTAAACACAAACACACCAACAAACACCCCAACGAACAAACACAAGAACAGATAACTTAAAAAGTCAAACAAAAATAAAAAATAAAAACACTAAGGTTTACAAAGCAATTTGATGAAGTTTCAACTGACCAGCAGCTGCACATGAGATGTTCACAGTTTAACAAAATAAAAAAATAAAAAATATTATTTAGCAAATTTAATTTGTTGTCTGCGAAAACAATTTAATGTTTTTTAAAAATATAGTTTTGCTTCTTCTTTTTACTTTAAATTATAAAATATTTCTTTTTTGTAATATTTAAGTTTTATTCTTATCTTTATATCGATATTGTTGCCTTTTCCTTTTCTCAACATAACCTGTGTGCATGCATGACACGATGATGTTTAAAAACACAGGAAGTGAAAAATCATAATCATAAGCGCTGAGTTTGGTGGTTAAGAGTTCTGTGAAATCAACTTGTGCTAGATCAAACATCAAACCACAGACCAAAAAAAAAGGTAAAATTCGTAATTAATTAACCATGTGACCCATATTTGCATATTTGTTTGGGAAATCTTTGTAGCACCATACCTCAAGAAGTACACGGTCGTTTTATAGACCTATTATGGGGATAGTTATAACCTCTATGGGGATTGAAGAAAAAACGTTACCTCAAGTTGACCTCTACTTCCGGGTCTACCGGAAGTGGGACCATATCTCAAGTACTATACATTACAACCGATTTTCTAACTTTTTTCAGTTTTAGACCCTAAGGCGTTAAAAATAAACTTTGAAAACCATGACCTAAAGTTGACCTCTACTTCCGGGTCAACCGAAAGTGGGACCATATCTCAAGAATTAACAGCCGATTTTTAGACTGTTGGTAGTGGGGATTGGAAATAAATTTCAAAAAAACGTGACCTCAAATTGACTTCTACTTCCGGGTCAACCCAAAGTGGGACAATATCGATTATCAAACTTTTTTCAGTTGCAGACTCCTTTGGCATTGGAGATTAGCCTTAGGTTACCGTAACCCCATGTCGACCTCTACTTCCGGGTCAACCGGAAGTGGCACCATAACTTAAGATACTATTCAAACCTTTTTTTTCGGTTATAGACTCCTTGGTCATTTAGCACATAATCCAAGCAAAAGAACACGGAACAGCTTTGTGTTTGTTCACAAACACCTAATGTCTAGTTATTCTTTGTTTCCGCCTGAAACCCCCTAGCATGTGTACACAATGTTTGTTTAAGCCTAATCTCCTAAACCATAAGGTCAAAAGCATTGAAGCTTAGAACACACAGCTTTACTCTAAATGTAAATTCTTGTAAAATTCTTAGTTAATTAACCACGAGACCCTTATTTGCATATTTAATTAGGAAATCTTTGTAGCACCATATTTCAAGAAGTACATGGCAAATTTTTAACCTGTTTGTAGTTATAGACTTCTTTGGGATTGGAGATTAATTTTGAATAACCGTGACCTCAAGTTGACCATTACTTCTGGGTCAATCGGAAGTGGGACCATATCTCAAGAAGTACACACCCGATCTTTAGACTGTTTGTAGTTATAGACTCCTTGGGGATTAGAGATGAATTTTGAAAAACCATGACCTCAAGTTGACCTCTACTTCCGGGTCAACTGGAAGTGGGACCATTATTCAAGTACTACTCCACTGATTTTCAATCTTTTTTCAGTTTTAGAATCGTTAGGTATTAAAACTAAATTTTGAAAAACCGTGAATCCAAGTTGACCTCTACTTCCAGGTCAACCGGAAGTGGGACCATATCTCAAGAACTACACAATCGATTTTCAATCTTTGTTCAGTGATAGACTCCTTGGGCATTAAAATAAACTTTGAAAAACCTTGACCCCAAGTTGACTTCTTCTTTTGTCTCAACCGGAAGTGGGACAATGTCTCAAGAACTACATAACCGATTTTCAATTAATTTTTTTCAGTTTTAGACTCCTTTGGGCATTAAAAATATACTTAAGTCATTTTGTTGTGTACATCATGCTCCCCTGGTGTACATGTCCTTCCGGTGATGTCATGTCTTATGGTGGTCCAGAACAAGGTGCCTCAAGACTTTTTCAAATATAAACACAAACAATTTTGAAACAATTTACAAAATACAAATTGGTTATTTTTTGTTGTACATGTATATGGAATATAAAACCCATGCACTTGATGTTGATTCAATAAAGTGACATTTTTGCAAATATTACCTTCCTGCAGCCGATTGCACGAAACTTTACGCAACTGCGTGAGTCCACTTGCTCAACATTTATGGCGCAAGTTGCTCCATAAATATTGCACATGTGGACTTACGCAGTTGCGTAAAGTTTCGTGATGTCGGCTGCTGGTCAAAGACATGAGGTTATTAAAATTTGGGATGTGGCTGTTCAGCGCGAAGTGTTTTGGTAATGCAACGTTGGCGAAGGAGGCTGTTTAGAAGTAATTACAATAAATGAAAGCTTAAATTTATGTTTCCTTATTAAATGTTTGTTTACACATTTACTTTTTTTCCTTTTTTTGAGGGGGGGGGGGACAGATCAAAATATCATGTAACAAAACTCGACTGCTTTGACAGTACATGTGTATATTGTTATACATACATGCCATTAGTATGAAATAATCAGTCCCTTACTGCCAAGTTTGAGAAGCGGTCATGTTCATCCGGCCTTTGTTGGCAGCATAACCTCTCCTCTCAGGTTTTGCATCTCCCTACAGTTGGTACAAACACACCAGCTTGGCAAGAGCTTTGCGGAGGTGGATGATGTGGACTTGGAGGTGCCGGGTTTGATGAGGTCTCCAAGATGTTTACGCCAAGTCCTGGCATCTGCTCACATTGTACCTTCAACAAGAAATTGATAACCATTGATATCACTTATTAGTTCTCTTCTCGACAATTTTTTTTTTTTTTTTGATTGTTTGAAAGGTCACACTTCTTTGAAAGAATTCGGGTCGACTTGGGTACGAGTTGACTTGGGTAAAACAATATTTTGGGTAAACTGTTAAAAACATACAAAAAACATTTAATAAATCTGTACTATTTTTAAAATGTACTTCTACAATTTCTACAAAAGCCCTCCCCTTCAATTCCCAGCCAGATAAACAACTCTTTTAATTGTAGTATAAAAGTAAATCATGCCGAGTCATTAGGACGCAGGGGTGGATATCACAAAGAGTTAGGACTAGTCTTATCTCGAGTTAGGACCAGTTACTCGTCCTAACTTAGGACTATCCATGCAACATGTATATCTCCTACCTCGCCCTATATAGGACTCTTTCTCTGTACACAGGAACAGAGTCCTACCTATTGAGGCCCGTTTCTGGGGCGGAAAAATTTCACAGCTTCATAACTTAAATCTTACCTGCAACAAGCCACTAATTTCAACAGATTCACATTCCATGGCGGCATACATTTTTCTGCGGTGGGTTTTGGTCCTCATATTTTCCTCACAAATCCGTCATTTTTGTGAAATAATGCAGCTTCCAATGTTAAAAAATTCCTGTTTCAATTGTTTTCTCAGTGTTGTCTGTTGTCGTGCGTACGTGTATACATGCGCGTGCAAGACGCACGATGCAAGCTTAGACGCATAAATTTTTGGTCACCGTATCTTAACTGCACAGCGTTAACAACACAATTCAAAATTTGTGCGTCTTGCGTACACACGGCAGACTGTGAGAGTACGAATAAAAATGGGAATTCCTTAACGCTTGGAGCTGCATTATTTCATGAAAATGACGGATTTGTGAAGAATATATGACGATCAAAACCCACCGCAGAAAAATATATGCTGCCGTATAATGTGAATCTGTTGAATTCGGTGCTTTCTTGTAGGTTTGAGTTATGAAGCTGTGAAAATTTTCCGCCCCAGAAATGTACCCTGATGTCCAGGACGTCACTGTAGTACAAAACGAAAGTGTAAGGACGCCAGGGCTAATCTCCTACCTAACTCGTTCTGAAATCGACCCCTGGACACTCAATTCAAATCCCCACCCCCATCTATGCACCGAGTGAATAGATATACAAAATTACATGTAAACTCGTCGTAGTACATGTACGTACTCTCACAACTCAGTCACACATGCTAAACTATTGGTTTGACCATTTTTCCTCCATGGTGCGACATTGACGCGGCTGCCATGGCTGTGAGTTACGGGGTAGAGCGGCCATCTTGTATTCTAATAGTCAACTCTGGAAATTGCGTTTTGACGGTACAAATCGACCAAGTTTAGCATCCTGAACAACTTTCCTATGTGGAGTCATGCAAAATTCGCAAAACCTTGGAAATTACAACTTTTTGGTGCAAAAGTGACGTCATAATTTGACCCAAAATCGTCGATTACCGCCAAAATATAACAATGACGGAGTTCAAATTAGCACCGGTACACTCGGGTGGGGTATCCGCAAGAAGTAATCACGCTATTACATTCGGCTATTTGGGGTGGCTCGAAAATTAAAAAGTTTATTCCCCGGGTAGGGAAAAAGGGAAGTGCGGCCATCTTGTTTTTCTAATAGTCAACTCTGGAAATCGCGTTTTGACGGTACAAGTCGACCAGGTTGAGCATCCTGAACAACTTTCCTGTGAGGAGTCATGCAAAATTCGCAAAACCTTGGAAATTACAACTTTTTGGTGCAAAAGTGACGTCATAATTTGACCAAAAGTCGTCGATTACCGACAAAATATAACAATGGCGGAGTTCAAATTAGCAGCGGTACACTCGGGTGATGGGGTATCCGCAAGAAGTAATCACGCTATTACATTCGGCTATTTGGGGTGGCTCGAAAATTAAAAAGTTTATTCCCCGGGTAGGGAAAAAGGGAAGAGCGGCCATCTTGTTTTTCTAGTAGTCAACTCTGGAAATCGCGTTTTGACGGTACAAATCGACCAGGTTGAGCATCCTGAACAACTTTCCTGTGAGGAGTCATGCAAAATTCGCAAAACCTTGGGCATTACAACTTTTTGAGCATCCTGAACAACTTTCCTGTGAGGAGTCATGCAAAATTAGCAAAACCTTGGGAATTACAACTTTTTGGTGCAAAAGTGACGTCATAATTTGACCAAAAATCGTCGATTACCGCCAAAAAATAACATTGGCGGAGTTCAAATTAGCACCGGTACACTCGGGTGGGGTATCCGCAAGAAGTATTCACGCTAATTCGGCTTTTCGGGGTGGCTCGGAAATTAAAAAGTTTATTCCCCGGGTAGGGAAAAGGGAAGAGCTGCCATCTCGTTTTTCTAATAGTCAACTCTGGAAATCGCATTTTGACGGAACAAATCGACCAGGTTGAGCATCCTGAACAAATTTCCTGTGAGGAGTCATGCAAAATTCGCAAAACCTTGGGAATTACAACTTTTTGGTGCAAAAGTGACGTCATAATTTGACCAAAATTCGTCGATTACCGCCAAAATATAACAACGACGGAGTTCAAATTAGCACCGTTACACTCGGGTGGGGTATCCGCAAGAAGTAAACACGCTAATTCGGCTTTTCGGGGTGGCTCGAAAATTAAAAAGTTTATTCCCCGGGTAGGGAAAAGGGTAGAGCGGCCATCTTGTTTTCTAATAGTCAACTCTGGAAACTGCGTTTTGACGGTACAAATCGACCAAGTTGAGCATCCTGAACAACTTTCCTGAGTCGAGTCATGCAAAATTCACAAAACCTTGGGAATTACAACTTTTTGGTGCAAAACTGACGTCATAATTTGACCAAAAATCGTCGATTACCGCCAAAATATAACAATGACGGAGTTCAAATTAGCACCGGTACACTCGGGTGGGGTATCCGCAAGAAGTAATCACGCTATTATATTCGGCTCTTTGGGGTGGCTCGAAAATTAAAAAGTTTATTCCCCGGGTAGGGAAAAGAGTAGAGCGGCCATCTTGTTTTTCTAATAGTCAACTCTGGAAATTGCGTTTTGACGGTACAAATCGACCAAGTTTAGCATCCTGAACAACTTTCCTGTGTGGAGTCATGCAAAATTCGCAAAACCTTGGAAATTACAACTTTTTGGTGCAAAAGTGACGTCATAATTTGACCAAAAATCGTCGATTACCGCCAAAATATAACAATGTTGGAGTTCAAATTAGCACCGGTACACTCGGGTGGGGTATCCGCAAGAAGTAATCACGCTTTTACATTCGGCTATTTGGGGTGGCTCGAAAATTAAAAAGTTTATTCCCCGGGTAGGGAAAAAGGGAAGTGCGGCCATCTTGTTTTTCTAATAGTCAACTCTGGAAATCGCGTTTTGACGGTACAAATCGACCAGGTTGAGCATCCTGAACAACTTTCCTGTGTCGAGTCATGCAAAATTCGCAAAATCTTGGGAATTACAACTTTTTGGTGCAAAAGTGACGTCATAATTTGACCATAAATCGTCGATTACCGACAAAATATAACAATGGCGGAGTTCAAATTAGCACCGGTACACTCGGGTGGGGTATCCGCAAGAAGTAATCACGCTAATCCGGCTTTTCGGGGTGGCTCGAAAATTAAAAAGTTTATTCCCCGGGTAGGGAAAAGAGTAGAGCGGCCATCTTGTTTTTCTAATAGTCAACTCTGGAAATTGCGTTTTGACGGTACATTTCGACCAAGTTGAGCATCCTGAACAACTTTCCTGTGTGGAGTCATGCAAAATTCGCAAAACCTTGGAAATTACAACTTTTTGGTGCAAAAGTGACGTCATAATTTGACCAAAAATCGTCGATTACCGCCAAAATATAACAATGACGGAGTTCAAATTAGCACCGCTACACTCGGGTGGGGTATCCGCAAGAAGTAATCACGCTATTACATTCGGCTATTTGGGGTGGCTCGAAAATTAAAAAGTTTATTCCCCGGGTAGGGAAAAAGGGAAGAGCGGCCATCTTGTTTTTCTGGTAGTCAACTCTGGAAATCGCGTTTTGACGGTACAAATCGACCAGGTTGAGCATCCTGAACAACTTTCCTGTGAGGAGTCATGCAAAATTCGCAAAACCTTGGGAATTACAACTTTGTGGTGCAAATTTGACGTCATAATTTGACCAAAAATCGTCGATTACCGCCAAAATATAACAATGACGGAGTTCAAATTAGCACCGGTACACTCGGGTGGGGTATCCGCAAGAAGCAATCACGCAATTACATTCGGCTATTTGGGGTGGCTCGAAAATTAAAAAGTTTATTCCCCGGGTAGGGAAAAAGGGAAGAGCGGCCATCTTGTTTTTCTGGTAGTCAACTCTGGAAATCGCGTTTTGACGGTACAAATCGACCAGGTTGAGCATCCTGAACAACTTTCCTGTGAGGAGTCATGCAAAATTCGCAAAACCTTGGGAATTACAACTTTTTGAGCATCCTGAACAACTTTCCTGTGAGGAGTCATGCAAAATTCGCAAAACCTTGGGAATTACAACTTTTTGGTGCAAAAGTGACGTCATAATTTGACCAAAATTCGTCGATTACCGCCAAAATATAACAACGACGGAGTTCAAATTAGCACCGGTACACTCGGGTGGGGTATCCGCAAGAAGTAAACACGCTAATTCGGCTTTTCGGGGTGGCTCGAAAATTAAAAAGTTTATTCCCCGGGTAGGGAAAAGGGTAGAGCGGCCTACTTGTTTTTCTAATAGTCAACTCTGGAAATTGCGTTTTGACGGTACAAATCGACCAAGTTGAGCATCCTGAACAGTTTTCCTGTGTGGAGTCATGCAAAATTCGCAAAACCTTGGAAATTACAACTTTTTGGTGCAAAAGTGACGTCATAATTTGACCAAAAATCGTCGATTACCGCCAAAATATAACAATGACGGAGTTCAAATTAGCACCGGTACACTCGGGTGGGGTATCCGCAAGAAGTAATCACGCTATTATATTCGGCTCTTTGGGGTGGCTCGAAAATTAAAAAGTTTATTCCCCGGGTAGGGAAAAGAGTAGAGCGGCCATCTTGTTTTTCTAATAGTCAACTCTGGAAATTGCGTTTTGACGGTACAAATCGACCAAGTTGAGCATCCTGAACAACTTTCCTGTGAGGAGTCATGCAAAATTCGCAAAACCTTGGGAATTACAACTTTTTGAGCATCCTGAACAACTTTCCTGTGAGGAGTCATGCAAAATTCGCAAAACCTTGGGAATTACAACTTTTTGGTGCAAAAGTGAGGTCATAATTTGACCAAAAATCGTCGATTACCGCCAAAAAATAACAATGGCGGAGTTCAAATAAGCACCGGTACACTCGGGTGGGGTATCCGCAAGAAGTAATCACGCTAATTCGGCTTTTCGGGGGGGCTCGAAAATTAAAAAGTTTATTCCCCGGGTAGGGAAAAGGGTAGAGCTGCCATCTCGTTTTTCTAATAGTCAACTCTGGAAATTGCGTTTTGACGGTGCAAATCGACCAAGTTGAGCATTCTGAACAACTTTCCTGTGTGGAGTCATGCAAAATTCGCAAAACCTTGGAAATTACAACTTTTTGGTGCAAAAGTGACGTCATAATTTGACCAAAAATCGTCGATTACCGCCAAAATATAACAATGACGGAGTTCAAATTAGCACCGGTACACTCGGGTGATGGGGTATCCGCAAGAAGTAATCACGCTATTACATTCGGCTATTTGGGGTGGCTCGAAAATTAAAAAGTTTATTCCCCGGGTAGGGAAAAAGGGAAGAGCGGCCATCTTGTTTTTCTAGTAGTCAACTCCGGAAATCGCGTTTTGACGGTACAAATCGACCAGGTTGAGCATCCTGAACAACTTTCCTGTGAGGAGTCATGCAAAATTCGCAAAACCTTGGGCATTACAACTTTTTGAGCATCCTGAACAACTTTCCTGTGAGGAGTCATGCAAAATTAGCAAAACCTTGGGAATTACAACTTTTTGGTGCAAAAGTGACGTCATAATTTGACCAAAAATCGTCGATTACCGCCAAAATATAACAAGGACGGAGTTCAAATTAGCACCGGTACACTCGGGTGGGGTATCCGCAAGAAGTATTCACGCTAAATCGGCTTTTCGGGGTGGCTCGAAAATTAAAAAATTTATCCCCCGGGTAGGGAAAAGGGAGGAGCGGCCATTTTGTTTTTCTAATAGTCAACTCTGGAAATCGCGTTTTGACGGTACAAATCGACCAGGTTGAGCATCCTGAACAACTTTCCTGTGAGGAGTCATGCAAAATTCGCAAAACCTTTGGGAATTACAACTTTTTGAGCATCCTGAACAACTTTCCTCTGAGGAGTCATGCAAAATTAGCAAAACCTTGGGAATTACAACTTTTTGGTGCAAAAGTGAGGTCATAATTTGACCAAAAATCGTCGATTACCGCCAAAATATAACAAGGACGGAGTTCAAATTAGCACCGGTACACTCGGGTGGGGTATCCGCAAGAAGTATTCACGCTATTACATTCGGCTATTTGAGGTGGCTCGAAAATTAAAAAGTTTATTCCCCGGGTAGGGAAAAAGGGAAGAGCGGCCATCTTGTTTTTCTAATAGTCAACTCTGGAAATCGCGTTTTGACCAAGTCGACCAGGTTGAGCATCCTGAACAACTTTCCTGTCAGGAGTCATGGAAAATTAGCAAAACCTTGGGAATTACAACTTTTTGGTGCAAAAGTGAGGTCATAATTTGACCAAAAATCGTCGATTACCGCCAAAAAATAACAATGGCGGAGTTCAAATAAGCACCGGTACACTCGGGTGGGGTATCCGCAAGAAGTAATCACGCTAATTCGGCTTTTCGGGGTGGCTCGAAAATTAAAAAGTTTATTCCCCGGGTAGGGAAAAGGGTAGAGCTGCCATCTTGTTTTTCTAATAGTCAACTCTGGAAATTGCGTTTTGACGGTACAAATCGACCAAGTTGAGCATTCTGAACAACTTTCCTGTGTGGAGTCATGCAAAATTCGCAAAACCTTGGAAATTACAACTTTTTGGTGCAAAAGTGACGTCATAATTTGACCAAAAATCGTCGATTACCGCCAAAATATAACAATGACGGAGTTCAAATTAGCACCGGTACACTCGGGTGATGGGGTATCCGCAAGAAGTAATCACGCTATTACATTCGGCTATTTGGGGTGGCTCGAAAATTAAAAAGTTTATTCCCCGGGTAGGGAAAAAGGGAAGAGCGGCCATCTTGTTTTTCTAGTAGTCAACTCCGGAAATCGCGTTTTGACGGTACAAATCGACCAGGTTGAGCATCCTGAACAGTTTTCCTGTGAGGAGTCATGCAAAATTCGCAAAACCTTGGGCATTACAACTTTTTGAGCATCCTGAACAACTTTCCTGTGAGGAGTCATGCAAAATTAGCAAAACCTTGGGAATTACAACTTTTTGGTGCAAAAGTGACGTCATAATTTGACCAAAAATCGTCGATTACCGCCAAAATATAACAAGGACGGAGTTCAAATTAGCACCGGTACACTCGGGTGGGGTATCCGCAAGAAGTATTCACGCTATTACATTCGGCTATTTGAGGTGGCTCGAAAATTAAAAAGTTTATTCCCCGGGTAGGGAAAAAGGGAAGAGCGGCCATCTTGTTTTTCTAATAGTCAACTCTGGAAATCGCGTTTTGACGGTACAAGTCGACCAGGTTGAGCATCCTGAACAACTTTCCTGTCAGGAGTCATGGAAAATTAGCAAAACCTTGGGAATTACAACTTTTTGGTGCAAAAGTGAGGTCATAATTTGACCAAAAATCGTCGATTACTGCCAAAAAATAACAATGGCGGAGTTCAAATAAGCACCGGTACACTCGGGTGGGGTATCCGCAAGAAGTAATCACGCTAATTCGGCTTTTCGGGGTGGCTCGAAAATTAAAAAGTTTATTCCCCGGGTAGGGAAAAGGGTAGAGCTGCCATCTTGTTTTTCTAATAGTCAACTCTGGAAATTGCGTTTTGACGGTACAAATCGACCAAGTTGAGCATTCTGAACAACTTTCCTGTGTGGAGTCATGCAAAACTCGCAAAACCTTGGGAATTACAACTTTTTGAGCATCCTGAACAACTTTCCTGTCAGTAGTCATGGAAAATTAGCAAAACCTTGGGAATTACAACTTTTTGGTGCAAAAGTGAGGTCATAATTTGACCAAAAATCGTCGATTACCGCCAAAAAATAACAATGGCGGAGTTCAAATAAGCACCGGTACACTCGGGTGGGGTATCCGCAAGAAGTAATCACGCTAATTCGGCTTTTCGGGGTGGCTCGAAAATTAAAAAGTTTATTCCCCGGGTAGGGAAAAGGGTAGAGCTGCCATCTTGTTTTTCTAATAGTCAACTCTGGAAATTGCGTTTTGACGGTACAAATCGACCAAGATGAGCATTCTGAACAACTTTCCTGTGTGGAGTCATGCAAAATTCGCAAAACCTTGGAAATTACAACTTTTTGGTGCAAAAGTGACGTCATAATTTGACCAAAAATCGTCGATTACCGCCAAAATATAACAATGACGGAGTTCAAATTAGCACCGGTACACTCGGGTGATGGGGTATCCGCAAGAAGTAATCACGCTATTACATTCGGCTATTTGGGGTGGCTCGAAAATTAAAAAGTTTATTCCCCGGGTAGGGAAAAAGGGAAGAGCGGCCATCTTGTTTTTCTAGTAGTCAACTCCGGAAATCGCGTTTTGACGGTACAAATCGACCAGGTTGAGCATCCTGAACAACTTTCCTGTGAGGAGTCATGGAAAATTAGCAAAACCTTGGGAATTACAACTTTTTGGTGCAAAAGTGAGGTCATAATTTGACCAAAAATCGTCGATTACCGCCAAAAAATAACAATGGCGGAGTTCAAATAAGCACCGGTACACTCGGGTGGGGTATCCGCAAGAAGTAATCACGCTAATTTGGCTTTTCGGGGTGGCTCGAAAATTAAAAAGTTTATTCCCCGGGTAGGGAAAAGGGTAGAGCTGCCATCTTGTTTTTCTAATAGTCAACTCTGGAAATTGCGTTTTGACGGTACAAATCGACCAAGTTGAGCATTCTGAACAACTTTCCTGTGTGGAGTCATGCAAAATTCGCAAAACCTTGGAAATTACAACTTTTTGGTGCAAAAGTGACGTCATAATTTGACCAAAAATCGTCGATTACCGCCAAAATATAACAATGACGGAGTTCAAATTAGCACCGGTACACTCGGGTGATGGGGTATCCGCAAGAAGTAATCACGCTATTACATTCGGCTATTTGGGGTGGCTCGAAAATTAAAAAGTTTATTCCCCGGGTAGGGAAAAAGGGAAAAGCGGCCATCTTGTTTTTCTAGTAGTCAACTCCGGAAATCGCGTTTTGACGGTACAAATCGACCAGGTTGAGCATCCTGAACAACTTTCCTGTGAGGAGTCATGCAAAATTCGCAAAACCTTGGGCATTACAACTTTTTGAGCATCCTGAACAACTTTCCTGTGAGGAGTCATGCAAAATTAGCAAAACCTTGGGAATTACAACTTTTTGGTGCAAAAGTGACGTCATAATTTGACCAAAAATCGTCGATTACCGCCAAACTATAACAATGAAGGAGTTCAAATTAGGACCGGTTTTGCTTTTCTACTAGTCAACTCTAGAAATCGCGTTTTGACGGTACAAATCGACCAGGTTGAGCATCCTGAACAACTTTCCTGTGAGGAGTCATGCAAAATTCGCAAAACCTTGGGAATTACAACTTTTTGGTGCAAAAGTGACGTCATAATTTGACCAAAAGTCGTCGATTACCGCCAAAATATAACAATGACGGAGTTCAAATTAGCACCGGTACACTCGGGTGGGGTATCCGCAAGAAGTAATCACGCTATTACATTCGGCTATTTGGGGTGGCTCGAAAATTAAAAAGTTTATTCCCCGGGTAGGGAAAAAGGGAAGAGCGGCCATCTTGTTTTTCTAATAGTCAACTCTGGAAATCGCGTTTTGACGGTACAAGTCGACCAGGTTGAGCATCCTGAACAACTTTCCTGTGAGGAGTCATGCAAAATTCGCAAAACCTTGGGAATTACAACTTTTTGAGCATCCTGAACAACTTTCCTGTGAGGAGTCATGCAAAATTCGCAAAACCTTGGGAATTACAACTTTTTGGTGCAAAAGTGACGTCATAATTTGACCAAAATTCGTCGATTACCGCCAAAATATAACAACGACGGAGTTCAAATTAGCACCGGTACACTCGGGTGGGGTATCCGCAAGAAGTAAACACGCTAATTCGGCTTTTCGGGGTGGCTCGAAAATTAAAAAGTTTATTCCCCGGGTAGGGAAATGGGTAGAGCGGCCA
Organism: Asterias amurensis; assembly: GCF_032118995.1. Taxonomy (NCBI): domain Eukaryota; kingdom Metazoa; phylum Echinodermata; class Asteroidea; order Forcipulatida; family Asteriidae; genus Asterias; species Asterias amurensis. The sequence goes on from NC_092659.1 coordinate 12,289,392, forward strand.
ATTTGTTTTCTAATAGTCAACTCTGGAAACTGCGTTTTGACGGTACAAATCGACCAAGTTGAGCATCCTGAACAACTTTCCTGTGTCGAGTCATGCAAAATTCACAAAACCTTGGGAATTACAACTTTTTGGTGCAAAAGTGACGTCATAATTTGACCAAAAATCGTCGATTACCGCCAAAATATAACAATGGCGGAGTTTAAATTAGCATCGGCACACTCGGGTGGGGTATCCGCAAGAAGTAATCACGCTAATTCGGCTTTTAGGGGTGGCTCGAAAATTAAAAAGTTTATTCCCCGGGTAGGGAAAAGGGAAGAGCTGCCATCTCGTTTTTCTAATAGTCAACTCTGGAAATCGCGTTTTGACGGTGCAAATCGACCAAGTTTAGCATCCCGAACAACTTTTCTATGTGGAGTCATGGAAAATTCGCAAACCCTTGGGAATTACAACTTTGTGGTGCAAAATTGACGTCATAATTTGACCAAAAATCGTCGATTACCGCCAAAATATAACAATGGCGGAGTTTAAATTAGCATCGGCACACTCGGGTGGGGTATCCGCAAGAAGTAATCACGCTGTTACATTCGGCTATTTGGGGTGGCTCGAAAATTAAAAAGTTTATTCCCCGGGTAGGGAAAAAGGGAAGAGCGGCCATCTTGTATTTCTAATAGTCAACTCTGGAAATCGCGTTTTGACGGTACAAATCGACCAGGTTGAGCATCCTGAACAACTTTCATGTGAGGAGTCATGCAAAATTCGCAAAACCTTGGAAATTACAACTTTTTGGTGCAAAAGTGACGTCATAATTTGACCAAAAATCGTCGATTACCGCCAAAATATAACAATGACGGAGTTCAAATTAGCACCGGTACACTCGGGTGGGGTATCCGCAAGAAGCAATCACGCAATTACATTCGGCTATTTGGGGTGGCTCGAAAATTAAAAAGTTTATTCCCCGGGTAGGGAAAAAGGGAAGAGCGGCCATCTTGTTTTTCTGGTAGTCAACTCTGGAAATCGCGTTTTGACGGTACAAATCGACCAGGTTGAGCATCCTGAACAACTTTCCTGTGAGGAGTCATGCAAAATTCGCAAAACCTTGGGAATTACAACTTTTTGAGCATCCTGAACAACTTTCCTGTGAGGAGTCATGCAAAATTCGCAAAACCTTGGGAATTACAACTTTTTGGTGCAAAAGTGACGTCATAATTTGACCAAAATTCGTCGATTACCGCCAAAATATAACAACGACGGAGTTCAAATTAGCACCGGTACACTCGGGTGGGGTATCCGCAAGAAGTAAACACGCTAATTCGGCTTTTCGGGGTGGCTCGAAAATTAAAAAGTTTATTCCCCGGGTAGGGAAAAGGGTAGAGCGGCCATCTTGTTTTTCTAATAGTCAACTCTGGAAATTGCGTTTTGACGGTACAAATCGATCAAGTTGAGCATCCTGAACAGTTTTCCTGTGTGGAGTCATGCAAAATTCGCAAAACCTTGGAAATTACAACTTTTTGGTGCAAAAGTGACGTCATAATTTGACCAAAAATCGTCGATTACCGCCAAAATATAACAATGACGGAGTTCAAATTAGCACCGGTACACTCGGGTGGGGTATCCGCAAGAAGTAATCACGCTATTATATTCGGCTCTTTGGGGTGGCTCGAAAATTAAAAAGTTTATTCCCCGGGTAGGGAAAAGAGTAGAGCGGCCATCTTGTTTTTCTAATAGTCAACTCTGGAAATTGCGTTTTGACGGTACAAATCGACCAGGTTGAGCATCCTGAACAACTTTCCTGTGAGGAGTCATGCAAAATTCGCAAAACCTTGGGAATTACAACTTTTTGAGCATCCTGAACAACTTTCCTGTGAGGAGTCATGCGAAATTCGCAAAACCTTGGGAATTACAACTTTTTGGTGCAAAAGTGAGGTCATAATTTGACCAAAAATCGTCGATTACCGCCAAAAAATAACAATGGCGGAGTTCAAATAAGCACCGGTACACTCGGGTGGGGTATCCGCAAGAAGTAATCACGCTAATTCGGCTTTTCGGGGTGGCTCGAAAATTAAAAAGTTTATTCCCGGGTAAGGAAAAGGGTAGAGCTGCCATCTCGTTTTTCTAATAGTCAACTCTGGAAATTGCGTTTTGACGGTACAAATCGACCAAGTTGAGCATTCTGAACAACTTTCCTGTGTGGAGTCATGCAAAATTCGCAAAACCTTGGAAATTACAACTTTTTGGTGCAAAAGTGACGTCATAATTTGACCAAAAATCGTCGATTACCGCCAAAATATAACAATGACGGAGTTCAAATTAGCACCGGTACACTTGGGTGATGGGGTATCCGCAAGAAGTAATCACGCTATTACATTCGGCTATTTGGGGTGGCTCGAAAATTAAAAAGTTTATTCCCCGGGTAGGGAAAAAGGGAAGAGCGGCCATCTTGTTTTTCTAGTAGTCAACTCCGGAAATCGCGTTTTGACGGTACAAATCGACCAGGTTGAGCATCCTGAACAACTTTCCTGTGAGGAGTCATGCAAAATTCGCAAAACCTTGGGCATTACAACTTTTTGAGCATCCTGAACAACTTTCCTGTGAGGAGTCATGCAAAATTAGCAAAACCTTGGGAATTACAACTTTTTGGTGCAAAAGTGACGTCATAATTTGACCAAAAATCGTCGATTACCGCCAAAATATAACAAGGACGGAGTTCAAATTAGCACCGGTACACTCGGGTGGGGTATCCGCAAGAAGTATTCACGCTAAATCGGCTTTTCGGGGTGGCTCGAAAATTAAAAAATTTATCCCCCGGGTAGGGAAAAGGGAAGAGCGGCCATTTTGTTTTTCTAATAGTCAACTCTGGAAATCGCGTTTTGACGGTACAAATCGACCAGGTTGAGCATCCTGAACAACTTTCCTGTGAGGAGTCATGCAAAATTCGCAAAACCTTTGGGAATTACAACTTTTTGAGCATCCTGAACAACTTTCCTCTGAGGAGTCATGCAAAATTAGCAAAACCTTGGGAATTACAACTTTTTGATGCAAAAGTGAGGTCATAATTTGACCAAAAATCGTCGATTACCGCCAAAATATAACAAGGACGGAGTTCAAATTAGCACCGGTACACTCGGGTGGGGTATCCGCAAGAAGTATTCACGCTATTACATTCGGCTATTTGAGGTGGCTCGAAAATTAAAAAGTTTATTCCCCGGGTAGGGAAAAAGGGAAGAGCGGCCATCTTGTTTTTCTAATAGTCAACTCTGGAAATCGCGTTTTGACGGTACAAGTCGACCAGGTTGAGCATCCTGAACAACTTTCCTGTCAGGAGTCATGGAAAATTAGCAAAACCTTGGGAATTACAACTTTTTGGTGCAAAAGTGAGGTCATAATTTGACCAAAAATCGTCGATTACCGCCAAAAAATAACAATGGCGGAGTTCAAATAAGCACCGGTACACTCGGGTGGGGTATCCGCAAGAAGTAATCACGCTAATTCGGCTTTTCGGGGTGGCTCGAAAATTAAAAAGTTTATTCCCCGGGTAGGGAAAAGGGTAGAGCTGCCATCTTGTTTTTCTAATAGTCAACTCTGGAAATTGCGTTTTGACGGTACAAATCGACCAAGTTGAGCATTCTGAACAACTTTCCTGTGTGGAGTCATGCAAAATTCGCAAAACCTTGGAAATTACAACTTTTTGGTGCAAAAGTGACGTCATAATTTGACCAAAAGTCGTCGATTACCGCCAAAATATAACAATGACGGAGTTCAAATTAGCACCGGTACACTCGGGTGATGGGGTATCCGCAAGAAGTAATCACGCTATTACATTCGGCTATTTGGGGTGGCTCGAAAATTAAAAAGTTTATTCCCCGGGTAGGGAAAAAGGGAAGAGCGGCCATCTTGTTTTTCTAGTAGTCAACTCCGGAAATCGCGTTTTGACCGTACAAATCGACCAGGTTGAGCATCCTGAACAACTTTCCTGTGAGGAGTCATGCAAAATTCGCAAAACCTTGGGCATTACAACTTTTTGAGCATCCTGAACAACTTTCCTGTGAGGAGTCATGCAAAATTAGCAAAACCTTGGAATTACAACTTTTTGGTGCAAAAGTGACGTCATAATTTGACCAAAAATCGTCGATTACCGCCAAAATATAACAAGGACGGAGTTCAAATTAGCACCGGTACACTCGGGTGGGGTATCCGCAAGAAGTATTCACGCTAAATCGGCTTTTCGGGGTGGCTCGAAAATTAAAAAATTTATCCCCCGGGTAGGGAAAAGGGAGGAGCGGCCTTTTTGTTTTTCTAATAGTCAACTCTGGAAATCGCGTTTTGACGGTACAAATCGACCAGGTTGAGCATCCTGAACAACTTTCCTGTGAGGAGTCATGCAAAATTCGCGAAACCTTTGGGAATTACAACTTTTTGAGCATCCTGAACAACTTTCCTCTGAGGAGTCATGCAAAATTAGCAAAACCTTGGGAATTACAACTTTTTGGTGCAAAAGTGAGGTCATAATTTGACCAAAAATCGTCGATTACCGCCAAAATATAACAAGGACGGAGTTCAAATTAGCACCGGTACACTCGGGTGGGGTATCCGCAAGAAGTATTCACGCTATTACATTCGGCTATTTGAGGTGGCTCGAAAATTAAAAAGTTTATTCCCCGGGTAGGGAAAAAGGGAAGAGCGGCCATCTTGTTTTTCTAATAGTCAACTCTGGAAATCGCGTTTTGACGGTACAAGTCGACCAGGTTGAGCATCCTGAACAACTTTCCTGTCAGGAGTCATGGAAAATTAGCAAAACCTTGGGAATTACAACTTTTTGGTGCAAAAGTGAGGTCATAATTTGACCAAAAATCGTCGATTACCGCCAAAAAATAACAATGGCGGAGTTCAAATAAGCACCGGTACACTCGGGTGGGGTATCCGCAAGAAGTAATCACGCTAATTCGGCTTTTCGGGGTGGCTCGAAAATTAAAAAGTTTATTCCCCGGGTAGGGAAAAGGGTAGAGCTGCCATCTTGTTTTTCTAATAGTCAACTCTGGAAATTGCGTTTTGACGGTACAAATCGACCAAGTTGAGCATTCTGAACAACTTTCCTGTGTGGAGTCATGCAAAATTCGCAAAACCTTGGAAATTACAACTTTTTGGTGCAAAAGTGACGTCATAATTTGACCAAAAGTCGTCGATTACCGCCAAAATATAACAATGACGGAGTTCAAATTAGCACCGGTACACTCGGGTGATGGGGTATCCGCAAGAAGTAATCACGCTATTACATTCGGCTATTTGGGGTGGCTCGAAAATTAAAAAGTTTATTCCCCGGGTAGGGAAAAAGGGAAGAGCGGCCATCTTGTTTTTCTAGTAGTCAACTCCGGAAATCGCGTTTTGACCGTACAAATCGACCAGGTTGAGCATCCTGAACAACTTTCCTGTGAGGAGTCATGCAAAATTCGCAAAACCTTGGGCATTACAACTTTTTGAGCATCCTGAACAACTTTCCTGTGAGGAGTCATGCAAAATTAGCAAAACCTTGGAATTACAACTTTTTGGTGCAAAAGTGACGTCATAATTTGACCAAAAATCGTCGATTACCGCCAAAATATAACAAGGACGGAGTTCAAATTAGCACCGGTACACTCGGGTGGGGTATCCGCAAGAAGTATTCACGCTAAATCGGCTTTTCGGGGTGGCTCGAAAATTAAAAAATTTATCCCCCGGGTAGGGAAAAGGGAGGAGCGGCCTTTTTGTTTTTCTAATAGTCAACTCTGGAAATCGCGTTTTGACGGTACAAATCGACCAGGTTGAGCATCCTGAACAACTTTCCTGTGAGGAGTCATGCAAAATTCGCGAAACCTTTGGGAATTACAACTTTTTGAGCATCCTGAACAACTTTCCTCTGAGGAGTCATGCAAAATTAGCAAAACCTTGGGAATTACAACTTTTTGGTGCAAAAGTGAGGTCATAATTTGACCAAAAATCGTCGATTACCGCCAAAATATAACAAGGACGGAGTTCAAATTAGCACCGGTACACTCGGGTGGGGTATCCGCAAGAAGTATTCACGCTATTACATTCGGCTATTTGAGGTGGCTCGAAAATTAAAAAGTTTATTCCCCGGGTAGGGAAAAAGGGAAGAGCGGCCATCTTGTTTTTCTAATAGTCAACTCTGGAAATCGCGTTTTGACGGTACAAGTCGACCAGGTTGAGCATCCTGAACAACTTTCCTGTCAGGAGTCATGGAAAATTAGCAAAACCTTGGGAATTACAACTTTTTGGTGCAAAAGTGAGGTCATAATTTGACCAAAAATCGTCGATTACCGCCAAAAAATAACAATGGCGGAGTTCAAATAAGCACCGGTACACTCGGGTGGGGTATCCGCAAGAAGTAATCACGCTAATTCGGCTTTTCGGGGTGGCTCGAAATTAAAAAGTTTATTCCCCGGGTAGGGAAAAGGGTAGAGCTGCCATCTTGTTTTTCTAATAGTCAACTCTGGAAATTGCGTTTTGACGGTACAAATCGACCAAGTTGAGCATTCTGAACAACTTTCCTGTGTGGAGTCATGCAAAATTCGCAAAACCTTGGAAATTACAACTTTTTGGTGCAAAAGTGACGTCATAATTTGACCAAAAGTCGTCGATTACCGCCAAAATATAACAATGACGGAGTTCAAATTAGCACCGGTACACTCGGGTGATGGGGTATCCGCAAGAAGTAATCACGCTATTACATTCGGCTATTTGGGGTGGCTCGAAAATTAAAAAGTTTATTCCCCGGGTAGGGAAAAAGGGAAGAGCGGCCATCTTGTTTTTCTAGTAGTCAACTCCGGAAATCGCGTTTTGACGGTACAAATCGACCAGGTTGAGCATCCTGAACAATTTTCCTGTGAGGAGTCATGCAAAATTCGCAAAACCTTGGGCATTACAACTTTTTGAGCATCCTGAACAACTTTCCTGTGAGGAGTCATGCAAAATTAGCAAAACCTTGGAATTACAACTTTTTGGTGCAAAAGTGACGTCATAATTTGACCAAAAATCGTCGATTACCGCCAAAATATAACAAGGACGGAGTTCAAATTAGCACCGGTACACTCGGGTGGGGTATCCGCAAGAAGTATTCACGCTAAATCGGCTTTTCGGGGTGGCTCGAAAATTAAAAAATTTATCCCCCGGGTAGGGAAAAGGGAGGAGCGGCCATTTTGTTTTTCTAATAGTCAACTCTGGAAATCGCGTTTTGACGGTACAAATCGACCAGGTTGAGCATCCTGAACAACTTTCCTGTGAGGAGTCATGCAAAATTCGCAAAACCTTTGGGAATTACAACTTTTTGAGCATCCTGAACAACTTTCCTCTGAGGAGTCATGCAAAATTAGCAAAACCTTGGGAATTACAACTTTTTGGTGCAAAAGTGAGGTCATAATTTGACCAAAAATCGTCGATTACCGCCAAAATATAACAAGGACGGAGTTCAAATTAGCACCGGTACACTCGGGTGGGGTATCCGCAAGAAGTATTCACGCTATTACATTCGGCTATTTGAGGTGGCTCGAAAATTAAAAAGTTTATTCCCCGGGTAGGGAAAAAGGGAAGAGCGGCCATCTTGTTTTTCTAATAGTCAACTCTGGAAATCGCGTTTTGACGGTACAAATCGACCAGGTTGAGCATCCTGAACAACTTTCCTGTGAGGAGTCATGCAAAATTCGCAAAACCTTGGGAATTACAACTTTTTGAGCATCCTGAACAACTTCCCTGTGTCGAGTCATGCAAAATTCGCAAAATCTTGGGAATTACAACTTTTTGGTGCAAAAGTGACGTCATAATTTGACCAAAAATCGTCGATTACCGCCAAACTATAACAATGAAGGAGTTCAAATTAGGACCGGTTTTGCTTTTCTACTAGTCAACTCTGGAAATCGCGTTTTGACGGTACAAGTCGACCAGGTTGAGCATCCTGAACAACTTTCCTGTGAGGAGTCATGCAAAACTCGCAAAACCTTGGAAATTACAACTTTTTGGTGCAAAAGTGACGTCATAATTTGACCAAAAGTCGTCGATTACCGCCAAAATATAACAATGACGGAGTTCAAATTAGCACCGGTACACTCGGGTGGGGTATCCGCAAGAAGTAGTCACGCTATTACATTCGGCTATTTGGGGTGGCTCGAAAATTAAAAAGTTTATTCCCCGGGTAGGGAAAAAGGGAAGAGCGGCCATCTTGTTTTTCTAATAGTCAACTCTGGAAATCGCGTTTTGACGGTACAAGTCGACCAGGTTGAGCATCCTGAACAACTTTCCTGTGAGGAGTCATGCAAAATTCGCAAAACCTTGGGAATTACAACTTTTTGAGCATCCTGAACAACTTTCCTGTGAGGAGTCATGCAAAATTCGCAAAACCTTGGGAATTACAACTTTTTGGTGCAAAAGTGACGTCATAATTTGACCAAAATTCGTCGATTACCGCCAAAATATAACAACGACGGAGTTCAAATTAGCACCGGTATACTCGGGTGGGGTATCCGCAAGAAGTAAACACGCTAATTCGGCTTTTCGGGGTGGCTCGAAAATTAAAAAGTTTATTCCCCGGGTAGGGAAAAGGGTAGAGCGGCCAACTTGTTTTCTAATAGTCAACTCTGGAAACTGCGTTTTGACGGTACAAATCGACCAAGTTTAGCATCCCGAACAACTTTTCTATGTGGAGTCATGGAAAATTCGCAAACCCTTGGGAATTACAACTTTGTGGTGCAAAATTGACGTCATAATTTGACCAACAATCGTCGATTACCGCCAAAATATAACAATGGCGGAGTTCAAATTAGCACCGGTACACTCGGGTGGGGTATCCGCAAGAAGTAATCACGCTGTTACATTCGGCTATTTGGGGTGGCTCGAAAATTAAAAAGTTTATTCCCCGGGTAGGGAAAAAGGGAAGAGCGGCCATCTTGTATTTCTAATAGTCAACTCTGGAAATCGCGTTTTGACGGTACAAATCGACCAGGTTGAGCATCCTGAACAACTTTCATGTGAGGAGTCATGCAAAATTCGCAAAACCTTGGGAATTACAACTTTGTGGTGCAAATTTGACGTCATAATTTGACCAAAAATCGTCGATTACCGCCAAAATATAACAATGACGGAGTTCAAATTAGCACCGGTACACTCGGGTGGGGTATCCGCAAGAAGCAATCACGCAATTACATTCGGCTATTTGGGGTGGCTCGAAAATTAAAAAGTTTATTCCCCGGGTAGGGAAAAAGGGAAGAGCGGCCATCTTGTTTTTCTGGTAGTCAACTCTGGAAATCGCGTTTTGACGGTACAAATCGACCAGGTTGAGCATCCTGAACAACTTTCCTGTGAGGAGTCATGCAAAATTCGCAAAACCTTGGGAATTACAACTTTGTGGTGCAAATTTGACGTCATAATTTGACCAAAAATCGTCGATTACCGCCAAAATATAACAATGACGGAGTTCAAATTAGCACCGGTACACTCGGTTGGGGTATCCGCAAGAAGTAATCACGCTATTACATTCGGCTATTTGGGGTGGCTCGAAAATTAAAAAGTTTATTCCCCGGGTAGGGAAAAAGGGAAGAGCGGCCATCTTGTTTTTCTAATAGTCAACTCTGGAAATCGCGTTTTGACGGTACAAATCGACCAGGTTGAGCATCCCGAACAACTTTCCTGTGAGGAGTCATGCAAAACTAGCAAAACTTTGGGAATTACAACTTTTTGGTGCAAAAGTGAGGTCATAATTTGACCAAAAATCGTCGATTACCGCCAAAAAATAACAATGGCGGAGTTCAAATTAGCACCGGTACACTCGGGTGGGGTATCCGCAAGAAGTAATCACGCTAATTCGGCTTTTCGGGGTGGTTCGAAAATTAAAAAGTTTATTCCCCGGGTAGGGAAAAGGGTAGAGCGGCCATCTTGTTTTTCTAATAGTCAACTCTGGAAATTGCGTTTTGACGGTACAAATCGACCAAGTTGAGCATCCTGAACAACTTTCCTGTGAGGAGTCATGCAAAATTCGCAAAACCTTGGAAATTACAACTTTTTGGTGCAAAAGTGACGTCATAATTTGACCAAAAATCGTCGATTACCGCCAAAATATAACAATGACGGAGTTCAAATTAGCACCGGTACACTCGGGTGGGGTATCCGCAAGAAGTAATCACGCTATTACATTCGGCTATTTGGGGTGGCTCGAAAATTAAAAAGTTTATTCCCCGGGTAGGGAAAAAGGGAAGAGCGGCCATCTTGTTTTTCTAATAGTCAACTCTGGAAATCGCGTTTTGACGGTACAAATCGACCAGGTTGAGCATCCTGAACAACTTTCCTGTGAGGAGTCATGCAAAATTAGCAAAACCTTGGGAATTACAACTTGTTGGTGCAAAAGTGAGGTCATAATTTGACCAAAAATCGTCGATTACCGCCAAAAAATAACAATGGCGGAGTTCAAATTAGCACCGGTACACTCGGGTGGGGTATCCGCAAGAAGTAATCACGCTAATCCGGCTTTTCGGGGTGGCTCGAAAATTAAAAAGTTTATTCCCCGGGTAGGGAAAAGAGTAGAGCGGCCATCTTGTTTTTCTAATAGTCAACTCTGGAAATTGCGTTTTGACGGTACATTTCGACCAAGTTGAGCATCCTGAACAACTTTCCTGTGTGGAGTCATGCAAAATTCGCAAAACCTTGGAAATTACAACTTTTTGGTGCAAAAGTGACGTCATAATTTGACCAAAAATCGTCGATTACCGCCAAAATATAACAATGACGGAGTTCAAATTAGCACCGCTACGCTCGGGTGGGGTATCCGCAAGAAGTAATCACGCTATTACATTCGGCTATTTGGGGTGGCTCGAAAATTAAAAAGTTTATTCCCCGGGTAGGGAAAAAGGGAACAGCGGCCATCTTGTTTTTCTGATAGTCAACTCTGGAAATCGCGTTTTGACGGTACAAATCGACCAGGTTGAGCATCCTGAACAACTTTCCTGTGAAAATTCGCAAAACCTTGGGAATTACAACTTTGTGGTGCAAATTTGACGTCATAATTTGACCAAAAATCGTCGATTACCGCCAAAATATAACAATGACGGAGTTCAAATTAGCACCGGTACACTCGGGTGGGGTATCCGCAAGAAGCAATCACGCAATTACATTCGGCTATTTGGGGTGGCTCGAAAATTAAAAAGTTTATTCCCCGGGTAGGGAAAAAGGGAAGAGCGGCCATCTTGTTTTTCTGGTAGTCAACTCTGGAAATCGCGTTTTGACGGTACAAATCGACCAGGTTGAGCATCCTGAACAACTTTCCTGTGAGGAGTCATGCAAAATTCGCAAAACCTTGGGAATTACAACTTTGTGGTGCAAATTTGACGTCATAATTTGACCAAAAATCGTCGATTACCGCCAAAATATAACAATGACGGAGTTCAAATTAGCACCGGTACACTCGGGTGGGGTATCCGCAAGAAGCAATCACGCAACTACATTCGGCTATTTGGGGTGGCTCGAAAATTAAAAAGTTTATTCCCCGGGTAGGGAAAAAGGGAAGAGCGGCCATCTTGTTTTTCTGGTAGTCAACTCTGGAAATCGCGTTTTGACGGTACAAATCGACCAGGTTGAGCATCCTGAACAACTTTCCTGTGAAGAGTCATGCAAAATTCGCAAAACCTTGGGAATTACAACTTTGTGGTGCAAATTTGACGTCATAATTTGACCAAAAATCGTCGATTACCGCCAAAAAATAACAATGGCGGAGTTCAAATAAGCACCGGTACACTCGGGTGGGGTATCCGCAAGAAGTAATCACGCTAGTTCGGCTTTTCGGGGTGGCTCGAAAATTAAAAAGTTTATTCCCCGGGTAGGGAAAAGGGTAGAGCGGCCATCTTGTTTTTCTAATAGTCAACTCTGGAAATTGAGTTTTGACGGTACAAATCGACCAAGTTGAGCATCCTGAACAGTTTTCCTGTGTGGAGTCATGCAAAATTCGCAAAACCTTGGAAATTACAACTTTTTGGTGCAAAAGTGACGTCATAATTTGACCAAAAATCGTCGATTACCGCCAAAATATAACAATGACGGAGTTCAAATTAGCACCGGTACACTCGGGTGGGGTATCCGCAAGAAGTAATCACGCTATTATGTTCGGCTCTTTGGGGTGGCTCGAAAATTAAAAAGTTTATTCCCCGGGTAGGGAAAAAGGGAAGAGCGGCCATCTTGTTTTTCTGGTAGTCAACTCTGGAAATCGCGTTTTGACGGTACAAATCGACCAGGTTGAGCATCCTGAACAACTTTCCTGTGAGGAGTCATGCAAAATTCGCAAAACCTTGGGAATTACAACTTTGTGGTGCAAATTTGACGTCATAATTTGACCAAAAATCGTCGATTACCGCCAAAATATAACAATGACGGAGTTCAAATTAGCACCGGTACACTCGGGTGGGGCATCCGCAAGAAGTAATCACGCTATTACATTCGGCTATTTGGGGTGGCTCGAAAATTAAAAAGTTTATTCCCCGGGTAGGGAAAAAGGGAAGAGCGGCCATCTTGTTTTTCTAAAAGTCAACTCTGGAAATCGCGTTTTGACGGTACAAATCGACCAGGTTGAGCATCCTGAACAACTTTCCTGTGAGGAGTCATGCAAAATTAGCAAAACTTTGGGAATTACAACTTTTTGGTGCAAAAGTGAGGTCATAATTTGACCAAAAATCGTCGATTACCGCCAAAAAATAACAATGGCGGAGTTCAAATTAGCACCGGTACACTCGGGTGGGGTATCCGCAAGAAGTAATCACGCTAATTCGGCTTTTCGGGGTGGTTCGAAAATTAAAAAGTTTATTCCCCGGGTGGGGAAAAGGGTAGAGCGGCCATCTTGTTTTTCTAATAGTCAACTCTGGAAATTGCGTTTTGACGGTACAAATCGACCAAGTTGAGCATCCTGAACAACTTTCCTGTGTGGAGTCATGCAAAATTCGCAAAACCTTGGAAATTACAACTTTTTGGTGCAAAAGTGACGTCATAATTTGACCAAAAATCGTCGATTACCGCCAAAATATAACAATGACGGAGTTCAAATTAGCACCGGTACACTCGGGTGGGGTATCCGCAAGAAGTAATCACGCTATTACATTCGGCTATTTGGGGTGGCTCGAAAATTAAAAAGTTTATTCCCCGGGTATGGAAAAAGGGAAGTGCGGCCATCTTGTTTTTTTAATAGTCAACTCTGGAAATCGCGTTTTGACGGTACAAATCGACCAGGTTGAGCATCCTCAACAACTTTCCTGTGAGGAGTCATGCAAAATTCGCAAAACCTTGGGCATTACAACTTTTTGAGCATCCTGAACAACTTTCCTGTGAGGAGTCATGCAAAATTAGCAAAACCTTGGGAATTACAACTTTGTGGTGCAAATTTGACGTCATAATTTGACCAAAAATCGTCGATTACCGCCAAAATATAACAATGGCGGAGTTCAAATTAGCACCGGCACACTCGGGTGGGGTATCCGCAAGAAGTAATCACGCTAATTCGGCTATTCGGGGTGACTCGAAATTTAAAAAGTTTATTCCCCGGGTAGGGAAAAAGGGAAGTGTGACCATTTTGTTTTTCTAATAGTCAACTCTGGAAATCGCGTTTTGACGGTACAAATCGACCAAGTTGAGCATCCTGAACAACTTTCCTGTGTCGAGTCAAGCAAAATTCGCAAAATCTTGGGAATTACAACTTTTTGGTGCAAAAGTGACGTCATAATTTGACCATAAATCGTCGATTACCGCCAAAATATAACAATGGCGGAGTTCAAATTAGCACCGGTACACTCGGGTGATGGGGTATCCGCAAGAAGTAATCACGCTATTACATTCGGCTATTTGGGGTGGCTCGAAAATTAAAAAGTTTATTCCTCGGGTAGGGAAAAAGGGAAGAGCGGCCATCTTGTTTTTCTAGTAGTCAACTCTGGAAATCGCGTTTTGACGGTACAAATCGACCAGGTTGAGCATCCTGAACAACTTTCCTGTGAGGAGTCATGCAAAATTCGCAAAACCTTGGGCATTACAACTTTTTGAGCATCCTGAACAACTTTCCTGTGAGGAGTCATGCAAAATTAGCAAAACCTTGGGAATTACAACTTTTTGGTGCAAAAGTGACGTCATAATTTGACCAAAAATCGTCGATTACCGCCAAAATATAACAACGACGGAGTTCAAATTAGCACCGGTACAATCGGGTGGGGTATCCGCAAGAAGTAAACACGCTAATTCGGCTTTTCGGGGTGGCTCGAAAATTAAAAAGTTTATTCCCCGGGTAGGGAAAAAGGGAGGAGCGGCCATCTTGTTTTTCTAATAGTCAACTCTGGAAATCGCGTTTTGACGGTACAAATCGACCAGGTTGAGCATCCTGAACAACTTTCCTGTGAGGAGTCATGCAAAATTCGCAAAACCTTGGGAATTACAACTTTTTGGTGCAAAAGTGACGTCATAATTTGACCAAAAATCGTCGATTACCGCCAAAATATAACAATAACGGAGTTCAAATTAGCACCGGTACACTCGGGTGGGGTATCCGCAAGAAGTAATCACGCTATTACATTCGGCTTTTTGGGGTGGCTCGAAAATTAAAAAGTTTATTCCCCGGGTAGGGAAAAAGGGAAGTGTGACCATTTTGTTTTTCTAATAGTCAACTCTGGAAATCGCGTTTTGACGGTACAAATCGACCAGGTTGAGCATCCTGAACAACTTTCCTGTGTCGAGTCATGCAAAATTCGCAAAATCTTGGGAATTACAACTTTGTGGTGCAAATTTGACGTCATAATTTGACCAAAAATCGTCGATTACCGCCAAAATATAACAATGACGGAGTTCAAATTAGCACCGGTACACTCGGGTGGGGTATCCGCAAGAAGCAATCACGCAATTACATTCGGCTATTTGGGGTGGCTCGAAAATTAAAAAGTTTATTCCCCGGGTAGGGAAAAAGGGAAGAGCGGCCATCTTGTTTTTCTAATAGTCAACTCTGGAAATCGCGTTTTGACGGTACAAATCGACCAGGTTGAGCATCCTGAACAACTTTCCTGTGAGGAGTCATGCAAAATTCGCAAAACCTTGGGAATTACAACTTTGTGGTGCAAATTTGACGTCATAATTTGACCAAAAATCGTCGATTACCGCCAAAATATAACAATGACGGAGTTCAAATTAGCACCGGTACACTCGGGTGATGGGGTATCCGCAAGAAGTAATCACGCTATTACATTCGGCTATTTGGGGTGGCTCGAAAATTAAAAAGTTTATTCCCCGGGTAGGGAAAAAGGGAAGAGCGGCCATCTTGTTTTTCTAGTAGTCAACTCCGGAAATCGCGTTTTGACGGTACAAATCGACCAGGTTGAGCATCCTGAACAACTTTCCTGTGAGGAGTCATGCAAAATTCGCAAAACCTTGGGCATTACAACTTTTTGAGCATCCTGAACAACTTTCCTGTGAGGAGTCATGCAAAATTAGCAAAACCTTGGGAATTACAACTTTTTGGTGCAAAAGTGACGTCATAATTTGACCAAAAATCGTCGATTACCGCCAAAATATAACAAGGACGGAGTTCAAATTAGCACCGGTACACTCGGGTGGGGTATCTGCAAGAAGTATTCACGCTAAATCGGCTTTTCGGGGTGGCTCGAAAATTAAAAAAATTATCCCCGGGGTAGGGAAAAGGGAGGAGCGGCCATTTTGTTTTTCTAATAGTCAACTCTGGAAATCGCGTTTTGACGGTACAAATCGACCAGGTTGAGCATCCTGAACAACTTTCCTGTGAGGAGTCATGCAAAATTCGCAAAACCTTTGGGAATTACAACTTTTTGAGCATCCTGAACAACTTTCCTCTGAGGAGTCATGCAAAATTAGCAAAACCTTGGGAATTACAACTTTTTGGTGCAAAAGTGAGGTCATAATTTGACCAAAAATCGTCGATTACCGCCAAAATATAACAAGGACGGAGTTCAAATTAGCACCGGTACACTCGGGTGGGGTATCCGCAAGAAGTATTCACGCTATTACATTCGGCTATTTGAGGTGGCTCGAAAATTAAAAAGTTTATTCCCCGGGTAGGGAAAAAGGGAAGAGCGGCCATCTTGTTTTTCTAATAGTCAACTCTGGAAATCGCGTTTTGACGGTACAAATCGACCAGGTTGAGCATCCTGAACAACTTTCCTGTGAGGAGTCATGCAAAATTCGCAAAACCTTGGGAATTACAACTTTTTGAGCATCCTGAACAACTTCCCTGTGTCGAGTCATGCAAAATTCGCAAAATCTTGGGAATTACAACTTTTTGGTGCAAAAGTGACGTCATAATTTGACCAAAAATCGTCGATTACCGCCAAACTATAACAATGAAGGAGTTCAAATTAGGACCGGTTTTGCTTTTCTACTAGTCAACTCTAGAAATCGCGTTTTGACGGTACAAATCGACCAGGTTGAGCATCCTAAACAACTTTCCTGTGAGGAGTCATGCAAAATTCGCAAAACCTTGGAAATTACAACTTTTTGGTGCAAAAGTGACGTCATAATTTGACCAAAAGTCGTCGATTACCGCCAAAATATAACAATGACGGAGTTCAAATTAGCACCGGTACACTCGGATGGGGTATCCGCAAGAAGTAATCACGCTATTACATTCGGCTATTTGGGGTGGCTCGAAAATTAAAAAGTTTATTCCCCGGGTAGGGAAAAAGGGAAGAGCGGCCATCTTGTTTTTCTAATAGTCAACTCTGGAAATCGCGTTTTGACGGTACAAGTCGACCAGGTTGAGCATCCTGAACAACTTTCCTGTGAGGAGTCATGCAAAATTCGCAAAACCTTGGAAATTACAACTTTTTGGTGCAAAAGTGACGTCATAATTTGACCAAAAGTCGTCGATTACCGCCAAAATATAACAATGACGGAGTTCAAATTAGCACCGGTACACTCGGGTGGGGTATCCGCAAGAAGTAATCACGCTATTACAATCGGCTATTTGGGGTGGCTCGAAAATTAAAAAGTTTATTCCCCGGGTAGGGAAAAAGGGAAGAGCGGCCATCTTGTTTTTCTAATAGTCAACTCTGGAAATCGCGTTTTGACGGTACAAGTCGACCAGGTTGAGCATCCTGAACAACTTTCCTGTGAGGAGTCATGCAAAATTCGCAAAACCTTGGGAATTACAACTTTTTGAGCATCCTGAACAACTTTCCTGTGAGGAGTCATGCAAAATTCGCAAAACCTTGGGAATTACAACTTTTTGGTGCAAAAGTGACGTCATAATTTGACCAAAATTCGTCGATTACCGCCAAAATATAACAACGACGGAGTTCAAATTAGCACCGGTACACTCGGGTGGGGTATCCGCAAGAAGTAAACACGCTAATTCGGCTTTTCGGGGTGGCTCGAAAATTAAAAAGTTTATTCCCCGGGTAGGGAAAAGGGTAGAGCGGCCAATTTGTTTTCTAATAGTCAACTCTGGAAACTGCGTTTTGACGGTACAAATCGACCAAGTTGAGCATCCTGAACAACTTTCCTGTGTCGAGTCATGCAAAATTCACAAAACCTTGGGAATTACAAATTTTTGGTGCAAAAGTGACGTCATAATTTGACCAAAAATCGTCGATTACCGCCAAAATATAACAATGGCGGAGTTTAAATTAGCATCGGCACACTCGGGTGGGGTATCCGCAAGAAGTAATCACGCTAATTCGGCTTTTAGGGGTGGCTCGAAAATTAAAAAGTTTATTCCCCGGGTAGGGAAAAGGGAAGAGCTGCCATCTCGTTTTTCTAATAGTCAACTCTGGAAATCGCGTTTTGACGGTGCAAATCGACCAAGTTTAGCATCCCGAACAACTTTTCTATGTGGAGTCATGGAAAATTCGCAAACCCTTGGGAATTACAACTTTGTGGTGCAAAATTGACGTCATAATTTGACCAACAATCGTCGATTACCGCCAAAATATAACAATGGCGGAGTTCAAATTAGCACCGGTACACTCGGGTGGGGTATCCGCAAGAAGTAATCACGCTGTTACATTCGGCTATTTGGGGTGGCTCGAAAATTAAAAAGTTTATTCCCCGGGTAGGGAAAAAGGGAAGAGCGGCCATCTTGTATTTCTAATAGTCAACTCTGGAAATCGCGTTTTGACGGTACAAATCGACCAGGTTGAGCATCCTGAACAACTTTCATGTGAGGAGTCATGCAAAATTCGCAAAACCTTGGAAATTACAACTTTTTGGTGCAAAAGTGACGTCATAATTTGACCAAAAATCGTCGATTACCGCCAAAATATAACAATGACGGAGTTCAAATTAGCACCGCTACACTCGGGTGGGGTATCCGCAAGAAGTAATCACGATATTACATTCGGCTATTTGGGGTGGCTCGAAAATTAAAAAGTTTATTCCCCGGGTAGGGAAAAAGGGAAGAGCGGCCATCTTGTTTTTCTAATAGTCAACTCTGGAAATCGCGTTTTGACGGTACAAATCGACCAGGTTGAGCATCCTGAACAACTTTCCTGTGAGGAGTCATGCAAAATTAGCAAAACCTTGGGAATTACAACTTTTTGGTGCAAAAGTGAGGTCATAATTTGACCAAAAATCGTCGATTACCGCCAAAAAATAACAATGGCGGAGTTCAAATTAGCACCGGTACACTCGGGTGGGGTATCCGCAAGAAGTAATCACGCTAATCCGGCTTTTCGGGGTGGCTCGAAAATTAAAAAGTTTATTCCCCGGGTAGGGAAAAGAGTAGAGCGGCCATCTTGTTTTTCTAATAGTCAACTCTGGAAATTGCGTTTTGACGGTACATTTCGACCAAGTTGAGCATCCTGAACAACTTTCCTGTGTGGAGTCATGCAAAATTCGCAAAACCTTGGAAATTACAACTTTTTGGTGCAAAAGTGACGTCATAATTTGACCAAAAATCGTCGATTACCGCCAAAATATAACAATGACGGAGTTCAAATTAGCACCGCTACACTCGGGTGGGGTATCCGCAAGAAGTAATCACGCTATTACATTCGGCTATTTGGGGTGGCTCGAAAATTAAAAAGTTTATTCCCCGGGTAGGGAAAAAGGGAACAGCGGCCATCTTGTTTTTCTGATAGTCAACTCTGGAAATCGCGTTTTGACGGTACAAATCGACCAGGTTGAGCATCCTGAACAACTTTCCTGTGAAAATTCGCAAAACCTTGGGAATTACAACTTTGTGGTGCAAATTTGACGTCATAATTTGACCAAAAATCGTCGATTACCGCCAAAATATAACAATGACGGAGTTCAAATTAGCACCGGTACACTCGGGTGGGGTATCCGCAAGAAGCAATCACGCAATTACATTCGGCTATTTGGGGTGGCTCGAAAATTAAAAAGTTTATTCCCCGGGTAGGGAAAAAGGGAAGAGCGGCCATCTTGTTTTTCTGGTAGTCAACTCTGGAAATCGCGTTTTGACGGTACAAATCGACCAGGTTGAGCATCCTGAACAACTTTCCTGTGAGGAGTCATGCAAAATTCGCAAAACCTTGGGAATTACAACTTTGTGGTGCAAATTTGACGTCATAATTTGACCAAAAATCGTCGATTACCGCCAAAATATAACAATGACGGAGTTCAAATTAGCACCGGTACACTCGGGTGGGGTATCCGCAAGAAGCAATCACGCAATTACATTCGGCTATTTGGGGTGGCTCGAAAATTAAAAAGTTTATTCCCCGGGTAGGGAAAAAGGGTGAGCGGCCATCTTGTTTTTCTGGTAGTCAACTCTGGAAATCGCGTTTTGACGGTACAAATCGACCAGGTTGAGCATCCTGAACAACTTTCCTGTGAGGAGTCATGCAAAATTCGCAAAACCTTGGGAATTACAACTTTGTGGTGCAAATTTGACGTCATAATTTGACCAAAAATCGTCGATTACCGCCAAAAAATAACAATGGCGGAGTTCAAATAAGCACCGGTACACTCGGGTGGGGTATCCGCAAGAAGTAATCACGCTAGTTCGGCTTTTCGGGGTGGCTCGAAAATTAAAAAGTTTATTCCCCGGGTAGGGAAAAGGGTAGAGCGGCCATCTTGTTTTTCTAATAGTCAACTCTGGAAATTGCGTTTTGACGGTACAAATCGACCAAGTTGAGCATCCTGAACAGTTTTCCTGTGTAGAGTCATGCAAAATTCGCAAAACCTTGGAAATTACAACTTTTTGGTGCAAAAGTGACGTCATAATTTGACCAAAAATCGTCGATTACCGCCAAAATATAACAATGACGGAGTTCAAATTAGCACCGGTACACTCGGGTGGGGTATCCGCAAGAAGTAATCACGCTATTATATTCGGCTCTTTGGGGTGGCTCGAAAATTAAAAAGTTTATTCCCCGGGTAGGGAAAAGGGTAGAGCGGCCATCTTGTTTTTCTAATAGTCAACTCTGGAAATTGCGTTTTGACGGTACAAATCGACCAAGTTGAGCATCCTGAACAACTTTCCTGTGAGGAGTCATGCAAAATTCGCAAAACCTTGGGAATTACAACTTTTTGAGCATCCTGAACAACTTTCCTGTGAGGAGTCATGCAAAATTCGCAAAACCTTGGGAATTACAACTTTTTGGTGCAAAAGTGAGGCCATAATTTGACCAAAAATCGTCGATTACCGCCAAAAAATAACAATGGCGGAGTTCAAATAAGCACCGGTACACTCGGGTGGGGTATCCGCAAGAAGTAATCACGCTAATTCGGCTTTTCGGGGTGGCTCGAAAATTAAAAAGTTTATTCCCCGGGTAGGGAAAAGGGTAGAGCTGCCATCTTGTTTTTCTAATAGTCAACTCTGGAAATTGCGTTTTGACGGTACAAATCGACCAAGTTGAGCATTCTGAACAACTTTCCTGTGTGGAGTCATGCAAAATTCGCAAAACCTTGGAAATTACAACTTTTTGGTGCAAAAGTGACGTCATAATTTGACCAAAAATCGTCGATTACCGCCAAAATATAACAAGGACGGAGTTCAAATTAGCACCGGTACACTCGGGTGGGGTATCCGCAAGAAGTAATCACGCTATTACATTCGGCTATTTGGGGTGGCTCGAAAATTAAAAAGTTTATTCCCCGGGTAGGGAAAAAGGGAAGAGCGGCCATCTTGTTTTTCTAATAGTCAACTCTGGAAATCGCGTTTTGACGGTACAAATCGACCAGGTTGAGCATCCTGAACAACTTTCCTGTGAGGAGTCATGCAAAATTCGCAAAACCTTGGGAATTACAACTTTTTGAGCATCCTGAACAACTTCCCTGTGTCGAGTCATGCAAAATTCGCAAAATCTTGGGAATTACAACTTTTTGGTGCAAAAGTGACGTCATAATTTGACCAAAAATCGTCGATTACCGCCAAACTACAACAATGAAGGAGTTCAAATTAGGACCGGTTTTGCTTTTCTACTAGTCAACTCTAGAAATCGCGTTTTGACGGTACAAATCGACCAGGTTGAGCATCCTGAACAACTTTCCTGTGAGGAGTCATGCAAAATTCGCAAAACCTTGGAAATTACAACTTTTTCGTGCAAAAGTGACGTCATAATTTGACCAAAAGTCGTCGATTACCGCCAAAATATAACAATGACGGAGTTCAAATTAGCACCGGTACACTCAGGTGGGGTATCCGCAGGAAGTAATCACGCTATTACATTCGGCTATTTGGGGTGGCTCGAAAATTAAAAAGTTTATTCCCCGGGTAGGGAAAAAGGGAAGAGCGGCCATCTTGTTTTTCTAATAGTCAACTCTGGAAATCGCGTTTTGACGGTACAAGTCGACCAGGTTGAGCATCCTGAACAACTTTCCTGTGAGGAGTCATGCAAAATTCGCAAAACCTTGGAAATTACAACTTTTTGGTGCAAAAGTGACGTCATAATTTGACCAAAAGTCGTCGATTACCGCCAAAATATAACAATGACGGAGTTCAAATTAGCACTGGTACACTCGGGTGGGGTATCCGCAAGAAGTAATCACGCTATTACATTCGGCTATTTGGGGTGGCTCGAAAATTAAAAAGTTTATTCCCCGGGTAGGGAAAAAGGGAAGAGCGGCCATCTTGTTTTTCTAATAGTCAACTCTGGAAATCGCGTTTTGACGGTACAAGTCGACCAGGTTGAGCATCCTGAACAACTTTCCTGTGAGGAGTCATGGAAAATTCGCAAAACCTTGGGAATTACAACTTTTTGAGCATCCTGAACAACTTTCCTGTGTGGAGTCATGCAAAATTCGCAAAACCTAGGAAATTACAACTTTTTGGTGCAAAAGTGAGGTCATAATTTGACCAAAAATCGTCGATTACCGCCAAAATATAACAAGGACGGAGTTCAAATTAGCACCGGTACACTCGGGTGGGGTATCCGCAAGAAGTATTCACGCTATTACATTCGGCTATTTGAGGTGGCTCGAAAATTAAAAAGTTTATTCCCCGGGTAGGGAAAAAGGGAAGAGCGGCCATCTTGTTTTTCTAATAGTCAACTCTGGAAATCGCGTTTTGACGGTACAAATCGACCAGGTTGAGCATCCTAAACAACTTTCCTGTGAGGAGTCATGCAAAATTCGCAAAACCTTGGGAATTACAACTTTTTGAGCATCCTGAACAACTTCCCTGTGTCGAGTCATGCAAAATTCGCAAAATCTTGGGAATTACAACTTTTTGGTGCAAAAGTGACGTCATAATTTGACCAAAAATCGTCGATTACCGCCAAACTACAACAATGAAGGAGTTCAAATTAGGACCGGTTTTGCTTTTCTACTAGTCAACTCTAGAAATCGCGTTTTGACGGTACAAATCGACCAGGTTGAGCATCCTGAACAACTTTCCTGTGAGGAGTCATGCAAAATTCGCAAAACCTTGGAAATTACAACTTTTTCGTGCAAAAGTGACGTCATAATTTGACCAAAAGTCGTCGATTACCGCCAAAATATAACAATGACGGAGTTCAAATTAGCACCGGTACACTCAGATGGGGTATCCGCAGGAAGTAATCACGCTATTACATTCGGCTATTTGGGGTGGCTCGAAAATTAAAAAGTTTATTCCCCGGGTAGGGAAAAAGGGAAGAGCGGCCATCTTGTTTTTCTAATAGTCACCTCTGGAAATCGCGTTTTGACGGTACAAGTCGACCAGGTTGAGCATCCTGAACAACTTTCCTGTGAGGAGTCATGCAAAATTCGCAAAACCTTGGAAATTACAACTTTTTGGTGCAAAAGTGACGTCATAATTTGACCAAAAGTCGTCGATTACCGCCAAAATATAACAATGACGGAGTTCAAATTAGCACCGGTACACTCGGGTGGGGTATCCGCAAGAAGTAATCACGCTATTACATTCGGCTATTTGGGGTGGCTCGAAAATTAAAAAGTTTATTCCCCGGGTAGGGAAAAAGGGAAGAGCGGCCATCTTGTTTTTCTAATAGTCAACTCTGGAAATCGCGTTTTGACGGTACAAGTCGACCAGGTTGAGCATCCTGAACAACTTTCCTGTGAGGAGTCATGGAAAATTCGCAAAATCTTGGGAATTACAACTTTTTGAGCATCCTGAACAACTTTCCTGTGAGGAGTCATGCAAAATTCGCAAAACCTTGGGAATTACAACTTTTTGGTGCAAAAGTGACGTCATAATTTGACCAAAATTCGTCGATTACCGCCAAAATATAACAACGACGGAGTTCAAATTAGCACCGGTACACTCGGGTGGGGTATCCGCAAGAAGTAAACACGCTAATTCGGCTTTTCGGGGTGGCTCGAAAATTAAAAAGTTTATTCCCCGGGTAGGGAAAAGGGTAGAGCTGCCATCTTGTTTTTCTAATAGTCAACTCTGGAAATTGCGTTTTGACGGTACAAATCGACCAAGTTGAGCATTCTGAACAACTTTCCTGTGTGGAGTCATGCAAAATTCGCAAAACCTAGGAAATTACAACTTTTTGGTGCAAAAGTGACGTCATAATTTGACCAAAAATCGTCGATTACCGCCAAAATATAACAATGACGGAGTTCAAATTAGCACCGGTACACTCGGGTGATGGGGTATCCGCAAGAAGTAATCACGCTATTACATTCGGCTATTTGGGGTGGCTCGAAAATTAAAAAGTTTATTCCCCGGGTAGGGAAAAAGGGAAGAGCGGCCATCTTGTTTTTCTAGTAGTCAACTCCGGAAATCGCGTTTTGACGGTACAAATCGACCAGGTTGAGCATCCTGAACAACTTTCCTGTGAGGAGTCATGCAAAATTCGCAAAACCTTGGGCATTACAACTTTTTGAGCATCCTGAACAACTTTCCTGTGAGGAGTCATGCAAAATTAGCAAAACCTTGGAATTACAACTTTTTGGTGCAAAAGTGACGTCATAATTTGACCAAAAATCGTCGATTACCGCCAAAATATAACAATGGCGGAGTTTAAATTAGCATCGGCACACTCGGGTGGGGTATCCGCAAGAAGTAATCACGCTAATTCGGCTTTTAGGGGTGGCTCGAAAATTAAAAAGTTTATTCCCCGGGTAGGGAAAAGGGAAGAGCTGCCATCTCGTTTTTCTAATAGTCAACTCTGAAAATCGCGTTTTGACGGTGCAAATCGACCAAGTTTAGCATCCCGAACAACTTTTCTATGTGGAGTCATGGAAAATTCGCAAACCCTTGGGAATTACAACTTTGTGGTGCAAAATTGACGTCATAATTTGACCAACAATCGTCGATTACCGCCAAAATATAACAATGGCGGAGTTCAAATTAGCACCGGTACACTCGGGTGGGGTATCCGAAAGAAGTAATCACGCTGTTACATTCGGCTATTTGGGGTGGCTCGAAATTAAAAAGTTTATTCCCCGGGTAGGGAAAAAGGGAAGAGCGGCCATCTTGTATTTCTAATAGTCAACTCTGGAAATCGCGTTTTGACGGTACAAATCGACCAGGTTGAGCATCCTGAACAACTTTCATGTGAGGAGTCATGCAAAATTCGCAAAACCTTGGAAATTACAACTTTTTGGTGCAAAAGTGACGTCATAATTTGACCAAAAATCGTCGATTACCGCCAAAATATAACAATGACGGAGTTCAAATTAGCACCGCTACACTCGGGTGGGGTATCCGCAAGAAGTAATCACGCTATTACATTCGGCTATTTGGGGTGGCTCGAAAATTAAAAAGTTTATTCCCCGGGTAGGGAAAAAGGGAAGAGCGGCCATCTTGTTTTTCTGGTAGTCAACTCTGGAAATCGCGTTTTGACGGTACAAATCGACCAGGTTGAGCATCCTGAACAACTTTCCTGTGAGGAGTCATGCAAAATTCGCAAAACCTTGGGAATTACAACTTTGTGGTGCAAATTTGACGTCATAATTTGACCAAAAATCGTCGATTACCGCCAAAATATAACAATGACGGAGTTCAAATTAGCACCGGTACACTCGGGTGGGGTATCCGCAAGAAGCAATCACGCAATTACATTCGGCTATTTGGGGTGGCTCGAAAATTAAAAAGTTTATTCCCCGGGTAGGGAAAAAGGGAAGAGCGGCCATCTTGTTTTTCTGGTAGTCAACTCTGGAAATCGCGTTTTGACGGTACAAATCGACCAGGTTGAGCATCCTGAACAACTTTCCTGTGAGGAGTCATGCAAAATTCGCAAAACCTTGGGAATTACAACTTTGTGGTGCAAATTTGACGTCATAATTTGAACAAAAATCGTCGATTACCGCCAAAATATAACAATGACGGAGTTCAAATTAGCACCGGTACACTCGGGTGGGGTATCCGCAAGAAGTAATCACGCTATTACATTCGGCTATTTGGGGTGGCTCGAAAATTAAAAAGTTTATTCCCCGGGTAGGGAAAAAGGGAAGAGCGGCCATCTTGTTTTTCTAATAGTCAACTCTGGAAATCGCGTTTTGACGGTACAAATCGACCAGGTTGAGCATCCTGAACAACTTTCCTGTGAGGAGTCATGCAAAATTAGCAAAACTTTGGGAATTACAACTTTTTGGTGCAAAAGTGAGGTCATAATTTGACCAAAAATCGTCGATTACCGCCAAAAAATAACAATGGCGGAGTTCAAATTAGCACCGGTACACTCGGGTGGGGTATCCGCAAGAAGTAATCACGCTAATTCGGCTTTTCGGGGTGGTTCGAAAATTAAAAAGTTTATTCCCCGGGTAGGGAAAAGGGTAGAGCGGCCATCTTGTTTTTCTAATAGTCAACTCTGGAAATTGCGTTTTGACGGTACAAATCGACCAAGTTGAGCATCCTGAACAACTTTCCTGTGTGAAGTCATGCAAAATTCGCAAAACCTTGGAAATTACAACTTTTTGGTGCAAAAGTGACGTCATAATTTGACCAAAAATCGTCGATTACCGCCAAAATATAACAATGACGGAGTTCAAATTAGCACCGGTACACTCGGGTGGGGTATCCGCAAGAAGTAATCACGCTATTACATTCGGCTATTTGGGGTGGCTCGAAAATTAAAAAGTTTATTCCCCGGGTAGGGAAAAAGGGAAGAGCGGCCATCTTGTTTTTCTGGTAGTCAACTCTGGAAATCGCGTTTTGACGGTACAAATCGACCAGGTTGAGCATCCAGAACAACTTTCCTGTGAGGAGTCATGCAAAATTCGCAAAACCTTGGGAATTACAACTTTGTGGTGCAAATTCGACGTCATAATTTGACCAAAAATCGTCGATTACCGCCAAAAAATAACAATGGCGGAGTTCAAATTAGCACCGGTACACTCGGGTGGGGTATCCGCAAGAAGTAATCACGCTAATTCGGCTTTTCGGGGTGGTTCGAAAATTAAAAAGTTTATTCCCCGGGTAGGGAAAAGGGTAGAGCGGCCATCTTGTTTTTCTAATAGTCAACTCTGGAAATTGCGTTTTGACGGTACAAATCGACCAAGTTGAGCATCCTGAACAACTTTCCTGTGTGAAGTCATGCAAAATTCGCAAAACCTTGGAAATTACAACTTTTTGGTGCAAAAGTGACGTCATAATTTGACCAAAAATCGTCGATTACCGCCAAAATATAACAATGACGGAGTTCAAATTAGCACCGGTACACTCGGGTGGGGTATCCGCAAGAAGTAATCACGCTATTACATTCGGCTATTTGGGGTGGCTCGAAAATTAAAAAGTTTATTCCCCGGGTAGGGAAAAAGGGAAGAGCGGCCATCTTGTTTTTCTGGTAGTCAACTCTGGAAATCGCGTTTTGACGGTACAAATCGACCAGGTTGAGCATCCAGAACAACTTTCCTGTGAGGAGTCATGCAAAATTCGCAAAACCTTGGGAATTACAACTTTGTGGTGCAAATTCGACGTCATAATTTGACCAAAAATCGTCGATTACCGCAAAAATATAACAATGACGGAGTTCAAATTAGCACCTGTACACTCGGGTGGGGTATCCGCAAGAAGCAATCACGCAATTACATTCGGCTATTTGGGGTGGCTCGAAAATTAAAAAGTTTATTCCCCGGGTAGGGAAAAAGGGAAGAGCGGCCATCTTGTTTTTCTGGTAGTCAACTCTGGAAATCGCGTTTTGACGGTACAAATCGACCAGGTTGAGCATCCTGAACAACTTTCCTGTGAGGAGTCATGCAAAATTCGCAAAACCTTGGGAATTACAACTTTGTGGTGCAAATTTGACGTCATAATTTGACCAAAAATCGTCGATTACCGCCAAAATATAACAATGACGGAGTTCAAATTAGCACCGGTACACTCGGGTGGGGTATCCGCAAGAAGTAATCACGCTATTACATTCGGCTATTTGGGGTGGCTCGAAAATTAAAAAGTTTATTCCCCGGGTAGGGAAAAATGGAAGAGCGGCCATCTTGTTTTTCTGGTAGTCAACTCTGGAAATCGCGTTTTGACGGTACAAAACGACCAGGTTGAGCATCCTGAACAACTTTCCTGTGAGGAGTCATGCAAAATTCGCAAAACCTTGGGAATTACAACTTTGTGGTGCAAATTTGACGTCATAATTTGACCAAAAATCGTCGATTACCGCCAAAAAATAACAATGGCGGAGTTCAAATAAGCACCGGTACACTCGGGTGGGGTATCCGCATGAAGTAATCACGCTAGTTCGGCTTTTCGGGGTGGCTCGAAAATTAAAAAGTTTATTCCCCGGGTAGGGAAAAGGGTAGAGCGGCCATCTTGTTTTTCTAATAGTCAACTCTGGAAATTGCGTTTTGACGGTACAAATCGACCAAGTTGAGCATCCTGAACAACTTTCCTGTGTGGAGTCATGCAAAATTCGCAAAACCTTGGAAATTACAACTTTTTGGTGCAAAAGTGACGTCATAATTTGACCAAAAATCGTCGATTACCGCCAAAATATAACAATGACGGAGTTCAAATTAGCACCGGTACACTCGGGTGGGGTATCCGCAAGAAGTAATCACGCTATTACCTTCGGCTATTTGGGGTGGCTCGAAAATTAAAAAGTTTATTCCCCGGTTAGGGAAAAAGGGAAGAGCGGCCATCTTGTTTTTCTAATAGTCAACTCTGGAAATCGCGTTTTGACGGTACAAATCGACCAGGTTGAGCATCCTGAACAACTTTCCTGTGAGGAGTCATGCAAAATTAGCAAAACCTTGGGAATTACAACTTTTTGGTGCAAAAGTGAGGTCATAATTTGACCAAAAATCGTCGATTACCGCCAAAAAATAACAATGGCGGAGTTCAAATTAGCACCGGTACACTCGGGTGGGGTATCCGCAAGAAGTAATCACGCTAATCCGGCTTTTCGGGGTGGCTCGAAAATTAAAAAGTTTATTCCCCGGGTAGGGAAAAGAGTAGAGCGGCCATCTTGTTTTTCTAATAGTCAACTCTGGAAATTGCGTTTTGACGGTACATTTCGACCAAGTTGAGCATCCTGAACAACTTTCCTGTGTGGAGTCATGCAAAATTCGCAAAACCTTGGAAATTACAACTTTTTGGTGCAAAAGTGACGTCATAATTTGACCAAAAATCGTCGATTACCGCCAAAATATAACAATGACGGAGTTCAAATTAGCACCGCTACACTCGGGTGGGGTATCCGCAAGAAGTAATCACGCTATTACATTCGGCTATTTGGGGTGGCTCGAAAATTAAAAAGTTTATTCCCCGGGTAGGGAAAAAGGGAACAGCGGCCATCTTGTTTTTCTGATAGTCAACTCTGGAAATCGCGTTTTGACGGTACAAATCGACCAGGTTGAGCATCCTGAACAACTTTCCTGTGAAAAATCGCAAAACCTTGGGAATTACAACTTTGTGGTGCAAATTTGACGTCATAATTTGACCAAAAATCGTCGATTACCGCCAAAATATAACAATGACGGAGTTCAAATTAGCACCGGTACACTCGGGTGGGGTATCCGCAAGAAGCAATCACGCAATTACATTCGGCTATTTGTGATTACTTCTTGCGGATACCCCACCCAAGTGTACCGGTGCTAATTTGAACTCCGTCATTGTTATATTTTGGCGGTAATCGACGATTTTGGGTCAAATTATTACGTCACTTTTGCACCAAAAAGTTGTAATTCCCAAGGTTTTGCGAATTTTGCATGACTCGACACAGGAAAGTTGTTCAGGATGCTCAACTTGGTCGATTTGTACCGTCAAAACGAGATTTCCAGAGTTGACTATTAGAAAAACAATATGGCCTCTCCTCCCTTTTTGCCTACCCGGGGAATAAACTTTTTAATTTTCGAGCCACCCCAAATAGCCGAATTAGCTTGATTACTTCTTGCGGATACCCCACCCGAGTGTACCGGTGCTAATTTGAACTCCGTCATTGTTATATTTTGGCGGTAATCGACGATTTTTGGTCAAATTATGACGTCACTTTTGCATCAAAAAGATGTAATTCCCAAGGTTTTGCGAATTTTGCATGACTCCACACAGGAAAGTTGTTCAGGATGCTCAATTTGGTCGATTTGTACCGTCAAAACGCGATTTCCAGAGTTGACTATTTGAAAAACAAAATGGCCGCTCTACCCTTTTCCCTTCCCGGGGAATAAACTTTTTAATTTTCAAGCCACCCCGAAAAGCTCAATTAGCGTGATTCTTTCTTGCGGATACCCCACCCAAGTGTACCGGTGCTAATTTGAACTCCGTCATTGTTATATTTTGGCGGTAATCGACGATTTTGGTCAAATTATGACGTCACTTTTGCACCAAAAAGTTGTAATTCCCAAGGTTTTGCGAATTTTGCATGACTCGACACAGGAAAGTTGTTCAGGATGCTCAACTTGGTCGATTTGTACCGTCAAAACGAGATTTCCAGAGTTGACTATTAGAAAAACAAAATGGCCGCTCTACCCTTTTCCCTAGCCGGGGAATAAACTTTTTTAATTTTCGAGCCACCCCGAATAGCTGAATTAGCGTGATTACTTCTTGCGGATACCCCACCCGAGTGTACCGGTGCTAATTTGAACTCCGTCATTGTTATATTTTGGCGGTAGTCGACGATTTTTGGTCAAATTATGACGTCACTTTTGCACCAAAAAGTTGTTATTCCCAAGGTTTTGCGAATTTTGCATGACTCCACACAGGAAAGTTGTTCAGGATGCTCAACTTGGTCGATTTGTACCGTCAAAACGCGATTTCCAGAGTTGACTATTAGGAAAACAAAATGGCCGCTCTACCCTTTTCCCTAGCCGGGGAATAAACTTTTTAATTTTCGAGCCACCCCGAATAGCTGAATTAGCGTGATTACTTCTTGCGGATACCCCACCCGAGTGTACCGGTGCTAATTTGAACTCCGTCATTGTTATATTTTGGCGGTAATCGACGATTTTTGGTCAAATTATGACGTCACTTTTGCACCAAAAAGTTGTTATTCCCAAGGTTTTGCGAATTTTGCATGACTCCACACAGGAAAGTTGTTCAGGATGCTCAACTTGGTCGATTTGTACCGTCAAAACGCGATTTCCAGAGTTGACTATTAGAAAAACAAAATGGCCGCTCTTCCCTTTTCCCTTCCCGGGGAATAAACTTTTTAATTTTCGAGCCACCCCGAAAAGCTGAATTAGCGTGATTACTTCTTGCGGATACCCCACCCGAGTGTACCGGTGCTAATTTGAACTCCGTCATTGTTATATTTTGGCGGTAATCGACGATTTTTGGTCAAATTATGACGTCACTTTTGCATCAAAAAGTTGTAATTCCCAAGGTTTTGCGAATTTTGCATGACTCCACACAGGAAAGTTGTTCAGGATGCTCAATTTGGTCGATTTGTACCGTCAAAACGCGATTTCCAGAGTTGACTATTTGAAAAACAAAATGGCCGCTCTACCCTTTTCCCTTCCCGGGGAATAAACTTTTTAATTTTCGAGCCACCCCGAAAAGCTGAATTAGCGTGATTACTTCTTGCGGATACCCCACCCGAGTGTACCGGTGCTAATTTGAACTCCGTCATTGTTTAATTTTGGCGGTAATCGACGATTTTTGGTCAAATTATGACGTCACTTTTGCACCAAAAAGTTGTAATTCCCAAGGTTTTGCGAATTTTGCATGACTCCCCACAGGAAAGTTGTTCAGGATGCTCAACTTGGTCGATTTGTACCGTCAAAACGCGATTTCCAGAGTTGACTATTAGAAAAACAAAATGGCCGCTCTTCCCTTTTCCCTTCCCGGGGAATAAACTTTTTAATTTTTGAGCCACCCCGAAAAGCCGAATTAGCGTGATTACTTCTTGCGGATACCCCACCCGAGTGTGCCGGTGCTAATTTGAACACCGTCATTGTTATATTTTGGCGGTAATCGACGATTTTTGGTCAAATTATGACGTCACTTTTGCACCAAAAACTTGTAATTCCCAAGGTTTTGCGAATTTTGCATGACTCCCCACAGGAAAGTTGTTCAGGATGCTCAACTTGGTCGATTTGTACCGTCAAAACGCGATTTCCAGAGTTGACTATTAGAAAAACAAGATGGCCTCTCCTCCCTTTTTGCCTACCCGGGGAAAAAACTTTTTAATTTTCGAGCCACCCCAAATAGCCGAATTAGCTTGATTACTTCTTGCGGATACCCCACCCGAGTGTACCGGTGCTAATTTGAACTCCGTCATTGTTATATTTTGGCGGTAATCGACGATTTTTGGTCAAATTATGACGTCACTTTTGCATCAAATAGTTGTAATTCCCAAGGTTTTGCGAATTTGGCATGACTCCACACAGGAAAGTTGTTCAGGATGCTCAACTTGGTCGATTTGTAACGTCAAAACGCGATTTCCAGAGTTGACTATTAGAAAAACAAAATGGCCGCTCTTCCCTTTTCCCTTCCCGGGGAATAAACTTTTTAATTTTCGAGCCACCCCGAAAAGCTGAATTACCGTGATTACTTCTTGCGGATACCCCACCCGAGTGTGCCGGTGCTAATTTGAACTCCGTCATTGTTATATTTTGGCGGTAATCGACGATTTTTGGTCAAATTGTGACGTCACTTTTGCACCAAAAAGTTGTAATTCCCAAGGTTTTGCGAATTTTGCATGACTCCCCACAGGAAAGTTGTTCAGGATGCTCAACTTGGTCGATTTGTACCGTCAAAACGCGATTTCCAGAGTTGACTATTAGAAAAACAAAATGGCCGCTCTTCCGTTTTCCCTTCCTGGGGAATAAACTTTTTAATTTTTGAGCCACCCCGAAAAGCCGAATTAGCGTGATTACTTCTTGCGGATACCCCACCCGAGTGTGCCGGTGCTAATTTGAACTCCGTCATTGTTATATTTTGGCGGTAATCGACGATTTTTGGTCAAATTATGACGTCACTTTTGCACCAAAAAGTTGTAATTCCCAAGGTTTTGCGAATTTTGCATGACTCCCCACAGGAAAGTTGTTCAGGATGCTCAACTTGGTCGATTTGTACCGTCAAAACGCGATTTCCAGAGTTGACTATTAGAAAAACAAAATGGCCGCTCTTCCCTTTTCCCTTCCCGGGGAATAAACTTTTTAATTTTCGAGCCACCCCGAAAAGCTGAATTAGCGTGATTACTTCTTGCGGATACCCCACCCGGGTGTACCGGTGCTAATTTGAACTTCGCCATTGTTATATTTTGGCAGTAATCGACGATTTTTGGTCAAATTGTGACGTCACTTTTGCACCAAAAAGTTGTAATTCCCAAGGTTTTGCGAATTTTGCATGACTCCACACAGGAAAGTTGTTCAGGATGTTCAACTTGGTCGATTTGTACCGTCAAAACGCGATTTCCAGAGTTGACTATTAGAAAAACAAAATGGCCGCTCTACCCTTTTCCCTAGCCGGGGAATAAACTTTTTAATTTTCGAGCCACCCCGAATAGCTGAATTAGCGTGATTACTTCTTGCGGATACCCCACCCGAGTGTACCGGTGCTAATTTGAACTCCGTCATTGTTATATTTTGGCGGTAATCGACGATTTTTGGTCAAATTATGACGTCACTTTTGCACCAAAAAGTTGTTATTCCCAAGGTTTTGCGAATTTTGCATGACTCGACACAGGAAAGTTGTTCAGGATGCTCAACTTGGTCGATTTGTACCGTCAAAACGCGATTTCCAGAGTTGACTATTAGAAAAACAAAATGGCCGCTCTACCCTTTTCCCTAGCCGGGGAATAAACTTTTTAATTTTCGAGCCACCCCGAATAGCTGAATTAGCGTGATTACTTCTTGCGGATACCCCACCCGAGTGTACAGGTGCTAATTTGAACTCCGTCATTGTTATATTTTGGCGGTAATCGACGATTTTTGGTCAAATTATGACGTCACTTTTGCACCAAAAAGTTGTTATTCCCAAGGTTTTGCGAATTTTGCATGACTCCACACAGGAAAGTTGTTCAGGATGCTCAACTTGGTCGATTTGTACCGTCAAAACGCGATTTCCAGAGTTGACTATTAGAAAAACAAAATGGCCGCTCTTCCCTTTTCCCTTCCCGGGGAATAAACTTTTTAATTTTCGAGCCACCCCGAAAAGCTGAATTAGCGTGATTACTTCTTGCGGATACCCCACCCCGAGGTGCTAATTTGAACTCCGTCATTGTTATATTTTGGCGGTAATCGACGATTTTTGGTCAAATTATGACGTCACTTTTGCATCAAAAAGTTGTAATTCCCAAGGTTTTGCGAATTTTGCATGACTCCACACAGGAAAGTTGTTCAGGATGCTCAATTTGGTCGATTTGTACCGTCAAAACGCGATTTCCAGAGTTGACTATTAGAAAAACAAAATGGCCGCTCTACCCTTTTCCCTTCCCGGGGAATAAACTTTTTAATTTTCAAGCCACCCCGAAAAGCTCAATTAGCGTGATTACTTCTTGCGGATACCCCACCCAAGTGTACCGGTGCTAATTTGAACTCCGTCATTGTTATATTTTGGCGGTAATCGACGATTTTTGGTCAAATTATGACGTCACTTTTGCACCAAAAAGTTGTAATTCCCAAGGTTTTGCGAATTTTGCATGACTCCACACAGGAAAGTTGTTCAGGATGCTCAACTTGGTCGATTTGTACCGTCAAAACGAGATTTCCAGAGTTGACTATTAGAAAAACAAGATGGCCTCTCCTCCCTTTTTGCCTACCCGGGGAATAAACTTTTTAATTTTCGAGCCACCCCAAATAGCCGAATTAGCTTGATTACTTCTTGCGGATACCCCACCCGAGTGTACCGGTGCTAATTTGAACTCCGTCATTGTTATATTTTGGCGGTAATCGACGATTTTTGGTCAAATTATGACGTCACTTTTGCATCAAATAGTTGTAATTCCCAAGGTTTTGCGAATTTGGCATGACTCCACACAGGAGATTGTTCAGGATGCTCAACTTGGTCGATTTGTAACGTCAAAACGCGATTTCCAGAGTTGACTATTAGAAAAACAAAATGGCCGCTCTTCCCTTTTCCCTTCCCGGGGAATAAACTTTTTAATTTTCGAGCCACCCCGAAAAGCCGAATTAGCGTGATTACTTCTTGCGGATACCCCACCCGAGTGTGCCGGTGCTAATTTGAACTACGCCATTGTTATATTTTGGCGGTAATCGAGGATTTTTGGTCAAATTGTGACGTCACTTTTGCACCAAAAAGTTGTAATTCCCAAGGTTTTGCGAATTTTGCATGACTCCACACAAGAAAGTTGTTCAGGATGCTCAATTTGGTCGATTTGTACCGTCAAAACGCGATTTCCAGAGTTGACTATTAGAAAAACAAAATGGCCGCTCTTCCCTTTTCCCTTCCCGGGGAATACACTTTTTAATTTTTGAGCCACCCCGAAAAGCCGAATAAGCCTGATTACTTCTTGCGGATACCCCATCCGAGTGTACCGGTGCTAATTTGAACTCCGTCATTGTTATATTTTGGCGGTAATCGACGATTTTTGGTCAAATTATGACGTCACTTTTGCACCAAAAAGTTGTAATTCCCAAGGTTTTGCGAATTTTGCATGACTCCACACAGGGAAGTTGTTCAGAATGCTCAACTTGGTCGATTTGTATCGTCAAAACGCGATTTCCAGAGTTGACTATTAGAAAAACAAAATGGCCGCTCTTCCGTTTTCCCTTCCCGGGGAATAAACTTTTTAATTTTTGAGCCACCCCGAAAAGCCGAATTAGCGTGATTACTTCTTGCGGATACCCCACCCGAGTGTGCCGGTGCTAATTTGAACTCCGTCATTGTTATATTTTGGCGGTAATCGACGATTTTTGGTCAAATTATGACGTCACTTTTGCACCAAAAAGTTGTAATTCCCAAGGTTTTGCGAATTTTGCATGACTCCACACAGGAAAGTTGTTCAGGATGCTCAACTTGGTCGATTTGTACCGTCAAAACGCGATTTCCAGAGTTGACTATTAGAAAAACAAAATGGCCGCTCTTCCCTTTTCCCTTCCGGGGAATAAACTTTTTAATTTTCGAGCCACCCCGAAAAGCTGAATTAGCGTGATTACTTCTTGCGGATACCCCACCCGAGTGTACCGGTGCTAATTTGAACTCCGTCATTGTTATATTTTGGCGGTAATCGACGATTTTTGGTCAAATTATGACGTCACTTTTGCATCAAAAAGTTGTAATTCCCAAGGTTTTGCGAATTTTGCATGACTCCACACAGGAAAGTTGTTCAGGATGCTCAATTTGGTCGATTTGTACCGTCAAAACGCGATTTCCAGAGTTGACTATTAGAAAAACAAAATGGCCGCTCTTCCGTTTTCCCTTCCTGGGGAATAAACTTTTTAATTTTTGAGCCACCCCGAAAAGCCGAATTAGCGTGATTACTTCTTGCGGATACCCCACCCGAGTGTGCCGGTGCTAATTTGAACTCCGTCATTGTTATATTTTGGCGGTAATCGACGATTTTTGGTCAAATTATGACGTCACTTTTGCACCAAAAAGTTGTAATTCCCAAGGTTTTGCGAATTTTGCATGACTCCCCACAGGAAAGTTGTTCAGGATGCTCAACTTGGTCGATTTGTACCGTCAAAACGCGATTTCCAGAGTTGACTATTAGAAAAACAAAATGGCCGCTCTTCCCTTTTCCCTTCCCGGGGAATAAACTTTTTAATTTTCGAGCCACCCCGAAAAGCTAAATTAGCGTGATTACTTCTTGCGGATACCCCGCCCGAGTGTACCGGTGCTAATTTGAACTCCGTCATTGTTATATTTTGGCGGTAATCGACGATTTTTGGTCAAATTATGACGTCACTTTTGCACCAAAAAGTTGTAATTCCCAAGGTTTTGCGAATTTTGCATGACTCGACACAGGAAAGTTGTTCAGGATGCTCAACTTGGTCGATTTGTACCGTCAAAACGAGATTTCCAGAGTTGACTATTAGAAAAACAAAATGGCCGCTCTTCCCTTTTCCCTTCCCGGGGAATAAACTTTTTAATTTTCGAGCCACCCCGAAAAGCTGAATTAGCGTGATTACTTCTTGCGGATACCCCACCCGAGTGTGCCGGTGCTAATTTGAACTACGCCATTGTTATATTTTGGCGGTAATCGACGATTTTTGGTCAAATTGTGACGTCACTTTTGCACCAAAAAGTTGTAATTCCCAAGGTTTTGCGAATTTTGCATGACTCCACACAAGAAAGTTGTTCAGGATGCTCAATTTGGTCGATTTGTACCGTCAAAACGCGATTTCCAGAGTTGACTATTAGAAAAACAAAATGGCCGCTCTTCCCTTTTCCCTTCCCGGGGAATACACTTTTTAATTTTTGAGCCACCCCGAAAAGCCGAATAAGCCTGATTACTTCTTGCGGATACCCCATCCGAGTGTACCGGTGCTAATTTGAACTCCGTCATTGTTATTTTTTGGCGGTAATCGACGATTTTTGGTCAAATTATGACGTCACTTTTGCACCAAAAAGTTGTAATTCCCAAGGTTTTGCGAATTTTGCATGACTCCCCACAGGAAAGTTGTTCAGGATGCTCAACTTGGTCGATTTGTACCGTCAAAACGCGATTTCCAGAGTTGACTATTAGAAAAACAAAATGGCCGCTCTTCCCTTTTCCCTTCCCGGGGAATAAACTTTATAATTTTTGAGCCACCCCGAAAAGCCGAATTAGCGTGATTACTTCTTGCGGATACCCCACCCGAGTGTGCCGGTGCTAATTTGAACTCCGTCATTGTTATATTTTGGCGGTAATCGACGATTTTTGGTCAAATTATGACGTCACTTTTGCACCAAAAACTTGTAATTCCCAAGGTTTTGCGAATTTTGCATGACTCCCCACAGGAAAGTTGTTCAGGATGCTCAACTTGGTCGATTTGTACCGTCAAAACGCGATTTCCAGAGTTGACTATTAGAAAAACAAGATGGCCTCTCCTCCCTTTTTGCCTACCCGGGGAATAAACTTTTTAATTTTCGAGCCACCCCAAATAGCCGAATTAGCTTGATTACTTCTTGCGGATACCCCACCCGAGTGTACCGGTGCTAATTTGAACTCCGTCATTGTTATATTTTGGCGGTAATCGACGATTTTTGGTCAAATTATGACGTCACTTTTGCATCAAATAGTTGTAATTCCCAAGGTTTTGCGAATTTGGCATGACTCCACACAGGAAAGTTGTTCAGGATGCTCAACTTGGTCGATTTGTAACGTCAAAACGCGATTTCCAGAGTTGACTATTAGAAAAACAAAATGGCCGCTCTTCCCTTTTCCCTTCCCGGGGAATAAACTTTTTAATTTTCGAGCCACCCCGAAAAGCTGAATTAGCGTGATTACTTCTTGCGGATACCCCACCCGAGTGTGCCGGTGCTAATTTGAACTACGCCATTGTTATATTTTGGCGGTAATCGACGATTTTTGGTCAAATTGTGACGTCACTTTTGCACCAAAAAGTTGTAATTCCCAAGGTTTTGCGAATTTTGCATGACTCCACACAAGAAAGTTGTTCAGGATGCTCAATTTGGTCGATTTGTACCGTCAAAACGCGATTTCCAGAGTTGACTATTAGAAAAACAAAATGGCCGCTCTTCCCTTTTCCCTTCCCGGGGAATACACTTTTTAATTTTTGAGCCACCCCGAAAAGCCGAATAAGCCTGATTACTTCTTGCGGATACCCCATCCGAGTGTACCGGTGCTAATTTGAACTCCGTCATTGTTATTTTTTGGCGGTAATCGACGATTTTTGGTCAAATTATGACGTCACTTTTGCACCAAAAAGTTGTAATTCCCAAGGTTTTGCGAATTTTGCATGACTCCACACAGGGAAGTTGTTCAGAATGCTCAACTTGGTCGATTTGTAACGTCAAAACGCGATTTCCAGAGTTGACTATTAGAAAAACAAAATGGCCGCTCTTCCCTTTTCCCTTCCCGGGGAATAAACTTTTTAATTTTCGAGCCACCCCGAAAAGCTGAATTAGCGTGATTACTTCTTGCGGATACCCCACCCGAGTGTGCCGGTGCTAATTTGAACTACGCCATTGTTATATTTTGGCGGTAATCGACGATTTTTGGTCAAATTGTGACGTCACTTTTGCACCAAAAAGTTGTAATTCCCAAGGTTTTGCGAATTTTGCATGACTCCACACAAGAAAGTTGTTCAGGAT
The DNA here is from genome assembly GCF_032118995.1 of Asterias amurensis. Taxonomy (NCBI): domain Eukaryota; kingdom Metazoa; phylum Echinodermata; class Asteroidea; order Forcipulatida; family Asteriidae; genus Asterias; species Asterias amurensis. Next base: position 12,328,375 of record NC_092659.1, read on the forward strand.
GCTCAATTTGGTCGATTTGTACCGTCAAAACGCGATTTCCAGAGTTGACTATTAGAAAAACAAAATGGCCGCTCTTCCCTTTTCCCTTCCCGGGGAATACACTTTTTAATTTTTGAGCCACCCCGAAAAGCCGAATAAGCCTGATTACTTCTTGCGGATACCCCATCCGAGTGTACCGGTGCTAATTTGAACTCCGTCATTGTTATTTTTTGGCGGTAATCGACGATTTTTGGTCAAATTATGACGTCACTTTTGCACCAAAAAGTTGTAATTCCCAAGGTTTTGCGAATTTTGCATGACTCCACACAGGGAAGTTGTTCAGAATGCTCAACTTGGTCGATTTGTACCGTCAAAACGCGATTTCCTGAGTTGACTATTAGAAAAACAAAATGGCCGCTCTTCCGTTTTCCCTTCCCGGGGAATAAACTTTTTAATTTTTGAGCCACCCCGAAAAGCCGAATTAGCGTGATTACTTCTTGCGGATACCCCACCCGAGTGTGCCGGTGCTAATTTGAACTCCGTCATTGTTATATTTTGGCGGTAATCGACGATTTTTGGTCAAATTATGACGTCACTTTTGCACCAAAAAGTTGTAATTCCCAAGGTTTTGCGAATTTTGCATGACTCCCCACAGGAAAGTTGTTCAGGATGCTCAACTTGGTCGATTTGTACCGTCAAAACGCGATTTCCAGAGTTGACTATTAGAAAAACAAAATGGCCGCTCTTCCGTTTTCCCTTCCTGGGGAATAAACTTTTTAATTTTTGAGCCACCCCGAAAAGCCGAATTAGCGTGATTACTTCTTGCGGATACCCCACCCGAGTGTGCCGGTGCTAATTTGAACTCCGTCATTGTTATATTTTGGCGGTAATCGACGATTTTTGGTCAAATTATGACGTCACTTTTGCACCAAAAAGTTGTAATTCCCAAGGTTTTGCGAATTTTGCATGACTCCCCACAGGAAAGTTGTTCAGGATGCTCAACTTGGTCGATTTGTACCGTCAAAACGCGATTTCCAGAGTTGACTATTAGAAAAACAAAATGGCCGCTCTTCCCTTTTCCCTTCCCGGGGAATAAACTTTTTAATTTTCGAGCCACCCCGAAAAGCTGAATTAGCGTGATTACTTCTTGCGGATACCCCACCCGGGTGTACCGGTGCTAATTTGAACTTCGCCATTGTTATATTTTGGCAGTAATCGACGATTTTTGGTCAAATTGTGACGTCACTTTTGCACCAAAAAGTTGTAATTCCCAAGGTTTTGCGAATTTTGCATGACTCCACACAGGAAAGTTGTTCAGGATGTTCAACTTGGTCGATTTGTACCGTCAAAACGCGATTTCCAGAGTTGACTATTAGAAAAACAAAATGGCCGCTCTACCCTTTTCCCTAGCCGGGGAATAAACTTTTTAATTTTCGAGCCACCCCGAATAGCTGAATTAGCGTGATTACTTCTTGCGGATACCCCACCCGAGTGTACCGGTGCTAATTTGAACTCCGTCATTGTTATATTTTGGCGGTAATCGACGATTTTTGGTCAAATTATGACGTCACTTTTGCACCAAAAAGTTGTTATTCCCAAGGTTTTGCGAATTTTGCATGACTCGACACAGGAAAGTTGTTCAGGATGCTCAACTTGGTCGATTTGTACCGTCAAAACGCGATTTCCAGAGTTGACTATTAGAAAAACAAAATGGCCGCTCTACCCTTTTCCCTAGCCGGGGAATAAACTTTTTAATTTTCGAGCCACCCCGAATAGCTGAATTAGCGTGATTACTTCTTGCGGATACCCCACCCGAGTGTACAGGTGCTAATTTGAACTCCGTCATTGTTATATTTTTGCGGTAATCGACGATTTTTGGTCAAATTATGACGTCACTTTTGCACCAAAAAGTTGTTATTCCCAAGGTTTTGCGAATTTTGCATGACTCCACACAGGAAAGTTGTTCAGGATGCTCAACTTGGTCGATTTGTACCGTCAAAACGCGATTTCCAGAGTTGACTATTAGAAAAACAAAATGGCCGCTCTTCCCTTTTCCCTTCCCGGGGAATAAACTTTTTAATTTTCGAGCCACCCCGAAAAGCTGAATTAGCGTGATTACTTCTTGCGGATACCCCACCCCGAGGTGCTAATTTGAACTCCGTCATTGTTATATTTTGGCGGTAATCGACGATTTTTGGTCAAATTATGACGTCACTTTTGCATCAAAAAGTTGTAATTCCCAAGGTTTTGCGAATTTTGCATGACTCCACACAGGAAAGTTGTTCAGGATGCTCAATTTGGTCGATTTGTACCGTCAAAACGCGATTTCCAGAGTTGACTATTAGAAAAACAAAATGGCCGCTCTACCCTTTTCCCTTCCCGGGGAATAAACTTTTTAATTTTCAAGCCACCCCGAAAAGCTCAATTAGCGTGATTACTTCTTGCGGATACCCCACCCGAGTGTACCGGTGCTAATTTGAACTCCGTCATTGTTATATTTTGGCGGTAATCGACGATTTTTGGTCAAATTATGACGTCACTTTTGCACCAAAAAGTTGTAATTCCCAAGGTTTTGCGAATTTTGCATGACTCCACACAGGAAAGTTGTTCAGGATGCTCAACTTGGTCGATTTGTACCGTCAAAACGAGATTTCCAGAGTTGACTATTAGAAAAACAAGATGGCCTCTCCTCCCTTTTTGCCTACCCGGGGAATAAACTTTTTAATTTTCGAGCCACCCCAAATAGCCGAATTAGCTTGATTACTTCTTGCGGATACCCCACCCGAGTGTACCGGTGCTAATTTGAACTCCGTCATTGTTATATTTTGGCGGTAATCGACGATTTTTGGTCAAATTATGACGTCACTTTTGCATCAAATAGTTGTAATTCCCAAGGTTTTGCGAATTTGGCATGACTCCACACAGGAGATTGTTCAGGATGCTCAACTTGGTCGATTTGTAACGTCAAAACGCGATTTCCAGAGTTGACTATTAGAAAAACAAAATGGCCGCTCTTCCCTTTTCCCTTCCCGGGGAATAAACTTTTTAATTTTCGAGCCACCCCGAAAAGCCGAATTAGCGTGATTACTTCTTGCGGATACCCCACCCGAGTGTACAGGTGCTAATTTGAACTCCGTCATTGTTATATTTTGGCGGTAATCGACGATTTTTGGTCAAATTATGACGTCACTTTTGCACCAAAAAGTTGTTATTCCCAAGGTTTTGCGAATTTTGCATGACTCCACACAGGAAAGTTGTTCAGGATGCTCAACTTGGTCGATTTGTACCGTCAAAACGCGATTTCCAGAGTTGACTATTAGAAAAACAAAATGGCCGCTCTTCCCTTTTCCCTTCCCGGGGAATAAACTTTTTAATTTTCGAGCCACCCCGAAAAGCTGAATTAGCGTGATTACTTCTTGCGGATACCCCACCCCGAGGTGCTAATTTGAACTCCGTCATTGTTATATTTTGGCGGTAATCGACGATTTTTGGTCAAATTATGACGTCACTTTTGCATCAAAAAGTTGTAATTCCCAAGGTTTTGCGAATTTTGCATGACTCCACACAGGAAAGTTGTTCAGGATGCTCAATTTGGTCGATTTGTACCGTCAAAACGCGATTTCCAGAGTTGACTATTAGAAAAACAAAATGGCCGCTCTACCCTTTTCCCTTCCCGGGGAATAAACTTTTTAATTTTCAAGCCACCCCGAAAAGCTCAATTAGCGTGATTACTTCTTGCGGATACCCCACCCAAGTGTACCGGTGCTAATTTGAACTCCGTCATTGTTATATTTTGGCGGTAATCGACGATTTTTGGTCAAATTATGACGTCACTTTTGCACCAAAAAGTTGTAATTCCCAAGGTTTTGCGAATTTTGCATGACTCCACACAGGAAAGTTGTTCAGGATGCTCAACTTGGTCGATTTGTACCGTCAAAACGAGATTTCCAGAGTTGACTATTAGAAAAACAAGATGGCCTCTCCTCCCTTTTTGCCTACCCGGGGAATAAACTTTTTAATTTTCGAGCCACCCCAAATAGCCGAATTAGCTTGATTACTTCTTGCGGATACCCCACCCGAGTGTACCGGTGCTAATTTGAACTCCGTCATTGTTATATTTTGGCGGTAATCGACGATTTTTGGTCAAATTATGACGTCACTTTTGCATCAAATAGTTGTAATTCCCAAGGTTTTGCGAATTTGGCATGACTCCACACAGGAGATTGTTCAGGATGCTCAACTTGGTCGATTTGTAACGTCAAAACGCGATTTCCAGAGTTGACTATTAGAAAAACAAAATGGCCGCTCTTCCCTTTTCCCTTCCCGGGGAATAAACTTTTTAATTTTCGAGCCACCCCGAAAAGCCGAATTAGCGTGATTACTTCTTGCGGATACCCCACCCGAGTGTGCCGGTGCTAATTTGAACTACGCCATTGTTATATTTTGGCGGTAATCGAGGATTTTTGGTCAAATTGTGACGTCACTTTTGCACCAAAAAGTTGTAATTCCCAAGGTTTTGCGAATTTTGCATGACTCCACACAAGAAAGTTGTTCAGGATGCTCAATTTGGTCGATTTGTACCGTCAAAACGCGATTTCCAGAGTTGACTATTAGAAAAACAAAATGGCCGCTCTTCCCTTTTCCCTTCCCGGGGAATACACTTTTTAATTTTTGAGCCACCCCGAAAAGCCGAATAAGCCTGATTACTTCTTGCGGATACCCCATCCGAGTGTACCGGTGCTAATTTGAACTCCGTCATTGTTATATTTTGGCGGTAATCGACGATTTTTGGTCAAATTATGACGTCACTTTTGCACCAAAAAGTTGTAATTCCCAAGGTTTTGCGAATTTTGCATGACTCCACACAGGGAAGTTGTTCAGAATGCTCAACTTGGTCGATTTGTACCGTCAAAACGCGATTTCCAGAGTTGACTATTAGAAAAACAAAATGGCCGCTCTTCCGTTTTCCCTTCCCGGGGAATAAACTTTTTAATTTTTGAGCCACCCCGAAAAGCCGAATTAGCGTGATTACTTCTTGCGGATACCCCACCCGAGTGTGCCGGTGCTAATTTGAACTCCGTCATTGTTATATTTTGGCGGTAATCGACGATTTTTGGTCAAATTATGACGTCACTTTTGCACCAAAAAGTTGTAATTCCCAAGGTTTTGCGAATTTTGCATGACTCCCCACAGGAAAGTTGTTCAGGATGCTCAACTTGGTCGATTTGTACCGTCAAAACGCGATTTCCAGAGTTGACTATTAGAAAAACAAAATGGCCGCTCTTCCGTTTTCCCTTCCTGGGGAATAAACTTTTTAATTTTTGAGCCACCCCGAAAAGCCGAATTAGCGTGATTACTTCTTGCGGATACCCCACCCGAGTGTGCCGGTGCTAATTTGAACTCCGTCATTGTTATATTTTGGCGGTAATCGACGATTTTTGGTCAAATTATGACGTCACTTTTGCACCAAAAAGTTGTAATTCCCAAGGTTTTGCGAATTTTGCATGACTCCCCACAGGAAAGTTGTTCAGGATGCTCAACTTGGTCGATTTGTACCGTCAAAACGCGATTTCCAGAGTTGACTATTAGAAAAACAAAATGGCCGCTCTTCCCTTTTCCCTTCCCGGCCGGGGAATAAACTTTTTAATTTTCGAGCCACCCCGAAAAGCTGAATTAGCGTGATTACTTCTTGCGGATACCCCACTCGGGTGTACCGGTGCTAATTTGAACTTCGCCATTGTTATATTTTGGCAGTAATCGACGATTTTTGGTCAAATTGTGACGTCACTTTTGCACCAAAAAGTTGTAATTCCCAAGGTTTTGCGAATTTTGCATGACTCCACACAGGAAAGTTGTTCAGGATGTTCAACTTGGTCGATTTGTACCGTCAAAACGCGATTTCCAGAGTTGACTATTAGAAAAACAAAATGGCCGCTCTACCCTTTTCCCTAGCCGGGGAATAAACTTTTTAATTTTCGAGCCACCCCGAATAGCTGAATTAGCGTGATTACTTCTTGCGGATACCCCACCCGAGTGTACCGGTGCTAATTTGAACTCCGTCATTGTTATATTTTGGCGGTAATCGACGATTTTTGGTCAAATTATGACGTCACTTTTGCACCAAAAAGTTGTTATTCCCAAGGTTTTGCGAATTTTGCATGACTCGACACAGGAAAGTTGTTCAGGATGCTCAACTTGGTCGATTTGTACCGTCAAAACGCGATTTCCAGAGTTGACTATTAGAAAAACAAAATGGCCGCTCTACCCTTTTCCCTAGCCGGGGAATAAACTTTTTAATTTTCGAGCCACCCCGAATAGCTGAATTAGCGTGATTACTTCTTGCGGATACCCCACCCGAGTGTACAGGTGCTAATTTGAACTCCGTCATTGTTATATTTTGGCGGTAATCGACGATTTTTGGTCAAATTATGACGTCACTTTTGCACCAAAAAGTTGTTATTCCCAAGGTTTTGCGAATTTTGCATGACTCCACACAGGAAAGTTGTTCAGGATGCTCAACTTGGTCGATTTGTACCGTCAAAACGCGATTTCCAGAGTTGACTATTAGAAAAACAAAATGGCCGCTCTTCCCTTTTCCCTTCCCGGGGAATAAACTTTTTAATTTTCGAGCCACCCCGAAAAGCTGAATTAGCGTGATTACTTCTTGCGGATACCCCACCCGAGTGTACCGGTGCTAATTTGAACTCCGTCATTGTTATATTTTGGCGGTAATCGACGATTTTTGGTCAAATTATGACGTCACTTTTGCATCAAAAAGTTGTAATTCCCAAGGTTTTGCGAATTTTGCATGACTCCACACAGGAAAGTTGTTCAGGATGCTCAATTTGGTCGATTTGTACCGTCAAAACGCGATTTCCAGAGTTGACTATTAGAAAAACAAAATGGCCGCTCTTCCGTTTTCCCTTCCTGGGGAATAAACTTTTTAATTTTTGAGCCACCCCGAAAAGCCGAATTAGCGTGATTACTTCTTGCGGATACCCCACCCGAGTGTGCCGGTGCTAATTTGAACTCCGTCATTGTTATATTTTGGAGGTAATCGACGATTTTTGGTCAAATTATGACGTCACTTTTGCACCAAAAAGTTGTAATTCCCAAGGTTTTGCGAATTTTGCATGACTCCCCACAGGAAAGTTGTTCAGGATGCTCAACTTGGTCGATTTGTACCGTCAAAACGCGATTTCCAGAGTTGACTATTAGAAAAACAAAATGGCCGCTCTTCCCTTTTCCCTTCCCGGGGAATACACTTTTTAATTTTTGAGCCACCCCGAAAAGCCGAATAAGCCTGATTACTTCTTGCGGATACCCCATCCGAGTGTACCGGTGCTAATTTGAACTCCGTCATTGTTATATTTTGGCGGTAATCGACGATTTTTGGTCAAATTATGACGTCACTTTTGCACCAAAAAGTTGTAATTCCCAAGGTTTTGCGAATTTTGCATGACTCCACACAGGGAAGTTGTTCAGAATGCTCAACTTGGTCGATTTGTACCGTCAAAACGCGATTTCCAGAGTTGACTATTAGAAAAACAAAATGGCCGCTCTTCCGTTTTCCCTTCCCGGGGAATAAACTTTTTAATTTTTGAGCCACCCCGAAAAGCCGAATTAGCGTGATTACTTCTTGCGGATACCCCACCCGAGTGTGCCGGTGCTAATTTGAACTCCGTCATTGTTATATTTTGGCGGTAATCGACGATTTTTGGTCAAATTATGACGTCACTTTTGCACCAAAAAGTTGTAATTCCCAAGGTTTTGCGAATTTTGCATGACTCCCCACAGGAAAGTTGTTCAGGATGCTCAACTTGGTCGATTTGTACCGTCAAAACGCGATTTCCAGAGTTGACTATTAGAAAAACAAAATGGCCGCTCTACCCTTTTCCCTAGCCGGGGAATAAACTTTTTAATTTTCGAGCCACCCCGAATAGCTGAATTAGCGTGATTACTTCTTGCGGATACCCCACCCGAGTGTACCGGTGCTAATTTGAACTCCGTCATTGTTATATTTTGGCGGTAATCGACGATTTTTGGTCAAATTATGACGTCACTTTTGCACCAAAAAGTTGTTATTCCCAAGGTTTTGCGAATTGTGCATGACTCGACACAGGAAAGTTGTTCAGGATGCTCAACTTGGTCGATTTGTACCGTCAAAACGCGATTTCCAGAGTTAACTATTAGAAAAACAAAATGGCCGCTCTACCCTTTTCCCTAGCCGGGGAATAAACTTTTTAATTTTCGAGCCACCCCGAATAGCTGAATTAGCGTGATTACTTCTTGCGGATACCCCACCCGAGTGTACAGGTGCTAATTTGAACTCCGTCATTGTTATATTTTGGCGGTAATCGACGATTTTTGGTCAAATTATGACGTCACTTTTGCACCAAAAAGTTGTTATTCCCAAGGTTTTGCGAATTTTGCATGACTCCACACAGGAAAGTTGTTCAGGATGCTCAACTTGGTCGATTTGTACCGTCAAAACGCGATTTCCAGAGTTGACTATTAGAAAAACAAAATGGCCGCTCTTCCCTTTTCCCTTCCCGGGGAATAAACTTTTTAATTTTCGAGCCACCCCGAAAAGCTGAATTAGCGTGATTACTTCTTGCGGATACCCCACCCGAGTGTACCGGTGCTAATTTGAACTCCGTCATTGTTATATTTTGGCGGTAATCGACGATTTTTGGTCAAATTATGACGTCACTTTTGCATCAAAAAGTTGTAATTCCCAAGGTTTTGCGAATTTTGCATGACTCCACACAGGAAAGTTGTTCAGGATGCTCAATTTGGTCGATTTGTACCGTCAAAACGCGATTTCCAGAGTTGACTATTAGAAAAACAAAATGGCCGCTCTTCCGTTTTCCCTTCCTGGGGAATAAACTTTTTAATTTTTGAGCCACCCCGAAAAGCCGAATTAGCGTGATTACTTCTTGCGGATACCCCACCCGAGTGTGCCGGTGCTAATTTGAACTCCGTCATTGTTATATTTTGGCGGTAATCGACGATTTTTGGTCAAATTATGACGTCACTTTTGCACCAAAAAGTTGTAATTCCCAAGGTTTTGCGAATTTTGCATGACTCCCCACAGGAAAGTTGTTCAGGATGCTCAACTTGGTCGATTTGTACCGTCAAAACGCGATTTCCAGAGTTGACTATTAGAAAAACAAAATGGCCGCTCTTCCCTTTTCCCTTCCCGGGGAATAAACTTTTTAATTTTCGAGCCACCCCGAAAAGCTAAATTAGCGTGATTACTTCTTGCGGATACCCCGCCCGAGTGTACCAGTGCTAATTTGAACTCCGTCATTGTTATATTTTGGCGGTAATCGACGATTTTTGGTCAAATTATGACGTCACTTTTGCACCAAAAAGTTGTAATTCCCAAGGTTTTGCGAATTTTGCATGACTCGACACAGGAAAGTTGTTCAGGATGCTCAACTTGGTCGATTTGTACCGTCAAAACGAGATTTCCAGAGTTGACTATTAGAAAAACAAGATGGCCTCTCCTCCCTTTTTGCCTACCCGGGGAATAAACTTTTTAATTTTCGAGCCACCCCAAATAGCCGAATTAGCTTGATTACTTCTTGCGGATACCCCACCCGAGTGTACCGGTGCTAATTTGAACTCCGTCATTGTTATATTTTGGCGGTAATCGACGATTTTTGGTCAAATTATGACGTCACTTTTGCATCAAATAGTTGTAATTCCCAAGGTTTTGCGAATTTGGCATGACTCCACACAGGAAAGTTGTTCAGGATGCTCAACTTGGTCGATTTGTAACGTCAAAACGCGATTTCCAGAGTTGACTATTAGAAAAACAAAATGGCCGCTCTTCCCTTTTCCCTTCCCGGGGAATAAACTTTTTAATTTTCGAGCCACCCCGAAAAGCCGAATTAGCGTGATTACTTCTTGCGGATACCCCACCCGAGTGTACAGGTGCTAATTTGAACTCCGTCATTGTTATATTTTGGCGGTAATCGACGATTTTTGGTCAAATTATGACGTCACTTTTGCACCAAAAAGTTGTTATTCCCAAGGTTTTGCGAATTTTGTATGACTCCACACAGGAAAGTTGTTCAGGATGCTCAACTTGGTCGATTTGTACCGTCAAAACGCGATTTCCAGAGTTGACTATTAGAAAAACAAAATGGCCGCTCTTCCCTTTTCCCTTCCCGGGGAATAAACTTTTTAATTTTCGAGCCACCCCGAAAAGCTGAATTAGCGTGATTACTTCTTGCGGATACCCCACCCGAGTGTACCGGTGCTAATTTGAACTCCGTCATTGTTATATTTTGGCGGTAATCGACGATTTTTGGTCAAATTATGACGTCACTTTTGCATCAAAAAGTTGTAATTCCCAAGGTTTTGCGAATTTTGCATGACTCCCCACAGGAAAGTTGTTCAGGATGCTCAACTTGGTCGATTTGTACCGTCAAAACGCGATTTCCAGAGTTGACTATTATAAAAACAAAATGGCCGCTCTTCCGTTTTCCCTTCCTGGGGAATAAACTTTTTAATTTTTGAGCCACCCCGAAAAGCCGAATTAGCGTGATTACTTCTTGCGGATACCCCACCCGAGTGTGCCGGTGCTAATTTGAACTCCGTCATTGTTATATTTTGGCGGTAATCGACGATTTTTGGTCAAATTATGACGTCACTTTTGCACCAAAAAGTTGTAATTCCCAAGGTTTTGCGAATTTTGCATGACTCCCCACAGGAAAGTTGTTCAGGATGCTCAACTTGGTCGATTTGTACCGTCAAAACGCGATTTCCAGAGTTGACTATTAGAAAAACAAAATGGCCGCTCTTCCGTTTTCCCTTCCCGGGGAATAAACTTTTTAATTTTCGAGCCACCCCGAAAAGCTGAATTAGCGTGATTACTTCTTGCGGATACCCCACCCGGGTGTACCGGTGCTAATTTGAACTTCGCCATTGTTATATTTTGGCAGTAATCGACGATTTTTGGTCAAATTATGACGTCACTTTTGCACCAAAAAGTTGTTATTCCCAAGGTTTTGCGAATTTTGCATGACTCGACACAGGAAAGTTGTTCAGGATGCTCAACTTGGTCGATTTGTACCGTCAAAACGCGATTTCCAGAGTTGACTATTAGAAAAACAAAATGGCCGCTCTACCCTTTTCCCTAGCCGGGGAATAAACTTTTTAATTTTCGAGCCACCCCGAATAGCTGAATTAGCGTGATTACTTCTTGCGGATACCCCACCCGAGTGTACAGGTGCTAATTTGAACTCCATCATTGTTATATTTTGGCGGTAATCGACGATTTTTGGTCAAATTATGACGTCACTTTTGCACCAAAAAGTTGTTATTCCCAAGGTTTTGCGAATTTTGTATGACTCCACACAGGAAAGTTGTTCAGGATGCTCAACTTGGTCGATTTGTACCGTCAAAACGCGATTTCCAGAGTTGACTATTAGAAAAACAAAATGGCCGCTCTTCCCTTTTCCCTTCCCGGGGAATAAACTTTTTAATTTTCGAGCCACCCCGAAAAGCTGAATTAGCGTGATTACTTCTTGCGGATACCCCACCCGAGTGTACCGGTGCTAATTTGAACTCCGTCATTGTTATATTTTGGCGGTAATCGACGATTTTTGGTCAAATTATGACGTCACTTTTGCACCAAAAAGTTGTAATTCCCAAGGTTTTGCGAATTTTGCATGACTCGACACAGGAAAGTTGTTCAGGATGCTCAACTTGGTCGATTTGTACCGTCAAAACGAGATTTCCAGAGTTGACTATTAGAAAAACAAGATGGCCTCTCCTCCCTTTTTGCCTACCCGGGGAATAAACTTTTTAATTTTCGAGCCACCCCAAATAGCCGAATTAGCTTGATTACTTCTTGCGGATACCCCACCCGAGTGTACCGGTGCTAATTTGAACTACGCCATTGTTATATTTTGGCGGTAATCGACGATTTTTGGTCAAATTGTGACGTCACTTTTGCACCAAAATGTTGTTTTTCCCAAGGTTTTGCGAATTTTGCATGACTCGACACAGGAAAGTTGTTCAGGATGCTCAACTTGGTCGATTTGTACCGTCAAAACGCGATTTCCAGAGTTGACTATTAGAAAAACAAGATGGCCGCTCCTCCCTTTTTGCCTACCCGGGGAATAAACTTTTTAATTTTCGAGCCACCCCGAAAAGCTCAATTAGCGTGATTACTTCTTGCGGATACCCCACCCAAATGTACCGGTGCTAATTTGAACTCCGTCATTGTTATATTTTGGCGGTAATCGACGATTTTGGGTCAAATTATGACGTCACTTTTGCACCAAAAAGTTGCAATTCCCAAGGTTTTGAGAATTTTGCATGACTCCACACAGGAAAGTTGTTCAGGATGCTCAACTTGGTCGATTTGTACCGTCAAAACGCGATTTCCAGAGTTGACTATTAGAAAAACAAAATGGCCGCTCTTCCCTTTTCCCTTCCCGGGGAATAAAATTTTTAATTTTCGAGCCACCTAGAAAAGCTGAATTAGCGTGATTACTTCTTGCGGATACCCCACCCGAGTGTACCGGTGCTAATTTGAACTCCGTCATTGTTATATTTTGGCGGTAATCGACGATTTTTGGTCAAATTATGACGTCACTTTTGCACCAAAAAGTTGTAATTCCCAAGGTTTTGCGAATTTTGCATGACTCGACACAGGAAAGTTGTTCAGGATGCTCAACTTGGTCGATTTGTACCGTCAAAACGAGATTTCCAGAGTTGACTATTAGAAAAACAAGATGGCCTCTCCTCCCTTTTCCCTTCCCGGGGAATAAACTTTTTAATTTTCGAGCCACCCCGAAAAGCCGAATTAGCGTGATTACTTCTTGCGGATACCCCACCCGAGTGTGCCGGTGCTAATTTGAACTACGCCATTGTTATATTTTGGCGGTAATCGACGATTTTTGGTCAAATTGTGACGTCACTTTTGCACCAAAATGTTGTTTTTCCCAAGGTTTTGCGAATTTTGCATGACTCGACACAGGAAAGTTGTTCAGGATGCTCAACTTGGTCGATTTGTACCGTCAAAACGCGATTTCCAGAGTTGACTATTAGAAAAACAAGATGGCCGCTCCTCCCTTTTTGCCTACCCGGGGAATAAACTTTTTAATTTTCGAGCCACCCCGAAAAGCTCAATTAGCGTGATTACTTCTTGCGGATACCCCACCCGAGTGTACCGGTGCTAATTTGAACTCCGTCATTGTTATATTTTGGCGGTAATCGACGATTTTGGGTCAAATTATGACGTCACTTTTGCATCAAAAAGTTGTAATTCCCAAGGTTTTGCGAATTTTGCATGACTCCACACAGGAAAGTTGTTCAGGATGCTCAACTTGGTCGATTTGTACCGTCAAAACGCGATTTCCAGAGTTGACTATTAGAAAAACAAAATGGCCGCTCTTCCCTTTTCCCTTCCCGGGGAATAAACTTTTTAATTTTCGAGCCGACCCGAAAAGCTGAATTAGCGTGATTACTTCTTGCGGATACCCCACCCGAGTGTACCGGTGCTAATTTGAACTCCGTCATTGTTATATTTTGGCGGTAATCGACGATTTTTGGTCAAATTATGACGTCACTTTTGCACCAAAAAGTTGTAATTCCCAAGGTTTTGCGAATTTGGCATGACTCCACACAGGAAAGTTGTTCAGGATGCTCAACTTGGTCGATTTGTACCGTCAAAACGCGATTTCCAGAGTTGACTATTAGAAAAACAAAATGGCCGCTCTTCCCTTTTCCCTTCCCGGGGAATAAACTTTTTAATTTTCGAGCCACCCCGAAAAGCCGAATTAGCGTGATTACTTCTTGCGGATACCCCACCCGAGTGTACCGGTGCTAATTTGAACTCCGCCATTGTTATAATTTGGGGGTAATCTACGATTTTTGGTCAAATTGTGACGTCATTTTTGCACCAAAAAGTTGTAATCCCAAGGTTTTGCGAATTTGGCATGACTCGACACAGGAAAGTTGTTCAGGATGCTCAACTTGGTCGATTTGTACCGTCAAAACGCGATTTCCAGAGTTGACTATTAGAAAAACAAGATGGCCGCTCCTCCCTTTTTGCCTACCCGGGGAATAAAGTTTTTAATTTTCGAGCCACCCCAAATAGCCGAATTAGCGTGATTACTTCTTGCGGATACCCCACCCGAGTGTACCGGTGCTAATTTGAACTCCGCCATTGTTATAATATGGCGGTAATCTACGATTTTTGGTCAAATTGTGACGTCACTTTTGCACCAAAAAGTTGTAATTCCCAAGGTTTTGCGAATTTTGCATGACTCGACACAGGAAAGTTGTTCAGGATGCTCAACTTGGTCGATTTGTACCTTGAAAACGAGATTTCCAGAGTTGACTATTAGAAAAACAAGATGGCCTCTCCTCCCTTTTTGCCTACCCGGGGAATAAACTTTTTAATTTTCGAGCCACCCCAAATAGCCGAATTAGCTTGATTACTTCTTGCGGATACCCCACCCGAGTGTACCGGTGCTAATTTGAACTCCGTCATTGTTATATTTTGGCGGTAATCGACGATTTTTGGTCAAATTATGACGTCACTTTTGCATCAAATAGTTGTAATTCCCAAGGTTTTGCGAATTTGGCATGACTCCACACAGGAAAGTTGTTCAGGATGCTCAACTTGGTCGATTTGTACCGTCAAAACGCGATTTCCAGAGTTGACTATTAGAAAAACAAAATGGCCGCTCCTCCCTCTTTGCCTACCCGGGGACTAAACTTTTTACTTTTCGAGCCACCCCAAATAGCCGAATTAGCGTGATTACTTCTTGCGGATACCTCACCCGAGTGTGCCGGTGCTAATTTGAACTACGCCATTGTTATATTTTGGCGGTAATCGACGATTTTTGGTCAAATTGTGACGTCACTTTTGCACAAAAAAGTTGTAATTCCCAAGGTTTTGCGAATTTTGCATGACTCCACACAAGAAAGTTGTTCAGGATGCTCAACCTGGTCGGTTTGTACCGTCAAAACGCGATTTCCAGAGTTGACTATTAGAAAAACAAAATGGCCGCTCTACCCTTTTCCCTACCCGGGGATAAAACTTTTTAATTTTCGAGCCACCCCGAAAAGCCGAATTAGCGTGATTACTTCTTGCGGATACCCCACCCGAGTGTACCGGTGCTAATTTGAACTCCGCCATTGTTATAATTTGGCGGTAATCTACGATTTTTGGTCAAATTGTGACGTCATTTTTGCACCAAAAAGTTATAATTCCCAAAGGTTTTGCGAATTTTGTATGACACGACACAGGAAAGTTGTTCAGGATGCTCAACTTGGTCGATTTGTACCGTCAAAACGCGATTTCCAGAGTTGACTATTAGAAAAACAAGATGGCCGCTCCTCCCTTTTTGCCTACCCGGGGAATAAAATGTTTAATTTTCGAGCCACCCCAAATAGCCGAATTAGCGTGATTACTTCTTGCGGATACCCCACCCGAGTGTACCGGTGCTAATTTGAACTCCGCCATTGTTATAATTTGGCGGTAATCTACGATTTTTGGTCAAATTATGACGTCACTTTTGCACCAAAAAGTTGTAATTCTCAAGGTTTTGCGAATTTTGCATGACTCGACACAAGAAAGTTGTTCAGGATGCTCAACTTGGTCGATTTGTACCGTCAAAACGAGATTTCCAGAGTTGACTATTAGAAAAACAAGATGGCCTCTCCTCCCTTTTTGCCTACCCGGGGAATAAACTTTTTAATTTTCGAGCCACCCCAAATAGCCGAATTAGCTTGATTACTTCTTGCGGATACCCCACCCGAGTGTACCGGTGCTAATTTGAACTCCGTCATTGTTATATTTTGGCGGTAATCGACGATTTTAGGTCAAATTATGACGTCACTTTTGCATCAAATAGTTGTAATTCCCAAGGTTTTGCGAATTTGGCATGACTCCACACAGGAAAGTTGTTCAGGATGCTCAACTTGGTCGATTTGTACCGTCAAAACGCGATTTCCAGAGTTGACTATTAGAAAAACAAAATGGCCGCTCTTCCCTTTTCCCTTCCCGGGGAATAAACTTTTTAATTTTCGAGCCACCCCGAAAAGCCGAATTAGCGTGATTACTTCTTGCGGATACCCCACCCGAGTGTGCCGGTGCTAATTTGAACTACGCTATTGTTATATTTTGGCGGTAATCGACGATTTTTGGTCAAATTGTGACGTCACTTTTGCACCAAAAAGTTGTAATTCCCAAGGTTTTGCGAATTTTGCATGACTCCACACAAGAAAGTTGTTCAGGATGCTTAACCTGGTCGGTTTGTACCGTCAAAACGCGATTTCCAGAGTTGACTATTAGAAAAACAAAATGGCCGCTCTACCCTTTTCCCTACCCGGGGAATAAACTTTTTAATTTTCGAGCCCCCCCCCGAAAAGCCGAATTAGCGTGATTACTTCTTGCGGATACCCCACCCGAGTGTACCGGTGTTAATTTGAACTCCGCCATTGTTATAATTTGGCGGTAATCTACGATTTTTGGTCAAATTGTGACGTCACTTTTGCACCAAAAAGTTGTAATTCCCAAGGTTTTGCGAATTTTGCATGACTCCACACAGGAAAGTTGTTCAGGATGCTCAACTTGGTCGATTTGTACCGTGAAAACGAGATTTCCAGAGTTGACTAATAGAAAAACAAGATGGCCTCTCCTCCCTTTTTGCCTACCCGGGGAATAAACTTTTTAATTTTCGAGCCACCCCAAATAGCCGAATTAGCTTGATTACTTCTTGCGGATACCCCACCCGAGTGTACCGGTGCTAATTTGAACTCCGTCATTGTTATATTTTGGCGGTAATCGACGATTTTTGGTCAAATTATGACGTCACTTTTGCATCAAATAGTTTTAATTCCCAAGATTTTGCGAATTTGGCATGACTCCACACAGGAAAGTTGTTCAGGATGCTCAACTTTGTCGATTTCTACCGTCAAAACGCGATTTCCAGAGTTGACTATTAGAAAAACAAAATGGCCGCTCCTCCCTCTTTGCCTACCCGGGGACTAAACTTTTTACTTTTCGAGCCACCCCAAATAGCCGAATTAGCGTGATTACTTCTTGCGGATACCCCACCCGAGTGTGCCGGTGCTAATTTGAACTACGCCATTGTTATATTTTGTCGGTAATCGACGATTTTTGGTCAAATTGTGACGTCACTTTTGCACCAAAAAGTTGTAATTCCCAAGGTTTTGCGAATTTTGCATGACTCCACACAAGAAAGTTGTTCAGGATGCTTAACCTGGTCGGTTTGTACCGTCAAAACGCGATTTCCAGAGTTGACTATTAGAAAAACAAAATGGCCGCTCTACCCTTTTCCCTACCCGGGGAATAAACTTTTTAATTTTCGAGCCCCCCCGAAAAGCCGAATTAGCGTGATTACTTCTTGCGGATACCCCACCCGAGTGTACCGGTGCTAATTTGAACTCCGCCATTGTTATAATTTGGCGGTAATCTACGATTTTTGGTCAAATTGTGACGTCACTTTTGCACCAAAAAGTTGTAATTCCCAAGGTTTTGCGAATTTTGCATGACTCCACACAGGAAAGTTGTTCAGGATGCTCAACTTGGTCGATTTGTACCGTGAAAACGAGATTTCCAGAGTTGACTAATAGAAAAACAAGATGGCCTCTCCTCCCTTTTTGCCTACCCGGGGAATAAACTTTTTAATTTTCGAGCCACCCCAAATAGCCGAATTAGCTTGATTACTTCTTGCGGATACCCCACCCGAGTGTACCGGTGCTAATTTGAACTCCGTCATTGTTATATTTTGGCGGTAATCGACGATTTTTGGTCAAATTATGACGTCACTTTTGCATCAAATAGTTTTAATTCCCAAGATTTTGCGAATTTGGCATGACTCCACACAGGAAAGTTGTTCAGGATGCTCAACTTTGTCGATTTCTACCGTCAAAACGCGATTTCCAGAGTTGACTATTAGAAAAACAAAATGGCCGCTCCTCCCTCTTTGCCTACCCGGGGACTAAACTTTTTACTTTTCGAGCCACCCCAAATAGCCGAATTAGCGTGATTACTTCTTGCGGATACCCCACCCGAGTGTGCCGGTGCTAATTTGAACTACGCCATTGTTATATTTTGGCGGTAATCGACGATTTTTGGTCAAATTGTGACGTCACTTTTGCACAAAAAAGTTGTAATTCCCAAGGTTTTGCGAATTTTGCATGACTCCACACAAGAAAGTTGTTCAGGATGCTCAACCTGGTCGGTTTGTACCGTCAAAACGCGATTTCCAGAGTTGACTATTAGAAAAACAAAATGGCCGCTCTACCCTTTTCCCTACCCGGGGAATAAACTTTTTAATTTTCGAGCCACCCCGAAAAGCCGAATTAGCGTGATTACTTCTTGCGGATACCCCACCCGAGTGTACCGGTGCTAATTTGAACTCCGCCATTGTTATAATTTGGCGGTAATCTACGATTTTTGGTCAAATTGTGACGTCATTTTTGCACCAAAAAGTTATAATTCCCAAAGGTTTTGCGAATTTTGCAATACACGACACAGGAAAGTTGTTCAGGATGCTCAACTTGGTCGATTTGTACCGTCAAAACGCGATTTCCAGAGTTGACTATTAGAAAAACAAGATGGCCGCTCCTCCCTTTTTGCCTACCCGGGGAATAAAATTTTTAATTTTCGAGCCACCCCAAATAGCCGAATTAGCGTGATTACTTCTTGCGGATACCCCACCCGAGTGTACCGGTGCTAATTTGAACTCCGCCATTGTTATAATTTGGCGGTAATCTACGATTTTTGGTCAAATTATGACGTCACTTTTGCACCAAAAAGTTGTAATTCCCAAGGTTTTGCGAATTTTGCATGACTCCACACAAGAAAGTTGTTCAGGATGCTCAACTTGGTCGATTTGTACCGTCAAAACGCGATTTCCAGAGTTGACTATTAGAAAAACAAAATGGCCGCTCTTCCCTTTTCCCTTCCCGGGGAATAAACTTTTTAATTTTCGAGCCACCCCGAAAAGCCGAATTAGCGTGATTACTTCTTGCGGATACCCCACCCGAGTGTGCCGGTGCTAATTTGAACTACGCCATTGTTATATTTTGGCGGTAATCGACGATTTTTGGTCAAATTATGACGTCACTTTTGCATCAAATAGTTGTAATTCCCAAGATTTTGCGAATTTGGCATGACTCCACACAGGAAAGTTGTTCAGGATGCTCAACTTTGTCGATTTGTACCGTCAAAACGCGATTTCCAGAGTTGACTATTAGAAAAACAAAATGGCCGCTCTTCCCTTTTCCCTTCCCGGGGAATAAACTTTTTAATTTTCGAGCCACCCCGAAAAGCCGAATTAGCGTGATTACTTCTTGCGGATACCCCACCCGAGTGTGCCGGTGCTAATTTGAACTCCGCCATTGTTATAATTTGGCGGTAATCTACGATTTTTGGTAAAATTGTGACGTCATTTTTGCACCAAAAAGTTGTAATTCCCAAGGTTTTGCGAATTTTGCATGACTCGACACAGGAAAGTTGTTCAGGATGCTCAACTTGGTCGATTTGTACCGTCAAAACGCGATTTCCAGAGTTGACTATTAGAAAAACAAGATGGCCGCTCCTCCCTTTTTGCCTACCCGGGGAATAAAATTTTTAATTTTCGAGCCACCCCAAAAAGCCGAATTAGCGTGATTACTTCTTGCGGATACCCCAACCGAGTGTACCGGTGCTTATTTGAACTCCGCCATTGTTATAATTTGGCGGTAATCTACGATTTTGGGTCAAATTGTGACGTCACTTTTGCACCAAAAAGTTGTAATTCCCAAGGTTTTGCGAATTTTGCATGACTCGACACAAGAAAGTTGTTCAGGATGCTCAACTTGGTCGATTTGTACCGTCAAAACGAGATTTCCAGAGTTGACTATTAGAAAAACAAGATGGCCTCTCCTCCCTTTTTGCCTACCCGGGGAATAAACTTTTTAATTTTCGAGCCACCCCAAATAGCCGAATTAGCTTGATTACTTCTTGCGGATACCCCACCCGAGTGTACCGGTGCTAATTTGAACTCCGTCATTGTTATATTTTGGCGGTAATCGACGATTTTTGGTCAAATTATGACGTCACTTTTGCATCAAATAGTTGTAATTCCAAAGGTTTTGCGAATTTGGCATGACTCCACACAGGAAAGTTGTTCAGGATGCTCAACTTGGTCGATTTGTACCGTCAAAACGCGATTTCCAGAGTTGACTATTAGAAAAACAAAATGGCCGCTCTTCCCTTTTCCCTTCCCGGGGAATAAACTTTTTAATTTTCGAGCCACCCCGAAAAGCCGAATTAGCGTGATTACTTCTTGCGGATACCCCACCCGAGTGTGCCGGTGCTAATTTGAACTACGCCATTGTTATATTTTGGCGGTAATCGACGATTTTTGGTCAAATTGTGACGTCACTTTTGCACCAAAAAGTTGTAATTCCCAAGGTTTTGCGAATTTTGCATGACTCCACACAAGAAAGTTGTTCAGGATGCTCAACCTGGTCGGTTTGTACCGTCAAAACGCGATTTTCAGAGTTGACTATTAGAAAAACAAAATGGCCGCTCTACCCTTTTCCCTACCCGGGGAATAAACTTTTTAATTTTCGAGCCACCCCGAAAAGCCGAATTAGCGTGATTACTTCTTGCGGATACCCCACCCGAGTGTACCGGTGCTAATTTGAACTCCGCCATTGTTATAATTTGGCGGTAATCTACGATTTTTGGTCAAATTGTGACGTCATTTTTGCACCAAAAAGTTGTAATTCCCAAGGTTTTGCGAATTTTGCATGACTCCACACAAGAAAGTTGTTCAGGATGCTCAACTTGGTCGATTTGTACCGTCAAAACGCGATTTCCAGAGTTGACTATTAGAAAAACAAAATGGCCGCTCTTCCCTTTTCCCTTCCCGGGGAATAAACTTTTTAATTTTCGAGCCACCCCGAAAAGCCGAATTAGCGTGATTACTTCTTGCGGATACCCCACCCGAGTGTGCCGGTGCTAATTTGAACTACGCCATTGTTATATTTTGGCGGTAATCGACGATTTTTGGTCAAATTATGACGTCACTTTTGCATCAAATAGTTGTAATTCCCAAGATTTTGCGAATTTGGCATGACTCCACACAGGAAAGTTGTTCAGGATGCTCAACTTTGTCGATTTGTACCGTCAAAACGCGATTTCCAGAGTTGACTATTAGAAAAACAAAATGGCCGCTCTTCCCTTTTCCCTTCCCGGGGAATAAACTTTTTAATTTTCGAGCCACCCCGAAAAGCCGAATTAGCGTGATTACTTCTTGCGGATACCCCACCCGAGTGTGCCGGTGCTAATTTGAACTCCGCCATTGTTATAATTTGGCGGTAATCTACGATTTTTGGTAAAATTGTGACGTCATTTTTGCACCAAAAAGTTGTAATTCCCAAGGTTTTGCGAATTTTGCATGACTCGACACAGGAAAGTTGTTCAGGATGCTCAACTTGGTCGATTTGTACCGTCAAAACGCGATTTCCAGAGTTGACTATTAGAAAAACAAGATGGCCGCTCCTCCCTTTTTGCCTACCCGGGGAATAAAATTTTTAATTTTCGAGCCACCCCAAAAAGCCGAATTAGCGTGATTACTTCTTGCGGATACCCCAACCGAGTGTACCGGTGCTTATTTGAACTCCGCCATTGTTATAATTTGGCGGTAATCTACGATTTTGGGTCAAATTGTGACGTCACTTTTGCACCAAAAAGTTGTAATTCCCAAGGTTTTGCGAATTTTGCATGACTCGACACAAGAAAGTTGTTCAGGATGCTCAACTTGGTCGATTTGTACCGTCAAAACGAGATTTCCAGAGTTGACTATTAGAAAAACAAGATGGCCTCTCCTCCCTTTTTGCCTACCCGGGGAATAAACTTTTTAATTTTCGAGCCACCCCAAATAGCCGAATTAGCTTGATTACTTCTTGCGGATACCCCACCCGAGTGTACCGGTGCTAATTTGAACTCCGTCATTGTTATATTTTGGCGGTAATCGACGATTTTTGGTCAAATTATGACGTCACTTTTGCATCAAATAGTTGTAATTCCAAAGGTTTTGCGAATTTGGCATGACTCCACACAGGAAAGTTGTTCAGGATGCTCAACTTGGTCGATTTGTACCGTCAAAACGCGATTTCCAGAGTTGACTATTAGAAAAACAAAATGGCCGCTCTTCCCTTTTCCCTTCCCGGGGAATAAACTTTTTAATTTTCGAGCCACCCCGAAAAGCCGAATTAGCGTGATTACTTCTTGCGGATACCCCACCCGAGTGTGCCGGTGCTAATTTGAACTACGCCATTGTTATATTTTGGCGGTAATCGACGATTTTTGGTCAAATTGTGACGTCACTTTTGCACCAAAAAGTTGTAATTCCCAAGGTTTTGCGAATTTTGCATGACTCCACACAAGAAAGTTGTTCAGGATGCTCAACCTGGTCGGTTTGTACCGTCAAAACGCGATTTTCAGAGTTGACTATTAGAAAAACAAAATGGCCGCTCTACCCTTTTCCCTACCCGGGGAATAAACTTTTTAATTTTCGAGCCACCCCGAAAAGCCGAATTAGCGTGATTACTTCTTGCGGATACCCCACCCGAGTGTACCGGTGCTAATTTGAACTCCGCCATTGTTATAATTTGGCGGTAATCTACGATTTTTGGTCAAATTGTGACGTCATTTTTGCACCAAAAAGTTGTAATTCCCAAGGTTTTGCGAATTTTGCATGACTCCACACAGGAAAGTTGTTCAGGATGCTCAACTTGGTCGATTTGTACCGTCAAAACGCGATTTCCAGAGTTGACTATTAGAAAAACAAGATGGCCGCTCCTCCCTTTTTGCCTACCCGGGGAATAAAATTTTTAATTTTCGAGCCACCCCAAATAGCCGAATCAGCTTGATTACTTCTTGCGGATACCCCACCCGAGTGTACCGGTGCTAATTTGAACTCCGTCATTGTTATATTTTGGCGGTAATCGACGATTTTTGGTCAAATTATGACGTCACTTTTGCATCAAATAGTTGTAATTCCCAAGGTTTTGCGAATTTGGCATGACTCCACACAGGAAAGTTGTTCAGGATGCTCAACTTGGTCGATTTGTACCGTCAAAACGCGATTTCCAGAGTTGACTATTAGAAAAACAAAATGGCCGCTCTTCCCTTTTCCCTTCCCGGGAAATAAACTTTTTAATTTTCGAGCCACCCCGAAAAGCCGAATTAGCGTGATTACTTCTTGCGGATACCCCACCCGAGTGTGCCGGTGCTAATTTGAACTACGCCATTGTTATATTTTGGCGGTAATCGACGATTTTTGGTCAAATTGTGACGTCACTTTTGCACCAAAAAGTTGTAATTCCCAAGGTTTTGCGAATTTTGCATGACTCCACACAAGAAAGTTGTTCAGGATGCTCAACTTGGTCGATTTGTACCGTCAAAACGCGATTTCCAGAGTTGACTATTAGAAGAACAAGATGGCCGCTCCTCCCTTTTTGCCTACCCGGGGAATAAACTTTTTAATTTTCGAGCCACCCCAAATAGCCGAATAAGCCTGATTACTTCTTGCGGACACCCCACCCGAGTGTACCGGTGCTAATTTGAACTCCGCCATTGTTATAATTTGGCGGTAATCTACGATTTTTGGTCAAATTGTGACGTCATTTTTGCACCAAAAAGTTGTAATTCCCAAGGTTTTGCGAATTTTGCATGACTCGACACAGGAAAGTTGTTCAGGATGCTCAACTTGGTCGATTTGTACCGTCAAAACGCGATTTCCAGAGTTGACTATTAGAAAAACAAGATGGCCGCTCCTCCCTTTTTGCCTACCCGGGGAATAAAATTTTTAATTTTCGAGCCACCCCAAACAGCCGAATCAGCTTGATTATTTCTTGCGGATACCCCACCCGAGTGTACCGGTGCTAATTTGAACTCCGTCATTGTTATATTTTGGCGGTAATCGACGATTTTTGGTCAAATTATGACGTCACTTTTGCATCAAATAGTTGTAATTCCCAAGGTTTTGCGAATTTGGCATGACTCCACACAGGAAAGTTGTTCAGGATGCTCAACTTGGTCGATTTGTACCGTCAAAACGCGATTTCCAGAGTTGACTATTAGAAAAACAAAATGGCCGCTCTTCCCTTTTCCCTTCCCGGGGAATAAACTTTTTAATTTTCGAGCCACCCCGAAAAGCCGAATTAGCGTGATTACTTCTTGCGGATACCCCACCCGAGTGTGCCGGTGCTAATTTGAACTACGCCATTGTTATATTTTGGCGGTAATCGACGATTTTTGGTCAAATTGTGACGTCACTTTTGCACCAAAAAGTTGTAATTACCAAGGTTTTGCGAATTTTGCATGACTCCACACAAGAAAGTTGTTCAGGATGCTCAACCTGGTCGGTTTGTACCGTCAAAACGCGATTTCCAGAGTTGACTATTAGAAAAACAAAATGGCCGCTCTACCCTTTTCCCTACCCGGGGAATAAACTTTTTAATTTTCGAGCCACCCCGAAAAGCCGAATTAGCGTGATTACTTCTTGCGGATACCCCACCCGAGTGTACCGGTGCTAATTTGAACTCCGCCATTGTTATAATTTGGCGGTAATCTACGATTTTTGGTCAAATTGTGACGTCATTTTTGCACCAAAAAGTTGTAATTCCCAAGGTTTTGCGAATTTTGCATGACTCCACACAAGAAAGTTGTTCAGGATGCTCAACCTGGTCGGTTTGTACCGTCAAAACGCGATTTTCAGAGTTGACTATTAGAAAAACAAAATGGCCGCTCTACCCTTTTCCCTACCCGGGGAATAAACTTTTTAATTTTCGAGCCACCCCGAAAAGCCGAATTAGCGTGATTACTTCTTGCGGATACCCCACCCGAGTGTACCGGTGCTAATTTGAACTCCGCCATTGTTATAATTTGGCGGTAATCTACGATTTTTGGTCAAATTGTGACGTCATTTTTGCACCAAAAAGTTGTAATTCCCAAGGTTTTGCGAATTTTGCATGACTCCACACAGGAAAGTTGTTCAGGATGCTCAACTTGGTCGATTTGTACCGTCAAAACGCGATTTCCAGAGTTGACTATTAGAAAAACAAGATGGCCGCTCCTCCCTTTTTGCCTACCCGGGGAATAAAAATTTTAATTTTCGAGCCACCCCAAATAGCCGAATCAGCTTGATTACTTCTTGCGGATACCCCACCCGAGTGTACCGGTGCTAATTTGAACTCCGTCATTGTTATATTTTGGCGGTAATCGACGATTTTTGGTCAAATTATGACGTCACTTTTGCATCAAATAGTTGTAATTCCCAAGGTTTTGCGAATTTGGCATGACTCCACACAGGAAAGTTGTTCAGGATGCTCAACTTGGTCGATTTGTACCGTCAAAACGCGATTTCCAGAGTTGACTATTAGAAAAACAAAATGGCCGCTCTTCCCTTTTCCCTTCCCGGGAAATAAACTTTTTAATTTTCGAGCCACCCCGAAAAGCCGAATTAGCGTGATTACTTCTTGCGGATACCCCACCCGAGTGTGCCGGTGCTAATTTGAACTACGCCATTGTTATATTTTGGCGGTAATCGACGATTTTTGGTCAAATTGTGACGTCACTTTTGCACCAAAAAGTTGTAATTCCCAAGGTTTTGCGAATTTTGCATGACTCCACACAAGAAAGTTGTTCAGGATGCTCAACTTGGTCGATTTGTACCGTCAAAACGCGATTTCCAGAGTTGACTATTAGAAGAACAAGATGGCCGCTCCTCCCTTTTTGCCTACCCGGGGAATAAACTTTTTAATTTTCGAGCCACCCCAAATAGCCGAATAAGCCTGATTACTTCTTGCGGACACCCCACCCGAGTGTACCGGTGCTAATTTGAACTCCGCCATTGTTATAATTTGGCGGTAATCTACGATTTTTGGTCAAATTGTGACGTCATTTTTGCACCAAAAAGTTGTAATTCCCAAGGTTTTGCGAATTTTGCATGACTCGACACAGGAAAGTTGTTCAGGATGCTCAACTTGGTCGATTTGTACCGTCAAAACGCGATTTCCAGAGTTGACTATTAGAAAAACAAGATGGCCGCTCCTCCCTTTTTGCCTACCCGGGGAATAAAATTTTTAATTTTCGAGCCACCCCAAACAGCCGAATCAGCTTGATTACTTCTTGCGGATACCCCACCCGAGTGTACCGGTGCTAATTTGAACTCCGTCATTGTTATATTTTGGCGGTAATCGACGATTTTTGGTCAAATTATGACGTCACTTTTGCATCAAATAGTTGTAATTCCCAAGGTTTTGCGAATTTGGCATGACTCCACACAGGAAAGTTGTTCAGGATGCTCAACTTGGTCGATTTGTACCGTCAAAACGCGATTTCCAGAGTTGACTATTAGAAAAACAAAATGGCCGCTCTTCCCTTTTCCCTTCCCGGGGAATAAACTTTTTAATTTTCGAGCCACCCCGAAAAGCCGAATTAGCGTGATTACTTCTTGCGGATACCCCACCCGAGTGTGCCGGTGCTAATTTGAACTACGCCATTGTTATATTTTGGCGGTAATCGACGATTTTTGGTCAAATTGTGACGTCACTTTTGCACCAAAAAGTTGTAATTACCAAGGTTTTGCGAATTTTGCATGACTCCACACAAGAAAGTTGTTCAGGATGCTCAACCTGGTCGGTTTGTACCGTCAAAACGCGATTTCCAGAGTTGACTATTAGAAAAACAAAATGGCCGCTCTACCCTTTTCCCTACCCGGGGAATAAACTTTTTAATTTTCGAGCCACCCCGAAAAGCCGAATTAGCGTGATTACTTCTTGCGGATACCCCACCCGAGTGTACCGGTGCTAATTTGAACTCCGCCATTGTTATAATTTGGCGGTAATCTACGATTTTTGGTCAAATTGTGACGTCATTTTTGCACCAAAAAGTTGTAATTCCCAAGGTTTTGCGAATTTTGCATGACTCGACACAGGAAAGTTGTTCAGGATGCTCAACTTGGTCGATTTGTACCGTCAAAACGTGATTTCCAGAGTTGACTATTAGAAAAACAAGATGGCCGCTCCTCCCTTTTTGCCTACCCGGGGAATAAAATTTTTAATTTTCGAGCCAACCCGAAAAGCTGAATTAGCGTGATTACTTCTTGCGGATACCCCACCCGAGTGTACCGGTGCTAATTTGAACTCCGTCATTGTTATATTTTGGCGGTAATCGACGATTTTTGGTCAAATTATGACGTCACTTTTGCATAAAATAGTTGTAATTCCCAAGGTTTTTCGAATTTTGCATGACTCCACACAGGAAAGTTGTTCAGGATGCTCAACTTGGTCGATTTGTACCGTCAAAACGCGATTTCCAGAGTTGACTATTACAAAAACAAAATGGCACCTCTTCCCTTTTCCCTTCCCGGGGAATAAACTTTTTAATTTTCGAGCCACCCCGAAAAGCCGAATTAGCGTGATTACTTCTTGCGGATACCCCACCCGAGTGTGCCGGTGCTAATTTGAACTACGCCATTGTTATGTTTTGTCGGTAATCGACGATTTTTGGTCAAATTGTGACGTCACTTTTGCACCAAAAAGTTGTAATTCCCAAGGTTTTGCGAATTTTGCATGACTCCACACAAGAAAGCTGTTCAGGATGCTCAACCTGGTCGGTTTGTACCGTCAAAACGCGATTTCCAGAGTTGACTATTAGAAAAACAAAATGGCCGCTTTACCCTTTTCCCTACCCGGGGAATAAACCTTTTTAATTTTCGAGCCACCCCGAAAAGCCGAATTAGCGTGATTACTTCTTGCGGATACCCCACCCGAGTGTACCGGTGCTAATTTGAACTCCGCCATTGTTGTAATTTGGCGGTAATCGACGATTTTTGGTCAAATTGTGACGTCACTTTTGCACCAAAAAGTTGTAATTCCCAAGGTTTTGCGAATTTTGCATGACTCGACACAGGAAAGTTGTTCAGAATGCTCAACTTGGTCGATTTGTTCCGTCAAAACGCGATTTCCAGAGTTGACTATTAGAAAAACAAGATGGCCGCTCCTCCCTTTTTTGCCTACCCGGGGAATAAACTTTTTAATTTTCGAGCCATCCCGAAAAGCCGAATTAGCGTGATTACTTCTTGCGGATACCCCACCCGAGTGTACCGGTGCTAATTTGAACTCCGCCATTGTTATATTTTGGCGGTAATCGACGATTTTTAAACAAATTGTGACGTCACTTTTGCACCAAAAAGTTGTAATTCCCAAGGTTTTGCGAATTTTGCATGACTCGACACAGGAAAGTTGTTCAGGATGCTCAACTTGGTCGATTTGTTCCGTCAAAACGCGATTTCCAGAGTTGACTATTAGAAAAACAAAATGGCCGCTCTTCCCTTTTCCCTTCCCGGGGAATAAACTTTTTAATTTTCGAGCCACCCCGAAAAGCCGAATTAGCGTGATTACTTCTTGCAGATACCCCACCCGAGTGTGCCGGTGCTAATTTGAACTACGCCATTGTTATATTTTGGCGGTAATCGACGATTTTTGGTCAAATTGTGACGTCACTTTTGCACCAAAAAGTTGTAATTCCCAAGGTTTTACGAATTTTGCATGACTCCACACAAGAAAGTTGTTCAGGATGCTCAACTTGGTCGATTTGTACCGTCAAAACGCGATTTCCAGAGTTGACTATTAGAAAAACAAAATGGCCGCTCCTCCCTTTTTGCCTACCCGGGGAATAAACATTTTAATTTTCGAGCCACCCCAAATAGCCGAATAAGCCTGATTACTTCTTGCGGATACCCCACCCGAGTGTACCGGTGCTAATTTGAACTCCGTCATTGTTATATTTTGGCGGTAATCGACGATTTTTGGTCAAATTATGACGTCACTTTTGCACCAAAAAGTTGTAATTCCCAAGGTTTTGCGATTGTTGCATGACTCGACACAGGAAAGTTGTTCAGGATGCTCAACCTGGTCGGTTTGTACCGTCAAAACGCGATTTCCAGATTTGACTATTAGAAAAAAAAATGGCCGCTCTACCCTTTTCCCTACCCGGGGAATAAACTTTTTAATTTTCGAGCCACCCCGAAAAGCCGAATTAGCGTGATTACTTCTTGCGGATACCCCACCCGAGTGTACCGGTGCTAATTTGAACTCAGCCATTGTTATATTTTGGCGGTAATCGACGATTTTTAAACAAATTGTGACGTCACTTTTGCACCAAAAAGTTGTAATTCCCAAGGTTTTGCGAATTTTGCATGACTCGACACAGGAAAGTTGTTCAGGATGCTCAACTTGGTCGATTTGTTCCGTCAAAACGCGATTTCCAGAGTTGACTATTAGAAAAACAAAATGGCCGCTCTTCCCTTTTCCCTTCCCGGGGAATAAACTTTTTAATTTTCGAGCCACCCCGAAAAGCCGAATTAGCGTGATTACTTCTTGCAGATACCCCACCCGAGTGTGCCGGTGCTAATTTGAACTACGCCATTGTTATATTTTGGCGGTAATCGACGATTTTTGGTCAAATTGTGACGTCACTTTTGCACCAAAAAGTTGTAATTCCCAAGGTTTTACGAATTTTGCATGACTCCACACAAGAAAGTTGTTCAGGATGCTCAACTTGGTCGATTTGTACCGTCAAAACGCGATTTCCAGAGTTGACTATTAGAAAAACAAAATGGCCGCTCCTCCCTTTTTGCCTACCCGGGGAATAAACATTTTAATTTTCGAGCCACCCCAAATAGCCGAATAAGCCTGATTACTTCTTGCGGATACCCCACCCGAGTGTACCGGTGCTAATTTGAACTCCGTCATTGTTATATTTTGGCGGTAATCGACGATTTTTGGTCAAATTATGACGTCACTTTTGCACCAAAAAGTTGTAATTCCCAAGGTTTTGCGATTGTTGCATGACTCGACACAGGAAAGTTGTTCAGGATGCTCAACCTGGTCGGTTTGTACCGTCAAAACGCGATTTCCAGATTTGACTATTAGAAAAAAAAATGGCCGCTCTACCCTTTTCCCTACCCGGGGAATAAACTTTTTAATTTTCGAGCCACCCCGAAAAGCCGAATTAGCGTGATTACTTCTTGCGGATACCCCACCCGAGTGTACCGGTGCTAATTTGAACTCAGCCATTGTTATATTTTGGCGGTAATCGACGATTTTTAAACAAATTGTGACGTCACTTTTGCACCAAAAAGTTGTAATTCCCAAGGTTTTGCGAATTTTGCATGACTCGACACAGGAAAGTTGTTCAGGATGCTCAACTTGGTCGATTTGTTCCGTCAAAACGCGATTTCCAGAGTTGACTATTAGAAAAACAAAATGGCCGCTCTTCCCTTTTCCCTTCCCGGGGAATAAACTTTTTAATTTTCGAGCCACCCCGAAAAGCCGAATTAGCGTGATTACTTCTTGCAGATACCCCACCCGAGTGTGCCGGTGCTAATTTGAACTACGCCATTGTTATATTTTGGCGGTAATCGACGATTTTTGGTCAAATTGTGACGTCACTTTTGCACCAAAAAGTTGTAATTCCCAAGGTTTTACGAATTTTGCATGACTCCACACAAGAAAGTTGTTCAGGATGCTCAACTTGGTCGATTTGTACCGTCAAAACGCGATTTCCAGAGTTGACTATTAGAAAAACAAAATGGCCGCTCCTCCCTTTTTGCCTACCCGGGGAATAAACATTTTAATTTTCGAGCCACCCCAAATAGCCGAATAAGCCTGATTACTTCTTGCGGATACCCCACCCGAGTGTACCGGTGCTAATTTGAACTCCGTCATTGTTATATTTTGGCGGTAATCGACGATTTTTGGTCAAATTATGACGTCACTTTTGCACCAAAAAGTTGTAATTCCCAAGGTTTTGCGATTGTTGCATGACTCGACACAGGAAAGTTGTTCAGGATGCTCAACCTGGTCGGTTTGTACCGTCAAAACGCGATTTCCAGATTTGACTATTAGAAAAAAAAATGGCCGCTCTACCCTTTTCCCTACCCGGGGAATAAACTTTTTAATTTTCGAGCCACCCCGAAAAGCCGAATTAGCGTGATTACTTCTTGCGGATACCCCACCCGAGTGTACCGGTGCTAATTTGAACTCCGCCATTGTTATATTTTGGCGGTAATCGACGATTTTTGGTCAAATTGTGACGTCACTTTTGCACCAAAAAGTTGTAATTCCCAAGGTTTTGCGAATTTTGCATGACTCCACACGGGAAAGTTGTTCAGGGTGCTCAACTTGGTCGATTTGTACCGTCAAAACGCGATTTCCAGAGTTGACTATTAGAAAAACAAAATGGCCGCTCTTCCCTTTTCCCTTCCCGGGGTATAAACTTTTTAATTTTCGAGCCAACCCGAAAAGCTGAATTAGCGTGATTACTTCTTGCGGATACCCCACCCGAGTGTACCGGTGCTAATTTGAACTCCGTCATTG
Source organism: Asterias amurensis (assembly GCF_032118995.1). NCBI lineage: Eukaryota > Metazoa > Echinodermata > Asteroidea > Forcipulatida > Asteriidae > Asterias > Asterias amurensis. Next base: position 12,359,800 of record NC_092659.1, read on the forward strand.
TTATATTTTGGCGGTAATCGACGATTTTTGGTCAAATTATGACGTCACTTTTGCATCAAATAGTTGTAATTCCCAAGGTTTTGCGAATTTTGCGTGACTCCACACAGGAAAGTTGTTCAGGATGCTCAACTTGGTCGATTTGTACCGTCAAAACGCGATTTCCAGAGTTGACTATTAGAAAAACAAAATGGCCGCTCTTCCCTTTTCCCTTCCCGGGGAATAAACTTTTTAATTTTCGAGCCACCCCGAAAAGCCGAATTAGCGTGATTACTTCTTGCGGATACCCCACCCGAGTGTGCCGGTGCTAATTTGAACTACGCCATTGTTATATTTTGGCGGTAATCGACGATTTTTGGTCAAATTGTGACGTCACTTTTGCACCAAAAAGTTGTAATTCCCAAGGTTTTGCGAATTTTGCATGACTCCACACAAGAAAGTTGTTCAGGATGCTCAACCTGGTCGGTTTGTACCGTCAAAACGCGATTTCCAGAGTTGACTATTAGAAAAACAAAATGGCCGCTCTACCCTTTTCCCTACCCGGGGAATAAACTTTTTAATTTTCGAGCCACCCCGAAAAGCCGAATTAGCGTGATTACTTCTTGCGGATACCCCACCCGAGTGTACCGGTGCTAATTTGAACTCCGCCATTGTTATAATTTGGCGGTAATCTACGATTTTTGGTCAAATTGTGACGTCATTTTTGCATCAAAAAGTTGTAATTCCCAAGGTTTTGCGAATTTTGCATGACTCGACACAGAAAAGTTGTTCAGGATGCTCAACTTGGTCGATTTGTACCGTCAAAACGCGAATTCCAGAGTTGACTATTAGAAAAACAAGATGGCCGCTCCTCCCTTTTTGCCTACCCGGGGAATACAATTTTTAATTTTCGAGCCACCCCAAATAGCCGAATTAGCGTGATTACTTCTTGCGGATACCCCACCCGAGTGTACCGGTGCTAATTTGAACTCCGCCATTGTTGTAATTTGGCGGTAATCGACGATTTTTGGTCAAATTATGACGTCACTTTTGCATAAAATAGTTGTAATTCCCAAGGTTTTGCGATTGTTGCATGACTCGACACAGGAAAGTTGTTCAGGATGCTCAACCTGGTCGGTTTGTACCGTCAAAACGCGATTTCCAGAGTTGACTATTAGAAAGAAAAAAAAATGGCCGCTCCTCCCTTTTTTGCCTACCCGGGGAATAAACTTTTTAATTTTCGAGCCACCCCGAAAAGCCGAATTAGCGTGATTACTTCTTGCGGATACCCCACCCGAGTGTACCGGTGCTAATTTGAACTCCGCCATTGTTGTATCTTGGCGGTAATCGACGATTTTTGGTCAAATTGTGACGTCACTTTTGCACCAAAAAGTTGTAATTCCCAAGGTTTTGCGAATTTTGCATGACTCCACACGGGAAAGTTGTTCAGGATGCTCAACTTGGTCGATTTGTACCGTCAAAACGCGATTTCCAGAGTTGACTATTAGAAAAACAAAATGGCCGCTCTTCCCTTTTCCCTTCCCGGGGTATAAACTTTTTAATTTTCGAGCCAACCCGAAAAGCTGAATTAGCGTGATTACTTCTTGCGGATACCCCACCCGAGTGTACCGGTGCTAATTTGAACACCGTCATTGTTATATTTTGGCGGTAATCGACGATTTTTGGTCAAATTATGACGTCACTTTTGCATCAAACAGTTGTAATTCCCAAGGTTTTGCGATTTTTGCGTGACTCCACACAGGAAAGTTGTTCAGGATGCTCAACTTGGTCGATTTGTACCGTCAAAACGCGATTTCCAGAGTTGACTATTAGAAAAACAAAATGGCCGCTCTTCCCTTTTCCCTTCCCGGGGAATAAACTTTTTAATTTTCAAGCCACCCCGAAAAGCCGAATTAGCGTGATTACTTCTTGCGGATACCCCACCCGAGTGTGCCGGTGCTAATTTGAACTACGCCATTGTTATATTTTGGCGGTAATCGACGATTTTTGGTCAAATTGTGACGTCACTTTTGCACCAAAAAGTTGTAATTCCCAAGGTTTTGCGAATTTTGCATGACTCCACACAAGAAAGTTGTTCAGGATGCTCAACCTGGTCGGTTTGTACCGTCAAAACGCGATTTCCAGAGTTGACTATTAGAAAAACAAAATGGCCGCTCTACCCTTTTCCCTACCCGGGGAATAAACTTTTTAATTTTCGAGCCACCCCGAAAAGCCGAATTAGCGTGATTACTTCTTGCGGATACCCCACCCGAGTGTACCGGTGCTAATTTGAACTCCGCCATTGTTATAATTTGGCGGTAATCTACGATTTTTGGTCAAATTGTGACGTCATTTTTGCACCAAAAAGTTGTAATTCCCAAGGTTTTGCGAATTTTGCATGACTCGACACAGAAAAGTTGTTCAGGATGCTCAACTTGGTCGATTTGTACCGTCAAAACGCGATTTCCAGAGTTGACTATTAGAAAAACAAGATGGCCGCTCCTCCCTTTTTGGCTACCCGGGGAATAAACTTTTTAATTTTCGAGCCACCCCAAATAGCCGAATTAGCGTGATTACTTCTTGCGGATACCCCACCCGAGTGTACCGGTGCTAATTTGAACTCCGCCATTGTTGTAATTTGGCGGTAATCGACGATTTTTGGTCAAATTGTGACGTCACTTTTGCACCAAAAAGTTGTAATTCCCAAGGTTTTGCGAATTTTGCATGAGTCGACACAGGAAAGTTGTTCAGGATGCTCAACTTGGTCGATTTGTACCGTCAAAACGCGATTTCCAGAGTTGACTATTAGAAAAACAAGATGGCCGCTCCTCCCTTTTTTGCCTACCCGGGGAAGAAACTTTTTAATTTTCGAGCCACCCCAAATAGCCGAATAAGCCTGATTACTTCTTGCGGATACCCCAACCGAGTGTACCGGTGCTAATTTGAACTCCGCCATTGTTATATTTTGGCGGTAATCGACTATTTTTGGTCAAATTATGACGTCACTTTTGCACGAAAAAGTTGTAATTCCCAAGGTTTTGCGAATTTTGCATGACTCCACACAGGAAAGTTGTTCAGGATGCTCAACTTGGTCGATTTGTACCGTCAAAACGCGATTTCCAGAGTTGACTATTTGAAAAACAAAATGGCCGCTCTTCCCTTTTCCCTTCCCGGGGAATAAACTTTTTAATTTTCAAGCCATCCCAAATAGCCGAATAAGCCTGATTACTTCTTGCGGATACCCCACCCGAGTGTACCGGTGCTAATTTGAACTCCGCCATTGTTATATTTTGGCGGTAATCGACTATTTTTGGTCAAACTATGACGTCACTTTTGCACGAAAAAGTTGTAATTCCCAAGGTTTTGCGAATTGTGCATGACTCCACACAGGAAAGTTGTTCAGGATGCTCAACTTGGTCGATTTGTACCGTCAAAACGCGATTTCCAGAGTTGACTATTAGAAAAACAAGATGGCCGCTCCTCCCTTTTTTGCCTACCCGGGGAATAAACTTTTTAATTTTCGAGCCACCCCAAATAGCCGAATTAGCTTGATTACTTCTTGCGGATACCCCACCCGAGTGTACCGGTACTAATTTGAACTCCGCCATTGTTGTATCTTGGCGGTAATCGACGATTTTTGGTCAAATTGTGACGTCACTTTTGCACCAAAAAGTTGTAATTCCCAAGGTTTTGCGAATTTTGCATGACTCCACACGGGAAAGTTGTTCAGGATGCTCAACTTGGTCGATTTGTACCGTCAAAACGCGATTTCCAGAGTTGACTATTAGAAAAACAAAATGGCCGCTCTTCCCTTTTCCCTTCCCGGGGTATAAACTTTTTAATTTTCGAGCCAACCCGAAAAGCTGAATTAGCGTGATTACTTCTTGCGGATACCCCACCCGAGTGTACCGGTGCTAATTTGAACTCCGTCATTGTTATATTTTGGCGGTAATCGACGATTTTTGGTCAAATTATGACGTCACTTTTGCATCAAATAGTTGTAATTCCCAAGGTTTTGCGAATTTTGCGTGACTCCACACAGGAAAGTTGTTCAGGATGCTCAACTTGGTCGATTTGTACCGTCAAAACGCGATTTCCAGAGTTGACTATTAGAAAAACAAAATGGCCGCTCTTCCCTTTTCCCTTCCCGGGGAATAAACTTTTTAATTTTCGAGCCACCCCGAAAAGCCGAATTAGCGTGATTACTTCTTGCGGATACCCCACCCGAGTGTGCCGGTGCTAATTTGAACTACGCCATTGTTATATTTTGGCGGTAATCGACGATTTTTGGTCAAATTGTGACGTCACTTTTGCACCAAAAAGTTGTAATTCCCAAGGTTTTGCGAATTTTGCATGACTCCACACAGGAAAGTTGTTCAGGATGCTCAACTTGGTCGATTTGTACCGTCAAAACGCGATTTCCAGAGTTGACTATTAGAAAAACAAAATGGCCGCTCTTCCCTTTTCCCTTCCCGGGGAATAAACTTTTTAATTTTCGAGCCACCCCGAAAAGCCGAATTAGCGTGATTACTTCTTGCGGATACCCCACCCGAGTGTGCCGGTGCTAATTTGAACTACGCCATTGTTATATTTTGGCGGTAATCGACGATTTTTGGTCAAATTGTGACGTCACTTTTGCACCAAAAAGTTGTAATTCCCAAGGTTTTGCGAATTTTGCATGACTCCACACAAGAAAGTTGTTCAGGATGCTCAACCTGGTCGGTTTGTACCGTCAAAACGCGATTTCCAGAGTTGACTATTAGAAAAACAAAATGGCCGTTCCACCCTTTTCCCTACCCGGGGAATAAACTTTTTAATTTTCGAGCCACCCGAAAAGCCGAATTAGCGTGATTACTTCTTGCGGATACCCCACCCGAGTGTACCGGTGCTAATTTGAACTCCGCCATTGTTATAATTTGGCGGTAATCTACGATTTTTGGTCAAATTGTGACGTCATTTTTGCACCAAAAAGTTGTAATTCCCAAGGTTTTGCGAATTTTGCATGACTCGACACAGAAAAGTTGTTCAGGATGCTCAACTTGGTCGATTTGTACCGTCAAAACGCGATTTCCAGAGTTGACTATTAGAAAAACAAGATGGCCGCTCCTCCCTTTTTTGCCTACCCGGGGAATAAACTTTTTAATTTTCGAGCCACCCCAAATAGCCGAATAAGCCTGATTACTTCTTGCGGATACCCCAACCGAGTGTACCGGTGCTAATTTGAACTCCGCCATTGTTATATTTTGGCGGTAATCGACTATTTTTGGTCAAATTATGACGTCACTTTTGCACGAAAAAGTTGTAATTCCCAAGGTTTTGCGAATTTTGCATGACTCCACACAGGAAAGTTGTTCAGGATGCTCAACTTGGTCGATTTGTACCGTCAAAACGCGATTTCCAGAGTTGACTATTAGAAAAACAAAATGGCCGCTCTTCCCTTTTCCCTTCCCGGGGAATAAACTTTTTAATTTTCAAGCCATCCCAAATAGCCGAATAAGCCTGATTACTTCTTGCGGATACCCCACCCGAGTGTACCGGTGCTAATTTGAACTCCGCCATTGTTATATTTTGGCGGTAATCGACTATTTTTGGTCAAACTATGACGTCACTTTTGCACGAAAAAGTTGTAATTCCCAAGGTTTTGCGAATTGTGCATGACTCCACACAGGAAAGTTGTTCAGGATGCTCAACTTGGTCGATTTGTACCGTCAAAACGCGATTTCCAGAGTTGACTATTAGAAAAACAAGATGGCCGCTCCTCCCTTTTTTGCCTACCCGGGGAATAAACTTTTTAATTTTCGAGCCACCCCAAATAGCCGAATTAGCTTGATTACTTCTTGCGGATACCCCACCCGAGTGTACCGGTACTAATTTGAACTCCGCCATTGTTATATCTTGGCGGTAATCGACGATTTTTGGTCAAATTGTGACGTCACTTTTGCACCAAAAAGTTGTAATTCCCAAGGTTTTGCGAATTTTGCATGACTCGACACAGGAAAGTTGTTCAGGATGCTCAACTTGGTCGATTTGTACCGTCAAAACGCGATTTCCAGAGTTGACTATTAGAAAAACAAAATGGCCGCTCTTCCCTTTTCCCTTCCCGGGGAATAAACTTTTTAATTTTCGAGCCATCCCGAAAAACTGAATTAGCGTGATTACTTCTTGCGGATACCCCACCCGAGAGTACCGGTGCTAATTTGAACTCCGTCATTGTTATTTTTGGCGGTAATCGACGATTTTTGGTCAAATTATGACGTCACTTTTGCATCAAAAAGTTGTAATTCCCAAGGTTTTGCGAATTTTGCATGACTCCACAAAGGAAAGTTGTTCAGGATGCTCAACTTGGTCGATTTGTACCGTCAAAACGCGATTTCCAGAGTTGACTATTAGAAAAACAAGATGGCCGCTCCTCCCTTTTTTGCCTACCCGGGGAATAAACTTTTTAATTTTCGAGCCACCCCAAATAGCCGAATTAGCTTGATTACTTCTTGCGGATACCCCACCCGAGTGTACCGGTACTAATTTGAACTCCGCCATTGTTATATCTTGGCGGTAATCGACGATTTTTGGTCAAATTGTGACGTCACTTTTGCACCAAAAAGTTGTAATTCAAAGGTTTTGCGAATTGTGCATGACTCGACACAGGAAAGTTGTTCAGGATGCTCAACTTGGTCGATTTGTACCGTCAAAACGCGATTTCCAGAGTTGACTATTAGAAAAACAAAATGGCCGCTCTTCCCTTTTCCCTTCCCGGGGAATAAACTTTTTAATTTTCGAGCCATCCCGAAAAACTGAATTAGCGTGATTACTTCTTGCGGATACCCCACCCGAGAGTACCGGTGCTAATTTGAACTCCGTCATTGTTATATTTTGGCGGTAATCGACGATTTTTGGTCAAATTATGACGTCACTTTTGCATCAAAAAGTTGTAATTCCCAAGGTTTTGCGAATTTTGCATGACTCCACACAGGAAAGTTGTTCAGGATGCTCAACTTGGTCGATTTGTACCGTCAAAACGCGATTTCCAGAGTTGACTATTAGAAAAACAAGATGGCCGCTCCTCCCTTTTTGCTTACCCGGGGAATAAAATTTTTAATTTTCGAGCCACCCCAAATAGCCGAATTAGCGTGATTACTTCTTGCGGATACCCCACCCGAGTGTGCCGGTGCTAATTTGAACTACGCCATTGTTATATTTTGGCGGTAATCAAAGATTTTTGGTCAAATTGTGACGTCACTTTTGCACGAAAAAGTTGTAATTCCCAAGGTTTTGCGAATTTTGCATGACTCCACACAAGAAAGTTGTTCAGGATGCTCAACCTGGTCGGTTTGTACCGTCAAAACGCGATTTCCAGAGTTGACTATTAGAAAAACAAAATGGCCGCTCTACCCTTTTCCCTACCCGGGGAATAAACTTTTTAATTTTCGAGCCACCCCGAAAAGCCGAATTAGCGTGATTACTTCTTGCGGATACCCAACCCGAGTGTACCGGTGCTAATTTGAACTCCGCCATTGTTATAATTTGGCGGTAATCGACGATTTTTGGTCAAATTGTGACGTCACTTTTGCACGAAAAAGTTGTAATTCCCAAGGTTTTGCGAATTTTGCATGACTCCACACAGGAAAGTTGTTCAGGATGCTCAACTTGGTCGATTTGTACCGTCAAAACGCGATTTCCAGAGTTGACTATTAGAAAAACAAAATGGCCGCTCTTACCTTTTCCCTTCCCGGGGAATAAACTTTTTAATTTTCAAGCCATCCCAAATAGCCGAATAAGCCTGATTACTTCTTGCGGATACCCCACCCGAGTGTACCGGTGCTAATTTGAACTCCGCCATTGTTATATTTTGGCGGTAATCGACTATTTTTGGTCAAATTATGACGTCACTTTTGCACGAAAAAGTTGGAATTCCCAAGGTTTTGCGAATTTTGCATGACTCCACACAGGAAAGTTGTTCAGGATGCTCAACTTGGTCGATTTGTACCGTCAAAACGCGATTTCCAGAGTTGACTTTTAGAAAAACAAGATGGCCGCTCCTCCCTTTTTGCCTACCCGGGGAATAACATTTTTAATTTTCGAGCCACCCCAAATAGCCGAATTAGCGTGATTACTTCTTGCGGATACCCCACCCGAGTGTACCGGTACTAATTTGAACTCCGCCATTGTTATATCTTGGCGGTAATCGACGATTTTTGGTCAAATTGTGACGTCACTTTGCACCAAAATGTTGTAATTCCCAAGGTTTTGCGAATTTTGCATGACTCCACACAGGAAAGTTGTTCAGGATGCTCAACTTGGTCGATTTGTACCGTCAAAACGCGATTTCCAGAGTTGACTATTAGAAAAACAAGATGGCCGCTCCTCCCTTTTTTGCCTACCCGGGGAATAAACTTTTTAATTTTCGAGCCACCCCAAATAGCCGAATTAGCTTGATTACTTCTTGCGGATACCCCACCCGAGTGTACCGGTACTAATTTGAACTCCGCCATTGTTATATCTTGGCGGTAATCGACGATTTTTGGTCAAATTGTGACGTCACTTTTGCACCAAAATGTTGTAATTCCCAAGGTTTTGCGAATTTTGCATGACTCCACACAGGAAAGTTGTTCAGGATGCTCAACTTGGTCGATTTGTACCGTCAAAACGCGATTTCCAGAGTTGACTATTAGAAAAACAAGATGGCCGCTCCTCCCTTTTTTGCCTACCCGGGGAATAAACTTTTTAATTTTCGAGCCACCCCAAATAGCCGAATTAGCTTGATTACTTCTTGCGGATACCCCACCCGAGTGTACCGGTACTAATTTGAACTCCGCCATTGTTATATCTTGGCGGTAATCGACGATTTTTGGTCAAATTGTGACGTCACTTTTGCACCAAAAAGTTGTAATTCCCAAGGCTTTGCGAATTTTGCATGACTCGACACAGGAAAGTTGTTCAGGATGCTCAACTTGGTCGATTTGTACCGTCAAAACGAGATTTCCAGAGTTGACTATTAGAAAAACAAAATGGCCGCTCTTCCCTTTTCCCTTCCCGGGGAATAAACTTTTTAATTTTCGAGCCATCCCGAAAAACTGAATTAGCGTGATTACTTCTTGCGGATACCCCACCCGAGAGTACCGGTGCTAATTTGAACTCCGTCATTGTTATATTTTGGCGGTAATCGACGATTTTTGGTCAAATTATGACGTCACTTTTGCATCAAAAAGTTGTAATTCCCAAGGTTTTGCGAATTTTGCATGACTCCACACAGGAAAGTTGTTCAGGATGCTCAACTTGGTCGATTTGTACCGTCAAAACGCGATTTCCAGAGTTGACTATTAGAAAAACAAGATGGCCGCTCCTCCCTTTTTTGCCTACCCGGGGAATAAACTTTTTAATTTTCGAGCCACCCCAAATAGCCGAATTAGCTTGATTACTTCTTGCGGATACCCCACCCGAGTGTACCGGTACTAATTTGAACTCCGCCATTGTTATATCTTGGCGGTAATCGACTATTTTTGGTCAAATTGTGACGTCACTTTTGCACCAAAAAGTTGTAATTCCCAAGGTTTTGCGAATTTTGCATGACTCGACACAGGAAAGTTGTTCAGGATGCTCAACTTGGTCGATTTGTACCGTCAAAACGCGATTTCCAGAGTTGACTATTAGAAAAACAAAATGGCCGCTCTTCCCTTTTCCCTTCCCGGGGAATAAACTTTTTAATTTTCGAGCCATCCCGAAAAACTGAATTAGCGTGATTACTTCTTGCGGATACCCCACCCGAGTGTGCCGGTGCTAATTTGAACTACGCCATTGTTATATTTTGGCGGTAATCGACGATTTTTGGTCAAATTGTGACGTCACTTTTGCACGAAAAAGTTGTAATTCCCAAGGTTTTGCGAATTTTGCATGACTCCACACAAGAAAGTTGTTCAGGATGCTCAACCTGGTCGGTTTGTACCGTCAAAACGCGATTTCCAGAGTTGACTATTAGAAAAACAAAATGGCCGCTCTACCCTTTTCCCTACCCGGGGAATAAACTTTTTAATTTTCGAGCCACCCCGAAAAGCCGAATTAGCGTGATTACTTCTTGCGGATACCCAACCCGAGTGTACCGGTGCTAATTTGAACTCCGCCATTGTTATAATTTGGCGGTAATCGAAAATTTTTGGTCAAATTGTGACGTCACTTTTGCACGAAAAAGTTGTAATTCCCAAGGTTTTGCGAATTTTGCATGACTCCACACAGGAAAGTTGTTCAGGATGCTCAACTTGGTCGATTTGTACCGTCAAAACGCGATTTCCAGAGTTGACTATTAGAAAAACAAAATGGCCGCTCTTCCCTTTTCCCTTCCCGGGGAATAAACTTTTTAATTTTCAAGCCATCCCAAATAGCCGAATAAGCCTGATTACTTCTTGCGGATACCCCACCCGAGTATACCGGTGCTAATTTGAACTCCGCCATTGTTATATTTTGGCGGTAATCGACTATTTTTGGTCAAATTATGACGTCACTTTTGCACGAAAAAGTTGGAATTCCCAAGGTTTTGCGAATTTTGCATGACTCCACACAGGAAAGTTGTTCAGGATGCTCAACTTGGTCGATTTGTACCGTCAAAACGCGATTTCCAGAGTTGACTTTTAGAAAAACAAGATGGCCGCTCCTCCCTTTTTGCCTACCCGGGGAATAACATTTTTAATTTTCGAGCCACCCCAAATAGCCGAATTAGCGTGATTACTTCTTGCGGATACCCCACCCGAGTGTACCGGTACTAATTTGAACTCCGCCATTGTTATATCTTGGCGGTAATCGACGATTTTTGGTCAAATTGTGACGTCACTTTTGCACCAAAATGTTGTAATTCCCAAGGTTTTGCGAATTTTGCATGACTCCACACAGGAAAGTTGTTCAGGATGCTCAACTTGGTCGATTTGTACCGTCAAAACGCGATTTCCAGAGTTGACTATTAGAAAAACAAGATGGCCGCTCCTCCCTTTTTTGCCTACCCGGGGAATAAACTTTTTAATTTTCGAGCCACCCCAAATAGCCGAATTAGCTTGATTACTTCTTGCGGATACCCCACCCGAGTGTACCGGTACTAATTTGAACTCCGCCATTGTTATATCTTGGCGGTAATCGACGATTTTGGGTCAAATTGTGACGTCACTTTTGCACCAAAATGTTGTAATTCCCAAGGTTTTGCGAATTTTGCATGACTCCACACAGGAAAGTTGTTCAGGATGCTCAACTTGGTCGATTTGTACCGTCAAAACGCGATTTCCAGAGTTGACTATTAGAAAAACAAGATGGCCGCTCCTCCCTTTATGCCTACCCGGGGAATAAACTTTTTAATTTTCGAGCCACCCCAAATAGCCGAATTAGCTTGATTACTTCTTGCGGATACCCCACCCGAGTGTACCGGTGCTAATTTGAACTCCGTCATTGTTATATTTTGGCGGTAATCGACGATTTTTGGTCAAATTATGACGTCACTTTTGCACGAAAAAGTTGTAATTCCCAAGGTTTTGCGAATTTTGCATGACTGCTCACAGGAAAATTGTTCAGGATGCTCAACCTGGTCGATTTGTACCGTCAAAACGCGATTTCCAGAGTTGACTATTAGAAAAACAAAATGGCCGCTCTTTTCTTTTCCCTTCCCGGGGAATAAACATTTTAATTTTCGAGCCACCCTGAAAAGCCGAATTAGCGTGATTACTTCTTGCGGATACCCCACCCGAGTGTGCCGGTGCTAATTTGAACTACGCCATTGTTATATTTTGGCGGTAATCGACGATTTTTGGTCAAATTGTGACGTCACTTTTGCACCAAAAACTTGTAATTCCCAAGGTTTTGCGAATGTTGCATGACTCCACACAGGAAAGTTGTTCAGGATGCTCAACTTGGTCGATTTGTACCGTCAAAACGCGATTTCCAGAGTTGACTATTAGAAAAACAAGATGGCCGCTCCTCCCTTTTTTGCCTACCCGGGGAATAAACTTTTTAATTTTCGAGCCACCCCAAATAGCCGAATTAGCTTGATTACTTCTTGCGGATACCCCACCCGAGTGTACCGGTACTAATTTGAACTCCGCCATTGTTATATCTTGGCGGTAATCGACGATTTTTGGTCAAATTGTGACGTCACTTTTGCACCAAAAATTTGTAATTCCCAAGGTTTTGCGAATTTTGCATGACTCCACACAGGAAAGTTGTTCAGGATGCTCAACTTGGTCGATTTGTACCGTCAAAACGCGATTTCCAGAGTTGACTATTAGAAAAACAAAATGGCCGCTCTTCCCTTTTCCCTTCCCGGGGAATAAACTTTTTAATTTTCGAGCCACCCCGAAAAGCCGAATTAGCGTGATTTCTTCTTGCGGATACCCCACCCGAGTGTGCCGGTGCTAATTTGAACTACGCCATTGTTATATTTTGTCGGTAATCGACGATTAATGGTCAAATTGTGACGTCACTTTTGCACCAAAAAGTTGTAATTCCCAAGGTTTTGCGAATTTTGCATGACTCCACACAAGAAAGTTGTTCAGGATGCTCAACTTGGTCGATTTGTACAGTCAAAACGCGATTTCCAGAGTTGACTATTAGAAAAACAAGATGGCCGCACCTCCCTTTTTGCCTACCCGGGGAATAAACTTTTTAATTTGCGAGCCACCCCAAATAGCCGAATAAGCCTGATTACTTCTTGCGGATACCCCACCCGAGTGTACCGGTGCTAATTTGAACTCCGTCATTGTTATATTTTGGCGGTAATCGACGATTTTTTGGTCAAATTATGACGTCACTTTTGCACGAAAAAGTTGTAATTCCCAAGGTTTTGCGAATTTTGCATGACTCCACACAGGAAAGTTGTTCAGGATGCTCAACTTGGTCGATTTGTACCGTCAAAACGCGATTTCCAGAGTTGACTATTAGAAAAACAAAATGGCCGCTCTTCCCTTTTCCCTTCCCGGGGAATAAACTTTTTAATTTTCGAGCCATCCCGAAAAGCTGAATTAGCGTGATTACTTCTTGCGGATACCCCACCCGAGTGTACCGGTGCTAATTTGAACTCCGTCATTGTTATATTTTGGCGGTAATCGACGATTTTTGGTCAAATTATGACGTCACTTTTGCACCAAAAAGTTGTAATTCCCAAAGTTTTGCGAATTTTGCATGACTCCACACAGGAAAGTTGTTCAGAATGCTTAACTTGGTCGATTTGTACCGTCAAAACGCGATTTCCGGAGTTGACTATTAGAAAAACAAAATGGCCGCTCTACCCTTTTCCCTTCCCGGGGAATAAACTTTTTAATTTTCGAGCCACCCCGAAAAGCCGAATTAGCGTGATTACTTCTTGCGGATACCCCACCCGAGTGTACCGGTGCTAATTTGAACTCCGCCATTGTTATATTTTGGCGGTAATCGACGATTTTTGGTCAAATTGTGACGTCACTTTTGCGCCAAAAAGTTGTAATTGCCAAGGTTTTGCGAATTTTGCATGACTCCTCACAGGAAAGTTGTTCAGGATGCTCAACCTGGTCGATTTGTACCGTCAAAACGCGATTTCCAGAGTTGACTATTAGAAAAACAAAATGGCCGCTCTTCCCTTTTCCCTGCCCGGGGAAAAAGTTTTTAATTTTCGAGCCACCCCAAATAGCCGAATTAGCGTGATTACTTCTTGCGGATACCCCACCCGAGTGTGCCGGTGCTAATTTGAACTACGCCATTGTTATAATTTGGCGGTAATCGACGATTAATGGTCAAATTGTGACGTCACTTTTGCACCAAAAAGTTGTAATTCCCAAGGTTTTGCGAATTTTGCATGACTCGACACAGAAAAGTTGTTCAGGATGCTCAACTTGGTCGATTTGTACCGTCAAAACGCGAATTCCAGAGTTGACTATTAGAAAAACAAGATGGCCGCTCCTCCCTTTTTGCCTACCCGGGGAATACAATTTTTAATTTCCGAGCCACCCCGAAAAGCCGAATTAGCGTGATTACTTCTTGCGGATACCCCACCCGAGTGTGCCGGTGCTAATTTGAACTACGCCATTGTTATATTTTGGCGGTAATCGACGATTTTTTGTCAAATTGTGACGTCACTTTTGCACCAAAAAGTTGTAATTCCCAAGGTTTTGCGAATTTTGCATGACTCCACACAAGAAATTTGTTCAGGATGCTCAACCTGGTCGGTTTGTACCGTCAAAACGCGATTTCCAGAGTTGACTATTAGAAAAACAAAATGGCCGCTCTACCCTTTTCCCTACCCGGGGAATAAACTTTTTAATTTTCGAGCCACCCCGAAAAGCCGAATTAGCGTGATTACTTCTTGCGGATACCCCACCCGAGTGTAGCGGTGCTAATTTGAACTCCGCCATTGTTATAATTTGGCGGTAATCTACGATTTTTGGTCAAATTGTGACGTCATTTTTGCACCAAAAAGTTGTAATTCCCAAGGTTTTGCGAATTTTGCATGACTCGACACAGAAAAGTTGTTCAGGATGCTCAACTTGGTCGATTTGTACCGTCAAAACGCGATTTCCAGAGTTGACTATTAGAAAAACAAGATGGCCGCTCCTCCCTTTTTGCCTACCCGGGGAATACAATTTTTAATTTTCGAGCCACCCCAAATAGCCGAATTAGCGTGATTACTTCTTGCGGATACCCCATCCGAGTGTACCGGTGCTAATTTGAACTCCGCCATTGTTGTAATTTGGCGGTAATCGACGATTTTTGGTCAAATTGTGACGTCACTTTTGCTCAAAAAAGTTGTAATTCCCAAGGTTTTGCGAATTTTGCATGACTCGACACAGAAAAGTTGTTCAGGATGCTCAACTTGGTCGATTTGTACCGTCAAAACGCGATTTCCAGAGTTGACTATTAGAAAAACAAGATTGCCGCTCCTCCCTTTTTTGCCTACCCGGGGAATAAACTTTTTAATTTTCGAGCCACCCCAAATAGCCGAATTAGCTTGATTACTTCTTGCGGATACCCCACCCGAGTGTACCGGTGCTAATTTGAACTCCGCCATTGTTATATCTTGGCGGTAATCGACGATTTTTGGTCAAATTGTGACGTCACTTTTGCACCAAAAAGTTGTAATTCCCAAGGTTTTGCGAATTTTGCATGACTCGACACAGGAAAGTTGTTCAGGATGCTCAACTTGGTCGATTTGTACCGTCAAAACGCGATTTCCAGAGTTAACAATTAGAAAAACAACTTGGCCGCTCCTCCCTTTTTGCTTACCCGGGGAATAAACATTTTAATTTTCGAGCCACCCCAAATAGCCGAATTAGCGTGATTACTTCTTGCGGATACCCCACCCGAGTGTGCCGGTGCTAATTTGAACTACGCCATTGTTATATTTTGGCGGTAATCGACGATTTTTGGTCAAATTGTGACGTCACTTTTGCACCAAAAAGTTGTAATTCCCAAGGTTTTGCGAATTTTGCATGACTCCACACAAGAAAGTTGTTCAGGATGCTCAACCTGGTCGGTTTGTACCGTCAAAACGCGATTTCCAGAGTTGACTATTAGAAAAACAAAATGGCCGCTCTACCCTTTTCCCTACCCGGGGAATAAACTTTTTAATTTTCGAGCCACCCCGAAAAGCCGAATTAGCGTGATTACTTCTTGCGGATACCCCACCCGAGTGTACCGGTGCTAATTTGAACTCCGCCATTGTTATAATTTGGCGGTAATCGACGATTTTTGGTCAAATTGTGACGTCACTTTTGCACCAAAAAGTTGTAAATCCAAAGGTTTTGCGAATTTTGCATGACTCCACACAAGAAAGTTGTTCAGGATGCTCAACTTGGTCGATTTGTACCGTCAAAACGCGATTTCCAGAGTTGACTATTAGAAAAACAAGATGGCCGCTCCTCCCTTTTTGCCTACCCGGGGAATAAACTTTTTAATTTTCGAGCCACCCCAAATAGCCGAATAAGCCTGATTACTTCTTGCGGATACCCCAACCGAGTGTACCGGTGCTAATTTGAACTCCGCCATTGTTATATTTTGGCGGTAATCGACTATTTTTGGTCAAATTATGACGTCACTTTTGCACGAAAAAGTTGTAATTCCCAAGGTTTTGCGAATTTTGCATGACTCCACACAGGAAAGTTGTTCAGGATGCTCAACTTGGTCGATTTGTACCGTCAAAACGCGATTTCCAGAGTTGACTATTAGAAAAACAAAATGGCCGCTCTTCCCTTTTCCCTTCCCGGGGAATAAACTTTTTAATTTTCAAGCCATCCCAAATAGCCGAATAAGCCAGATTACTTCTTGCGGATACCCCACCCGAGTGTACCGGTGCTAATTTGAACTCCGCCATTGTTATATTTTGGCGGTAATCGACTATTTTTGGTCAAACTATGACGTCACTTTTGCACGAAAAAGTTGTAATTCCCAAGGTTTTGCGAATTTTGCATGACTCCACACAGGAAAGTTGTTCAGGATGCTCAACTTGGTCGATTTGTACCGTCAAAACGCGATTTCCAGAGTTGACTATTAGAAAAACAAAATGGCCGCTCTTCCCTTTTCCCTTCCCGGGGAATAAAATTTTTAATTTTCGAGCCATCACGAAAAACTGAATTAGCGTGATTACTTCTTGCGGATACCCCACCCGAGTGTACCGGTGCTAATTTGAACTCCGTCATTGTTATATTTTGGCGGTAATCGACGATTTTTGGTCAAATTATGACGTCACTTTTGCATCAAAAAGTTGTAATTCCCAAGGTTTTGCGAATTTTGCATGACTCCACACAGGAAAGTTGTTCAGGATGCTCAACTTGGTCGATTTGTACCGTCAAAACGCGATTTCCAGAGTTGACTATTAGAAAAACAACTTGGCCGCTCCTCCCTTTTTGCTTACCCGGGGAATAAAATTTTTAATTTTCGAGCCACCCCAAATAGCCGAATTAGCGTGATTACTTCTTGCGGATACCCCACCCGAGTGTACCGGTGCTAATTTGAACTCCGCCATTGTTATAATTTGGCGGTAATCGACGATTTTTGGTCAAATTGTGACGTCACTTTTGCACCAAAAAGTTGTAATTCCAAAGGTTTTGCGAATTTTGCATGACTCCACAAAAGAAAGTTGTTCAGGATGCTCAACTTGGTCGATGTGTACCGTCAAAACGCGATTTCCAGAGTTGACTATTAGAAAAACAAGATGGCCGCTCCTCCCTTTTTGCCTACCCGGGGAATAAACTTTTTAATTTTCGAGCCACCCCAAATAGCCGAATAAGCCTGATTACTTCTTGCGGATACCCCAACCGAGTGTACCGGTGCTAATTTGAACTCCGCCATTGTTATATTTTGGCGGTAATCGACTATTTTTGGTCAAATTATGACGTCACTTTTGCACGAAAAAGTTGTAATTCCCAAGGTTTTGCGAATTTTGCATGACTCCACACAGGAAAGTTGTTCAGGATGCTCAACTTGGTCGATTTGTACCGTCAAAACGCGATTTCCAGAGTTGACTATTAGAAAAACAAAATGGCCGCTCTTCCCTTTTCCCTTCCCGGGGAATAAACTTTTTAATTTTCAAGCCATCCCAAATAGCCGAATAAGCCTGATTACTTCTTGCGGATACCCCACCCGAGTGTACCGGTGCTAATTTGAACTCCGCCATTGTTATAATTTGGCGGTAATCGACGATTTTTGGTCAAATTGTGACGTCACTTTTGCGCCAAAAAGTTGTAAATCCAAAGGTTTTGCGAATTTTGCATGACTCCACACAAGAAAGTTGTTCAGGATGCTCAACTTGGTCGATTTGTACCGTCAAAACGCGATTTCCAGAGTTGACTATTAGAAAAACAAGATGGCCGCTCCTCCCTTTTTGCCTACCCGGGGAATAAACTTTTTAATTTTCGAGCCACCCCAAATAGCCGAATAAGCCTGATTACTTCTTGCGGATACCCCACCCGAGTGTACCGGTGCTAATTTGAACTCCGCCATTGTTATATTTTGGCGGTAATCGACTATTTTTGGTCAAATTATGACGTCACTTTTGCACGAAAAAGTTGTAATTCCCAAGGTTTTGCGAATTTTGCATGACTCCACACAGGAAAGTTGTTCAGGATGCTCAACTTGGTCGATTTGTACCGTCAAAACGCGATTTCCAGAGTTGACTATTAGAAAAACAAAATGGCCGCTCTTCCCTTTTCCCTTCCCGGGGAATAAACTTTTTAATTTTCAAGCCATCCCAAATAGCCGAATAAGCCTGATTACTTCTTGCGGATACCCCACCCGAGTGTACCGGTGC
The DNA here is from genome assembly GCF_032118995.1 of Asterias amurensis. Classification (NCBI taxonomy): domain Eukaryota; kingdom Metazoa; phylum Echinodermata; class Asteroidea; order Forcipulatida; family Asteriidae; genus Asterias; species Asterias amurensis. Next base: position 12,378,017 of record NC_092659.1, read on the forward strand.
TAATTTGAACTCCGCCATTGTTATAATTTGGCGGTAATCGACGATTTTTGGTCAAATTGTGACGTCACTTTTGCACCAAAAAGTTGTAAATCCAAAGGTTTTGCGAATTTTGCATGACTCCACACAAGAAAGTTGTTCAGGATGCTCAACTTGGTCGATTTGTACCGTCAAAACGCGATTTCCAGAGTTGACTATTAGAAAAACAAGATGGCCGCTCCTCCCTTTTTGCCTACCCGGGGAATAAACTTTTTAATTTTCGAGCCACCCCAAATAGCCGAATAAGCCTGATTACTTCTTGCGGATACCCCAACCGAGTGTACCGGTGCTAATTTGAACTCCGCCATTGTTATATTTTGGCGGTAATCGACTATTTTTGGTCAAATTATGACGTCACTTTTGCACGAAAAAGTTGTAATTCCCAAGGTTTTGCGAATTTTGCATGACTCCACACAGGAAAGTTGTTCAGGATGCTCAACTTGGTCGATTTGTACCGTCAAAACGCGATTTCTAGAGTTGACTATTAGAAAAACAAAATGGCCGCTCTTCCCTTTTCCCTTCCCGGGTAATAAACTTTTTAATTTTCAAGCCATCCCAAATAGCCGAATAAGCCTGATTACTTCTTGCGGATACCCCACCCGAGTGTACCGGTGCTAATTTGAACTCCGCCATTGTTATATTTTGGCGGTAATCGACTATTTTTGGTCAAACTATGACGTCACTTTTGCACGAAAAAGTTGTAATTCCAAAGGTTTTGCGAATTTTGCATGACTCCACAAAAGAAAGTTGTTCAGGATGCTCAACTTGGTCGATGTGTACCGTCAAAACGCGATTTCCAGAGTTGACTATTAGAAAAACAAGATGGCCGCTCCTCCCTTTTTGCCTACCCGGGGAATAAACTTTTTAATTTTCGAGCCACCCCAAATAGCCGAATTAGCTTGATTACTTCTTGCGGATACCCCACCCGAGTGTACCGGTGCTAATTTGAACTCCTTCATTGTTATATTTTGGCGGTAATCGACAATTTTTGGTCAAATTGTGACGTCACTTTTGCACCAAAAAGTTGTAATTCCCAAGGTTTTGCGAATTTTGCATGACTCGACACAGGAAAGTTGTTCAGGATGCTCAACTTGGTTGATTTGTACCGTCAAAACGCGATTTCCAGAGTTGACTATTAGAAAAACAAAATGGCCGCTCCTCCCTTTATGCCTACCCGGGTAATAAACTTTTTAATTTTCGAGCCACCCCAAATAGCCGAATTAGCTTGATTACTTCTTGCGGATACCCCACCCGAGTGTACCGGTGCTAATTTGAACTCCGCCATTGTTATAATTTGGCGGTAATCTACGATTTTTGGTCAAATTGTGACGTCACGTTTGCACCAAAAAGTTGTAGTTCCCAAGGTCTTGCGAATTTTGCATGACTCGACACAGGAAAGTTGTTCAGGATGCTCAACTTGGTCGATTTGTACCGTCAAAACGCGATTTCCAGAGTTGACTATTAGAAAAACAAAATGGCCGCTCTACCCTTTTCCCTTCCCGGGGAATAAACTTTTTAATTTTCGAACCACCCCGAAAAGCCGAATTAGCGTGATTACTTCTTGCGGATACCCCACCCGAGTGTACCGGTGCTAATTTGAACTCCGCCATTGTTATATTTTGGCGGTAATCGACGATTTTTGGTCAAATTATGACGTCACTTTTGCACGAAAAATTTGTAATTCCCAAGGTTTTGCGAATTTTGCATGACTCCTCACAGGAAAGTTGTTCAGGATGCTCAACCTGGTCGATTTGTACCGTCAAAACGCGATTTCCAGAGTTGACTATTAGAAAAACAAAATGGCCGCTCTTCCCTTTTCCCTGCCCGGGGAAAAAGTTTTTAATTTTAGAGCCACCCCAAATAGCCGAATTAGCGTGATTCTTTCTTGCGGATACCCCACCCGAGTGTGCCGGTGCTAATTTGAACTACGCCATTGTTATATTTTGGCGGTAATCGACGATTAATGGTCAAATTGTGACGTCACTTTTGCACCAAAAAGTTGTATTTCCCAAGGTTTTGCGAATTTTGCATGACTCCACACAGGAAAGTTGTTCAGGATGCTCAACTTGGTCGATTTGTACCGTCAAAATGCGATTTCCAGAGTTGACTATTAGAAAAACAAGATGGCCGCTCCTCCCTTTTTGCCTACCCGGGGAATAAACTTTTTAATTTGCGAGCCACCCCAAATAGCCGAATAAGCCTGATTACTTCTTGCGGATACCCCACCCGAGTGTACCGGTGCTAATTTGAACTCCGCCATTGTTATATTTTGGCGGTAATCGACGATTTTTGGTCAAATTATGACGTCACTTTTGCACGAAAAAGTTGTAATTCCCAAGGTTTTGCGAATTTTGCATGACTCCTCACAGGAAAGTTGTTCAGGATGCTCAACCTGGTCGATTTGTACCGTCAAAACGCGATTTCCAGAGTTGACTATTAGAAAAACAAAATGGCCGCTCTTCCCTTTTCCCTGCCCGGGGAAAAAGTTTTTAATTTTCGAGCCACCCCAAATAGCCGAATTAGCTTGATTACTTCTTGCGGATACCCCACCCGAGTGTACCGGTGCTAATTTGAACTCCGTCATTGTTATATTTTGGCGTAATCGACGATTTTTGGTCAAATTATGACGTAACTTTTGCACCAAAAAGTTGTAATTCCCAAGGTTTTGCGAATGTTGCATGACTCGACACAGGAAAGTTGTTCAGGATGCTCAACCTGGTCGGTTTGTACCGTCAAAACGCGATTTCCAGAGTTGACTATTAGAAAAACAAAATTGCCGCTCTACCCTTTTCCCTACCCGGGGAATAAACTTTTTAATTTTCGAGCCACCCCGAAAAGCCGAATTAGCGTGATTACTTCTTGCGGATACCCCACCCGAGTGTACCGGTGCTAATTTGAACTCCGCCATTGTTATATTTTGGCGGTAATCGACGATTTTTGGTCAAATTGTGACGTCACTTTTGCACCAAAAAGTTGTAATTCCCAAGGTTTTGCGAATTTTGCATGACTCCACACAGGAAAGTTGTTCAGGATGCTCAACTTGGTCGATTTGTACCGTCAAAACGCGATTTCCAGAGTTGACTATTAAAAAAACAAGATGGCCGCTCCTCCCTTTTTGCCTACCCGGGGAATAAACTTTTTAATTTTCGAGCCACCCCAAATAGCCGAATTAGCTTGATTACTTCTTGCGGATACCCCACCCGAGTGTACCGGTGCTAATTTGAACTCCTTCATTGTTATATTTTGGCGGTAATCGACGATTTTTGGTCAAATTGTGACGTCACTTTTGCACCAAAAAGTTGTAATTCCCAAGGTTTTGCGAATTTTGCATGACTCGACACAGGAAAGTTGTTCAGGATGCTCAACTTGGTTGATTTGTACCGTCAAAACGCGATTTCCAGAGTTGACTATTAGAAAAACAAAATGGCCGCTCCTCCCTTTATGCCTACCCGGGGAATAAACTTTTTAATTTTCGAGCCACCCCAAATAGCCGAATTAGCTTGATTACTTCTTGCGGATACCCCACCCGAGTGTACCGGTGCTAATTTGAACTCCGCCATTGTTATAATTTGGCGGTAATCTACGATTTTTGGTCAAATTGTGACGTCATTTTTGCACCAAAAAGTTGTAGTTCCCAAGGTTTTGCGAATTTTGCATGACTCGACACAAGAAAGTTGTTCAGGATGCTCAACTTGGTCGATTTGTACCGTCAAAACGCGATTTCCAGAGTTGACTATTAGAAAAACAAGATGGCCGCTCTTCCCTTTTTGCCTACCCGGGGATTAAAATTTTTAATTTTCGAGCCACCCCAAATAGCCGAATTAGCGTGATTACTTCTTGCGGATACCCCACCCGAGTGTGCCGGTGCTAATTTGAACTCCGCCATTGTTATAATTTGGCGGTTATCTACGATTTTTGGTCAAATTGTGACGTAACTTTTGCACCAAAAAGTTGTAATTCCCAAGGTTTTGCGAATTTTGCATGACTCGACACAGGAAAGTTGTTAAGGATGCTCAACCTGGTCGATTTGTACCGTCAAAACGCGATTTCCAGAGTTGACTATTGGAAAAACAAGATGGCCTCTCCTCCCTTTTTGCCTACCCGGGGAATAAACTTTTTAATTTTCGAGCCACCCCAAATAGCCGAATTAGCGTGATTACTTCTTGCGGATACCCCACCCGAGTGTACCGGTGCTAATTTGAACTCCGCCATTGTTATATTTTGGCGGTAATCGACGATTTTTGGTCAAATTGTGACGTCACTTTTGCACCAAAAAGTTGTAATTCCCAAGGTTTTGCGAATTTTGCATGACTCCACACAGGAAAGTTGTTCAGGATGCTCAACCTGGTCGATTTGTACCGTCAAAACGAGATTTCCAGAGTTGACTATTAGAAAAACAAAATGGCCGCTCTACCCTTTTCCCTTCCCGGAGAATAAACTTTTTAATTTTCGAGCCACCCCGAAAAGCCGAATTAGCGTGATTACTTCTTGCGGATACCCCACCCGAGTGTACCGGTGCTAATTTGAACTCCGCCATTGTTATAATTTGGCGGTAATCTACGATTTTTGGTCAAATTGTGACGTCACTTTTGCACCAAAAAGTTGTAATTCCCAAGGTTTTGCGAATTTTGCATGACTCGACACAGAAAAGTTGTTCAGGATGCTCAACTTGGTCGATTTGTACCGTCAAAACGCGATTTCCAGAGTTGACTATTAGAAAAACAAGATGGCCGCTCCTCCCTTTTTGCGTACCCGGGAAATACAATTTTTAATTTTCGAGCCACCCCAAAAAGCCGAATTAGCGTGATTACTTCTTGCGGATACCCCACCCGAGTGTACCGGTGCTAATTTGAACTCCGCCATTGTTATAATTTGGCGGTAATCTACGATTTTTGGTCAAATTGTGACGTCACTTTTGCACCAAAAAGTTGTAATTCCCAAGGTTTTGCGAATTTTGCATGACTCGACACAGAAAAGTTGTTCAGGATGCTCAACTTGGTCGATTTGTACCGTCAAAACGCGATTTCCAGAGTTGACTATTAGAAAAACAAGATGGCCGCTCCTCCCTTTTTGCGTACCCGGGAAATACAATTTTTAATTTTCGAGCCACCCCAAAAAGCCGAATTAGCGTGATTACTTCTTGCGGATACCCCACCCGAGTGTACCGGTGCTAATTTGAACTCCGCCATTGTTATAATTTGGCGGTAATCTACGATTTTTGGTCAAATTGTGACGTCATTTTTGCACCAAAAAGTTGTAGTTCCCAAGGTTTTGCGAATTTTGCATGACTCGACACAAGAAAGTTGTTCAGGATGCTCAACTTGGTCGATTTGTACCGTCAAAACGCGATTTCCAGAGTTGACTAGTGGAAAAACAAGATGGCCTCTCCTCCCTTTTTGCCTACCCGGGGAATAAACTTTTTAATTTTCGAGCCACCCCAAATAGCCGAATTAGCGTGATTACTTCTTGCGGATACCCCACCCGAGTGTACCGGTGCTAATTTGAACTCCGCCATTGTTATATTTTGGCGGTAATCGACGATTTTTGGTCAAATTGTGACGTCACTTTTGCACCAAAAAGTTGTAATTCCCAAGGTTTTGCGAATTTTGCATGACTCCACACAGGAAAGTTGTTCAGGATGCTCAACCTGGTCGATTTGTACCGTCAAAACGAGATTTCCAGAGTTGACTATTAGAAAAACAAAATGGCCGCTCTACCCTTTTCCCTTCCCGGAGAATAAACTTTTTAATTTTCGAGCCACCCCGAAAAGCCGAATTAGCGTGATTATTTCTTGCGGATACCCCACCCGAGTGTACCGGTGCTAATTTGAACTCCGCCATTGTTATAATTTGGCGGTAATCTACGATTTTTGGTCAAATTGTGACGTCACTTTTGCACCAAAAAGTTGTAATTCCCAAGGTTTTGCGAATTTTGCATGACTCGACACAGAAAAGTTGTTCAGGATGCTCAACTTGGTCGATTTGTACCGTCAAAACGCGATTTCCAGAGTTGACTATTAGAAAAACAAGATGGCCGCTCCTCCCTTTTTGCGTACCCGGGAAATACAATTTTTAATTTTCGAGCCACCCCAAAAAGCCGAAATTAGCGTGATTACTTCTTGCGGATACCCCACCCGAGTGTACCGGTGCTAATTTGAACTCCGCCATTGTTATAATTTGGCGGTAATCTACGATTTTTTGTCAAATTGTGACGTCATTTTTGCACCAAAAAGTTGTAGTTCCCAAGGTTTTGCGAATTTTGCATGACTCGACACAAGAAAGTTGTTCAGGATGCTCAACTTGGTCGATTTGTACCGTCAAAACGCGATTTCCAGAGTTGACTATTAGAAAACAAGATGGCCGCTCCTCCCTTTTTGCCTACCCGGGGATTAAAATTTTTAATTTTCGAGCCACCCCTAATAGCCGAAATTAGCGTGATTACTTCTTGCGGATACCCCACCCGAGTGTGCCGGTGCTAATTTGAACTCCGCCAATATTATATTTTGGCGGTAATCGACAATTTTTGGTCAAATTGTGACGTCACGTTTGCACCAAAAAGTTGAAATTCCCAAGGTTTTGCGAATTTCGCATGACTCGACACACAGGAAAGTTGTTCAGGATGCTCAACCTGGTCGGTTTGTACCGTCAAAACGCGATTTCCAGAGTTGACTATTAGAAAAACAAAATGGCCGCTCTACCCTTTTCCCTACCCGGGGAATAAACTTTTTAATTTTCGAGCCACCCCGAAAAGCCGAATTAGCGTGGTTACTTCTTGCGGATACCCCACCCGAGTGTACCGGTGCTAATTTGAACTCCGCCATTGTTATAATTTGGCGGTAATCTACGATTTTTGGTCAAATTGTGACGTCACTTTTGCACCAAAAAGTTGTAATTGCCAAGGTTTTGCGAATTTTGCATGACTCGACACAGGAAAGTTGTTCAGGATGCTCAACTTGGTCGATTTGTACCGTCAAAACGCGATTTCCAGAGTTGACTATCAGAAAAACAAGATGGCCGCTCCTCCCTTTTTGCCTTCCCGGGGAATAACATTTTTAATTTTCGAGCCACCCCAAATAGCCGAATTAGCGTGATTACTTCTTGCGGATACCCCACCCGAGTGTACCGGTGCTAATTTGAACTCCGCCATTGTTATATTTTGGCGGTAATCGACGATTTTTGGTCAAATTGTGACGTCACTTTTGCACCAAAAAGTTGTAATTCCCAAGGTTTTGCGAATTTTGCATGACTCCACACAGGAAAGTTGTTCAGGATGCTCAACTTGGTCGATTTGTACCGTCAAAACGCGATTTCCAGAGTTGACTATTAAAAAAACAAGATGGCCGCTCCTCCCTTTTTGCCTACCCGGGGAATAAACTTTTTAATTTTCGAGCCACCCCAAATAGCCGAATTAGCTTGATTACTTCTTGCGGATACCCCACCCGAGTGTACCGGTGCTAATTTGAACTCCTTCATTGTTATATTTTGGTGGTAATCGACGATTTTTGGTCAAATTGTGACGTCACTTTTGCACCAAAAAGTTGTAATTACCAAGGTTTTGCGAATTTTGCATGACTCGACACAGGAAAGTTGTTCAGGATGCTCAACTTGGTTGATTTGTACCGTCAAAACGCGATTTCCAGAGTTGACTATTAGAAAAACAAAATGGCCGCTCCTCCCTTTATGCCTACCCGGGGAATAAACTTTTTAATTTTCGAGCCACCCCAAATAGCCGAATTAGCTTGATTACTTCTTGCGGATACCCCACCCGAGTGTACCGGTGCTAATTTGAACTCCGCCATTGTTATAATTTGGCGGTAATCTACGATTTTTGGTCAAATTGTGACGTCATTTTTGCACCAAAAAGTTGTAGTTCCCAAGGTTTTGCGAATTTTGCATGACTCGACACAAGAAAGTTGTTCAGGATGCTCAACTTGGTCGATTTGTACCGTCAAAACGCGATTTCCAGAGTTGACTATTAGAAAAACAAGATGGCCGCTCCTCCCTTTTTGCCTACCCGGGGATTAAAATTTTTAATTTTCGAGCCACCCCTAATAGCCGAATTAGCGTGATTACTTCTTGCGGATACCCCACCCGAGTGTGCCGGTGCTAATTTGAACTCCGCCAATATTATATTTTGGCGGTAATCGACAATTTTTGGTCAAATTGTGACGTCACGTTTGCACCAAAAAGTTGAAATTCCCAAGGTTTTGCGAATTTCGCATGACTCGACACACAGGAAAGTTGTTCAGGATGCTCAACCTGGTCGGTTTGTACCGTCAAAACGCGATTTCCAGAGTTGACTATTAGAAAAACAAAATGGCCGCTCTACCCTTTTCCCTACCCGGGGAATAAACTTTTTAATTTTCGAGCCACCCCGAAAAGCCGAATTAGCGTGGTTACTTCTTGCGGATACCCCACCCGAGTGTACCGGTGCTAATTTGAACTCCGCCATTGTTATAATTTGGCGGTAATCTACGATTTTTGGTCAAATTGTGACGTCACTTTTGCACCAAAAAGTTGTAATTGCCAAGGTTTTGCGAATTTTGCATGACTCGACACAGGAAAGTTGTTCAGGATGCTCAACTTGGTCGATTTGTACCGTCAAAACGCGATTTCCAGAGTTGACTATCAGAAAAACAAGATGGCCGCTCCTCCCTTTTTGCCTTCCCGGGGAATAACATTTTTAATTTTCGAGCCACCCCAAATAGCCGAATTAGCGTGATTACTTCTTGCGGATACCCCACCCGAGTGTACCGGTGCTAATTTGAACTCCGCCATTGTTATATTTTGGCGGTAATCGACGATTTTTGGTCAAATTGTGACGTCACTTTTGCACCAAAAAGTTGTAATTCCCAAGGTTTTGCGAATTTTGCATGACTCCACACAGGAAAGTTGTTCAGGATGCTCAACTTGGTCGATTTGTACCGTCAAAACGCGATTTCCAGAGTTGACTATTAAAAAAACAAGATGGCCGCTCCTCCCTTTTTGCCTACCCGGGGAATAAACTTTTTAATTTTCGAGCCACCCCAAATAGCCGAATTAGCTTGATTACTTCTTGCGGATACCCCACCCGAGTGTACCGGTGCTAATTTGAACTCCTTCATTGTTATATTTTGGCGGTAATCGACGATTTTTGGTCAAATTGTGACGTCACTTTTGCACCAAAAAGTTGTAATTCCCAAGGTTTTGCGAATTTTGCATGACTCGACACAGGAAAGTTGTTCAGGATGCTCAACTTGGTTGATTTGTACCGTCAAAACGCGATTTCCAGAGTTGACTATTAGAAAAACAAAATGGCCGCTCCTCCCTTTATGCCTACCCGGGGAATAAACTTTTTAATTTTCGAGCCACCCCAAATAGCCGAATTAGCTTGATTACTTCTTGCGGATACCCCACCCGAGTGTACCGGTGCTAATTTGAACTCCGCCATTGTTATAATTTGGCGGTAATCTACGATTTTTGGTCAAATTGTGACGTCATTTTTGCACCAAAAAGTTGTAGTTCCCAAGGTTTTGCGAATTTTGCATGACTCGACACAAGAAAGTTGTTCAGGATGCTCAACTTGGTCGATTTGTACCGTCAAAACGCGATTTCCAGAGTTGACTATTAGAAAAACAAGATGGCCGCTCCTCCCTTTTTGCCTACCCGGGGATTAAAATTTTTAATTTTCGAGCCACCCCTAATAGCCGAATTAGCGTGATTACTTCTTGCGGATACCCCACCCGAGTGTGCCGGTGCTAATTTGAACTCCGCCATTGTTATAATTTGGCGGTTATCTACGATTTTTGGTCAAATTGTGACGTAACTTTTGCACCAAAAAGTTGTAATTCCCAAGGTTTTGCGAATTTTGCATGACTCCACACAGGAAAGTTGTTCAGGATGCTCAACTTGGTCGATTTGTACCGTCAAAACGCGACTTCCAGAGTTGTCTTATAGAAAAACAAAATGGCCGCTCTTCCCTTTTCCCTTCCCGGGGAATAAACTTTTTAATTTTCATGACTCCACACAGGAAACTTGTTCAGGATGCTCAACTTGGTCGATATGTACCGTCAAAACGCGATTTCCAGAGTTGACTATTAGAAAAACAAAATGGCTGCTCTACCCTTTCCCCGGCCGGGGAATAAACTTTTTAATTTTCGAGCCACCCCGAAAAGCTGAATTAGCGTGATGACTTCTTGCGGATACCCAACCCGAGTGTACCGGTGCTAATTTGAACTCCGTCACTGTTATATTTTGGCGGTAAGTGACGATTTTGGGTCAAATTATGACGTCACTTTTGCACCAAAAAGTTGTAATTCCCAAGGTTTTGCGAATTTTGCATGATTCCACACATGATTCAGGATGCTCAACTTTGTCGATTTGTACCGTCAAAACGCGATTTCCAGAGTTGACAATTAGAAAAACAAGATGGCCGCTCCTCCCTTTTTGCCTACCCGGGGAATAAACTTTTTAATTTTCGAGCCACCCCAAATAGCCGAATTAGCGTGATTACTTCTTGCGGATACCCAACCCGAGTGTACCGGTGCTAATTTGAACTCCGTCATTGTTATATTTTGGCGGTAATCGACGATTTTCGGTCAAATTATGACGTCACTTTTGCACCAAAAAGTTGTAATTCCCAAGGTTTTGCGAATGTTGCATGACTCCTCACAGGAAAGTTGTTCAGGATGCTCAACCTGGTCGATTTGTACCGTCAAAACGCGATTTCCAGAGTTGACTATTAGAAAAACAAAATGACCGCTCTTCCCTTTTCCCTTCCCGGGGAATAAACTTTTTAATTTTCGAGCCACCCCGAAAAGCTGAATTAGCGTGATTACTTCTTGCGGATACCCCACCCGAGTGTACCGGTGCTAATTTGAACTCCGTCATTGTTATATTTTGGCGGTAATCGACGATTTTTGGTCAAATTATGACGTCACTTTTGCACCAAAAAGTTGTAATTCCCAAGGTTTTGCGAATTTTGCATGACTCGACACAGGAAAGTTGTTCAGGATGCTCAACTTTGTCGATTTGTACCGTCAAAACGCGACTTCCAGAGTTGACTATTAGAAAAACAAAATGGCCGCTCTTCCCTTTTCCCTTCCCGGGGAATAAACTTTTTAATTTTCGAGCCACCCCGAAAAGCCGAATTAGCGTGATTACTTTCTGCGGAAACCCCACCCGAGTGTGCAAGTGCTAATTTGAACTACGCCATTGTTATATTTTGGCGGTAATCGACGATTTTTGGTCAAATTGTGACGTCACTTTTGCACCGAAAAGTTGTAATTCCCAAGGTTTTGCGAATTTTGCATGACTCCACACAGGAAAGTTGTTCAGGATGCTCAACTTGGTCGATTTGTACCGTCAAAACGCGATTTCCAGAGTTGACTATTAGAAAAACAAGATGGCCGCTCCTCCCTTTTTGCCTACCCGGGGAATAAACTTTTTAATTTTCGAGCCACCCCAAATAGCCGAATAAGCGTGATTACTTCTTGCGGATACTCCACCCGAGTGTACCGGTGCTAATTTGAACTCCGCCATTGTTATATCTTGGCGGTAATCGACGATTTTTGGTCAAATTGTGACGTCACTTTTGCACCAAAAAGTTGTAATTCCCAAGGTTTTGCGAATTTTGCATGACTCGAAACAGGAAAGTTGTTCAGGATGCTCGACTTGGTCGATTTGTACCGTCAAAACGCGATTTCCAGAGTTGACTATTAGAAAAACAAAATGGCCGCTCTACCCTTTTCCCCAGCCGGGGAATAAACTTTTTAATTTTCGAGCCACCCCGAAAAGCTGAATTAGCGAAGTACTTCTTGCGGATACCCCACCCGAGTGTACCGGTGCTAATTTGAACTCCGTCATTGTTATATTTTGGCGGTAATCGACGATTTTGGGTCAAATTATGACGTCACTTTTGCACCAAAAAGTTGTAATTCCCAAGGTTTTGCGAATTTTGCATGACTCGACACAGAAAAGTTGTTCAGGATGCTCAACTTGGTCGATTTGTACCGTCAAAACGCGATTTCCAGAGTTGACTATTAGAAAAACAAAATGGCCGCTCTTCCCTTTTCCCTTCCCGGGGAATAAACTTTTTAATTTTCATGACTCCACACAGGAAACTTGTTCAGGATGCTCAACTTGGTCGATATGTACCGTCAAAACGCGATTTCCAGAGTTGACTATTAGAAAAACAAAATGGCTGCTCTACCCTTTCCCCGGCCGGGGAATAAACTTTTTAATTTTCGAGCCACCCCGAAAAGCTGAATTAGCGTGATGACTTCTTGCGGATACCCAACCCGAGTGTACCGGTGCTAATTTGAACTCCGTCACTGTTATATTTTGGCGGTAAGTGACGATTTTGGGTCAAATTATGACGTCACTTTTGCACCAAAAAGTTGTAATTCCCAAGGTTTTGCGAATTTTGCATGATTCCACACATGATTCAGGATGCTCAACTTTGTCGATTTGTACCGTCAAAACGCGATTTGCAGAGTTGACAATTAGAAAAACAAGATGGCCGCTCCTCCCTTTTTGCCTACCCGGGGAATAAACTTTTTAATTTTCGAGCCACCCCAAATAGCCGAATTAGCGTGATTACTTCTTGCGGATACCCAACCCGAGTGTACCGGTGCTAATTTGAACTCCGTCATTGTTATATTTTGGCGGTAATCGACGATTTTCGGTCAAATTATGACGTCACTTTTGCACCAAAAAGTTGTAATTCCCAAGGTTTTGCGAATTTTGCATGACTCGACACAGGAAAGTTGTTCAGGATGCTCAACTTTGTCGATTTGTACCGTCAAAACGCGACTTCCAGAGTTGACTATTAGAAAAACAAAATGGCCGCTCTTCCCTTTTCCCTTCCCGGGGAATAAACTTTTTAATTTTCGAGCCACCCCGAAAAGCCGAATTAGCGTGATTACTTTCTGCGGAAACCCCACCCGAGCGTGCAAGTGCTAATTTGAACTACGCCATTGTTATATTTTGGCGGTAATCGACGATTTTTGGTCAAATTGTGACGTCACTTTTGCACCGAAAAGTTGTAATTCCCAAGGTTTTGCGAATTTTGCATGACTCCACACAGGAAAGTTGTTCAGGATGCTCAACTTGGTCGATTTGTACCGTCAAAACGCGATTTCCAGAGTTGACTATTAGAAAAACAAGATGGCCGCTCCTCCCTTTTTGCCTACCCGGGGAATAAACTTTTTAATTTTCGAGCCACCCCAAATAGCCGAATAAGCGTGATTACTTCTTGCGGATACTCCACCCGAGTGTACCGGTGCTAATGAGAACTCCGCCATTGTTATATTTTGGCGGTAATCGACGATTTTTGGTCAAATTGTGACGTCACTTTTGCACCATAAAGTTGTAATTCCCAAGGTTTTGCGAATTTTGCATGACTCGAAACAGGAAAGTTGTTCAGGATGCTCGACTTGGTCGATTTGTACCGTCAAAACGCGATTTCCAGAGTTATGACGTCACTTTTGCACCAAAAAGTTGTAATTCCCAAGGTTTTGCGAATTTTGCATGACTCGACACAGGAAAGTTGTTCAGGATGCTCAACTTTGTCGATTTGTACCGTCAAAACGCGACTTCCAGAGTTGACTATTAGAAAAACAAAATGGCCGCTCTTCCCTTTTCCCTTCCCGGGGAATAAACTTTTTAATTTTCGAGCCACCCCGAAAAGCCGAATTAGCGTGATTACTTTCTGCGGAAACCCCACCCGAGTGTGCAAGTGCTAATTTGAACTACGCCATTGTTATATTTTGGCGGTAATCGACGATTTTTGGTCAAATTGTGACGTCACTTTTGCACCGAAAAGTTGTAATTCCCAAGGTTTTGCGAATTTTGCATGACTCCACACAGGAAAGTTGTTCAGGATGCTCAACTTGGTCGATTTGTACCGTCAAAACGCGATTTCCAGAGTTGACTATTAGAAAAACAAGATGGCCGCTCCTCCCTTTTTGCCTACCCGGGGAATAAACTTTTTAATTTTCGAGCCACCCCAAATAGCCGAATAAGCGTGATTACTTCTTGCGGATACTCCACCCGAGTGTACCGGTGCTAATTTGAACTCCGCCATTGTTATATCTTGGCGGTAATCGACGATTTTTGGTCAAATTGTGACGTCACTTTTGCACCAAAAAGTTGTAATTCCCAAGGTTTTGCGAATTTTGCATGACTCGAAACAGGAAAGTTGTTCAGGATGCTCGACTTGGTCGATTTGTACCGTCAAAACGCGATTTCCAGAGTTGACTATTAGAAAAACAAAATGGCCGCTCTACCCTTTTCCCCAGCCGGGGAATAAACTTTTTAATTTTCGAGCCACCCCGAAAAGCTGAATTAGCGAAGTACTTCTTGCGGATACCCCACCCGAGTGTACCGGTGCTAATTTGAACTCCGTCATTGTTATATTTTGGCGGTAATCGACGATTTTGGGTCAAATTATGACGTCACTTTTGCACCAAAAAGTTGTAATTCCCAAGGTTTTGCGAATTTTGCATGACTCGACACAGAAAAGTTGTTCAGGATGCTCAACTTGGTCGATTTGTACCGTCAAAACGCGATTTCCAGAGTTGACTATTAGAAAAACAAAATGGCCGCTCTTCCCTTTTCCCTTCCCGGGGAATAAACTTTTTAATTTTCATGACTCCACACAGGAAACTTGTTCAGGATGCTCAACTTGGTCGATATGTACCGTCAAAACGCGATTTCCAGAGTTGACTATTAGAAAAACAAAATGGCTGCTCTACCCTTTCCCCGGCCGGGGAATAAACTTTTTAATTTTCGAGCCACCCCGAAAAGCTGAATTAGCGTGATGACTTCTTGCGGATACCCAACCCGAGTGTACCGGTGCTAATTTGAACTCCGTCACTGTTATATTTTGGCGGTAAGTGACGATTTTGGGTCAAATTATGACGTCACTTTTGCACCAAAAAGTTGTAATTCCCAAGGTTTTGCGAATTTTGCATGATTCCACACATGATTCAGGATGCTCAACTTTGTCGATTTGTACCGTCAAAACGCGATTTGCAGAGTTGACAATTAGAAAAACAAGATGGCCGCTCCTCCCTTTTTGCCTACCCGGGGAATAAACTTTTTAATTTTCGAGCCACCCCAAATAGCCGAATTAGCGTGATTACTTCTTGCGGATACCCAACCCGAGTGTACCGGTGCTAATTTGAACTCCGTCATTGTTATATTTTGGCGGTAATCGACGATTTTCGGTCAAATTATGACGTCACTTTTGCACCAAAAAGTTGTAATTCCCAAGGTTTTGCGAATTTTGCATGACTCGACACAGAAAAGTTGTTCAGGATGCTCAACTTTGTCGATTTGTACCGTCAAAACGCGACTTCCAGAGTTGACTATTAGAAAAACAAAATGGCCGCTCTTCCCTTTTCCCTTCCCGGGGAATAAACTTTTTAATTTTCGAGCCACCCCGAAAAGCCGAATTAGCGTGATTACTTTCTGCGGAAACCCCACCCGAGTGTGCAAGTGCTAATTTGAACTACGCCATTGTTATATTTTGGCGGTAATCGACGATTTTTGGTCAAATTGTGACGTCACTTTTGCACCGAAAAGTTGTAATTCCCAAGGTTTTGCGAATTTTGCATGACTCCACACAGGAAAGTTGTTCAGGATGCTCAACTTGGTCGATTTGTACCGTCAAAACGCGATTTCCAGAGTTGACTATTAGAAAAACAAGATGGCCGCTCCTCCCTTTTTGCCTACCCGGGGAATAAACTTTTTAATTTTCGAGCCACCCCAAATAGCCGAATAAGCGTGATTACTTCTTGCGGATACTCCACCCGAGTGTACCGGTGCTAATGAGAACTCCGCCATTGTTATATTTTGGCGGTAATCGACGATTTTTGGTCAAATTGTGACGTCACTTTTGCACCATAAAGTTGTAATTCCCAAGGTTTTGCGAATTTTGCATGACTCGAAACAGGAAAGTTGTTCAGGATGCTCGACTTGGTCGATTTGTACCGTCAAAACGCGATTTCCAGAGTTATGACGTCACTTTTGCACCAAAAAGTTGTAATTCCCAAGGTTTTGCGAATTTTGCATGACTCGACACAGGAAAGTTGTTCAGGATGCTCAACTTTGTCGATTTGTACCGTCAAAACGCGACTTCCAGAGTTGACTATTAGAAAAACAAAATGGCCGCTCTTCCCTTTTCCCTTCCCGGGGAATAAACTTTTTAATTTTCGAGCCACCCCGAAAAGCCGAATTAGCGTGATTACTTTCTGCGGAAACCCCACCCGAGTGTGCAAGTGCTAATTTGAACTACGCCATTGTTATATTTTGGCGGTAATCGACGATTTTTGGTCAAATTGTGACGTCACTTTTGCACCGAAAAGTTGTAATTCCCAAGGTTTTGCGAATTTTGCATGACTCCACACAGGAAAGTTGTTCAGGATGCTCAACTTGGTCGATTTGTACCGTCAAAACGCGATTTCCAGAGTTGACTATTAGAAAAACAAGATGGCCGCTCCTCCCTTTTTGCCTACCCGGGGAATAAACTTTTTAATTTTCGAGCCACCCCAAATAGCCGAATAAGCGTGATTACTTCTTGCGGATACTCCACCCGAGTGTACCGGTGCTAATTTGAACTCCGCCATTGTTATATCTTGGCGGTAATCGACGATTTTTGGTCAAATTGTGACGTCACTTTTGCACCAAAAAGTTGTAATTCCCAAGGTTTTGCGAATTTTGCATGACTCGAAACAGGAAAGTTGTTCAGGATGCTCGACTTGGTCGATTTGTACCGTCAAAACGCGATTTCCAGAGTTGACTATTAGAAAAACAAAATGGCCGCTCTACCCTTTTCCCCAGCCGGGGAATAAACTTTTTAATTTTCGAGCCACCCCGAAAAGCTGAATTAGCGAAGTACTTCTTGCGGATACCCCACCCGAGTGTACCGGTGCTAATTTGAACTCCGTCATTGTTATATTTTGGCGGTAATCGACGATTTTGGGTCAAATTATGACGTCACTTTTGCACCAAAAAGTTGTAATTCCCAAGGTTTTGCGAATTTTGCATGACTCGACACAGAAAAGTTGTTCAGGATGCTCAACTTGGTCGATTTGTACCGTCAAAACGCGATTTCCAGAGTTGACTATTAGAAAAACAAAATGGCCGCTCTTCCCTTTTCCCTTCCCGGGGAATAAACTTTTTAATTTTCATGACTCCACACAGGAAACTTGTTCAGGATGCTCAACTTGGTCGATATGTACCGTCAAAACGCGATTTCCAGAGTTGACTATTAGAAAAACAAAATGGCTGCTCTACCCTTTCCCCGGCCGGGGAATAAACTTTTTAATTTTCGAGCCACCCCGAAAAGCTGAATTAGCGTGATGACTTCTTGCGGATACCCAACCCGAGTGTACCGGTGCTAATTTGAACTCCGTCACTGTTATATTTTGGCGGTAAGTGACGATTTTGGGTCAAATTATGACGTCACTTTTGCACCAAAAAGTTGTAATTCCCAAGGTTTTGCGAATTTTGCATGATTCCACACATGATTCAGGATGCTCAACTTTGTCGATTTGTACCGTCAAAACGCGATTTCCAGAGTTGACAATTAGAAAAACAAGATGGCCGCTCCTCCCTTTTTGCCTACCCGGGGAATAAACTTTTTAATTTTCGAGCCACCCCAAATAGCCGAATTAGCGTGATTACTTCTTGCGGATACCCAACCCGAGTGTACCGGTGCTAATTTGAACTCCGTCATTGTTATATTTTGGCGGTAATCGACGATTTTCGGTCAAATTATGACGTCACTTTTGCACCAAAAAGTTGTAATTCCCAAGGTTTTGCGAATGTTGCATGACTCCTCACAGGAAAGTTGTTCAGGATGCTCAACCTGGTCGATTTGTACCGTCAAAACGCGATTTCCAGAGTTGACTATTAGAAAAACAAAATGACCGCTCTTCCCTTTTCCCTTCCCGGGGAATAAACTTTTTAATTTTAGAGCCACCCCGAAAAGCTGAATTAGCGTGATTACTTCTTGCGGATACCCCACCCGAGTGTACCGGTGCTAATTTGAACTCCGTCATTGTTATATTTTGGCGGTAATCGACGATTTTTGGTCAAATTATGACGTCACTTTTGCACCAAAAAGTTGTAATTCCCAAGGTTTTGCGAATTTTGCATGACTCGACACAGGAAAGTTGTTCAGGATGCTCAACTTTGTCGATTTGTACCGTCAAAACGCGACTTCCAGAGTTGACTATTAGAAAAACAAAATGGCCGCTCTTCCCTTTTCCCTTCACGGGGAATAAACTTTTTAATTTTCGAGCCACCCCGAAAAGCCGAATTAGCGTGATTACTTCTTGCGGAAACCCCACCCGAGTGTGCAAGTGCTAATTTGAACTACGCCATTGTTATATTTTGGCGGTAATCGACGATTTTTGGTCAAATTGTGACGTCACTTTTGCACCGAAAAGTTGTAATTCCCAAGGTTTTGCGAATTTTGCATGACTCCACACATGAAAGTTGTTCAGGATGCTCAACTTGGTCGATTTGTACCGTCAAAACGCGATTTCCAGAGTTGACTATTAGAAAAACAAGATGGCCGCTCCTCCCTTTTTGCCTACCCGGGGAATAAACTTTTTAATTTTCGAGCCACCCCAAATAGCCGAATAAGCGTGATTACTTCTTGCGGATACTCCACCCGAGTGTACCGGTGCTAATTTGAACTCCGCCATTGTTATATCTTGGCGGTAATCGACGATTTTTGGTCAAATTGTGACGTCACTTTTGCACCAAAAAGTTGTAATTCCCAAGGTTTTGCGAATTTTGCATGACTCGAAACAGGAAAGTTGTTCAGGATGCTCGACTTGGTCGATTTGTACCGTCAAAACGCGATTTCCAGAGTTGACTATTAGAAAAACAAAATGGCCGCTCTACCCTTTTCCCCAGCCGGGGAATAAACTTTTTAATTTTCGAGCCACCCCGAAAAGCTGAATTAGCGAAGTACTTCTTGCGGATACCCCACCCGAGTGTACCGGTGCTAATTTGAACTCCGTCATTGTTATATTTTGGCGGTAATCGACGATTTTGGGTCAAATTATGACGTCACTTTTGCACCAAAAAGTTGTAATTCCCAAGGTTTTGCGAATTTTGCATGACTCGACACAGAAAAGTTGTTCAGGATGCTCAACTTGGTCGATTTGTACCGTCAAAACGCGATTTCCAGAGTTGACTATTAGAAAAACAAAATGGCCGCTCTTCCCTTTTCCCTTCCCGGGGAATAAACTTTTTAATTTTCATGACTCCACACAGGAAACTTGTTCAGGATGCTCAACTTGGTCGATATGTACCGTCAAAACGCGATTTCCAGAGTTGACTATTAGAAAAACAAAATGGCTGCTCTACCCTTTCCCCGGCCGGGGAATAAACTTTTTAATTTTCGAGCCACCCCGAAAAGCTGAATTAGCGTGATGACTTCTTGCGGATACCCAACCCGAGTGTACCGGTGCTAATTTGAACTCCGTCACTGTTATATTTTGGCGGTAAGTGACGATTTTGGGTCAAATTATGACGTCACTTTTGCACCAAAAAGTTGTAATTCCCAAGGTTTTGCGAATTTTGCATGATTCCACACATGATTCAGGATGCTCAACTTTGTCGATTTGTACCGTCAAAACGCGATTTCCAGAGTTGACAATTAGAAAAACAAGATGGCCGCTCCTCCCTTTTTGCCTACCCGGGGAATAAACTTTTTAATTTTCGAGCCACCCCAAATAGCCGAATTAGCGTGATTACTTCTTGCGGATACCCAACCCGAGTGTACCGGTGCTAATTTGAACTCCGTCATTGTTATATTTTGGCGGTAATCGACGATTTTCGGTCAAATTATGACGTCACTTTTGCACCAAAAAGTTGTAATTCCCAAGGTTTTGCGAATGTTGCATGACTCCTCACAGGAAAGTTGTTCAGGATGCTCAACCTGGTCGATTTGTACCGTCAAAACGCGATTTCCAGAGTTGACTATTAGAAAAACAAAATGACCGCTCTTCCCTTTTCCCTTCCCGGGGAATAAACTTTTTAATTTTAGAGCCACCCCGAAAAGCTGAATTAGCGTGATTACTTCTTGCGGATACCCCACCCGAGTGTACCGGTGCTAATTTGAACTCCGTCATTGTTATATTTTGGCGGTAATCGACGATTTTTGGTCAAATTATGACGTCACTTTTGCACCAAAAAGTTGTAATTCCCAAGGTTTTGCGAATTTTGCATGACTCGACACAGGAAAGTTGTTCAGGATGCTCAACTTTGTCGATTTGTACCGTCAAAACGCGACTTCCAGAGTTGACTATTAGAAAAACAAAATGGCCGCTCTTCCCTTTTCCCTTCACGGGGAATAAACTTTTTAATTTTCGAGCCACCCCGAAAAGCCGAATTAGCGTGATTACTTCTTGCGGAAACCCCACCCGAGTGTGCAAGTGCTAATTTGAACTACGCCATTGTTATATTTTGGCGGTAATCGACGATTTTTGGTCAAATTGTGACGTCACTTTTGCACCGAAAAGTTGTAATTCCCAAGGTTTTGCGAATTTTGCATGACTCCACACATGAAAGTTGTTCAGGATGCTCAACTTGGTCGATTTGTACCGTCAAAACGCGATTTCCAGAGTTGACTATTAGAAAAACAAGATGGCCGCTCCTCCCTTTTTGCCTACCCGGGGAATAAACTTTTTAATTTTCGAGCCACCCCAAATAGCCGAATAAGCGTGATTACTTCTTGCGGATACTCCACCCGAGTGTACCGGTGCTAATTTGAACTCCGCCATTGTTATATTTTGGCGGTAATCGACGATTTTTGGTCAAATTGTGACGTCACTTTTGCACCAAAAAGTTGTAATTCCCAAGGTTTTGCGAATTTTGCATGACTCGAAACAGGAAAGTTGTTCAGGATGCTCGACTTGGTCGATTTGTACCGTCAAAACGCGATTTCCAGAGTTGACTATTAGAAAAACAAAATGGCCGCTCTACCCTTTTCCCCAGCCGGGGAATAAACTTTTTAATTTTCGAGCCACCCCGAAAAGCTGAATTAGCGTGATTACTTCTTGCGGATACCCCACCCGAGTGTACCTATGCTAATTTGAACTCCGTCATTGTTATATTTTGGCGGTAATCGACTATTTTTGGTCAAATTATGACGTCACTTTTGCACCAAAAAGTTGTAATTCCCAAGGTTTTGCGAATTTTGCATGACTCCACACAGGAAAGTTGTTCAGGATGCTCAACTTGGTCGATTTGTACCGTCAAAACGCGACTTCCAGAGTTGACTATTAGAAAAACAAAATGGCCGCTCTTCCCTTTTCCCTACCCGGGGAATAAACTTTTTAATTTTCGAGCCACCCCGAAAAGCCGAATTAGCGTGATTACTTCTTGCGGATACCCCACCCGAGTGTACCGGTGCTATATTGAACTCCGCCATTGTTATATTTTGGCGGTAGTCGACGATTTTTGGTCAATTTTTGACGTCACTTTTGCACCAAAAAGTTGCATTTCCCAAGGTTTTGCGAATTTTGCATGACTCCACACAGGAAACTTGTTCAGGATGCTCAACTTGGTCGATATGTACCGTCAAAACGCGATTTCCAGAGTTGACTATTAGAAAAACAAAATGGCTGCTCTACCCTTTCCCCGGCCGGGGAATAAACTTTTTAATTTTCGAGCCACCCCGAAAAGCTGAATTAGCGTGATGACTTCTTGCGGATACCCCACCCGAGTGTACCGGTGCTAATTTGAACTCCGTCATTGTTATATTTTGGCGGTAATCGACGATTTTCGGTCAAATTATGACGTCACTTTTGCACCAAAAAGTTGTAATTCCCAAGGTTTTGCGAATTTTGCATGACTCCTCACAGGAAAGTTGTTCAGGATGCTCAACCTGGTCGATTTGTACCGTCAAAACGCGATTTCCAGAGTTGACTATTAGAAAAACAAGATGGCCGCTCCTCCCTTTTTGCCTACCCGGGGAATAAACTTTTTAATTTTCGAGCCACCCCAAATAGCCGAATTAGCGTGATTACTTCTTGCGGATACCCCACCCGAGTGTACCGGTGCTAATTTGAACTCCGTCATTGTTATATTTTGGCGATAATCGACGATTTTTGGTCAAATTGTGACGTCACTTTTGCAACAAAAAGTTGTATTTCCCAAGGTTTTGCGAATTTTGCATGACTCCTCACAGGAAACTTGTTCAGGATGCTCAACTTGGTCGATATGTACCGTCAAAACGCGATTTCCAGAGTTGACTATTAGAAAAACAAAATGACCGCTCTTCCCTTTTTGCCTACCCGGGGAATAAACTTTTTAATTTTCGAGCCACCCCAAATTGCCGAATAAGCGTGATTACTTCTTGCGGATACTCCACCCGAGTGTACCGGTGCTAATTTGAACTCCGCCATTGTTATATTTTGGCGGTAATCGACGATTTTTGGTCAAATTGTGACGTCACTTTTGCACCAAAAAGTTGTAATTCCCAAGGTTTTGCGAATTTTGCATGACTCGAAACAGGAAAGTTGTTCAGGATGCTCAACTTGGTCGATTTGTACAGTCAAAACGCGATTTCCAGAGTTGACTATTAGAATGGTTAATTTTCGAGCCACCCCGAAAAGCTGAATTAGCGTGATTACTTCTTGCGGATACCCCACCCGAGTGTACCTATGCTAATTTGAACTCCGTCATTGTTATATTTTGGCGGTAATCGACGATTTTTGGTCAAATTATGACGTCACTTTTGCACCAAAAAGTTGTAATTCCCAAGGTTTTGCGAATTTTGCATGACTCCACACAGGAAAGTTGTTCAGGATGCTCAACTTGGTCGATTTGTACCGTCAAAACGCGATTTCCAGAGTTGACTATTAGAAAAACAAAATGGCCGCTCTTCCCTTTTCCCTTCCCGGGGAATAAACTTTTTAATTTTCGAGCCACCCCGAAAAGCCGAATTAGCGTGATTACTTCTTGCGGATACCCCACCCGAGTGTGCCGGTGCTAATTTGAACTCCGCCAATATTATATTTTGGCGGTAATCGAAAATTTTTGGTCAAATTGTGACGTCACTTTTGCACCAAAAAGTTGAAATTCCCAAGGTTTTTCGTATTTTGCATGACTCGACACAGGAAAGTTGTTCAGGATGCTCAACTTGGTCGATTTGTACCGTCAAAACGCGATTTCCAGAGTTGACTATTAGAAAAACAAGATGGCCGCTCCTCCCTTTTTGCCTACCCGGGGAATAAACTTTTTAATTTTCAAACCACCCCAAATAGCCGAATTAGCTTGCTTACTTCTTGCGGATACCCCACCCGAGTGTACCGGTGCTAATTTGAACTCCGTCATTGTTATATTTTGGCGGTAATCGACGATTTTTGGTCAAATTGTGACGTCACTTTTGCACCAAAAAGTTGTAATTCCCAAGGTTTTGCGAATTTTGCATGACTCGAAACAGGAAAGTTGTTCAGGATGCTCAACTTGGTCGATTTGTACAGTCAAAACGCGATTTCCAGAGTTGACTATTAGAATGGTTAATTTTCGAGCCACCCCGAAAAGCTGAATTAGCGTGATTACTTCTTGCGGATACCCCACCCGAGTGTACCTATGCTAATTTGAACTCCGTCATTGTTATATTTTGGCGGTAATCGACGATTTTTGGTCAAATTATGACGTCACTTTTGCACCAAAAAGTTGTAATTCCCAAGGTTTTGCGAATTTTGCATGACTCCACACAGGAAAGTTGTTCAGGATGCTCAACTTGGTCGATTTGTACCGTCAAAACGCGATTTCCAGAGTTGACTATTAGAAAAACAAAATGGCCGCTCTTCCCTTTTCCCTTCCCGGGGAATAAACTTTTTAATTTTCGAGCCACCCCGAAAAGCCGAATTAGCGTGATTACTTCTTGCGGATACCCCACCCGAGTGTGCCGGTGCTAATTTGAACTCCGCCAATATTATATTTTGGCGGTAATCGAAAATTTTTGGTCAAATTGTGACGTCACTTTTGCACCAAAAAGTTGAAATTCCCAAGGTTTTTCGTATTTTGCATGACTCGACACAGGAAAGTTGTTCAGGATGCTCAACTTGGTCGATTTGTACCGTCAAAACGCGATTTCCAGAGTTGACTATTAGAAAAACAAGATGGCCGCTCCTCCCTTTTTGCCTACCCGGGGAATAAACTTTTTAATTTTCAAACCACCCCAAATAGCCGAATTAGCTTGCTTACTTCTTGCGGATACCCCACCCGAGTGTACCGGTGCTAATTTGAACTCCGTCATTGTTATATTTTGGCGGTAATCGACGATTTTTGGTCAAATTATGACGTCACTTTTGCACAAAAAATTTGTAATTCCCAAGGTTTTGCGAATTTTGCATGACTCCTCACAGGAAAAATGTTCAGGATGCTCAACCTGGTCGATTTGTACCGTCAAAACGCGATTTCCGGAGTTGACTATTAGAAAAACAAAATGGCCGCTCTTCCCTTTTCCCTTCCCAGGGAATAAAGTTTTTAATTTTCGAGCCACCCCGAAAAGCCGAATTAGCGTGATTACTTCTTGCGGATACCCCACCCGAGTGTACCGGTGCTAATTTGAACTCCGCCATTGTTATAATTTGGCGGTAATCTACGATTTTTGGTCAAATTGTGACGTCACTTTTCCACCAAAAAGTTGTAATTCCCAAGGTTTTGCGAATTTTGCATGACTCGACACAGGAAAGTTGTTCAGGATGCTCAACTTGGTCGATTTATACCGTCAAAACGCGATTTCCAGAGTTGACTATTAGAAAAACAAAATGGCCGCTCCTCCCTTTTTGCCTACCCGGGGAATAAAATCTTTAATTTTCGAGCCACCCCAAATAGCCGAATTAGCGTGATTACTTCTTGCGGATACCCCACCCGAGTGTACCGGTGCTAATTTGAACTCCGCCAATATTATATTTTGGTGGTAATCGACGATTTTTGGTCAAATTGTGACGTCACTTTTGCACCAAAAAGTTGTAATTCCCAAGGTTTTGCGAATTTTGCATGACTCCTCACTGGAAAGTTGTTCAGGATGCTCAACCTGGTCGATTTGTACCGTCAAAACGCGATTTCCAGAGTTGACTATTAGAAAAACAAAATGGCCGCTCTACCCTTTTCCCCACCCGGGGAATAAACTTTTTAATTTTCGAGCAACCCCGAAAAGCCGAATTAGCGTGATTACTTCTTGCGGATACTCCACCCGAGTGTACCGGTGCTAATTTGAACTCCGCCAATATTATATTTTGGCGGTAGTCGACGATTTTTGGTCAAATTATGACGTCACTTTTGCACCAAAAAGTTGTAATTCCCAAGGTTTTGCGAATTTTGCATGACTCCACACAGGAAAGTTGTTCAGGATGCTCAACTTGGTCGATTTGTACCGTCAAAACGCGATTTCCAGAGTTGACTATTAGAAAAACAAAATTGCCGCTCTTGTCTTTTCCCTGCCCGGGGAATAAACTTTTTAATTTTCGAGCCACCCCGAAAAGCCGAAGTAGCGTGATTACTTCTTGCGGATACCCCACCCGAGTGTGCCGGTGCTAATTTGAACTCCGCCAATATTATATTTTGGTGGTAATCGACGATTTTTGGTCAAATTGTGACGTCACTTTTGCACCAAGAAGTTGTAATTCCCATGGTTTTGCGAATTTTGCATGACTCCTCACAGGAAAGTTGTTCAGGATGCTCAACCTGGTCGGTTTGTACCGTCAAAACGCGATTTCCAGAGTTGACTATTAGAAAAACAAAATGGCCGCTCTACCCTTTTCCCTACCCGGGGAATAAACTTTTTAATTTTCGAGCCACCCCGAAAAGCCGAATTAGCGTGATTACTTCTTGCGGATACCCCACCCGAGTGTACCGGTGCTAGTTTGAACTCCGCCATTGTTATATTTTGGCGGTAGTCGACGATTTTTGGTCAATTTTTGACGTCACTTTTGCACCAAAAAGTTGCATTTCCCAAGGTTTTGCGAATTTTGCATGACTCCACACAGGAAACTTGTTCAGGATGCTCAACTTGGTCGATATGTACCGTCAAAACGCGATTTCCAGAGTTGACTATTAGAAAAACAAAATGGCTGCTCTACCCTTTCCCCGGCCGGGGAATAAACTTTTTAATTTTCGAGCCACCCCGAAAAGCTGAATTAGCGTGATGACTTCTTGCGGATACCCCACCCGAGTGTACCGGTGCTAATTTGAACTCCGTCATTGTTATATTTTGGCGGTAATCGACGATTTTCGGTCAAATTATGACGTCACTTTTGCACCAAAAAGTTGTAATTCCCAAGGTTTTGCGAATTTTGCATGACTCCTCACAGGAAAGTTGTTCAGGATGCTCAACCTGGTCGATTTGTACCGTCAAAACGCGATTTCCAGAGTTGACTATTAGAAAAACAAGATGGCCGCTCCTCCCTTTTTGCCTACCCGGGGAATAAACTTTTTAATTTTCGAGCCACCCCAAATAGCCGAATTAGCGTGATTACTTCTTGCGGATACCCCACCCGAGTGTACCGGTGCTAATTTGAACTCCGTCATTGTTATATTTTGGCGATAATCGACGATTTTTGGTCAAATTGTGACGTCACTTTTGCAACAAAAAGTTGTATTTCCCAAGGTTTTGCGAATTTTGCATGACTCCTCACAGGAAACTTGTTCAGGATGCTCAACTTGGTCGATATGTACCGTCAAAACGCGATTTCCAGAGTTGACTATTAGAAAAACAAAATGACCGCTCTTCCCTGTTTGCCTACCCGGGGAATAAACTTTTTAATTTTCGAGCCACCCCAAATAGCCGAATAAGCGTGATTACTTCTTGCGGATACTCCACCCGAGTGTACCGGTGCTAATTTGAACTCCGCCATTGTTATATTTTGGCGGTAATCGACGATTTTTGGTCAAATTGTGACGTCACTTTTGCACCAAAAAGTTGTAATTCCCAAGGTTTTGCGAATTTTGCATGACTCGAAACAGGAAAGTTGTTCAGGATGCTCAACTTGGTCGATTTGTACAGTCAAAACGCGATTTCCAGAGTTGACTATTAGAATGGTTAATTTTCGAGCCACCCCGAAAAGCTGAATTAGCGTGATTACTTCTTGCGGATACCCCACCCGAGTGTACCTATGCTAATTTGAACTCCGTCATTGTTATATTTTGGCGGTAATCGACGATTTTTGGTCAAATTATGACGTCACTTTTGCACCAAAAAGTTGTAATTCCCAAGGTTTTGCGAATTTTGCATGACTCCACACAGGAAAGTTGTTCAGGATGCTCAACTTGGTCGATTTGTACCGTCAAAACGCGATTTCCAGAGTTGACTATTAGAAAAACAAAATGGCCGCTCTTCCCTTTTCCCTTCCCGGGGAATAAACTTTTTAATTTTCGAGCCACCCCGAAAAGCCGAATTAGCGTGATTACTTCTTGCGGATACCCCACCCGAGTGTGCCGGTGCTAATTTGAACTCCGCCAATATTATATTTTGGCGGTAGTCGACGATTTTTGGTCAAATTATGACGTCACTTTTGCACCAAAAAGTTGTAATTCCCAAGGTTTTGCGAATTTTGCATGACTCGACACAGGAAAGTTGTTCAGGATGCTCAACTTGGTCGATTTGTACCGTCAAAACGCGATTTCCAGAGTTGACTATTAGAAAAACAAAATGACCGCTCTTCCCTTTTCCCTTCACGGGGAATAAACTTTTTAATTTTCGAGCCACCCCGAAAAGCCGAATTAGCGTGATTACTTCTTGCGGAAACCCCACCCGAGTGTGCAAGTGCTAATTTGAACTACGCCATTGTTATATGTTGGCGGTAATCGACGATTTTTGGTCAAATTGTGACGTCACTTTTGCACCGAAAAGTTGTAATTCCCAAGGTTTTGCGAATTTTGCATGACTCCACACAGGAAAGTTGTTCAGGATGCTCAACTTGGTCGATTTGTACCGTCAAAACGCGATTTCCAGAGTTGACTATTAGAAAAACAAGATGGCCGCTCCTCCCTTTTTGCCTACCCGGGGAATAAACTTTTTAATTTTCGAGCCACCCCAAATAGCCGAATTAGCGTGATTACTTCTTGCGGATACCCCACCCGAGTGTACCGGTGCTAATTTGAACTCCGCCAATATTATATTTTGGTGGTAATCGACGATTTTTGGTCAAATTGTGACGTCACTTTTGCACCAAAAAGTTGTAATTCCCAAGGTTTTGCGAATTTTGCATGACTCCTCACTGGAAAGTTGTTCAGGATGCTCAACCTGGTCGATTTGTACCGTCAAAACGCGATTTCCAGAGTTGACTATTAGAAAAACAAAATGGCCGCTCTACCCTTTTCCCCACCCGGGGAATAAACTTTTTAATTTTCGAGCAACCCCGAAAAGCCGAATTAGCGTGATTACTTCTTGCGGATACTCCACCCGAGTGTACCGGTGCTAATTTGAACTCCGCCAATATTATATTTTGGCGGTAGTCGACGATTTTTGGTCAAATTATGACGTCACTTTTGCACCAAAAAGTTGTAATTCCCAAGGTTTGGCGAATTTTGCATGACTCCACACAGGAAAGTTGTTCAGGATGCTCAACTTGGTCGATTTGTATTGTCAAAACGCGATTTCCAGAGTTGACTATTAGAAAAACAAAATTGCCGCTCTTCCCTTTTCCCTGCCCGGGGAATAAACTTTTTAATTTTCGAGCCACCCCGAAAAGCCGAATTAGCGTGATTACTTCTTGCGGATACCCCACCCGAGTGTGCCGGTGCTAATTTGAACTCCGCCAATATTATATTTTGGTGGTAATCGACGATTTTTGGTCAAATTGTGACGTCACTTTTGCACCAAGAAGTTGTAATTCCCATGGTTTTGCGAATTTTGCATGACTCCTCACAGGAAAGTTGTTCAGGATGCTCAACCTGGTCGGTTTGTACCGTCAAAACGCGATTTCCAGAGTTGACTATTAGAAAAACAAAATGGCCGCTCTACCCTTTTCCCCAGCCGGGGAATAAACTTTTTAATTTTCGAGCCACCCCGAAAAGCTGAATTAGCGTGATTACTTCTTGCGGATACCCCACCCGAGTGTACCTATGCTAATTTGAACTCCGTCATTGTTATATTTTGGCGGTAATCGACGATTTTTGTTCAAATTATGACGTCACTTTTGCACCAAAAAGTTGAAATTCCCAAGGTTTTGCGAATTTTGCATGACTCCTCACAGGAAAGTTGTTCAGGATGCTCAACCTGGTCGATTTGTACCGTCAAAACGCGATTTCCAGAGTTGACTATTAGAAAAACAAAATGGCCGCTCTTCCCTTTTCCCTTCCCGGGGAATAAAGTTTTTAATTTTCGAGCCACCCCGAAAAGCCGAATTAGCGTGATTACTTCTTGCGAAAACCCCACCCGAGTGTACCGGTGCTAATTTGAACTCCGCCATTGTTATAATTTGGCGGTAATCGACGATTTTTGGTCAAATTGTGACGTCACTTTTGCACCAAAAAGTTGTAATTCCCAAGGTTTTGCGTATTTTGCATGACTCCACACAGGAAAGTTGTTCAGGATGCTCAACTTGGTCGATTTGTACCGTCAAAACGCGATTTCCAGAGTTGACTATTAGAAAAACAAAATGGCCGCTCTACCCTTTTCCCTTCCCGGGGAATAAAGTTTTTAATTTTCGAGCCACCCCGAAAAGCCGAATTAGCGTGATTACTTCTTGCGGATACCCCACCCGAGTGTGCCGGTGCTAATTTGAACTCCGCCAATATTATATTTTGGCGGTAATCGAAAATTTTTGGTCAAATTGTGAAGTCACTTTTGCACCAAAAAGTTGTAATTCCCAAGGTTTTGCGAATTTTGCATGACTCGACACAGGAAAGTTGTTCAGGATGCTCAACTTGGTCGATTTGTACCGTCAAAACGCGATTTCCGGAGTTGACTATTAGGAAAACAAAATGGCCGCTCTTCCCTTATCCCTTCCCGGGGAATAAAGTTTTTAATTTTCGAGCCACCCCGAAAAGCCGAATTAGCGTGATTACTTCTTGCGGATACTTTACCCGAGTGTACCGGTGCTTATTTGAACTCCGCCATTGTTATATTTTGGCGGTAATCGACGATTTTTGGTCAAATTATGACGTCACTTTTGCACCAAAAAGTTGAAATTCCCAAGGTTTTGCGAATTTTGCATGACTCCTCACAGGGAAGTTGTTCAGGATGCTCAACCTGGTCGATTTGTACCGTCAAAACGCGATTTCCAGAGTTGACTATTAGAAAAACAAGATGGCCGCTCCTCCCTTTTAACCTACCCGGGGAATGAACTTTTTAATTTTCGAGCCACCCCAAATAGCCGAATTAGCTTGATTACTTCTTGCGGATACCCCACCCGAGTGTACCGGTGCTAATTTGAACTCCGCCATTGTTATAATTTGGCGGTAATCGACGATTTTTGGTCAAATTGTGACGTCACTTTTGCACCAAAAAGTTGTAATTCCCAAGGTTTGGCGAATTTTGCATGACTCCACACAGGAAAGTTGTTCAGGATGCTCAACTTGGTCGATTTGTATTGTCAAAACGCGATTTCCAGAGTTGACTATTAGAAAAACAAAATTGCCGCTCTTCCCTTTTCCCTGCCCGGGGAATAAACTTTTTAATTTTCGAGCCACCCCGAAAAGCCGAATTAGCGTGATTACTTCTTGCGGATACCCCACCCGAGTGTGCCGGTGCTAATTTGAACTCCGCCAATATTATATTTTGGTGGTAATCGACGATTTTTGGTCAAATTGTGACGTCACTTTTGCACCAAGAAGTTGTAATTCCCATGGTTTTGCGAATTTTGCATGACTCCTCACAGGAAAGTTGTTCAGGATGCTCAACCTGGTCGGTTTGTACCGTCAAAACGCGATTTCCAGAGTTGACTATTAGAAAAACAAAATGGCCGCTCTACCCTTTTCCCCAGCCGGGGAATAAACTTTTTAATTTTCGAGCCACCCCGAAAAGCTGAATTAGCGTGATTACTTCTTGCGGATACCCCACCCGAGTGTACCTATGCTAATTTGAACTCCGTCATTGTTATATTTTGGCGGTAATCGACGATTTTTGTTCAAATTATGACGTCACTTTTGCACCAAAAAGTTGAAATTCCCAAGGTTTTGCGAATTTTGCATGACTCCTCACAGGAAAGTTGTTCAGGATGCTCAACCTGGTCGATTTGTACCGTCAAAACGCGATTTCCAGAGTTGACTATTAGAAAAACAAAATGGCCGCTCTTCCCTTTTCCCTTCCCGGGGAATAAAGTTTTTAATTTTCGAGCCACCCCGAAAAGCCGAATTAGCGTGATTACTTCTTGCGAAAACCCCACCCGAGTGTACCGGTGCTAATTTGAACTCCGCCATTGTTATAATTTGGCGGTAATCGACGATTTTTGGTCAAATTGTGACGTCACTTTTGCACCAAAAAGTTGTAATTCCCAAGGTTTTGCGTATTTTGCATGACTCCACACAGGAAAGTTGTTCAGGATGCTCAACTTGGTCGATTTGTACCGTCAAAACGCGATTTCCAGAGTTGACTATTAGAAAAACAAAATGGCCGCTCTACCCTTTTCCCTTCCCGGGGAATAAAGTTTTTAATTTTCGAGCCACCCCGAAAAGCCGAATTAGCGTGATTACTTCTTGCGGATACCCCACCCGAGTGTGCCGGTGCTAATTTGAACTCCGCCAATATTATATTTTGGCGGTAATCGAAAATTTTTGGTCAAATTGTGAAGTCACTTTTGCACCAAAAAGTTGTAATTCCCAAGGTTTTGCGAATTTTGCATGACTCGACACAGGAAAGTTGTTCAGGATGCTCAACTTGGTCGATTTGTACCGTCAAAACGCGATTTCCGGAGTTGACTATTAGGAAAACAAAATGGCCGCTCTTCCCTTATCCCTTCCCGGGGAATAAAGTTTTTAATTTTCGAGCCACCCCGAAAAGCCGAATTAGCGTGATTACTTCTTGCGGATACTTTACCCGAGTGTACCGGTGCTTATTTGAACTCCGCCATTGTTATATTTTGGCGGTAATCGACGATTTTTGGTCAAATTATGACGTCACTTTTGCACCAAAAAGTTGAAATTCCCAAGGTTTTGCGAATTTTGCATGACTCCTCACAGGGAAGTTGTTCAGGATGCTCAACCTGGTCGATTTGTACCGTCAAAACGCGATTTCCAGAGTTGACTATTAGAAAAACAAGATGGCCGCTCCTCCCTTTTAACCTACCCGGGGAATGAACTTTTTAATTTTCGAGCCACCCCAAATAGCCGAATTAGCTTGATTACTTCTTGCGGATACCCCACCCGAGTGTACCGGTGCTAATTTGAACTCCGTCATTGTGATATTTTGGCGGTAATCGACGATTTTTGGTCAAATTATGACGTCACTTTTGCACCAAAAAGTTGTAATTCCCAAGGTTTTGCGAATTTTGCAAGACTCCTCACAGGAAAGTTGTTCAGGATACTCAACCTGGTCGATTTGTACCGTCAAAACGCGATTTCCAGAGTTGACTATTAGAAAAACAAAATGGCCGCTCTTCCCTTTTCCCTTCCCGGGGAATAAACTTTTTAATTTTCGAGCCACCCCGAAAAGCCGAATTAGAGTGATTACTTCTTGCGGATACCCCACCCGAGTGTACCGGTGCTAATTTGAACTCCGTCATTGTTATATTTTGGCGGTAATCGACGATTTTTGGTCAAATTTTGACGTCACTTTTGCACCAAAAAGTTGAAATTCCCAAGGTTTTGCGAATTTTGCATGACTCGACACAGGAAAGTTGTTCAGGATGCTCAACTTGGTCGATTTGTACCGTCAAAACGCGATTTCCAGAGTTGACTATTAGAAAAACAAAATGGCCGCTCTATCCTTTTCCCTTCCCGGGGAATAAACTTTTTAATTTTCGAGCCACCCTGAAAAGCTGAATTAGCGTGATTACTTCTTGCGGATACCCCACCCGAGTGTACCGGTGCTAATTTGAACTCCGTCATTGTTATATTTTGGCGGTAATCGACGATTTTTGGTCAAATTTTGACGTCACTTTTGCACCAAAAAGTTGAAATTCCCAAGGTTTTGCGAATTTTGCATGACTCGACACAGGAAAGTTGTTCAGGATGCTCAACTTGGTCGATTTGTACCGTCAAAACGCGATTTCCAGAGTTGACTATTAGAAAAACAATATGGCCGCTCCTCCCTTTTTGCCTACCCGGGGAATAAGACTTTTAATTTTCGAGCCACCCCAAATAGCCGAATTAGCTTGATTACTTCTTGCGGATACCCCACCCGAGTGTACCGATGCTAATTTGAACTCCGCCATTGTTGAAATTTGGCGGTAATCGACGATTTTTGGTCAAATTGTGACGTCACTTTTGCACCAAAAAGTTGTAATTCCCAAGGTTTTGCGAATTTTGCATAACTCGACACAGGAAAGTTGTTCAGGATGCTCAACTTGGTCGATTTGTACCGTCAAAACGCGATTTCCAGAGTTGACTATTAGAAAAACAAGATGGCCGCTCCTCCCTTTTTGCCTACCCGGGGAATAAACTTTTTAATTTTCGAGCCACCCCAAATAGCCGAATTAGCTTGATTACTTCTTGCGGATACCCCACCCGAGTGTACCGGTGCTAATTTGAACTACGCCATTGTTATATTTTGGCGGTAATCGACGATTTTTGGTCAAATTGTGACGTCACTTTTGCACCAAAAAGTTGTAATTCCCAAGGTTTTGCGAATTTTGCATGACTCCACACAGGAAAGTTGTTCAGGATGCTCAACTTGGTCGATTTGTACCGTCAAAACGCGATTTCCAGAGTTGACTATTAGAAAAACAAAATGGCCGCTCTATCCTTTTCCCTTCCCGGGGAATAAACTTTTTAATTTTCGAGCCACCCCGAAAAGCTGAATTAGCGTGATTACTTCTTGCGGATACCCCACCCGAGTGTACCGGTGCTAATTTGAACTCCGTCATTGTTATATTTTGGCGGTAATCGACGATTTTTGGTCAAATTTTGACGTCACTTTTGCACCAAAAAGTTGAAATTCCCAAGGTTTTGCGAATTTTGCATGACTCGACACAGGAAAGTTGTTCAGGATGCTCAACTTGGTCGATTTGTACCGTCAAAACGCGATTTCCAGAGTTGACTATTAGAAAAACAATATGGCCGCTCCTCCCTTTTTGCCTACCCGGGGAATAAGACTTTTAATTTTCGAGCCACCCCAAATAGCCGAATTAGCTTGATTACTTCTTGCGGATACCCCACCCGAGTGTACCGATGCTAATTTGAACTCCGCCATTGTTGAAATTTGGCGGTAATCGACGATTTTTGGTCAAATTGTGACGTCACTTTTGCACCAAAAAGTTGTAATTCCCAAGGTTTTGCGAATTTTGCATAACTCGACACAGGAAAGTTGTTCAGGATGCTCAACTTGGTCGATTTGTACCGTCAAAACGCGATTTCCAGAGTTGACTATTAGAAAAACAAGATGGCCGCTCCTCCCTTTTTGCCTACCCGGGGAATAAACTTTTTAATTTTCGAGCCACCCCAAATAGCCGAATTAGCTTGATTACTTCTAGCGGATACCACACCCGAGTGTACCGGTGCTAATTTGAACTCCGTCATTGTTATATTTTGGCGGTAATCGACGATTTTTGTTCAAATTCTGACGTCACTTTTGCACCAAAAAGTTGAAATTCCCAAGGTTTTGCGAATTTTGCATGACTCCTCACAGGAAAGTTGTTCAGGATGCTCAACCTGGTCGATTTGTACCGTCAAAACGCGATTTCCAGAGTTGACTATTAGAAAAACAAAATGGCCGCTCTTCCCTTATCCCTTCCCGGGGAATAAAGTTTTTAATTTTCGAGCCACCCCGAAAAGCCGAATTAGCGTGATTACTTCTTGCGAAAACCCCACCCGAGTGTACCGGTGCTAATTTGAACTCCGCCATTGTTATAATTTGGCGGTAATCGACGATTTTTGGTCAAATTGTGACGTCACTTTTGCACCAAAAAGTTGTAATTCCCAAGGTTTTGCGAATTTTGCATGACTCGACACAGGAAAGTTGTTCAGGATGCTCAACTTGGTCGATTTGTACCGTCAAAACGCGATTTCCAGAGTTGACTATTAGAAAAACAAAATGGCCGCTCTACCCTTTTCCCTTCCCGGGGAATAAACTTTTTAATTTTCGAGCCACCCCGAAAAGCTGAATTAGCGTGATTACTTCTTGCGGATACCCCACCCGAGTGTACCGGTGCTAATTTGAACTCTGTCATTGTTTTATTTTGGCGGTAATCGACGATTTTTGGTAAAATTTTGACGTCACTTTTGCACCAAAAAGTTGAAATTCCCAAGGTTTTGCGAATTTTGCATGACTCGACACAGGAAAGTTGTTCAGGATGCTCAACCTGGTCGGTTTGTACCGTCAAAACGCGATTTCCAGAGTTGACTATTAGAAAAACAAAATGGCCGCTCTTCCCTTTTCCCTTCCCGGGGAATAAAGTTTTTAATTTTCGAGCCACCCCGAAAAGCCGAATTAGCGTGATTACTTCTTGCGGATACCCCACCCGAGTGTACCGGTGCTAATTTGAACTACGCCATTGTTATATTTTGGCGGTAATCGACGATTTTTGGTCAAATTGTGACGTCACTTTTGCACCAAAAAGTTGTAATTCCCAAGGTTTTGCGAATTTTGCATGACTCCACACAGGAAAGTTGTTCAGGATGCTCAACTTGGTCGATTTGTACCGTCAAAACGCGATTTCCAGAGTTGACTATTAGAAAAACAAAATTGCCGCTCTTCCCTTTTCCCTTCCCGGGGAATAAACTTTTTAATTTTCGAGCCACCCCGAAAAGCCGAATTAGCGTGATTACTTCTTGCGGATACCCCACCCGAGTGTGCCGGTGCTAATTTGAACTCCGCCAATATTATATTTTGGTGGTAATCGACGATTTTTGGTCAAATTGTGACGTCACTTTTGCACCAAGAAGTTGTAATTCCCATGGTTTTGCGAATTTTGCATGACTCCTCACAGGAAAGTTGTTCAGGATGCTCAACCTGGTCGGTTTGTACCGTCAAAACGCGATTTCCAGAGTTGACTATTAGAAAAATAAAATGGCCGCTCTACCCTTTTCCCTACCCGGGGAATAAACTTTTTAATTTTCGAGCCACCCCGAAAAGCCGAATTAGCGTGATTACTTCTTGCGGATACCCCACCCGAGTGTACCGGTGCTAGTTTGAACTCCGCCATTGTTATATTTTGGCGGTAGTCGACGATTTTTGGTCAAATTATGACGTCACTTTTGCACCAAAAAGTTGTAATTCCCAAGGTTTTGCGAATTTTGCATGACTCGACACAGGAAAGTTGTTCAGGATGCTCAACTTGGTCGATTTGTACCGTCAAAACGCGATTTCCAGAGTTGACTATTAGAAAAACAAAATGACCGCTCTTCCCTTTTCCCTTCACGGGGAATAAACTTTTTAATTTTCGAGCCACCCCGAAAAGCCGAATTAGCGTGATTACTTCTTGCGGAAACCCCACCCGAGTGTGCAAGTGCTAATTTGAACTCCGTCATTGTTATATTTTGGCGGTAATCGACGATTTTGGGTCAAATTATGACGTCACTTTTGCACCAAAAAGTTGTAATTCCCAAGGTTTTGCGAATTTTGCATGACTCCACACAGGAAAGTTGTTCAGGATGCTCAACTTGGTCGATTTGTACCGTCAAAACGCGATTTCCAGAGTTGACTATTAGAAAAACAAGATGGCCGCTCCTCCCTTTTTGCCTACCCGGGGAATAAACTTTTTAATTTTCGAGCCACCCCAAATAGCCGAATTAGCTTGATTACTTCTTGCGGATACCCCACCCGAGTGTACCGGTACTAATTTGAACTCCGTCATTGTTATATTTTGGCGGTAATCGACGATTTTTGTTCAAATTCTGACGTCACTTTTGCACCAAAAAGTTGAAATTCCCAAGGTTTTGCGAATTTTGCATGACTCGACACAGGAAAGTTGTTCAGGATGCTCAACTTGGTCGATTTGTACCGTCAAAACGCGATTTCCAGAGTTGACTATTAGAAAAACAATATGGCCGCTCCTCCCTTTTTGCCTACCCGGGGAATAAGACTTTTAATTTTCGAGCCAACCCAAATAGCCGAATTAGCTTGATTACTTCTTGCGGATACCCCACCCGAGTGTACCGATGCTAATTTGAACTCCGCCATTGTTGAAATTTGGCGGTAATCGACGATTTTTGGTCAAATTGTGACGTCACTTTTGCACCAAAAAGTTGTAATTCCCAAGGTTTTGCGAATTTTGCATAACTCGACACAGGAAAGTTGTTCAGGATGCTCAACTTGGTCGATTTGTACCGTCAAAACGCGATTTCCAGAGTTGACTATTAGAAAAACAAGATGGCCGCTACTCCCTTTTTGCCTACCCGGGGAATAAACTTTTTAATTTTCGAGCCACCCCAAATAGCCGAATTAGCTTGATTACTTCTTGCGGATACCACACCCGAGTGTACCGGTGCTAATTTGAACTCCGTCATTGTTATATTTTGGCGGTAATCGACGATTTTTGTTCAAATTCTGACGTCACTTTTGCACCAAAAAGTTGAAATTCCCAAGGTTTTGCGAATTTTGCATGACTCCTCACAGGAAAGTTGTTCAGGATGCTCAACCTGGTCGATTTGTACCGTCAAAACGCGATTTCCAGAGTTGACTATTAGAAAAACAAAATGGCCGCTCTTCCCTTATCCCTTCCCGGGGAATAAAGTTTTTAATTTTCGAGCCACCCCGAAAAGCCGAATTAGCGTGATTACTTCTTGCGAAAACCCCACCAGAGTGTACCGGTGCTAATTTGAACTCCGCCATTGTTATAATTTGGCGGTAATCGACGATTTTTGGTCAAATTGTGACGTCACTTTTGCACCAAAAAGTTGTAATTCCCAAGGTTTTGCGAATTTTGCATGACTCGACACAGGAAAGTTGTTCAGGATGCTCAACTTGGTCGATTTGTACCGTCAAAACGCGATTTCCAGAGTTGACTATTAGAAAAACAAAATGGCCGCTCTACCCTTTTCCCTTCCCGGGGAATAAACTTTTTAATTTTCGAGCCACCCCGAAAAGCTGAATTAGCGTGATTACTTCTTGCGGATACCCCACCCGAGTGTACCGGTGCTAATTTGAACTCCGTCATTGTTATATTTTGGCGGTAATCGACGATTTTTGGTAAAATTTTGACGTCACTTTTGCACCAAAAAGTTGAAATTCCCAAGGTTTTGCGAATTTTGCATGACTCGACACAGGAAAGTTGTTCAGGATGCTCAACCTGGTCGGTTTGTACCGTCAAAACGCGATTTCCAGAGTTGACTATTAGAAAAACAAAATGGCCGCTCTTCCCTTTTCCCTTCCCGGGGAATGAACTTTTTAATTTTCGAGCCACCCCGAAAAGCCGAATTAGCGTGATTACTTCTTGCGGATACCCCACCCGAGTGTACCGGTGCTTATTTGAACTACGCCATTGTTATATTTTGGCGGTAATCGACGATCTTTGGTCAAATTGTGACGTCACTTTTGCACCAAAAAGTTGTAATTCCCAAGGTTTTGCGAATTTTGCATGACTCCACACAGGAAAGTTGTTCAGGATGCTCAACTTGGTCGATTTGTACCGTCAGAACGCGATTTTCAGAGTTGACTATTAGAAAAACAAAATGGCCGCTCCTCCCTTTTTGCCTACCCGGGGAATAAACTTTTTAATTTTCGAGCCACCCCAAATAGCCGAATAAGCTTGATTACTTCTTGCGGATACCCCACCCGAGTGTACCGGTGCTAATTTGAACTCCGTCATTGTTATATTTTGGCGGTAATCGACGATTTTTGGTCAAATTATGACGTCACTTTTGCACCAAAAAGTTGAAATTCCTAAGGTTTTGCGAATTTTGCATGACTCCTCACAGGGAAGTTGTTCAGGATGCTCAACCTGGTCGATTTGTACCGTCAAAACGCGATTTCCAGAGTTGACTATTAGAAAAACAAAATGGCCGCTCTACCCTTTTCCCCAGCCGGGGAATAAACTTTTTAATTTTCGAGCCACCCCGAAAAGCTGAATTAGCGTGATTACTTCTTGCGGATACCCCACCCGAGTGTACCGGTGCTAATTTGAACTCCGCCATTGTTATATTTTGGCGGTAATCGACGATTTTTGGTCAAATTGTGACGTCACTTTTGCACCAAAAAGTTGTAATTCCAAAGGTTTTGCGAATTTTGCATGACTCCACACAGGAAAGTTGTTTAGGATGCTCAACTTGGTCGATTTGTACCGTCAAAACGCGATTTCCAAAGTTGACTATTAGAAAAACAAGATGGCCGCTCCTCCCTTTTTGCCTACCCGGGGAATAAACTTTTTAATTTTCGAGCCACCCCAAATAGCCGAATTAGCGTGATTACTTCTTGCGGATACCCCACCCGAGTGTACCGGTGCTAATTTGAACTCCGTCATTGTTATATTTTGGCGGTAATCGACGATTTTTGGTCAAATTGTGACGTCACTTTTGCACCAAAAAGTTGTAATTCCCAAGGTTTTGCGAATTTTGCATGACTCGACACAGGAAAGTTGTTCAGGATGCTCAACTTGGTCGATTTGTACCGTCAAAACGCGATTTCCAGAGTTGACTATTAGAAAAACAAAATGGCCGCTCCTCCCTTTTTGCCTACCCGGGGAATAAACTTTTTAATTTTTGAGCCAACCCAAATAGCCGAATTAGCTTGACTACATCTTGCGGATACCCCACCCGAGGGTGCCGGTGCAAATATGAACCCCTGTCGATTGGTCGATTTGCACCGTCAAAACGCGATTTCCAGAGTTGACTTTTAGAAAAACAAGATGGCCGCTCTTCCCTTTTCCCTGCCCGGGGAATAAACTTTGTAATTTTCGAGACACCCCGAAAAGCCAAATTAGCGTGATAACTTCTTGCGGATAACCCACCTTAGTGTGCCGGTGCAAATTTGAACCCCGTCAATGTTTTTACTTTGGCGGTAATCGACGATTTTTGGTCAAATTATGACGTCACTTTTGCACCAAAAAGTTTTAACTCCCAAGGTATCGCGAGTTTGGCATGACTCCACACAGGAAAGTTAATCAGGATGCTCAACTTGGTCGATTTGCACCGTCAAAACGCGATTTCCAGAGTTGACTATTAGAAAAACAAGATGGCCGCTCTTCCTTTTTCCGTGCCCGGGGAATAAACTTTTTAATTTTCGAGCCAACCCGAATAGCCAAATTAGCGTGATTACATCTTGCGGATACCCCACCCGAGTGTGCCGGTGCAATTTTGAATCCCGTCAAAGATTTACTTTGGCGTCAATCGACGATTTTTGGTCAAATTATGACGTCACTTTTGCACCAAAAAGTTGTAATTCCCAAGGTATCGCGAATTTTGCATGACTCCACACAGGAAAGTTGTTCAGGATGCTCAACTTGGTCGATTTGCACCGTCAAAACGCGATTTCCAGAGTTGACTATTAGAAAAACAAGATGGCCGCTGTTCCTTTTTCCGTGCTCGGGGAATAAACTTTTTAATTTTCGAGCCACCCCGAAAAGCCGAATTAGCGTGATTACTTCTTGCGGATACCTCACCTGAGTGTACCGGTGCTAATTTGAACTCCGCCATTGTTATATTTTGGCGGTAATCGACGATTTTTGGTCAAATTGTGACGTCACTTTTGCACCAAAAAGTTGTAATTCCCAAGGATTTGCGAATTGTGCATGACTCCACACAGGAAAGTTGTTCAGGATGCTCAACTTGGTCGATTTGAACCGTCAAAACGCGATTTCCAGAGTTGACTATTAGAAAAACAAAATGGCCGCTCTATCCTTTTCCCCAGCCGGGGAATGAACTTTTTAATTTTCGAGCCACCCCGAAAAGCTGAATTAGCGTGATTACTTCTTGCGGATACCCCACCCGAGTGTACAGGTGCTAATTTGAACTCCGTCATTGTTATATTTTGGCGGTAATCGACGATTTTGGGTCAAATTATGACGTCACTTTTGCACCAAAAAGTTGTAATTCCCAAGGTTTTGCGAATTTTGCATGACTCGACACAGGAAAGTTGTTCAGGATGCTCAACTTGGTCGATTTGTACCGTCAAAACGCGATTTCCAGAGTTGACTATTAGAAAAACAAAATGGCCGCTCTTCCCTTTTCCCTTCCCCGGGAATAAACTTTTTAATTTTCGAGCCACCCCGAAAAGCCGAATTAGCGTGATTACTTCTTGCGGATACCCCACCCGAGTGTACCGGTGCTAATTTGAACTCCGCCATTGTTATATTTTGGCGGTAATCGACGATTTTTGGTCAAATTGTGACGTCACTTTTGCACCAAAAAGTTGTAATTCCCAAGGTTTTGCGAGTTTTGCATGACTCCACACAGGAAAGTTGTTCAGGATGCTCGACTAGGTCGATTTGTACCGTCAAAACGCGATTTCCAGAGTTGACTATTAAGAAACAAAATGGCCGCTCTACCCTTTTCCCCAGCCGGGGAATAAACTTTTTAATTTTCGAGCCACCCCGAAAAGCTGAATTAGCGTGATTACTTCTTGCGGATACCCCACCCGAGTGTACCGGTGCTAATTTGAACTCCGCCATTGTTATATTTTGGCGGTAATCGACGATTTTTGGTCAAATTGTGACGTCACTTTTGCACCAAAAAGTTGTAATTCCAAAGGTTTTGCGAATTTTGCATGACTCCACACAGGAAAGTTGTTCAGGATGCTCAACTTGGTCGATTTGTACCGTCAAAACGCGATTTCCAGAGTTGACTATTAGAAAAACAAGATGGCCGCTCCTCCCTTTTTGCCTACCCGGGGAATAAACTTTTTAATTTTCGAGCCACCCCAAATAGCCGAATTAGCGTGATTACTTCTTGCGGATACCCCACCCGAGTGTACCGGTGCTAATTTGAACTCCGTCATTGTTATATTTTGGCGGTAATCGACGATTTTTGGTCAAATTGTGACGTCACTTTTGCACCAAAAAGTTGTAATTCCCAAGGTTTTGCGAATTTTGCATGACTCGACACTGGAAAGTTGTTCAGGATGCTCAACTTGGTCGATTTCTACCGTCAAAACGCGATTTCCAGAGTTGACTATTAGAAAAACAAAATGGCCGCTCCTCCTTTTTTGCCTACCCGGGGAATAAACTTTTTAATTTTTGAGCCACCCCAAATAGCCGAATTAGCTTGACTACATCTTGCGGATACCCCACCCGAGGGTGCCGGTGCAAATATGAACCCCTGTCGATTGGTCGATTTGCACCGTCAAAACGCGATTTCCAGAGTTGACTTTTAGAAAAACAAGATGGCCGCTCTTCCCTTTTCCCTGCCCGGGGAATAAACTTTGTAATTTTCGAGAGACCCCGAAAAGCCAAATTAGCGTGATTACTTCTTGCGGATAACCCACCTTAGTGTGCCGGTGCAAATTTGAACCCCGTCAATGTTTTTACTTTGGCGGTAATCGACAATTTTTGGTCAAATTATGACGTCACTTTTGCACCAAAAAGTTTTAACTCCCAAGGTATCGCGAGTTTGGCATGACTCCACACAGGAAAGTTAATCAGGATGCTCAACTTGGTCGATTTGCACCGTCAAAACGCGATTTCCAGAGTTGACTATTAGAAAAACAAGATGGCCGCTCTTCCTTTTTCCGTGCCCGGGGAATAAACTTTTTAATTTTCGAGCCAACCCGAATAGCCAAATTAGCGTGATTACATCTTGCGGATACCCCACCCGAGTGTGCCGGTGCAATTTTGAATCCCGTCAAAGATTTACTTTGGCGTCAATCGACGATTTTTGGTCAAATTATGACGTCACTTTTGCACCAAAAAGTTGTAATTCCCAAGGTATCGCGAATTTTGCATGACTCCACACAGGAAAGTTGTTCAGGATGCTCAACTTGGTCGATTTGCACCGTCAAAACGCGATTTCCAGAGTTGACTATTAGAAAAACAAGATGGCCGCTGTTCCTTTTTCCGTGCTCGGGGAATAAACTTTTTAATTTTCGAGCCACCCCGAAAAGCCGAATTAGCGTGATTACTTCTTGCGGATACCCCACCAGAGGGTACCGGTGCTAATTTGAACTCCGTCATTGTTATATTTTGGCGGTAATCGACGATTTTTGGTCAAATTGTGACGTCACTTTTGCACCAAAAAGTTGTAATTCCAAAGGATTTGCGAATTGTGCATGACTCCACACAGGAAAG
Source organism: Asterias amurensis (assembly GCF_032118995.1). NCBI lineage: Eukaryota > Metazoa > Echinodermata > Asteroidea > Forcipulatida > Asteriidae > Asterias > Asterias amurensis. The sequence goes on from NC_092659.1 coordinate 12,421,326, forward strand.
TTGTTCAGGATGCTCAACTTGGTCGATTTGAACCGTCAAAACGCGATTTCCAGAGTTGACTATTAGAAAAACAAAATGGCCGCTCTACCCCATTTCCCCAGCCGGGGAATGAACTTTTTAATATTCGAGCCACCCCGAAAAGCTGAATTAGCGTGATTACTTCTTGCGGATACCCCACCCGAGTGTACAGGTGCTAATTTGAACTCCGTCGTGGTTATATTTTGGCGGTAATCGACGATTTTGGGTCAAATTATGACGTCACTTTTGCACCAAAAAGTTGTAATTCCCAAGGTTTTGCGAATTTTGCATGACTCGACACAGGAAAGTTGTTCAGGATGCTCAACTTGGTCGATTTGTACCGTGAAATCGCGATTTCCAGAGTTGACTATTAGAAAAACAAAATGGCCGCTCCTCCCTTTTTGCCTACCCGGGGAACAAACTTTTTAATTTTCGAGCCACCCAAAATAGCCGAATTAGCTTGATTACTTCTTGCGGATACCCCACCCGAGTGTACCGGTGCTAATTTGAACTCCGCCATTGTTATATTTTGGCGGTAATCGACGATTTTTGGTCAAATTGTGACGTCACTTTTGCACCAAAAAGTTGTAATTCCCAAGGTTTTGCGAATTTTGCATGACTCGATACAGGAAAGTTGCTCAGGATGCTCAACTTGGTCGATTTGTACCGTTAAAAACGCGATTTCCAGAGTTTACTATTAGAAAAACAAAATGGCCGCTCTTCCCTTTTCCCTTCCCGGGGAATGAAGTTTTTAATTTTCGAGCCACCCCGAAAAGCCGAATTAGCGTGATTACTTCTTGCGGATACCCCACCAGAGGGTACCGGTGCTAATTTGAACTCCGTCATTGTTATATTTTGGCGGTAATCGACGATTTTTGGTCAAATTGTGACGTCACTTTTGCACCAAAAAGTTGTAATTCCAAAGGATTTGCGAATTGTGCATGACTCCACACAGGAAAGTTGTTCAGGATGCTCAACTTGGTCGATTTGAACCGTCAAAACGCGATTTCCAGAGTTGACTATTAGAAAAACAAAATGGCCGCTCTACCCCATTTCCCCAGCCGGGGAATGAACTTTTTAATATTCGAGCCACCCCGAAAAGCTGAATTAGCGTGATTACTTCTTGCGGATACCCCACCCGAGTGTACAGGTGCTAATTTGAACTCCGTCGTGGTTATATTTTGGCGGTAATCGACGATTTTGGGTCAAATTATGACGTCACTTTTGCACCAAAAAGTTGTAATTCCCAAGGTTTTGCGAATTTTGCATGACTCGACACAGGAAAGTTGTTCAGGATGCTCAACTTGGTCGATTTGTACCGTGAAATCGCGATTTCCAGAGTTGACTATTAGAAAAACAAAATGGCCGCTCCTCCCTTTTTGCCTACCCGGGGAACAAACTTTTTAATTTTCGAGCCACCCAAAATAGCCGAATTAGCTTGATTACTTCTTGCGGATACCCCACCCGAGTGTACCGGTGCTAATTTGAACTCCGCCATTGTTATATTTTGGCGGTAATCGACGATTTTTGGTCAAATTGTGACGTCACTTTTGCACCAAAAAGTTGTAATTCCCAAGGTTTTGCGAATTTTGCATGACTCCACACAGGAAAGTTGTTCAGGATGCTCAACTTGGTCGATTTGTACCGTTAAAAACGCGATTTCCAGAGTTTACTATTAGAAAAACAAAATGGCCGCTCTTCCCTTTTCCCTTCCCGGGGAATGAAGTTTTTAATTTTCGAGCCACCCCGAAAAGCCGAATTAGCGTGATTACTTCTTGCGGATACCCCACCCGAGTGTACCGGTGCTAATTTGAACTCCGCCATTGTTATATTTTGGCGGTAATCGACGATTTTTGGTCAAATTGTGACGTCACTTTTGCACCAAAAAGTTGTAATTCCCAAGGTTTTGCGAATTTTGCATGACTCCACACAGGAAAGTTGTTCAGGATGCTCTGTTTGGTCGATTTGTACCGTCAAAACGCGATTTCCAGAGTTGACTATTAGAAAAACAAAATGGCCGCTCTACCCTTTTCCCCAGCCGGGGAATAAACTTTTTAATTTTCGAGCCACCCCGAAAAGCTGAATTAGCGAAGTACTTCTTGCGGATACCCCACCCGAGTGTGCCGGTGCTAATTTGAACTCCGCCATTGGTATATTTTGGTGGTAATCGACGATTTTTTGGTCAAATTGTGACGTAACTTTTGCACCAAAAAGTTGTAATTCCCAAGGTTTTGCGAATTTTGCATGACTCGATACAGGAAAGTTGCTCAGGATGCTCAACTTGGTCGATTTGTACCGTCAAAACGTGATTTCCAGAGTTGACTATTAGAAAAACAAAATGGCCGCTCTACCCTTTCCCTTCCCGGGGAATAAACTTTTTAATTTTCGAGCCACCCCGAAAAGCTGAATTAGCGTGATTACTTCTTGCGGATACCCCATCCGAGTGTACCGGTGCTAATTTGAACTCCGCCATTGTTATATTTTGGCGGTAATCGACGATTTTTGGTCAAATTATGACGTCACTTTTGCACCAAAAAGTTGTAATTCCCAAGGTTTTGCGAATTTTGCATGACTCGACACAGGAAAGTTGTTCAGGATGCTCAACTTGGTCGATTTGTACCGTCAAAACGCGATTTCCAGAGTTGACTATTAGAAAAACAAAATGGCCGCTCTTCCCTTTTCCCTTCCCGGGGAATGAACTTTTTAATTTTCGAGCCACCCCGAAAAGCCGAATTAGCGTGATTACTTCTTGCGGATACCCCACCCGAGTGTACCGGTGCTAATTTGAACTCCGCCATTGTTATATTTTGGCGGTAATCGACGATTTTTGGTCAAATTGTGACGTCACTTTTGCACCAAAAAGTTGTAATTCCCAAAGAAGGTTTTGCGAATTTTGCATGACTCCACACAGGAAAGTTGTTCAGGATGCTCTGTTTGGTCGATTTGTACCGTCAAAACGCGATTTCCAGAGTTGACTATTAGAAAAACAAAATGGCCGCTCTACCCTTTTCCCCAGCCGGGGAATAAACTTTTTAATTTTCGAGCCACCCCGAAAAGCTGAATTAGCGAAGTACTTCTTGCGGATACCCCACCCGAGGGTACCGGTGCTAATTTGAACTCCGTCATTGTTATATTTTGGCGGTAATCGACGATTTTGGGTCAAATTATGACGTCACTTTTGCACCAAAAAGTTGTAATTCCCAAGGTTTTGCGAATTTTGCATGACTCCACACGGGAAAGTTGTTCAGGATGCTCAACTTGGTCGATTTGTACCGTCAAAACGCGATTTCCAGAGTTGACTATTAGAAAAACAAAATGGCCGCTCTTCCCTTTTCCCTTCCCCGGGAATAAACTTTTTAATTTTCGAGCCACCCCGAAAAGCCGAATTAGCGTGATTACTTCTTGCGGATACCCCACCCGAGTGTGCCGGTGCTAATTTGAACTCCGCCATTGGTATATTTTGGTGGTAATCGACGATTTTTTGGTCAAATTGTGACGTAACTTTTGCACCAAAAAGTTGTAATTCCAAAGGATTTGCGAATTGTGCATGACTCCACACAGGAAATGTGTTCAGGATGCTCAACTTGGTCGATTTGAACCGTCAAAACGCGATTTCCAGAGTTGACTATTAGAAAAACAAAATGGCCGCTCTACCCTTTTCCCCAGCCGGGGAATGAACTTTTTAATATTCGAGCCACCCCGAAAAGCTGAATTAGCGTGATTACTTCTTGCGGATACCCCACCCGAGTGTACAGGTGCTAATTTGAACTCCGTCGTGGTTATATTTTGGCGGTAATCGACGATTTTGGGTCAAATTATGACGTCACTTTTGCACCAAAAAGTTGTAATTCCCAAGGTTTTGCGAATTTTGCATGACTCGACACAGGAAAGTTGTTCAGGATGCTCTGTTTGGTCGATTTGTACCGTCAAAACGCGATTTCCAGAGTTGACTATTAGAAAAACAAAATGGCCGCTCTACCCTTTTCCCCAGCCGGGGAATAAACTTTTTAATTTTCGAGCCACCCCGAAAAGCTGAATTAGCGAAGTACTTCTTGCGGATACCCCACCCGAGTGTGCCGGTGCTAATTTGAACTCCGCCATTGGTATATTTTGGTGGTAATCGACGATTTTTTGGTCAAATTGTGACGTAACTTTTGCACCAAAAAGTTGTTATTCCCAAGGTTTTGCGAATTTTGCATGACTCGATACAGGAAAGTTGCTCAGGATGCTCAACTTGGTCGATTTGTACCGTCAAAACGTGATTTCCAGAGTTGACTATTAGAAAAACAAAATGGCCGCTCTTCCCTTTTCCCTTCCCGGGGAATGAAGTTTTTAATTTTCGAGCCACCCCGAAAAGCCGAATTAGCGTGATTACTTCTTGCGGATACCCCACCCGAGTGTACCGGTGCTAATTTGAACTCCGCCATTGTTATATTTTGGCGGTAATCGACGATTTTTGGTCAAATTGTGACGTCACTTTTGCACCAAAAAGTTGAAATTCCCAAGGTTTTGCGAATTTTGCATGACTCGATACAGGAAAGTTGCTCAGGATGCTCAACTTGGTCGATTTGTACGGTCAAAACGTGATTTCCAGAGTTGACTATTAGAAAAACAAAATGGCCGCTCTACCCTTTCCCTTCCCGGGGAATAAACTTTTTAATTTTCGAGCCACCCCGAAAAGCTGAATTAGCGTGATTACTTCTTGCGGATACCCCATCCGAGTGTACCGGTGCTAATTTGAACTCCGCCATTGTTATATTTTGGCGGTAATCGACGATTTTTGGTCAAATTATGACGTCACTTTTGCACCAAAAAGTTGTAATTCCCAAGGTTTTGCGAATTTTGCATGACTCGACACAGGAAAGTTGTTCAGGATGCTCAACTTGGTCGATTTGTACCGTCAAAACGCGATTTCCAGAGTTGACTATTAGAAAAACAAAATGGCCGCTCTTCCCTTTTCCCTTCCCGGGGAATGAACTTTTTAATTTTCGAGCCACCCCGAAAAGCCGAATTAGCGTGATTACTTCTTGCGGATACCCCACCCGAGTGTACCGGTGCTAATTTGAACTCCGCCATTGTTATATTTTGGCGGTAATCGACGATTTTTGGTCAAATTGTGACGTCACTTTTGCACCAAAAAGTTGTAATTCCCAAGGTTTTGCGAATTTTGCATGACTCCACACAGGAAAGTTGTTCAGGATGCTCTGTTTGGTCGATTTGTACCGTCAAAACGCGATTTCCAGAGTTGACTATTAGAAAAACAAAATGGCCGCTCTACCCTTTTCCCCAGCCGGGGAATAAACTTTTTAATTTTCGAGCCACCCCGAAAAGCTGAATTAGCGAAGTACTTCTTGCGGATACCCCACCCGAGGGTACCGGTGCTAATTTGAACTCCGTCATTGTTATATTTTGGCGGTAATCGACGATTTTGGGTCAAATTATGACGTCACTTTTGCACCAAAAAGTTGTAATTCCCAAGGTTTTGCGAATTTTGCATGACTCCACACGGGAAAAGTTGTTCAGGATGCTCAACTTGGTCGATTTGTACCGTCAAAACGCGATTTCCAGAGTTGACTATTAGAAAAACAAAATGGCCGCTCTTCCCTTTTCCCTTCCCCGGGAATAAACTTTTTAATTTTCGAGCCACCCCGAAAAGCCGAATTAGCGTGATTACTTCTTGCGGATACCCCACCCGAGTGTGCCGGTGCTAATTTGAACTCCGCCATTGGTATATTTTGGTGGTAATCGACGATTTTTTGGTCAAATTGTGACGTAACTTTTGCACCAAAAAGTTGTAATTCCAAAGGATTTGCGAATTGTGCATGACTCCACACAGGAAAGTTGTTCAGGATGCTCAACTTGGTCGATTTGAACCGTCAAAACGCGATTTCCAGAGTTGACTATTAGAAAAACAAAATGGCCGCTCTACCCTTTTCCCCAGCCGGGGAATGAACTTTTTAATATTCGAGCCACCCCGAAAAGCTGAATTAGCGTGATTACTTCTTGCGGATACCCCACCCGAGTGTACAGGTGCTAATTTGAACTCCGTCGTGGTTATATTTTGGCGGTAATCGACGATTTTGGGTCAAATTATGACGTCACTTTTGCACCAAAAAGTTGTAATTCCCAAGGTTTTGCGAATTTTGCATGACTCGACACAGGAAAGTTGTTCAGGATGCTCAACTTGGTCGATTTGTACCGTGAAATCGCGATTTCCAGAGTTAACTATTAGAAAAACAAAATGGCCGCTCCTCCCTTTTTGCCTACCCGGGGAATAAACTTTTTAATTTTCGAGCAGCCCAAATAGCCGAATTAGCTTGATTACTTCTTGCGGATACCCCACCCGAGTGTACCGGTGCTAATTTGAACTCCGCCATTGTTATATTTTGGCGGTAATCGACGATTTTTGGTCAAATTGTGACGTCACTTTTGCACCAAAAAGTTGTAATTCCCAAGGTTTTGCGAATTTTGCATGACTCCACACAGGAAAGTTGTTCAGGATGCTCAACTTGGTCGATTTGTACCGTTAAAAACGCGATTTCCAGAGTTTACTATTAGAAAAACAAAATGGCCGCTCTTCCCTTTTCCCTTCCCGGGGAATGAAGTTTTTAATTTTCGAGCCACCCCGAAAAGCCGAATTAGCGTGATTACTTCTTGCGGATACCCCACCCGAGTGTACCGGTGCTAATTTGAACTCCGCCATTGTTATATTTTGGCGGTAATCGACGATTTTTGGTCAAATTGTGACGTCACTTTTGCACCAAAAAGTTGTAATTCCCAAGGTTTTGCGAATTTTGCATGACTCCACACAGGAAAGTTGTTCAGGATGCTCTGTTTGCTCGATTTGTACCGTCAAAACGCGATTTCCAGAGTTGACTATTAGAAAAACAAAATGGCCGCTCTACCCTTTTCCCCAGCCGGGGAATAAACTTTTTAATTTTCGAGCCACCCCGAAAAGCTGAATTAGCGAAGTACTTCTCGCGGATACCCCACCAGAGGGTACCGGTGCTAATTTGAACTCCGCCATTGTTATATTTTGGCGGTAATCGACGATTTTTGGTCAAATTGTGACGTCACTTTTGCACCAAAAAGTTGTAATTCCCAAGGTTTTGCGAATTTTGCATGACTCCACACAGGAAAGTTGTTCAGGATGCTCAACTTGGTCGATTTGTACCGTCAAAACGCGATTTCCAGAGTTGACTATTAGAAAAACAAAATGGCCGCTCTTCCCTTTTCCCTTCCCCGGGAATAAACTTTTTAATTTTCGAGCCACCCCGAAAAGCCGAATTAGCGTGATTACTTCTTGCGGATACCCCACCCGAGTGTGCCGGTGCTAATTTGAACTCCGCCACTGGTATATTTTGGTGGTAATCGACGATTTTTTGGTCAAATTGTGACGTAACTTTTGCACCAAAAAGTTGTAATTCCCAAGGTTTTGCGAAATTTGCATGACTCGATACAGGAAAGTTGTTCAGGATGCTCAACTTGGTCGATTTGTACCGTCAAAACGCGATTTCCAGAGTTGACTATTAGAAAAACAAAATGGCCGCTCTTCCCTTTTCCCTTCCCCGGGAATAAACTTTTTAATTTTCGAGCCACCCCGAAAAGCCGAATTAGCGTGATTACTTCTTGCGGATACCCCACCCGAGTGTGCCGGTGCTAATTTGAACTCCGCCATTGGTATATTTTGGTGGTAATCGACGATTTTTTGGTCAAATTGTGACGTAACTTTTGCACCAAAAAGTTGTAATTCCCAAGGTTTTGCGAATTTTGCATGACTCGATACAGGAAAGTTGTTCAGGATGCTCAACTTGGTCGATTAGTACCGTCAAAACGTGATTTCCAGAGTTGACTATTAGAAAAACAAAATGGCCGCTCTACCCTTTCCCTTCCCGGGGAATAAACTTTTTAATTTTCGAGCCACCCCGAAAAGCTGAATTAGCGTGATTACTTCTTGCGGATACCCCATCCGAGTGTACCGGTGCTAATTTGAACTCCGCCATTGTTATATTTTGGCGGTAATCGACGATTTTTGGTCAAATTATGACGTCACTTTTGCACCAAAAAGTTGTAATTCCCAAGGTTTTGCGAATTTTGCATGACTCGACACAGGAAAGTTGTTCAGGATGCTCAACTTGGTCGATTTGTACCGTCAAAACGCGATTTCCCGAGTTGACTATTAGAAAAACAAAATGGCCGCTCTTCCCTTTTCCCTTCCCGGGGAATGAACTTTTTAATTTTCGAGCCACCCCGAAAAGCGGAATTAGCGTGATTACTTCTTGCGGATACCCCACCCGAGTGTACCGGTGCTAATTTGAACTCCGCCATTGTTATATTTTGGCGGTAATCGACGATTTTTGGTCAAATTGTGACGTCACTTTTGCACCAAAAAGTTGTAATTCCCAAGGTTTTGCGAATTTTGCATGACTCGACACAGGAAAGTTGTTCAGGATGCTCAACTTGGTCGATTTGTACCGTCAAAACGCGATTTCCAGAGTTGACTATTAGAAAAACAAAATGGCCGCTCTTCCCTTTTCCCTTCCCCGGGAATAAACTTTTTAATTTTCGAGCCACCCCGAAAAGCCGAATTAGCGTGATTACTTCTTGCGGATACCCCACCCGAGTGTACCGGTGCTAATTTGAACTCCGCCATTGTTATATTTTGGCGGTAATCGACGATTTTTGGTCAAATTGTGACGTCACTTTTGCACCAAAAAGTTGTTATTCCCAAGGTTTTGCGAATTTTGCATGACTCCACACAGGAAAGTTGTTCAGGATGCTCTGTTTGGTCGATTTGTACCGTCAAAACGCGATTTCCAGAGTTGACTATTAGAAAAACAAAATGGCCGCTCTACCCTTTTCCCCAGCCGGGGAATAAACTTTTTAATTTTCGAGCCACCCCGAAAAGCTGAATTAGCGAAGTACTTCTTGCGGATACCCCACCCGAGGGTACCGGTGCTAATTTGAACTCCGTCATTGTTATATTTTGGCGGTAATCGACGATTTTGGGTCAAATTATGACGTCACTTTTGCACCAAAAAGTTGTAATTCCCAAGGTTTTGCGAATTTTGCATGACTCCACACGGGAAAGTTGTTCAGGATGCTCAACTTGGTCGATTTGTACCGTCAAAACGCGATTTCCAGAGTTGACTATTAGAAAAACAAAATGGCCGCTCTTCCCTTTTCCCTTCCCCGGGAATAAACTTTTTAATTTTCGAGCCACCCCGAAAAGCCGAATTAGCGTGATTACTTCTTGCGGATACCCCACCCGAGTGTGCCGGTGCTAATTTGAACTCCGCCATTGGTATATTTTGGTGGTAATCGACGATTTTTTGGTCAAATTGTGACGTAACTTTTGCACCAAAAAGTTGTTATTCCCAAGGTTTTGCGAATTTTGCATGACTCGATACAGGAAAGTTGTTCAGGATGCTCAACTTGGTCGATTTGTACCGTCAAAACGTGATTTTCAGAGTTGACTATTAGAAAAACAAAATGGCCGCTCTACCCTTTTCCCTTCCCGGGGAATAAACTTTTTAATTTTCGAGCCACCCCGAAAAGCTGAATTAGCGTGATTACTTCTTGCGGATACCCCACCCGAGTGTACCGGTGCTAGTTTGAACTCCGCCATTGTTATATTTTGGCGGTAATCGACGATTTTTGGTCAAATTATGACGTCACTTTTGCACCAAAAAGTTGTAATTCCCAAGGTTTTGCGAATTTTGCATGACTCCACACAGGAAAGTTGTTCAGGATGCTCTGTTTGGTCGATTTGTACCGTCAAAACGCGATTTCCAGAGTTGACTATTAGAAAAACAAAATGGCCGCTCTACCCTTTTCCCCAGCCGGGGAATAAACTTTTTAATTTTCGAGCCACCCCGACAAGCTGAATTAGCGAAGTACTTCTTGCGGATACCCCACCCGAGGGTACCGGTGCTAATTTGAACTCCGTCATTGTTATATTTTGGCGGTAATCGACGATTTTGGGTCAAATTATGACGTCACTTTTGCACCAAAAAGTTGTAATTCCCAAGGTTTTGCGAATTTTGCATGACTCCACACGGGAAAGTTGTTCAGGATGCTCAACTTGGTCGATTTGTACCGTCAAAACGCGATTTCCAGAGTTGACTATTAGAAAAACAAAATGGCCGCTCTTCCCTTTTCCCTTCCCCGGGAATAAACTTTTTAATTTTCGAGCCACCCCGAAAAGCCGAATTAGCGTGATTACTTCTTGCGGATACCCCACCCGAGTGTGCCGGTGCTAATTTGAACTCCGCCATTGGTATATTTTGGTGGTAATCGACGATTTTTTGGTCAAATTGTGACGTAACTTTTGCACCAAAAAGTTGTAATTCCCAAGGTTTTGCGAATTTTGCATGACTCGATACAGGAAAGTTGTTCAGGATGCTCAACTTGGTCGATTTGTACCGTCAAAACGTGATTTCCAGAGTTGACTATTAGAACAACAAAATGGCCGCTCTACCCTTTTCCCTTCCCGGGGAATAAACTTTTTAATTTTCGAGCCACCCCGAAAAGCTGAATTAGCGTGATTACTTCTTGCGGATACCCCACCCGAGTGTACCAGTGCTAATTTGAACTCCGCCATTGTTATATTTTGGCGGTAATCGACGATTTTTGGTCAAATTATGACGTCACTTTTGCACCAAAAAGTTGTAATTCCCAAGGTTTTGCGAATTTTGCATGACTCGACACAGGAAAGTTGTTCAGGATGCTCGACTTGGTCGATTTGTACCGTCAAAACGCGATTTCCAGAGTTGACTATTAGAAAAACAAAATGGCCGCTCTTCCCTTTTCCCTTCCCGGGGAATGAACTTTTTAATTTTCGAGCCACCACGAAAAGCCGAATTAGCGTGATTACTTCTTGCGGATACCCCACCCGAGTGTACCGGTGCTAATTTGAACTCCGCCATTGTTATATTTTGGCGGTAATCGACGATTTTTGGTCAAATTGTGACGTCACTTTTGCACCAAAAAGTTGTTATTCCCAAGGTTTTGCGAATTTTGCATGACTCCACACAGGAAAGTTGTTCAGGATGCTCTGTTTGGTCGATTTGTACCGTCAAAACGCGATTTCCAGAGTTGACTATTAGAAAAACAAAATGGCCGCTCTACCCTTTTCCCCAGCCGGGGAATAAACTTTTTAATTTTCGAGCCACCCCGAAAAGCTGAATTAGCGAAGTACTTCTTGCGGATACCCCACCCGAGGGTACCGGTGCTAATTTGAACTCCGTCATTGTTATATTTTGGCGGTAATCGACGATTTTGGGTCAAATTATGACGTCACTTTTGCACCAAAAAGTTGTAATTCCCAAGGTTTTGCGAATTTTGCATGACTCCACACAGGAAAGTTGTTCAGGATGCTCAACCTGGTCGATTTGTACCGTCAAAACGCGATTTCCAGAGTTGACTATTAGAAAAACAAAATGGCCGCTCTTCCCTTTTCCCTTCCCCGGGAATAAACTTTTTAATTTTCGAGCCAACCCGAAAAGCCGAATTAGCGTGATTACTTCTTGCGGATACCCCACCCGAGTGTGCCGGTGCTAATTTGAACTCCGCCATTGGTATATTTTGGTGGTAATCGACGATTTTTTGGTCAAATTGTGACGTAACTTTTGCACCAAAAAGTTGTAATTCCCAAGGTTTTGCGAATTTTGCATGACTCGATACAGGAAAGTTGTTCAGGATGCTCAACTTGGTCGATTTGTACCGTCAAAACGCGATTTCCAGAGTTGACTATTAGAAAAACAAAATGGCCGCTCTACCCTTTTCCCTTCCCGGGGAATAAACTTTTTAATTTTCGAGCCACCCCGAAAAGCTGAATTAGCGTTGATTACTTCTTGCGGATACCCCACCCGTGTGTCCCGGTGCTAATTTGAACTCCGCCATTGTTATATTTTGGCGGTAATCGACGATTTTTGGTCAAATTGTGACGTCACTTTTGCACCAAAAAGTTGTAATTCCCAAGGTTTTGCGAATTTTGCATGACTCGACACAGGAAAGTTGTTCAGGATGCTCAACTTGGTCGATTTGTACCGTCAAAACGCGATTTCCAGAGTTGACTATTAGAAAAACAAAATGGCCGCTCCTCCCTTTTTGCCTACCCGGGGAATAAACTTTTTAATTTTTGAGCCACCCCGAAAAGCCGAATTAGCGTGATTACTTCTTGCGGATACCCCACCCGAGTGTACCGGTGCTAATTTGAACTCCGCCATTGTTATATTTTGGCGGTAATCGACGATTTTTGGTCAAATTGTGACGTCACTTTTGCACCAAAAAGTTGTAATTCCCAAGGTTTTGCGAATTTTGCATGACTCCACACAGGAAAGTTGTTCAGGATGCTCTGTTTGGTCGATTTGTACCGTCAAAACGCGATTTCCAGAGTTGACTATTAGAAAAACAAAATGGCCGCTCTACCCTTTTCCCCAGCCGGGGAATAAACTTTTTAATTTTCGAGCCACCCCGAAAAGCTGAATTAGCGAAGTACTTCTTGCCCCCACCCGAGGGTACCGGTGCTAATTTGAACTCCGTCATTGGTATCCGCAAGAAGTAATCACGCTAATTCGGCTATTTGGGGTGGCTCGAAAATTAAAAAGTTTATTCCCCGGCTGGGGAAAGGGTAGAGCAGCCATTTTGTTTTTCTAATAGTCAACTCTGGAAATCGCGTTTTGACGGTACAAATCGACCAAGTTGAGCATCCTGAACAACTTTCCTGTGTGGAGTCATGCAAAATTCGCAAAACCTTTGGAATTACAACTTTTTGGTGTTAAAGTGACGTCACAATTTGACCAAAAATCGTCGATTACCACCAAAATATAACAATGGCGGAGTTCAAATTAGCACCGGTACACTCGGGTGGGGTATCCGCAAGAAGTAATCACGCTAATTCGGCTTTTCGGGGTGGCTTGAAAATTAAAAAGTTTATTCCCCGGGAAGGGAATAGGGAAGAGCGGCCATTTTGTTTTTCTAATTGTCAACTCTGGAAATCGCGTTTTGACGGTACAAATCGACCAAGTTGAGCATCCTGAACAACTTTCCTGTGTGGAGTCATGCAAAATTCGCAAAACCTTGGGAATTACAACTTTTTGGTGCAAAAGTGACGTCACAATTTGACCAAAAAGCGTCGATTACCGCCAAAATATAACAATGGCGGAGTTCAAATTAGCACCGGTACACTCGGGTGGGGTATCCGCAAGAAGTAATCACGCTAATTCGGCTTTTCGGGTGGCTCCAAAATTAAAAAGTTTATTCCCCGGGAAGGAAAAGGGAAGAGCGGCCATTTTGTTTTTCTAATAGTCAACTCTTAGAAATCGCGTTTTGACGGTACAAATCGACCAAGTTGAGCATCCTGAACAACTTTCTTGTGTCGAGTCATGCAAAATTGGCAAAACCTTGGGAATTACAACTTTTTGGTGCAAAAGTGACGTCATAATTTGACCAAAAATCGTCGATTACCGCCAAAATATAACAATGACGGAGTTCAAATTAGCACCGGAACACTCGGGTGTGGTATCCGCAAGAAGTAATCACGCTAATTCGGCTATTTGGGGTGGCTCGAAAATTAAAAAGTTTATTCACCGGGTAGGCAAAAAGGGTAGAGCGGCCATCTTGTTTTTCTAATAGTCAACTCTGGAAATCGCGTTTTGACGGTACAAATCGACGAAGTTGAGCATCCTGAACAACTTTCCTGTGTGGAGTCATGCAAAATTCGCAAAACCTTGGGAATTACAACTTTTTGGTGCAAAAGTGACGTCACAATTTGACCAAAAATCGTCGATTACCGCCAAAATATAACAATGACGGAGTTCAAATTAGCACCGGTACACTCGGGTGGGGTATCCGCAAGAAGTAATCACGCTAATTCAGCTTTTCGGGGTGGCTCGAAAATTAAAAAGTTTATTCCCCGGCTGGGGAAAAGGGTAGAGCGGCCATTTTGTTTTTCTAATAGTCAACTCTGGAAATCGCGTTTTGACGGTACAAATCGACCAAGTTGAGCATCCTGAACAACTTTCCTGTGTGGAGTCATGCAAAATTCGCAAAACCTTGGGAATTACAACTTTTTGGTGCAAAAGTGACGTCATAATTTGACCAAAAATCGTCGACTACCGCCAAAATATAACAATGACGGAGTTCAAATTAGCACCGGTACACTCGGATGGGGCATCCGCAAGAAGTAATCACTCTAATTCAGCTTTTCGGGATGGCTCGAAAATTAAAAAGTTTATTCCCCGGCTGGGGAAAAGGGTAGAGCGGCCATTTTGGTTTTCTAATAGTCAACTCTGGAAATCGCGTTTTGACGGTACAAATCGACCAAGTTGAGCATCCTGAACAACTTTCCTGTGTCGAGTCATGCAAAATTCGCAAAACCTTGGGAATTACAAAGTTTTGGTGCAAAAGTGACGTCACAATTTGACCAAAAGTCGTCGATTACCGCCAAAATATAACAATGGCGGAGGTTAAATTAGCACCGGTACACTCGGGTGTGGTATCCGCAAGAAGTAATCACGCTAATTCGGCTATTTGGGGTGGCTCGAAAATCAAAAAGTTTATTCACCGGGTAGGCAAAAAGGGTAGAGCGGCCATCTTGTTTTTCTATTAGTCAACTCTGGAAATCGCGTTTTGACGGTACAAATCGACCAAGTTGAGCATCCTGAACAACTTTCCTGTGTGGAGTCATGCAAAATTCGCAAAACCTTGGGAATTACAACTTTTTGGTGCAAAAGTGACGTCACAATTTGACCAAAAATCGTCGATTACCGCCAAAATATAACAATGACGGAGTTCAAATTAGCACCGGTACACTCGGTTGGGGTATCCGCAAGAAGTAATCACGCTAGTTCGGCTTTTTGGGGTGGCTCGAAAATTAAAAAGTTTATTCCCCGGGAAGGGAAAAGGGAAGAGCGGCCATTTTGTTTTTCTAAAAGTCAACTCTGGAAATCGCGTTTTGACGGTACAAATCGACCAAGTTGAGCATCCTGAACAACTTTCCTGTGTGGAGTCATGCAAAATTCACAAAACCTTGGGAATTACAACTTTTTGGTGCAAAAGTGACGTCATAATTTGACCAAAAATCGTCGATTACCGCCAAAATATAACAATGAAGGAGTTCAAATTAGCACCGGTACACTCGGGTGGGGTATCCGCAAGAAGTAATCACGCTAATTCAGCTTTTCGGGGTGGTTCGAAAATTAAAAAGTTTATTCCCCGGCTGGGGAAAAGAGTAGAGCGGCCATTTTGTTTTTCTAATAGTCAACTCTGGAAATCGCGTTTTGACGGTACAAATCGACCAAGTTGAGCATCCTGAACAACTTTCCTGTGTGGAGTCATGCAAAATTCGCAAAACCTTGGGAATTACAACTTTTTGGTGCAAAAGTGACGTCACAATTTGACCAAAAATCGTCGATTACCGCCAAAATATAACAATGGCGGAGTTCAAATTAGCACCGGTACACTCGGGTGGGGTATCCGCAAGAAGTAATCACGCTAATTCAGCTTTTCGGGGTGGCTCGAAAATTAAAAAGTTTATTCCCCGGCTGGGGAAAAGGGTAGAGCGGCCATTTTGTTTGTCTAATAGTCAACTCTGGAAATCGCGTTTTGACGGTACTAATCGACCAAGTTGAGCATCCTGAACAACTTTCCTGTGTGGAGTCATGCAAAATTCGCAAAACCTTGGGAATTACAACTTTTTGGTGCAAAAGTGACGTCATAATTTGACCAAAAATCGTCGATTACCGCCAAAATATAACAATAACGGAGTTCACATTAGCACCGGTACACTCGGGTGGGGTATCCGCAAGAAGTAATCACGCTAGTTCGGCTTTTCGGGGTGGCTCGAAAATTAAACAGTTTATTCCCCGGGGAGGGAAAAGGGAAGAGCGGCCATTTTGTTTTTCTAAAAGTCAACTCTGGAAATCGCGTTTTGACGGTACAAATCGACCAAGTTGAGCATCCTGAACAACTTTCCTGTGTGGAGTCATGCAAAATTCGCAAAACCTTGGGAATTACAACCTTTTGGTGCAAAAGTGACGTCACAATTTGAACAAAAATCGTCGATTACCGCCAAAATATAACAATGGCGGAGTTCAAATTAGCACCGGTACACTCGGGTGTGGTATCCGCAAGAAGTAATCACGCTAATTCGGCTATTTGGGGTGGCTCGAAAATTAAAAAGTTTATTCACCGGGTAGGCAAAAAGGGTAGAGCGGCCATTTTGTTTGTCTAATAGTCAACTCTGGAAATCGCGTTTTGACGGTACAAATCGACCAAGTTGAGCATCCTGAACAACTTTCCTGTGTGGAGTCATGCAAAATTCGCAAAACCTTGGGAATTACAACTTTTTGGTGCAAAAGTGACGTCATAATTTGACCCAAAATCGTCGATTACCGCCAAAATATAACAATGACGGAGTTCAAATTAGCACCGGTACACTCGGGTGGGGTATCCGCAAGAAGTAATCACGCTAATTCAGCTTTTCGGGGTGGCTCGAAAATTAAAAAGTTTATTCCCCGGCTGGGGAAAAGGGTAGAGCGGCCATTTTGTTTTTCTAATAGTCAACTCTGGAAATCGCGTTTTGACGGTACAAATCGACCAAGTTGAGCATCCTGAACAACTTTCCTGTGTGGAGTCATGCAAAATTCGCAAAACCTTGGGAATTACAACTTTTTGGTGCAAAAGTGACGTCATAATTTGACCAAAAATCGTCGACTACCGCCAAAATATAACAATGACGGAGTTCAAATAAGCACCGGTACACTCGGATGGGGCATCCGCAAGAAGTAATCACGCTAATTCAGCTTTTCGGGATGGCTCGAAAATTAAAAAGTGTATTCCCCGGCTGGGGAAAAGGGTAGAGCGGCCATTTTGTTTTTCTAATAGTCAACTCTGGAAATCGCGTGTTGACGGTACAAATCGACCAAGTTGAGCATCCTGAACAACTTTCCTGTGTGGAGTCATGCAAAATTCGCAAAACCTTGGGAATTACAAATTTTTGGTGCAAAAGTGACGTCACAATTTGACCAAAAGTCGTCGATTACCGCCAAAATATAACAATGGCGGAGGTTAAATTAGCACCGGTACACTCGGGTGTGGTATCCGCAAGAAGTAATCACGCTAATTCGGCTATTTGGGGTGGCTCGAAAATTAAAAAGTTTATTCACCGGGTAGGCAAAAAGGGTAGAGCGGCGATCTTGTTTTTCTAATAGTCAACTCTGGAAATCGCGTTTTGACGGTACAAATCGACCAAGTTGAGCATCCTGAACAACTTTCCTGTGTGGAGTCATGCAAAATTCGCAAAACCTTGGGAATTACAACTTTTTGGTGCAAAAGTGACGTCACAATTTGACCAAAAAGCGTCGATTACCGCCAAAATATAACAATGGCGGAGTTCAAATTAGCACCGGTACACTCGGGTGGGGTATCCGCAAGAAGTAATCACGCTAATTCGGCTTTTCGGGTGGCTCCAAAATTAAAAAGTTTATTCCCCGGGAAGGAAAAGGGAAGAGCGGCCATTTTGTTTTTCTAATAGTCAACTCTTAGAAATCGCGTTTTGACGGTACAAATCGACCAAGTTGAGCATCCTGAACAACTTTCCTGTGTCGAGTCATGCAAAATTGGCAAAACCTTGGGAATTACAACTTTTTGGTGCAAAAGTGACGTCACAATTTGACCAAAAATCGTCGATTACCGCCAAAATATAACAATGACGGAGTTCACATTAGCACCGGTACACTCGGGTGGGGTATCCGCAAGAAGTAATCACGCTAGTTCGGCTTTTCGGGGTGGCTCGAAAATTAAAAAGTTTATTCCCCGGGAAGGGAAAAGGGAAGAGCGGCCATTTTGTTTTTCTAAAAGTCAACTCTGGAAATCGCGTTTTGACGGTACAAATCGACCAAGTTGAGCATCCTGAACAACTTTCCTGTGTGGAGTCATGCAAAATTCGCAAAACCTTGGGAATTACAACTTTTTGGTGCAAAAGTGACGTCACAATTTGACCAAAAATCGTCGATTACCGCCAAAATATAACAATGGCGGAGTTCAAATTAGCACCGGTACACTCGGGTGTGGTATCCGCAAGAAGTAATCACGCTAATTCGGCTATTTGGGGTGGCTCGAAAATTAAAAAGTTTATTCACCGGGTAGGCAAAAAGGGTAGAGCGGCTATCTTGTTTTTCTAATAGTCAACTCTGGAAATCGCGTTTTGACGGTACAAATCGACCAAGTTGAGCATCCGGAACAACTTTCCTGTGTGGAGTCATGCAAAATTCGCAAAACCTTGGGAATTACAACTTTTTGGTGCAAAAGTGACGTCATAATTTGACCCAAAATCGTCGATTACCGCCAAAATATAACAATGACGGAGTTCAAATTAGCACCGGTACACTCGGATGGGGCATCCGCAAGAAGTAATCACGCTAATTCAGCTTTTCGGGATGGCTCGAAAATTAAAAAGTTTATTCCCCGGCTGGGGAAAAGGGTAGAGCGGCCATTTTGTTTTTCTAATAGTCAACTCTGGAAATCGCGTTTTGACGGTACAAATCGACCAAGTTGAGCATCCTGAACAACTTTCCTGTGTGGAGTCATGCAAAATTCGCAAAACCTTGGGAATTACAAATTTTTGGTGCAAAAGTGACGTCACAATTTGACCAAAAGTCGTCGATTACCGCCAAAATATAATATTGGCGGAGGTTAAATTAGCACCGGTACACTCGGGTGTGGTATCCGCAAGAAGTAATCACGCTAATTCGGCTATTTGGGGTGGCTCGAAAATTAAAAAGTTTATTCACCGGGTAGGCAAAAAGGGTAGAGCGGCGATCTTGTTTTTCTAATAGTCAACTCTGGAAATCGCGTTTTGACGGTACAAATCGACCAAGTTGAGCATCCTGAACAACTTTCCTGTGTGGAGTCATGCAAAATTCGCAAAACCTTGGGAATTACAACTTTTTGGTGCAAAAGTGACGTCACAATTTGACCAAAAAGCGTCGATTACCGCCAAATTATAACAATGGCGGAGTTCAAATTAGCACCGGTACACTCGGGTGGGGTATCCGCAAGAAGTAATCACGCTAATTCGGCTTTTCGGGTGGCTCCAAAATTAAAAAGTTTATTCCCCGGGAAGGAAAAGGGAAGAGCGGCCATTTTGTTTTTCTAATAGTCAACTCTTAGAAATCGCGTTTTGACGGTACAAATCGACCAAGTTGAGCATCCTGAACAACTTTCCTGTGTCGAGTCATGCAAAATTGGCAAAACCTTGGGAATTACAACTTTTTGGTGCAAAAGTGACGTCATAATTTGACCAAAAATCGTCGATTACCGCCAAAATATAACAATGACGGAGTTCAAATTAGCACCGGAACACTCGGGTGTGGTATCCGCAAGAAGTAATCACGCTAATTCGGCTATTTGGGGTGGCTTGAAAATTAAAAAGTTTATTCACCGGGTAGGCAAAAAGGGTAGAGCGGCCATCTTGTTTTTCTAATAGTCAACTCTGGAAATCGCGTTTTGACGGTACTAATCGACCAAGTTGAGCATCCTGAACAACTTTCCTGTGTGGAGTCATGCAAAATTCGCAAAACCTTGGGAATTACAACTTTTTGGTGCAAAAGTGACGTCATAATTTGACCAAAAATCGTCGATTACCGCCAAAATATAACAATGACGGAGTTCAAATTAGCACCGGTACACTCGGGTGGGGTATCCGCAAGAAGTAATCACGCTAGTTCGGCTTTTCGGGGTGGCTCGAAAATTAAAAAGTTTATTCCCCGGGAAGGGAAAAGGGAAGAGCGGCCATTTTGTTTTTCTAAAAGTCAACTCTGGAAATCGCGTTTTGACGGTACAAATCGACCAAGTTGAGCATCCTGAACAACTTTCCTGTGTGGAGTCATGCAAAATTCGCAAAACCTTGGGAATTACAACTTTTTGGTGCAACAGTGACGTCACAATTTGACCAAAAATCGTCGATTACCGCCAAAATATAACAATGGCGGAGTTCAAATTAGCACCGGTACACTCGGGTGTGGTATCCGCAAGAAGTAATCACGCTAATTCGGCTATTTGGGGTGGCTCGAAAATTAAAAAGTTTATTCACCGGGTAGGCAAAAAGGGTAGAGCGGCCATCTTGTTTTTCTAATAGTCAACTCTGGAAATCGCGTTTTGACGGTACAAATCGACCAAGTTGAGCATCCTGAACAACTTTCCTGTGTGGAGTCATGCAAAATTCGCAAAACCTTGGGAGTTACAACTTTTTGGTGCAAAAGTGACGTCATAATTTGACCCAAAATCGTCGATTACCGCCAAAATATAACAATGACGAAGTTCAAATTAGCACCGGTACACTCGGATGGGGCATCCGCAAGAAGTAATCACGCTAATTCAGCTTTTCGGGATGGCTCGAAAATTAAAAAGTTTATTCCCCGGCTGGGGAAAAGGGTAGAGCGGCCATTTTGTTTTTCTAATAGTCAACTCTGGAAATCGCGTTTTGACGGTACAAATCGACCAAGTTGAGCATCCTGAACAACTTTCCTGTGTGGAGTCATGCAAAATTCGCAAAACCTTGGGTATTACAAATTTTTGGTGCAAAAGTGACGTCACAATTTGACCAAAAGTCGTCGATTACCGCCAAAATATAACAATGGCGGAGGTTAAATTAGCACCGGTACACTCGGGTGTGGTATCCGCAAGAAGTAATCACGCTAATTCGGCTATTTGGGGTGGCTCGAAAATTAAAAAGTTTATTCACCGGGTAGGCAAAAAGGGTAGAGCGGCGATCTTGTTTTTCTAATAGTCAACTCTGGAAATCGCGTTTTGACGGTACAAATCGACCAAGTTGAGCATCCTGAACAACTTTCCTGTGTGGAGTCATGCAAAATTCGCAAAACCTTGGGAATTACAACTTTTTGGTGCAAAAGTGACGTCACAATTTGACCAAAAAGCGTCGATTACCGCCAAAAATATAACAATGGCGGAGTTCAAATTAGCACCGGTACACTCGGGTGGGGTATCCGCAAGAAGTAATCACGCTAATTCGGCTTTTCGGGTGGCTCCAAAATTAAAAAGTTTATTCCCCGGGAAGGAAAAGGGAAGAGCGGCCATCTTGTTTTTCTATTAGTCAACTCTGGAAATCGCGTTTTGACGGTACAAATCGACCAAGTTGAGCATCCTGAACAACTTTCCTGTGTGGAGTCATGCAAAACTCGCAAAACCTTGGGAATTACAACTTTTTGGTGCAAAAGTGACGTCATAATTTGACCCAAAATCGTCGATTACCGCCAAAATATAACAATGACGGAGTTCAAATTAGCACCGGTACACTCGGGTGGGGTATCCGCAAGAAGTAATCACGCTAATTCAGCTTTTCGAGGTGGCTCGAAAATTAAAAAGTGTATTCCCCGGCTGGGGAAAAGGGTAGAGCGGCCATTTTGTTTTTCTAATAGTCAACTCTGAAAATCGCGTTTTGACGGTACAAATCGACCAAGTTGAGCATCCTGAACAACTTTCCTGTGTGGAGTCATGCAAAATTCGCAAAACCTTGGGAGTTACAACTTTTTGGTGCAAAAGTGACGTCATAATTTGACCCAAAATCGTCGATTACCGCCAAAATATAACAATGACGAAGTTCAAATTAGCACCGGTACACTCGGATGGGGCATCCGCAAGAAGTAATCACGCTAATTCAGCTTTTCGGGATGGCTCGAAAATTAAAAAGTTTATTCCCCGGCTGGGGAAAAGGGTAGAGCGGCCATTTTGTTTTTCTAATAGTCAACTCTGGAAATCGCGTTTTGACGGTACAAATCGACCAAGTTGAGCATCCTGAACAACTTTCCTGTGTGGAGTCATGCAAAATTCGCAAAACCTTGGGTATTACAAATTTTTGGTGCAAAAGTGACGTCACAATTTGACCAAAAGTCGTCGATTACCGCCAAAATATAACAATGGCGGAGGTTAAATTAGCACCGGTACACTCGGGTGTGGTATCCGCAAGAAGTAATCACGCTAATTCGGCTATTTGGGGTGGCTCGAAAATTAAAAAGTTTATTCACCGGGTAGGCAAAAAGGGTAGAGCGGCGATCTTGTTTTTCTAATAGTCAACTCTGGAAATCGCGTTTTGACGGTACAAATCGACCAAGTTGAGCATCCTGAACAACTTTCCTGTGTGGAGTCATGCAAAATTCGCAAAACCTTGGGAATTACAACTTTTTGGTGCAAAAGTGACGTCACAATTTGACCAAAAAGCGTCGATTACCGCCAAAAATATAACAATGGCGGAGTTCAAATTAGCACCGGTACACTCGGGTGGGGTATCCGCAAGAAGTAATCACGCTAATTCGGCTTTTCGGGTGGCTCCAAAATTAAAAAGTTTATTCCCCGGGAAGGAAAAGGGAAGAGCGGCCATCTTGTTTTTCTATTAGTCAACTCTGGAAATCGCGTTTTGACGGTACAAATCGACCAAGTTGAGCATCCTGAACAACTTTCCTGTGTGGAGTCATGCAAAATTCGCAAAACCTTGGGAATTACAACTTTTTGGTGCAAAAGTGACGTCATAATTTGACCCAAAATCGTCGATTACCGCCAAAATATAACAATGACGGAGTTCAAATTAGCACCGGTACACTCGGGTGGGGTATCCGCAAGAAGTAATCACGCTAATTCAGCTTTTCGAGGTGGCTCGAAAATTAAAAAGTGTATTCCCCGGCTGGGGAAAAGGGTAGAGCGGCCATTTTGTTTTTCTAATAGTCAACTCTGAAAATCGCGTTTTGACGGTACAAATCGACCAAGTTGAGCATCCTGAACAACTTTCCTGTGTGGAGTCATGCAAAATTCGCAAAACCTTGGGAATTACAACTTTTTGATGCAAAACTGACGTCATAATTTGACCAAAAATCGTCGATTACCGCCAAAATATAACAATGACGGAGTTCAAATTAGCACCGGTACACTCGGTTGGGGTATCCGCAAGAAGTAATCACGCTAGTTCGGCTTTTCGGGGTGGCTCGAAAATTAAAAAGTTTATTCCCCGGGAAGGGAAAAGGGAAGAGCGGCAATTTTGTTTTTCTAAAAGTCAGCTCTGGAAATCGCGTTTTGACGGTACAAATCGACCAAGTTGAGCATCCTGAACAACTTTCCTGTGTGGAGTCATGCAAAATTCGCAAAACCTTGGGAATTACAAATTTTTGGTGCAAAAGTGACGTCACAATTTGACCAAAAATCGTCGATTACCGCCAAAATATAACAATGAAGGAGTTCAAATTAGCACCGGTACACTCGGGTGGGGTATCCGCAAGAAGTAATCACGCTAATTCAGCTTTTCGGGGTGGCTCGAAAATTAAAAAGTTTATTCCCCGGCTGGGGAAAAGAGTAGAGCGGCCATTTTGTTTTTCTAATAGTCAACTCTGGAAATCGCGTTTTGACGGTACAAATCGACCAAGTTGAGCATCCTGAACAACTTTCCTGTGTGGAGTCATGCAAAATTCGCAAAACCTTGGGAATTACAACTTTTTGGTGCAAAAGTGACGTCACAATTTGACCAAAAGTCGTCGATTACCGCCAAAATATAACAATGGCGGAGGTTAAATTAGCACCGGTACACTCGGGTGTGGTATCCGCAAGAAGTAATCACGCTAATTCGGCTATTTGGGGTGGCTCGAAAATTAAAAAGTTTATTCACCGGGTAGGCAAAAAGGGTAGAGCGGCGATCTTGTTTTTCTAATAGTCAACTCTGGAAATCGCGTTTTGACGGTACAAATCGACCAAGTTGAGCATCCTGAACAACTTTCCTGTGTGGAGTCATGCAAAATTCGCAAAACCTTGGGAATTACAACTTTTTGGTGCAAAAGTGACGTCACAATTTGACCAAAAAGCGTCGATTACCGCCAAAATATAACAATGGCGGAGTTCAAATTAGCACCGGTACACTCGGGTGGGGTATCCGCAAGAAGTAATCACGCTAATTCGGCTTTTCGGGTGGCTCCAAAATTAAAAAGTTTATTCCCCGGCTGGGGAAAAGAGTAGAGCGGCCATTTTGTTTTTCTAATAGTCAACTCTGGAAATCGCGTTTTGACGGTACAAATCGACCAAGTTGAGCATCCTGAACAACTTTCCTGTGTGGAGTCATGCAAAATTCGCAAAACCTTGGGAATTACAACTTTTTGGTGCAAAAGTGACGTCACAATTTGACCAAAAATCGTCGATTACCGCCAAAATATAACAATGGCGGAGTTCAAATTAGCACCGGTACACTCGGGTGGGGTATCCGCAAGAAGTAATCACGCTAATTCAGCTTTTCGGGGTGGCTCGAAAATTAAAAAGTTTATTCCCCGGCTGGGGAAAAGGGTAGAGCGGCCATTTTGTTTGTCTAATAGTCAACTCTGGAAATCGCGTTTTGACGGTACTAATCGACCAAGTTGAGCATCCTGAACAACTTTCCTGTGTGGAGTCATGCAAAATTCGCAAAACCTTGGGAATTACAATTTTTTGGTGCAAAAGTGACGTCATAATTTGACCAAAAATCGTCGATTACCGCCAAAATATAACAATGACGGAGTTCACATTAGCACCGGTACACTCGGGTGGGGTATCCGCAAGAAGTAATCACGCTAGTTCGGCTTTTCGGGGTGGCTCGAAAATTAAAAAGTTTATTCCCCGGGAAGGGAAAAGGGAAGAGCGGCCATTTTGTTTTTCTAAAAGTCAACTCTGGAAATCGCGTTTTGACGGTACAAATCGACCAAGTTGAGCATCCTGAACAACTTTCCTGTGTGGAGTCATGCAAAATTCGCAAAACCTTGGGAATTACAAATTTTTGGTGCAAAAGTGACGTCACAATTTGACCAAAAGTCGTCGATTACCGCCAAAATATAACAATGGCGGAGGTTAAATTAGCACCGGTACACTCGGGTGTGGTATCCGCAAGAAGTAATCACGCTAATTCGGCTATTTGGGGTGGCTCGAAAATTAAAAAGTTTATTCACCGGGTAGGCAAAAAGGGTGGAGCGGCCATCTTGTTTTTCTAATAGTCAACTCTGGAAATCGCGTTTTGACGGTACAAATCGACCAAGTTGAGCATCCTGAACAACTTTCCTGTGTGGAGTCATGCAAAATTCGCAAAACCTTGGGAATTACAACTTTTTGGTGCAAAAGTGACGTCACAATTTGACCAAAAATTGTCGATTACCGCCAAAATATAACAATGACGGAGTTCAAATTAGCACCGGTACACTCGGGTGGGGTATCCGCAAGAAGTAATCACGCTAGTTCGGCTTTTCGGGGTGGCTCGAAAATTAAAAAGTTTATTCCCCGGGAAGGGAAAAGGGAAGAGCGGCCATTTTGTTTTTCTAATAGTCAACTCTGGAAATCGCGTTTTGACGGTACAAATCGACCAAGTTGAGCATCCTGAACAACTTTCCTGTGTGGAGTCATGCAAAATTCGCAAAACCTTGGGAATTACAACTTTTTGGTGCAAAAGTGACGTCATAATTTGACCAAAAATCGTCGATTACCGCCAAAATATAACAATGACGGAGTTCACATTAGCACCGGTACACTCGGGTGGGGTATCCGCAAGAAGTAATCACGCTAGTTCGGCTTTTCGGGGTGGCTCGAAAATTAAAAAGTTTATTCCCCGGGAAGGGAAAAGGGAAGAGCGGCCATTTTGTTTTTCTAAAAGTCAACTCTGGAAATCGCGTTTTGACGGTACAAATCGACCAAGTTGAGCATCCTGAACAACTTTCCTGTGTGGAGTCATGCAAAATTCGCAAAACCTTGGGAATTACAAATTTTTGGTGCAAAAGTGACGTCACAATTTGACCAAAAATCGTCGATTACCGCCAAAATATAACAATGAAGGAGTTCAAATTAGCACCGGTACACTCGGGTGGGGTATCCGCAAGAAGTAATCACGCTAATTCAGCTTTTCGGGGTGGCTCGAAAATTAAAAAGTTTATTCCCCGGCTGGGGAAAAGAGTAGAGCGGCCATTTTGTTTTTCTAATAGTCAACTCTGGAAATCGCGTTTTGACGGTACAAATCGACCAAGTTGAGCATCCTGAACAACTTTCCTGTGTGGAGTCATGCAAAATTCGCAAAACCTTGGGAATTACAACTTTTTGGTGCAAAAGTGACGTCACAATTTGACCAAAAATCGTCGATTACCGCCAAAATATAACAATGACGGAGTTCAAATTAGCACCGGTACACTCGGGTGGGGTATCCGCAAGAAGTAATCACGCTAATTCAGCTTTTCGAGGTGGCTCGAAAATTAAAAAGTGTATTCCCCGGCTGGGGAAAAGGGTAGAGCGGCCATTTTGTTTTTCTAATAGTCAACTCTGGAAATCGCGTTTTGACGGTACAAATCGACCAAGTTGAGCATCCTGAACAACTTTCCTGTGTGGAGTCATGCAAAATTCGCAAAACTCTGGGAATTACAACTTTTTGGTGCAAAAGTGACGTCATAATTTGACCCAAAATCGTCGATTACCGCCAAAATATAACAATGACGGAGTTCAAATTAGCACCGGTACACTCGGGTGGGGTATCCGCAAGAAGTACTTCGCTAATTCAGCTTTTCGGGGTGGCTCGAAAATTAAAAAGTTTATTCCCCGGCTGGGGAAAAGGGTAGAGCGGCCATTTTGTTTTTCTAATAGTCAACTCTGGAAATCGCGTTTTGACGGTACAAATCGACCAAGTTGAGCATCCTGAACAACTTTCCTGTATCGAGTCATGCAAAATTCGCAAAACCTTGGGAATTACAACTTTTTGGTGCAAAAGTGACGTCACAATTTGACCAAAAAATCGTCGATTACCGCCAAAATATAACAATGACGGAGTTCAAATTAGCACCGGTACACTCGGGTGGGGTATCCGCAAGAAGTAATCACGCTAATTCAGCTTTTCGGGGTGGCTCGAAAATTAAAAAGTTTATTCCCCGGCTGGGGAAAAGGGTAGAGCGGCCATTTTGTTTTTCTAATAGTCAACTCTGGAAATCGCGTTTTGACGGTACAAATCGACCAAGTTGAGCATCCTGAACAACTTTCCTGTGTCGAGTCATGCAAAACTGGCAAAACCTTGGGAATTACAACTTTTTGGTGCAAAAGTGACGTCATAATTTGACCAAAAATCGTCGATTACCGCCAAAATATAACAATGACGGAGTTCAAATTAGCACCGGTACACTCGGGTGGGGTATCCGCAAGAAGTAATCACGCTTATTCGGCTTTTCGGGGTGGCTCGAAAATTAAAAAGTTTATTCCCCGGGAAGGGAAAAGGGAAGAGCGGCCATTTTGTTTTTCTAATAGTCAACTCTGGAAATCGCGTTTTGACGGTACAAATCGACCAAGTTGAGCATCCTGAACAACTTTCCTGTGTGGAGTCATGCAAAATTCGCAAAACCTTGGGAATTACAACTTTTTGGTGCAAAAGTTACGTCACAATTTGACCAAAAAATCGTCGATTACCACCAAAATATAGCAATGGCGGAGTTCAAATTAGCACCGGCACACTCGGGTGGGGTATCCGCAAGAAGTAATCACGCTAATTCGGCTTTTCGGGGTGGCTCGAAAATTAAAAAGTTTATTCCCGGGGAAGGGAAAAGGGAAGAGCGGCCATTTTGTTTTTCTAATAGTCAACTCTGGAAATCGCGTTTTGACGGTACAAATCGACCAAGTTGAGCATCCTGAACAACTTTCCTGTGTGGAGTCATGCAAAATTGGCAAAACCTTGGGAATTACAACTTTTTGGTGCAAAAGTGACGTCATAATTTGACCAAAAATCGTCGATTACCGCCAAAATATAACAATGGCGGAGTTCAAATTAGCACCGGCACACTCGGGTGGGGTATAGGCAAGAAGTAATCACGCTAATTCGGCTTTTCGGGGTGGCTCGAAAATTAAAAAGTTTATTCCCCGGGAAGGGAAAAGGGAAGAGCGGCCATTTTGTTTTTCTAATAGTCAACTCTGGAAATCGCGTTTTGACGGTACAAATCGACCAAGTTGAGCATCTAGAACAACTTTCCTGTGTGGAGTCATGCAAAATTCGCAAAACCTTGGGAATTACAACTTTTTGGTGCAAAAGTGACGTCATAATTTGACCCAAAATCGTCGATTACCGCCAAAATATAACAATGACGGAGTTCAAATTAGCACCGGTACACTCGGGTGGGGTATCCGCAAGAAGTAATCACGCTTATTCGGCTTTTCGGGGTGGCTCGAAAATTAAAAAGTTTATTCCCCGGGAAGTGAAAAGGGAAGAGCGGCCATTTTGTTTTTCTAATAGTCAACTCTGGAAATCGCGTTTTGACGGTACAAATCGACCAAGTTGAGCATCCTGAACAACTTTCCTGTATCGAGTCATGCAAAATTCGCAAAACCTTGGGAATTACAACTTTTTGGTGCAAAAGTTACGTCACAATTTGACCAAAAAATCGTCGATTACCATCAAAATATAACAATGGCGGAGTTCAAATTAGCACCGGCACACTCGGGTGGGGTATCCGCAAGAAGTAATCACGCTAATTCAGCTTTTCGGGGTGGCTCGAAAATTAAAAAGTTTATTCCCCGGCTGGGGAAAAGGGTAGAGCGGCCATTTTGTTTTTCTAATAGTCAACTCTGGAAATCGCGTTTTGACGGTACAAATCGACCAAGTTGAGCATCCTGAACAACTTTCCTGTATCGAGTCATGCAAAATTCGCAAAACCTTGGGAATTACAACTTTTTGGTGCAAAAGTGACGTCACAATTTGACCAAAAAATCGTCGATTACCGCCAAAATATAACAATGACGGAGTTCAAATTAGCACCTGTACACTCGGGTGGGGTATCCGCAAGAAGTAATCACGCTAATTCAGCTTTTCGGGGTGGCTCGAAAATTAAAAAGTTTATTCCCCGGCTGGGGAAAAGGGTAGAGCGGCCATTTTGTTTTTCTAATAGTCAACTCTGGAAATCGCGTTTTGACGGTACAAATCGACCAAGTTGAGCATCCTGAACAACTTTCCTGTGTCGAGTCATGCAAAATTGGCAAAACCTTGGGAATTACAACTTTTTGGTGCAAAAGTGACGTCATAATTTGACCAAAAATCGTCGATTACCGCCAAAATATAACAATGACGGAGTTCAAATTAGCACCGGTACACTCGGGTGGGGTATCCGCAAGAAGTAATCACGCTTATTCGGCTTTTCGGGGTGGCTCGAAAATTAAAAAGTTTATTCCCCGGGAAGTGAAAAGGGAAGAGCGGCCATTTTGTTTTTCTAATAGTCAACTCTGGAAATCGCGTTTTGACGGTACAAATCGACCAAGTTGAGCATCCTGAACAACTTTCCTGTATCGAGTCATGCAAAATTCGCAAAACCTTGGGAATTACAACTTTTTGGTGCAAAAGTTACATCACAATTTGACCAAAAAATCGTCGATTACCATCAAAATATAACAATGGCGGAGTTCAAATTAGCACCGGCACACTCGGGTGGGGTGTCCGCAAGAAGTAATCACGCTAATTCGGCTTTTCGGAGTGGCTCGAAAATTAAAAAGTTTATTCCCGGGGAAGGGAAAAGGGAAGAGCGGCCATTTTGTTTTTCTAATAGTCAACTCTGGAAATCGCGTTTTGACGGTACAAATCGACCAAGTTGAGCATCCTGAACAACTTTCCTGTGTCGAGTCATGCAAAATTGGCAAAACCTTGGGAATTACAACTTTTTGGTGCAAAAGTGACGTCATAATTTGACCAAAAATCGTCGATTACCGCCAAAATATAACAATGACGGAGTTCAAATTAGCACCGGTACACTCGGGTGGGGTATCCGCAAGAAGTAATCACGCTTATTCGGCTTTTCGGGGTGGCTCGAAAATTAAAAAGTTTATTCCCCGGGAAGTGAAAAGGGAAGAGCGGCCATTTTGTTTTTCTAATAGTCAACTCTGGAAATCGCGTTTTGACGGTACAAATCGACCAAGTTGAGCATCCTGAACAACTTTCCTGTATCGAGTCATGCAAAATTCGCAAAACCTTGGGAATTACAACTTTTTGGTGCAAAAGTTACATCACAATTTGACCAAAAAATCGTCGATTACCATCAAAATATAACAATGGCGGAGTTCAAATTAGCACCGGCACACTCGGGTGGGGTGTCCGCAAGAAGTAATCACGCTAATTCGGCTTTTCGGAGTGGCTCGAAAATTAAAAAGTTTATTCCCGGGGAAGGGAAAAGGGAAGAGCGGCCATTTTGTTTTTCTAATAGTCAACTCTGGAAATCGCGTTTTGACGGTACAAATCGACCAAGTTGAGCATCCTGAACAACTTTCCTGTGTGGAGTCATGCAAAATTCGCAAAACCTTGGGAATTACAACTTTTTGGTGCAAAAGTGACGTCATAATTTGACCAAAAATCGTCGATTACCGCCAAAATATAACAATGACGGAGTTCAAATTAGCACCGGTACACTCGGGTGGGGTATCCGCAAGAAGTACTTCGCTAATTCAGCTTTTCGGGGTAGCTCGAAAATTAAGAAGTTTATTCCCCGGCTGGGGAAAAGGGTAGAGCGGCCAGTTTGTTTTTCTAATAGTCAACTCTGGAAATCGCGTTTTGACGGTACAAATCGACCAAGTTGAGCATCCTGAACAACTTTCCTGTGTGGAGTCATGCAAAATTCGCAAAACCTTGGGAATTACAACTTTTTGGTGCAAAAGTTACGTCACAATTTGACCAAAAAATCGTCGATTACCACCAAAATATAACAATGGCGGAGTTCAAATTAGCACCGGTACACTCGGGTGGGGTATCCGCAAGAAGTAATCACGCTAATTCGGCTTTTCGGAGTGGC
Organism: Asterias amurensis; assembly: GCF_032118995.1. NCBI lineage: Eukaryota > Metazoa > Echinodermata > Asteroidea > Forcipulatida > Asteriidae > Asterias > Asterias amurensis. The sequence continues at coordinate 12,452,150 of NC_092659.1, forward strand.
TCGAAAATTAAAAAGTTTATTCCCCGGGAAGGGAAAAGGGAAGAGCGGCCATTTTGTTTGTCTAAAAGTAAACTCTGGAAATCGCGTTTTGACGGTACAAATCGACCAAGTTGAGCATCCTGAACAACTTTCCAGTGTCGAGTCATGCAAAATTCGCAAAACCTTGGGAATTACAATTTTTTTGTTCAAAAGTGACGTCACAATTTGACCAAAAATCGTCGATTACCGCCAAAATATAACAATGGCGGAGTTCAAATTAGCACCGGCACACTCGGGTGGGGTATAGGCAAGAAGTAATCACGCTAATTTGGCTTTTCGGGGTGGCTCGAAAATTAAAAAGTTTATTCCCCGGGAAGGGAAAAGGGAAGAGCGGCCATTTTGTTTTTCTAATAGTCAACTCTGGAAATCGCGTTTTGACGGTACAAATCGACCAAGTTGAGCATCCTGAACAACTTTCCTGTGTGGAGTCATGCAAAATTCGCAAAACCTTGGGAATTACAACTTTTTGGTGCAAAAGTGACGTCATAATTTGACCCAAAATCGTCGATTACCGCCAAAATATAACAATGACGGATTCAAATTAGCACCGGTACACTCGGGTGGGGTATCCGCAAGAAGTACTTCGCTAATTCAGCTTTTCGGGGTGGCTCGAAAATTAAAAAGTTTATTCCCCGGCTGGGGAAAAGGGTGAAGCGGCCATTTTGATTTCTAATAGTCAACTCTGGAAATGGCGTTTTGACGGTACAAATCGACCAAGTTGAGCATCCTGAACAACTTTCCTGTGTGGAGTCATGCAAAATTTGCAAAGCCTTGGGAATTACAACTTTTTGGTGCAAAAGTGACGTCATAATTTGACCAAAAATCGTCGATTACCACCAAAATATAACAATGGCGGAGTTCAAATTAGCACCGGCACACTCGGGTGGGGTATCCGCAAGAAGTAATCACGCTAATTCGGCTTTTCGGAGTGGCTCGAAAATTAAAAAGTTTATTCCCCGGGAAGGGAAAAGGGAAGAGCGGCCATTTTGTTTTTCTAAAAGTCATCTCTGGAAATCGCGTTTTGACGGTACAAATCGACCAAGTTGAGCATCCTGAACAACTTTCCAGTGTCGAGTCATGCAAAATTCGCAAAACGTTGGGAATTACAACTTTTTTGTGCAATAGTGACGTCATAATTTGACCAAAAATCGTCGATTACCGCCAAAATATAACAATGGCGGAGTTCAAATTAGCACCGGCACACTCGGGTGGGGTATAGGCAAGAAGTAATCACGCTAATTCGGCTTTTCGGGGTGGCTCGAAAATTAAAAAGTTTATTCCCCGGGAAGGGAAAAGGGAAGAGCGGCCATTTTGTTTTTCTAATAGTCAACTCTGGAAATCGCGTTTTGACGGTACAAATCGACCAAGTTGAGCATCCTGAACAACTTTCCTGTGTGGAGTCATGCAAAATTCGCAAAACCTTGGGAATTACAACTTTTTGGTGCAAAAGGGACGTCATAATTTGACCCAAAATCGTCGATTACCGCCAAAATATAACAATGACGGAGTTCAAATTAGCACCGGTACACTCGGGTGGGGTATCCGCAAGAAGTACTTCGCTAATTCAGCTTTTCGGGGTGGCTCGAAAAATAAAAAGTTTATTCCCCGGCTGGGGAAAAGGGTGAAGCGGCCATTTTGATTTATAATAGTCAACTCTGGAAATCGCGTTTTGACGGTACAAATCGACCAAGTTGAGCATCCTGAACAACTTTCCTGTATCGAGTCATGCAAAATTCGCAAAACCTTGGGAATTACAACTTTTTGGTGCAAAAGTGACGTCACAATTTGACCAAAAAATCGTCGATTACCATCAAAATATAACAATGGCGGAGTTCAAATTAGCACCGGCACACTCGGGTGGGGTATCCGCAAGAAGTAATCACGCTAATTCGGCTTTTCGGGGTGGCTCGAAAATTAAAAAGTTTATTCCCGGGGAAGGGAAAAGGGAAGAGCGGCCATTTCGTTTTTCTAATAGTCAACTCTGGAAATCGCGTTTTGACGGTACAAATCGACCAAGTTGAGCATCCTGAACAACTTTCCTGTGTGGAGTCATGCTAAATTTGCAAAGCCTTGGGAATTACAACTTTTTGGTGCAAAAGTGACGTCATAATTTGACCAAAAATCGTCGATTACCGCCAAAATATAACAATGACGGAGTTCAAATTAGCACCGGTACACTCGGGTGGGGTATCCGCAAGAAGTAATCACGCTAATTCGGCTTTTCGGGGTGGCTCGAAAATTAAAAAGTTTATTCCCCGGGAAGTGAAAAGGGAAGAGCGGCCCTTTTGTTTTTCTAATAGTCAACTCTGGAAATCGCGTTTTGACGGTACAAATCGACCAAGTTGAGCATCCTGAACAACTTTCCTGTATCGAGTCATGCAAAATTCGCAAAACCTTGGGAATTACAACTTTTTGGTGCAAAAGTGACGTCACAATTTGACCAAAAAATCGTCGATTACCATCAAAATATAACAATGGCGGAGTTCAAATTAGCACCGGCACACTCGGGTGGGGTATCCGCAAGAAGTAATCACGCTAATTCGGCTTTTCGGGGTGGCTCGAAAATTAAAAAGTTTATTCCCGGGGAAGGGAAAAGGGAAGAGCGGCCATTTCGTTTTTCTAATAGTCAACTCTGGAAATCGCGTTTTGACGGTACAAATCGACCAAGTTGAGCATCCTGAACAACTTTCCTGTGTGGAGTCATGCAAAATTTGCAAAGCCTTGGGAATTACAACTTTTTGGTGCAAAAGTGACGTCATAATTTGACCAAAAATCGTCGATTACCGCCAAAATATAACAATGACGGAGTTCAAATTAGCACCGGTACACTCGGGTGGGGTATCCGCAAGAAGTAATCACGCTAATTCGGCTTTTCGGGGTGGCTCGAAAATTAAAAAGTTTATTCCCCGGGAAGTGAAAAGGGAAGAGCGGCCATTTTGTTTTTCTAATAGTCAACTCTGGAAATCGCGTTTTGACGGTACAAATCGACCAAGTTGAGCATCCTGAACAACTTTCCTGTATCGAGTCATGCAAAATTCGCAAAACCTTGGGAATTACAACTTTTTGGTGCAAAAGTTACGTCACAATTTGACCAAAAAATCGTCGATTACCATCAAAATATAACAATGGCGGAGTTCAAATTAGCACCGGCACACTCGGGTGGGGTATCCGCAAGAAGTAATCACGCTAATTCGGCTTTTCGGGGTGGCTCGAAAATTAAAAAGTTTATTCCCGGGGAAGGGAAAAGGGAAGAGCGGCCATTTTGTTTTTCTAATAGTCAACTCTGGAAATCGCGTTTTGACGGTACAAATCGACCAAGTTGAGCATCCTGAACAACTTTCCTGTGTGGAGTCATGCAAAATTCGCAAAACCTTGGGAATTACAACTTTTTGGTGCAAAAGTGACGTCATAATTTGACCCAAAATCGTCGATTACCGCCAAAATATAACAATGACGGAGTTCAAATTAGCACCGGTACACTCGGGTGGGGTATCCGCAAGAAGTACTTCGCTAATTCAGCTTTTCGGGGTAGCTCGAAAATTAAGAAGTTTATTCCCCGGCTGGGGAAAAGGGTAGAGCGGCCATTTTGTTTTTCTAATAGTCAACTCTGGAAATCGCGTTTTGACGGTACAAATCGACCAAGTTGAGCATCCTGAACAACTTTCCTGTGTGGAGTCATGCAAAATTCGCAAAACCTTGGGAATTACAACTTTTTGGTGCAAAAGTTACGTCACAATTTGACCAAAAAATCGTCGATTACCACCAAAATATAACAATGGCGGAGTTCAAATTAGCACCGGCACACTCGGGTGGGGTATCCGCAAGAAGTAATCACGCTAATTCGGCTTTTCGGGGTGGCTCGAAAATTAAAAAGTTTATTCCCGGGGAAGGGATAAGGGAAGAGCGGCCATTTTGTTTTTCTAATAGTCAACTCTGGAAATCGCGTTTTGACGGTACAAATCGACCAAGTTGAGCATCCTGAACAACTTTCCTGTATCGAGTCATGCAAAATTCGCAAAACCTTGGGAATTACAACTTTTTGGTGCAAAAGTGACGTCACAATTTGACCAAAAAATCGTCGATTACCATCAAAATATAACAATGGCGGAGTTCAAATTAGCACCGGCACACTCGGGTGGGGTATCCGCAAGAAGTAATCACGCTAATTCGGCTTTTCGGGGTGGCTCGAAAATTAAAAAGTTTATTCCCGGGGAAGGGAAAAGGGAAGAGCGGCCATTTCGTTTTTCTAATAGTCAACTCTGGAAATCGCGTTTTGACGGTACAAATCGACCAAGTTGAGCATCCTGAACAACTTTCCTGTGTGGAGTCATGCAAAATTCGCAAAACCTTGGGAATTACAACTTTTTGGTGCAAAAGTGACGTCATAATTTGACCCAAAATCGTCGATTACCGCCAAAATATAACAATGACGGAGTTCAAATTAGCACCGGTACACTCGGGTGGGGTATCCGCAAGAAGTAATCACGCTAATTCGGCTTTTCGGGGTGGCTCGAAAATTAAAAAGTTTATTCCCCGGGAAGTGAAAAGGGAAGAGCGGCCATTTTGTTTTTCTAATAGTCAACTCTGGAAATCGCGTTTTGACGGTACAAATCGACCAAGTTGAGCATCCTGAACAACTTTCCTGTATCGAGTCATGCAAAATTCGCAAAACCTTGGGAATTACAACTTTTTGGTGCAAAAGTGACGTCACAATTTGACCAAAAAATCGTCGATTACCATCAAAATATAACAATGGCGGAGTTCAAATTAGCACCGGCACACTCGGGTGGGGTATAGGCAAGAAGTAATCACGCTAATTCGGCTTTTCGGGGTGGCTCGAAAATTAAAAAGTTTATTCCCCGGGAAGGGAAAAGGGAAGAGCGGCCATTTTGTTTTTCTAATAGTCAACTCTGGAAATCGCGTTTTGACGGTACAAATCGACCAAGTTGAGCATCCTGAACAACTTTCCTGTATCGAGTCATGCAAAATTCGCAAAACCTTGGGAATTACAACTTTTTGGTGCAAAAGTGACGTCACAATTTGACCAAAAATCGTCGATTACCGCCAAAATATAACAATGACGGAGTTCAAATTGGCACCGGTACACTCGGGTGGGGTATCCGCAAGAAGTAATCACGCTAATTCGGCTTTTCGGGGTGGCTCGAAAATTAAAAAGTTTATTCCCGGGGAAGGGAAAAGGGAAGAGCGGCCATTTTGTTTTTCTAATAGTCAACTCTGGAAATCGCGTTTTGACGGTACAAATCGACCAAGTTGAGCATCCTGAACAACTTTCCTGTATCGAGTCATGCAAAATTCGCAAAACCTTGGGAATTACAACTTTTTGGTGCAAAAGTGACGTCACAATTTGACCAAAAAATCGTCGATTACCATCAAAATATAACAATGGCGGAGTTCAAATTAGCACCGGCACACTCGGGTGGGGTATCCGCAAGAAGTAATCACGCTAATTCGGCTTTTTGGGGTGGCTCGAAAATTAAAAAGTTTATTCCCGGGGAAGGGAAAAGGGAAGAGCGGCCATTTCGTTTTTCTAATAGTCAACTCTGGAAATCGCGTTTTGACGGTACAAATCGACCAAGTTGAGCATCCTGAACAACTTTCCTGTGTGGAGTCATGCAAAATTCGCAAAACCTTGGGAATTACAACTTTTTGGTGCAAAAGTGACGTCATAATTTGACCAAAAATCGTCGATTACCGCCAAAATATAACAATGACGGAGTTCAAATTAGCACCGGTACACTCGGGTGGGGTATCCGCAAGAAGTAATCACGCTAATTCGGCTTTTCGGGGTGGCTCGAAAATTAAAAAGTTTATTCCCCGGGAAGTGAAAAGGGAAGAGCGGCCATTTTGTTTTTCTAATAGTCAACTCTGGAAATCGCGTTTTGACGGTACAAATCGACCAAGTTGAGCATCCTGAACAACTTTCCTGTATCGAGTCATGCAAAATTCGCAAAACCTTGGGAATTACAACTTTTTGGTGCAAAAGTGACGTCACAATTTGACCAAAAAATCGTCGATTACCATCAAAATATAACAATGGCGGAGTTCAAATTAGCACCGGCACACTCGGGTGGGGTATAGGCAAGAAGTAATCACGCTAATTCGGCTTTTCGGGGTGGCTCGAAAATTAAAAAGTTTATTCCCCGGGAAGGGAAAAGGGAAGAGCGGCCATTTTGTTTTTCTAATAGTCAACTCTGGAAATCGCGTTTTGACGGTACAAATCGACCAAGTTGAGCATCCTGAACAACTTTCCTGTATCGAGTCATGCAAAATTCGCAAAACCTTGGGAATTACAACTTTTTGGTGCAAAAGTGACGTCACAATTTGACCAAAAATCGTCGATTACCGCCAAAATATAACAATGACGGAGTTCAAATTAGCACCGGTACACTCGGGTGGGGTATCCGCAAGAAGTAATCACGCTAATTCGGCTTTTCGGGGTGGCTCGAAAATTAAAAAGTTTATTCCCGGGGAAGGGAAAAGGGAAGAGCGGCCATTTCGTTTTTCTAATAGTCAACTCTGGAAATCGCGTTTTGACGGTACAAATCGACCAAGTTGAGCATCCTGAACAACTTTCCTGTGTGGAGTCATGCAAAATTGGCAAAACCTTGGGAATTACAACTTTTTTGTGCAAAAGTGACGTCACAATTTGACCAAAAATCGTCGATTACCGCCAAAATATAACAATGGCGGAGTTCAAATTAGCACCGGCACACTCGGGTGGGGTATAGGCAAGAAGTAATCACGCTAATTCGGCTTTTCGGGGTGGCTCGAAAATTAAAAAGTTTATTCCCCGATAAGGGAAAAGGGAAGAGCGGCCATTTTGTTTTTCTAATAGTCAACTCTGGAAATCGCGTTTTGACGGTACAAATCGACCAAGTTGAGCATCCTGAACAACTTTCCTGTGTGGAGTCATGCAAAATTCGCAAAACCTTGGGAATTACAACTTTTTGGTGCAAAAGTGACGTCATAATTTGACCCAAAGTCGTCGATTACCGCCAAAATATAACAATGACGGAGTTCAAATTAGCACCGGTACACTCGGGTGGGGTATCCGCAAGAAGTACTTCGCTAATTCAGCTTTTCGGGGTGGCTCGAAAATTAAGAAGTTTATTCCCCGGCTGGGGAAAAGGGTAGAGCGGCCATTTTGTTTTTCTAATAGTCAACTCTGGAAATCGCGTTTTGACGGTACAAATCGACCAAGTTGAGCATCCTGAACAACTTTCCTGTGTGGAGTCATGCAAAATTCGCAAAACCTTGGGAATTACAACTTTTTGGTGCAAAAGTTACGTCACAATTTGACCAAAAAATCGTCGATTACCACCAAAATATAACAATGGCGGAGTTCAAATTAGCACCGGCACACTCGGGTGGGGTATCCGCAAGAAGTAATCACGCTAATTCGGCTTTTCGGGGTGGCTCGAAAATTAAAAAGTTTATTCCCCGGGAAGGGAAAAGGGAAGAGCGGCCATTTTGTTTTTCTAATAGTCAACTCTGGAAATCGCGTTTTGACGGTACAAATCGACCAAGTTGAGCATCCTGAACAACTTTCCTGTGTGGAGTCATGCAAAATTCGCAAAACCTTGGGAATTACAACTTTTTGGTGCAAAAGTGACGTCATAATTTGACCAAAAATCGTCGATTACCGCCAAAATATAACAATGACGGAGTTCAAATTAGCACCGGTACACTCGGGTGGGGTATCCGCAAGAAGTAATCACGCTAATTCGGCTTTTCGGAGTGGCACGAAAATTAAAAAGTTTATTCCCCGGGAAGGGAAAAGGGAAGAGCGGCCATTTTGTTTTTCTAAAAGTCAACTCTGGAAATCGCGTTTTGACGGTACAAATCGACCAAGTTGAGCATCCTGAACAACTTTCCAGTGTCGAGTCATGCAAAATTCGCAAAACCTTGGGAATTACAACTTTTTGGTGCAAAAGTGACGTCACAATTTGACCAAAAATCGTAGATTACCGCCAAAATATAACAATGGCGGAGTTCAAATTAGCACCGGCACACTCGGGTGGGGTATCCGCAAGAAGTAATCACGCTAATTCGGCTTTTCGGGGTGGCTCGAAAATTAAAAAGTTTATTCCCCGGGAAGGGAAAAGGGAAGAGCGGCCATTTTGTTTTTCTAATAGTCAACTCTGGAAATCGCGTTTTGACGGTACAAATCGACCAAGTTGAGCATCCTGAACAACTTTACTGTGTGGAGTCATGCAAAATTCGCAAAACCTTGGGAATTACAACTTTTTGGTGCAAAAGTGACGTCACAATTTGACCAAAAAATCGTCGATTACCGCCAAAATATAACAATGACGGAGTTCAAATTAGCACCGGTACACTCGGGTGGGGTATCCGCAAGAAGTAATCACGCTAATTCAGCTTTTCGGGGTGGCTCGAAAATTAAAAAGTTTATTCCCGGGGAAGGGAAAAGGGAAGAGCGGCCATTTTGTTTTTCTAATAGTCAACTCTGGAAATCGCGTTTTGACGGTACAAATCGACCAAGTTGAGCATCCTGAACAACTTTCCTGTGTGGAGTCATGCAAAATTCGCAAAACCTTGGGAATTACAACATTTTGGTGCAAAAGTGACGTCACAATTTGACCAAAAAATCGTCGATTACCACCAAAATATACCAATGGCGGAGTTCAAATTAGCACCGGCACCCTCGGGTGGGGTATCCGCAAGAAGTAATCACGCTAATTCGGCTTTTCGGGGTGGCTCGAAAATTAAAAAGTTTATTCCCGGGGAAGGGAAAAGGGAAGAGCGGCCATTTTGTTTTTCTAATAGTCATCTCTGGAAATCGCGTTTTGACGGTACAAATCGACCAAGTTGAGCATCCTGAACAACTTTCCTGTGTGGAGTCATGCAAAATTGGCAAAACCTTGGGAATTACAACTTTTTGGTGCAAAAGTGACGTCACAGTTTGACCAAAAATCGTCGATTACCGCCAAAATATAACAATGGCGGAGTTCAAATTAGCACCGGTACACTCGGGTGGGGTATCCGCAAGAAGTAATCACACTAATTCAGCTTTTCGGGGTGGCTCGAAAATTAAAAAGTTTATTCCCCGGCTGGGGAAAAGGGTAGAGCGGCCATTTTGTTTTTCTAATAGTCAACTCTGGAAATCGCGTTTTGACGGTACAAATCGACCAGGTTGAGCATCCTGAACAACTTTCCTGTGTCGAGTCATGCAAAATTCGCAAAACCTTGGGAATTACAACTTTTTGGTGCAAAAGTGACGTCACAATTTGACCAAAAATCGTAGATTACCGCCAAAATATAACAATGACGGAGTTCAAATAAGCACCGGTACACTCGGGTGGGGTATCCGCAAGAAGTAATCACGCTAATTCGGCTTTTCGGGGTGGCTCGAAAATTAAAAAGTTTATTCCCCGGGTAGGGAAAAGGGTAGAGCGGCCATTTTGTTTTTCTAATAGTCAACTCTGGAAATCGCGTTTTGACGGTACAAACCGACCAGGTTGAGCATCCTGAACAACTTTCCTGTGTCGAGTCATGCAAAATTCGCAAAACCTTGGGAATTTCAACTTTTTGGTGCAAAAGTGACGTCAAAATTCAACCAAAAAACGTAGATTACCGCCAAAATATAACAATGACGGAGTTCAAATTAGCACCGGTACACTCGGGTGGGGTATCCGCCAGAAGTAATCACGCTAATTCAGCTTTTCGGAGTGGCTCGAAAATTAAAAATTTTATTCCCCGGGAAGGGAAAAGGGTAGAGCGGCCATATTGTTTTTCTAATAGTCAACTCTGGAAATCGCGTTTTGACGGTACAAATCGACCAAGTTGAGCATCCTGAACAACTTTCCTGTGTGGAGTCATGCAAACTTCGCAAAACCTTGGGAATTACAACTTTTTGGTGCAAAAGTGACGTCACAATTAGACCAAAAATCGTCGATTACCGCCAAAATATAACAATGGCGGAGTTCAAATTAGCACCGGTACACTCGGGTGGGGTATCCGCAAGAAGTAATCAAGCTAATTCGGCTATTTGGGGTGGCTCGAAAATTAAAAAGTTTATTCCCCGGGTAGGCAAAAAGGGAGGAGCGGCCATCTTGTTTTTCTAATAGTCAACTCTGGAAATCGCGTTTTGACGGTACAAATCGACCAAGTTGAGCATCCTGAACAACTTTCCTGTGTCGAGTTATGCAAAATTCGCAAAACCTTGGGAATTACAACTTTTTGGTGCAAAAGTGACGTCACAATTTGACCAAAAATCTTAGATTACCGCCAAATTATGACAATGGCGGAGTTCAAATTAGCACCGGTACACTCGGGTGGGGTATCCGCAAGAAGTAATCACGCTAGTTCGGCTTTTCGGGGTGGCTCGAAAATTAAAAACTTTATTCCCCGGGAAGGGAAAAGGGAAGAGCGGCCATTTTGTTTTTGCTAATAGTCAACTCTGGAAATCGCGTTTTGACGGTACAAATCGACCAGGTTGAGCATCCTGAACAACTTTCCTGTGAGGAGTCATGCAAAATTCGCAAAACCTTGGGAATTACAACTTTTTGGTGCAAAAGTGACGTCACAATTTGACCAAAAATCGTCGATTACCGCCAAAATATAACAATGACGGAGTTCAAATTAGCACCGGTACACTCGGGTGGGGTATCCGCAAGAAGTAATCAAGCTAATTCGGCTATTTGGGGTGGCTCGAAAATTAAAAAGTTTATTCCCCGGGTAGGCAAAAAGGGAGGAGCGGCCATCTTGTTTTTCTAATAGTTAACTCTGGAAATCGCGTTTTGACGGTACAAATCGACCAAGTTGAGCATCCTGAACAACTTTCCTGTGTCGAGTCATGCAAAATTCGCAAAACCTTGGGAATCACAACTTTTTGGTGCAAAAGTGACGTCACAATTTGACCAAAAATCGTCGATTACCGCCAAATTATAACAATGGCGGAGTTCAAATTAGCACCGGTACACTCGGGTGGGGTATCCGCAAGAAGTAATCACGCTAATTGAGCTTTTCGGGGTGGCTCGAAAATTAAAAAGTTTATTCCCCGGGAAGGGAAAAGGGAAGAGCGGCCATTTTGTTTGTCTAATAGTCAACTCTGGAAATCGCGTTTTCACGGTACAAATCGACCAAGTTGAGCATCCTGAACAACTTTCCTGTGTCGAGTCATGCAAAATTCGCAAAACCTTGGGAATTACAACTTTTTGGTGCAAAAGTGACGTCACAATTTGACCAAAAATCGTAGATTACCGCCAAATTATAACAATGGCGGAGTTCAAATTAGCACCGGTACACTCGGGTGGGGTATCCGCAAGAAGTAATCACGCTAATTCGGCTATTTGGGGTGGCTCGAAAATTAAAAACTTTATTCCCCGGGTAGGCAAAAAGGGAGGAGCGGCCATCTTGTTTTTCTAATAGTCAACTCTGGAAATCGCGTTTTGACGGTACAAATCGACCAAGTTGAGCATCCTGAACAACTTTCCTGTGTCGAGTCATGCAAAATTCGCAAAACCTTGGGAATTACAACTTTTTGGTGCAAAAATGACGTCACAAATTGACCAAAAATCGTAGATTACCGCCAAATTATAACAATGGCGGAGTTCAAATTAGCACCGGTACACTCGGGTGGGGTATCCGCAAGAAGTAATCACGCTAATTCGGCTTTTCGGGGTGGCTCGAAAATTAAAAAGTTTATTCCCCGGCTAGGGAAAAGTGTAGAGCGGCCATTTTGTTTTTCTAATAGTCAACTCTGGAAATCGCGTTTTGACGGTACAAACCGACCAGGTTGAGCATCCTGAACAACTTTCTTGTGTGGAGTCATGCAAAATTCGCAAAACCTTGGGAATTACAACTTTTTGGTGCAAAAGTGACGTCATAATTTGACCAAAAATCGTCGATTACCGCCAAAATATAACAATGACGGAGTTCAAATTAGCACCGGTACACTCGGGTGGGGTATCCGCAAGAAGTAATCACGCTAATTCGGCTTTTCGGAGTGGCTCGAAAATTAAAAAGTTTATTCCCCGGGAAGGGAAAAGGGAAGAGCGGCCATTTTGTTTTTCTAAAAGTCAACTCTGGAAATCGCGTTTTGACGGTACAAATCGACCAAGTTGAGCATCCTGAACAACTTTCCAGTGTCGAGTCATGCAAAATTCGCAAAACCTTGGGAATTACAACTTTTTTGTGCAAAAGTGACGTCACAATTTGACCAAAAATCGTCGATTACCGCCAAAATATAACAATGGCGGAGTTCAAATTAGCACCGGCACACTCGGGTGGGGTATAGGAAAGAAGTAATCACGCTAATTCGGCTTTTCGGGGTGGCTCGAAAATTAAAAAGTTTATTCCCCGGGAAGGGAAAAGGGTAGAGCGGCCATTTTGTTTTTCTAATAGTCAACTCTGGAAATCGCGTTTTGACGGTACAAATCGACCAAGTTGAGCATCCTGAACAACTTTCCTGTGTGGAGTCATGCAAAATTCGCAAAACCTTGGGAATTACAACTTTTTGGTGCAAAAGTGACGTCATAATTTGACCCCAAATCGTCGATTACCGCCAAAATATAACAATGACGGAGTTCAAATTAGCACCGGTACACTCGGGTGGGGTATCCGCAAGAAGTACTTCGCTAATTCAGCTTTTCGGGGTGGCTCGAAAATTAAAAAGTTTATTCCCCGGCTGGGGAAAAGGGTAGAGCGGCCACTTTGTTTTTCTAATAGTCAACTCTGGAAATCGCGTTTTGACGGTACAAATCGACCAAGTTGAGCATCCTGAACAACTTTCCTGTATCGAGTCATGCAAAATTCGCAAAACCTTGGGAATTACAACTTTTTGGTGCAAAAGTGACGTCACAATTTGACCAAAAAAATCGTCGATTACCGCCAAAATATAACAATGACGGAGTTCAAATTAGCACCGGTACACTCGGGTGGGGTATCCGCAAGAAGTAATCACGCTAATTCAGCTTTTCGGGGTGGCTCGAAAATTAAAAAGTTTATTCCCCGGCTGGGGAAAAGGGTAGAGCGGCCATTTTGTTTTTCTAATAGTCAACTCTGGAAATCGCGTTTTGACGGTACAAATCGACCAAGTTGAGCATCCTGAACAACTTTCCTGTGTGGAGTCATGCAAAATTCGCAAAACCTTGGGAATTACAACATTTTGGTGCAAAAGTGACGTCACAATTTGACCAAAAAATCGTCGATTACCACCAAAATATACCAATGGCGGAGTTCAAATTAGCACCGGCACCCTCGGGTGGGGTATCCGCAAGAAGTAATCACGCTAATTCGGCTTTTCGGGGTGGCTCGAAAATTAAAAAGTTTATTCCCGGGTAAGGGAAAAGGGAAGAGCGGCCATTTTGTTTTTCTAATAGTCATCTCTGGAAATCGCGTTTTGACGGTACAAATCGACCAAGTTGAGCATCCTGAACAACTTTCCTGTGTGGAGTCATGCAAAATTGGCAAAACCTTGGGAATTACAACTTTTTGGTGCAAAAGTGACGTCACAGTTTGACCAAAAATCGTTGATTACCGCCAAAATATAACAATGGCGGAGTTCAAATTAGCACCGGTACACTCGGGTGGGGTATCCGCAAGAAGTAATCACGCTAATTCAGCTTTTCGGGGTGGCTCGAAAATTAAAAATTTTATTCCCCGGGAAGGGAAAAGGGTAGAGCGGCCATATTGTTTTTCTAATAGTCAACTCTGGAAATCGCGTTTTGACGGTACAAATCGACCAAGTTGAGCATCCTGAACAACTTTCCTGTGTGGAGTCATGCAAACTTCGCAAAACCTTGGGAATTACAACTTTTTGGTGCAAAAGTGACGTCACAATTAGACCAACAATCGTCGATTACCGCCAAAATATAACAATGGCGGAGTTCAAATTAGCACCGGTACACTCGGGTGGGGTATCCGCAAGAAGTAATCAAGCTAATTCGGCTATTTGGGGTGGCTCGAAAATTAAAAAGTTTATTCCCCGGGTAGGCAAAAAGGGAGGAGCGGCCATCTTGTTTTTCTAATAGTCAACTCTGGAAATCGCGTTTTGACGGTACAAATCGACCAAGTTGAGCATCCTGAACAACTTTCCTGTGTCGAGTTATGCAAAATTCGCAAAACCTTGGGAATTACAACTTTTTGGTGCAAAAGTGACGTCACAATTTGACCAAAAATCTTAGATTACCGCCAAATTATGACAATGGCGGAGTTCAAATTAGCACCGGTACACTCGGGTGGGGTATCCGCAAGAAGTAATCACGCTAGTTCGGCTTTTCGGGGTGGCTCGAAAATTAAAAACTTTATTCCCCGGGAAGGGAAAAGGGAAGAGCGGCCATTTTGTTTTTGCTAATAGTCAACTCTGGAAATCGCGTTTTGACGGTACAAATCGACCAGGTTGAGCATCCTGAACAACTTTCCTGTGAGGAGTCATGCAAAATTTGCAAAACCTTGGGAATTACAACTTTTTTGTGCAAAAGTGACGTCATAATTTGACCAAAAATCGTCGATTACCGCCAAAATATAACAATGACGGAGTTCAAATTAGCACCGGTACACTCGGGTGGGGTATCCGCAAGAAGTAATCAAGCTAATTCGGCTATTTGGGGTGGCTCGAAAATTAAAAAGTTTATTCCCCGGGTAGGCAAAAAGGGAGGAGCGGCCATCTTGTTTTTCTAATAGTCAACTCTGGAAATCGCGTTTTGACGGTACAAACCGACCAGGTTGAGCATCCTGAACAACTTTCTTGTGTGGAGTCATGCAAAATTCGCAAAACCTTGGGAATTACAACTTTTTGGTGCAAAAGTGACGTCATAATTTGACCAAAAATCGTCGATTACCGCCAAAATATAACAATGACGGAGTTCAAATTAGCACCGGTACACTCGGGTGGGGTATCCGCAAGAAGTAATCACGCTAATTCGGCTTTTCGGAGTGGCTCGAAAATTAAAAAGTTTATTCCCCGGGAAGGGAAAAGGGAAGAGCGGCCATTTTGTTTTTCTAAAAGTCAACTCTGGAAATCGCGTTTTGACGGTACAAATCGACCAAGTTGAGCATCCTGAACAACTTTCCAGTGTCGAGTCATGCAAAATTCGCAAAACCTTGGGAATTACAACTTTTTTGTGCAAAAGTGACGTCACAATTTGACCAAAAATCGTCGATTACCGCCAAAATATAACAATGGCGGAGTTCAAATTAGCACCGGTACACTCGGGTGGGGTATCCGCAAGAAGTAATCACGCTAATTGAGCTTTTCGGGGTGGCTCGAAAATTAAAAAGTTTATTCCCCGGGAAGGGAAAAGGGAAGAGCGTCCATTTTGTTTGTCTAATAGTCAACTCTGGAAATCGCGTTTTCACGGTACAAATCGACCAAGTTGAGCATCCTGAACAACTTTCCTGTGTCGAGTCATGCAAAATTCGCAAAACCTTGGGAATTACAACTTTTTGGTGCAAAAGTGACGTCACAATTTGACCAAAAATCGTAGATTACCGCCAAATTATAACAATGGCGGAGTTCAAATTAGCACCGGTACACTCGGGTGGGGTATCCGCAAGAAGTAATCACGCTAATTCGGCTATTTGGGGTGGCTCGAAAATTAAAAACTTTATTCCCCGGGTAGGCAAAAAGGGAGGAGCGGCCATCTTGTTTTTCTAATAGTCAACTCTGGAAATCGCGTTTTGACGGTACAAATCGACCAAGTTGAGCATCCTGAACAACTTTCCTGTGTCGAGTCATGCAAAATTCGCAAAACCTTGGGAATTACAACTTTTTGGTGCAAAAATGACGTCACAATTTGACCAAAAATCGTAGATTACCGCCAAATTATAACAATGGCGGAGTTCAAATTAGCACCGGTACACTCGGGTGGGGTATCCGCAAGAAGTAATCACGCTAATTCGGCTTTTCGGGGTGGCTCGAAAATTAAAAAGTTTATTCCCCGGCTAGGGAAAAGTGTAGAGCGGCCATTTTGTTTTTCTAATAGTCAACTCTGGAAATCGCGTTTTGACGGTACAAACCGACCAGGTTGAGCATCCTGAACAACTTTCTTGTGTGGAGTCATGCAAAATTCGCAAAACCTTGGGAATTACAACTTTTTGGTGCAAAAGTGACGTCATAATTTGACCAAAAATCGTCGATTACCGCCAAAATATAACAATGACGGAGTTCAAATTAGCACCGGTACACTCGGGTGGGGTATCCGCAAGAAGTAATCACGCTAATTCGGCTTTTCGGAGTGGCTCGAAAATTAAAAAGTTTATTCCCCGGGAAGGGAAAAGGGAAGAGCGGCCATTTTGTTTTTCTAAAAGTCAACTCTGGAAATCGCGTTTTGACGGTACAAATCGACCAAGTTGAGCATCCTGAACAACTTTCCAGTGTCGAGTCATGCAAAATTCGCAAAACCTTGGGAATTACAACTTTTTTGTGCAAAAGTGACGTCACAATTTGACCAAAAATCGTCGATTACCGCCAAAATATAACAATGGCGGAGTTCAAATTAGCACCGGCACATTCGGGTGGGGTATAGGCAAGAAGTAATCACGCTAATTCGGCTTTTCGGGGTGGCTCGAAAATTGAAAAGTTTATTCCCCGGGAAGGGAAAAGGGAAGAGCGGCCATTTTGTTTTTCTAATAGTCAACTCTGGAAATCGCGTTTTGACGGTACAAATCGACCAAGTTGAGCATCCTGAACAACTTTCCTGTGTGGAGTCATGCAAAATTCGCAAAACCTTGGGAATTACAACTTTTTGGTGCAAAAGTGACGTCATAATTTGACCAAAAATCGTCGATTACCGCCAAAATATAACAATGACGGAGTTCAAATTAGCACCGGTACACTCGGGTGGGGTATCCGCAAGAAGTACTTCGCTAATTCAGCTTTTCGGGGTGGCTCGAAAATTAAAAAGTTTATTCCCCGGCTGGGGAAAAGGGTAGAGCGGCCACTTTGTTTTTCTAATAGTCAACTCTGGAAATCGCGTTTTGACGGTACAAATCGACCAAGTTGAGCATCCTGAACAACTTTCCTGTATCGAGTCATGCAAAATTCGCAAAACCTTGGGAATTACAACTTTTTGGTGCAAAAGTGACGTCACAATTTGACCAAAAAAATCGTCGATTACCGCCAAAATATAACAATGACGGAGTTCAAATTAGCACCGGTACACTCGGGTGGGGTATCCGCAAGAAGTAATCACGCTAATTCAGCTTTTCGGGGTGGCTCGAAAATTAAAAAGTTTATTCCCCGGCTGGGGAAAAGGGTAGAGCGGCCATTTTGTTTTTCTAATAGTCAACTCTGGAAATCGCGTTTTGACGGTACAAATCGACCAAGTTGAGCATCCTGAACAACTTTCCTGTGTGGAGTCATGCAAAATTCGCAAAACCTTGGGAATTACAACATTTTGGTGCAAAAGTGACGTCACAATTTGACCAAAAAATCGTCGATTACCACCAAAATATACCAATGGCGGAGTTCAAATTAGCACCGGCACCCTCGGGTGGGGTATCCGCAAGAAGTAATCACGCTAATTCGGCTTTTCGGGGTGGCTCGAAAATTAAAAAGTTTATTCCCGGGGAAGGGAAAAGGGAAGAGCGGCCATTTTGTTTTTCTAATAGTCATCTCTGGAAATCGCGTTTTGACGGTACAAATCGACCAAGTTGAGCATCCTGAACAACTTTCCTGTGTGGAGTCATGCAAAATTGGCAAAACCTTGGGAATTACAACTTTTTGGTGCAAAAGTGACGTCACAGTTTGACCAAAAATCGTCGATTACCGCCAAAATATAACAATGGCGGAGTTCAAATTAGCACCGGTACACTCGGGTGGGGTATCCGCAAGAAGTAATCACGCTAATTCAGCTTTTCGGGGTGGCTCGAAAATTAAAAAGTTTATTCCCCGGCTGGGGAAAAGGGTAGAGCGGCCATTTTGTTTTTCTAATAGTCAACTCTGGAAATCGCGTTTTGACGGTACAAATCGACCAGGTTGAGCATCCTGAACAACTTTCCTGTGTCGAGTCATGCAAAATTCGCAAAACCTTGGGAATTACAACTTTTTGGTGCAAAAGTGACGTCATAATTTGACCAAAAATCGTAGATTACCGCCAAAATATAACAATGACGGAGTTCAAATTAGCACCGGTACACTCGGGTGGGGTATCCGCAAGAAGTAATCACGCTAATTCGGCTTTTCGGGGTGGCTCGAAAATTAAAAAGTTTATTCCCCGGGTAGGGAAAAGGGTAGAGCGGCCATTTTGTTTTTCTAATAGTCAACTCTGGAAATCGCGTTTTGACGGTACAAACCGACCAGGTTGAGCGTCCTGAACAACTTTCCTGTGTCGAGTCATGCAAAATTCGCAAAACCTTGGGAATTACAACTTTTTGGTGCAAAAGTGACGTCACAGTTTGACCAAAAATCGTCGATTACCGCCAAAATATAACAATGGCGGAGTTCAAATTAGCACCGGTACACTCGGGTGGGGTATCCGCAAGAAGTAATCACGCTAATTCAGCTTTTCGGGGTGGCTCGAAAATTAAAAAGTTTATTCCCCGGCTGGGGAAAAGGGTAGAGCGGCCATTTTGTTTTTCTAATAGTCAACTCTGGAAATCGCGTTTTGACGGTACAAATCGACCAGGTTGAGCATCCTGAACAACTTTCCTGTGTCGAGTCATGCAAAATTCGCAAAACCTTGGGAATTACAACTTTTTGGTGCAAAAGTGACGTCACAATTTGACCAAAAATCGTAGATTACCGCCAAAATATAACAATGACGGAGTTCAAATTAGCACCGGTACACTCGGGTGGGGTATCCGCAAGAAGTAATCACGCTAATTCGGCTTTTCGGGGTGGCTCGAAAATTAAAAAGTTTATTCCCCGGGTAGGGAAAAGGGTAGAGCGGCCATTTTGTTTTTCTAATAGTCAACTCTGGAAATCGCGTTTTGACGGTACAAACCGACCAGGTTGAGCATCCTGAACAACTTTCCTGTGTCGAGTCATGCAAAATTCGCAAAACCTTGGGAATTTCAACTTTTTGGTGCAAAAGTGACGTCAAAATTCAACCAAAAAACGTAGATTACCGCCAAAATATAACAATGACGGAGTTCAAATTAGCACCGGTACACTCGGGTGGGGTATCCGCCAGAAGTAATCACGCTAATTCAGCTTTTCGGAGTGGCTCGAAAATTAAAAAGTTTATTCCCCGGGAAGGGAAAAGGGTAGAGCGGCCATATTGTTTTTCTAATAGTCAACTCTGGAAATCGCGTTTTGACGGTACAAATCGACCAAGTTGAGCATCCTGAACAACTTTCCTGTGTGGAGTCATGCAAACTTCGCAAAACCTTGGGAATTACAACTTTTTGGTGCAAAAGTGACGTCACAATTAGACCAAAAATCGTCGATTACCGCCAAAATGAAACAATGGCGGAGTTCAAATTAGCACCGGTACACTCGGGTGGGGTATCCGCAAGAAGTAATCAAGCTAATTCGGCTATTTGGGGTGGCTCGAAAATTAAAAAGTTTATTCCCCGGGTAAGCAAAAAGGGAGGAGCGGCCATCTTGTTTTTCTAATAGTCAACTCTGGAAATCGCGTTTTGACGGTACAAATCGACCAAGTTGAGCATCCTGAACAACTTTCCTGTGTGGAGTCATGCAAACTTCGCAAAACCTTGGGAATTACAACTTTTTGGTGCAAAAGTGACGTCACAATTAGACCAAAAATCGTCGATTACCGCCAAAATATAACAATGGCGGAGTTCAAATTAGCACCGGTACACTCGGGTGGGGTATCCGCAAGAAGTAATCAAGCTAATTCGGCTATTTGGGGTGGCTCGAAAATTAAAAAGTTTATTCCCCGGGTAAGCAAAAAGGGAGGAGCGGCCATCTTGTTTTTCTAATAGTCAACTCTGGAAATCGCGTTTTGACGGTACAAATCGACCAAGTTGAGCATCCT
The DNA here is from genome assembly GCF_032118995.1 of Asterias amurensis. NCBI lineage: Eukaryota > Metazoa > Echinodermata > Asteroidea > Forcipulatida > Asteriidae > Asterias > Asterias amurensis. The sequence continues at coordinate 12,472,114 of NC_092659.1, forward strand.
GAACAACTTTCCTGTGTCGAGTTATGCAAAATTCGCAAAACCTTGGGAATTACAACTTTTTGGTGCAAAAGTGACGTCACAATTTGACCAAAAATCTTAGATTACCGCCAAATTATGACAATGGCGGAGTTCAAATTAGCACCGGTACACTCGGGTGGGGTATCCGCAAGAAGTAATCACGCTAGTTCGGCTTTTCGGGGTGGCTCGAAAATTAAAAACTTTATTCCCCGGGAAGGGAAAAGGGAAGAGCGGCCATTTTGTTTTTGCTAATAGTCAACTCTGGAAATCGCGTTTTGACGGTACAAATCGACCAGGTTGAGCATCCTGAACAACTTTCCTGTGAGGAGTCATGCAAAATTCGCAAAACCTTGGGAATTACAACTTTTTGGTGCAAAAGTGACGTCATAATTTGACCAAAAATCGTCGATTACCGCCAAAATATAACAATGACGGAGTTCAAATTAGCACCGGTACACTCGGGTGGGGTATCCGCAAGAAGTAATCAAGCTAATTCGGCTATTTGGGGTGGCTCGAAAATTAAAAAGTTTATTCCCCGGGTAAGCAAAAAGGGAGGAGCGGCCATCTTGTTTTTCTAATAGTCAACTCTGGAAATCGCGTTTTGACGGTACAAATCGACCAAGTTGAGCATCCTGAACAACTTTCCTGTGTCGAGTTATGCAAAATTCGCAAAACCTTGGGAATTACAACTTTTTGGTGCAAAAGTGACGTCACAATTTGACCAAAAATCTTAGATTACCGCCAAATTATGACAATGGCGGAGTTCAAATTAGCACCGGTACACTCGGGTGGGGTATCCGCAAGAAGTAATCACGCTAGTTCGGCTTTTCGGGGTGGCTCGAAAATTAAAAACTTTATTCCCCGGGAAGGGAAAAGGGAAGAGCGGCCATTTTGTTTTTGCTAATAGTCAACTCTGGAAATCGCGTTTTGACGGTACAAATCGACCAGGTTGAGCATCCTGAACAACTTTCCTGTGAGGAGTCATGCAAAATTCGCAAAACCTTGGGAATTACAACTTTTTGGTGCAAAAGTGACGTCATAATTTGACCAAAAATCGTCGATTACCGCCAAAATATAACAATGACGGAGTTCAAATTAGCACCGGTACACTCGGGTGGGGTATCCGCAAGAAGTAATCAAGCTAATTCGGCTATTTGGGGTGGCTCGAAAATTAAAAAGTTTATTCCCCGGGTAGGCAAAAAGGGAGGAGCGGCCATCTTGTTTTTCTAATAGTCAACTCTGGAAATCGCGTTTTGACGGTACAAATCGACCAAGTTGAGCATCCTGAACAACTTTCCTGTGTCGAGTCATGCAAAATTCGCAAAACCTTGGGAATTACAACTTTTTGGTGCAAAAGTGACGTCACAATTTGACCAAAAATCGTCGATTACCGCCAAATTATAACAATGGCGGAGTTCAAATTAGCACCGGTACACTCGGGTGGGGTATCCGCAAGAAGTAATCACGCTAATTCAGCTTTTCGGGGTGGCTCGAAAATTAAAAAGTTTATTCCCCGGCTGGGGAAAAGGGTAGAGCGGCCATTTTGTTTTTCTAATAGTCAACTCTGGAAATCGCGTTTTGACGGTACAAATCGACCAAGTTGAGCATCCTGAACAACTTTCCTGTGTGGAGTCATGCAAAATTCGCAAAACCTTGGGAATTACAACATTTTGGTGCAAAAGTGACGTCACAATTTGACCAAAAAATCGTCGATTACCACCAAAATATACCAATGGCGGAGTTCAAATTAGCACCGGCACCCTCGGGTGGGGTATCCGCAAGAAGTAATCACGCTAATTCGGCTTTTCGGGGTGGCTCGAAAATTAAAAAGTTTATTCCCGGGGAAGGGAAAAGGGAAGAGCGGCCATTTTGTTTTTCTAATAGTCAACTCTGGAAATCGCGTTTTGACGGTACAAATCGACCAAGTTGAGCATCCTGAACAACTTTCCTGTGTGGAGTCATGCAAAATTCGCAAAACCTTGGGAATTACAACTTTTTGGTGCAAAAGTGACGTCACAGTTTCACCAAAAATCGTCGATTACCGCCAAAATATAACAATGGCGGAGTTCAAATTAGCACCGGTACACTCGGGTGGGGTATCCGCAAGAAGTAATCACGCTAATTCAGCTTTTCGGGGTGGCTCGAAAATTAAAAAGTTTATTCCCCGGCTGGGGAAAAGGGTAGAGCGGCCATTTTGTTTTTCTAATAGTCAACTCTGGAAATCGCGTTTTGACGGTACAAATCGACCAGGTTGAGCATCCTGAACAACTTTCCTGTGTCGAGTCATGCAAAATTCGCAAAACCTTGGGAATTACAACTTTTTGGTGCAAAAGTGACGTCACAATTTGACCAAAAATCGTAGATTACCGCCAAAATATAACAATGACGGAGTTCAAATTAGCACCGGTACACTCGGGTGGGGTATCCGCAAGAAGTAATCACGCTAATTCGGCTTTTCGGGGTGGCTCGAAAATTAAAAAGTTTATTCCCCGGGTAGGGAAAAGGGTAGAGCGGCCATTTTGTTTTTCTAATAGTCAACTCTGGAAATCGCGTTTTGACGGTACAAACCGACCAGGTTGAGCATCCTGAACAACTTTCCTGTGTCGAGTCATGCAAAATTCGCAAAACCTTGGGAATTTCAACTTTTTGGTGCAAAAGTGACGTCAAATTTCAACCAACAAACGTAGATTACCGCCAAAATATAACAATGACGGAGTTCAAATTAGCACCGGTACACTCGGGTGGGGTATCCGCCAGAAGTAATCACGCTAATTCAGCTTTTCGGAGTGGCTCGAAAATTAAAAAGTTTATTCCCCGGGAAGGGAAAAGGGTAGAGCGGCCATATTGTTTTTCTAATAGTCAACTCTGGAAATCGCGTTTTGACGGTACAAATCGACCAAGTTGAGCATCCTGAACAACTTTCCTGTGTGGAGTCATGCAAACTTCGCAAAACCTTGGGAATTACAACTTTTTGGTGCAAAAGTGACGTCACAATTAGACCAAAAATCGTCGATTACCGCCAAAATGAAACAATGGCGGAGTTCAAATTAGCACCGGTACACTCGGGTGGGGTATCCGCAAGAAGTAATCAAGCTAATTCGGCTATTTGGGGTGGCTCGAAAATTAAAAAGTTTATTCCCCGGGTAAGCAAAAAGGGAGGAGCGGCCATCTTGTTTTTCTAATAGTCAACTCTGGAAATCGCGTTTTGACGGTACAAATCGACCAAGTTGAGCATCCTGAACAACTTTCCTGTGTGGAGTCATGCAAACTTCGCAAAACCTTGGGAATTACAACTTTTTGGTGCAAAAGTGACGTCACAATTAGACCAAAAATCGTCGATTACCGCCAAAATATAACAATGGCGGAGTTCAAATTAGCACCGGTACACTCGGGTGGGGTATCCGCAAGAAGTAATCAAGCTAATTCGGCTATTTGGGGTGGCTCGAAAATTAAAAAGTTTATTCCCCGGGTAAGCAAAAAGGGAGGAGCGGCCATCTTGTTTTTCTAATAGTCAACTCTGGAAATCGCGTTTTGACGGTACAAATCGACCAAGTTGAGCATCCTGAACAACTTTCCTGTGTCGAGTTATGCAAAATTCGCAAAACCTTGGGAATTACAACTTTTTGGTGCAAAAGTGACGTCACAATTTGACCAAAAATCTTAGATTACCGCCAAATTATGACAATGGCGGAGTTCAAATTAGCACCGGTACACTCGGGTGGGGTATCCGCAAGAAGTAATCACGCTAGTTCGGCTTTTCGGGGTGGCTCGAAAATTAAAAACTTTATTCCCCGGGAAGGGAAAAGGGAAGAGCGGCCATTTTGTTTTTGCTAATAGTCAACTCTGGAAATCGCGTTTTGACGGTACAAATCGACCAAGTTGAGCATCCTGAACAACTTTCCTGTGTGGAGTCATGCAAAATTCGCAAAACCTTGGGAATTACAACATTTTGGTGCAAAAGTGACGTCACAATTTGACCAAAAAATCGTCGATTACCACCAAAATATACCAATGGCGGAGTTCAAATTAGCACCGGCACCCTCGGGTGGGGTATCCGCAAGAAGTAATCACGCTAATTCGGCTTTTCGGGGTGGCTCGAAAATTAAAAAGTTTATTCCCGGGGAAGGGAAAAGGGAAGAGCGGCCATTTTGTTTTTCTAATAGTCAACTCTGGAAATCGCGTTTTGACGGTACAAATCGACCAAGTTGAGCATCCTGAACAACTTTCCTGTGTGGAGTCATGCAAAATTCGCAAAACCTTGGGAATTACAACTTTTTGGTGCAAAAGTGACGTCACAGTTTCACCAAAAATCGTCGATTACCGCCAAAATATAACAATGGCGGAGTTCAAATTAGCACCGGTACACTCGGGTGGGGTATCCGCAAGAAGTAATCACGCTAATTCAGCTTTTCGGGGTGGCTCGAAAATTAAAAAGTTTATTCCCCGGCTGGGGAAAAGGGTAGAGCGGCCATTTTGTTTTTCTAATAGTCAACTCTGGAAATCGCGTTTTGACGGTACAAATCGACCAGGTTGAGCATCCTGAACAACTTTCCTGTGTCGAGTCATGCAAAATTCGCAAAACCTTGGGAATTACAACTTTTTGGTGCAAAAGTGACGTCACAATTTGACCAAAAATCGTAGATTACCGCCAAAATATAACAATGACGGAGTTCAAATTAGCACCGGTACACTCGGGTGGGGTATCCGCAAGAAGTAATCACGCTAATTCGGCTTTTCGGGGTGGCTCGAAAATTAAAAAGTTTATTCCCCGGGTAGGGAAAAGGGTAGAGCGGCCATTTTGTTTTTCTAATAGTCAACTCTGGAAATCGCGTTTTGACGGTACAAACCGACCAGGTTGAGCATCCTGAACAACTTTCCTGTGTCGAGTCATGCAAAATTCGCAAAACCTTGGGAATTTCAACTTTTTGGTGCAAAAGTGACGTCAAAATTCAACCAAAAAACGTAGATTACCGCCAAAATATAACAATGACGGAGTTCAAATTAGCACCGGTACACTCGGGTGGGGTATCCGCCAGAAGTAATCACGCTAATTCAGCTTTTCGGAGTGGCTCGAAAATTAAAAAGTTTATTCCCCGGGAAGGGAAAAGGGTAGAGCGGCCATATTGTTTTTCTAATAGTCAACTCTGGAAATCGCGTTTTGACGGTACAAATCGACCAAGTTGAGCATCCTGAACAACTTTCCTGTGTGGAGTCATGCAAACTTCGCAAAACCTTGGGAATTACAACTTTTTGGTGCAAAAGTGACGTCACAATTAGACCAAAAATCGTCGATTACCGCCAAAATGAAACAATGGCGGAGTTCAAATTAGCACCGGTACACTCGGGTGGGGTATCCGCAAGAAGTAATCAAGCTAATTCGGCTATTTGGGGTGGCTCGAAAATTAAAAAGTTTATTCCCCGGGTAAGCAAAAAGGGAGGAGCGGCCATCTTGTTTTTCTAATAGTCAACTCTGGAAATCGCGTTTTGACGGTACAAATCGACCAAGTTGAGCATCCTGAACAACTTTCCTGTGTGGAGTCATGCAAACTTCGCAAAACCTTGGGAATTACAACTTTTTGGTGCAAAAGTGACGTCACAATTAGACCAAAAATCGTCGATTACCGCCAAAATATAACAATGGCGGAGTTCAAATTAGCACCGGTACACTCGGGTGGGGTATCCGCAAGAAGTAATCAAGCTAATTCGGCTATTTGGGGTGGCTCGAAAATTAAAAAGTTTATTCCCCGGGTAAGCAAAAAGGGAGGAGCGGCCATCTTGTTTTTCTAATAGTCAACTCTGGAAATCGCGTTTTGACGGTACAAATCGACCAAGTTGAGCATCCTGAACAACTTTCCTGTGTCGAGTTATGCAAAATTCGCAAAACCTTGGGAATTACAACTTTTTGGTGCAAAAGTGACGTCACAATTTGACCAAAAATCTTAGATTACCGCCAAATTATGACAATGGCGGAGTTCAAATTAGCACCGGTACACTCGGGTGGGGTATCCGCAAGAAGTAATCACGCTAGTTCGGCTTTTCGGGGTGGCTCGAAAATTAAAAACTTTATTCCCCGGGAAGGGAAAAGGGAAGAGCGGCCATTTTGTTTTTGCTAATAGTCAACTCTGGAAATCGCGTTTTGACGGTACAAATCGACCAGGTTGAGCATCCTGAACAACTTTCCTGTGAGGAGTCATGCAAAATTCGCAAAACCTTGGGAATTACAACTTTTTGGTGCAAAAGTGACGTCATAATTTGACCAAAAATCGTCGATTACCGCCAAAATATAACAATGACGGAGTTCAAATTAGCACCGGTACACTCGGGTGGGGTATCCGCAAGAAGTAATCAAGCTAATTCGGCTATTTGGGGTGGCTCGAAAATTAAAAAGTTTATTCCCCGGGTAGGCAAAAAGGGAGGAGCGGTCATCTTGTTTTTCTAATAGTCAACTCTGGAAATCGCGTTTTGACGGTACAAATCGACCAAGTTGAGCATCCTGAACAACTTTCCTGTGTCGAGTCATGCAAAATTCGCAAAACCTTGGGAATTACAACTTTTTGGTGCAAAAGTGACGTCACAATTTGACCAAAAATCGTCGATTACCGCCAAATTATAACAATGGCGGAGTTCAAATTAGCACCGGTACACTCGGGTGGGGTATCCGCAAGAAGTAATCACGCTAATTCAGCTTTTCGGGGTGGCTCGAAAATTAAAAAGTTTATTCCCCGGCTGGGGAAAAGGGTAGAGCGGCCATTTTGTTTTTCTAATAGTCAACTCTGGAAATCGCGTTTTGACGGTACAAATCGACCAAGTTGAGCATCCTGAACAACTTTCCTGTGTGGAGTCATGCAAAATTCGCAAAACCTTGGGAATTACAACATTTTGGTGCAAAAGTGACGTCACAATTTGACCAAAAAATCGTCGATTACCACCAAAATATACCAATGGCGGAGTTCAAATTAGCACCGGCACCCTCGGGTGGGGTATCCGCAAGAAGTAATCACGCTAATTCGGCTTTTCGGGGTGGCTCGAAAATTAAAAAGTTTATTCCCGGGGAAGGGAAAAGGGAAGAGCGGCCATTTTGTTTTTCTAATAGTCATCTCTGGAAATCGCGTTTTGACGGTACAAATCGACCAAGTTGAGCATCCTGAACAACTTTCCTGTGTGGAGTCATGCAAAATTCGCAAAACCTTGGGAATTACAACTTTTTGGTGCAAAAGTGACGTCACAGTTTGACCAAAAATCGTCGATTACCGCCAAAATATAACAATGGCGGAGTTCAAATTAGCACCGGTACACTCGGGTGGGGTATCCGCAAGAAGTAATCACGCTAATTCGGCTTTTCGGGGTGGCTCGAAAATTAAAAAGTTTATTCCCCGGGTAGGGAAAAGGGTAGAGCGGCCATTTTGTTTTTCTAATAGTCAACTCTGGAAATCGCGTTTTGACGGTACAAACCGACCAGGTTGAGCATCCTGAACAACTTTCCTGTGTCGAGTCATGCAAAATTCGCAAAACCTTGGGAATTTCAACTTTTTGGTGCAAAAGTGACGTCAAAATTCAACCAAAAAACGTAGATTACCGCCAAAATATAACAATGACGGAGTTCAAATTAGCACCGGTACACTCGGGTGGGGTATCCGCCAGAAGTAATCACGCTAATTCAGCTTTTCGGAGTGGCTCGAAAATTAAAAAGTTTATTCCCCGGGAAGGGAAAAGGGTAGAGCGGCCATATTGTTTTTCTAATAGTCAACTCTGGAAATCGCGTTTTGACGGTACAAATCGACCAAGTTGAGCATCCTGAACAACTTTCCTGTGTGGAGTCATGCAAACTTCGCAAAACCTTGGGAATTACAACTTTTTGGTGCAAAAGTGACGTCACAATTAGACCAAAAATCGTCGATTACCGCCAAAATGAAACAATGGCGGAGTTCAAATTAGCACCGGTACACTCGGGTGGGGTATCCGCAAGAAGTAATCAAGCTAATTCGGCTATTTGGGGTGGCTCGAAAATTAAAAAGTTTATTCCCCGGGTAAGCAAAAAGGGAGGAGCGGCCATCTTGTTTTTCTAATAGTCAACTCTGGAAATCGCGTTTTGACGGTACAAATCGACCAAGTTGAGCATCCTGAACAACTTTCCTGTGTGGAGTCATGCAAACTTCGCAAAACCTTGGGAATTACAACTTTTTGGTGCAAAAGTGACGTCACAATTAGACCAAAAATCGTCGATTACCGCCAAAATATAACAATGGCGGAGTTCAAATTAGCACCGGTACACTCGGGTGGGGTATCCGCAAGAAGTAATCAAGCTAATTCGGCTATTTGGGGTGGCTCGAAAATTAAAAAGTTTATTCCCCGGGTAAGCAAAAAGGGAGGAGCGGCCATCTTGTTTTTCTAATAGTCAACTCTGGAAATCGCGTTTTGACGGTACAAATCGACCAAGTTGAGCATCCTGAACAACTTTCCTGTGTCGAGTTATGCAAAATTCGCAAAACCTTGGGAATTACAACTTTTTGGTGCAAAAGTGACGTCACAATTTGACCAAAAATCTTAGATTACCGCCAAATTATGACAATGGCGGAGTTCAAATTAGCACCGGTACACTCGGGTGGGGTATCCGCAAGAAGTAATCACGCTAGTTCGGCTTTTCGGGGTGGCTCGAAAATTAAAAACTTTATTCCCCGGGAAGGGAAAAGGGAAGAGCGGCCATTTTGTTTTTGCTAATAGTCAACTCTGGAAATCGCGTTTTGACGGTACAAATCGACCAGGTTGAGCATCCTGAACAACTTTCCTGTGAGGAGTCATGCAAAATTCGCAAAACCTTGGGAATTACAACTTTTTGGTGCAAAAGTGACGTCATAATTTGACCAAAAATCGTCGATTACCGCCAAAATATAACAATGACGGAGTTCAATTAATTAGCACCGGTACACTCGGGTGGGGTATCCGCAAGAAGTAATCAAGCTAATTCGGCTATTTGGGGTGGCTCGAAAATTAAAAAGTTTATTCCCCGGGTAGGCAAAAAGGGAGGAGCGGCCATCTTGTTTTTCTAATAGTCAACTCTGGAAATCGCGTTTTGACGGTACAAATCGACCAAGTTGAGCATCCTGAACAACTTTCCTGTGTGGAGTCATGCAAAATTCGCAAAACCTTGGGAATTACAACTTTTTGGTGCAAAAGTGACGTCACAGTTTGACCAAAAATCGTCGATTACCGCCAAAATATAACAATGGCGGAGTTCAAATTAGCACCGGTACACTCGGGTGGGGTATCCGCAAGAAGTAATCACGCTAATTCAGCTTTTCGGGGTGGCTCGAAAATTAAAAAGTTTATTCCCCGGCTAGGGAAAAGGGTAGAGCGGCCATTTTGTTTTTCTAATAGTCAACTCTGGAAATCGCGTTTTGACGGTACAAATCGACCAGGTTGAGCATCCTGAACAACTTTCCTGTGTCGAGTCATGCAAAATTCGCAAAACCTTGGGAATTACAACTTTTTGGTGCAAAAGTGACGTCACAATTTGACCAAAAATCGTAGATTACCGCCAAAATATAACAATGACGGAGTTCAAATTAGCACCGGTACACTCGGGTGGGGTATCCGCAAGAAGTAATCACGCTAATTCGGCTTTTCGGGGTGGCTCGAAAATTAAAAAGTTTATTCCCCGGGTAGGGAAAAGGGTAGAGCGGCCATTTTGTTTTTCTAATAGTCAACTCTGGAAATCGCGTTTTGACGGTACAAACCGACCAGGTTGAGCATCCTGAACAACTTTCCTGTGTCGAGTCATGCAAAATTCGCAAAACCTTGGGAATTTCAACTTTTTGGTGCAAAAGTGACGTCAAAATTCAACCAAAAAACGTAGATTACCGCCAAAATATAACAATGACGGAGTTCAAATTAGCACCGGTACACTCGGGTGGGGTATCCGCCAGAAGTAATCACGCTAATTCAGCTTTTCGGAGTGGCTCGAAAATTAAAAAGTTTATTCCCCGGGAAGGGAAAAGGGTAGAGCGGCCATATTGTTTTTCTAATAGTCAACTCTGGAAATCGCGTTTTGACGGTACAAATCGACCAAGTTGAGCATCCTGAACAACTTTCCTGTGTGGAGTCATGCAAACTTCGCAAAACCTTGGGAATTACAACTTTTTGGTGCAAAGTGACGTCACAATTAGACCAAAAATTGTCGATTACCGCCAAAATATAACAATGGCGGAGTTCAAATTAGCACCGGTACACTCGGGTGGGGTATCCGCAAGAAGTAATCAAGCTAATTCGGCTATTTGGGGTGGCTCGAAAATTAAAAAGTTTATTCCCCGGGTAAGCAAAAAGGGAGGAGCGGCCATCTTGTTTTTCTAATAGTCAACTCTGGAAATCGCGTTTTGACGGTACAAATCGACCAAGTTGAGCATCCTGAACAACTTTCCTGTGTCGAGTTATGCAAAATTCGCAAAACCTTGGGAATTACAACTTTTTGGTGCAAAAGTGACGTCACAATGACCAAAAATCTTAGATTACCGCCAAATTATGACAATGGCGGAGTTCAAATTAGCACCGGTACACTCGGGTGGGGTATCCGCAAGAAGTAATCACGCTAGTTCGGCTTTTCGTGGTGGCTCGAAAATTAAAAACTTTATTCCCCGGGAAGGGAAAAGGGAAGAGCGGCCATTTTGTTTTTGCTAATAGTCAACTCTGGAAATCGCGTTTTGACGGTACAAATCGACCAGGTTGAGCATCCTGAACAACTTTCCTGTGAGGAGTCATGCAAAATTCGCAAAACCTTGGGAATTACAACTTTTTGGTGCAAAAGTGACGTCATAATTTGACCAAAAATCGTCGATTACCGCCAAAATATAACAATGTCGGAGTTCAAATTAGCACCGGTACACTCGGGTGGGGTATCCGCAAGAAGTAATCAAGCTAATTCGGCTATTTGGGGTGGCTCGAAAATTAAAAAGTTTATTCCCCGGGTAGGCAAAAAGGGAGGAGCGGCCATCTTGTTTTTCTAATAGTCAACTCTGGAAATCGCGTTTTGACGGTACAAATCGACCAAGTTGAGCATCCTGAACAACTTTCCTGTGTCGAGTCATGCAAAATTCGCAAAACCTTGGGAATTACAACTTTTTGGTGCAAAAGTGACGTCACAATTTGACCAAAAATCGTCGATTACCGCCAAATTATAACAATGGCGGAGTTCAAATTAGCACCGGTACACTCGGGTGGGGTATCCGCAAGAAGTAATCACGCTAATTGAGCTTTTCGGGGTGGCTCGAAAATTAAAAAGTTTATTCCCCGGGAAGGGAAAAGGGAAGAGCGGCCATTTTGTTTGTCTAATAGTCAACTCTGGAAATCGCGTTTTCACGGTACAAATCGACCAAGTTGAGCATCCTGAACAACTTTCCTGTGTCGAGTCATGCAAAATTCGCAAAACCTTGGGAATTACAACTTTTTGGTGCAAAAGTGACGTCACAATTTGACCAAAAATCGTAGATTACCGCCAAATTATAACAATGGCGGAGTTCAAATTAGCACCGGTACACTCGGGTGGGGTATCCGCAAGAAGTAATCACGCTAATTCGGCTATTTGGGGTAGCTCGAAAATTAAAAACTTTATTCCCCGGGTAGGCAAAAAGGGAGGAGCGGCCATCTTGTTTTTCTAATAGTCAACTCTGGAAATCGCGTTTTGACGGTACAAATCGACCAAGTTGAGCATCCTGAACAACTTTCCTGTGTCGAGTCATGCAAAATTCGCAAAATCTTGGGAATTACAACTTTTTGGTGCAAAAATGACGTCACAATTTGACCAAAAATCGTAGATTACCGCCAAATTATAACAATGGCGGAGTTCAAATTAGCACCGGTACACTCGGGTGGGGTATCCGCAAGAAGTAATCACGCTAATTCGGCTTTTCGGGGTGGCTCGAAAATTAAAAAATTTATTCCCCGGCTAGGGAAAAGTGTAAAGCGGCCATTTTGATTTTCTAATAGTCAACTCTGGAAATCGCGTTTTGACGGTACAAACCGACCAGGTTGAGCATCCTGAACAACTTTCTTGTGTGGAGTCATGCAAAATTCGCAAAACCTTGGGAATTACACCTTTTTGGTGCAAAAGTGACGTCACAATTTGACCAAAGATCGTCGATTACCGCCAAAATATAACAATGACGGAGTTCAAATTAGCACCGGTACACTCGGGTGGGGTATCCGCAAGAAGTAATCACGCTAATTCAGCTTTTCGGGGTGGCTCGAAAATTAAAAAGTTTATTCCCTGGGGAGGGAAAAGGGAAGAGCGGCCATTTTGTTTTTCTAATAGTCAACTCTGGAAATCGCGTTTTGACGGTACAAATCGACCAGGTTGAGCATCCTGAACAACTTTCCTGTGTCGAGTCATGCAAAATTCGCAAAACCTTGGGAATTACAACTTTTTGGTGCAAAAGTGACGTCACAATTTGACCAAAAATCGTAGATTACCGCCAAAATATAACAATGACGGAGTTCAAATTAGCACCGGTACACTCGGGTGGGGTATCCGCAAGAAGTAATCACGCTAATTCGGCTTTTCGGGGTGGCTCGAAAATTAAAAAGTTTATTCCCCGGGTAGGGAAAAGGGTAGAGCGGCCATTTTGTTTTTCTAATAGTCAACTCTGGAAATCGCGTTTTGACGGTACAAACCGACCAGGTTGAGCATCCTGAACAACTTTCCTGTGTCGAGTCATGCAAACTTCGCAAAACCTTGGGAATTACAACTTTTTGGTGCAAAAGTGACGTCACAATTAGACCAAAAATCGTCGATTACCGCCAAAATATAACAATGGCGGAGTTCAAATTAGCACCGGTACACTCGGGTGGGGTATCCGCAAGAAGTAATCAAGCTAATTCGGCTATTTGGGGTGGCTCGAAAATTAAAAAGTTTATTCCCCGGGTAAGCAAAAAGGGAGGAGCGGCCATCTTGTTTTTCTAATAGTCAACTCTGGAAATCGCGTTTTGACGGTACAAATCGACCAAGTTGAGCATCCTGAACAACTTTCCTGTGTCGAGTTATGCAAAATTCGCAAAACCTTGGGAATTACAACTTTTTGGTGCAAAAGTGACGTCACAATTTGACCAAAAATCTTAGATTACCGCCAAATTATGACAATGGCGGAGTTCAAATTAGCACCGGTACACTCGGGTGGGGTATCCGCAAGAAGTAACCACGCTAGTTCGGCTTTTCGGGGTGGCTCGAAAATTAAAAACTTTATTCCCCGGGAAGGGAAAAGGGAAGAGCGGCCATTTTGTTTTTGCTAATAGTCAACTCTGGAAATCGCGTTTTGACGGTACAAATCGACCAGGTTGAGCATCCTGAACAACTTTCCTGTGAGGAGTCATGCAAAATTCGCAAAACCTTGGGAATTACAACTTTTTGGTGCAAAAGTGACGTCATAATTTGACCAAAAATCGTCGATTACCGCCAAAATATAACAATGTCGGAGTTCAAATTAGCACCGGTACACTCGGGTGGGGTATCCGCAAGAAGTAATCAAGCTAATTCGGCTATTTGGGGTGGCTCGAAAATTAAAAAGTTTATTCCCCGGGTAGGCAAAAAGGGAGGAGCGGCCATCTTGTTTTTCTAATAGTCAACTCTGGAAATCGCGTTTTGACGGTACAAATCGACCAAGTTGAGCATCCTGAACAACTTTCCTGTGTCGAGTCATGCAAAATTCGCAAAACCTTGGGAATTACAACTTTTTGGTGCAAAAGTGACGTCACAATTTGACCAAAAATCGTCGATTACCGCCAAATTATAACAATGGCGGAGTTCAAATTAGCACCGGTACACTCGGGTGGGGTATCCGCAAGAAGTAATCACGCTAATTGAGCTTTTCGGGGTGGCTCGAAAATTAAAAAGTTTATTCCCCGGGAAGGGAAAAGGGAAGAGCGGCCATTTTGTTTGTCTAATAGTCAACTCTGGAAATCGCGTTTTCACGGTACAAATCGACCAAGTTGAGCATCCTGAACAACTTTCCTGTGTCGAGTCATGCAAAATTCGCAAAACCTTGGGAATTACAACTTTTTGGTGCAAAAGTGACGTCACAATTTGACCAAAAATCGTAGATTACCGCCAAATTATAACAATGGCGGAGTTCAAATTAGCACCGGTACACTCGGGTGGGGTATCCGCAAGAAGTAATCACGCTAATTCGGCTATTTGGGGTGGCTCGAAAATTAAAAACTTTATTCCCCGGGTATGCAAAAAGGGAGGAGCGGCCATCTTGTTTTTCTAATAGTCAACTCTGGAAATCGCGTTTTGACGGTACAAATCGACCAAGTTGAGCATCCTGAACAACTTTCCTGTGTCGAGTCATGCAAAATTCGCAAAACCTTGGGAATTACAACTTTTTGGTGCAAAAATGACGTCATAATTTGACCAAAAATCGTAGATTACCGCCAAATTATAACAATGGCGGAGTTCAAATTAGCACCGGTACACTCGGGTGGGGTATCCGCAAGAAGTAATCACGCTAATTCGGCTTTTCGGGGTGGCTCGAAAATTAAAAAGTTTATTCCCCGGCTAGGGAAAAGTGTAGAGCGGCCATTTTGATTTTCTAATAGTCAACTCTGGAAATCGCGTTTTGACGGTACAAACCGACCAGGTTGAGCATCCTGAACAACTTTCTTGTGTGGAGTCATGCAAAATTCGCAAAACCTTGGGAATTACAACTTTTTGGTGCAAAAGTGACGTCACAATTTGACCAAAGATCGTCGATTACCGCCAAAATATAACAATGACGGAGTTCAAATTAGCACCGGTACACTCGGGTGGGGTATCCGCAAGAAGTAATCACGCTAATTCAGCTTTTCGGGGTGGCTCGAAAATTAAAAAGTTTATTCCCCGGGAAGGGAAAAGGGAAGAGCGGCCATTTTGTTTTTCTAATAGTCAACTCTGGAAATCGCGTTTTGACGGTACAAATCGACCAAGTTGAGCATCCTGAACAACTTTCCTGTGTGGAGTCATGCAAAATTCGCAAAACCTTGGGAATTACAACTTTTTGGTGCAAAAGTGACGTCATAATTTGACCAAAAATCGTCGATTACCGCCAAATTATAACAATGGCGGAGTTCACATTAGCACCGGTACACTCGGGTGGGGTATCCGCAAGAAGTAATCACGCTAGTTCGGCTTTTCGGGGTGGCTCGAAAATTAAAAAGTTTATTCCCCGGGTAGGAAAAAGGGTAGAGCGGCCATTTTGTTTTTCTAATAGTCAACTCTGGAAATCGCGTTTTGACGGTACAAACCGACCAGGTTGAGCATCCTGAACAACTTTCCTGTGTCGAGTCATGCAAAATTCGCAAAACCTTGGGAATTTCAACTTTTTGGTGCAAAAGTGACGTCAAAATTCAACCAAAAAACGTAGATTACCGCCAAATTATAACAATGACGGAGTTCAAATTAGCACCGGTACACTCGGGTGGGGTATCCGCCAGAAGTAATCACGCTAATTCAGCTTTTCGGAGTGGCTCGAAAATTAAAAAGTTTATTCCCCGGGAAGGGAAAAGGGTAGAGCGGCCATATTGTTTTTCTAATAGTCAACTCTGGAAATCGCGTTTTGACGGTACAAATCGACCAAGTTGAGCATCCTGAACAACTTTCCTGTGTGGAGTCATGCAAACTTCGCAAAACCTTGGGAATTACAACTTTTTGGTGCAAAAGTGACGTCACAATTAGACCAAAAATCGTCGATTACCGCCAAAATATAACAATGGCGGAGTTCAAATTAGCACCGGTACACTCGGGTGGGGTATCCGCAAGAAGTAATCAAGCTAATTCGGCTATTTGGGGTGGCTCGAAAATTAAAAAGTTTATTCCCCGGGTAAGCAAAAAGGGAGGAGCGGCCATCTTGTTTTTCTAATAGTCAACTCTGGAAATCGCGTTTTGACGGTACAAACCGACCAGGTTGAGCATCCTGAACAACTTTCCTGTGTCGAGTCATGCAAACTTCGCAAAACCTTGGGAATTACAACTTTTTGGTGCAAAAGTGACGTCACAATTAGACCAAAAATCGTCGATTACCGCCAAAATATAACAATGGCGGAGTTCAAATTAGCACCGGTACACTCGGGTGGGGTATCCGCAAGAAGTAATCAAGCTAATTCGGCTATTTGGGGTGGCTCGAAAATTAAAAAGTTTATTCCCCGGGTAAGCAAAAAGGGAGGAGCGGCCATCTTGTTTTTCTAATAGTCAACTCTGGAAATCGCGTTTTGACGGTACAAATCGACCAAGTTGAGCATCCTGAACAACTTTCCTGTGTCGAGTTATGCAAAATTCGCAAAACCTTGGGAATTACAACTTTTTGGTGCAAAAGTGACGTCACAATTTGACCAAAAATCTTAGATTACCGCCAAATTATGACAATGGCGGAGTTCAAATTAGCACCGGTACACTCGGGTGGGGTATCCGCAAGAAGTAACCACGCTAGTTCGGCTTTTCGGGGTGGCTCGAAAATTAAAAACTTTATTCCCCGGGAAGGGAAAAGGGAAGAGCGGCCATTTTGTTTTTGCTAATAGTCAACTCTGGAAATCGCGTTTTGACGGTACAAATCGACCAGGTTGAGCATCCTGAACAACTTTCCTGTGAGGAGTCATGCAAAATTCGCAAAACCTTGGGAATTACAACTTTTTGGTGCAAAAGTGACGTCATAATTTGACCAAAAATCGTCGATTACCGCCAAAATATAACAATGTCGGAGTTCAAATTAGCACCGGTACACTCGGGTGGGGTATCCGCAAGAAGTAATCAAGCTAATTCGGCTATTTGGGGTGGCTCGAAAATTAAAAAGTTTATTCCCCGGGTAGGCAAAAAGGGAGGAGCGGCCATCTTGTTTTTCTAATAGTCAACTCTGGAAATCGCGTTTTGACGGTACAAATCGACCAAGTTGAGCATCCTGAACAACTTTCCTGTGTCGAGTCATGCAAAATTCGCAAAACCTTGGGAATTACAACTTTTTGGTGCAAAAGTGACGTCACAATTTGACCAAAAATCGTCGATTACCGCCAAATTATAACAATGGCGGAGTTCAAATTAGCACCGGTACACTCGGGTGGGGTATCCGCAAGAAGTAATCACGCTAATTGAGCTTTTCGGGGTGGCTCGAAAATTAAAAAGTTTATTCCCCGGGAAGGGAAAAGGGAAGAGCGGCCATTTTGTTTGTCTAATAGTCAACTCTGGAAATCGCGTTTTCACGGTACAAATCGACCAAGTTGAGCATCCTGAACAACTTTCCTGTGTCGAGTCATGCAAAATTCGCAAAACCTTGGGAATTACAACTTTTTGGTGCAAAAGTGACGTCACAATTTGACCAAAAATCGTAGATTACCGCCAAATTATAACAATGGCGGAGTTCAAATTAGCACCGGTACACTCGGGTGGGGTATCCGCAAGAAGTAATCACGCTAATTCGGCTATTTGGGGTGGCTCGAAAATTAAAAACTTTATTCCCCGGGTATGCAAAAAGGGAGGAGCGGCCATCTTGTTTTTCTAATAGTCAACTCTGGAAATCGCGTTTTGACGGTACAAATCGACCAAGTTGAGCATCCTGAACAACTTTCCTGTGTCGAGTCATGCAAAATTCGCAAAACCTTGGGAATTACAACTTTTTGGTGCAAAAATGACGTCATAATTTGACCAAAAATCGTAGATTACCGCCAAATTATAACAATGGCGGAGTTCAAATTAGCACCGGTACACTCGGGTGGGGTATCCGCAAGAAGTAATCACGCTAATTCGGCTTTTCGGGGTGGCTCGAAAATTAAAAAGTTTATTCCCCGGCTAGGGAAAAGTGTAGAGCGGCCATTTTGATTTTCTAATAGTCAACTCTGGAAATCGCGTTTTGACGGTACAAACCGACCAGGTTGAGCATCCTGAACAACTTTCTTGTGTGGAGTCATGCAAAATTCGCAAAACCTTGGGAATTACAACTTTTTGGTGCAAAAGTGACGTCACAATTTGACCAAAGATCGTCGATTACCGCCAAAATATAACAATGACGGAGTTCAAATTAGCACCGGTACACTCGGGTGGGGTATCCGCAAGAAGTAATCACGCTAATTCAGCTTTTCGGGGTGGCTCGAAAATTAAAAAGTTTATTCCCCGGGAAGGGAAAAGGGAAGAGCGGCCATTTTGTTTTTCTAATAGTCAACTCTGGAAATCGCGTTTTGACGGTACAAATCGACCAAGTTGAGCATCCTGAACAACTTTCCTGTGTGGAGTCATGCAAAATTCGCAAAACCTTGGGAATTACAACTTTTTGGTGCAAAAGTGACGTCATAATTTGACCAAAAATCGTCGATTACCGCCAAATTATAACAATGGCGGAGTTCACATTAGCACCGGTACACTCGGGTGGGGTATCCGCAAGAAGTAATCACGCTAGTTCGGCTTTTCGGGGTGGCTCGAAAATTAAAAAGTTTATTCCCCGGGTAGGAAAAAGGGTAGAGCGGCCATTTTGTTTTTCTAATAGTCAACTCTGGAAATCGCGTTTTGACGGTACAAACCGACCAGGTTGAGCATCCTGAACAACTTTCCTGTGTCGAGTCATGCAAAATTCGCAAAACCTTGGGAATTTCAACTTTTTGGTGCAAAAGTGACGTCAAAATTCAACCAAAAAACGTAGATTACCGCCAAAATATAACAATGACGGAGTTCAAATTAGCACCGGTACACTCGGGTGGGGTATCCGCCAGAAGTAATCACGCTAATTCAGCTTTTCGGAGTGGCTCGAAAATTAAAAAGTTTATTCCCCGGGAAGGGAAAAGGGTAGAGCGGCCATATTGTTTTTCTAATAGTCAACTCTGGAAATCGCGTTTTGACGGTACAAATCGACCAAGTTGAGCATCCTGAACAACTTTCCTGTGTGGAGTCATGCAAACTTCGCAAAACCTTGGGAATTACAACTTTTTGGTGCAAAAGTGACGTCACAATTAGACCAAAAATCGTCGATTACCGCCAAAATATAACAATGGCGGAGTTCAAATTAGCACCGGTACACTCGGGTGGGGTATCCGCAAGAAGTAATCAAGCTAATTCGGCTATTTGGGGTGGCTCGAAAATTAAAAAGTTTATTCCCCGGGTAAGCAAAAAGGGAGGAGCGGCCATCTTGTTTTTCTAATAGTCAACTCTGGAAATCGCGTTTTGACGGTACAAATCGACCAAGTTGAGCATCCTGAACAACTTTCCTGTGTCGAGTTATGCAAAATTCGCAAAACCTTGGGAATTACAACTTTTTGGTGCAAAAGTGACGTCACAATTTGACCAAAAATCTTAGATTACCGCCAAATTATGACAATGGCGGAGTTCAAATTAGCACCGGTACACTCGGGTGGGGTATCCGCAAGAAGTAACCACGCTAGTTCGGCTTTTCGGGGTGGCTCGAAAATTAAAAACTTTATTCCCCGGGAAGGGAAAAGGGAAGAGCGGCCATTTTGTTTTTGCTAATAGTCAACTCTGGAAATCGCGTTTTGACGGTACAAATCGACCAGGTTGAGCATCCTGAACAACTTTCCTGTGAGGAGTCATGCAAAATTCGCAAAACCTTGGGAATTACAACTTTTTGGTGCAAAAGTGACGTCATAATTTGACCAAAAATCGTCGATTACCGCCAAAATATAACAATGTCGGAGTTCAAATTAGCACCGGTACACTCGGGTGGGGTATCCGCAAGAAGTAATCAAGCTAATTCGGCTATTTGGAGTGGCTCGAAAATTAAAAAGTTTATTCCCCGGGTAGGCAAAAAGGGAGGAGCGGCCATCTTGTTTTTCTAATAGTCAACTCTGGAAATCGCGTTTTGACGGTACAAATCGACCAAGTTGAGCATCCTGAACAACTTTCCTGTGTCGAGTCATGCAAAATTCGCAAAACCTTGGGAATTACAACTTTTTGGTGCAAAAGTGACGTCACAATTTGACCAAAAATCGTCGATTACCGCCAAATTATAACAATGGCGGAGTTCAAATTAGCACCGGTACACTCGGGTGGGGTATCCGCAAGAAGTAATCACGCTAATTGAGCTTTTCGGGGTGGCTCGAAAATTAAAAAGTTTATTCCCCGGGAAGGGAAAAGGGAAGAGCGGCCATTTTGTTTGTCTAATAGTCAACTCTGGAAATCGCGTTTTCACGGTACAAATCGACCAAGTTGAGCATCCTGAACAACTTTCCTGTGTCGAGTCATGCAAAATTCGCAAAACCTTGGGAATTACAACTTTTTGGTGCAAAAGTGACGTCACAATTTGACCAAAAATCGTAGATTACCGCCAAATTATAACAATGGCGGAGTTCAAATTAGCACCGGTACACTCGGGTGGGGTATCCGCAAGAAGTAATCACGCTAATTCGGCTATTTGGGGTGGCTCGAAAATTAAAAACTTTATTCCCCGGGTATGCAAAAAGGGAGGAGCGGCCATCTTGTTTTTCTAATAGTCAACTCTGGAAATCGCGTTTTGACGGTACAAATCGACCAAGTTGAGCATCCTGAACAACTTTCCTGTGTCGAGTCATGCAAAATTCGCAAAACCTTGGGAATTACAACTTTTTGGTGCAAAAATGACGTCACAATTTGACCAAAAATCGTAGATTACCGCCAAATTATAACAATGGCGGAGTTCAAATTAGCACCGGTACACTCGGGTGGGGTATCCGCAAGAAGTAATCACGCTAATTCGGCTTTTCGGGGTGGCTCGAAAATTAAAAAGTTTATTCCCCGGCTAGGGAAAAGTGTAGAGCGGCCATTTTGATTTTCTAATAGTCAACTCTGGAAATCGCGTTTTGACGGTACAAACCGACCAGGTTGAGCATCCTGAACAACTTTCTTGTGTGGAGTCATGCAAAATTCGCAAAACCTTGGGAATTACAACTTTTTGGTGCAAAAGTGACGTCACAATTTGACCAAAGATCGTCGATTACCGCCAAAATATAACAATGACGGAGTTCAAATTAGCACCGGTACACTCGGGTGGGGTATCCGCAAGAAGTAATCACGCTAATTCAGCTTTTCGGGGTGGCTCGAAAATTAAAAAGTTTATTCCCCGGGAAGGGAAAAGGGAAGAGCGGCCATTTTGTTTTTCTAATAGTCAACTCTGGAAATCGCGTTTTGACGGTACAAATCGACCAAGTTGAGCATCCTGAACAACTTTCCTGTGTGGAGTCATGCAAAATTCGCAAAACCTTGGGAATTACAACTTTTTGGTGCAAAAGTGACGTCATAATTTGACCAAAAATCGTCGATTACCGCCAAATTATAACAATGGCGGAGTTCACATTAGCACCGGTACACTCGGGTGGGGTATCCGCAAGAAGTAATCACGCTAGTTCGGCTTTTCGGGGTGGCTCGAAAATTAAAAACTTTATTCCCTGGGGAGGGAAAAGGGAAGAGCGGCCATTTTGTTTTTCTAATAGTCAACTCTGGAAATCGCGTTTTGACGGTACAAATCGACCAGGTTGAGCATCCTGAACAACTTTCCTGTGAGGAGTCATGCAAAATTCGCAAGACCTTGGGAATTACAACTTTTTGGTGCAAAAGTGACGTCATAATTTGACCAAAAATCGTCGATTACCGCCAAAATATAACAATGACGGAGTTCAAATTAGCACCGGTACACTCGGGTGGGGTATCCGCAAGAAGTAATCAAGCTAATTCGGCTATTTGGGGTGGCTCGAAAATTAAAAAGTTTATTTCCCGGGTAGGCAAAAAGGGAGGAGCGGCCATCTTGTTTTTCTAATAGTCAACTCTGGAAATCGCGTTTTGACGGTACAAATCGACCAAGTTGAGCATCCTGAACAACTTTCCTGTGTCGAGTCATGCAAAATTCGCAAAACCTTGGGAATTACAACTTTTTGGTGCAAAAGTGACGTCATAATTTGACCAAAAATCGTCGATTACCGCCAAATTATAACAATGGCGGAGTTCAAATTAGCACCGGTACACTCGGGTGGGGTATCCGCAAGAAGTAATCACGCTAATTCGGCTATTTGGGGTGGCTCGAAAATTAAAAGTTTTATTCCCCGGGTAGGCAAAAAGGGAGGAGCGGCCATATTGTTTTTCTAATAGTCAACTCTGGAAATCGCGTTTTGACGGTACAAATCGACCAAGTTGAGCATCCTGAACAACTTTCCTGTGTCGAGTCATGCAAAATTCGCAAAACCTTGGGAATTACAACTTTTTGGTGCAAAAGTGACGTCATAATTTGACCAAAAATCGTCGATTACCGCCAAATTATAACAATGGCGGAGTTCAAATTAGCACCGGTACACTCGGGTGGGGTATCCGCAAGAAGTAATCACGCTAATTCGGCTATTTTGTGTGGCTCGAAAATTAAAAGTTTTATTCCCCGGGTAGGCAAAAAGGGAGGAGCGGCCATATTGTTTTTCTAATAGTCAACTCTGGAAATCGCGTTTTGACGGTACAAATCGACCAAGTTGAGCATCCTTAACAACTTTTCTGTGTCGAGTCATGCAAAATTCGCAAAACCTTGGGAATTACAACTTTTTGGTGCAAAAGTGACGTTACAGTTTGACCAAAAATCTTAGATTACCGCCAAATTATAACAATGGCGGAGTTCAAATTAGCACCGGTACACTCGGGTGGGGTATCCGCAAGAAGTAATCAAGCTAATTCGGCTATTTGGGGTGGCTCGAAAATTAAAATTTTATTCCCCGGGTAGGCAAAAAGGAAGGAGCGGCCATATTGTTTTTCTAATAGACAACTCTGGAAATCGCGTTTTGACGGTACAAATCGACCAAGTTGAGCATCCTGAACAACTTTCCTGTGTCGAGTCATGCAAAATTCGCAAAACCTTGGGAATTACAACTTTTTGGTGCAAAAGTGACGTCACAATTTGACCAAAAATCGTCGATTACCGCCAAATTATAACAATGGCGGAGTTCAAATTAGCACCGGTACACTCGGGTGGGGTATCCGCAAGAAGTAATCACGCTAATTCGGCTATTTGGGGTGGCTCGAAAATTAAAAATTTTATTCCCCAGGTAGGCAAAAAGGGAGGAGCGGCCATCTTGTTTTTCTAATAGTCAACTCTGGAAATCGCGTTTTGACGGTACAAATCGACCAAGTTGAGCATCCTGAACAACTTTCCTGTGTCGAGTCATGCAAAATTCGCAAAACCTTGGGAATTACAACTTTTTGGTGCAAAATTGACGTCACAATTTGACCCAAAATCGTAGATTACCGCCAAATTATAACAATGGCTGAGTTCAAATTAGCACCGGTACACTCGGGTGGGGTATCCGCAAGAAGTAATCACGCTAACTCTGCTTTTCGGGGTGGCTCGAAAATTAAAAACTTTATTCCCCGGGTAGGGAAAAGGGAAGAGCGGCCATTTTGTTTTTCTAATAGTCAACTCTGGAAATCGCGTTTTGACGGTACAAATCGACCAGGTTGAGCATCCTGAACAACTTTCCTGTGAGGAGTCATGCAAAATTCGCAAAACCTTGGGAATTACAACTTTTTGGTGCAAAAGTGACGTCATAATTTGACCAAAAATCGTCGATTACCGCCAAAATATAACAATGACGCAGTTCAAATTAGCACCGGTACACTCGGGTGGGGTATCCGCAAAAAGTAATCAAGCTAATTCGGCTATTTGGGGTGGCTCGAAAATTAAAAAGTTTATTCCCCGGGTAGGCAAAAAGGGAGGAGCGGCCATCTTGTTTTTCTAATAGTCAACTCTGGAAATCGCGTTTTGACGGTACAAATCGACCAAGTTGAGCATCCTGAACAACTTTCCTGTGTCGAGTTATGCAAAATTCGCAAAACCTTGGGAATTACAACTTTTTGGTGCAAAAGTGACGTCACAATTTGACCAAAAATCGTCGATTACCGCCAAAATATAACAATGGCGGAGTTCAATTTAGCACCGGTACACTCGGGTGGGGTATCCGCAAGAAGTAATCACGCTAATTCGGCTTTTCGGGGTGGCTCGAAAATTAAAAATTTTTTATTCCCCGGAAAGGGAAAAGGGAAGAGCGGCCATTTTGTTTTTCTAATAGTCAACTCTGGAAATCGCGTTTTGACGGTACAAATCGACCAAGTTGAGCATCCTGAACAACTTTCCTGTGTCGAGTCATGCAAAATTCGCAAAACCTTGGGAATTACAACTTTTTGGTGCAAAAGTGACGTCACAATTTGACCAAAAATCGTCGATTACCGCCAAATTATAACAATGGCGGAGTTCAAATTAGCACCGGTACACTCGGGTGGGGTATCCGCAAGAAGTAATCACGCTAATTCGGCTATTTGGGGTGGCTCGAAAATTAAAAGTTTTATTCCCCGGGTAGGCAAAAAGGGAGGAGCGGCCATATTGTTTTTCTAATAGTCAACTCTGGAAATCGCGTTTTGACGATACAAATCGACCAAGTTGAGCATCCTTAACAACTTTTCTGTGTCGAGTCATGCAAAATTCGCAAAACCTTGGGAATTACAACTTTTTGGTGCAAAAGTGACGTCACAATTTGACCAAAAATCGTCGATTACCGCCAAAATATAACAATGGCGGAGTTCAATTTAGCACCGGTACACTCGGGTGGGGTATCCGCAAGAAGTAATCACGCTAATTCGGCTTTTCGGGGTGGCTCGAAAATTAAAAATTTTATTCCCCGGAAAGGGAAAAGGGAAGAGCGGCCATTTTGTTTTTCTAATAGTCAACTCTGGAAATCGCGTTTTGACGGTACAAATCGACCAAGTTGAGCATCCTGAACTACTTTCCTGTGTCGAGTCATGCAAAATTCGCAAAACCTTGGGAATTACAACTTTTTGGTGCAAAAGTGACGTCACAATTTGACCAAAAATCGTCGATTACCGCCAAATTATAACAATGGCGGAGTTCAAATTAGCACCGGTACACTCGGGTGGGGTATCCGCAAGAAGTAATCACGCTAATTCGGCTATTTGGGGTGGCTCGAAAATTAAAAGTTTTATTCCCCGGGTAGGCAAAAAGGGAGGAGCGGCCATATTGTTTTTCTAATAGTCAACTCTGGAAATCGCGTTTTGACGATACAAATCGACCAAGTTGAGCATCCTTAACAACTTTTCTGTGTCGAGTCATGCAAAATTCGCAAAACCTTGGGAATTACAACTTTTTGGTGCAAAAGTGACGTCACAATTTGACCAAAAATCTTAGATTACCGCCAAATTATAACAATGGCGGAGTTCAAATTAGCACCGGTACACTCGGGTGGGGTATCCGTAAGAAGTAATCAAGCTAATTCGGCTATTTGGGGTGGCTCGAAAATTAAAATTTTATTCCCCGGGTAGGCAAAAAGGAAGGAGCGGCCATATTGTTTTTCTATTAGACAACTCTGGAAATCGCGTTTTGACGGTACAAATCGACCAAGTTGAGCATCCTGAACAACTTTCCTGTGTCGAGTTATGCAAAATTCGCAAAACCTTGGGAATTACAACTCTTTGGTGCAAAAGTGACGTCACAATTTGACCAAAAATCGTCGATTACCGCCAAATTATAACAATGGCGGAGTTCAAATTAGCACCGGTACACTCGGGTGGGGTATCCGCAAGAAGTAATCACGCTAATTCGGCTATTTGGGGTGGCTCGAAAATTAAAAGTTTTATTCCCCGGGTAGGCAAAAAGGGAGGAGCGGCCATATTGTTTTTCTAATAGTCAACTCTGGAAATCGCGTTTTGACGGTACAAATCGACCAAGTTGAGCATCCTTGACAACTTTTCTGTGTCGAGTCATGCAAAATTCGCAAAACCTTGGGAATTACAACTTTTTGGTGCAAAAGTGACGTCACAATTTGACCAAAAATCGTCGATTACCGCCAAAATATAACAATGGCGGAGTTCAATTTAGCACCGGTACACTCGGGTGGGGTATCCGCAAGAAGTAATCACGCTAATTCGGCTTTTCGGGGTGGCTCGAAAATTAAAAATTTTATTCCCCGGAAAGGGAAAAGGGAAGAGCGGCCATTTTGTTTTTCTAATAGTCAACTCTGGAAATCGCGTTTTGACGGTACAAATCGACCAAGTTGAGCATCCTGAACAACTTTCCTGTGTCGAGTCATGCAAAATTCGCAAAACCTTGGGAATTACAACTTTTTGGTGCAAAAGTGACGTCACAATTTGACCAAAAATCGTCGATTACCGCCAAATTATAACAATGGCGGAGTTCAAATTAGCACCGGTACACTCGGGTGGGGTATCCGCAAGAAGTAATCACGCTAATTCGGCTATTTGGGGTGGCTCGAAAATTAAAAGTTTTATTCCCCGGGTAGGCAAAAAGGGAGGAGCGGCCATATTGTTTTTCTAATAGTCAACTCTGGAAATCGCGTTTTGACGATACAAATCGACCAAGTTGAGCATCCTTAACAACTTTTCTGTGTCGAGTCATGCAAAATTCGCAAAACCTTGGGAATTACAACTTTTTGGTGCAAAAGTGACGTCACAATTTGACCAAAAATCTTAGATTACCGCCAAATTATAACAATGGCGGAGTTCAAATTAGCACCGGTACACTCGGGTGGGGTATCCGCAAGAAGTAATCAAGCTAATTCGGCTATTTGGGGTGGCTCGAAAATTAAAATTTTATTCCCCGGGTAGGCAAAAAGGAAGGAGCGGCCATATTGTTTTTCTATTAGACAACTCTGGAAATCGCGTTTTGACGGTACAAATCGACCAAGTTGAGCATCCTGAACAACTTTCCTGTGTCGAGTTATGCAAAATTCGCAAAACCTTGGGAATTACAACTCTTTGGTGCAAAAGTGACGTCACAATTTGACCAAAAATCGTCGATTACCGCCAAATTATAACAATGGCTGAGTTCAAATTAGCACCGGTACACTCGGGTGGGGTATCCGCAAGAAGTAATCACGCTAACTCTGCTTTTCGGGGTGGCTCGAAAATTAAAAACTTTATTCCCCGGGTAGGGAAAAGGGAAGAGCGGCCATTTTGTTTTTCTAATAGTCAATTCTGGAAATCGCGTTTTGACGGTACAAATCGACCAGGTTGAGCATCCTGAACAACTTTCCTGTGAGGAGTCATGCAAAATTCGCAAAACCTTGGGAATTACAACTTTTTGGTGCAAAAGTGACGTCACAATTTGACCAAAAATCGTCGATTACCGCCAAATTATAACAATGGCGGAGTTCAAATTAGCACCGGTACACTCGGGTGGGGTATCCGCAAGAAGTAATCACGCTAATTCGGCTATTTGGGGTGGCTCGAAAATTAAAAATTTTATTCCCCAGGTAGGCAAAAAGGGAGGAGCGGCCATCTTGTTTTTCTAATAGTCAACTCTGGAAATCGCGTTTTGACGGTACAAATCGACCAAGTTGAGCATCCTGAACAACTTTCCTGTGTCGAGTCATGCAAAATTCGCAAAACCTTGGGAATTACAACTTTTTGGTGCAAAAGTGACGTCACAATTTGACCAAAAATCGTAGATTACCGCCAAATTATAACAATGGCTGAGTTCAAATTAGCACCGGTACACTCGGGTGGGGTATCCGCAAGAAGTAATCACGCTAACTCTGCTTTTCGGGGTGGCTCGAAAATTAAAAACTTTATTCCCCGGGTAGGGAAAAGGGAAGAGCGGCCATTTTGTTTTTCTAATAGTCAATTCTGGAAATCGCGTTTTGACGGTACAAATCGACCAGGTTGAGCATCCTGAACAACTTTCCTGTGAGGAGTCATGCAAAATTCGCAAAACCTTGGGAATTACAACTTTTTGGTGCAAAAGTGACGTCATAATTTGACCAAAAATCGTCGATTACCGCCAAAATATAACAATGACGGAGTTCAAATTAGCACCGGTACACTCGGGTGGGGTATCCGCAAGAAGTAATCAAGCTAATTCGGCTATTTGGGGTGGCTCGAAAATTAAAAAGTTTATTCCCCGGGTAGGCAAAAAGGGAGGAGCGGCCATCTTGTTTTTCTAATAGTCAACTCTGGAAATCGCGTTTTGACGGTACAAATCGACCAAGTTGAGCATCCTGAACAACTTTCCTGTGTCGAGTTATGCAAAATTCGCAAAACCTTGGGAATTACAACTTTTTGGTGCAAAAGTGACGTCACAATTTGACCAAAAATCGTCGATTACCGCCAAAATATAACAATGGCGGAGTTCAATTTAGCACCGGTACACTCGGGTGGGGTATCCGCAAGAAGTAATCAAGCTAATTCGGCTATTTGGGGTGGCTCGAAAATTAAAAAGTTTATTCCCCGGGTAGGCAAAAAGGGAGGAGCGGCCGTCTTGTTTTTCTAATAGTCAACTCTGGAAATCGCGTTTTGACGGTACAAATCGACCAGGTTGAGCATCCTGAACAACTTTCCTGTGAGGAGTCATGCAAATTTCGCAAAACCTTGGGAATTACAACTTTTTGGTGCAAAAGTGACGTCACAATTTGACCAAAAATCGTCGATTACCGCCAAAATATCACAATGACGGAGTTCAAATTAGCACCGGTACACTCGGGTGGGGTATCCGCAAGAAGTAATCAAGCTAATTCGGCTATTTGGGGTGGCTCGAAAATTAAAAAGTTTATTCCACGGGTAGGCAAAAAGGGACGAGCGGCCATCTTGTTTTTCTAATAGTCAACTCTAGAAATCGCGATTTGACGGTACAAATCGACCAAGTTGAGCATCCTGAACAACTTTCCTGTGTCGAGTCATGCAAAATTCGCAAAACCTTGGGAATTACAACTTTTTGGTGCAAAAGTGACGTCACAATTTGACCAAAAATCGTCGATTACCGCCAAATTATAACAATGGCGGAGTTCAAATTAGCACCGGTACACTCGGGTGGGGTATCCGCAAGAAGTAATCACGCTAATTCGGCTATTTGGGGTGGCTCGAAAATTAAAAATTTTATTCCCCAGGTAGGCAAAAAGGGAGGAGCGGCCATCTTGTTTTTCTAATAGTCAACTCTGGAAATCGCGTTTTGACGGTACAAATCGACCAAGTTGAGCATCCTGAACAACTTTCCTGTGAGGAGTCATGCAAAATTCGCAAAACCTTGGGAATTACAACTTTTTGGTGCAAAAGTGACGTCATAATTTGACCAAAAATCGTCGATTACCGCCAAAATATAACAATGACGGAGTTCAAATTAGCACCGGTACACTCGGGTGGGGTATCCGCAAGAAGTAATCAAGCTAATTCGGCTATTTGGGGTGGCTCGAAAATTAAAAAGTTTATTCCCCGGGTAGGCAAAAAGGGAGGAGCGGCCATCTTGTTTTTCTAATAGTCAACTCTGGAAATCGCGTTTTGACGGTACAAATCGACCAAGTTGAGCATCCTGAACAAATTTCCTATGTGGAGTCATGCAAAATTCGCAAAACCTTGGGAATTACAACTTTTTGGTGCAAAAGTGATGTCACAATTTGACCAAAAATCGTCGATTACCGCCAAAATATAACAATGGCGTAGTTCAAATTAGCACCGGTACACTCGGGTGGGGTATCTGCAAGAAGTAATCACGCTAATTCGGCTTTTCGGGGTGGCTCGAAAATTAAAAACTTTATTCCCCGGGAAGGGAAAAGGGAAGAGCGGCAATTTTGTTTTTCTAATAGTCAACTCTGGAAATCGCGTTTTGACGGTACAAATCGACCAGGTTGAGCATCCTGAACAACTTTCCTGTGAGGAGTCATGCAAAATTCGCAAAACCTTGGGAATTACAACTTTTTGGTGCAAAAGTGACGTCATAATTTGACCAATAATCGTCGATTACCGCCAAAATATCACAATGACGGAGTTCAAATTAGCACCGGTACACTCGGGTGGGGTATCCGCAAGAAGTAATCAAGCTAATTCGGCTATTTGGGGTGGCTCGAAAATTAAAAAGTTTATTCCCCGGGTAGGCAAAAAAAGGCCAAGCGGCCGTCTTGTTTTTCTAATAGTCAACTCTGGAAATCGCGATTTGACGGTACAAATCGACCAAGTTGAGCATCCTGAACAACTTTCCTGTGTCGAGTCATGCAAAATTCGCAAAACCTTGGGAATTACAACTTTTTGGTGCAAAAGTGACGTCACAATTTGACCAAAAATCGTCGATTACCGCCAAATTATAACAATGGCGGAGTTCAAATTAGCACCGGTACACTCGGGTGGGGTATCCGCAAGAAGTAATCAAGCTAATTCGGCTATTTGGGGTGGCTCGAAAATTAAAAAGTTTATTCCCCGGGTAGGCAAAAAGGGAGGAGCGGCCATTTTGTTTTTCTAATAGTCAACTCTGGAAATCGCGTTTTGACGGTACAAATCGACCAGGTTGAGCATCCTGAACAACTTTCCTGTGTGGAGTCATGCAAAATTCGCAAAACCTTGGGAATTACAACTTTTTGGTGCAAAAGTGACGTCACAATTTGACCAAAAATCGTCGATTACCGTCAAAATATAACAATGGCGGAGTTCGAATTAGCACCGGTACACTCGGGTGGGGTATCCGCAAGAAGTAATCACGCTAATTCGGCTTTTCGGGGTGGCTCGAAAATTGAAAACTTTATTCCCCGGGAAGGGAAAAGGGTAGAGCGGCCATTTTGTTTTTCTAATAGTCAACTCTGGAAATCGCGATTTGACGGTACAAACCGACCAGGTTGAGCATCCTGAACAACTTTCCTGTGAGGAGTCATGCAAAATTCGCAAAACCTTGGGAATTACAACTTTTTGGTGCAAAAGTGATGTCACAATTTGACAAAAAATCGTCGATTACCACCAAAATATAATATTGGCGGAGTTCAAATTAGCACCGGTACACTCGGGTGGAGTATCCGCAAGAAGTAATCACGCTTATTCGGCTATTTGGGGTGGCTCGAAAATTAAAAAGTTTATTCCCCGGGTAGGCAAAAAGGGAGGAGCGGCCATATTGTTTTTCTAATAGTCAACTCTGGAAATCGCGTTTTGACGGTACAAATCGACCAAGTTGAGCATCCTGAACAACCTTTCTGTGTCGAGTCATGCAAAATTCGCAAAAACTTGGGAATTACAACTTTTTGGTGCAAAAGTGACGTCACAATTTGAACAAAAATCGTCGATTACCGCCAAATTATAACAATGGCGGAGTTCAAATTAGCACCGGTACACTCGGGTGGGGTATCCGCAAGAAGTAATCACGCTAATTCGGCTATTTGGGGTGGCTCGAAAATTAAAAATTTTATTCCCCGGGTAGGCAAAAAGGGAGGAGCGGCCATCTTGTTTTTCTAATAGTCAACTCTGGAAATCGCGTTTTGACGGTACAAATCGACCAAGTTGAGCATCCTGAACAACTTTCCTGTGAGGAGTCATGCAAAATTCGCAAAACCTTGGGAATTACAACGTTTTGGTGCAAAAGTGACGTCACAATTTGACCAAAAATCGTCGATTACCACCAAAATATAATATTGGCGGAGTTCAAATTAGCACCGGTACACTCGGGTGGAGTATCCGCAAGAAGTAATCACGCTTATTCGGCTATTTGGGGTGGCTCGAAAATTAAAAAGTTTATTCCCCGGGTAGGCAAAAAGGGAGGAGCGGCCATCTTGTTTTTCTAATAGTCAACTCTGGAAATCGCGTTTTGACGGTACAAATCGACCAGGTTGAGCATCCTGAACATTTTTCCTGTGTCGAGTCATGCAAAATTCGCAAAAACTTGGGAATTACAACTTTTTGGTGCAAAAGTGACGTCACAATTTGAACAAAAATCGTCGATTACCGCCAAATTATAATATTGGCGGAGTTCAAATTAGCACCGGTACACTCGGGTGGAGTATCCGCAAGAAGTAATCACGCTTATTCGGCTATTTGGGGTGGCTCGAAAATTAAAAAGTTTATTCCCCGGGTAGGCAAAAAGGGAGGAGCGGCCATCTTGTTTTTCTAATAGTCAACTCTGGAAATCGCGTTTTGACGGTACAAATCGACCAGGTTGAGCATCCTGAACATTTTTCCTGTGTCGAGTCATGCAAAATTCGCAAAAACTTGGGAATTACAACTTTTTGGTGCAAAAGTGACGTCACAATTTGAACAAAAATCGTCGATTACCGCCAAATTATAACAATGGCGGAGTTCGAATTAGCACCGGTACACTCGGGTGGGGTATCCGCAAGAAGTAATCACGCTAATTCGGCTTTTCGGGGTGGCTCGAAAATTGAAAACTTTATTCCCCGGGAAGGGAAAAGGGTAGAGCGGCCATTTTGTTTTTCTAATAGTCAACTCTGGAAATCGCGATTTGACGGTACAAACCGACCAGGTTGAGCATCCTGAACAACTTTCCTGTGAGGAGTCATGCAAAATTCGCAAAACCTTGGGAATTACAACTTTTTGGTGCAAAAGTGATGTCACAATTTGACAAAAAATCGTCGATTACCACCAAAATATAATATTGGCGGAGTTCAAATTAGCACCGGTACACTCGGGTGGAGTATCCGCAAGAAGTAATCACGCTTATTCGGCTATTTGGGGTGGCTCGAAAATTAAAAAGTTTATTCCCCGGGTAGGCAAAAAGGGAGGAGCGGCCATATTGTTTTTCTAATAGTCAACTCTGGAAATCGCGTTTTGACGGTACAAATCGACCAAGTTGAGCATCCTGAACAACTTTCCTGTGTCGAGTCATGCAAAATTCGCAAAAACTTGGGAATTACAACTTTTTGGTGCAAAAGTGACGTCACAATTTGAACAAAAATCGTCGATTACCGCCAAATTATAACAATGGCGGAGTTCAAATTAGCACCGGTACACTCGGGTGGGGTATCCGCAAGAAGTAATCACGCTAATTCGGCTATTTGGGGTGGCTCGAAAATTAAAAATTTTATTCCCCGGGTAGGCAAAAAGGGAGGAGCGGCCATCTTGTTTTTCTAATAGTCAACTCTGGAAATCGCGTTTTGACGGTACAAATCGACCAAGTTGAGCATCCTGAACAACTTTCCTGTGAGGAGTCATGCAAAATTCGCAAAACCTTGGGAATTACAACGTTTTGGTGCAAAAGTGACGTCACAATTTGACCAAAAATCGTCGATTACCACCAAAATATAATATTGGCGGAGTTCAAATTAGCACCGGTACACTCGGGTGGAGTATCCGCAAGAAGTAATCACGCTTATTCGGCTATTTGGGGTGGCTCGAAAATTAAAAAGTTTATTCCCCGGGTAGGCAAAAAGGGAGGAGCGGCCATCTTGTTTTTCTAATAGTCAACTCTGGAAATCGCGTTTTGACGGTACAAATCGACCAGGTTGAGCATCCTGAACATTTTTCCTGTGAGGAGTCATGCAAAATTCGCAAAACCTTGGGAATTACAAATTTTTGGTGCAAAAGTGACGTCATAATTTGACCAAAAATCGTCGATTACCGCCAAAATAAAACAATGACGGAGTTCAAATTAGCACCGGTACACTCGGGTGGGGTATCCGCAAGAAGTAAGCAAGCTAATTCGGCTATTTGGGGTGGCTCGAAAATTAAAAAGTTTATTCCCCGGGTAGGCAAAAAGGGAGGAGCGGCCATCTTGTTTTTCTAATAGTCAACTCTGGAAATCGCGTTTTGACGGTACAAATCGACCAAGTTGAGCATCCTGAACAACTTTCCTGTGTCGAGTCATGCAAAATACGAAAAACCTTGGGAATTTCAACTTTTTGGTGCAAAAGTGACGTCACAATTTGACCAAAAATTGTCGATTACCGCCAAAATATAATATTGGCGGAGTTCAAATTAGCACCGGCACACTCGGGTGGGGTATCCGCAAGAAGTAATCACGCTAATTTCAGCTTTTCGGGGTGGCTCGAAAATTGAAAAGTTTATTCCACGGCTGGGGAAAAGGGTAGAGCGGCCATTTTGTTTTTCTAATAGTCAACTCTGGAAATCGCGTTTTGACGGTACAAATCGACCAAGTTGAGCATCCTGAACAACTTTCCTGTTTCGAGTCATGCAAAATTCGCAAAACCTTGGGAATTACAACTTTTTGGTGCAAAAGTGACGTCATAATTTGACCAAAAATCGTCGATTACCGCCAAATTATAACAATGGCGGAGTTCGAATTAGCACCGGTACACTCGGGTGGGGTATCCGCAAGAAGTAATCACGCTAATTCGGCTTTTCGGGGTGGCTCGAAAATTAAAAAAGTTATTCCCCGGGTAGGCAAAAAGGGAGAAGCGGCCATCTTGTTTTTCTAATAGTCAACTCTGGAAATCGCGTTTTGACGGTACAAATCGACCAAGTTGAGCATCCTGAACAACTTTCCTCTGTGGAGTCATGCAAAATTCGCAAAACCTTGGGAATAACAACTTTTTGGTGCAAAAGTAACGTCATAATTTGACCAAAAATCGTCAACTACCGCCAAAATATAACAATGACGGAGTTCAAATTAGCACCGGTACACTCGGGTGGGGTATCCGCAAGAAGTAATCACGCTAATTCGGCTATTTGGGGTGGCTCGAAAATTATAAAGTTTATTCCCCGGGTAGGCAAAAAGGGAGGAGCGGCCATCTTGTTTTTCTAATAGTCAACCCTGGGAATCGCGTTTTGACTGTACAAATCGACCAAGTTGAGCATCCTGAACAACTTTCCTGTGTGGAGTCATGCAAAATTCGCAAAACCTTGGGAATTACAACTTTTTGGTGCAAAATTGACGTCACAATTTGACCAAAAATAGTCCATTACCGCCAAAATATAACAATGACGGGGTTCAAATTAGCACCGGTACACTCGGGTGGGGTATCCGCAAGAAGTAATCACGCTAATTCAGCTTTTCGGGGTGGCTCGAAAATGAAAAAGTTTATTCCCCGGCTGGGGAAAGGGTAGAGCAGCCATTTTGTTTTTCTAATAGTCAACTCTGGAAATCGCGTTTTGACGGTACAAATCGACCAAGTTGAGCATCCTGAACAACTTTCCTGTGTAGAGTCATGCAAAATTCGCAAAACCTTGGGAATTACAACTTTTTGGTGCAAAAGTGACGTCATAATTTGACCAACAATCGTCGATTACCGCCAAAATATAACAATGGCGGAGTTCAAATTAGCACCGGTACACTCGGGTGGGGTATCCGCAAGAAGTAATCACGCTAATTCGGCTTTTCGGGGTGGCTCCAAAGTTAAAAAGTTTATTCCTCGGGAAGGGAAAAGGGTAGAGCGGCCATTTTGTTTTTCTAATAGTCAACTCTGGAAATCGCGTTTTGACGGTACAAATCGACCAGGTTGAGCATCCTGAACAACTTTCCTGTGAGGAGTCATGCAAAATTCGCAAAACCTTGGGAATTACAACTTTTTGGTGCAAAAGTGACGTCATAATTTGACCAAAAATCGTCGATTACCGCCAAAATATAACAATGGCGGAGTTCAAATTAGCACCGGTACACTCGGGTGGGGTATCCGCAAGAAGTAATCACGCTAATTCGGCTTTTCGGGGTGGCTCCAAAGTTAAAAAGTTTATTCCTC
Organism: Asterias amurensis; assembly: GCF_032118995.1. Classification (NCBI taxonomy): domain Eukaryota; kingdom Metazoa; phylum Echinodermata; class Asteroidea; order Forcipulatida; family Asteriidae; genus Asterias; species Asterias amurensis. The sequence continues at coordinate 12,507,508 of NC_092659.1, forward strand.
GGGAAGGGAAAAGGGTAGAGCGGCCATTTTGTTTTTCTAATAGTCAACTCTGGAAATCGCGTTTTGACGGTACAAATCGACCAGGTTGAGCATCCTGAACAACTTTCCTGTGAGGAGTCATGCAAAATTCGCAAAACCTTGGGAATTACAACTTTTTGGTGCAAAAGAGACGTCACAATTTGACCAAAAATCGTCGATTACCGCCAAAATATAATATTGGCGGAGTTCAAATTAGCACCGGCACACTCGGGTGGGGTATCCGCAAGAAGTAATCACGCTAATTCAGCTTTTCGGGGTGGCTCGAAAATTCGAAAGTTTATTCCCCGGGAAGGGAAAAGGGAAGAGCGGCCAGTTTGTTTTTCTAATAGTCAACTCTGGAAATCGCGTTTTGACGGTACAAATCGACCAAGTTGAGCATCCTGAACAACTTTCCTCTGTGGAGTCATGCAAAATTCGCAAAACCTTGGGAATAACAACTTTTTGGTGCAAAAGTAACGTCATAATTTGACCAAAAATCGTCAACTACCGCCAAAATATAACAATGACGGAGTTCAAATTAGCACTGGTACACTCGGGTGGGGTATCCGCAAGAAGTAATCACGCTAATTCAGCTTTTCGGGGTGGCTCGAAAATTAAAAAGTTTATTCCCCGGCTAGGGAAAAGGGTAGAGCGGCCATTTTGTTTTTCTAATAGTCAACTCTGGGAATCGCGTTTTGACTGTACAAATCTACCAAGTTGAGCATCCTGAACAACTTTCCTGTGTGGAGTCTTGCAAAATTCGCAAAACCTTGGGAATTGCAACTTTTTGGTGCAAAATTGACGTCACAATTTGACCAAAAATCGTCGATTACCGCCAAAATATAACAATGGCGGAGTTCAAATTAGCACCGGCACACTCGGGTGGGGTATCCGCAAGAAGTAATCACGCTAATTCGGCTTTTCGGGGTGGCTCGAAAATTAAAAAGTTTCTTCCCCGGGTAGGGAAAAGGGTAAAGCGGCCATCTTGTTTTTCTAATAGTCAACTCTGGAAATTGCGTTTTGACGCTACAAATCGACCAAGTTGAGCATCCTGAACAACTTTCCTGTGTGGAGTCATGTAAAATTCGCAAAACCTTGGGAATTACAACTTTTTGGTGCAAAAGTGACGTCATAAATTGACCAAAAATCGTCGATTACCGCCAAAATATAACAATGACGGAGTTCAAATAAGCACCGGTACACTCGGGTGGGGTATCCTCAAGAAGTAATCACGCTAATTCGGCTTTTCGGGGTGGCTCGAAAATTAAAAAAAGTTTATTCCCCGGGTAGGGAAAAGGGAAGAGCGGCCATTTTGTTTTTCTAATAGTCAACTCTGGAAATGGCGTTTTGACGGTACAAATCGACCAAGTTGCGCATCCTGAACAACTTTCCTGTGTGGAGTCATGCAAAATTCGCAAAACCTTGGGAATTACAACTTTTTGGTGCGAAAGTGACGTCACAATTTGACCAAAAATCGTTGATTTCCGCCAAAATATAACAATGGCGGAGTTCAAATTAGCACCGGCACACTCGGGTGGGGTATCCGCAAAAAGTAATCACGCTAATTCGGCTTTTCAGGGTGGCTCGAAAATTAAAAAGTTTATTCCCCGGGTAGGGGAAAGGGAAGAGCGGCCATTTTGTTTTTCTAATACTCAACTCTGGAAATCGCGTTTTGACGGTACAATTCGACCAGGTTGAGCATCCTGAACAACTTTCCAGTGAGGAGTCATGCAAAATTCGCAAAACCTTGGGAATTACAACTTTTTGGTGCGAAAGTGACGTCACAATTTGACCAAAAATCGTCGATTTCCGCCAAAATATAACAATGGCGGAGTTCAAATTAGCACCGGCACACTCGGGTGGGGTATCCGCAAGAAGTAATCACGCTAATTCGGCTTTTCGGGGTGGCTCGAAAATTAAAAAGTTTATTCTTCGGGTAGGGAAAAGGGAAGAGCGTCCCTTTTGTTTTTCTGATAGTCAACTCTGGAAACCAACGTTTTGACGGTACAAATCGACCAGGTTGAGCGTCCTGAACAACTTTCCTAAGAAGAGTCATGCAAAATTCGCAAAACCTTGGGAATTGCAACTTTTTGGTGCAAAAGTGACGTCATAATTTGACCAAAAATCTTCGATTACCGCCAAAAATATAACAATGACGGAGTTCAAATTAGCACCGGCACACTCGGGTGGGGTATCCGCAAGAAGTAATCACGCTAATTCGGCTTTTCGGGGTGGCTCGAAAATTAAAAAGTTTATTCTTCGGGTAGGGAAAAGGGAAGAGCGTCCCTTTTGTTTTTCTAATAGTCAACTCTGGAAACCGCGTTTTGACGGTACAAATCGACCAGGCTGAGCGTCCTGAACAACTTTCCTAAGAGGAGTCATGCAAAATTCGCAAAACCTTGGGAATTACAACTTTTTGATGCAAAAGTGACGTCATAATTTGACCAAAAATCGTCGATTTCCGCCAAAATATAACAATGGCGGAGTTCAAATTAGAACCGGCACACTCTGGTGGGGTATCCGCAAGAAGTAATCACGCTAATTCGGCTTTTCAGGGTGGCTCGAAAATTAAAAAGTTTATTCCCCGGGTAGGGGAAAGGGAAGAGCGGCCATTTTGTTTTTCTAATAGTCAACTCTGGAAATCGCGTTTTGACGGTACAATTCGACCAGGTTGAGCATCCTGAACAACTTTCCAGTGAGGAGTCATGCAAAATTCGCAAAACCTTGGGAATTACAACTTTTTGGTGCAAAAGTGACGTCTTAATTTGTCCAAAAATTGTCGATTACCGCTAAAATATAACAATGACGGAGTTCAAATTAGCACCGGCACACTCGGGTGGGGTATCCGCAAGAAGTAATCACGCTAATTCGGCTTTTCGGGGTGGCTCGAAAATTAAAAAGTTTATTCTTCGGGTGGGAAAAGGGAAGAGCGTCCCTTTTGTTTTTCTAATAGTCAACTCTGGAGATCGCGTTTTGACGGTACAAATCGACCAAGTTGCGCATCCTGAACAACTTTCCTGTGTGGAGTCATGCAAAATTCCTAAAACCTTGGGAATTACAACTTTTTGGTGCGAAAGTGACGTCACAATTTGACCAAAAATCGTCGATTTCCGCCAAAATATAACAATGGCGGAGTTCAAATTAGCACCGGCACACTCGGGTGGGGTATCCGCAAGAAGTAATCACGCTAATTCGGCTTTTCGGGGTGGCTCGAAAATTAAAAAGTTTATTCTTCGGGTAGGGAAAAGGGAAGAGCGTCCCTTTTGTTTTTCTAATAGTCAACTCTGGAAATCGCGTTTTGACGGTACAAATCGACCAAGTTGCGCATCCTGAACAACTTTCCTGTGTGGAGTCATGCAAAATTCGCAAAACCTTGGGAATTACAACTTTTTGGTGCGAAAGTGACGTCACAATTTGACCAAAAATCGTCGATTTCCGCCAAAATATAACAATGGCGGAGTTCAAATTAGCACCGGCACACTCGGGTGGGGTATCCGCAAGAAGTAATCACGCTAATTCGGCTTTTCAGGGTGGCTCGAAAATTAAAAGGTTTACTCCCCGGGTAGGGGAAAGGGAAGAGCGGCCATTTTGTTTTTCTAATAGTCAACTCTGGAAATCGCGTTTTGACGGTACAAATCGACCAGGTTGAGCGTCCTGAACAACTTTCCTGAGAGGAGTCATGCAAAATTCGCAAAACCTTGGGAATTACACTTTTTTGGTGCAAAATTGACGTCACAATTTGACCAAAAATCGTCGATTTCCGCCAAAATATAACAATGGCGAAGTTCAAATTAGAACCGGCACACTCTGGTGGGGTATCCGCAAGAAGTAGTCACGCTAATTCGGCTTTTCGGGGTGACTCGAAAATTAAAAAGTTTATTCCCGGGGTAGGGAAAAGGGAAGAGCGGCCATTTTGTTTTTCTAATAGTCAACTCTGGAAATCGCGTTTTGATGGTACAATTCGACCAGGTTGAGCATCCTGAACAACTTTCCAGTGAGGAGTCATGCAAAATTCGCAAAACCTTGGGAATTACAACTTTTTGGTGCAAAAGTGACGTCATAATTTGACCCAAAATCGTCGATCACCGCCAAAATATAACAAAGACGGAGTTCAAATTAGCACCGGTACACTCGGGTGAGGTATCCGCAAGAAGTAATCACGCTAATTCGGCTTTTCGGGGTGGCTCGAAAATTAAAAAGTTTATTCCCGGGGTAGGGAAAAGGGAAGAGCGGCCATTTTGTTTTTCTAATAGTCAACTCTGGAAATCGCGTTTTGACGGTACAAATCGACCAGGTTGAGCATCCTGAACAACTTTCCAGTGAGGAGTCATGCAAAATTCGCAAAACCTTGGGAATTACAACTTTTTGGTGCAAAAGTGACGTCATAATTTGACCAAAAATCGTCGATTACCGCCAAAATATAACTATGACGGAGTTCAAATTAGCACCGGCACACTCGGGTGGGGTATCCGCAAGAAGTAATCACGCTAATTCGGCTTTTCGGGGTGGCTCGAAAATTAAAAAGTTTCTTCCCCGGGTAGGGAAAAGGGTAAAGCGGCCATCTTGTTTGTCTAATAGTCAACTCTGGAAACTGCGTTTTGACGGTACAAATCGACCAGGTTGAGCAACGTGAACAACTTTCCAGTGAGGAGTCATGCAAAATTCGCAAAACCTTGGGAATTGCAACTTTTTGGTGCAAAAGTGACGTCATAATTTGACCAAAAATCTTCGATTACCGCCAAAAATATAACAATGACGGAGTTCAAATTAGCACCGGCACACTCGGGTGGGGTATCCGCAAGAAGTAATCACGCTAATTCGGCTTTTCGGGGTGGCTCGAAAATTAAAAAGTTTATTCTTCGGGTAGGGAAAAGGGAAGAGCGTCCCTTTTGTTTTTCTAATAGTCAACTCTGGAAACCGCGTTTTGACGGTACAAATCGACCAGGCTGAGCGTCCTGAACAACTTTCCTAAGAGGAGTCATGCAAAATTCGCAAAACCTTGGGAATTACAACTTTTTGATGCAAAAGTGACGTCATAATTTGACCAAAAATCGTCGATTTCCGCCAAAATATAACAATGGCGGAGTTCAAATTAGAACCGGCACACTCTGGTGGGGTATCCGCAAGAAGTAATCACGCTAATTCGGCTTTTCAGGGTGGCTCGAAAATTAAAAAGTTTATTCCCCGGGTAGGGGAAAGGGAAGAGCGGCCATTTTGTTTTTCTAATAGTCAACTCTGGAAATCGCGTTTTGACGGTACAATTCGACCAGGTTGAGCATCCTGAACAACTTTCCAGTGAGGAGTCATGCAAAATTCGCAAAACCTTGGGAATTACAACTTTTTGGTGCAAAAGTGACGTCTTAATTTGTCCAAAAATTGTCGATTACCGCCAAAATATAACAATGACGGAGTTCAAATTAGCACCGGCACACTTGGGTGGGGTATCCGCAAGAAGTAATCACGCTAATTCGGCTTTTCGGTGTGGCTCGAAAATTAAAAAGTTTATTCTTCGGGTGGGAAAAGGGAAGAGCGTCCCTTTTGTTTTTCTAATAGTCAACTCTGGAGATCGCGTTTTGACGGTACAAATCGACCAAGTTGCGCATCCTGAACAACTTTCCTGTGTGGAGTCATGCAAAATTCCTAAAACCTTGGGAATTACAACTTTTTGGTGCGAAAGTGACGTCACAATTTGACCAAAAATCGTCGATTTCCGCCAAAATATAACAATGGCGGAGTTCAAATTAGCACCGGCACACTCGGGTGGGGTATCCGCAAGAAGTAATCACGCTAATTCGGCTTTTCAGGGTGGCTCGAAAATTAAAAGGTTTACTCCCCGGGTAGGGGAAAGGGAAGAGCGGCCATTTTGTTTTTCTAATAGTCAACTCTGGAAATCGCGTTTTGACGGTACAAATCGACCAGGTTGAGCGTCCTGAACAACTTTCCTGAGAGGAGTCATGCAAAATTCGCAAAACCTTGGGAATTACACTTTTTTGGTGCAAAATTGACGTCACAATTTGACCAAAAATCGTCGATTTCCGCCAAAATATAACAATGGCGAAGTTCAAATTAGAACCGGCACACTCTGGTGGGGTATCCGCAAGAAGTAGTCACGCTAATTCGGCTTTTCGGGGTGGCTCGAAAATTAAAAAGTTTATTCCCGGGGTAGGGAAAAGGGAAGAGCGGCCATTTTGTTTTTCTAATAGTCAACTCTGGAAATCGCGTTTTGATGGTACAATTCGACCAGGTTGAGCATCCTGAACAACTTTCCAGTGAGGAGTCATGCAAAATTCGCAAAACCTTGGGAATTACAACTTTTTGGTGCAAAAGTGACGTCATAATTTGACCCAAAATCGTCGATCACCGCCAAAATATAACAAAGACGGAGTTCAAATTAGCACCGGTACACTCGGGTGAGGTATCCGCAAGAAGTAATCACGCTAATTCGGCTTTTCGGGGTGGCTCGAAAATTAAAAAGTTTATTCCCGGGGTAGGGAAAAGGGAAGAGCGGCCATTTTGTTTTTCTAATAGTCAACTCTGGAAATCGCGTTTTGACGGTACAATTCGACCAGGTTGAGCATCCTGAACAACTTTCCAGTGAGGAGTCATGCAAAATTCGCAAAACCTTGGGAATTACAACTTTTTGGTGCAAAAGTGACGTCATAATTTGACCAAAAATCGTCGATTACCGCCAAAATATAACTATGACGGAGTTCAAATTAGCACCGGCACACTCGGGTGGGGTATCCGCAAGAAGTAATCACGCTAATTCGGCTTTTCGGGGTGGCTCGAATATTAAAAAGTTTCTTCCCCGGGTAGGGAAAAGGGTAAAGCGGCCATCTTGTTTGTCTAATAGTCAACTCTGGAAACTGCGTTTTGACGGTACAAATCGACCAAGTTGAGCATCCTGAACAACTTTCCTGTGTGGAGTCATGCAAAATTCGCAAAACCTTGGGAATTACAACTTTTTGGTGCAAAAGTGACGTCGTAAATTGACCAAAAATCGTCGATTACCGCCAAAATATAACAATGACGGAGTTCAAATTAGCACCGGCACACTCGGGTGGGGTATCCGCAAGAAGTAATCACGCTAATTCGGCTTTTCGGGGTGGCTCGAAAATTAAAAAGTTTATTCTTCGGGTAGGGAAAAGGAGAGAGCGTCCCTTTTGTTTTTCTAGTAGTCAACTCTGGAAATCGCGTTTTGACGGTACAAATCGACCAGGTTGAGCATCCTGAACAACTGTCCAGTGAGGAGTCATGCAAAATTCGCAAAACCTTGGGAATTGCAACTTTTTGGTGCAAAAGTGACGTCATTATTTGACCAAAAATCGTCGATCACCGCCAAAATATAACAAAGACGGAGTTCAAATTAGCACCGGTACACTCGGGTGAGGTATCCGCAAGAAGTAATCACGCTAATTCGGCTTTTCGGGGTGGCTCGAAAGTTAAAAAGTTTATTCCCGGGGTAGGGAAAAGGGAAGAGCGGCCATTTTGTTTTTCTAATAGTCAACTCTGGAAATCGCGTTTTGACGGTACAATTCGACCAGGTTGAGCATCCTGAACAACTTTCCTGTGTGGAGTCATGCAAAATTCGCAAAACCTTGGGAATTACAACTTTTTGGTGCAAAAGTGACGTCGTAAATTGACCAAAAATCGTCGAAAACCGCCAAAATATAACAATGACGGAGTTCAAATTAGCACCGGTACACTCGGGTGGGGTATCCGCAAGAAGTAATCACGCTAATTCGGCTTTTCGGGGTGGCTCGAAATATAAAAAAAGTTTATTCCCCGGGTAGGGAAAAGGGAAGAGCGGCCATCTTGTTTTTCTAATAGTCAGTTCTGGAAATCGCGTTTTGACGGTACAAATCGACCAGGTTGAGCATCGTGAAAAACTTTCCAGTGAGGAGTCATGCAAAATTCGCAAAACCTTGGGAATTGCAACTTTTTGGTGCAAAAGTGACGTCATAATTTGACCAAAAATCGTCGATTACCGCCAAAATATAACAAAGACGGAGTTCAAATTAGCACCGGCACACTCGGGTGGGGTATCCGCAAGAAGTAATCACGCTAATTCGGCTTTTCAGGGTGGCTCGAAAATTAAAAGGTTTATTCTTCGGGTAGGGAAAAGGGAAGAGCGTCCCTTTTGTTTTTCTAATAGTCAACTCTTGAAATCGCGTTTTGACGGTACAAATCGACCAGGTTGAGCGTCCTGAACAACTTTCCTAAGAGGAGTCATGCAAAATTCGCAAAACCTTGGGAATTACAACTTTTTGGTGCAAAATTGACGTCATAATTTGACCAAAAATCGTCGATTTCCGCCAAAATATAACAATGGCGGAGTTCAAATTAGAACCGGCACACTCTGGTGGGGTATCCGCAAGAAGTAGTCACGCTATTTCGGCTTTTCGGGGTGGCTCGAAAATTAAAAAGTTTATTCCCGGGGTAGGGAAAAGGGAAGAGCGGCCATTTTGTTTTTCTAATAGTCAACTCTGGAAATCGCGTTTTGATGGTACAATTCGACCAGGTTGAGCATCCTGAACAACTTTCCAGTGAGGAGTCATGCAAAATTCGCAAAACCTTGGGAATTACAACTTTTCGGTGCAAAAGTGACGTCGTAAATTGACCAAAAATCGTCGATAACCGCCAAAATATAACAATGACGGAGTTCAAATTAGCACCGGTACACTCGGGTGGGGTATCCGCAAGAAGTAATCACGCTAATTCGGCTTTTCGGGGTGGCTCGAAATATAAAAAAAGTGTATTCCCCGGGTAGGGAAAAGGGAAGAGCGGCCCTTTTGTTTTTCTAATAGTCAGCTCTGGAAATCGCGTTTTGACGGTACAATTCGACCAGGTTGAGCAACGTGAACAACTTTCCAGTGAGGAGTCATGCAAAATTCGCAAAACCTTGGGAATTGCAACTTTTTGGTGCAAAAGTGACGTCATAATTTGACCAAAAATCGTCGATTACCGCCAAAATATAACAAAGACGGAGTTCAAATTAGCACCGGTACACTCGGGTGAGGTATCCGCAAGAAGTAATCACGCTAATTCGGCTTTTCGGGGTGGCTCGAAAATTAAAAAGTTTATTCCCCGGGTAGGGAAAAGGGAAGAGCGGCCATTTTGTTTTTCTAATAGTCAACTCTGGAAATCGCGTTTTGAGGGTACAAATCGACCAGGTTGAGCGTCCTGAACAACTTTCCTAAGAGGAGTCATGCAAAATTCGCAAAACGGTGGGAATTACAACTTTTTGGTGCAAAAGTGACGTCATAATTTGACCAAAAATCGTCGATTACCGCCAAAATATAACAATGACGGAGTTCAAATTAGCACCGGTACACTCGGGTGGGGTATCCGCAAGAAGTAATCACGCTAATTCGGCTATTTGGGGTGGCTCGAAAATTAAAAAGTTTTTTCCCCGGGTAGGTAAAAAGGGAAGAGCGGCCATCTTGTTTTTCTAATAGTCAACTCTGGAAAGTGCGTTTTGACGGTACAAATCGACCAAGTTGCGCATCCTGAACAACTTTCCTGTGTGGAGTCATGCAAAATTCGCAAAACCTTGGGAATTACAACTTTTTGGTGCAAATGTGACGTCATAATTTTACCAAAAATCGTCGATTACCGCCAAAATATAACAATGACAGAGTTCAAATTAGCACCGGCACACTCGGGTGGGGTATCCGCAAGAAGTAATCACGCTAATTCGGCTTTTCGGGGTGGCTCGAAAATTAAAAAGTTTATTCCCCGGGTAGGGAAAAGGGAAGAGCGGCCATTTTGTTTTTCTAATAGTCAACTCTGGAAATCGCGTTTTGAGGGTACAAATCGACCAGGTTGAGCGTCCTGAACAACTTTCCTAAGAGGAGTCATGCAAAATTCGCAAAACTTTGGGAATTACAACTTTTTGGTGCAAAAGTGACGTCATAATTTGACCAAAAATCGTCGATTACCGCCAAAATATAACAATGACGGATTTCAAATTAGCACCGGCACACTCGGGTGGGGTATCCGCAAGAAGTAATCACGCTAATTCGGCTTTTCGGGGTGGCTCGAAAATTAAAAAGTTTTTTCCCCGGGTAGGGAAAAGGGAAGAGCGGCCATCTTGTTTTTCTAATAGTCAACTCTGGAAAGTGCGATTTGACGGTACAAATCGACCAAGTTGCGCATCCTGAACAACTTTCCTGTGTGGAGTCATGCAAAATTCGCAAAACCTTGGGAATTACAACTTTTTGGTGCAAATGTGACGTCATAATTTTACCAAAAATCGTCGATTACCGCCAAAATATAACAATGACGGAGTTCAAATTAGCACCGGCACACTCGGGTGGGGTATCCGCAAGAAGTAATCACGCTAATTCGGCTTTTCGGGGTGGCTCGAAAATTAAAAAGTTTATTCCCCGGGAAGGGAAAAGGGTAAAGCGCCCATTTTGTTTTTCTAATAGTCAACTCTGGAAACCGCGTTTTGACGGTACAAATCGACCAGGTTGAGCGTCCTGAACAACTTTCCTAAGAGGAGTCATGCAAAATTCGCAAAACCTTGGGAATTGCAAATTTTTTGGTGCAAAATTGACGTCATAATTTGACCAAAAATCGTCGATTTCCGCCAAAATATAACAATGGCGGAGTTCAAATTAGAACCGGCACACTCTGGTGGGGTATCCGCAAGAAGTAGTCACGCTATTTCGGCTTTTCGGGGTGGCTCGGAAATTAAAAAGTTTATTCCCGGGGTAGGGAAAAGGGAAGAGCGGCCTTTTTGTTTTTCTAATAGTCAACTCTGGAAATCGCGTTTTGACGGTACAATTCGACCAGGTTGAGCATCCTGAACAACTTTCCAGTGAGGAGTCATGCAAAATTCGCAAAACCTTGGGAATTACAACTTTTTGGTGCAAAAGTGACGTCATAATTTGACCAAAAATCGTCGATTACCGCCAAAATATAACAATGACGGAGTTCAAATTAGCACCGGCACACTCGGGTGGGGTATCCGCAAGAAGTAATCACGCTAATTCGGCTTTTCGGGGTGGCTCGAAAATTAAAAAGTTTATTCCCCGGGTAGGGAAAAGGGAAGAGCGGCCATTTTGTTTTTCTAATAGTCAACTCTGGAAATCGCGTTTTGAGGGTACAAATCGACCAGGTTGAGCGTCCTGAACAACTTTCCTAAGAGGAGTCATGCAAAATTCGCAAAACCTTGGGAATTACAACTTTTTGGTGCAAAAGTGACGTCATAATTTGACCAAAAATCGTCGATTACCGCCAAAATATAACAATGACGGAGTTCAAATTAGCACCGGCACACTCGGGTGGGGTATCCGCAAGAAGTAATCACGCTAATTCGGCTTTTCGGGGTGGCTCGAAAATTAAAAAGTTTTTTCCCCGGGTAGGGAAAAGGGAAGAGCGGCCATCTTGTTTTTCTAATAGTCAACTCTGGAAAGTGCGATTTAACGGTGCAAATCGACCAAGTTGCGCATCCTGAACAACTTTCCTGTGTGGAGTCATGCAAAATTCGCAAAACCTTGGGAATTACAACTTTTTGGTGCAAATGTGACGTCATAATTTTACCAAAAATCGTCGAGTACCGCCAAAATATAACAATGACGGAGTTCAAATTAGCACCGGCACACTCGGGTGGGGTATCCGCAAGAAGTAATCACGCTAATTCGGCTTTTCGGGGTGGCTCGAAAATTAAAAAGTTTATTCCCCGGGTAGGGAAAAGGGTAAAGCGGCCATTTTGTTTTTCTAATAGTCAACTCTGGAAACCGCGTTTTGACGGTACAAATCGACCAAGTTGAGCGTCCTGAACAACTTTCCTAAGAGGAGTCATGCAAAATTCGCAAAACCTTGGGAATTACAACTTTTTGGTGCAAAAGTGACGTCATAATTTGACCAAAAATCGTCGATTACCGCCAAAATATAACAATGACGGAGTTCAAATTAGCACCGGCACACTCGGGTGGGGTATCCGCAAGAAGTAATCACGCTAATTCGGCTTTTCGGGGTGGCTCGAAAATTAAAAAGTTTTTTCCCCGGGTAGGGAAAAGGGAAGAGCGGCCATCTTGTTTTTCTAATAGTCAACTCTGGAAATCGCGTTTTGACGGTACAATTCGACCAGGTTGAGCAACGTGAACAACTTTCCAGTGAGGAGTCATGCAAAATTCGCAAAACCTTGGGAATTGCAACTTTTTGGTGCAAAAGTGACGTCATAATTTGACCAAAAATCGTCGATTACCGCCAAAATATAACAAAGACGGAGTTCAAATTAGCACCGGTACACTCGGGTGAGGTATCCGCAAGAAGTAATCACGCTAATTCGGCTTTTCGGGGTGGCTCGAAAATTAAAAAGTTTATTCCCCGGGTAGGGAAAAGGGAAGAGCGGCCATTTTGTTTTTCTAATAGTCAACTCTGGAAATCGCGTTTTGAGGGTACAAATCGACCAGGTTGAGCTTCCTGAACAACTTTCCTAAGAGGAGTCATGCAAAATTCGCAAAACGGTGGGAATTACAACTTTTTGGTGCAAAAGTGACGTCATAATTTGACCAAAAATCGTCGATTACCGCCAAAATATAACAATGACGGAGTTCAAATTAGCACCGGTACACTCGGGTGGGGTATCCGCAAGAAGTAATCACGCTAATTCGGCTATTTGGGGTGGCTCGAAAATTAAAAAGTTTTTTCCCCGGGTAGGTAAAAAGGGAAGAGCGGCCATCTTGTTTTTCTAATAGTCAACTCTGGAAAGTGCGTTTTGACGGTACAAATCGACCAAGTTGCGCATCCTGAACAACTTTCCTGTGTGGAGTCATGCAAAATTCGCAAAACCTTGGGAATTACCACTTTTTTGGTGCAAATGTGACGTCATAATTTTACCAAAAATCGTCGATTACCGCCAAAATATAACAATGACAGAGTTCAAATTAGCACCGGCACACTCGGGTGGGGTATCCGCAAGAAGTAATCACGCTAATTCGGCTTTTCGGGGTGGCTCGAAAATTAAAAAGTTTATTCCCCGGGTAGGGAAAAGGGAAGAGCGGCCATTTTGTTTTTCTAATAGTCAACTCTGGAAATCGCGTTTTGAGGGTACAAATCGACCAGGTTGAGCGTCCTGAACAACTTTCCTAAGAGGAGTCATGCAAAATTCGCAAAACTTTGGGAATTACAACTTTTTGGTGCAAAAGTGACGTCATAATTTGACCAAAAATCGTCGATTACCGCCAAAATATAACAATGACGGAGTTCAAATTAGCACCGGCACACTCGGGTGGGGTATCCGCAAGAAGTAATCACGCTAATTCGGCTTTTCGGGGTGGCTCGAAAATTAAAAAGTTTTTTCCCCGGGTAGGGAAAAGGGAAGAGCGGCCATCTTGTTTTTCTAATAGTCAACTCTGGAAAGTGCGATTTGACGGTACAAATCGACCAAGTTGCGCATCCTGAACAACTTTCCTGTGTGGAGTCATGCAAAATTCGCAAAACCTTGGGAATTACAACTTTTTGGTGCAAATGTGACGTCATAATTTTACCAAAAATCGTCGATTACCGCCAAAATATAACAATGACGGAGTTCAAATTAGCACCGGCACACTCGGGTGGGGTATCCGCAAGAAGTAATCACGCTAATTCGGCTTTTCGGGGTGTCTCGAAAATTAAAAAGTTTATTCCCCGGGAAGGGAAAAGGGTAAAGCGCCCATTTTGTTTTTCTATAAGTCAACTCTGGAAACCGCGTTTTGACGGTACAAATCGACCAGGTTGAGCGTCCTGAACAACTTTCCTAAGAGGAGTCATGCAAAATTCGCAAAACCTTGGGAATTACAAATTTTTTGGTGCAAAATTGACGTCATAATTTGACCAAAAATCGTCGATTTCCGCCAAAATATAACAATGGCGGAGTTCAAATTAGAACCGGCACACTCTGGTGGGGTATCCGCAAGAAGTAGTCACGCTATTTCGGCTTTTCGGGGTGGCTCGGAAATTAAAAAGTTTATTCCCGGGGTAGGGAAAAGGGAAGAGCGGCCTTTTTGTTTTTCTAATAGTCAACTCTGGAAATCGCGTTTTGACGGTACAATTCGACCAGGTTGAGCATCCTGAACAACTTTCCAGTGAGGAGTCATGCAAAATTCGCAAAACCTTGGGAATTACAACTTTTTGGTGCAAAAGTGACGTCATAATTTGACCAAAAATCGTCGATTACCGCCAAAATATAACAATGACGGAGTTCAAATTAGCACCGGCACACTCGGGTGGGGTATCCGCAAGAAGTAATCACGCTAATTCGGCTTTTCGGGGTGGCTCGAAAATTAAAAAGTTTATTCCCCGGGTAGGGAAAAGGGAAGAGCGGCCATTTTGTTTTTCTAATAGTCAACTCTGGAAATCGCGTTTTGAGGGTACAAATCGACCAGGTTGAGCGTCCTGAACAACTTTCCTAAGAGGAGTCATGCAAAATTCGCAAAACCTTGGGAATTACAACTTTTTGGTGCAAAAGTGACGTCATAATTTGACCAAAAATCGTCGATTACCGCCAAAATATAACAATGACGGAGTTCAAATTAGCACCGGCACACTCGGGTGGGGTATCCGCAAGAAGTAATCACGCTAATTCGGCTTTTCGGGGTGGCTCGAAAATTAAAAAGTTTTTTCCCCGGGTAGGGAAAAGGGAAGAGCGGCCATCTTGTTTTTCTAATAGTCAACTCTGGAAAGTGCGATTTGACGGTGCAAATCGACCAAGTTGCGCATCCTGAACAACTTTCCTGTGTGGAGTCATGCAAAATTCGCAAAACCTTGGGAATTACAACTTTTTGGTGCAAAATTGACGTCATAATTTGACCAAAAATCGTCGATTTCCGCCAAAATATAACAATGGCGGAGTTCAAATTAGAACCGGCACACTCTGGTGGGGTATCCGCAAGAAGTAGTCACGCTATTTCGGCTTTTCGGGGTGGCTCGGAAATTAAAAAGTTTATTCCCGGGGTAGGGAAAAGGGAAGAGCGGCCTTTTTGTTTTTCTAATAGTCAACTCTGGAAATCGCGTTTTGACGGTACAATTCGACCAGGTTGAGCATCCTGAACAACTTTCCAGTGAGGAGTCATGCAAAATTCGCAAAACCTTGGGAATTACAACTTTTTGGTGCAAAAGTGACGTCATAATTTGACCAAAAATCGTCGATTACCGCCAAAATATAACAATGACGGAGTTCAAATTAGCACCGGCACACTCGGGTGGGGTATCCGCAAGAAGTAATCACGCTAATTCGGCTTTTCGGGGTGGCTCGAAAATTAAAAAGTTTATTCCCCGGGTAGGGAAAAGGGAAGAGCGGCCATTTTGTTTTTCTAATAGTCAACTCTGGAAATCGCGTTTTGAGGGTACAAATCGACCAGGTTGAGCGTCCTGAACAACTTTCCTAAGAGGAGTCATGCAAAATTCGCAAAACCTTGGGAATTACAACTTTTTGGTGCAAAAGTGACGTCATAATTTGACCAAAAATCGTCGATTACCGCCAAAATATAACAATGACGGAGTTCAAATTAGCACCGGCACACTCGGGTGGGGTATCCGCAAGAAGTAATCACGCTAATTCGGCTTTTCGGGGTGGCTCGAAAATTAAAAAGTTTTTTCATCCGGGTAGGGAAAAAGGGAAGAGCGGCCATCTTGTTTTTCTAATAGTCAACTCTGGAAATCGCGTTTTGAGGGTACAAATCGACCAGGTTGAGCGTCCTGAACAACTTTCCTAAGAGGAGTCATGCAAAATTCGCAAAACCTTGGGAATTACAACTTTTTGGTGCAAAAGTGACGTCACAATTTGACCAAAAATCGTCGATTTCCGCCAAAATATAACAATGGCGGAGTTCAAATTAGCACCGGCACACTCGGGTGGGGTATCCGCAAGAAGTAATCACGCTAATTCGGCTTTTCAGGGTGGCTCGAAAATTAAAAAGTTTACTCCCCGGGTAGGGGAAAGGGAAGAGCGGCCATTTTGTTTTTCTAATAGTCAACTCTGGAAATCGCGTTTTGACGGTACAATTCGACCAGGTTGAGCATCCAGGCCAACTTTTCAGTGAGGAGTCATGCAAAATTCGCAAAACCTTGGGAATTACAACTTTTTGGTGCAAAAGTGACGTCATAATTTGACCAAAAATCGTCGATTACCGCCAAAAATATAACAATGACGGAGTTCAAATTAGCACCGGCACACTCGGGTGGGGTATCCGCAAGAAGTAATCACGCTAATTCGGCTTTTCGGGGTGGCTCGAAAATTAAAAAGTTTATTCTTCGGGTAGGGAAAAGGGAAGAGCGTCCCTTTTTTTTTTTCTAATAGTCAACTCTGGAAACCGCGTTTTGACGGTACAAATCGACCAGGCTGAGCGTCCTGAACAACTTTCCTAAGAGGAGTCATGCAAAATTCGCAAAACCTTGGGAATTACAACTTTTTGGTGCAAAAGTGACGTCATAATTTGACCAAAAATCGTCGATTTCCGCCAAAATATAACAATGGCGGAGTTCAAATTAGAACCGGCACACTCTGGTGGGGTATCCGCAAGAAGTAGTCACGCTATTTCGGCTTTTCGGGGTGGCTCGAAAATTAAAAAGTTTATTCCCGGGGTAGGGAAAAGGGAAGAGCGGCCATTTTGTTTTTCTAATAGTCAACTCTGGAAATCGCGTTTTGACGGTACAATTCGACCAGGTTGAGCATCCTGAACAACTTTCCAGTGAGGAGTCATGCAAAATTCGCAAAACCTTGGGAATTACAACTTTTTGGTGCAAAAGTGACGTCATAATTTGACCAAAAATCGTCGATCACCGCCAAAATATAACAAAGACGGAGTTCAAATTAGCACCGGTACACTCGGATGAGGTATCCGCAAGAAGTAGTCACGCTAATTCGGCTTTTCGGGGTGGCTCGAAAATTAAAAAGTTTATTCCCCGGGTAGGGAAAAGGGTAAAGCGGCCATTTTGTTTTTCTAATAGTCAACTCTGGAAACCGCGTTTTGACGGTACAAATCGACCAGGTTGAGCGTCCTGAACAACTTTCCTAAGAGGAGTCATGCAAAATTCGCAAAACCTTGGGAATTACAACTTTTTGGTGCAAAAGTGACGTCTTAATTTGACCAAAAATCGTCGATTACCGCCAAAATATAACAATGACGAAGTTCAAATTAGCACCGGCACACTCGGGTGGGGTATCCGCAAGAAGTAATCACGCTAATTCGGCTTTTCGGGGTGGCTCGAAAATTAAAAAGATAATTCTTCGGGTAGGGAAAAGGGAAGAGCATCCCTTTTGTTTTTCTAATAGTCAACTCTGGAAATCGCGTTTTGACGGTACAAATCGACCAAGTTGCGCATCCTGAACAACTTTCCTGTGTGGAGTCATGCAAAATTCGCAAAACCTTGGGAATTACAACTTTTTGGTGCAAAATTGACGTCATAATTTGACCAAAAATCGTCGATTTCCGCCAAAATATAACAATGGCGGAGTTCAAATTAGAACCGGCACACTCTGGTGGGGTATCCGCAAGGAGTAGTCACGCTATTTCGGCTTTTCGGGGTGGCTCGAAAATTAAAAAGTTTATTCCCGGGGTAGGGAAAAGGGAAGAGCGGCCATTTTGTTTTTCTAATAGTCAACTCTGGAAATCGCGTTTTGATGGTACAATTCGACCAGGTTGAGCATCCTAAACAACTTTCCAGTGAGGAGTCATGCAAAATTCGCAAAACCTTGGGAATTACAACTTTTTGGTGCAAAAGTGACGTCATAATTTGACCAAAAATCGTCGATTACCGCCAAAATATAACAATGACGGAGTTCAAATTAGCACCGGCACACTCGGGTGGGGTATCCGCAAGAAGTAATCACGCTAATTCGGCTTTTCGGGGTGGCTCGAAAATTAAAAAGTTTATTCTTCGGGTAGGGAAAAGGAGAGAGCGTCCCTTTTGTTTTTCTAGTAGTCAACTCTGGAAATCGCGTTTTGACGGTACAAATCGACCAGGTTGAGCATCCTGAACAACTGTCCAGTGAGGAGTCATGCAAAATTCGCAAAACCTTGGGAATTGCAACTTTTTGGTGCAAAAGTGACGTCATAATTTGACCAAAAATCGTCGATCACCGCCAAAATATAACAAAGACGGAGTTCAAATTAGCACCGGTACACTCGGGTGAGGTATCCGCAAGAAGTAATCACGCTAATTCGGCTTTTCGGGGTGGCTCGAAAATTAAAAAGTTTATTCCCGGGGTAGGGAAAAGGGAAGAGCGGCCATTTTGTTTTTCTAAAAAGTCAACTCTGGAAATCGCGTTTTGACGGTACAATTCGACCAGGTTGAGCATCCTGAACAACTTTCCAGTGAGGAGTCATGCAAAATTCGCAAAACCTTGGGAATTGCAACTTTTTGGTGCAAAAGTGACGTCATAATTTGACCAAAAATCGTCGATTACCGCCAAAATATAACAATGACGGAGTTCAAATTAGCACCGGCACACTCGGGTGGGGTATCCGCAAGAAGTAATCACGCTAATTCGGCTTTTCGGGGTGGCTCGAAAATTAAAAAGTTTCTTCCCCGGGTAGGGAAAAGGGTAAAGCGGCCATCTTGTTTGTCTAATAGTCAACTCTGGAAACTGCGTTTTGACGGTACAAATCGACCAAGTTGAGCATCCTGAACAACTTTCCTGTGTGGAGTCATGCAAAATTCGCAAAACCTTGGGAATTACAACTTTTTGGTGCAAAAGTGACGTCGTAAATTGACCAAAAATCGTCGATAACCGCCAAAATATAACAATGACGGAGTTCAAATTAGCACCGGTACACTCGGGTGGGGTATCCGCAAGAAGTAATCACGCTAATTCGGCTTTTCGGGGTGGCTCGAAAATTAAAAAGTTTCTTCCCCGGGTAGGGAAAAGGGTAAAGCGGCCATCTTGTTTGTCTAATAGTCAACTCTGGAAACTGCGTTTTGACGGTACAAATCGACCAAGTTGAGCATCCTGAACAACTTTCCTGTGTGGAGTCATGCAAAATTCGCAAAACCTTGGGAATTACAACTTTTTGGTGCAAAAGTGACGTCGTAAATTGACCAAAAATCGTCGATAACCGCCAAAATATAACAATGACGGAGTTCAAATTAGCACCGGCACACTCGGGTGGGGTATCCGCAAGAAGTAATCACGCTAATTCGGCTTTTCAGGGTGGCTCGAAAATTAAAAAGTTTACTCCCCGGGTAGGGGAAAGGGAAGAGCGGCCATTTTGTTTTTCTAATAGTCAACTCTGGAAATCGCGTTTTGACGGTACAATTCGACCAGGTTGAGCATCCAGGCCAACTTTTCAGTGAGGAGTCATGCAAAATTCGCAAAACCTTGGGAATTACAACTTTTTGGTGCAAAAGTGACGTCATAATTTGACCAAAAATCGTCGATTACCGCCAAAAATATAACAATGACGGAGTTCAAATTAGCACCGGCACACTCGGGTGGGGTATCCGCAAGAAGTAATCACGCTAATTCGGCTTTTCGGGGTGGCTCGAAAATTAAAAAGTTTATTCTTCGGGTAGGGAAAAGGGAAGAGCGTCCCTTTTGTTTTTCTAATAGTCAACTCTGGAAACCGCGTTTTGACGGTACAAATCGACCAGGCTGAGCGTCCTGCACAACTTTCCTAAGAGGAGTCATGCAAAATTCGCAAAACCTTGGGAATTACAACTTTTTGATGCAAAAGTGACGTCATAATTTGACCAAAAATCTTCGATTTCCGCCAAAATATAACAATGGCGGAGTTCAAATTAGAACCGGCACACTCTGGTGGGGTATCCGCAAGAAGTAATCACGCTAATTCGGCTTTTCAGGGTGGCTCGAAAATTAAAAAGTTTATTCCCCGGGTAGGGGAAAGGGAAGAGCGGCCATTTTGTTTTTCTAATAGTCAACTCTGGAAATCGCGTTTTGACGGTACAATTCGACCAGGTTGAGCATCCTGAACAACTTTCCAGTGAGGAGTCATGCAAAATTCGCAAAACCTTGGGAATTACAACTTTTTGGTGCAAAAGTGACGTCTTAATTTGTCCAAAAATTGTCGATTACCGCCAAAATATAACAATGACGGAGTTCAAATTAGCACCGGCACACTCGGGTGGGGTATCCGCAAGAAGTAATCACGCTAATTCGGCTTTTCGGGGTGGCTCGAAAATTAAAAAGTTTATTCTTCGGGTAGGGAAAAGGGAAGAGCGTCCCTTTTGTTTTTCTAATAGTCAACTCTGGAAATCGCGTTTTGACGGTACAAATCGACCAAGTTGCGCATCCTGAACAACTTTCCTGTGTGGAGTCATGCAAAATTCGCAAAACCTTGGGAATTACAACTTTTTGGTGCGAAAGTGACGTCACAATTTGACCAAAAATCGTCGATTTCCGCCAAAATATAACAATGGCGGAGTTCAAATTAGCACCGGCACACTCGGGTGGGGTATCCGCAAGAAGTAATCACGCTAATTCGGCTTTTCAGGGTGGCTCGAAAATTAAAAGCTTTACTCCCCGGGTAGGGGAAAGGGAAGAGCGGCCATTTTGTTTTTCTAATAGTCAACTCTGGAAATCGCGTTTTGACGGTACAAATCGACCAGGTTGAGCGTCCTGAACAACTTTCCTGAGAGGAGTCATGCAAAATTCGCAAAACCTTGGGAATTACACTTTTTTGGTGCAAAATTGACGTCACAATTTGACCAAAAATCGTCGATTTTCGCCAAAATATAACAATGGCGGAGTTCAAATTAGCACCGGCACACTCGGGTGGGGTATCCGCAAGAAGTAATCACGCTAATTCGGCTTTTCAGGGTGGCTCGAAAATTAAAAGGTTTATTCTTCGGGTAGGGAAAAGGGAAGAGCGTCCCTTTTGTTTTTCAAATAGTCAACTCTGGAAATCGCGTTTTGACGGTACAAATCGACCAGGTTGAGCGTCCTGAACAACTTTACTAAGAGGAGTCATGCAAAATTCGCAAAACCTTGGGAATTACAACTTTTTGGTGCAAAATTGACGTCATAATTTGACCAAAAATCGTCGATTTCCGCCAAAATATAACAATGGCGGAGTTCAAATTAGAACCGGCACACTCTGGTGGGGTATCCGCAAGAAGTAGTCACGCTAATTCGGCTTTTCGGGGTGGCTCGAAAATTAAAAAGTTTATTCCCGGGGTAGGGAAAAGGGAAGAGCGGCCATTTTGTTTTTCTAATAGTCAACTCTGGAAATCGCGTTTTGATGGTACAATTCGACCAGGTTGAGCATCCTGAACAACTTTCCAGTGAGGAGTCATGCAAAATTCGCAAAACCTTGGGAATTACAACTTTTTGGTGCAAAAGTGACGTCATAATTTGACCCAAAATCGTCGATCACCGCCAAAATATAACAAAGACGGAGTTCAAATTAGCACCGGTACACTCGGGTGAGGTATCCGCAAGAAGTAATCACGCTAATTCGGCTTTTCGGGGTGGCTCGAAAATTAAAAAGTTTATTCCCGGGGTAGGGAAAAGGGAAGAGCGGCCATTTTGTTTTTCTAATAGTCAACTCTGGAAATCGCGTTTTGACGGTACAATTCGACCAGGTTGAGCATCCTGAACAACTTTCCAGTGAGGAGTCATGCAAAATTCGCAAAACCTTGGGAATTACAACTTTTTGGTGCAAAAGTGACGTCATAATTTGAACAAAAATCGTCGATTACCGCCAAAATATAACTATGACGGAGTTCAAATTAGCACCGGCACACTCGGGTGGGGTATCCGCAAGAAGTAATCACGCTAATTCGGCTTTTCGGGGTGGCTCGAAAATTAAAAAGTTTCTTCCCCGGGTAGGGAAAAGGGTAAAGCGGCCATCTTGTTTGTCTAATAGTCAACTCTGGAAACTGCGTTTTGACGGTACAAATCGACCAAGTTGAGCATCCTGAACAACTTTTCTGTGTGGAGTCATGCAAAATTCGCAAAACCTTGGGAATTACAACTTTTTGGTGCAAAAGTGACGTCGTAAATTGACCAAAAATCGTCGAAAACCGCCAAAATATAACAATGACGGAGTTCAAATTAGCACCGGTACACTCGGGTGGGGTATCCGCAAGAAGTAATCACGCTAATTCGGCTTTTCGAGGTGGCTCGAAATAAAAAAAAAAGTTTCTTCCCCGGGTAGGGAAAAGGGAAGAGCGGCCATCTTGTTTTTCTAATAGTCAGCTCTGGAAATCGCGTTTTGACGGTACAAATCGACCAGGTTGAGCATCCTGAACAACTTTCCAGTGAGGAGTCATGCAAAATTCGCAAAACCTTGGGAATTGCAACTTTTTGGTGCAAAAGTGACGTCATAATTTGACCAAAAATCGTCGATTACCGCCAAAATATAACAAAGACGGAGTTCAAATTAGCACCGGCACACTCGGGTGGGGTATCCGCAAGAAGTAATCACGCTAATTCGGCTTTTCAGGGTGGCTCGAAAATTAAAAGGTTTATTCTTCGGGTAGGGAAAAGGGAAGAGCGTCCCTTTTGTTTTTCTAATAGTCAACTCTGGAAATCGCGTTTTGACGGTACAAATCGACCAGGTTGAGCGTCCTGAACAACTTTCCTAAGAGGAGTCATGCAAAATTCGCAAAACCTTGGGAATTACAACTTTTTGGTGCAAAATTGACGTCATAATTTGACCAAAAATCGTCGATTTCCGCCAAAATATAACAATGGCGGAGTTCAAATTAGAACCGGCACACTCTGGTGGGGTATCCGCAAGGAGTAGTCACGCTATTTCGGCTTTTCGGGGTGGCTCGAAAATTAAAAAGTTTATTCCCGGGGTAGGGAAAAGGGAAGAGCGGCCATTTTGTTTTTCTAATAGTCAACTCTGGAAATCGCGTTTTGATGGTACAATTCGACCAGGTTGAGCATCCTGAACAACTTTTCAGTGAGGAGTCATGCAAAATTCGCAAAACCTTGGGAATTACAACTTTTTGGTGCAAAAGTGACGTCATAATTTGACCCAAAATCGTCGATCACCGCCAAAATATAACAAAGACGGAGTTCAAATTAGCACCGGTACACTCGGGTGAGGTATCCGCAAGAAGTAATCACGCTAATTCGGCTTTTCGGGGTGGCTCGAAAATTAAAAAGTTTATTCCCGGGGTAGGGAAAAGGGAAGAGCGGCCATTTTGTTTTTCTAATAGTCAACTCTGGAAATCGCGTTTTGACGGTACAATTCGACCAGGTTGAGCATCCTGAACAACTTTCCAGTGAGGAGTCATGCAAAATTCGCAAAACCTTGGGAATTACAACTTTTTGGTGCAAAAGTGACGTCATAATTTGACCAAAAATCGTCGATTACCGCCAAAATATAACTATGACGGAGTTCAAATTAGCACCGGCACACTCGGGTGGGGTATCCGCAAGAAGTAATCACGCTAATTCGGCTTTTCGGGGTGGCTCGAAAATTAAAAAGTTTCTTCCCCGGGTAGGGAAAAGGGTAAAGCGGCCATCTTGTTTGTCTAATAGTCAACTCTGGAAACTGCGTTTTGACGGTACAAATCGACCAAGTTGAGCATCCTGAACAACTTTTCTGTGTGGAGTCATGCAAAATTCGCAAAACCTTGGGAATTACAACTTTTTGGTGCAAAAGTGACGTCGTAAATTGACCAAAAATCGTCGAAAACCGCCAAAATATAACAATGACGGAGTTCAAATTAGCACCGGTACACTCGGGTGGGGTATCCGCAAGAAGTAATCACGCTAATTCGGCTTTTCGAGGTGGCTCGAAATAAAAAAAAAAGTTTCTTCCCCGGGTAGGGAAAAGGGAAGAGCGGCCATCTTGTTTTTCTAATAGTCAGCTCTGGAAATCGCGTTTTGACGGTACAAATCGACCAGGTTGAGCATCCTGAACAACTTTCCAGTGAGGAGTCATGCAAAATTCGCAAAACCTTGGGAATTGCAACTTTTTGGTGCAAAAGTGACGTCATAATTTGACCAAAAATCGTCGATTACCGCCAAAATATAACAAAGACGGAGTTCAAATTAGCACCGGCACACTCGGGTGGGGTATCCGCAAGAAGTAATCACGCTAATTCGGCTTTTCAGGGTGGCTCGAAAATTAAAAGGTTTATTCTTCGGGTAGGGAAAAGGGAAGAGCGTCCCTTTTGTTTTTCTAATAGTCAACTCTGGAAATCGCGTTTTGACGGTACAAATCGACCAGGTTGAGCGTCCTGAACAACTTTCCTAAGAGGAGTCATGCAAAATTCGCAAAACCTTGGGAATTACAACTTTTTGGTGCAAAATTGACGTCATAATTTGACCAAAAATCGTCGATTTCCGCCAAAATATAACAATGGCGGAGTTCAAATTAGAACCGGCACACTCTGGTGGGGTATCCGCAAGGAGTAGTCACGCTATTTCGGCTTTTCGGGGTGGCTCGAAAATTAAAAAGTTTATTCCCGGGGTAGGGAAAAGGGAAGAGCGGCCATTTTGTTTTTCTAATAGTCAACTCTGGAAATCGCGTTTTGATGGTACAATTCGACCAGGTTGAGCATCCTAAACAACTTTCCAGTGAGGAGTCATGCAAAATTCGCAAAACCTTGGGAATTACAACTTTTTGGTGCAAAAGTGACGTCATAATTTGACCAAAAATCGTCGATTACCGCCAAAATATAACAATGACGGAGTTCAAATTAGCACCGGCACACTCGGGTGGGGTATCCGCAAGAAGTAATCACGCTAATTCGGCTTTTCGAGGTGGCTCGAAAATTAAAAAGTTTATTCTTCGGGTAGGGAAAAGGAGAGAGCGTCCCTTTTGTTTTTCTAGTAGTCAACTCTGGAAATCGCGTTTTGACGGTACAAATCGACCAGGTTGAGCATCCTGAACAACTGTCCAGTGAGGAGTCATGCAAAATTCGCAAAACCTTGGGAATTGCAACTTTTTGGTGCAAAAGTGACGTCATAATTTGACCAAAAATCGTCGATCACCGCCAAAATATAACAAAGACGGAGTTCAAATTAGCACCGGTACACTCGGGTGAGGTATCCGCAAGAAGTAATCACGCTAATTCGGCTTTTCGGGGTGGCTCGAAAATTAAAAAGTTTATTCCCGGGGTAGGGAAAAGGGAAGAGCGGCCATTTTGTTTTTCTAATAGTCAACTCTGGAAATCGCGTTTTGACGGTACAATTCGACCAGGTTGAGCATCCTGAACAACTTTCCAGTGAGGAGTCATGCAAAATTCGCAAAACCTTGGGAATTGCAACTTTTTGGTGCAAAAGTGACGTCATAATTTGACCAAAAATCGTCGATTACCGCCAAAATATAACAATGACGGAGTTCAAATTAGCACCGGCACACTCGGGTGGGGTATCCGCAAGAAGTAATCACGCTAATTCGGCTTTTCGGGGTGGCTCGAAAATTAAAAAGTTTCTTCCCCGGGTAGGGAAAAGGGTAAAGCGGCCATCTTGTTTGTCTAATAGTCAACTCTGGAAACTGCGTTTTGACGGTACAAATCGACCAAGTTGAGCATCCTGAACAACTTTCCTGTGTGGAGTCATGCAAAATTCGCAAAACCTTGGGAATTACAACTTTTTGGTGCAAAAGTGACGTCGTAAATTGACCAAAAATCGTCGATAACCGCCAAAATATAACAATGACGGAGTTCAAATTAGCACCGGTACACTCGGGTGGGGTATCCGCAAGAAGTAATCACGCTAATTCGGCTTTTCGGGGTGGCTCGAAAATTAAAAAGTTTCTTCCCCGGGTAGGGAAAAGGGTAAAGCGGCCATCTTGTTTGTCTAATAGTCAACTCTGGAAACTGCGTTTTGACGGTACAAATCGACCAAGTTGAGCATCCTGAACAACTTTCCTGTGTGGAGTCATGCAAAATTCGCAAAACCTTGGGAATTACAACTTTTTGGTGCAAAAGTGACGTCGTAAATTGACCAAAAATCGTCGATAACCGCCAAAATATAACAATGACGGAGTTCAAATTAGCACCGGTACACTCGGGTGGGGTATCCGCAAGAAGTAATCACGCTAATTCGGCTTTTCGGGGTGGCTCGAAAATTAAAAAGTTTCTTCCCCGGGTAGGGAAAAGGGTAAAGCGGCCATCTTGTTTGTCTAATAGTCAACTCTGGAAACTGCGTTTTGACGGTACAAATCGACCAAGTTGAGCATCCTGAACAACTTTCCTGTGTGGAGTCATGCAAAATTCGCAAAACCTTGGGAATTACAACTTTTTGGTGCAAAAGTGACGTCGTAAATTGACCAAAAATCGTCGATAACCGCCAAAATATAACAATGACGGAGTTCAAATTAGCACCGGTACACTCGGGTGGGGTATCCGCAAGAAGTAATCACGCTAATTCGGCTTTTCGGGGTGGCTCGAAATATAAAAAAAGTTTATTCCCCGGGTAGGGAAAAGGGAAGAGCGGCCATATTGTTTTTCTAATAGTCAGCTCTGGAAATCGCGTTTTGACGGTACAAATCGACCAGGTTGAGCAACGTGAACAACTTTCCAGTGAGGAGTCATGCAAAATTCGCAAAACCTTGGGAATTGCAACTTTTTGGTGCAAAAGTGACGTCATAATTTGACCAAAAATCGTCGATTACCGCCAAAATATAACAAAGACGGAGTTCAAATTAGCACCGGTACACTCGGGTGAGGTATCCGCAAGAAGTAATCACGCTAATTCGGCTTTTCGGGGTGGCTCGAAAATTAAAAAGTTTATTCCCCGGGTAGGGAAAAGGGAAGAGCGGCCATTTTGTTTTTCTAATAGTCAACTCTGGAAATCGCGTTTTGAGGGTACAAATCTACCAGGTTGAGCGTCCTGAACAACTTTCCTAAGAGGAGTCATGCAAAATTCGCAAAACGGTGGGAATTACAACTTTTTGGTGCAAAAGTGACGTCATAATTTGACCAAAAATCGTCGATTACCGCCAAAATATAACAATGACGGAGTTCAAATTAGCACCGGTACACTCGGGTGGGGTATCCGCAAGAAGTAATCACGCTAATTCGGCTATTTGGGGTGGCTCGAAAATTAAAAAGTTTTTTCCCCGGGTAGGGAAAAAGGGAAGAGCGGCCATCTTGTTTTTCTAATAGTCAACTCTGAAAAGTGCGTTTTGACGGTACAAATCGACCAAGTTGCGCATCCTGAACAACTTTCCTGTGTGGAGTCATGCAAAATTCGCAAAACCTTGGGAATTACAACTTTTTGGTGCAAATGTGACGTCATAATTTTACCAAAAATCGTCGATTACCGCCAAAATATAACAATGACAGAGTTCAAATTAGCACCGGCACACTCGGGTGGGGTATCCGCAAGAAGTAATCACGCTAATTCGGCTTTTCGGGGTGGCTCGAAAATTAAAAAGTTTATTCCCCGGGTAGGGAAAAGGGTAAAGCGGCCATTTTGTTTTTCTAATAGTCAACTCTGGAAACCGCGTTTTGACGGTACAAATCGACCAAGTTGAGCGTCCTGAACAACTTTCCTAAGAGGAGTCATGCAAAATTCGCAAAACCTTGGGAATTACAACTTTTTTGGTGCAAAATTGACGTCATAATTTGACCAAAAATCGTCGATTTCCGCCAAAATATAACAATGGCGGAGTTCAAATTAGAACCGGCACACTCTGGTGGG
This sequence comes from Asterias amurensis, assembly GCF_032118995.1. NCBI lineage: Eukaryota > Metazoa > Echinodermata > Asteroidea > Forcipulatida > Asteriidae > Asterias > Asterias amurensis. The sequence goes on from NC_092659.1 coordinate 12,535,091, forward strand.
GTATCCGCAAGAAGTAGTCACGCTATTTCGGCTTTTCGGGGTGGCTCGGAAATTAAAAAGTTTATTCCCGGGGTAGGGAAAAGGGAAGAGCGGCCTTTTTGTTTTTCTAATAGTCAACTCTGGAAATCGCGTTTTGACGGTACAATTCGACCAGGTTGAGCATCCTGAACAACTTTCCAGTGAGGAGTCATGCAAAATTCGCAAAACCTTGGGAATTACAACTTTTTGGTGCAAAAGTGACGTCATAATTTGACCAAAAATCGTCGATTACCGCCAAAATATAACAATGACGGAGTTCAAATTAGCACCGGCACACTCGAGTGGGGTATCCGCAAGAAGTAATCACGCTAATTCGGCTTTTCGGGGTGGCTCGAAAATTAAAAAGTTTATTCCCCGGGTAGGGAAAAGGGAAGAGCGGCCATTTTGTTTTTCTAATAGTCAACTCTGGAAATCGCGTTTTGAGGGTACAAATCGACCAGGTTGAGCGTCCTGAACAACTTTCCTAAGAGGAGTCATGCAAAATTCGCAAAACCTTGGGAATTACAACTTTTTGGTGCAAAAGTGACGTCATAATTTGACCAAAAATCGTCGATTACCGCCAAAATATAACAATGGCGGAGTTCAAATTAGCACCGGCACACTCGGGTGGGGTATCCGCAAGAAGTAATCACGCTAATTCGGCTTTTCGGGGTGGCTCGAAAATTAAAAAGTTTTTTCCCCGGGTAGGGAAAAAGGGAAGAGCGGCCATCTTGTTTTTCTAATAGTCAACTCTGGAAAGTGCGATTTGACGGTACAAATCGACCAAGTTGCGCATCCTGAACAACTTTCCTGTGTGGAGTCATGCAAAATTCGCAAAACCTTGGGAATTACAACTTTTTGGTGCAAATGTGACGTCATAATTTTACCAAAAATCGTCGATTACCGCCAAAATATAACAATGACGGAGTTCAAATTAGCACCGGCACACTCGGGTGGGGTATCCGCAAGAAGTAATCACGCTAATTCGGCTTTTCGGGGTGGCTCGAAAATTAAAAAGTTTATTCCCCGGGTAGGGAAAAGGGTAAAGCGGCCATTTTGTTTTTCTAATAGTCAACTCTGGAAACCACGTTTTGACGGTACAATTCGACCAGGTTGAGCGTCCTGAACAACTTTCCTAAGAGGAGTCATGCAAAATTCGCAAAACCTTGGGAATTACAACTTTTGGTGCAAAAGTGTCGTCATAATTTGACCAAAAATCGTCGATTACCGCCAAAATATAACAATGACGGAGTTCAAATTAGCACCGGTACACTCGGGTGGGGTATCCGCAAGAAGTAATCACGCTAATTCGGCTTTTCGGGGTGGCTCGAAAATTAAAAAGTTTATTCCCCGGGTAGGGAAAAAGGGTAAAGCGGCCATCTTGTTTGTCTAATAGTCAACTCTGGAAACTGCGTTTTGACGGTACAAATCGACCAAGTTGAGCATCCTGAACAACTTTCCTGTGTGGAGTCATGCAAAATTCGCAAAACCTTGGGAATTACAACTTTTTGGTGCAAAAGTGACGTCGTAAATTGACCAAAAATCGTCGATTACCGCCAAAATATAACAATGATGGAGTTCAAATTAGCACCGGTACACTCGGGTGGGGTATCCGCAAGAAGTAATCACGCTAATTCGGCTTTTCGGGGTGGCTCGAAAATTAAAAAAAGTTTATTCCCCGGGTAGGGAAAAGGGAAGAGCGGCCATTTTGTTTTTCTAATAGTCAGCTCTGGAAATCGCGTTTTGACGGTACAAATCGACCAGGTTGAGCATCGTGAACAACTTTCCAGTGAGGAGTCATGCAAAATTCGCACAACCTTGGGAATTGCAACTTTTTGGTGCAAAAGTGACGTCATAATTTTACCAAAAATCGTCGATTACCGCCAAAATATAACAATGACAGAGTTCAAATTAGCACCGGCACACTCGGGTGGGGTATCCGCAAGAAGTAATCACGCTAATTCGGCTTTTCGGGGTGGCTCGAAAATTAAAAAGTTTATTCCCCGGGTAGGGAAAAGGGTAAAGCGGCCATTTTGTTTTTCTAATAGTCAACTCTGGAAACCGCGTTTTGACGGTACAAATCGACCAAGTTGAGCATCCTGAACAACTTTCCTGTGTGGAGTCATGCAAAATTCGCAAAACCTTCGGAATTACAACTTTTTGGTGCAAAAGTGACGTCGTAAATTGACCAAAAATCGTCGATAACCGCCAAAATATAACAATGACGGAGTTCAAATTAGCACCGGTACACTCGGGTGGGGTATCCGCAAGAAGTAATCACGCTAATTCGGCTTCTCGGGGTGGCTCGAAAATTAAAAAGTTTCTTCCCCGGGTAGGGAAAAGGGTAAAGCGGCCATCTTGTTTGTCTAATAGTCAACTCTGGAAAGTGCGTTTTGACGGTACAAATCGACCAAGTTGAGCATCCTGAACAACTTTCCTGTGTGGAGTCATGCAAAATTCGCAAAACCTTGGGAATTACAACTTTTTGGTGCAAAAGTGACGTCGTAAATTGACCAAAAATCGTCGATAACCGCCAAAATATAACAATGACGGAGTTCAAATTAGCACCGGTACACTCGGGTGGGGTATCCGCAAGAAGTAATCACGCTAATTCGGCTTTTCGGGGTGGCTCGAAATATAAAAAAAGTTTATTCCCCGGGTAGGGAAAAGGGAAGAGCGGCCCTTTTGTTTTTCTAATAGTCAGCTCTGGAAATCGCGTTTTGACGGTACAAATCGACCAGGTTGAGCAACGTGAACAACTTTCCAGTGAGGAGTCATGCAAAATTCGCAAAACCTTGGGAATTGCAACTTTTTGGTGCAAAAGTGACGTCATAATTTGACCAAAAATCGTCGATTACCGCCAAAATATAACAAAGACGGAGTTCAAATTAGCACCGGTACACTCGGGTGAGGTATCCGCAAGAAGTAATCACGCTAATTCGGCTTTTCGGGGTGGCTCGAAAATTAAAAAGTTTATTCCCCGGGTAGGGAAAAGGGAAGAGCGGCCATTTTGTTTTTCTAATAGTCAACTCTGGAAATCGCGTTTTGAGGGTACAAATCGACCAGGTTGAGCGTCCTGAACAACTTTCCTAAGAGGAGTCATGCAAAATTCGCAAAACGGTGGGAATTACAACTTTTTGGTGCAAAAGTGACGTCATAATTTGACCAAAAATCGTCGATTACCGCCAAAATATAACAATGACGGAGTTCAAATTAGCACCGGCACACTCGGGTGGGGTATCCGCAAGAAGTAATCACGCTAATTCGGCTTTTCGGGGTGGCTCGAAAATTAAAAAGTTTATTCCCCGGGTAGGGAAAAGGGTAAAGCGGCCATTTTGTTTTTCTAATAGTCAACTCTGGAAACCACGTTTTGACGGTACAATTCGACCAGGTTGAGCGTCCTGAACAACTTTCCTAAGAGGAGTCATGCAAAATTCGCAAAACCTTGGGAATTACAACTTTTGGTGCAAAAGTGTCGTCATAATTTGACCAAAAATCGTCGATTACCGCCAAAATATAACAATGACGGAGTTCAAATTAGCACCGGTACACTCGGGTGGGGTATCCGCAAGAAGTAATCACGCTAATTCGGCTTTTCGGGGTGGCTCGAAAATTAAAAAGTTTATTCCCCGGGTAGGGAAAAAGGGTAAAGCGGCCATCTTGTTTGTCTAATAGTCAACTCTGGAAACTGCGTTTTGACGGTACAAATCGACCAAGTTGAGCATCCTGAACAACTTTCCTGTGTGGAGTCATGCAAAATTCGCAAAACCTTGGGAATTACAACTTTTTGGTGCAAAAGTGACGTCGTAAATTGACCAAAAATCGTCGATTACCGCCAAAATATAACAATGATGGAGTTCAAATTAGCACCGGTACACTCGGGTGGGGTATCCGCAAGAAGTAATCACGCTAATTCGGCTTTTCGGGGTGGCTCGAAAATTAAAAAAAGTTTATTCCCCGGGTAGGGAAAAGGGAAGAGCGGCCATTTTGTTTTTCTAATAGTCAGCTCTGGAAATCGCGTTTTGACGGTACAAATCGACCAGGTTGAGCATCGTGAACAACTTTCCAGTGAGGAGTCATGCAAAATTCGCACAACCTTGGGAATTGCAACTTTTTGGTGCAAAAGTGACGTCATAATTTTACCAAAAATCGTCGATTACCGCCAAAATATAACAATGACAGAGTTCAAATTAGCACCGGCACACTCGGGTGGGGTATCCGCAAGAAGTAATCACGCTAATTCGGCTTTTCGGGGTGGCTCGAAAATTAAAAAGTTTATTCCCCGGGTAGGGAAAAGGGTAAAGCGGCCATTTTGTTTTTCTAATAGTCAACTCTGGAAACCGCGTTTTGACGGTACAAATCGACCAAGTTGAGCATCCTGAACAACTTTCCTGTGTGGAGTCATGCAAAATTTGCAAAACCTTCGGAATTACAACTTTTTGGTGCAAAAGTGACGTCGTAAATTGACCAAAAATCGTCGATAACCGCCAAAATATAACAATGACGGAGTTCAAATTAGCACCGGTACACTCGGGTGGGGTATCCGCAAGAAGTAATCACGCTAATTCGGCTTCTCGGGGTGGCTCGAAAATTAAAAAGTTTCTTCCCCGGGTAGGGAAAAGGGTAAAGCGGCCATCTTGTTTGTCTAATAGTCAACTCTGGAAAGTGCGTTTTGACGGTACAAATCGACCAAGTTGAGCATCCTGAACAACTTTCCTGTGTGGAGTCATGCAAAATTCGCAAAACCTTGGGAATTACAACTTTTTGGTGCAAAAGTGACGTCGTAAATTGACCAAAAATCGTCGATAACCGCCAAAATATAACAATGACGGAGTTCAAATTAGCACCGGTACACTCGGGTGGGGTATCCGCAAGAAGTAATCACGCTAATTCGGCTTTTCGGGGTGGCTCGAAATATAAAAAAAGTTTATTCCCCGGGTAGGGAAAAGGGAAGAGCGGCCCTTTTGTTTTTCTAATAGTCAGCTCTGGAAATCGCGTTTTGACGGTACAAATCGACCAGGTTGAGCAACGTGAACAACTTTCCAGTGAGGAGTCATGCAAAATTCGCAAAACCTTGGGAATTGCAACTTTTTGGTGCAAAAGTGACGTCATAATTTGACCAAAAATCGTCGATTACCGCCAAAATATAACAAAGACGGAGTTCAAATTAGCACCGGTACACTCGGGTGAGGTATCCGCAAGAAGTAATCACGCTAATTCGGCTTTTCGGGGTGGCTCGAAAATTAAAAAGTTTATTCCCCGGGTAGGGAAAAGGGAAGAGCGGCCATTTTGTTTTTCTAATAGTCAACTCTGGAAATCGCGTTTTGAGGGTACAAATCGACCAGGTTGAGCGTCCTGAACAACTTTCCTAAGAGGAGTCATGCAAAATTCGCAAAACGGTGGGAATTACAACTTTTTGGTGCAAAAGTGACGTCATAATTTGACCAAAAATCGTCGATTACCGCCAAAATATAACAATGACGGAGTTCAAATTAGCACCGGTACACTCGGGTGGGGTATCCGCAAGAAGTAATCACGCTAATTCGGCTATTTGGGGTGGCTCGAAAATTAAAAAGTTTTTTCCCCGGGTAGGGAAAAAGGGAAGAGCGGCCATCTTGTTTTTCTAATAGTCAACTCTGGAAAGTGCGTTTTGACGGTACAAATCGACCAAGTTGCGCATCCTGAACAACTTTCCTTTGTGGAGTCATGCAAAATTCGCAAAACCTTGGGAATTACAACTTTTTGGTGCAAATGTGACGTCATAATTTTACCAAAAATCGTCGATTACCGCCAAAATATAACAATGACGGAGTTCAAATTAGCACCGGTACACTCGGGTGGGGTATCCGCAAGAAGTAATCACGCTAATTCGGCTTTTCGGGGTGGCTCGAAATATAAAAAAAGTTTATTCCCCGGGTAGGGAAAAGGGAAGAGCGGCCCTTTTGTTTTTCTAATAGTCAGCTCTGGAAATCGCGTTTTGACGGTACAAATCGACCAGGTTGAGCAACGTGAACAACTTTCCAGTGAGGAGTCATGCAAAATTCGCAAAACCTTGGGAATTGCAACTTTTTGGTGCAAAAGTGACGTCATAATTTGACCAAAAATCGTCGATTACCGCCAAAATATAACAAAGACGGAGTTCAAATTAGCACCGGTACACTCGGGTGGGGTATCCGCAAGAAGTAATCACGCTAATTCGGCTTTTCGGGGTGGCTCGAAATATAAAAAAAGTTTATTCCCCGGGTAGGGAAAAGGGAAGAGCGTCCCTTTTGTTTTTCTAATAGTCAACTCTGGAAATCGCGTTTTGACGGTACAAATCGACCAGGTTGAGCGTCCTGAACAACTTTCCTAAGAGGAGTCATGCAAAATTCGCAAAACCTTGGGAATTACAACTTTTTGGTGCAAAAGTGACGTCGTAAATTGACCAAAAATCGTCGATTACCGCCAAAATATAACAATGATGGAGTTCAAATTAGCACCGGTACACTCGGGTGGGGTATCCGCAAGAAGTAATCACGCTAATTCGGCTTTTCGGGGTGGCTCGAAAATTAAAAAAAGTTTATTCCCCGGGTAGGGAAAAGGGAAGAGCGGCCATTTTGTTTTTCTAATAGTCAGCTCTGGAAATCGCGTTTTGACGGTACAAATCGACCAGGTTGAGCATCGTGAACAACTTTCCAGTGAGGAGTCATGCAAAATTCGCACAACCTTGGGAATTGCAACTTTTTGGTGCAAAAGTGACGTCATAATTTTACCAAAAATCGTCGATTACCGCCAAAATATAACAATGACAGAGTTCAAATTAGCACCGGCACACTCGGGTGGGGTATCCGCAAGAAGTAATCACGCTAATTCGGCTTTTCGGGGTGGCTCGAAAATTAAAAAGTTTATTCCCCGGGTAGGGAAAAGGGTAAAGCGGCCATTTTGTTTTTCTAATAGTCAACTCTGGAAACCGCGTTTTGACGGTACAAATCGACCAAGTTGAGCATCCTGAACAACTTTCCTGTGTGGAGTCATGCAAAATTCGCAAAACCTTGGGAATTACAACTTTTTGGTGCAAAAGTGACGTCGTAAATTGACCAAAAATCGTCGATAACCGCCAAAATATAACAATGACGGAGTTCAAATTAGCACCGGTACACTCGGGTGGGGTATCCGCAAGAAGTAATCACGCTAATTCGGCTTTTCGGGGTGGCTCGAAATATAAAAAAAGTTTATTCCCCGGGTAGGGAAAAGGGAAGAGCGGCCCTTTTGTTTTTCTAATAGTCAGCTCTGGAAATCGCGTTTTGACGGTACAAATCGACCAGGTTGAGCAACGTGAACAACTTTCCAGTGAGGAGTCATGCAAAATTCGCAAAACCTTGGGAATTGCAACTTTTTGGTGCAAAAGTGACGTCATAATTTGACCAAAAATCGTCGATTACCGCCAAAATATAACAAAGACGGAGTTCAAATTAGCACCGGTACACTCGGGTGAGGTATCCGCAAGAAGTAATCACGCTAATTCGGCTTTTCGGGGTGGCTCGAAAATTAAAAAGTTTATTCCCCGGGTAGGGAAAAGGGAAGAGCGGCCATTTTGTTTTTCTAATAGTCAACTCTGGAAATCGCGTTTTGAGGGTACAAATCGACCAGGTTGAGCGTCCTGAACAACTTTCCTAAGAGGAGTCATGCAAAATTCGCAAAACGGTGGGAATTACAACTTTTTGGTGCAAAAGTGACGTCATAATTTGACCAAAAATCGTCGATTACCGCCAAAATATAACAATGACGTAGTTCAAATTAGCACCGGTACACTCGGGTGGGGTATCCGCAAGAAGTAATCACGCTAATTCGGCTATTTGGGGTGGCTCGAAAATTAAAAAGTTTTTTCCCCGGGTAGGGAAAAAGGGAAGAGCGGCCATCTTGTTTTTCTAATAGTCAACTCTGGAAAGTGCGTTTTGACGGTACAAATCGACCAAGTTGCGCATCCTGAACAACTTTCCTTTGTGGAGTCATGCAAAATTCGCAAAACCTTGGGAATTACAACTTTTTGGTGCAAATGTGACGTCATAATTTTACCAAAAATCGTCGATTACCGCCAAAATATAACAATGACGGAGTTCAAATTAGCACCGGTACACTCGGGTGGGGTATCCGCAAGAAGTAATCACGCTAATTCGGCTTTTCGGGGTGGCTCGAAATATAAAAAAAGTTTATTCCCCGGGTAGGGAAAAGGGAAGAGCGGCCCTTTTGTTTTTCTAATAGTCAGCTCTGGAAATCGCGTTTTGACGGTACAAATCGACCAGGTTGAGCAACGTGAACAACTTTCCAGTGAGGAGTCATGCAAAATTCGCAAAACCTTGGGAATTGCAACTTTTTGGTGCAAAAGTGACGTCATAATTTGACCAAAAATCGTCGATTACCGCCAAAATATAACAAAGACGGAGTTCAAATTAGCACCGGTACACTCGGGTGAGGTATCCGCAAGAAGTAATCACGCTAATTCGGCTTTTCGGGGTGGCTCGAAAATTAAAAAGTTTATTCCCCGGGTAGGGAAAAGGGAAGAGCGGCCATTTTGTTTTTCTAATAGTCAACTCTGGAAATCGCGTTTTGAGGGTACAAATCGACCAGGTTGAGCGTCCTGAACAACTTTCCTAAGAGGAGTCATGCAAAATTCGCAAAACGGTGGGAATTACAACTTTTTGGTGCAAAAGTGACGTCATAATTTGACCAAAAATCGTCGATTACCGCCAAAATATAACAATGACGGAGTTCAAATTAGCACCGGTACACTCGGGTGGGGTATCCGCAAGAAGTAATCACGCTAATTCGGCTATTTGGGGTGGCTCGAAAATTAAAAAGTTTTTTCCCCGGGTAGGGAAAAAGGGAAGAGCGGCCATCTTGTTTTTCTAATAGTCAACTCTGGAAAGTGCGTTTTGACGGTACAAATCGACCAAGTTGCGCATCCTGAACAACTTTCCTTTGTGGAGTCATGCAAAATTCGCAAAACCTTGGGAATTACAACTTTTTGGTGCAAATGTGACGTCATAATTTTACCAAAAATCGTCGATTACCGCCAAAATATAACAATGACAGAGTTCAAATTAGCACCGGCACACTCGGGTGGGGTATCCGCAAGAAGTAATCACGCTAATTCGGCTTTTCGGGGTGGCTCGAAAATTAAAAAGTTTATTCCCCGGGTAGGGAAAAGGGTAAAGCGGCCATTTTGTTTTTCTAATAGTCAACTCTGGAAACCGCGTTTTGACGGTACAAATCGACCAAGTTGAGCGTCCATAACAACTTTCCTAAGAGTAGTCATGCAAAATTCGCAAAACCTTGGGAATTACAACTTTTTTGGTGCAAAATTGACGTCATAATTTGACCAAAAATCGTCGATTTCCGCCAAAATATAACAATGGCGGAGTTCAAATTAGAACCGGCACACTCTGGTGGGGTATCCGCAAGAAGTAGTCACGCTATTTCGGCTTTTCGGGGTGGCTCGGAAATTAAAAAGTTTATTCCCGGGGTAGGGAAAAGGGAAGAGCGGCCTTTTTGTTTTTCTAATAGTCAACTCTGGAAATCGCGTTTTGACGGTACAATTCGACCAGGTTGAGCATCCTGAACAACTTTCCAGTGAGGAGTCATGCAAAATTCGCAAAACCTTGGGAATTACAACTTTTTGGTGCAAAAGTGACGTCATAATTTGACCAAAAATCGTCGATTACCGCCAAAATATAACAATGACGGAGTTCAAATTAGCACCGGTACACTCGGGTGGGGTATCCGCAAGAAGTAATCACGCTCATTCGGCTTTTCGGGGTGGCTCGAAATATAAAAAAAGTTTATTCCCCGGGTAGGGAAAAGGGAAGAGCGGCCCTTTTGTTTTTCTAATAGTCAGCTCTGGAAATCGCGTTTTGACGGTACAAATCGACCAGGTTGAGCAACGTGAACAACTTTCCAGTGAGGAGTCATGCAAAATTCGCAAAACCTTGGGAATTGCAACTTTTTGGTGCAAAAGTGACGTCATAATTTGACCAAAAATCGTCGATTACCGCCAAAATATAACAAAGACGGAGTTCAAATTAGCACCGGTACACTCGGGTGAGGTATCCGCAAGAAGTAATCACGCTAATTCGGCTTTTCGGGGTGGCTCGAAAATTAAAAAGTTTATTCCCCGGGTAGGGAAAAGGGAAGAGCGGCCATCTTGTTTTTCTAATAGTCAACTCTGAAAAGTGCGTTTTGACGGTACAAATCGACCAAGTTGCGCATCCTGAACAACTTTCCTGTGTGGAGTCATGCAAAATTCGCAAAACCTTGGGAATTACAACTTTTTGGTGCAAAAGTGACGTCATAATTTGACCAAAAATCGTCGATTACCGCCAAAATATAACAATGACGGAGTTCAAATTAGCACCGGTACACTCGGGTGGGGTATCCGCAAGAAGTAATCACGCTAATTCGGCTATTTGGGGTGGCTCGAAAATTAAAAAGTTTTTTCCCCGGGTAGGGAAAAAGGGAAGAGCGGCCATCTTGTTTTTCTAATAGTCAACTCTGGAAAGTGCGTTTTGACGGTACAAATCGACCAAGTTGCGCATCCTGAACAACTTTCCTGTGTGGAGTCATGCAAAATTCGCAAAACCTTGGGAATTACAACTTTTTGGTGCAAATGTGACGTCATAATTTTACCAAAAATCGTCGATTACCGCCAAAATATAACAATGACAGAGTTCAAATTAGCACCGGCACACTCGGGTGGGGTATCCGCAAGAAGTAATCACGCTAATTCGGCTTTTCGGGGTGGCTCGAAAATTAAAAAGTTTATTCCCCGGGTAGGGAAAAGGGTAAAGCGGCCATTTTGTTTTTCTAATAGTCAACTCTGGAAACCGCGTTTTGACGGTACAAATCGACCAAGTTGAGCGTCCTGAACAACTTTCCTAAGAGGAGTCATGCAAAATTCGCAAAACCTTGGGAATTACAACTTTTTTGGTGCAAAATTGACGTCATAATTTGACCAAAAATCGTCGATTTCCGCCAAAATATAACAATGGCGGAGTTCAAATTAGAACCGGCACACTCTGGTGGGGTATCCGCAAGAAGTAGTCACGCTATTTCGGCTTTTCGGGGTGGCTCGGAAATTAAAAAGTTTATTCCCGGGGTAGGGAAAAGGGAAGAGCGGCCTTTTTGTTTTTCTAATAGTCAACTCTGGAAATCGCGTTTTGACGGTACAATTCGACCAGGTTGAGCATCCTGAACAACTTTCCAGTGAGGAGTCATGCAAAATTCGCAAAACCTTGGGAATTGCAACTTTTTGGTGCAAAAGTGACGTCATAATTTGACCAAAAATCGTCGATTACCGCCAAAATATAACAAAGACGGAGTTCAAATTAGCACCGGTACACTCGGGTGAGGTATCCGCAAGAAGTAATCACGCTAATTCGGCTTTTCGGGGTGGCTCGAAAATTAAAAAGTTTATTCCCCGGGTAGGGAAAAGGGAAGAGCGGCCATCTTGTTTTTCTAATAGTCAACTCTGAAAAGTGCGTTTTGACGGTACAAATCGACCAAGTTGCGCATCCTGAACAACTTTCCTGTGTGGAGTCATGCAAAATTCGCAAAACCTTGGGAATTACAACTTTTTGGTGCAAAAGTGACGTCATAATTTGACCAAAAATCGTCGATTACCGCCAAAATATAACAATGACGGAGTTCAAATTAGCACCGGTACACTCGGGTGGGGTATCCGCAAGAAGTAATCACGCTAATTCGGCTATTTGGGGTGGCTCGAAAATTAAAAAGTTTTTTCCCCGGGTAGGGAAAAAGGGAAGAGCGGCCATCTTGTTTTTCTAATAGTCAACTCTGAAAAGTGCGTTTTGACGGTACAAATCGACCAAGTTGCGCATCCTGAACAACTTTCCTGTGTGGAGTCATGCAAAATTCGCAAAACCTTGGGAATTACAACTTTTTGGTGCAAATGTGACGTCATAATTTTACCAAAAATCGTCGATTACCGCCAAAATATAACAATGACAGAGTTCAAATTAGCACCGGCACACTCGGGTGGGGTATCCGCAAGAAGTAATCACGCTAATTCGGCTTTTCGGGGTGGCTCGAAAATTAAAAAGTTTATTCCCCGGGTAGGGAAAAGGGTAAAGCGGCCATTTTGTTTTTCTAATAGTCAACTCTGGAAACCGCGTTTTGACGGTACAAATCGACCAAGTTGAGCGTCCTGAACAACTTTCCTAAGAGGAGTCATGCAAAATTCGCAAAACCTTGGGAATTACAACTTTTTTGGTGCAAAATTGACGTCATAATTTGACCAAAAATCGTCGATTTCCGCCAAAATATAACAATGGCGGAGTTCAAATTAGAACCGGCACACTCTGGTGGGGTATCCGCAAGAAGTAGTCACGCTATTTCGGCTTTTCGGGGTGGCTCGGAAATTAAAAAGTTTATTCCCGGGGTAGGGAAAAGGGAAGAGCGGCCTTTTTGTTTTTCTAATAGTCAACTCTGGAAATCGCGTTTTGACGGTACAATTCGACCAGGTTGAGCATCCTGAACAACTTTCCAGTGAGGAGTCATGCAAAATTCGCAAAACCTTGGGAATTACAACTTTTTGGTGCAAAAGTGACGTCATAATTTGACCAAAAATCGTCGATTACCGCCAAAATATAACAATGACGGAGTTCAAATTAGCACCGGCACACTCGGGTGGGGTATCCGCAAGAAGAAATCACGCTAATTCGGCTTTTCGGGGTGGCTCGAAAATTAAAAAGTTTATTCCCCGGGTAGGGAAAAGGGAAGAGCGGCCATTTTGTTTTTCTAATAGTCAACTCTGGAAATCGCGTTTTGAGGGTACAAATCGACCAGGTTGAGCGTCCTGAACAACTTTCCTAAGAGGAGTCATGCAAAATTCGCAAAACCTTGGGAATTACAACTTTTTGGTGCAAAAGTGACGTCATAATTTGACCAAAAATCGTCGATTACCGCCAAAATATAACAATGACGGAGTTCAAATTAGCACCGGCACACTCGGGTGGGGTATCCGCAAGAAGTAATCACGCTAATTCGGCTTTTCGGGGTGGCTCGAAAATTAAAAAGTTTTTTCCCCTTGTTTTTCTAATAGTCAACTCTGGAAAGTGCGTTTTGACGGTACAAATCGACCAAGTTGCGCATCCTGAACAACTTTCCTATGTGGAGTCATGCAAAATTCGCAAAACCTTGGGAATTACAACTTTTTGGTGCAAATGTGACGTCATAATTTTACCAAAAATCGTCGATTACCGCCAAAATATAACAATGACAGAGTTCAAATTAGCACCGGCACACTCGGGTGGGGTATCCGCAAGAAGTAATCACGCTAATTCGGCTTTTCGGGGTGGCTCGAAAATTAAAAAGTTTTTTCCCCGGGTAGGGAAAAAGGGAAGAGCGGCCATCTTGTTTTTCTAATAGTCAACTCTGGAAAGTGCGATTTGACGGTACAAATCGACCAAGTTGCGCATCCTGAACAACTTTCCTGTGTGGAGTCATGCAAAATTCGCAAAACCTTGGGAATTACAACTTTTTGGTGCAAATGTGACGTCATAATTTTACCAAAAATCGTCGATTACCGCCAAAATATAACAATGACGGAGTTCAAATTAGCACCGGCACACTCGGGTGGGGTATCCGCAAGAAGTAATCACGCTTATTCGGCTTTTCGGGGTGGCTCGAAAATTAAAAAGTTTATTCCCCGGGTAGGGAAAAGGGTAAAGCGGCCATTTTGTTTTTCTAATAGTCAACTCTGGAAACCGCGTTTTGACGGTACAAATCGACCAGGTTGAGCTTCCTGAACAACTTTCCCATGAGGAGTCATGCAAAATTCGCAAAACCTTGGAAATTACAACTTTTTGGTGCAAAAGTGACGTCATAATTTAACCAAAAATCGTCGATTACCGCCAAAATAAAACAATGACGGAGTTCAAATTAGCACCGGTTCATTCGGGCGGGGTATCCGCAAGAAGTAATCACGCTAATTCGGCTTTTTTTGGGGGGGCTCGAAAATTAAAAAAGTTTATTCCCCGGGTAGGCAAAAAGGGAAGAGCGGCCATCTTGTTTTTCTAATAGTCAACTCTGGAAATCGCGTTTTAACGGTACAAATCGACCAAGTTGAGAATCCTGAACAACTTTCCTGTGTGGAGTCATGCAAAATTCGCAAAACCTTGGGAATTACAACTTTTTGGTGCAAAAGTAACGCCACAATTTGACCAAAAATCGTCGATTACCGCCAAAATATAACAATGACGGAGTTCAAATTAGCACCGGTACACTCGGGTGGGGTATCCGCAAGGAGTAATCACGCTAATTCGGCTATTTGGGGTGGCTCGAAAATTAAAAAGTTTTTTCCCCGGGTAGGGAAAAAGGGACGAGCGGCCATCTTGTTTTTCTAATAGTCAACTCTGGAAATCGCCTTTTGACGGTACAAATCGACCAGGTTGAGTATCCTGAACAACTTTCCTGTGTGGAGTCATGCAAAATTCGCAAAACCTTGGGAATTACAACTTTTTGGTGCAAAAGTGACGTCACAATTTGACCAAAAATCGTCGATTACCGCCAAAATACAACAATGGCGGAGTTCAAATTAGCACCGGCACACTCGGGTGGGGTATCCCCAAGAAGCAATCACGCTAATTCGGCTTTTCGGGGTGGCTCGAAAATTAAAAAGTTTGTTCCCAGGGTAGGGAAAAGGGTAGAGCGGCCATTTTGTTTTTTTAATAGTCAACTCTGGAAACTGCGTTTTGACGGTACAAATCGACCAAGTTGAGCATCCTGAACAACTTTCCAGTGAGGAGTCATGCAAAATTCGCAAAACCTTGGGAATACAACTTTTTGGTGCAAAAGTGACGTCACAATTTGACCAAAAATCGTCGATTACCGCCAAAAGATAACAATGACAGAGTTCAAATTAGCACCGGTACACTCGGGTGAGGTAACCGCAAGAAGTAATCACGCTAATTCGGCTTTTCGGGGTGGCTCGAAAATTAAAAAGTTTATAGCCCGGGTAGGCAAAAAGGGAAGAGCGGCCATCTTGTTTTTCTAATAGTCAACTCTGGAAATCGCGTTTTGACGGTACAAATCGACCAGGTTGAGCATCCTGAACAACTTTCCTGTGTGGAGTCATGCAAAATTCGCAAAACCTTGGGAATTACAACTTTTTTGTGCAAAAGTGACGTCATAATTTGACCAAAAATCGTCGATTACCGCAAAAATATAACAATGACGGAGTTCAAATTAGCACCGGTACACTCGGATGAGGTATCCGCAAGAAGTAATCACGCTAATTCGGCTTTTCGGGGTGGCTCGAAAATTAAAAAGTTTATAGCCCGGGTAGGCAAAAAGGGAAGAGCGGCCATCTTGTTTTTCTAATAGTCAACTCTGGAAATCGCGTTTTGACGGTACAAATCGACCAGGTTGAGCATCCTGAACAACTTTCCTGTGTGGAGTCATGCAAAATTCGCAAAACCTTGGGAATTGCACCTTTTTGGTGCAAAAGTGACGTCATAATTTGACCAAAAATCGTCGATTACCGCAAAAATATAACAATGACGGAGTTCAAATTAGCACCGGTACACTCGGGTGGGGTATCCGCAAAAAGTAACCACGCTAATTCGGCTATTTGGGGTGGCTCGAAAATTAAAAAGTTTTTCCCCGGGTAGGGAAAAAGGGAAAAGCGGCCATCTTGTTTTTCTTATAGTCAGCTCTGGAAATCGCGTTTTGACGGTACAAATCGACCAAGTTGAGCATCCTGAACAACTTTCCTGTGTGGAGTCATGCAAAGTTCGCAAAACCTTGGGAATTGCAACTTTTTGGTGCAAAAGTGACGTCATAATTTGACCAAAAATCGTCGATTACCGCCAAAATATAACAATGACGGAGTTCAAATTAGCACCGGTACACTCGGGTGGGGTATCCGCAAGAAGTAATCACGCTAATTCGGCTTTTCGGGGTGGCTCGAAAATTAAAAAGTTTGTTCCCCGGGTAGGGAAAAGGGTAGAGCGGCCATTTTGTTTTTCTAATAGTCAACTCTGGAAACTGCGTTTTGACGGTACAAATCGACCAAGTTGAGTATCCTGAACAACTTTCCAGTGAGGAGTCATGCAAAATTCGCAAAACCTTGGGAATTACAACTTTTTGGTGCAAAAGTTACGTCATAATTTGACCAAAAATCGTCGATTACCGCCAAAATATAACAATGACGGAGTTCAAATTAGCACCGGTACACTCGGGTGGGGTATCCGCAAGAAGTAATCACGCTAATTCGGCTTTTCGGGGTGGTTCGAAAATTAAAAAGTTTGTTCCCCGGGTAGTGAAAAGGGGAGAGCGGCCATTTGATTTTTCTAATAGTCAACTCTGGAAACTGCGTTTTGACGGTACAAATCGACCAAGTTGAGTATCCTGAACAACTTTCCAGTGAGGAGTCATGCAAAATTCGCAAAATCTTGGGAATTACAACTTTATTGTGCAAAAGTGACGTCATAATTTGACCAAAAATCGTCGATTACCGAAAAAATATAACAATGACGGAGTTCAAATTAGCACCGGTACACTCGGGTGGGGTATCCGCAAAAAGTAACCACGCTAATTCGGCTTTTCGGGGTGGCTCGAAAATTAAAAAGTTTGTTCCCCGGGTAGGGAAAAGGGTAGAGCGGCCATTTTGTTTTTCTAATAGTCAACACTGGAAACTGCGTTATGACGGTACAAATCGACGAAGTTGAGTATCCTGAACAACTTTCTAGTGAGGAGTCATGCAAAATTCGCAAAACCTTGGGAATTACAACTTTTTGGTGCAAAAGTGACGTCATAATTTGACCAAAAATCGTCGATTACCGCCAAAAGATAACAATGACAGAGTTCAAATTAGCACCGGTACACTCGGGTGAGGTAACCGCAAGAAGTAATCACGCTAATTCGGCTTTTCGGGGTGGCTCGAAAATTAAAAAGTTTATAGCCCGGGTAGGCAAAAAGGGAAGAGCGGCCATCTTGTTTTTCTAATAGTCAACTCTGGAAATCGCGTTTTGACGGTACAAATCGACCAGGTTGAGCATCCTGAACAACTTTCCTGTGTGGAGTCATGCAAAATTCGCAAAACCTTGGGAAATACAATTTTTTGGTGCAAAAGTGACGTCATAATTTGACCAAAAATCATCGATTACCGCCAAAATATAACA
Source organism: Asterias amurensis (assembly GCF_032118995.1). Taxonomy (NCBI): domain Eukaryota; kingdom Metazoa; phylum Echinodermata; class Asteroidea; order Forcipulatida; family Asteriidae; genus Asterias; species Asterias amurensis. The sequence continues at coordinate 12,552,286 of NC_092659.1, forward strand.
ATGACGGAGTTCAAATTAGCACCGGTACACTCGGGTGAGGTATCCGCAAAAAGTAATCACGCTAATTCGGCTTTTCGGGGTGGCTCGAAAATTAAAAAGTTTATAGCCCGGGTAGGCAAAAAGGGAAGAGCGGCCATCTTGTTTTTCTAATAGTCAACTCTGGAAATCGCGTTTTGACGGTACAAATCGACCAGGTTGAGCATCCTGAACAACTTTCCTGTGTCGAGTCATGCAAAATTCGCAAAACCTTGGGAATTACAACTTTTCGGTGCAAAAGTGACGTCATAGTTTGACCAAAAATCGTCGATTACCGCAAAAATATAACAATGGCGGAGTTCAAATTAGCACCGGTACACTCGGGTGGGGTATCCCCAAGAAGTAATCACGCTAATTCGGCTATTTGGGGTGGCTCGAAAATTAAAAAGTGTTTTCCCCGGGTAGGGAAAAAGGGAAGAGCGGCCATCTTGTTTTTCTAATAGTCAACTCTGGAAATCGCGTTTTGACGGTACAAATCGACCAAGTTGAGCATCCTGAACAAATTTCCTGTGTGGAGTCATGCAAAATTCGCAAAACCTTGGGAATTGCAACTTTTTGGTCCAAAAGTGACGTCATAATTTGACCAAAAATCGTCGATTACCGCCAAAATATAACAATGACGGAGTTCAAATTAGCACCGGCACACTCGGGTGGGGTATCCGCAAGAAGTAATCACGCTAATTCGGCTTTTCGGGGTGGCTCGAAAATTAAAAAGTTTATAGCCCGGGTAGGCAAAAAGGGAAGAGCGGCCATCTTGTTTTTCTAATAGTCAACTCTGGAAATCGCGTTTTGACGGTACAACTCGACCAAGTTGAGCATCCTGAACAACTTTCCTGTGTGGAGTCATACAAAATTCGCAAAACCTTGGGAATTGCAACTTTTTGGTGCAAAAGTGACGTCATAATTTGACCAAAAATCGTCGATTACCGCCGAAATATAACAATGACGGAGTTCAAATTAGCACCGGTACACTCGGGTGGGGTATCCGCAAGAAGTTATCACGCTAATTCGGCTATTTGGGGTGGCTCGATAACTAAAAAGTGTTTTCCCCGGGTAGGGAAAAAGGGAAGAGCGGCCATCTTGTTTTTCTAATAGTCAACTCTGGAAATCGCGTTTTGACGGTACAAATCGACCAAGTTGAGCATCCTGAACAACTTTCCTGTGTGGAGTCATGCAAAATTCGCAAAACCTTGGGAATTGCAATTTTTTGGTGCAAAAGTGACGTCATAATTTGACCAAAAATCGTCAATTCCGCCAAAATATAACAATGACGGAGTTCAAATTAGCACCGGTACACTCGGGTGGGGTATCCGCAAAAAGTAACCACGCTAATTCGGCTATTTGGGGTGGCTCGAAAATTAAAAAGTTTTTCCCCGGGTAGGGAAAAAGGGAATAGCGGCCATCTTGTTTTTCTTATAGTCAGCTCTGGAAATCGCGTTTTGACGGTACAAATCGACCAAGTTGAGCATCCTGAACAACTTTCCTGTGTGGAGTCATGCAAAGTTCGCAAAACCTTGAGAATTGCAACTTTTTGGTGCAAAAGTGACGTCATAATTTGACCAAAAATCGTCGATTACCGCCAAAATATAACATGTCGGAGTTCAAATGAGCACCGGCACACTCGGGTGGGGTATCCGCAAAAAGTAACCACGCTAATTCGGCTATTTGGGGTGGCTCGAAAATTAAAAAGTTTTTCCCCGGGTAGGGAAAAAGGGAATAGCGGCCATCTTGTTTTTCTTATAGTCAGCTCTGGAAATCGCGTTTTGACGGTACAAATCGACCAAGTTGAGCATCCTGAACAACTTTCCTGTGTGGAGTCATGCAAAGTTCGCAAAACCTTGAGAATTGCAACTTTTTGGTGCAAAAGTGACGTCATAATTTGACCAAAAATCGTCGATTACCGCCAAAATATAACATGTCGGAGTTCAAATGAGCACCGGCACACTCGGGTGGGGTATCCGCAAGAAGTAATCACGCTAATTCGGCTTTTCGGGGTGGCTCGAAAATTAAAAGGTTTATTCCCCGGGTAGGGAAAAGGGAAGAGCGGCCATTTTGTTTTTCTAATAGTCAACTCTGGAAATCACGTTTTGACGGTACAAATCGACCAGGTTGAGCATCCTGAACAACTTTCCCATGAGGAGTCATGCAGAATTCGCAAAACCTTGGGAATTACAACTTTTTGGTGCAAAAGTGACGTCATAATTTGACCAAAAATCGTCGATTACCGCCAAAATATAACAATGACGGAGTTCAAATTAGCACCGGTACACTCGGGTGGGCTATCCGCAAGAAGTTATCACGCTAATTCGGCTATTTGTAGTGGCTCGAAAATTAAAAAGTTTATTCCCCGGGTAGGGAAAAAGGGAAGAGCGGCCATCTTGTTTTTCTAATAGTCAACTCTGGAAATTGCGTTTTGACGGTACAAATCGACCAGGTTGATCATCCTGAACAACTTTCCTGTGTGGAGTCATACAAAATTCGCAAAACCTTGGGAATTGCAACTTTTTGGTGCAAAAGTGACGTCATAATTTGACCAAAAATCGTCGATTACCGCCGAAATATAACAATGACGGAGTTCAAATTAGCACCGGTACACTCGGGTGGGGTATCCGCAAGAAGTTATCACGCTAATTCGGCTATTTGGGGTGGCTCGATAACTAAAAAGTGTTTTCCCCGGGTAGGAAAAAAGGGAAGAGCGGCCATCTTGTTTTTCTAATAGTCAACTCTGGAAATCGCGTTTTGACGGTACAAATCGACCAAGTTGAGCATCCTGAACAACTTTCCTGTGTGGAGTCATGCAAAATTCGCAAAACCTTGGGAATTGCAACTTTTTGGTGCAAAAGTGACGTCATAATTTGACCAAAAATCGTCAATTCCGCCAAAATATAACAATGACGGAGTTCAAATTAGCACCGGTACACTCGGGTGGGGTATCTGCAAAAAGTAACCACGCTAATTCGGCTATTTGGGGTGGCTCGATAACTAAAAAGTGTTTTCCCCGGGTAGGGAAAAAGGGAAGAGCGGCCATCTTGTTTTTCTTATAGTCAGCTCTGGAAATCGCGTTTTGACGGTACAAATCGACCAAGTTGAGCATCCTGAACAACTTTCCTGTGTGGAGTCATGCAAAGTTCGCAAAACCTTGAGAATTGCAACTTTTTGGTGCAAAAGTGACGTCATAATTTGACCAAAAATCGTCGATTACCGCCAAAATATAACATGGCGGAGTTCAAATTAGCACCGGCACACTCGGGTGGGGTATCCGCAAGAAGTAATCACGCTAATTCGGCTTTTCGGGGTGGCTCGAAAATTAAAAGGTTTATTCCCCGGGTAGGGAAAAGGGAAGAGCGGCCATTTTGTTTTTCTAATAGTCAACTCTGGAAATCACGTTTTGACGGTACAAATCGACCAGGTTGAGCATCCTGAACAACTTTCCCATGAGGAGTCATGCAGAATTCGCAAAACCTTGGGAATTACAACTTTTTGGTGCAAAAGTGACGTCATAATTTGACCAAAAATCGTCGATTACCGCCAAAATATAACAATGACGGAGTTCAAATTAGCACCGGTACACTCGGGTGGGCTATCCGCAAGAAGTTATCACGCTAATTCGGCTATTTGTAGTGGCTCGAAAATTAAAAAGTTTATTCCCCGGGTAGGGAAAAAGGGAAGAGCGGCCATCTTGTTTTTCTAATAGTCAACTCTGGAAATTGCGTTTTGACGGTACAAATCGACCAGGTTGATCATCCTGAACAACTTTCCTGTGTGGAGTCATGCAAAGTTCGAAAAACCTTGGGAATTACAACTTTTTGGTGCAAAAGTGACGTCATAATTTAACCAAAAATCGTCGATTACCGCCAAATTATAACAAAGACGGAGTTCAAATTAGCACCGTTACACTCGGGTGGGGTATCCGCAAGAAGTACTCACGCTAATTCGGCTTTTCGGGGTGGCTCGAAAATTAAAAAGTTTATTCCCCGGGTAGGGAAAAAGGGAAGAGCGGCCATCTTGTTTTTCTAATAGTCAACTCTGGAAATCGCGTTTTGACGGTACAAATCGACCAAGTTGAGCATCCTGAACAACTTTCCTGTGTCGAGTCATGCAGCAAAATTCGCAAAACCTTGGGAATTACAACTTTTTGGTGCAAAAGTGACGTCACAATTTGACCAAAAATCGTCGATTACCGCCAAAATATATCAATGGCGGAGTTCAAATTAGCACCGGCACACTCGGGTGGGGTATCCGCAAGAAGTAATCACGCTAATTCGGCTTTTCGGGGTGGCTCGAAAATTAAAAGGTTTATTCCCCGGGAAGGGAAAAGGGAAAAGCGGCCATTTTGTTTTTCTAATAGTCAACTCTGGAAATCACGTTTTGACGGTACAAATCGACCAGGTTGAGCATCCTGAACAACTTTCCTGTGTGGAGTCATGCAAAATTCGCAAAACCTTGGGAATTGCAACTTTTTGGTGCAAAAGTGACGTCATAATTTGACCAAAAATCGTCGATTACCGCCAAAATATAACAATGACGGAGTTCAAATTAGCACCGGTACACTCGGGTGGGGTATCCGCAAGAAGTAATCACGCTAATTCGGCTTTTCGGGGTGGCTCGAAAATTAAAAAGGTTTATTCCCCAGGTAGGGAAAAGGGAAGAGCGGCCATTTTGTTTTTCTAATAGTCAACTCTGGAAATCACGTTTTGACGGTACAAATCGACCAGGTTGAGCATCCTGAACAACTTTCCCATGAGGAGTCATGCAGAATTCGCAAAACCTTGGGAATTACAACTTTTTGGTGCAAAAGTGACGTCATAATTTGACAAAAAATCGTCGATTACCGCCAAAATATAACAATGACGGAGTTCAAATTAGCACCGGTACACTCGGGTGGGGTATCCGCAAGAAGTAATCACGCTAATTCGGCTTTTCGGGGTGGCTCGAAAATTAAAAAGTTTATTCCCCGGGTAAGGAAAAGGGTAGAGCGGCCATTTTGTTTTTCTAATAGTCAACTCTAAAAACTGCGTTTTTACGGTACAAATCGACCAAGTTGAGCATCCTGAACAACTTTCCAGTGAGGAGTCATGCAAACTTCGCAAAATCTTGGGAATTACAACTTTTTGGTGCAAAAGTGACGTCATAATTTGACCAATAATCGTCGATTACCGCAAAAATATAACAATGACGGAGTTCAAATTAGCACCGGTACACTCGGGTTGGGTATCCGCAAGAAGTACTCACGCTAATTCGGCTTTTCGGGGTGGCTCGAAAATTAAAATTTTATTCCCCGGGTAAGGAAAAGGGTAGAGCGGCCATTTTGTTTTTCTAATAGTCAACTCTGGAAATCACGTTTTGACGGTACAAATCGACCAGGTTGAGCATCCTGAACAACTTTCCCATGAGGAGTCATACAAAATTCGCAAAACCTTGGGAATTACAACTTTTTGGTGCAAAAGTGACGTCATAATTTGACAAAAAATCGTCGATTACTGCCAAAATATAACAATGACACAGTTCAAATTAGCACCGGTACACTCGGGTGGGGTATCCGCAAGAAGTTATCACGCTAATTCGGCTATTTGGGGTGGCTCGATAACTAAAAAGTGTTTTCCCCGGTTAGGGAAAAAAGGGAAGAGCGGCCATCTTGTTTTTCTAATAGTCAACTCTGGAAATCGCGTTTTGACGGTACAAATCGACCAAGTTGAGCATCCTGAACAACTTTCCTGTGTGGAGTCATGCAAAATTCGCAAAACCTTGGGAATTGCAACTTTTTGGTGCAAAAGTGACGTCATAATTTGACCAAAAATCGTCAATTCCGCCAAAATATAACAATGACGGAGTTCAAATTAGCACCGGTAAACTCGGGTGGGGTATCCGCAGATAGTAATCACGCTTGTTCGGCTATTTGGGGTGGCTCGAAAATTAACAAGTTTATTCCCCGGGTAGGCAAAAAGGGAAGAGCGGCCATCTTGTTTTTCTAATAGTCAACTCTGGAAATCGCGTTTTAACGGTACAAATCGACCAAGTTGAGCATCCTGAACAACTTTCCGGTGTCGAGTCATGCAAAATTCGCAAAACCTTGGGAATTACAATTTTTTGGTTTAAAAGTGACGTGATAATTTGACCAAAAATCGTCGATTACCGCCAAAATATAACAATGACGGAGTTTAAATTAGCACCGGCACACTCGGGTGGGGTATCCGCAAGAAGAAATCACGCTAACTCGGCTATTTGGGGTGGCTCGAAAATTAAAAAGTTTATTCCTCGGGTATGCAAAAAGGGAAGAGCGGCCATCTTGTTTTTCTAATAGTCAACTCAGGAAATCGCGTTTTGACAGTACAAATCGACCAGGTTGAGCATCCTGAACAACTTTCCTGTGTGGAGTCATGCAAAATTCGCAAAACCTTGGGAATTACAATTTTTTGGTTTAAAAGTGACGTCGTAATTTGACCAAAAATCGTCGATAACCGCTAAAATATAACAATGACGGAGTTCAAATTAGCACCGGTACACTCGGGTGGGGTATCCGCAAGAAGTAATCACGCTAATTCGGCTTTTCGGGGTGGCTCGAAAATTAAAAGGTTTATTCCCCGGGTAGGCAAAAAGGGAAGAGCGGCCATCTTGTTTTTCTAATAGTCAACTCTGGAAATTGCGTTTTGACGGTACAAATCGACCAGGTTGAGCATCCTGAACAACTTTCCTGTGTGGAGTCATGCAAAATTCGCAAAACCTTGGGAATTACAACTTTTTGGTGCAAAAGTGACGTCATAATTTGACCAAAAATCGTCGATTACCGCCAAAATATAACAATGACGGAGTTCAAATTAGCACCGGTACACTCGGGTGGGGTATCCGCAAGAAGTAATCACGCTAATTCGGCTTTTCGGGGTGGCTCGAAAATTAAAAAGTTTATTACCCGGGTAAGGAAAAGGATAGAGCGGCCATTTTGTTTTTCTAATAGTCAACTCTGGAAATCACGTTTTGACGGTACAAATCGACCAGGTTGAGCATCCTGAACAACTTTCCCATGAGGAGTCATGCAGAATTCGCAAAACCTTGGGAATTACAACTTTTTGGTGCAAAAGTGACGTCATAATTTGACCAAAAATCGTCGATTACCGCCAAAATATAACAATGACGGAGTTCAAATTAGCACCGGTACACTCGGGTGGGCTATCCGCAAGAAGTTATCACGCTAATTCGGCTATTTGTAGTGGCTCGAAAATTAAAAAGTTTATTCCCCGGGTAGGCAAAAAGGGAAGAGCGGCCATCTTGTTTTTCTAATAGTCAACTCTGGAAATTGCGTTTTGACGGTACAAATCGACCAGGTTGAGCATCCTGAACAACTTTCCTGTGTGGAGTCATGCAAAGTTCGAAAAACCTTGGGAATTACAACTTTTTGGTGCAAAAGTGACGTCATAATTTAACCAAAAATCGTCGATTACCGCCAAATTATAACAAAGACGGAGTTCAAATTAGCACCGTTACACTCGGGTGGGGTATCCGCAAGAAGTAATCACGCTAATTCGGCTTTTCGGGGTGGCTCGAAAATTAAAAAGTTTATTCCCCGGGTAGGGAAAAGGTTAGATCGGCCATCCTGTTTTTCTAATAGTCAACTCTGGAAATCGCGTTTTGACGGTACAAATCGACCAAGTTGAGCATCCTGAACAACTTTCCCATGAGGAGTCACGCAGAATTCGCAAAACCTTGGGAATTACAACTTTTTGGTGCAAAAGTGACGTCACAATTTGACCAAAAATCGTCGATTACCGCCAAAATATATCAATGGCGGAGTTCAAATTAGCACCGGCACACTCGGGTGGGGTATCCGCAAGAAGTAATCACGCTAATTCGGCTTTTCGGGGTGGCTCGAAAATTAAAAGGTTTATTCCCCGGGAAGGGAAAAGGGAAAAGCGGCCATTTTGTTTTTCTAATAGTCAACTCTGGAAATCACGTTTTGACGGTACAAATCGACCAAGTTGAGCATCCTGAACAACTTTCCTGTGAGGAGTCATGCAAAATTCGCAAAACCTTGGGAATTTCAACTTTTTGGTGCAAAAGTGACGTCATAATTTGACCAAAAATCGTCGATTACCGCCAAAATATAACAATGACGGAGTTCAAATTAGCACCGGTACACTCGGGTGGGGTATCCGCAAGAAGTAATCACGCTAATTCGGCTATTTGGGGGTGGCTCGAAATTTAAAAAGTTTATTCCCCGGGTAGGCAAAAAGGGAAGAGCGGCCATCTTGTTTTTCTAATAGTCAACTCTGGAAATCGCGTTTTGACGGTACAAATCGACCAAGTTGAGCATCCTGAACAACTTTCCTGTGTGGAGTCATGCAAAATTCGCAAAACCTTGGGAATTACAACTTGTTGGTGCAAAAGTGACGTCATAATTTGACCAAAAATCGTCGATTACCGCCAAAATATAACAATGACGGAGTTCAAATTAGCACCGGTACACTCGGGTGGGGTATCCGCAAGAAGTAATCACGCTAATTCGGCTATTTGGGGTGGCTCGAAAATTAAAATGTTTTTTCCCCGTGTAGGGAAAAAGGGAAAAGCGGCCATCTTGTTTTTCTAATAGTCAACTCTGGAAATCGCGTTTTGACGGTACAAATCGACCAAGTTGAGCATCCTGAACAACTTTCCTGTGTGGAGTCATGCGAAATTCGCAAAACCTTGGGAATTACAACTTTTTGGTGCAAAAGTGACGTCATAATTTGACCAAAAATCGTCGGCCAAAATATAACAATGACGGAGTTCAAATTAGCACCGGTACACTCGGGTGGGGTATCCGCAAGAAGTAATCACGCTAATTCGGCTATTTGGGGTGGCTCGAAATTTAAAAAGTTTATTCCCCGGGTAGGCAAAAAGGGAAGAGCGGCCATCTTGTTTTTCTAATAGTCAACTCTGGAAATCGCGTTTTGACGGTACAAATCGACCAAGTTGAGCATCCTGAACAACTTTCCTGTGTGGAGTCATGCAAAATTCGCAAAACCTTGGGAATTACAACTTTTTGGTGCAAAAGTGACGTCATAATTTGACCAAAAATCGTCGATTCCAACCAAATTATAACAAAGACGGAGTTAAAATTAGCACCGGTACACTCGGGTGGGGTATCCGCAAGAAGTAATCACGCTAATTCGGCTTTTCGGGGTGGCTCGAAAATTAAAAAGTTTATTCCCCGGGTAGGGAAAAGGGTAGAGCGGCCATTTTGTTTTTCTAATAGTCAGCTCTGGAAACTGCGTTTTGAGATAACATTTAAGTAGTCTCGACTACTCTATAATTAATTCTAAAACGCAAGGCAGTTTTCGCCACACTACCCCCTTCTAAAAAAATGAATGCGTCCTCACATTGTATCCGCAACAAGAACATTTGTACATAACTCTGAAAAACTGGAACTCAACTTTATGAAGTTATGGAAAACTTTAAAAACTCGCAAAAGAATAAGTTTCTTAAAAAGGAATGCATCCTCGCATTGTATCCGCAACAAGAAAAACTGTGTACACCCACTCAGCAAAGTTGCTCTTAGTCTTACTTGAAAAAAAAAAATGGAAGTTATCTTTCTTGATTCTTCCTTAAATTTACAAATCATTGCATCCAAATGCACCATAAAATTCCACTTCGTCAGACCATCTTATTTCCATGGTCCATTACTCTAAACTAATAAAGGGAGAGAGAGAGCTTTTATATAAATTATTTTAATGTTGGCCAATCTAGACCTTCATCAAAACCACAAATTCCATTACTCTGCTTCTTAAACACCTTAATTTACCTTTAAATACTCCACTTTAACTGTGCCTTTGCCTCAATAAATACATTTAATCTTTAATGAAAGGGGGGGGGGCACCGCGGTCGCGTCGTTGATGCCGCACTCCTGTTCCTGTTCCTCAGAGGAGATACCGTCTTGCCAGGGCGTCTTGGCCGTGGAGTCGTCTTGGGTTCCTCTTGCATGGGATGAAGTCACTTGGGAGGGGACGTCTTGACGTAGAGGCGTCTTTGGGTGAAGTCGTCGACATCGCCGGAGTTTCTTGTCTTTAATCTTTGATTATTATCATTCTTTCACCAGTAATAATGTCAATCTGCTGAGCTGATGATGATGCAAAAATCCACCTGTCACGTGGGTATATTCTTGGAGATTCTCTTCCTATGTCTCCTCTCGTCTTTTTTCTTGATTTGGTAGATGAACTGTCTCGAGCAACTCCTTATTGCTCATTTTCTTTACTGTTGCTAGTTTTCTCTGCTTTTTCTTTACAATTTTACACTGGATCAATAACTTGCGGTCTCTCCGCAAAAACTTATGAGGGCGCCCTCCATAATATCCACCCACTCCGTGCGTGCGCGTTGCATCCAAGCACGAGTAGTATACAACAATCCAGCATAACTTGATTGGGTCAGGTCGAAGGTGTTGGGCATACTGACGTCTTGAAGAGGCTTGCTTTTGATAATAACCGCTAAAAACAAAATATCCTCTTGGGCTTTTGAAACAGTGATCAGTTGTTTCTCCCAAAGTCTATTGTCGCTTATTAATCATCCTTGATGCATCAGCCGTCTTGGCGTCATCTTTGTGCTCTGTTTCCTCCTTTGCCTTTGCAGTCGTCCATATCTTTGCAATAAGTCTTTATTAATTCTCTGCGGGCTCTTTTCACTCCAGCCCTTTATTCTTGAGTTCATCTCTCTTTGTTTACGTGTTTTTCCATCTTTTAAAAACTTCTTTTGCATCAACAAAGGCCTTGTATTTTCTCTTTATCTTTCTCCATATCTTGCCGATGGCCGTCTTTCTCTATGACTGCGACGCGCCTCGCAATTGTTTTGTTCCAGTCCCTCATCTTTCTCGAGGTTGTCCAACTGGTTTCTCTGCTGGCAAGGCTTCTCTTTATTTGTCTTCGCCGTCGTCTCCATGGTTTCTCTGTGTTGACGTCGATTGTCACGAGTATCTTGCCGTCGTTCTTTACCATTTTCATCTCCATCCACCGTTGCTGGAGTTCGTGCCCTTGCCGTGTCTTGATACCACTTTGGCGCATTCTCTCCAGTGTAAGGTTTTAAGTCTGTTGTAGTGTACAATTCTTGGCTTTCCCTTTGCTCCCATCTGAATTCGGTAGGTGACGTCACTCATACACGTTGTTACCACAATGGTCCATCCCATAGTCTTGGTTCCAAGACAATTGGTGTTTCGCGGTCACACACAACCAACGTTCCGATTATGCACGGCAAAAACTGTCCACGCTTGTAATGAACGAACGCTAGCGGGCGCTGTTTCTCTGAATCAGAGAAACAGAGCGCCCGCTAGCGTCCGTTCATTACAAGCGTGGACAGTTATTGCCGGGCATAATCGGAACGTTGGTTGTGTGTGACCGCGCAACACCAATGGTCTTGGGACCAAGACTATCCATCCCACGGTAATTGGAACTTGGGGCAATGACCTCGTTTTCGTTTTGGGTTGTACAGCCATACTATGTCTCCATTGCTGTATCCCCTATGGTCTGCTTTGTGGTCATAGTTGCGTTTCTTTCTGTCACTTGCAATTTGAAGATGTTCTCGTGCGTATTGATGGACTTGCTCCATACATTCCTGGTGACGAGCGACATATTCAACTTGATTTTCTTGCTGGTCACTTTCGGTCTCTCTATTAGTAAATCGACCGGCAAGGTTGCCTCTCTTCCCATCATTATCTCATTGGGTGTGTAGCCGGTTGTTTCGTGATCAGCAGATCTATAAGCCATCATGACATATGGCAAATAGATATCCCAGTCTCTCTGGTTATTGTCTACAAACATGGCTAGCATCCCTTCAATAGTTCTGTTCGCCCTCTCTATCATCCCGTCCGATTGAGGATGCAGTGCCGATGTTCTTGTTTTATCAATGCCAAGTAGATCACATATTTCTTTGAAAAGGTGAGACTCAAAGTTTCTCCCTTGATCTGTATGGAGCTGCATCGGGACGCCATATCTGCAGACGAACTGTTCAACAAAAACTGTTGCTATGGTAGCGGCTTCTTGATTCGGTATTAGGCCTCGGTCTACTTTGTGAAGTAGTCACCTATAACCAGAATATATCGGTTGCCTCGATCAGTCTGGGGTAGTGGACCCAACACATCCATGGCAACTCTTTCCATGGGTACTCACGTTATAGGTTTTCATCGGGCCTCGGCGGGTCTTGTTTGGAGACTTTCTTGATGCACACTTGTCGCATGTTGAGACGATGAGATTCACATCTCATTGCCATCTGTTCCAGTAATACCTGCTCCTGAACCTGCCCCTTGTCTTGTTTTGTCCAAGATGACCACATGTTTTGTCGCTATGTAGTTTTTTTACAAGCGTCTTCCTCAAACTCTTTGGAAGAACAATCTGCCACTTGATGATATCGCCAGTCACGGTTTCCCATCGTCGGCATAGGACGCCGTTCCGAATGTGCAATATTTCCCATTGTGCCCCGTAGCTCTTTACTTCTGCACTTTCAGGTGAAACATCAGCCCACCGTGGTCGCTCGATTGAAGTTTCTTTCCATTGGAGTATCTTGCATACACTCTTGTCTTTTCTTTGTGCGTCTTTAAGTTCTTCTTCCGTTATAAACTGTTCTTCGTCGTTGTTTCTTTCACTTGTTTGCTCTTGAGCATTTTGACGCGACGATTCCACAAAATGGTTGATCAGCAATCTCTACAGATGCACCATCAACAATTGGTCTTTTACTTTCACTTGTTCTTTTAGGCTGCCGGGGCTTTCTACTCATGCTAGACTTTATTTCTTGTGCTGTGCTGTATTTCTCCGTCTTGTCACACTATTTGCATTCATTGGCACAAGGTTTTCTTGACAGACCGTCAGCGTTCCCATGCTGCTTACCAGGACGATGTTGGATATCGAAATCATAGGCGCTCATAAGTTCCAACCATCTTGCCATCTGTCCTTCCGGGTTCTTGAAATTCATTAGCCACCGAAGTGCTCCGTGATCTGTCCGGATGAGAAATTTCCTGCCATACAAGTAGTAGTGAAAATGTTTGGTGGACGCAACCACTGCGAGTAATTCCTTTCTTGTTACACAATATTGTCTCTCTGCTTTAGCCAAGGATCTGCTGTAGAATGCGATGACATTCTCATTTCCATCTTGAACTTGATTGTGATAACACTGCCCCTACTCCTTGATTACTTGCATCTGTGTCTAAGATGAAGGTTTCGTCACTTGAAGTGTACACCAGTATTGGAGTGGTTGTCAGATCCCTCTTGAGTCGTTGAAATGCATCTTCACATTCCTTTGTCCACACCAAATTAATTTGCGTCTTCTCTGTTAGGCAGTGCAGAGGTCTTGCAATTTCAGCAAAATTTCTGACGAATCGTCTGTAATTTGAGCAAAGTCCCAGAAAGCTCCGAACTTCAGTCACTGTTCTGGGGGTGGGTCATTTATCAACTGCCTCTGTCTTGACCGGATCTGTCTGTATACCTTGACTTGAGACGACATTTCCCAAAAATGTCACTCTCTCCTGAAAGAGATGACACTTCTTTGGACTCAACTTAAGGCCAGCTGTCCTGAGTCGCGTCGGTACTTTTTGTAATCTTTGAATGGCTGCTTGAAAATGATTTCCATAAACGATGACGTCATCAATGTAGAGTAAGCAGGTCTGCCATTGAAGTCCGGAGAGCACTCGTTCCATCAGGCGTTCAAAGGTTGCGGGCGCATTACATAAACCAAAGGGCATCACCTTGAATTCGAATAGCCCCTCTTTGGTAATGAAAGCAGTTTTCTCCTTATCTTTCTGTGCCATCTCCACTTGCCAGTACCCACTTGCCAAATCCAGCGTTGAGAACCACTGAGACCCGGATAGTGTGTCCAGTGAGTCGTCGATTCTTGGTAAGGGATAAGAGTCTTTGATGGTTGAGGCATTTAGTTTTCGGTAGTCCACACAAAATCTTGTCGATCCATCCTTTTTCTTGACCAAAACGATGGGCGAAGCCCAGGGGCTTGACGATGGTTCAATCACCCCTCGCTTTAACATCTTGTCGATTTCTTCTTTTGCTACATCTCTTTGATGTATTGGGAGTCTCCTGGATGGTTGTCTGATCGGACGTGCCTCACCAGTATTTATCTCGTGCTTGACAATTGAAGTTTTTCCCAGATCACTTGAGCCTTTTGCAAAAACATCTTGAAACGTTGTCAAGACTCTCGATAATTGCATCTTTTGACTTGGATTTAGCCTTTCACCACTGATCTCGAATAATTCGGTCAAGTGCTCTGGAATTTCTTGTTCCGACGCTTGCTTGTGTTCTTGTAATATAGTTACACGACGTTCCTCTTTTTCCTGCACGATTTCACCACTCTCTACGGGTTCACACGTGGCTAACACTGCACCCTGGTAGATTATTATAGCTTCATCTTTAAGATTGAGAACTCTGATCGGTACCAATTCTTTCTGGACATCAACCAAGGTTTTGGCAACCATGACCTCGTGATTTCTGACGAATCTCGGCTCAGGTTCAACAATGCCAAACTTTGAATTTCTATTTCTGTGTTTCAGCTTGCCAGGTAGCAATATCTCTTCTCCTGCTTTGATTGTAATAGTTCGGTCGGCTATCACTCGGGTGCACTTTCCAGTATAGACGCCCGGTAAACGTGACATTTCACTTGCTGTCCTCCAATCTGCATTTCACCTTTCCCCAAATTCAGTGTACAGTCGTACGTTTCAAGGAAGTCGTAGCCCAGAATTCCCTCAGGCTCGATGTCAGCAAGGTATACGTCTTGACTTATTACTTTACTTTGTTCTTTAACTTGAAATTCTAGCTTGAGTCGTCCTTGTCCCAAACAAGGAGCGAGTTCTCCATTTGCCTTGGCTACCTTTACGTAAGTCGAATCTAGTCTTGGTCTTGAACTTTCGGAAATCTTGTAATACATATCTTGGTGGATAATAGTCAAGCTTGCCCACGTATTCACTAGAAAGTTTACTTGAACGCCTTCAACTCGAACAGTTACTTCTATGCCTTGATTAATTACTGCACGCTTTACTGATGGGGGTTTGCTTTCTTTTGGTCCGTCTGTCCTTAGTTTCCCAGCCGACCATTGGACCTCAAAATCGGCTGCTGTCCGTTTCCCTGCCGCGTTGCTTGATGGCCCATATTATTGTTGTATCTGTAAGAATTCTGTCTTGGGTGCGGACACTCACGTGCAAAATGTACCAATTCGTTGCAATTCCAACATGCAGGGGGTCCTCTATTATTTCTTTCATGGTGCCTCCAGTTCGGTCCATCTTGCCTGTACTGTTCTTTACTTGGTTGCGTTGACCATATGCCGGTAATGACGTCACTTTATCTGTCTGGGTAAACCCAGCACCCTCTTTATGCCCACTGGTCATGTTCTTTAAAGCCTTGGTTAGAGCGCTAAGTTCATCAGACAGTGAGAGAATTTTGCCTTGTGTGTCTTTCATTTCTTTACTTTGCTCTGATTCTTTGTCTTGTTCTGGTACGATAACTCTTGCCATTTTCCGAATTACCCCACGCTGGCGATCAGCCGCCTGGAAAGCCTCTAGTTCCACTGCTATGCGGACTGCATCAGCCAGAGTTTCTGGTTTAGATTGGAAAACACGCCATCTTATCTCACTGTCGGTCAGAGCGTCAATAAAATGTTCTTGAGATAAAGTTTCTTGTAAAACGTAAGTAGCTGATGGGTACGCAAGCCGTGTAAGTCGTCTAATTGATTGAGCCAACTCAGGCAATGTTTCTTCCCTCTTTCGTTGTCTGTTCTTTAACTGTATACCCGAAATAATTCTTTCTGGTTATTTGAGCCGAACCTGTTGTTCAAGGCGGTTACTAACGCTGTGTAGTCATGACGACTGTCATCATCCAAGTCACCCAAAACGCACTGTGCTGAACCTCTTAAATTGGCTGCGAGATACATAGCCTTTACTTTGTCATTCCAGCCATTCATTTCAGAAAGCATTTCAAATTTAACAGCATAGTCGTTCCAACAACTGGATCCGTCGTAGCTTGTAAGTTTTATCTTCATCTTTTGCATCACAACCTCCGTTTTCTTGATTTCTTGTTTTCATGTTTTCTTGGTTGGGCCTTATTTTTTGATCGGGTCTTGTTTTCTTGATTGGGCCTTGCAACTGTGCTCTGTATTCGTTTACTTGTTCTCATTCTTCATTTGCGCAATCCAACTCTCTCTGAAGAATTTCACATTCTGCCCTCATTCTGTCTAGAACTGCTTGTCCCTTTTTGATTGCTTTCTTTTCCGGAAAATCATCACTTGAAGTTGACTCTGATAATCTTGAATCACCGCTCTCTGTAATCTTTATTTCATCGCTTGAACTTGCCGTGGAAATATTACTCTCATCTTCCCCTGAAACTTCACCTAAAAAGGATTTGTTCTGGATCTCTTGTTGTACTGGACTTTCCATCTTTATAAATGTCTCTTTTCGTCACTTTTAAACTCTTTTTAAAATTCTCTTTTCTTGATTCGAAGTTCTTTAATAATTCACCAGTCATTTCGATAGCGTGGGTTCGAATCCCACCGCTGCCACCAAAATGTAACGATTCCGGGGTGGGGTATGGTTCTTGTGAATTTAACCAAGCCGCCACTCTGGAATCTGAAGAAGCCACAGGGGAAGGATGAAACATAATAATATTGGGGGAAATGTCCTTAAACTCTACTGATGAGGCACATTGAAATAAATCAAGTGTTTCAAACAGAGGTATGACATTAACCGCAGGAAATTACACAGTGTGTATTTTATTCGATCATGTTCAATCACAAAATGTACATAGCGCCCGCTCTTGATTTAAACGGTATTAACTTAAGGTATTCTGCAATCAATCAGTCCGCTGGTTCATTCGCACGCAGCAGGACATGGTAGCGTGGCTGCTCGGTGTTTCTTGAATGGTCTTGAGTTCTTGAGGTCTTGAATGGTCTTGAGTTCTTGAGGTCTTGAGGTCTTGAGGTCTTGAGTGGCGATCTCGAGTCTGGGCAGCGACTGAGAGCCCCGAGCTCTGGTTTTCGTCCCCTTTTATGGCCTATAGCAGAAGTACGCGCTGCACTAAGCCAGAGAACCGATTGGTTAATTATAAGCGTTAAGAAAACAAATGTTAACCATAGATATATAATTAAATAACTAGATCGGCCGCGCGTACATACGCGCCATTACCTGTGTAGAAAATAAAATTGTTCGCCATGGACGCGGTAAAAATTTCACGTTCGAAAGGCGACGCGCAAAAATGAACACGGGAGATAGGCCTTTGACGCGCTAAATGTCACGTGCTGACGGCAAAAAGTCACGTGCTGACGGCAACGCACAGAAAATGTACACGGGAGATAGGCAATGGCAGCCCCCATGCCAGAACCTGCGTATGTACGCGCGGCCGATCTAGTTATTCTATTCTATATCTATGATGTTAACACCTTCGGTAGCGTGCGCGCTAGCAGTTTGTAAGCGTGCGCGTAAAACGCACGCGAACGCACAGCCCAATACGCACAACCAAATGTGTGAACACTATTTTTAACTGAAGTTAAACTTACATACAATAGACTGTGCAAGTCTCGCGCGGATTTGAACTTCCGGGACCATTGTGGTCCCAACCTTATGGAGTTTTACGTTGGGGAGATTTTGTTTCGTGCATTACGTTAGTTTAATGTAGTTTATGACCATAAAAATGACATATGTTGTTAAAAATGTAATACTAATTAACATCATATATGAAAATAAAAATAAAGTCAACATAATAACGAAGAAAAACCGATATTTAAACTTGACCTCAGGTCAGGTTACTTGGTAAAAATTAAGAATTTGTGCCCATCTCCGATCACGAAACGTACACAGACGCTTGTTTTGGTCGCGCGGGGTGAAAAGCTTTTTCATTGGTCGTTTAGGCGTCGGCTTCCTCTTTAAACTGCGTCACGCGTTTATCTAACGCCCTTGCGATCATCGTGCGTCCGCGTATAAACCAGCTTTCAGTAGTTTCACATTCGGGCGTACATTTACAAATGGGGTTTCAAAAAATTTAAGATCAAACAAACATCCTTGTCCCAGAGTTTTACTTTCGTCTATACATAGACTTTAACCGATAATTGTGTTTGTTTAAAAAGCTAAAACTAATTTAAACAAGCTC
Source organism: Asterias amurensis (assembly GCF_032118995.1). Lineage (NCBI taxonomy): Eukaryota > Metazoa > Echinodermata > Asteroidea > Forcipulatida > Asteriidae > Asterias > Asterias amurensis. Next base: position 12,570,405 of record NC_092659.1, read on the forward strand.
TATAGGGTATTTTTGTTGTTCAGATTCAGCATTAAGAATAAATTAAGGCAAAGATTTGATTCATAAAAAAAATAAAGTTCTTCAGTTGTCGTGTTTTCTCGCTCCGGTGCGCGCGAGACTTGCACAGTCTATAATGGTGAATTAGCAAGACATTATAAATAAAGAGATAGCATTTAAGTAGTCTCAACAACTCTATAATTAATTCTAAAACGCAAGGCAGTTTACGCCACACTATCATTACAGTAAGCTATTTAAAAAGATTTAAAGATTTTTTTCAACTCAGAAATGAATGCCTCGATCATTAAGGCTTATTGTTCATAAAATCAGAAGAAGTAATTTTTTAAACAGTTAAATGCATTTCAATAGAATGTTGTTCGTGCTATATTAAAACTTTTAAGTTTGATTTAAATAGCTATGCTCATATCCAGCTCTCATCTTCTCTATACAGCGCTGTCATGCACTCCAAGTTTCAAAAGCATAACAAAAACGTTTTTATTTTGTGTGTCCAGATGAGGCGTCTTCATCAAAATGTTGTCAGAATAAAAACCTCATGGCTGATTTGAAGATTTCTATGTTTCTATTAAATCAAATGCTGCTTTAGCTGTGTGTGTGAGCGCGTACGTAGACGGAATGGGTGTTGCAATACAAAGGAAACCTTTTGTTAAGAGCCATTCAGCCATGGTATTATCAGAAGTATTTACTCCAATGCATTAAGTGAATACTTTGCAGTAAAATAATAGGTTTATTCATACGGAATTCAGAAGTGCTTTGACTGAATGCTTCTACTGTGACCGGTGTCCCGCTTATCTTTTGTTATAAGTGCTTAGATTCCAACATCTGAGAGGGGTGAACAACATCACACCTCATAGTAGATTGCACCAGAGAGCATCTACGGGCTCAACAAAATTCAGGGGCCCTAAAGCGGGCCCCGGACCCCACGCCGTAAATGTTATGTCCCCCCACACACTTTAAGACGAATTGACGCCCCTGGGGCTCAACGATTTCCAAGTACCGCCAAAACAGCGTATAGTGAACACGCACGCTGACTGCATGAAAAGAACCCACTATTATACCCTTCACAGAACCCATCCTAATAGTATTTAAACGTCGGCGGAATTTCTTCAAATTTTAGATCTATTAATGAAGAATGTAGCTTTATAAATAATATTGTTTTCATATTTCTGATATGCATATTATTAACTTATTTAAAGTTATTAACTTATTCATCTCAAAGTCATCTCAAACGTTTGGCGCTCATCGATTTCCAAGTACCGCCAATACAGCGTGTTATAACACCCCTTGCAAGTATTCTGCCTGCTCATTGGTTTAGAGCGCGTCACATGAAATGTCTTAGTTTTGCTAGACAACGGCCGTGTGATATTGCGTCGGTTTGCCATGCGCTAGTCCGAAGACTAGCACATGGCGCCGTGCGCTAGTCCGACAGACTAGCACACGGCGTGCAGTACCCAGACGTCCGTTGCGTGTACGAGGATGATAAATTAATAGTCTGTAACCACTTCGGATTGCACGACACTACATGCAACACAGTAAGTAAAAGTGTTTGCAATCTGTATTCGCGGCGTCCGTGGATTGTAGCATTCAGGTCTGTAACTTAATAATAATAGTACAGTATTTAGAAATATTTGGGTGTTATAAAACAAATATTGACTGCTTTTACTCGTGCAATGGTTAAAACTATAACTCCCTCGGTGATCCCCGGAGCGTTCTATTTTCCCTCGGCTTCGCCTCGGGAAAATAGAACGCTCCGGGGATCACCTCGGGAGTCATAGTTTTAACCATAGCACTCGAAGCAGTCAATATTTGTATAATAGCGAACACGCACGCTGACTGCATGAAAAGAACCCACTATTATACCCTTCACAGAACCCATCCTAATAGTATTTAAACTTCGACAGAATTTCTTCAAATTTTTAGGATCTATTAATGAAGAACGTAGCTTTATAAATAATATTTTTTTCATATATTTCCCATGTGTAATTGTTAACTTATTTAAAGTTAAAGTAATCTCAAACGTTTGGGGCTCATCGATTTCCGTCTACACAATACAGCGTATAGTCAACAGGCATATAACACAGCATGGGTCGCGTATTTTTTTCTTTTGACTACTAACGAACAAAAGTATCAATGATCCGGTGTGGCGGTTTCAACTTTCCGCTGTGTTCAGTTTTCCGAATGACCAAATACGGTAGCATTACGTCATGCGATTCCTGCGCACAGCAAGCGAAAGTAGTCTATTTTGAGTGCCGTATTAAGTCGCTCGTTACCCTCCGGTAGCTGTCATGAGGGCGTCCACGAGTCGAGTACAACTAGCGGCAAACGCGTGGATCGTATGAGTTGTTTTTTATGCAAGCAGAGTGTGACCTGCCCTAAGTTGTACCCATGAGTACATGTAAAGATGGGGCAAGAAAGCTAAAACCGTTCGAACAACGTGCTGATATTTCCGACTACGTCACCCGGAAAACTGAACACGGCGGAAGACTGAAACCGCCAAACCGGATCCACAATGCACTGCTAATCCGTGCACAGCCAAAAACACGGTTGCTAGGCCATGTCCGAATTGGTGGCTACGGCCGGCTGCGGCTACGACCGTTACCAGGGGTGTTGCTAAGGGCGTCCTATAGATAGTTCCCACATGACGTAAATCGGCCATCTTTACGGGCAATTTGGAACACATTGCCATGTGTTTTGCGCGAGAACGGCGTGCAGCACGCGCAGAATTCACAAAACTCGTTGCCTGATTGGTTAGTAAACAGCGTGGTTGCGTTAATAAACTGATCGCTTGACGCGCCTGCAAGCTTAAATGCAACTTGCCCGTAAAGATGGCGTCTATTATACAAATATTGACTGCTTCGAGTGCTATGGTTAAAACTATGACTCCCGAGGTGATCCCCGGAGCGTTCTATTTTCCCGAGGCGAAGCCGAGGGAAAATAGAACGCTCCGGGGATCACCGAGGGAGTCATAGTTTTTAACCATTGCACGAGTAAAAGCAGTCAATATTTGTTTTATAACACCCCAAACATTTCTAAATACTGTACTATTATTATTAAGTTACAGACCTGAATGCTACAATCCACGGACGACGCGAATACAGATTGCAAACACTTTTGCTGAATGTGTTGAATGTCGTGTCGTGCAATCCGAAATGGTTACAGACTATTAATTTATCATCCTCGTACACGCAACGGACGTCTGGGTACTGCACGCCGTGTGCTAGTCTGTCGGACTAGCGCACGGCGCCATGTGCTAGTCTTCGGACTAGCGCATGGCAAACCGACGGCCGTCGTGTAGCAAAACTAAGACATGTCATGTGACGCGCTCTAAACCAATGAGCAGGCAGAATCTTTGCAAGGGGTGTTATAATGCAACTTAAGGCAGGATGATGCGGCGATCCGGCCGTAGCCGTGGCCGTAGCCACCAATTCGGATTATAGGTTAGCCATTTTTATAACACCCCCTTGCAAGTATTCTGCCTGCTCATTGGTTTAGAGCGCGTCATATGACCATATGACATGTCTTAGTTTTGCTAGACGACGGCCGTGTGATAGTGCGTCGGTTTGCCATGCGCTAGTATACAAATATTGACTGCTTCGAGTGCTATCGTTAAAATAGAACGCTACGGGGATCACCGAGGGAGTCATAGTTTTTAACCATTGCACGAGTAAAAGCAGTCAATATTTGTTTTATAACACCCCAAACATTTCTAAATACTGTACTATTATTATTAAGTTACAGACCTGAATGCTACAATCCACGGACGCCGCGAATACAGATTGCAAACACTTTTACTTACTGTGTTACATGTAGTGTTGTGCAATCCGAAGTGGTTACAGACTATTAATTTATCATCCCAGTACACGCAACGGACGTCTGGGTACTGCACGCCGTGTGCTAGTCTGTCGGACTAGCGCACGGCGCCGTGTGCTAGTCTTCGGACTAGCGCATGGCAAACCGACGCTCTATCACACGGCCGTCGTCTGGCAAAACTAAGACATGTCATGTGACGCGCTCTAAACCAATGAGCAGGCAGAATACTTGCAAGGGGTGTTATATTTAAGTTGTGGACAAGTCGTTAAATCGGCCCCACGCGCAGAGATAGTGGTCTCGCGAGATCACTACTCTCGCGCGAACTGATGGCTCCCCGATTTCGACTCTGCTCTCGCGCGAACTGTACTGATGGCTCCCCGATTTCGACTCTGCTCTCGCGCGAACTGTGCTGATGGCTCCCCGATTTCGACTCTGCTCTCGCGCGAACTGTACTGATGGCTCCCCGATTTCGACTCTGCTCTCGCGCGAACTGTACTGATGGCTCCCCGATTTCGACTCTGCTCTCTCGCGCGATCGAACTGATGGCTCCCCGATTTCGACTCTAGAACGCTCCTTCCCCGGGATCATCTCGGGAGTCTTAGTTTTAACCATTAGCCGGAAAAATTTTGGCTTGTACATTTTCATACTTGGTGTTTTTACATCTCAAACATACGGAGAGGCCAGTTGGCAGTTTTGAACTGAAGGTAATTCGTTGGGTATTTCCGTTATTTTAGGGGCATTTTTGGTGTGACATCCATGAAAAAGTTGCCTTCCTTGGCCTTGGGGGCCATTATTTTCAATGTTTTAAAATTTCGATTTCTTTTCCAAAGATTTTTGACCCACCTGGCCACCCACCCCTAATTTCGGGTCCTACTACTTCCCGTCAACTCGCCGTCAACTCACTTGCGCCGTCAACACGCCGTCAACTCCTCCAATATAAAATTAAAATCCACAAAAGAAGCATAGAATTAGAACTGTGAAGTATCATAATATATCAGCTCAAAGAGAATGTGCGTAAGTTTTAGGTCATATTTTGGAATAATTTTTTTTTTTCTCATGAAATGAATCTTGCTTTTTCAAATTGATTAGTCTTGGTCCAAGAGTTTTTTTTTATCAAAACAAAGTCGTTTTTGTGAATGATTTTTTACCGAAAACCATGACAAATATAGTTTAGCCCATGCCCAGGCCCAGCCGTAACAGTTCCGTGCCCCATTTATAGATATTTTCTGTAAATTTAATGAGTTGACAGCACGGAAATGAGTTGACGGTGAGTTGACGGCAAGTCGGCGAGTTGACGGCAAGTAGTAGGACCGCTAATTTCGCATAAAAACATTGATTTTTTTTATGTGCAGTATTAAAAATAAAACTAGGCCTACATGTGGTTTGCATTATATGCATACTTGCATGATGGTACTTCACTTGGATGTTCTTAAATGCAACATTCGGGCCTAGCAGCACCGGAGCGCAGGCCCAGTTATTTTAGCCCTGGGCTAAAACTTTATAAGGAAAAGTTTCTGTATGGCGCCACCACTTTTTCATTCGAAATAAAATAATATAGTATCTAATTTACCTGATTGATATATCCCTTTTTGTAAAAATGAGTGAAAAAGTGGTGGCGCCATACGGAAAGTTATCTCTTTATAATCAACTTTTATTGTGACCGAAACCCGTGAAAATCGGTGCCAAGTTCAACAGAGGCCAGCTATCCCTTAGATTTTTCAACCCCCCCTAAGTAAAATACTTTGTTGTTTATCCGAAATTAACGATATCGCTGCCCTAAAAAAACTTGCTCCCTGGGGAAGGAAAAAAATAGGCTAAATACAAAAATTGTTCAGAATGTTTTTTTGCGGAGGATTACTTTTCTTCAAAATGCATGAAAAAAACTTTCCATTTTACTTAACATTCACATGAGTTACACAGGAGATGTTGCTGGTTAATGTGGAGGTACGATTGTGTCAGAATATTTCCCCCAAGAAAATTAATTTCCGGATAAAATGATGTGCAAAATATAGCGTTAAGGAGGTCCAAAATATTAGACCCCTATAAGGCTCATGAGGGAGCCTTATTATAGTTTCTATTATTATACCTCATGTAAAGAATCCTCTCATCTCATTGGTTAAAAATGGAGTCTTGGAAATAGCTATGCCCCCTTTTTCTGCCAAGATGATGTCATAGTGACTATGCCCGGGGCATAGTCAATTGACTGTGCCCGCTCTAAAAATAACGCAACAATATGTAGAATGTATAATGACTAGGGTTCCGTGTCACGGCGCAACTTTTTTCGCAGACAACCTTTCACCGTATAGTCTGATAGTTAGAGTGTTGTTGATTAGAAGAATCTTTATTCGGTATATAAAAGAAATATTGGCTGCTTAGTAATCGGGGAACAGTTAAAGTTATAGGCCCTCGGTGATGTAAAAACCATGGCTATAAAAATGCCTTTGCTTCAGGCATAGTCATGGTTTTGACATCACCTTGGGCAACTAAATAATTTTATGCCCCTCATAGCAGTCAATATTTCCATAGAAGTAACCTCGGACCATAATATGATTTCGCTGGGGTGCTCCTGCGACAGAGAATGTCAACATTTCGAAAAAGGTGTACAGCACCCCAGTTTAACCATGGAGGAAGGAAGAGAAGGCGGTCGCACTAAATACCGACAACTCACGACCCCTCACCACAATTTTTTTTAAATGCATTACACCACAGGGGTAGTTTCTGAGGGCTGAATTGTATTTTTTTCTTTTGAGTTTTTAGCTGCTGCTTTTCTTTCTTGTAAGTAATGAAGCCGCCACTCTGGAATTTGAAGTTGCAAGGGGAGATTTAAATATAATAGCTTTGTCAACTCCATGAGACTGAGAGGCACGTAAAATGGTAAATAATCATCTTGCGTATCACCCCTGTGGTGAAATGGAATCGTCAGTTTGAAAGTGATTTAGGTGCAGATGACTCTTGTGCATATATTTAATGGTTGACTATAAATGTTTAAATGTTATGTTAAGTGCATTTAAAAATTGTTGTCGTGAGTTGTTGGTATTTAGTGCAACCCAGAGAAGGAGCTCGAACGAAGGGACTTCAAAAGGCGAACCCGTGGTACCGCGGTCGTTTAACGACGCCCCGTAATCACCCACATACCTTGTACAAACAATGGGCGACCTGGCGTATGTGAGTTTGCGCTAGCGTACTTGGTTCTTCACTCAACTATGGTGTCGTATGTTGTATAGTAAAGAAAAAAAAACGAACTTTTTTGAGACCTGATAAAATTTGTGGACTTTTTCGCCCACCAAATCGAAAAACCACAGTTGAATACCAACCACCCTCGTGTGCTAATACCCAAATTTTGAACCACTTTTAGTGACAGGAAAGTTGCAAAAATGTAAAAATATGACATGATATTTTTAATATTTCCAATGTAAACATCACAAACGGTAAATGAAAACATGTGTATTCACAATTCTTGTCTCCAATGATTCAACTTTACACGAAGGCAACAGTAAAGAGTGGCGGTACCACACTTTAAGAGATCTAATCGCGCTCACTAATCGGCCGTCCAGCAAGAGGTCTCCTATCTTTTTCCACTGGTCAGACAGGGGCATTGTCAGGGTATTATTCTGTTATCCTGCTGTTTTGCGAGTCATTCGAGCTCCTTCTCCTCCTTCCTCCATGATCTAACCATAGAGCAAGGAACAGAAAGAGTTACAACTAGTCGTGTTCAAAGGTTTCACATGTGTTACCGCGGTCACAAACGACCAGCGCTAATCGGCAGAAACTTCTGCGGGCGCATTTCATTCCAGGTAGCTGCAGAGAAGGTGTGGAACAGTCTACCACATTCTACTTCTAGAGTTCTAAAAAACTATAAGGCTCCCCCATGAGCTCAAGGGGGAGCCTTATACTAGTTTCTAAAAACTAAAAGGCTCCCCCATGAGCTCTTGCGGGAGCCTTATGCTAGTTTCTAGAAGTAACCACATTCCATCAGAGCCATCCAGACAATAGACACTTTCAAATAACCCCTGAAGACCCATCTTTTTCAAAAAAATTTCAGTAACATTCATTTGAAAATAGATTCCCTAGACATTGGAACTTGTTCTTGTTCTTTGCAATACTGAAAAACAACGAAGGGGAAATATTTTTATCGGAGCAAGCGCCATGAGCACTTTTTTGTGGATACCCGCGCTAGAAGACTTCATTGATTATTATTTCTAAGAACTAGGTATTATATGACATGTATGATGTCTGTTAGTGTGACTGTGTTTACGCCACAGAAATTGCATTGCGTTCAAGCGTCCTTCTCAACATGCTCAACTAAACGGCATACGGCAAGGAAATGCAACAGGAATTACCTCTTTGTTTGTAATGCCCCAAATTGTCTAGAAGTACAAAAAAAAATCAATTTTATATTCCCTTTTTTCAGTTTGTGTCTAATTGTGTCTACCTTTCAAATGCACCCCCCAAAACGTCTGCAAACAACCTCAATTCGTTTTCAACAGCCGGAGACCACCGACATTCTTTTCATGATAAAGAAAATAAATTTGACATATTTCAGTGTTTTTCCCATCAGCAAAACCTAACAAGTGTCACAACCAACTCATCACAGGAAAGGCCGATTTGTTTGCTTTAAAATTCAGTAGAAAGCTCAAAATTGACAGTTTCTAATGTAGCACTGTGCGCATGCACCGTGGCTGACATCGTCTACTGAGCACGCGTTGAACTTTTGTGTTGCTACTTTACCACTTCAATTATTATGAATGGTAAATGATGTGGTACCAGCGACGGCAGCGAAAGGCGGTAACACACATGGGGTACAAAGAGCGCGCTGCGGTCGGAATGTGTACAGCCTTTTACAGGGGCTGCGGTTCACCTCCATCATAGTGTTTCTATGGAGGTGGGCGCAGCTCTAATCAGATTAATTTGAGCTTCGGTGATTAAGACTGGAGTTTTAACTCCTTCTGTTCCTTGCTCTATGGTCATAGGTACTTCTAGTCTACATAGAAACTATAATAAGATAAGGCTCCCCTGCCTGAGCCTTATTAATTAATTATTATGGGTGCGTGCGTTTAACTTCCCTGGGTCAACCCCGGTCTGCCCCGGTGCGTTCGAATAGCTTTGACGTCATTCTAGGGGCTCAACCGAGTCAGCTCCCAGTGCCCTGCTTGTGAAGTGGGGTACTCAGGGTTACTTCTAGAAACTAAAGGCTCCCCGTGAGCCTTATTATCTTTGGGGTCTAACATTTTGGGCCTCCTTAACGCGTTTTTAAAATCTGCGTTGATAGATGAAAGTTTTACGACCGTAAGCCACCGATATCTGACATTTCCTTTGTACTACACAACCAAAACATTTCCCACACGCTCAATATACATTCATGATGCTTGCATTACCTTTTTTTATGAATGAAATTAAAAAACATCTTAAAAAAATGCAATATTCTGCTCAGTACTCACTGTTGTTTTTCTGCTGCATCGCCCGTTTTTTTACTTTATGTTGCACTGGTCTTGACTCTATTGTTTTGTACAAAGTCTGGCAAGTCCTAACTTCTTCGGTTCTCTATGTCATGTTTATTACACTCACATCAAATTCTACATCTCCACAGAGGTTCCAAGTGCACATTGGTCCTTCAATACGCAGAATTGTTGTTCCACTTGCATCTTGAATGGTAAACTTGGGGAAGCAGACACTCCACGACTGACACACATATCCAATAATTGTGCCTGGTGGAGAACACACTTCCAACTTCTGCAGGCAGCTGCAGAATTAAAAGAAAACAGGTCTGTTAACACTTTCTCAGTATGAGAAGACATATCCTTTACGTAGTATTGAGGCCTGTCTTCAGTCAGCAGATAAGATAAAAGCAGAGAGTACCTTTAAGCATAGTTGCGATAACGTAACCCTCCTGCCGCACTGTCGGCAGGAGGGTTACGGTACGTTATTGCAACTACTTTAAGCAAACAGATAAGTTTTCAGAGTTTCTTATTTTATTACACCTTTTAACCAAAAAGGCATTAATGAACTTGGGAATAAAAGAGTAATGACTCGTTCTTTCACGGCCGTTTAAAACCTTGCAGGGTCGTTACCGTGTGATAAAAGCCCTTCGCCTTCGGCTCGGGCCTTCACATTCATGGCAAGGTCCTGCTGGTTCTAATCGGCTGTGAAAGAACGAGTTGCTCCCCTTTTATTCCCTTAGTAAATCTCTTTTGAAAGATTGGTGGCTCTGATTACTTTATAGCGTGACTCCCTCAGTTTTAAAGATGTTCTGTTGTTAAAGCACAGGTACGTTAATCAAAAGGCCTGTAGACTCATCAACACCAAATGTTCAAAATCATCTTGTCAAATTGCCAATGTTGCACGTTAGTTTTTTTAAATGGTGAACTATACACTGCCTTAAATTGGATTAAAAAACATGTAGTTTAATTTGTACCAAGATATAAATGATTAAAACAATGTGGACAAAATTCCGTCCTGTCGCATCAATACCATAATTAATCCTCTGGTAATTGAAAGAAAGCAACATGCAAAAAATAGTCACTTTCTGTTGGTAAGAGTTAGGGTGTATACTTGAACATAAAATTAAAACAATGTTCACAAAATGTATTAAGTTGCATTAAATTTGATACAAATTTAAAAGATAATTGAATGTTTCAAACCCTTGTTTCTATCTATCCGTCTTGTCAAGCGACTAAATTTGTGTTACTATGGCAACAAACTAAATACTATAAGATTATTTTGGGGAGCTTGCTTGGGTCAGTTGGTTCCTTGTTTACGCACCATAAATTAATTTGTGTTTTAATGGTTCTATTATTAAACGCACTGAAAATGCTACATCAAATTCTGTCCTGTTGCACAAACGATACTTTTGGCCAATAAATGTTTTCTCTTTCTGTGTGGGGTCCGCGAGTGGTTCTTTCTCCATTTCGTGTATTGTCCCCTGTTCATTTATTAATTTCCTGTCCGTTGTCATCAGTAGTCCCTTTTCCGAGCTTTTTTAGTTTGTTCCGTCATTTTTTGCTGTTCCCCCACCCCTTTGCCACAGACTTACCACACTGTTCCCCTGCCCTCGCCTTGTCCCACGTGCTCTATAAACTCCACCTCCAGCACACAATCTCCACACAAAGAGGAGGTAAATGATACAATGTGTTACTTCGGTAGTATCTGCGTGAGACCCCTGTGCGCAAAAGTCTTCGATGTTGATTTTTACAAAGAAACCCTGTCATTTCGGGATCATTTGGGGAATCTTGTGGTTGGTTCTGGGTCTTTATATTTTTTGAAATGGCCCTTTGTGGTTGCAAAACCTCTCAATTGGAATTAGGGAAGACATCGTGATACTCTAGCAAAACCATGATTTGTCGATAATTCGATGTCGCGATTTTCGGTTATATCGAGATACATGTATCCCCCAAGCTTAGCGCTACAGTTTTTTTGTTCGGGCGCATGTGATTAGATGAACCCTGCAACATGCATAAAATAACAACTGTGAAAATTTGTGACTCATCCGACATGAAATCGCAGTTGCAATAGAATAGCGAAAGGAAAACTTTCTTGTTTCATATGCCAATAAATGGCTTACATATAAGCGTTAAAGGCCAAAGGCTTATGAAGGGTGAAAGGCCGGAAGCCTTTTAATATTTGATTGAGAAATTACCTCTATCTTAAAAGTTCTGTTATTTCAGGCTCCAGAGGGAGCTGTTTCTCACACTATTTGGTCAGTTGATTGTAGAACAGCTCCATAAGTTTCTATGTAATTACCAATAGTGTTGAGTGCCTTAAAAACTTAAAACTAATTTTTAGGGCCTAACATGTTTTTATAATGTTGATCAATGATGGGGCGTTGATGGGTCTATTTTCTGATGAAAGTTTCTGACTTTGTTGCAGTTAATCCTATTGAATGTTTTTAGCAGATACAATGGGAGCTGTGGTGTCCTCAACCAATGATGGTGATTATTGTGGTATTGTTGCTGATTTAACACATCCATCTAATGAAGACTGGCTGAGGAAACATGCTGTGGCTTGTAATGGTGAGCATGTATACATGTATTCACAATGATGGTCTCAATGCGATTTACATTATAAAAAATGTACATAATATACATTTATAATGATAAGCGCATTGAAACAGTTATTGTGAATGTGCTATAAGAATTTGCTATTATAAATGTTCATGTTCATGTACAATGTATCTGAGCCTTTTTCTTTTTTTAGAAAATGCAATTATGTGTTCTAATCTGAGGGGCTATTTCGGATATGAAATTTTGCAGTTAAGGGCGCTTCCATTTTAAAATCTTGTAGGGTCTATAGGCCTTTTCACATTATCGCCCTTCTAACCCTGTCAAGCCTGATACGGGTAGGGTCGGTGTTGGTTTGGTAAAATTTCAACACTGATACAAACAGCTTCGCTTTCACACTATCTCTGTGCGAAATCAGCTTTTTGGTTACACATGTAACTTCCAATCCGGATATTGTGGGACTGTTTTACACTGCAAGGTCTTACACGATCGAAGCAGGACGCTGCTTCTGTTCTTGTACGCAGTGCCTTTTGTATGCAATTTTTCTTTATGCGCTGGACAACTGTAGTGTGCGCTAATGGCGCCCCCACACTCAACACATACCGATTAACCCGGAAATGTTCACACTACAGCTTTTCATCCGTGTTGGAATCTTCGACACGGATAGAGATTTATCAACCCACCTCCCTGGCAGGGTTGGTTTCTTTATGCGCTGGACAACTGTAGTGTGCGCTAATGGCGCCCCCACACTCAACACATATCGATTAACCCGGAAATGTTCACACTACAGCTTTTCATCCGTGTTGGAATCTTCGACACGGATAGAGATTTATCAACCCACCTCCCTGGCAGGGTTGGTTTCTTTATGCGCTGGACAACTGTAGTGTGCGCTAATGGCGCCCCCCACACTCAACACATATCGATTAACCCGGAAATGTTCACACTACAGCTTTTCATCCGTGTTGGAATCTTCGACACGGATAGAGATTTATCAACCCACCTCCCTGGCAGGGTTGGTTTCTTTATGCGCTGGACAACTGTAGTGTGCGCTAATGGCGCCCCCACACTCAACACATACCGATTAACCCGGAAATGTTCACACTACAGCTTTTCATCCGTGTTGGAATCTTCGACACGGATAGAGATTTATCAACCCACCTCCCTGGCAGGGTTGGTTTCTTTATGCGCTGGACAACTGTAGTGTGCGCTAATGGCGCCACGCACACTCAACACATACTGATTAACCCGGAAATGTTCACACTACAGCTTTTTATCCGTGTTGGAATCTTCGACACGGATAGAGATTTATCAACCCACCTCCCTGGCAGGGTTGGTTTCTTTATGCGCTGGACAACTGTAGTGTGCGCTAATGGCGCCACGCACACTCAACACATACTGATTAACCCGGAAATGTTCACACTACAGCTTTTTATCCGTGTTGGAATCTTCGACACGGATAGAGATTTATCAACCCACCTCCCTGGCAGGGTTGGTTTTGATGCAGATAGTGTGCCATCTCCGGATCGACACCGTGTTGAAAAGTTGTAGTGTGAAAAGGTGTTGAACATTATCCAAATAGTATCCGTGTCCAACACAGGGATTTTTTGTAGTGTGAAAAGGCTTACATGTACATGTACATATGAGTACCTTATGATGTGGCACCATATAGGCCATGACCAGGGGCATAGATACGTGTACCATGGCATTCATGACCTCTGTGTAAATTCAGACTGTTATTACATGAGAGTCATTGTGGGAAACAACTCCCTCTGAAGTAAAGTAGTTTTTGAGGAAAGGGGTAATTTCTTACTAAAATATTAAAAGACTTCTAGCTAGAAGTCTTTTATTCCTATCTGAAAGCACACAAATTCGTCCAACAAGGGTATTTTTTCTTTCATCATTTTCTCCCAACTCCGATGACCAACTGAGCCCAAATTTTCACAGGCTTGTTGTTTTATAGTTATGATGCCTTCTCCTGTCGTTTCGTGATCCAGGGTGATGTTTGTACCAAGGTATATGTAACTATTCACCTTCTCGATTGTCGTGCCATCCACTGTTATTGTTTTGTCTTGTAGATTGTTGCTCATCGTTACTTTGGTCTTCTTAATGTTCATTTTGAGTCCTGCCATCTTATACACTCTGCACTCAACTCACGAGTCATTATCTGCAGCTCATCGGGATCGTGAATGACAAGCATCATGTCATCTGCAAACCTTAAATGAGTTGGATGTTCCCCATTTATTGCAATTCCTTTTGATTGCTAATCCATGTTTCTAATTACATCCTCCATGGCTGCTGTAAAGAGTTTGGGGAAAATTGGATCACCCTGTCTGACACCTTTAAGGATTTTGAAAACACTGGTGGTAGTATTCTCCAAATGAATTCTGGCACTTGGATCTTGTAAATAGCTTTGATGAGACGGATATATTTGCCATCACTGATCTGTTTCAGTTTCTCCAATGCATCAAGAAGTTACTGATGGTCTAGACTATCAAACGCTTTCTCATAGTCCACAAAGCCTAGGCAGATGTTAAAACGATATTCTTTGGCCTTTTCAATTATCTGGCTTAAGGTGTGTAGATGATCCGATGTTCTAAATCCTCCTCGGAATCCTGCCTGTTCTTTTGGCTGATTATCATCAAGCTGTCTCTGGACTCTTGCAAGAATGATTCTGGTGAAGACTTTGTAAACGTGAGGTAGAAGACTGTGGTCTGTAGTTCTTGATACCTTTCATGTTCCCCTTTTTGAACAATATGATGACATTGGAGTCATTCCACTGGGTGGGAACTTGTTCCAGTTGAAGGATCCTGTCAATGAACAATTTTGTCAATATCTTAACAGTATCCTCTCCTCCCACCTTAGAATGTCAGAAGTTGATTGGTCCTCTCCAGGAGCCTTTACTTCCTTCATGTGGTTTAGAGCATTCTGCACTTCTTGCCTTGTTATTCCAGTCTTCTTCTGTTCTCCAGTCTGGTCTATCGATGTTGTACAGCTCTCTATAAAACTCTTCAATGGTTTCTGTGATTTTAGTTTTATCAGTAACTTCTGTCCCATCTTTTGTTTTCAGTGATGATAACAGCTCTTTTCCTCACTCTAGTTTTCTTTTGATGATTTTGATGCTCTCCAGCACCTCTTTCACCATCTTGGTCCTGTGTTGTCACTTTTGCTGCTGCCTCAGCTTGCGGATAGTCTTGTTTATTTCTGTGTACTCGATCTGATTTTTTACTGATGTCTGTCTGAAGGGTTTGAGATCTTTTCTTTTTTCAGTCAACCTTTACACAGTGGTTTAAAACCCTATGTGACCCCGACATCGACAAGTTTCTGTACAATAATCGGTCAAAATACCTTTATAATATCTCAAGCACGTCTCAATGTCATCTTTAGGTAGATAAAACGTGGTTGTCCATTAAAATAATCCACAATTTATCGCTCCGTGTCGTGATTCACGAACTATTGTGAAAATTTTTATGATGTGGTTTTGAAGTCAACAGAGGGCGCTATATCTTCTGTGTGTAATGTTAATAGACCTTATCGCAAATACCAATGCGCAAGCGCAGACTGTTGAATGAGGTGCATTGTGGGATATATATGAATCAAATTTGTAATCAGCTAGACCACAATGCACCTAATTCCAAGCTTTACGCGCGCGCCCCAGTATTTGCGAAAAGGTCTATGTACACGATGTTTTTGGTTGAAAACAGCGTTCTGAAAACTTAGTTTTGGGGAGTGAAGGCGATCTTGCAGGATTTCGGCGCTATTTTATTTTCAAAGCTAAGTAGTCACTCTATCATTTTATGGAAACAAATACCAAAAATATGTTGGCCGTTGGTGGCCGATTGGGAAAATATCCAACGTTTTAATTTTTGTTTATTTCCCTTAATTTTGCGATGTAAACAATTGCTTTTTTTTAATTCTCATTTTCAGGAGTAAAAACTCATTTTCGCTAATTTACCGTGAATTTCAACAAATGGTTACTTTACTAATCTATTCCATATTTTTAGCATTTCGTCCAGGCCCTTAATGGCTTTTTTTAAAGATGTGTGGCGGTATTTGTTTTTTATAAGTAGCATTTTTTGACATTTTAGTCGAAGATTTCAAAGCATTTTTGCCGTATCATCAAAACTTAGGTCCGTATTTAATTTTCTACAGCCCGAAAGGTTACTTATATAGGTAATTTAAAAACAATATTTGTTTTCTCAAACAATTTTTATATGCCTACCCAGGTATTTTTTTTAACATAAGGGTTTGTGATTTTTGCTGAATATAAACGTATGCCACAATATACGAACTACAATTGCTTAAAAAACCAGGGTAATAAATTTAAAAAAATAAAAATTCTTCAACAAATTAGTTCTTCTTGTTCAAGTCACCAAAGATATGTAGTTATCTCAGAAAAAAAAATCGGATTTGATGTCTGGGTCTTAAACCACTGTGCTTTGGATCTATTCTGTGTAAACACTTGTTGTGTTTATCTTCTCTTTTTGACCTTTAGCTAGCTTCTCTGCTTCCTCAATGATAATGCTGGTGACTTGCTCACACATAACATCAACTGGTTCATTCTCTATCATGTCTTCAAGAAGTGAGAATCTGTTCTTTAGTTCCAGCTGGAATTGATGTTGCTTGTTGGAAAGCTTTTCCAGATCAATATGTCTTTTCTTAGTCTGATTCATTCTTCTAATCCTTGCCATCTTCGTATTAATCCGTACTTTTGCTCTGACGAATCTATGGTCACTGCCTGTGTCAACCCTTGGTATAAACCACATCCATTAAGATTCTTTTGTGGTCAGTTATGATATAGTCTATCAAGTTAAAGGTTGCTGCATTTGGACTTTCCCAAGTCCAATATCTAAATTGTTGTTTCTCAAAGCATGTATTGCCAATTACCAGGTTTCTACTTGCAACATATTCCAGAAGCCTTTCTCCTCTCTCGTTCCGGTTACCAGTTACCTATACCAAATGGACCTACACCTTTCTCTTCCTAACATGCCTAATCTCTTCTCACACCCACCTTTGCATTTAGGTCTCCCATAAGTATGGTAAGGGATGTACTTTCAGTTGTCATTATCCGGTCTATTTCAGTGTAGAGATCTTCCGCTGCTTCATCATCATGAGATGAAGTGGGTGCATAAACTTGGATAATCTTTATTGTGTGTTGCTTGTTGATTTGTAATTTCAAATACGCTATTCAGTCTGATACTTCTTTATACTCTTGACAGTACACTATTTTCAATGTTCTTATTAACCAGAAATCCAACTCCGTTGAGTCCCTGTTTGGTTGCAGAAGTTGTGAATAATGGATGGCCACATCCATGTACAGTGTAGCTTGATAAGGTTATTTGGTCTTCTTGTTTCTGCGAGCCCTAGTATGTGCCACTTCACGTTCTCCACTTCTTCAAGGAGGGTGTCTAGGTCTTCTTCTGATTTCAGTGTTCTCACATTATAGGTGCAAATACTTAGATCTGTGTGGTTCCTGATGATGCATGTACAGTGTCTTTAAAACCTGATCTTTAGGGTTCATTTCATGTCAAATCAACCCAGATTTGTAATCGGTGTTTTATGAAAGTAATGTTGGACGCGCCAGAACCGGCAGCCCCTCGCGATTTGGTCCCCGCAAATTTCCTCATTTCATCGAATTTGGCCTTCTGTCGATCTTCTGTCGATCTTCGAACTCTAACAGTAGTTGTGCTTCACACCTACGGTGAAACTGATAAACCTTTTGGATCCAGTATTGCTCAAGATCACTTTGTTTTCTGCTTGCATTTTTCTGATCGTCATACAAACATGCAAGGACTGCCATGACACACCTTGTGCATGTATTGTGGAGCTGCAGTCTGCTTGCACTTGTAGCTATTTGTACTGAGCCAGTCATGTCAAACTCATTGCAGCACATACTGCACTATGACAGCAACAGCCTAAGGGATATCAAAGCCAACATGACTCCTCAACAGCTAACATTACCCAGAGATGTGTTTGCTTCTATCAAGAGCCATGGAATCGGTAAGTGGCGTCGTGTTCACAGGGGTTGTCGGGCTGATAAGCAAAAAGTCAGAGGATATTCTACAATTGATATTCATAATCAGCGTCACAGTTGTAATGCACCTATGACAAAACTTAGTTTGCTGAAGTGCCAGTCGGCATGTAATAAACCTACCTTGATCAACATGATCAAGGACCACATTATAGACCACGACATTGATATATTGGCTCTCACAGAAACCTGGTTTAAATCCGAGAATGACCAAAACAGTGCAAACTTATCCCCCAAGGGTTACAACCTTGTCCACGCCCACAGAAAAGGCAGGAGAGGAGGTGGTGTTGCCCTGCTGTGTAAATCGGGACTCACCGCGTCTGTTTTTAAGCAACCACCTGACAACCAGACGCTATCCCCTTCTTCCTCTGAACACATCACAGTTGACATTATTCACAACAATCACCACTTAAGTGTCACTGTTCTTTACAAACCCCCATCTTCACAGCGACGTCGAGTCCCATTCAGTCGGTTCATAGAAGAAGTCACTGAGCTACTGAATCAGCAGGTGCTCTTCAACGGAACTCCCATTATTCTGGGTGATTTTAACATTCACTGGGACAACAATACATCCGAAACTAATCACTTCCGAGACCTTCTTCAGCAGTATGGTATGCAGCAATTGGTGAATTTCAAAACACACACATCTGGCCATAATATTGATCTTGTGATTGTTCGCCAATCAGACAACCTCTTCAAGTCAATTCTTTCATCTGAGTTTGTGTCTGACCACTGTGCGGTCCACTGCCTCCTGGATCTCCACAAACCGCAGCACACTAAAAGACTGGTATCCTATCGCAAAATCAAATCCATTAACTTGGAAAGCTTTAGGAATGACGTCATCGCCTCTTCCATTTGTACTGATCCCGCCACCACTCTTGATGACCTCACTGATCAGTTTAATTCTGTCCTTGCCCAACTTGTCAACTCCCATGCACCAATAAAGTCTTGTCAGATTGT
Organism: Asterias amurensis; assembly: GCF_032118995.1. NCBI lineage: Eukaryota > Metazoa > Echinodermata > Asteroidea > Forcipulatida > Asteriidae > Asterias > Asterias amurensis. Next base: position 12,589,212 of record NC_092659.1, read on the forward strand.
CGAACGCCCTGCAGTCCTATGGTACAACAAAGATATCGCTATTGCCAAGCAACGGTGCCGCCAACTGGAAAGAAAGTGGCGAAAAACCAACCTCAAGACTGACCATGATATGTTCAAGTCACAGCGGGATAAGGTCAAACATATTTTTACTGCTGCTAAGTCAAAATACTATCACGGACAAATCTGCGACTGTCAGGGCCACCAGAAATCCCTATTTCAGATAACAAACCGCCTCATAAACAGGAAACCAACACCCAAGCTACCTGTTCATTCATCCCTCAACGAACTCGTGACCAGATTCTCCGGCTATTTTACTGACAAGATCCAGCAAATTAGAGACGGTCTACAGCCAGAGAGTTATGGACCCTCCATACCTGCATCTTCAGACAACCTTGAAAATCTGCAGCCCTGTCTGCCTGTCAGAATGTGCTCTCTACATTCACCCTGGCCTCGGAACTCGAGATTGCTAAACTCATTAGGGCCTCCCCCACAAAATCATGCTCGCTGGACCCACTACCTACATCTTTGGTCAAGGCAAGCTTGGAAACAATTGTGGGTCATATAACCAAGATCACAAACATGTCACTCAGCACTGGTAGTTTTCCGAGATGTTTTAAAACGGCTCTGGTTACCCCAGCCATCAAGAAACAAGCCCTGGACTCTAATGACTTGAACAATTATCGTCCTATATCCAACCTGTCTTTTGTGTCAAAGGTCGTCGAGAAGGTAGTAGCAAGCAGGTTAAATGCACATGTAGATCGAAATGAGTTGCATGAGAGCCAACAATCTGCTTACAAGCAAATTCAAAGTGTCGAGACTGCCCTCTTAAAAGTCCACAACGACATCATGTGTGCAGTTGACAACAAAAAGGTTGTACTGCTAGTCTTGCTCGATCTCTCGTCGGCCTTTGACACAATTGACCACAAATTATTGCTTCATAGATTGTATAATTATTTTGGCATCCAAGGCTCTGCCTAGTCCTGGGCCCGGTGCTTTTCACACTTTACACTTCGCCTCTTGGTCAAATTGCTCGTAACAGTCGTTTACAATATCACTTTTACGCAGACGACTCTCAATTATACACTACATTCTGCCCCACTGTCACAGGTGATGATTCCAAAGTGCTTGATGTACTCACTAACTGCCTCACTGATATCCAAACATGGATGTCAGTTAATTTTCTCAAATTCAATCCTCACTAGACTGAGTTTCTTGTCATATCTTCCCCTCACTTCCGACACAAGGTACAAATACAGGACATACAGGTCAGGGATGCTCATGTTCAACCAAGCTCAGATGCCCGCCACCTAGGCGTGCTTTTTGACCAAAGCATGGACCTTAAGAAGCACGTCTCTAATACTTGTCGGACCTCTTACATGTTCCTTAGGCATATAGCTGCAATTCTTATATAGCACACGTATCTACATGTACCAAACAAAGTTCTCAAGGCGCTGAGTATATATGTACAAAGTTTCAGAAAGATAGGTTATTGCAGTGATGAATATGGACTTGAACATAACATTACTTGATTTAAAGAGTGTACATTCTGTTGTTTCTTTTCTCAGTGTCCATTGGTGAGATAGAATCCTTATGGAAGCGATTTCAAGATCTGGGTTGTAATGAGAATGGTGTTTTAAGCCCAGAGATACTGACAACTGGTAATCTGAACAAGGACCACACCATGAAAACAAAGGTATCATTGTGCTATAGACCCTTGCATTTGCAGTCATCTTTGATCAAATGTGTTTTGTGAAAGACTATCATCATGGCCATTGTTTTACACCAATAAAGATGTCTAAGTGTGCAATCCATCTATTGACACTGTTGCAGGTTTAGTTTTGTTTGGTTTAGTGCAAGAACTATTGAAAAGAGACTGAAGAGATCTGTGTAGGGATTTTTACCACAATGTCCACAGATTTACATTAAACATGTTAAACTTACACATACAGGGAACTTGTAAAAAATGTGAAAATTCTTAATTAAGTAACCACGTGGTCTTTGTTTGAATTTCAGTATTTTGCTTTACTTCAATTAGACCATGTCAAACAGAAACTCTTTGACAGGAATACGAATACAACTAAAGCAGAGATTTAATTATGACAATGTTTTCTGGTGGTTGATTGGCTCAATTTTATAGAGCTGCCTATAATAAATTGGCAAAACATTTTGTTTTAAAAATTGCAGAAATTGAGCAGAATACCTGAATTTACTACTTGTACAAGAGGCATGGTATCTTGTATGGTTACGTTATAAGCATAATTACTGGAAGCTGCTTTTGTGTTTAAGAAACTGTTTGTAATATTACTTGCTGAGGTGCTACCGTAATTTTTAAGAAATGAGTAACAAAAAATATTAACCAGATCAAAATCAAAATTAACCAGTTATGATATTTTACCATAAGATATCATAACTGGTAGTACGTTTTTACATGCCAAATAATTTTTGGCTCACTGACAGACTGAGACAAATTTCATTACATTGTTTTACTAAATTCTCAAAAACTACAGCACCTGAGCGAGTAACATTTGAAGGGAAGCCATCATTACATGTATCTTCAAACTGACTAGTCGTCAAGTATTTGTTGCGGTACCCGCTGCCAAAACATAGGATTCGAACTGCCTCTAGCTGCCGGGCAACCTCGGTAGTCTAGTTGGTAAGACACTGCTCTAGAATTGCAAGGGTCGTGGGTTCGAATCCCACCCGAGTAACATGCCTGTGATATTTTTTCACAGGACTAGGGAAAGTACTGAGTATACAGTGCTAACACACATCAGTGTATGGGTAAAAAAACAAAATTAATATTCTTTATCCCCGATGCAAATTACACACCTATTATAAGTATTCACTAGCCACCAAGGAACACATTGATAAATGTTGCTGTAAGGCGAGGTTGCGAAAAGTTTTGTGCATGCACAAAAATTTTAACGTTTATGCCTGCGTGTGGCTCATAAGTTCCGCATAAAAGTTGTAGGCAAGTTATACCATGGAGAAAGGAAGAGAAGGGGCTCAAACGAAGGGACTTCAAAAGTCGAACCCGTGGTACAGCAGTTGTTTAAAGGCAGTGGACACTATTGGTAATTACTTAAAATAATTATTAGCATTAAACCTCACTTGGTAACAAGTAATGGGGAGAGGTTGATAGTATTAAACATTGTGAGAAACGGCTCCCTCTGAAGTGGAGTAGTTTTCGAGATGGAAGTAATTTCGGGAGTAATTTTCCATGAATTTGATTTCGAGATCAACCATCTAAACGCACACAACTTCGTGTTACTAGGGTGTTTTCTTCTTTCATTATTATCTCCCAACTTTGATGACCGATTGAGCTCAAATTTTCACAGGCTAGTTATTTTATGCATATGTTGAGAAACACCAACTGTGAAGGCTAGTCTTTGACAATTACCAATAGTGTCCACTGCCTTTAGCGACATCTCATAATCACCCACGTACCTTACACAAACAATGGGTGACCTGGCGTCTATGAGTTTGCACCTGCGCACTTGGTTCTTCACACAACTATGGCGATGTAAGTCGTATGGATATGATAAAGAAAAAAATACTTTTTTGAGACCTGATAAATTTTGTGTATACTTTCGCCCACCAAAACGAAAAACACAATTGAATACCAACCACCCTTGTGTGCTAATATGCAAATTTGAACCACCGCTAGCAGTGTTGTAGCCATGGTGGGCGGTGCTGGGCGGGCCTGCCCAGGACTCACAATTTTTGCCCAGCACTCTGAGCAAAATACATTGTGCCACCTGTTCTTACTCTTAGGTGCCACCCAGCATTCAAATATTGTCCACTTTGCATTGATCTCAGCATAGCTCATGATAAGGAGTATCAAATGTCACAGAGATAGAACACAATCAAAATGCCATTCAATTTATTGCATGGCCCCATAACATGAACAGTTTGGAAAGCAGGCCCCACTTCAGCAATATGGCCCATATTCAACATTATTGCCCACTAGCACCACTGGTCTGGCTACAACCCTGACAGCTAGTCACAGGAAAGTCGCAAAAAATGTAAAGATATTCTATGATATTTCCATGTGAACACCACAATTTGTAAATGAAGAAGTGTATGTTCACAATTCTTGTCTCCAATGATTCAACTTTACACGAAGGCAACAGTGCAGAGTGGTGGTACCACACCTTCTGTATAAAGAGATCTTATCACGCTCACTAATCGGCCGTTCTGCAGGAGGTCTCCTATCTTTTGCCACTGGTCAGACAGGGGCATTGTCAAGGTATTCTTTTGTTACTCTGCGGTTTGGCGGGCCATTCAAGCTCCTTCTCTTCCCTCCTCCATGGTTATACAATCTTTGCCACATGTTCACACACGTTACTTGTAAGTTGGTCATAAGTCGACACACGTTGAGATAATGTCTAGCGTACCCAAAACTTATTTCTAACCCATGAGTAACAAGTTTTGAACATGCCAAACGTATTTGACATGTTCTGGACGACCATAGAACTTACTGAACGTGTTTCTAACTTGCAGCTACATGTACTGTATAATGGGGTAATGGCAGTGTTTATGGGAATCAGTAGACAACAATTGGGTTCGCAGGAGGATTACTTTGATGTCAGGTGCAGTTATTATTTCAATCGTCGAGAGGCACCCTCATTAGGCTGATTGTCGGCAATACGCTGCCGCTATAAATGCAGTAGTTCGTCTAACATAGGACAAGTTGTAAATGCAGGCAACACACTAAGCATTTGTTATGGAAACGTTCTATGTAAGTTACTAATACGGTATACATACGGGCAATTCCATGAAGAAGTGGACATGACCTCAAAATTTAGAATTGTGTTTTTTAAGTAAAAATTTGGCTTATATGGTAGCATATACATCAAATAGTCGGGAAAAAATGGTTTCAATGTCATGTCTTTGCTAGAATGTTACAAACAAATAATATTTGTGCCAACAATGTTTTATCATGAAATTATGTGTAAACAAGTTGTGCAACTTCAATTTCCTACTGAATGGGGAAGATTACAAGGTATCAAATCAATCTAGTCGTATTTATTCATTGATTGGACCTATACATTGGCTGCAATCGTCAAAATTTGTGTTTGTGATAGATTCAGACCATCAATCTGTGAAGCTTGTACCCCATTAAAGCCTATGTAACGTAACTAACCAAAACTTCCGATTGTTTCCGCCTCTAGAGAAGGCAATCAATTAAAATGTTTATATCTTGAATTTTCCTACTTGGTGCAATCCTTAGTTAAAATAAGGAAAGAAAAATCATTAAAACTGTACCATGTGGAAAATAGAAGCAGTCAAAAACTGTAACGTAACTAACTATGTAACGTAACTAACCAGAGTGTAACGTAACTAACCGACATAAAGACTATTAAGATGCTGCTAAGTTGACACAAGCATAAGTTTTCAGCCATGTTGTAAAGTTTAAACAAGTTAGGGCAGTGTGATACTGTTCTTTGACCCACAATTCAACTTCTAGCATATGTTTTGTTTGCCATGTGCCTCATTTTGTCTGTATGCATATTATGTATGCAAGATCCATGCTCAACACACCTGGCCTACAAGTTCATCTTCTTCAACTTTTGTGGTGAGTTTTTTGGGGTAAGTTTGATGACAATAAAGTTACATGGTGTAATCCATATGAATTTTATTTTAAAGGGTTATCTTAAAGTTGTATTTCTCTTCTATATATACTAAATTAATGAGAGTTTGTGTACAAGTGCTGCGTGTATAATTCTATCATTGTTCATCAGGTACATTGTGTAGTTAAAGAAATTGCAATTTTCAAAAAAGTTGATTGACTTTGTTCCTTATTTTAATGTCCATAGATCAAACAGGCCATTGTCAAACAAGGAAAAGCAACAGCAACACTAAGAAAAGATAAAGGCAGCTAGAAATACGAGAAATACAAGGAGAAAAAGGCAGTGGGCGTCAAGACATTTTGTGACTTAAGAAACAGCAAGAGAGTTTGCTGTCTAATTGTCAACAATATCAGCTTGTGTGTAAGGGGGAAGCAAACTCATATATCTATAAGCTTGTTGCCCTGTGCAAACAGACCATGGGATGTGAATAGTGTGACCAAAAAAAAAAAAAAACATTTTGATGTGCATCTCATAGAGATTTTTTTTAGGACAAAGCACAAAATTAGTAGGACCGGAACGTGTTCAAAAGGTTGAATATTATAATAAGTCTTCCTTTGTACATGGAGAATCAAAGGCTTTAGTTATTAATTAGGGAGGGGTACATGTATGTAGTAGAAGGGCAAAGAGGAACTGGTGTTGGTAGGCCGGGGTGGGGTTAGGAAAGGAGGGAGGGTGTGATGAAGAGAGAGACTGCCCATTTAAGCATTAAGCTGAAAAGCATTGTGGAGTGGGATAGCTGTACGTTTCAAGAGCAGCACAAGATTGAAATTCACTGGACTTTCTTCTGCACCTCCCATGGCAAAGGTCATGTGGATGGCATGGGAGGGGCAGTGAAACATCTTATGTAAAATGGCCCACTCAAAATGTTTGTATCTTCTATACAAGGGGCAAAAAATGATTTTCAAGCTAGATGTGCCAGAAAATGTCAACAATCGCGAGCATTTCAAAATTTCTGTTGAACTTTAAGATTAGTGTCCATGACCAAGAGTCAAGACAAGGAACTCATTCAACATCCTTTCTATTGTTTTGTTTTCTTTGGTATCTATATAAGAGAGAAATTCACTTGGTTTATTGTGACTTTAAAATACTGCATGGCTTATGAATGTAAAGGAACAAGTTTATATGTTACAGACATAAACATTTTGTATGTGTATGTGACACGGGTTAATGATATGGCGAGGTAATGGCTTTTTATACTTTTTTGCATACAAAATATTACTTTATTCCATTGTTTTTTGCTTAACTGATTTGTATATAGTGTAGTATTGCATACTAGTTACTATTATAGAAAATATAAGAGCTGTGAGTGAAGTACAAAGGGTGTATCACAAGAAATATTAGTCATGGACAAAGTGTAACGTAACTAACTGTAACGTAACTAACCATGATTTGGGGGCAATGCCTAGAACTGATAAGAGTTATTTTATTTTTGTCCCTACCAAAACACTTGCTAGTACCCTTGTAGTTATAGAAATAGTAAAGTTTGTTTCAGCTGTACCCTGTTTGAGGAAACTTTTTGTTCAAAGACATGCAATTTTTTTTCCCTTTTTTGTAACGTAACTAACCAAAATTAAACTGATCATAACAACTGAATAAATGTGTCTAGAAATTTGTAATTTTGTTGTACATGTATATTAGGTCTAGGCAAGATGTAGCCATGGTACAAGAATGGAGACTTGATAGGCTTTCATGTTAATATTGGAGACCACAGAGCTGTGCTAAGCAGCTAAAAGTGTAACGAAACTAACCATGGAATTGCCCATACGTCCAACTCGTTATGAATACGCTTTGTAGTATGCTCAAAATTGTAAAATCCATCGATAGTCCAGTGTATGGCAACGCTTTATTGTTACATTGTTAACGGACACTTGCTAAATAGTGTCCGCGGTTAGCGTGCATCATCATTGCGTGCCTTGATTCATTTTTAACATTTTAGTTTTACATTTTTGTAACGCTTTCCTGCTTTTTGTATTTGATTATAAATATTCGTATTATTGATCATTTAGCACTCTCATTCGTATTTTACTTAAAGTAAAATACGAATCTTGACAAAGTTCGTCTATTTTGCAACTTGACCTGTATGCTTAAGCATTCTTGGTTGTGTTTTATTATAAATAATTCGTAACATTTAGCACAACCTGCACTGTTTTACTATAGGAAAATACTAATCTTGACATACTTTTGATTGCGAGTGTGTTCTGTTCGTCTTTTTTTTTTACTTGGCTTGTATTTACTTGAACGCATTCTAAGTTGTATTTGATTATAAATAATCAGCACAACGCAGCATGGCTCCCGGACACTATTTGTTGGGCGGATACTATTTGTCACAGAATCCGTGCCAAATAGAGTCCGGGGTATACTGCGCATGCTCAGAGGACACTTATTGCCAGCGGACAGTTTTTGTCATGACACCGGGACGCATCAATTCCGCAGGGTGCGGAAACCACTTGACGTGAAAACAATGGCGGCGCCCATGCGATTTAAGCGTCATTATAGTATACATGTAGATTCAGTTACTTTACGAACTATATGGCTTGATTTATGCTGTATCTAACTTCATTTTCATCACCCTTTGTAAGCTTTGATTTTGTAAATAAATTACTTAATTAATTGTTATTGTAAACAGATATATTTCAACCGTTGCATTTGTAAGTTGCTGGTTTTCTCTTTCTTTAATTGTTTTGGTAATTCCATTGTTGTATTAGTCGTGTGTACTGACTTACATGTACATGTACATGTACTTGGTAAGGAGTAATGTAGTAATGGGGAGAGGTTGATAGTATAAAATGGTGTGAGAATTGGCTCCCTCTGAAATGAAGTAGTTTTCGAGAAAGATGTAATTTTCCACAAAATTTGATTTTTAGACCTCAGATTTAGAATTTGAGGTCACAAAATCAAGCATCTGAATGCACACAACTTTTTGTGATATGAGTGTTTTTTTCTTTCATTATTATCTCGCAACTTCAATGACAAATTGAGCTCAGATTTTCATAGGTTTGTTATTTTATGCATATTTTGAGATACTCCAAGTGAGGAGACTGGTATCAGACAATAACCAGCAGTTTCCAGTGTATTTAAAAGCATTGTTACTTTGTATAACAGCAAACCTTTAAACAGCTCCAACCATTCATGTAATCTATTTAGAACAGTTAATCACTTTCATGTGATCATGTTTCATCCAATCAGAATGGTGGAACACTGGTTGCCATTTATGATACTGAATCAATAATGGATTGAAAAATGTTGTTTGTGTTAACCCATAGATTCTGGAGATGATGCCAAGATCAAAGGAGAACGAGTTGACGTTTCAGACATTCTGCAATATGTCACGCTGGATGGCTGATGCTTCTGTTGAAGCAAAAGTTAGAGGCAAGTATTACAATAGTGTATCTTAGAGGGATCATGCCCTGCTTAGGATACAACAATGGAAGCTTCAGTTGGAAACTTTCTTTTGAAAAGGGAATGCAATCTAGATGCTTGCACTCTCCCTATTTTGTCACAATCTTTGTTCAGAGATGCAAGACAGAAGTTACACAACAGTATATCGCATGGGATCACACCAAGTTTACAATATCAAATAAAAAGTAGCACTTTTCAGAGGATCACCAATTAAAACTGAGAAGTGGCAAATTGCAATATCTTCGTTTGGGGTACCCAAATAAGGAAACACTAAATTTATTTGATATAATTAATTAGAAGATGATATTGTGTTTTTGATTTGCAGTTGTGTTTCAGTGCTTGAATAATAATCAGCCTCTTGATCTACATGTTTTGATGGACCTTCTTAGTGAGATCTACTGTGATGAGAGTAAGGTAAATAGTTGATGTTATATATGCAGGGGGGATGAAAAAAATTCATTTTTTTTCTTACCTTTATGGGCATGTCACACCATGGCGTTTTGCCTGAATGTATGCCGACTAGACACAAAATAGTTCGGAAATTGTCAATGTCCAAGAACGTCCAACTTCCCAACAATCGGAAAAGTTGATATATTTATAACGTATTCATAGCGCAATGACCGTATACATAGCGCATGACCAATACATTGATAGCGTATCACTAACTTATAACAAAGTTATGTATGTAACATCATGGAGATGGTAACATGGTCACCGGGCATAAGTGGATACATCGTTGGACTCGTTGGACTTGTTAGATTCGTTGGACATACTGCACATATACGTTATCATCTCGTCAGCCAACTTATATCAACATATACCAATCTACGAGTAATGTACATGTCAGCTATGTCAAACCATAGAGACAGAAGGAGTTCAAACTTCCCGGGCAGTAACAATACAGATCAATGGTTTGTGCGCGAGGTACGTCGCAGCATTTTACACTGGTAAACTACAGCTCATTTGAGGCACGCGTTGAAGAATGCCGTGTCTATTTTCTGGCGTCATTTCGCGGCAAGATATTCCACAATCATCAAGTAGAAATTTATCTTAAAATAAGACTTCATCGCATGCACAGTCGAGTACAGTTCACCCTTATCCATAAAGACGCACGCAATCGCAAACATTTTAATGTCAGCTATTTATATGTTAATGTTTTGTTTTTGAAAAACAACCGAAATTCATGAAATTTGTACCAAAATCATGAAAAATGTATCAATTATTAAAATATGATATTTTCGCGTATTGCGGGACCTCGTCTGCTAAAGAAATAGTGAATTTTCTTCACCATGTAATGAGCTCTTTTGTGATGTATGCCATGATGTTCCCCAACGCTACCCAACTTGAAACAAAGACTTTGGTCATTTATCTATGGTATAAGCTTATAAAACTATCCTTTTCCTGCCACTCTTTCATTCATTATTGGGGTTCTGCTCACGCCGGTTACCCACAATGCAGTGCACTTCTCCACTCTGGACAATTGCCTGACTGCAAAGTGGAGGTTTGCGCCAGCAGTCACAATAAGATTAACATAAGACTGGAATGGATTAGCGGCGACGAACGTGTTTCCTCTGAAGTTAAGAAGTTCGAACTCCTTCTGTGGTCCTTTCTCTTTGGTCAAACCTACCACGAACTTATGGGCAACTCATCCAGAACGTATTTTGAACATGCTAAATATTTTGTTGCGGCTCAACGTATTCCATGTTTCAACAGCGTATCACAGCGTGTTCTCAATGTGAATGACGTATCTCCAACTTACCTTTAACTTACATCAGCGTACACCAAGGTATTTTCAATATTTTGCACATGTTGGCTAATGTTCAGGCAAAATGCCATGGTGTGACAGGCCCTTCACATTCATGTACATGTAAGCACTGTATACTTAGTACTTTCCCAATTATGTGAAGAAAAAAAAACACAGGTGGGATTGGATTCAGACACTTACCTCTGCATTGTTTAAGAGAAGATATCTTACTGAGCTAGCCTGATGGCCAGAGGCATCTTAAATCCTGTGTTATAAGTGGGTACTGCACTGATTTAATAATATTGTTTTTGCATCTGGGATAAAGAAATAATTTGTTCTTATCCTTGCACATGTGTACAACACACTGTATATTCTTGTGTTTTATTGAGTTCTGTGGAACACATCCACCTGTAGGCACAAGTAGTTAAATTTTTCTTTGATTGTTATTAAAATAAGATAATTTGGGAAATGGATCTGTAAATATTTGAGAGGCGTATTCTAAGCAAGTCACAGCCATGTTAACAACTGTGTGTATTTGTTATTCTGGCTTGTAACTTTTTACTCACAAGTGAAATGTTGCCCTGCTTTGAAAAAGTTTGTGCTTACACATGTTACATGCTCAATGCTTGAGGCATTGTATGGTTAGTTAGTTATTTTGTGGTAACACCATGTGTGTGTCTACTTGCCAGGAAGTATTGAGGGTTGTTTGATTGTTACAATATGATTGTGCATTTCAGTGTTTAATCTATTTATTGAATATCTGATATGATTAGGAAGTGATTGAACGATCAGCTAAGGTGTTTCTTCATCAAGTGGGAGACATGCTTACCCATTCCATTGATGAGGAACATTTTGTAAAATGGGCAATGGAGCTCCCTAAAGACACAGTGCAAGCTCTAATGGACTTCACATGTCCTGCTGATGACACACCTAAACTGGTCAGTTAGCTTAAAACTCCCATTGTTTGGCTCTATGTTTCTTTTTCTGTTAAGATACTTTAGGGAAACTATATCAAAAGCTAGAAGAAAGACTTTGTTTGTGTAAAAGTTGAAACATACTTAAATGACCCCCCCCCCCCAAACAACCAATCACTACCAAAAAATTTAAACATTGTGTAGGCCTACAAAGCACACAACACTAGGGCGCAGTGCAAAGTTTGTCTCGACCGGGGCTCAGGGCCCTCCTAAGGGCCTAGTGGAAGCTCTGGCTACTGATGTAGGTGCTCTCTGGTGGTTTCTGATGCATTTCTGGCACCTATTTCTCTTGTATACAAGTAAACTATTTTGATTTATTTTTTTTGATTTTGGACTTGAAACTGAGAGGCTTTAAAGCATTTGAAAAGTACTATTGCACGCTGAGTAAAAACATCCGCGTGCGCATGTCTTTGGTAACGCAGCAGTGTTACTGCAAGGCACATACATTCGTTGGCGTGTCTCAAAATAGCTGTACAGAACGCACATTGTCCTGTTGAATCCAACAGGCCGACCCAAAAGGACCGGTGTAATTTCACAATTAAAAATTGTAGGCCTACGCTTTGTTTGTTTTGAAAGTTGCATCCTCCAATCAAAATGACAAAAATCTACTTGGATGTTATATAATACAAATAATGAATCTTTTTCATTTGGCAATAGTGCAAATATTTTCATTCGTTGAAAGCTGGAATGTTCCATTCCATTCGGCTCCGCCTCGTTGAATAGAACATTCCATGTTCCAACTCATGAACATATTCGCACCAATGCAATCATAGACATTCATTATTTGTTTTAATATTTTAATGTAAGCTTTCTGCTATCATTATCTTCAAACTGTGTAAGTTTAATGTAAATATGTGGACATTGTGTTTTGTGTTACAAAAAGTACCCAGCCCCTTTAAATAAAATGTTACCATTGGGGGTCGGGGAAAAATTTATTTTGCATGTGGTTTCAAACGGAATTTATTTTAAAGATCATTTGTACTGGTATCAATCGTGTATACAAAAGGGCCCTTTGTCTCTGTGGGTGTGATTCACAGTATTCAATATTTTTGATAAATATTGTTACAAATGTATATTTATAAGAAGCTTTTGAATTAGGAGTTTATCTGGCAGTTTATATCATTGTGTCGTACAGGGTTCCAATAATGAACTGCCTAGGACTAAGGATCTACTGGTGGTAGCAAGAATGGCAAGTCGTAAAGATTGGATTCTTCTAGCTAATAAACTTGGATTTACACAGGCAGATATTAACTCAGTCAAGAAGAAGCTACCAGATCAAGATAAAGACCAGGTTTGTCAAAAATTCTTGAACAGACTGTTGCAAGTCTTGCTTATTTGGCTTGCTTAGTTACACATTCAAGCAATGGGTGTGTGACTCTACATGTAGGTTCTCTAACATGTTTAAGTCGTGTGCAAATTTTCTTCAGATCAGCTGAATTCCTCTTTTTTTATATTCTCGATTGTGCCATTCAACTTGAAAAAACACTGTACAAAGTTAATGGAAATTTTTAATTTCCTCTTTGTTATTGAAGTTACAGTTGCATGCCTGTTAATACACACACAATTTGCACGAACATTAGACATGTTATAACCATGATCAAAATGGCCACTGTGTATCCCATGATAAAGAACTGTTAAATGATGCAAAGTTAGCATTCCTCATTGAACTGAATTTACCCTTTCCATGTTTGATGGGAATTTGTATGCGGATCATTCATTACACACGGCACTTGGTAATGATCGGAGACACCATTTGCATCAAAATAAGGTTGATTGCTTTTTGCTTTTGTTCCTTTCTGTGTATCACATAAATAAGATGCGTTTCTGCACACAGTTTGTGTATACATGTATAAACATCCTTATAACATTTTCTTTGCTCTGCACCATTCTCCGCTTGCATGGTAAACATGGTAAACGCTGATTTCTGCGCTAGCTGTGTAAGCGTAGACACTAGTAACGTGGAGTACGCACGCACGCACACAAGCCAAAATTCCCCACGAACCTGTGAAATAGACTTGACGTTGGCACAGAATTCCCTGCTTCTTCAAGCTAATTGTTGCTTACGGTAAGCAGAGCCATGAAATTGGGCCCTGTTAGTTGAAAAAGTTTTAAAATGTCTGTTCTGCCTGAAAGGCATGTAGCTATTTTCCTTTTGGATTTTAATTTATGAACGATGACAAAAAGCATGTTCCAAAATAACAAATTGCCACCTAGTTTTTTCTTTAGCCAATGCCAGATGGAATGATTATTCTGAATTCTCTTTGTTTTGCAGATTGAGAGGATGTTGTCTCTATGGAGACAGAAGCAAGATGAGCAAGCAACACTTGCTGTCCTTCTGGAAGCCTTGAGAAGTAGCGGTATGGAAGACATTGCTCAAAATCTAGAGATTAACAATGCTTAAATCTAACTCATTTTTAAAAGCCACTCGACACCTTTGGTAATAACTCAAAATATTTGTTAGCATAAAAATTTACTTGGCAACTTGGTAGTGCTCAATGGAGAGCTGTCGATAGTATAAAATAGAAACGGTTTCCTCTGAAGTAACATAGCTTTTTCATTTAATTTTATTTACCAGTAAACATGAAAACAAAAAACACATCAAAAAATTCCGCAGATACATGCACATGACGGAAACACCTGCAGTGGGGTTGGTACACAAACCACTTGAAACAAAACAAAACAAAAGACAAGAACCCTGGCAGGGAAAACCAATAGCGACAGAAAGTCACTTTCAAAGTGGCTGACCTTTTGGTTCAAGATAACAACAAATATTAACAAGACAAAACACACCCTCCACAGGAGAGATACGTTTTACCAACCATCCAACCAAGCCAGGCAACCAAAATACCAAATACACAACACAAAAAACAAATGATTTTTAGCTTTTGAGAAAGAGGTGATTTTTCAGGACTGAAGCCTTTTATTAGGCATCTGAAAGCAACAAATTTGTCCAACAAGGGTGTTTTTTCTTTAACTATTTTCATGCAACTTTGATGACCAATTAAGTCAAAATGCTCACAGGTTTGTTATTTTATGCATATGTTGAGATACACCAAGTGACAATACTGGTCTTTGACAATTACCAAAGGTGTCCAGTGCCCTTACACCAAACATAATAGGTGTTGTGGCAGGAATCGCCCACCAATTATACTTCAGTCCATGGCAGTGCCTGAAATGTTTGGACTTGGATAAGAGTAACAATTGTTAGGCCATAGCACAATGCTTAGTTGTTCATGTGGTAGTGCAATACTAAAGTCATATTCATAAAGAGGGCTCCAAAGTCAAATTTAATTTTGGATGCACTCATTTTTCAATAGTTTGTTTTCTCATTTGTATATATAGAATTTAAGTGGATCACTAAAGTGATTTTGAACTTGGAAACCTGTTGCCCTTCTTTGCAAAGAAAAGTATTGGGGCGTTTATGCAGAGTATGTGCTTTATGTGAAAGGAATTGTACAACTCCCAAGCCAAAATTGTTGCCAATTAAGTATTTAACTACTGTATTCATTGTATAATTATGTATTACACAAGTATTGGATGCTGGTGATCACTTTGATGCAGACTGTGAGCACAAATGAAGCCAAGTGAAATGGAAAAGCCAGATTTCACTGAGCAATTATATTCTGTGACGATGCTGGAACAAAATGTATTCAATACATGTTTTGTATTTATAATACATACATATACATACATCTTTGTCATTTGAAATGTGTTCACACAAAAAAGAGAGTAAGTTCTTGAAAGTCCTTAAAGAAGATATGTAACGTAGACGATTCCATGTAAGCATCCATGTAAACACCAACCTTCTCTGCTGAGACACTACCTTTGTTGGGATTAACTTTGGAAACGTTTTGAAAGGTCCCAAGAGTCCTATACGTATCAATATATAAAACACAGCAGTAAATACATTACGTATGATGTTTGACGTGTGTTCCACAAATCAAATGACAAGGATCTGTGAGTGTATAAATAGTCGTGTAGCGTTGTGCTGAAGTTATAGGGATTTGCTCAAGAATGACAGTTTTTTCATGTGTACTTTTTATATTTTACTTTTTTATCTTATACATGTAAAGGGTTAATATACCAATAGTGTCCACTGCCTTTAACAGCTTGATGAAATTGCTTAAAAGCGGTGGACTCTATTGGTAATTACTCAAAATAATTATTAGCGTAAAACCTTTCATGGTAACGAGAGATGGGGAGAGGTTGATAGTATAAAGCATTGTGAGAAACGGCTCCCTCTGAAGTAATGTAGTTTTAGAGAAAGTAGTAACTTTCCACGAATTTGATTGCGAGACCTCAGGTTTAGAATTTGAGGTCTCGAAATCAAGCATCTGAAAGCACACTACTTTGTGTGACAAGGGTGTTTTTTTCTTTCATTATTATCTCGCAACTTCGACAACAGATTGAGCTCAAATTTTCACAGGTTTGTTATTTTGTGCATATGTTGAGCACCAACTGTGAAAGCTAGACTTTGACAATTCCCAATAGAGTCCAGAGTCTTTAAAGGAACACGTTGCCTTGGATCGGTCGAGTTGGTCTTTGAAAATCGTTTGTAACCGTTTGTTATAAAATGCATATGGTTAGAAAGATGATTATAAAGTAGAATACAATGATCCACACACATTTGCCTCAAAATTGCGTGGTTTTCCTTTTACTTTGCGAACTAACACGGTCGGCCATTTATGGGAGTCAAAAATTTGACTCCCATAAATGGCCGACCGTGTTTGTCGATGAGGTATATTCTACTTTTAAAATATCTTTCTAATCATATGCATTCTATAACAAACGGTTACATACGCTTTTCAAAGACCAACTAGACTGATCCAAGGCAACGTTTCCTTTAAAAGCAGAACAAAAATGCTTGGAAAACTGCCTTGCTTAGCGAAACTTGATGGGGGCACCAGTCACAACAATTTAAACTTAAGTGGCTGTTAGCCTGTTTCAGTTAAGCAACACATTTTTCTGCTTCAGCACATTTTGTGCTTACAGGCTTTATGAAATTGGGCCCTGATCTTTTATCTCATTTACTTTACACACAATAACAACTCCTCAGTAAATTTTCTTAAAATTAGGGCTGGCTGAATGGCTTTTAGAGAGCCATATCATTTATCATAATCTTTTGCCTTGGAACAACAGTTTACATAAAAAGGAGTGCAAAAATCCACTGCATTTCAATCGCGTATTTTTTTCTCATTTCCATATTTGAGTGCTGTAAAATAACATTTCATAAGATCCAAACCACTCCATTAGATGCGCGTGTAGTTTCCTCTGGCAAACTCGGAGCATAAAGTGACTTAAACTCACAGCTCCTTAGAGTTTGCCCAACCCAAACTAGTACTACAACTATAGTTTTGCATACCTCTCTCATACATCCCTTCAAAATTTAATACTATAGAAAGTTGGGATGTTTCACAACCTTTGTGCAAACCAACAGATTTTACATTGAGTTCTGTATGACAGTATGTATTGATTGCGCTACACATTATGAGTGCATGCGTAAGCTCCAGCGCCAACACCCATATGGCTCTCTCCTACTATAGCCCGGTTCATACTTCCTGTGAATGCGAATGTGATACGAATGTTGACATCACATATTCACAACAAATTGTTCGCAGCAGTTAATTGAACTGTGCTCAACTTTTGCGAAACATTTGCTGCGAAAACAGGGTTGTGACAGAAGTTATAAATAAGTTGGTCGAACTTTGTATTATGTTTTGTTGAAATAAATGTTGATGCAATATTACAGCAGAATATAATCACTTGTTGAAAACCTGACTGAGTATCTGAGTATAATGAGTATCTGCCCTATTACGCACGAACCACCTCTGATAACAAAGTTGATTTTGCATTAGTAATGTATTTTAAAAATAACTGGAGCCTCTTTACTGAACTGGGTACGATCGACATGGCCACCGATGCCGTCATGGACTACATCAAGTTTTGCGAAGATATGATCATACCAACAAAAGAAATTAAAATCTACCCAAACAGTAAGCCTTGGGTTAATAAGGACATTCGTGAGCTCCTGAAAAGAAACCAACTTGCCCTCAAGACCGGTGACTTGGTCAAGAAAAGGAGTATCCAGAAGGAGCTTTCTTAACATATTCGACAAAGTAAAAAGAAACGCAGTCAAAAAGTGGAAGACAAATTCCGTCAGGGTGACCCTAAGAGTGCTTGGCAGGGCATCAAACGTTTACCGGATGTGGGAAACAAACCAACGTAGTCGTTCCACCTGGTGGTATCGCAGCATTCCTGAGTGATAATAACTTTTTCTTAATAACTTTTATGCCAGATTTAACAACCAAGACTTCACTGGTGCTAATCATGAACTAGGTGAAACGGTAAAAAATCACATTACTGCTGATGACAAAATTATATTAGATACTAATGCTGTTGAAAGATCACTGAAAGGATTAAAGACTGATAAGTCTGCAGGCCTGGACAGACTGAGCGGCAAGGTTCTGAAATCCTGTTTCAGGGAACTTTCTCCATTATTTAGAGACCTTTTTCAGTGGTCCCTGGACACTTTCACAATTCCTCAATTATGGAAATCTGCTGATGTTATTCCTGTTGCCAAAAAACCTAAACCCACTTTGCTAAATGACTATAGGGCTGTGGCTCTCACAGCCATTGTCATGAAGTGTTTTGAACGGATTGTTAAAGATCTCATTGTTAATCAAACAAAACCTTCCATTGATCCCCTGCAGTTTGCCTACAGAACGGAGCGTAGCGTTGAAGATGTCATCCTAACATTGCATGGCATTTATAGCCATCTTGATCGTCCTAAAGCATATGTTAGGACTTTGTTCGTTGATTTTTCTTCGGCCTTTAACTTGATCCAGCCTCATGTTCTGTTTGGCAAGCTGAGGGGGATGAATGTTAACCCGGATCTGATTTTAAGGATAAAAGATTTCTTGACAAATATATCACAGAGAGTTAGACTGATGCAGTCAGTGTCTGAAACTGTTCATACAATACAGGCGCCCCTCAGGGATATGTTTTATCCCCAGTACGTTTCACATTGTATACAAGCGATCTTAGATGTAGTAATGCCACGAGTGTTCCCTGGTCAAGTATGCAGATGACACTTCACTTACAGGATTCATTACTCATGAGGATGAGACGGGGTATAGATATGAAATTGCCAAGTTTGTAAATTGGTGTTAAGAAAATTTCTGGTTTTAAATGCAAAAAAAAATAAGGAAATTGTATTTGATTTTCGGAAAAATCCGATGGAGATCCATCCTGTAAACATAAATGGTGTTGATATTGAAATGGTCACTGAACATAAATACCTTAGGACTCGCATACATTTGTAGACAGTCATTTAAATTAGAATGTTAATATACAGAAATTATGCTCTAAGGCTAATCAACGTATGCATTTTTTAAGGAAACTTAAGATTTTTAACATTGACCGGGATATTATCATGTTGTTTTATAAAAGTGTAAATCAGTCTGTCATTGCGTTCTCTTGCATTGCATGGGCGAATGGTCTGTCTGTGGGTAATCAAAATAAAATCAACAGAATCACTAGATCTGCTAGTAAGCTCATTGGTATTCCTGTAAAAGACTTAGGTTCCATCTACGAGGCAGCTCTAGTGTCAAAACTCGAAAGTATACAACTTGATGATACCCACCCACTTCATACACCTTTTGTTCTTAATAAGTCTGGGAGATTGCGTCAACTCAAATCCAACTCTAATCGTCATCGTCTGTCTTTCTTACCCATCAGTGCAATTTCTTATTTTAACAACAATTTGATTAGATAACTTGCTTCGTACTTCCCAATCCATGTCTCCTACGGCCTCTCCCTCGTTCCCATGTATTGTCTTCCCACCCCTACACACCCTTCCTTCTCTCCTTTTCCCACCCCCTTTTTCTTTCCAAGTCATCCTTAGTTTAGTTTCTGTTTTTTATATATATTTTATGTCCGATGTATTTTAAACTATTTATTTGTGCAATGTGATATTTTTATTATATTGTTGCTGTTTTAATGTATACGGTTCATGTGTTTTGTGCTATTTTCAATGACTGTATTTAAATGTGCAAATTCGGGGAAGTGATTTTCATGTTGGGCATGACGAATAAAAAATCTAAGTCATCTAAATCTAAAATCTCTTCCCAACGTAGATCTATTCAACCAATCGAGGGCGAGTATTGTTAACGTTCTCATTTTTGTTCAGAATCTTCAGAAATTATACTGCATGAAATTGCTGTTGGAAGGCTTTTTTAACACACATAGTTTGTCATGCATGCTCATGCAGGCTACCTAAATTTTAAAATGGGCTTTTTGTGTTAGCTTTCCGAGGTTAATGGCATCAAGTATTTTAGATTAGTTGTCTCTTTCGTATCAGTTGGTACCAGGTTTCATTTTGGGACTGTGTATGGATATATTGAAAAACTTGTAGCAGTCTTTGTTAATTGTGACTCTTTTAAAGTTGTTTTATGACAATTTCTAGATGGTCTGTTGTGTGGTATTTCCTCCCGCGTCACCTTCAGGTAGTCTTTGTTGGATGGAGCAAGATGGTTTAGTTCTTAAAAGATAACAGTAGACGAGATTTTAAACGTCTAGCGTTGAGTCGTTCCCTCTTAAGTTGTTGTAGAAGCTGGGTGACAGTGCTTTCACGCCTGTAATCGTTTGCGACAAAGCGTGCTGCTCTGTGCTGAACTTTTTCAACTGCTTCTATGAGGTTCTGTTTGTGTGGGTCCCATATGCTGCTGCAGTATTCTAATTTAGGTCGAACAAGTGTCTTGTAGGCAGTGGCTTTGGTCTTTTCATCACAGCATCTCATGTTTGTCTTAAGGAGGCCAAGATTCTTATTTTCCCCAGATGTAACTTGGCTGATGTGTTTGGACCAGGAAAAAGTATTTTTGTTGAATCACTTCCGGTATTGATGAGTATTTTTTTTTATTTTATGTGTCATATGCATTTTAAAACATTTTGAAGCATTGAAGCTCATTTGCCAGGTTTTCTCCCATTCACACAGCCAGTTGATGTCTTGTTGTAAGGCGACACAGTCATTATTTGACGTTATTTCTCGGTACAAAATGCAATCAGCTACGAATAGCAGACCTGAGACTTATTGAGACTGGGACGTCGTTAATATACATGAGGAATAACAATGGACCAGAGGAACTCCTGAAATTTGGTGAGTGTAATTTGGTGAGTAAGCGTTTGTTGGGAACCGTGTCGACACTTTACTGAAGTCCATTCTTATGAAGTCAGCTTGGCTTCTTTTTTCAAGAATCGTCAGTTAAGGCTGGCAATTGAGTCTCACAGGATCTTTCTTTCCAAAAAAACATGTTGAAGGTCATTAAGCAGGTGGTGATTATCAACATGTTTCATTGTGTGACTGTGTATGATATGTTCAAGTAACTTGCAGGTAATGCAGGTCAAGGAATTTGGGCGATAGTTAGAAGGGCTGGTCCTATCACCTTTCTTAAAAATTGGTGAAATATTTGCACTCAACCAATCCACAGTAAGCCTCCCACTATCCATAGACTTCTGAACAATCTTCTGAAGTGTTTGAGCTACTGATTCTGAGCACTTTTTCAAAATTCAGGCGGGGATGTTGTCCGGTCCGAGCCTCCGGTCCGGACTTGTTTACTTTGAAGTTCTGAAGCAGTTTCTCGACTCCAGGCGATTGATGATCAAAGAAGGTAAATCTGGAACTGAGCCATGGCCAATATCAGGGATATTAGTTGGATCTTCCACTATAAAGATGGAGCAAAATTGCTTATTCAGGGTTTCGGCTTTGTCCTTTGCGCTAGAGACGGTGTGCCCAGCAACATTCAAAGAAGAAATTCCAAAAACTTCCTGTCTCTTGGTTTTGATAAAATTCCAGAATGGCTTAGTATTTTCCGAATGTACACTGGCTCCTATAACATCTTTTACTCGGTGCGTTTATTGATCTTTCGGTCGGTGCGTCGTCTCAGTAGCTGGAATTGGTCCCAGAGTACTTTGCTGTTTCTTGATCTTTCGGTCGGTGCGTCGTCTCAGTAGCTGGAATTGGTCCCAGAGTACTTTGCTGTTTCTTGATCTTTCGGTCGGTGCGTCGTCTCAGTAGCTTGAATTGGTCCCAGAGTACTTTGCTGTTTCTTGATCTTTCGGTCGGTGCGTCGTCTCAGTAGCTGGAATTGGTCCCAGAGTACTTTGATGTTTCTTGATCTTTCGGTCGGTGCGTCGTCTCAGTAGCTTGAATTGGTACCAGAGTACTTTGCTGTTTCTTGATCTTTCGGTCGGTGCGTCGTCTCAGTAGCTTGAATTGGTCCCAGAGTACTTTGATGTTTCTTGATCTTTCGGTCGGTGCGTCGTCTCAGTAGCTTGAATTGGTCCCAGAGTACTTTGCTGTTTCTTTTGCGATCTCTCTTATAGAGGCGTTGTTTTTTCGGATTTCTCTTTGTTATACCAGTTATCCAAGGTTGACTATGTCTGGATGAACTTAACTTAGATTATAGTCATTCATTGCTGCCTGTAGGGCGTCTCTAAAAGATGTCCACATGGGTTCTATGTCCATATCTTCATTTTTTCAGTGTGAAAGCTGGTCATTGAAGGGTTTCATTGTGATGGCAATGTCAGTATACATGTAACTTCCCTTATTGAAGAGAAAAACCTTCCTCTGGGGGCGTTTGATGAATTTAGCTCCAATACTGGCGTCGATAACAATGTCATGGTCACTAATTCCAGCTTAGACAATAACTTTGTACACAAAAGATGTAGTTTGTGAAACAGAGATCCAAAATGTTGTCGTCTCTGGTTGGTTGACTCGCAATCTGCGAGAGGTTGTTATCCATGGCGATATCTATCATGATTTTACTTGGGCCAGGGTATCTGCCACTAGGTTTAAAGCTGTTTGTTGTCCAATCTACTTCGGGTAAGTTAAAGTCACCAAGCAGCCATATAGCTGCCTGCCTGGGCATTTTTTCAATGCTGATTTCCAATTGTCTCAAGTAGGCGTTGTCTGTTTGTTGCGATCTATCAAAAGCTCCAATGTACACATGAATACTGGCCCATAAATATGGCTTCACAGTCACTTTGGAGTTCGGTTTCTGTCCGCCCCTTTACCTTCCGAGCAGCCTTGGTAACAAGTTCCAGGTCCACTGAGCGCATTCAGAAGGCAGGTTGTACTATGAGTAAATAACTGTTTGGGGGCACAATTCTCCTTCTGATGGTCTGAACAGATGAATAGATGTTCCCTGGACCCACTAAATAAAAATTGAAGCGTTCTGAAAATGTATTCATTAGTTCACTACTAGGCTAATTTAAAGGATTAGTTTTTGTGTACATGGTAGGATTTTGTGTGTGCACATCACAACGTGTCCATATACATGTAGACTAATCTGTCATCCCACACTATTTTGTCAACTTCTGAGTTTACCTACCCCAAAATCATTATGAGAGAGTGATGTTTAAGGGTAGTTAAGAAAAATAACTCAGCGGAATTGAACCACACATTTTGTAGTTAATAAAAGAGTATGAAGCTGATCCTCAAGAACATTTAAAGATCAAGAATAAGCACTTAATGTACATGTCAGCTTGTAATCAAATTAAGTTGATTCTTGCAGTTGATTTACTTGACTTCCAGTAGATTGAAGAACATGAACATAATGAGAAATGATTGTGTAGTTAAATACACCATGCAATCTCCTTTTATTAATCAATATAAACTGAAAATCAGCAACTGACAAAATAAAATATACAAAATACATACTTGCCTTTAACCAAACAAACACTTTTGACTTATTGTACCAGTTCCTTTTGAACCAGACTTGCAAAGTTGAATTTATGTTTTTTATTAACATTAAAAAAAGAAAATGTAAAGATTCAGTTTAGACAAAAACATTTAACAAGAAAGCAGATAAAAATAAACTGGAGCTGCATGTTAAAAATGGCATTAATAAATTTGCATAGGGCAATCCTACGATATGTGCAAAGGGGCTACTTTTAAAATGGTTAAAATCACAACTCATTGATTAGTCTCTTTTTGTAATATTGTAATTATTAAACATTATTTACAAACCAGGTTAAACTATTGTTTACACAAACATGTATGAAACAATTATTATAAAAGAGTATAACATAAACATTACTGTTTAAATTGTTTCCCCTTTGTCTACACCCGGTCAACGTTTGGTCTGAATGCATCAGTAAAGCATGGTTCCTAATTCCTACGATTGTGACATGAATTTTGACGTCACAGCTCCATTTTCGCTGCGAATATTTCGCAGGAGTTGAACACAGCTCAACTCTTCCAAATTATTCGCTGGGAATATGTGACGTCTAAATTCATATCACATTCTCAGGAAGTACATGTACATGTATGAACCGGGCTAAAGGATGAAGATGATGAAGAAAGCACTCCAAACATGTTATTTAGAGGGTCTAAAAAAAGAACAAATTGCATGTCAGGAGAGGCTCAAGGTTGAATTCATATTGGATCCACAAAAATGACAACATTAACCCAATCCTCTGGTATGAGAGTGAACATCATTAAATGTTGCCTAAGTACTTTGATGTATTCTACTGTAAAACGAATCATGTTAGGTTGCTTTCTTCTTAAGTGAACAATTTTGATGTGACCTTTAAAATATTTGACAAGGATCACAGATCAACTGTACAATGGATAAACATTTGTATTAACTACATGTAGATATCAGTATTTTGTTCGCAGGACCCAAGTTATGTATATTAAATATTTGTAGAAATGTTCCAAATAAGCAAGAACAAGATAAGAAAATGTTGAGTATACCAAAGTATGTAACTTTCATATATAAGGTTTAGATTTGAGTTTATGATTGGAGTATGGTTATTATAATTAGCGCCTCGGACAGTATGCAATGTAATTAGTTTAGAAACTGCAGTATTAAGTGGATATGCAATCCCTTACTACCCAAATCACATAAAGATGACAGAATTAGTTGAATTCAATTTTATGTTTATAAACCAACGAGTGGTCAAGGAGTGAAACTGATCATGCAAGGCATACCTCTACGCAGAGTCAAACAGTTTGGGTATTGAGTTAACATAAGGTGTTCAACTTAATAAGAATATGAAAGGATATTCTAGTAAATAAAACCAAAGAGTTATGGCCAGATGTTGACAGGTAGTATTCTTTAGAAACTGCACCACGTGCAAGTAATATGGGAAACATATTACATACCATAAAAACATATAGAACCAAAGCTAGCTGGATACGTTTGAACAAAACGTAATGTTCAAAAACCTGTGATACATGTGAACAAGCTCTCCCATTTGTCTGACTGCTACATTTCTGACATACATTGTAAATGTACTCATAAATGAGCGAAGCTCATGCAGTTATATGGTAGTTCTTCAAAATAACAATCCCACATTTTTACTGTTACATTTTTATTAACATTGCTTAAGTTAATTTTGTTGGATAGTTATTTATTTGTTTAAAGACACTGGACACTATTGGTAATTGTCAAAGACCAGTCTTCTCACTTGCTGTATCTCAACATATGCATAAAATAACAAACATGTGAAAATTTGAGCTCAATCGGTCGTCGAAGTTGCGAGATAATAATGAAAGAAAAAACACCCTTGTTACACAAAGTTGTGTGCTTTCAAATGCTTGATTTCGAGACCTCAAATTCTAAATCTGAGGTCTCGAAATCAAATTCGTGGAAAATTACTTCTTTCTCGAAAACTACGTCACTTCAGAGGGAGCCGTTCCATCAACCTCTCCCAATTACTCGTTACCAAGTGAGGTTTTATGCTAATAATTATTTTGAGTAATTACCAATAGTGTCCACTAATGAACCTTTAAGTCTTAGATGCAATATCAACATTTGTTTTTAATGACAATTTTACAGGGTTAATTCTTACTTTATCAGCAACCCTGATTTATTTAGGTCCAACCTTAGGGGTTCTTTGAAAAACAAAATCCATTTGAACATTAAACAGTTGGATTCCCTCCAGCAAACTTCCAAAGTGCTCAGTGCTGAGTTCTAGGGGATAAAAGAGGAACAAAACCACCAACAACATTTAGAAACAGACGAATAAAGACACAAATACACGACTTGAGTTATGAAATAATCATCTACATATATTGGATGCAAGTAAGTACTAATATGTGCATTGTTGCAGGATACATGTATAATCACAAGGTGCAACCTGAACTATTTCATTTTGGAAGGCCCAGCTGAGTGAAGTGGAAGAGCCAGATTGCCACTGAGGCATTATACTCTGCAACTATGCACGAATGAAATACATTCAATATTTGTGTTATAAAACACACTCGTGTTAGCTGGTTTTACCCTTATAATGATGTGTGAAAGCACTGTATACCAAACAAAAACTAACAATGTTTCTAATCCCTGATGCAAACTTAACCTGATGTCAAAGAGCACTTAGCAGTACACAACTACACTTGTATGTGGGGTTTTTTTGGCACACAATTTGTATTACCGAGAACTCAGGGCTTTGTACAAGGAAAATCAGATTTAAAATTGCAAAAGCAAATACACTTAGAAGAAAATAATTTTAAAGCACCATTTGAGGTTAAGTTAGCAAAAGTTTAAATTCAATTTGTTAAAAACACTAAACATTTACAGCCTTTTGATAATTAGGAGCATGAAATGACAATGAAGGATCTTGAATGAGGTAACTGAGTTAAAGTGTGGTCCTCGGTGTAGGAAATTGAAGTAAAGTCCCTACCTAAACACGAAGGGAACCGTTCTCCTTGCCAGACATTGACTAGTGACGAGCACTAGCCTCTTTAGCTGCAATGATCAATGGCACAAGTGTCTTCAGAGGCTTGGCCATCTTCAAGAAGGGATGCTGAATGAAGAAAACAATACAATACGAGCTTTGTTAATAACAAGTGATTGGGGTTTAGATGGGTAGATAATCAGACACTCCGGTAAATATAAGGAAGAAAAGAAGCAAAAATGCAACAAAGAGTTCATAAAAAATGTTACACATGTAAAACAGTTGGTAGTGTACAGGGTGTACTTCTTGAGAAACTGAAACTGGTAATGTTACAATAGACCCTTGGTTTATGCCCTTGAATTTTTTATTTCAGTTTAGATGCTCCGGGGTGCGATCCGAAAAATTTCTGGCTTAATGCATTCATTAAAATTGTTCTCTAAATCATAAGCATGGGGTCCAGGGCCTTCCGAAGGTCCCAATATTTTAGATGCTCTGTGGTGTAATCTGAGCAGTTTCTGGTAATAATCCATTGAATCAATTTTTCCTTACGTCACCATTATTTGTTGTTACATTGACTCCTGAACGGTAGATTTTGACTCCATTCAAGTATTGGGAAGGGTTGTTAAACACATGACAATTGTTTTGATTGGCTTGATGGGGGTAACTTGATGCCTTCTACAGCGCGGCACAGGAATGGAAACTGAATTGTATGACAGTAATTTAGCTTAGGGAAATTGAGGGGAGGCAATAAAAAAAACAAAAAAAACCCGGCACTTCTGGACAACACCGTTATTTAGAGTTTAAAGCAAGCAGTATGAAGCCAGTCTGCCAGGAAACCTCTACGTAACAAAAACAACACCAACACTGGGTTAGAATTCCTATGTAGTATGTATTATAACACCCCTTGCAAGTATTCTGCCTGCTCATTGGTTTAGAGCGCGTCACATGACACAACTTAGTTTTGCTAGACGACGACCGTGTGATAGTGCGTCGGTTTGCCATGCGCTAGTCCGAAGACTAGCACACGGCGTGCAGTACCCAGACATCCGTTGCGTGTACGAGGATGATAAATTAATAGTCTGTAACCATTTCGGATTGCACGACACTACATGCAGCACAGTAAGTAAAAGTGTTTGCAATCTGTATTCGCGTCGTCCGTGGATTGTAGCATTCAGGTCTGTAACTTAATAATAATAGTACAGTATTTAGAAATGTTTGGGGTGTTATAAAACAAATATTGACTGCTTTTACTCGTGCAATGGTTAAAAACTATGACTCCCTCGGTGATCCCTGTAGCGTTCTATTTTCCCTCGGCTTCGCCTCGGGAAAATAGAATGCTCCTGGGGATCACCTCGGGAGTCATAGCTTTAACCATAGCACTCGACGCAGTCAATATTTGTATATTATCCACCAAGCTGGATCAAGGATTATAAAGCAAGGACTCACACAGTGTGAGCCAAACAGACTCTTAATCCTACCTCAAGAAGCTCAGTGCTGCCTACTCTCTTCTCAACATCAGTCTCTAGACACTGGGCTAAGAAGTCTTTAAACACTGGTGACAACTTCTCTGGGTTTTGGATTTCTGGAGTACCATTTGTTGCAATAAGGTACAGAGCCTAAGGTCAAATGAAAACAAAATAAAGGAATTAAGCCTTGCATTTTTACTCAACCTTGACTTGCAAATATTGATTTAGCTACATGTACAAAACACACATGTGCATTGAATGCTGCATATTTGTATATGTTGCATTGAATCAAAGCTTGTAGAATATTTACTGGCAACTTAAAGGCAACACACTGTGATTGAGAAATAACTTTACCCATAAATGCAAGTTTTCTATTCCACTTGTAGTGACTGCTTCTTTAACTCATTCACAAATTGTAAATAAAACAACTGTACAATAAACGCAAACCAGACACCGGTAACTGGTACCCTGTAAGGTACAGGGAATGTATACAGTTTTTACTGGTGTGTAGACATGTGTGATGTACAGAACAGCCATCTTTTATACTGTTCTAAGCCATGAGAAGTTGTGTCAAAGTTTATCATCATTGTCATCATTCGATGTTAACTGTTTCATCGTGAACTGTCATCATTTTGGCAAGTTTATAGTAATCATCTGTTTTGTATGCCCTGAACAATCAGAGACAAGAACAACTTTCCCAAATCTTGATGACATTACATAGTGGCTGTGAGTCAAGTAGTCAAGTCAGTCTTTGTTATTTAAATTTACTACACACTCATGAAAACCCTACTACTGTACATTTAAAGCAAACTAAACTGTTGTCTATTGATACATGTAGCATTCAACAACTGACATGTTTGCCCTATACCATATGATGTATACAGTATGGTTAGTTGAGTTTTGTGGGGTCATGAGTGGGACTAGAAGCCTTAACCATTTGACATCGAATGACGTCTTAACCCCTCAATTTGTCCTAAACTGGCTCATTTCAGACAGTTTTTGACACCCCCAAAAACTTGAGAGCAGCTATTTAAGGGACACGTTGCCTTGGATTGTTCGAGTTGGTCCATGAAAAGGGTTTTGTAACCGTTTGTAATTAAATGCATATGGTACATGTAAGAAAGATTTTTTTAAAGTAGAATATAATGATCCACACAAATATGCCCTGAAATTGTGTGGTTTTCCCTTTTTCATTCTGAACTAACATGGTCGGCCATTTTATGGCGTGTTGACTCCACAAAATGGCGTGACATGTTAGTTCACCTTGTACAAGGACAACAATGCAATTTCGAAGCTGTGTGGATCATTACTGTATGTATATTCTACTTTTAAAACATCTCCCTAACCATATGCAGTTTCATAACAAACAGTTACTAAATCTTTTCATGGAGCAACTTGCCTTATCCAAGTCAACATGTCCCTTTAGTTTTTAGTGTGCAAATGCATGCACGTACAATACTATGCTTCGCTTTGCCCGTACTAAGGGACAGAAGGTACTGGTACTAATGCTCCTTTTTTTCAGCAAACATTTGTGCTTACTAGTAACAAGGTTACCAGCCTAGATGTAACTTACCCTGAGTGGATTCTCATTAAGATAAGGAGGTTCTCCTTCAATCATCTCAATAGCCATAATACCAAGAGACCAGATATCCACCTTAGGTCCATATTGCTTACGGGTTACAACCTCTGGGGCCATCCAATATGGTGTACCAACCATAGTTGTACGCTTGCTCTGTTCAGGAGTTATTTGTGCACAGAAGCCAAAATCAGCTGCAAGGGGTTAGAACCGGAATGGTTACACATCACATTCATGATAATTACAAGGGGTAAGAACCGGAATGGTTGCACATCACATTCATGATAATTACAAGGGGTAAGAACCGGAATGGTTACACATCACATTCATGATAATTACAAGGGGTAAGAACCGGAATGGTTACACATCACATTCATGATAATTACAAGGGGTTAGAACCGGAATGGTTACACATCACATTCATGATAATTACAAGGGGTTAGAACCGGAATGGTTACACATCACATTCATGATAATTACAAGGGGTAAGAACCGGAATGGTTACACATCACATTCATGATAATTACAAGGGGTTAGAACCGGAATGGTTACACATCACATTCATGATAATTACAAGGGGTAAGAACCGGAATGGTTACACATCACATTCATGATAATTACAAGGGGTTAGAACCGGAATGGTTACACATCACATTCATGATAATTACAAGGGGTTAGAACCGGAATGGTTACACATCACATTCATGATAATTACAAGGGGTAAGAACCGGAATGGTTACACATCACATTCATGATAATTACAAGGGGTTAGAACCGGAATGGTTACACATCACATTCATGATAATTATTACATTTAACCAATGCATTGTTCTTCAGGGAAGACTTCTACACTATAGAGTATAACTTTCTAAGGTTTCACTCATTTTGACTTCCCTTTCACTAGTCTTAGCCCAAGAGGTTTGTTTGAATGTATTGTTTGACCCTGTACACCACATGATCAAAACAGTCTTGAATCAAGTCTAGTTTTTGACCCTCTGGTTTATACAATTGAATCTAAAACTGAACAATGGCACCATAACTCCCCTTAACGCTGCACACACTTATAGGGTTTGGGTCCTTTTTGTACGACACAAAACACAAACAGATTTACATTAAACTGACACGCCTTAAAGAAAATGCTGAGAAAAAACTTCCTTATAAATATTAGTTGCCGAGGTGCTGTAATTTTGAGAAATGACTTAAGAAAATTATTTGGGCATCTTCAACAGGTTTATGCGACTCTCCTGAAAAATTGCTCTGTGATTTTCACTTTTTTTTCCTCAAAACTTTTAACGGGTAAATTATATTACATACATCTTCATTCAGAATGAGTAGGGATTTATGTCATGGCGAGAAAGTTGATCTAAAAAGGTACCAAACCCTTTAACTGACAAGTTATTTATAAATGATTTTGGGGGTTGAACAAAGAATTGACTAGAGTGGGATTCGAACCAACGACCTCCGGATTAACGTGCCGGCGCTCTACCAACTGAGCTATCTAGCCCTATATTGGCGGTGTCCCTATTTTGTCAATATCTTTGTTCGGGGGTACCAGAGGTCGTTGGTTCGAATCCCACTCTAGTCAATTCTTTGTTCAACCCCCAAAATCATTTCAAAATTCACCCAGTCAGTTTCCCTTGTGGTTTATATTGATAAGTTATTTATAATTCAGCTTTTTAAAAATATTATATTGAATAGCATCGTACAGTAACAACAATCCACAGACAGAAAATCAGGAGAGGTTCGAGGCAGCATCTTGTGTAAATCTCTTTTAGTGTTGGTTCTGAGAAGAACTGGTGATTGACAACTCAACCCAGTCAAAGATTTCTCTTAATGTTGGTTCTGAGAAGAACTGGTGGTTGACAACTCAACCCAGTCAAAGATTTCTCTTAATGTTGTTTCCGAGAAGAACTGGTGGTTGACAACTCAACCCAGTCAAAGATTTCTCTTAGTGTTGGTTCTGAGAAGAACTGGTGGTTGACAACTCAACCCAGTCAAAGATTTCTCTTAATGTTGGTTCTGAGAAGAACTGGTGATTGACAACTCAACCCAGTCAAAGATTTCTCTTAATGTTGGTTCTGAGAAGAACTGGTGGTTGACAACTCAACCCAGTCAAAGATTTCTCTTAATGTTGTTTCTGAGAAGAACTGGTGGTTGACAACTCAACCCAGTCAAAGATTTCTCTTAGTGTTGGTTCTGAGAAGAACTGGTGGTTGACAACTCAACCCAGTCAAAGATTTCTCTTAATGTTGGTTCTGAGAAGAACTGGTGATTGACAACTCAACCCAGTCAAAGATTTCTCTTAATGTTGGTTCTGAGAAGAACTGGTGGTTGACAACTCAACCCAGTCAAAGATTTCTCTTAATGTTGGTTCTGAGAAGAACTGGTGGTTGACAACTCAACCAAGTCAAAGATTTCTCGTAGTGTTGGTTCTGAGAAGAACTGGTGGTTGACAACTCAACCCAGTCAAAGATTTCTCTTGTATAGCAGAGCAAAAGGCTATGCAAAATGTGTCAGCTGCTTTTAAAAAATCATCATTTGCTACTCAATATTACCATTCAGTGTGCACAATTTTGTTTCAGTCAAAATATTTTGCTCTGCAAAAATGCTTGATGAAATGGTTCCCTGCAACCACAGATAAAGGATGACAGATAAAGAATGCACTTACTTAGTTTGACATTTCCATCCATCCCTAGGAGAATGTTATCACTCTTAATGTCTCTGTGAATCACATGATTAAGATGAAGAAACTCCAACGCTTGCAAACACTAAACACACAGATATCAACAAACAATTCAGTAAATGTATACCTCATAAATTGAAAAAAGTTAGATTGTTCTTCAGAACTATTAATCTTACTTGTAAACTTTAAATTACAACAAATAAAAAGGTTTCAAAAATGAAATTATTTGTTTGAAACTTTAACAAGTGCCTACATGTAAGTTCACTTGGGCAAGGTTACTTGTGTAGCTAAAATGATGCACAAATGGAACTTTGCAGTTGTCTAAGGTTTTGTGAAATCATCAGCTCCTTGTGATTAATGAGGCTTGACATGATGCAGAAAAACAAGTAAACATGTCAAAATTGAGTTAATGTACTATGAGGGCTAATTTGCTTACCACTTATATAACTTAAAGGCACTGGACACTATTGGTAATTACTCAAAGTAATTGTCAGCATAAGTGACAAGGGTGTTTTTTCTTCCATTATTATCTTGCAAATTCGACGACCAACTGAGTTCAAATTTTCACAGGTCTGTTATTGTGTGCATGTATGTTGAAATACACCAAGTGAGAAGACTGGTCTTTGCAATTACCAAAGGTGTCCAGTGTCTTTAAGAACTATCTGAAGCAGACAAATGGAAAGGAACACAGTGTAATAGCTGAAGAAAAATAAAAAATAATGAAACAACATAAATCACTTTTAACCACTTTTTGGCTTATTAAAAGTAATGTGTAATGCTTGCCTCTCGACACACGCTTGCTATTTGACCTTCATCCATACAAGTTTCTGTCACAACATCTGTCAAAGAACCACCTGCCAAGAACTCCATCACAACCTGTGGGTTATACCATACATTGTAGTCAAACCAACAAACAGTATATTGTAAAAACATTGAAGGAATAATCCCACAATGTGAAACAACAACCAACAGTTCAAACCTTAGAATCACCAACAATGTGTATCTTGTAAGGGCAGTTAGACAGACTACCAAGTGTTGATAGCAAATGTAGAAATTAAAATTTTACAAATGTTGCACGCTGTGAGGTGATCCATGGTGTTTTGTACACCTGAGGGGTAAAATGACAACCGAGGCGAAGCTGAGGTTGCCATTTGCCCCCCGAGGGTGTACTAAACCCATAGACCCGATAACAGCGTGCAACAATTGTTTTCTTATACCTTGGTAACATCATTATTCTTCTCCTCTGTTGTCTTCTTCAAACATTAGGCCTAAAAAAAAAATATGTTGGATTGCCCTATCCCGACCGACCGTAAAATGAGGAAAATCTTTTTATTTTCATTTGGGTTTTCCCTTTTTTTTTTTATACTTCAAAATTGTGATTTCATGAATATTTTATGCTCACAAAATGGTAGATTTGACACAATTGTTTGTTTTCGGCTGACTACTTCTGGTCGACAACAATCCAGTGCAACCATGGCAACAACGTTCACCCAAAAGCGCAACGGAGATCGATTTTCCTCTCACACATATCGAACCGCACGCCCGTTTATCTGACGTCACGATTTCACTAGGAACCAGTCTAACAATCCATTGAACAACAGAGGGCGCTGTTGCCAATAATGCCCTTATATGGTATCGCTCGTTTATTGAATGGACGAAAAACATGGTGAATGAAATGACTCTCGGAAATAGTTTTTGAAGGACTCTGCAAAATTAAAGACACAAAAAGAGCGCTTGAAGCGAGATGTATAAGATAAAATACCTTGCTTGTTTGACTACCAGATCTTTCATGAAATGTTTATGCAGTTTTGGGCATTCATTGACATCTCTCAAAAAAATAAAAATAAATAAATATCCCGACCGACCGACCCAAGCAAAAAATTGGGTGAAAGGGCAATCCAACATATTTTTTTTTTGTGCCTTATTACGACAGAGTATGCATTGTTTAAAAAGTAGATGAACAGTTGTTCAAAGAAACAATTCTTCACTGTTCCATTGAACCTTGGCTGTTTTGTACAAAGCGCTGAAAATCAACCAACAGTGGGAACGTTAACGGCAATGTAAACCGGTTAACAAACCTCATTTTATCCTCCACGCTGGGCAGCCATGGAACATGCGTCTTTGTATCACACCAATAAAACTTCACTATTTGTTACCGAGGTGTATAACAAACAGCTGGGGATGGGTGACCATAAGCACATAAGTCTGTGATAAGTAGGCTGGTAGGTAGAACTATTCAAACTTGGGTCCTGGTTGAGTTCAGTGAATTTAAGCCCAGTTCATACTTCCTGTTAATTTGGTGTCATAGCTCAGTTTTTGCTTCAAATATTTCGGACAGCTCAACTCTTCCAAATTTGTTTGTTGTGAATTTTGACGCCAAAATTCACATAGCATTTGCATTTGCAGAATGTATGAACCAGGCCTCACTCACTCAGCCTTGAGTCCCAGGACATGCTTTTGGTTGCTGGGTTGATTAATAATAACAAATCTTACCCAGAGTTCACCCCCAATAAGGTAGCTGTCCAGGTAGTTGACAATGTTTGGGTTCTTGTTCTCTCGCATGACTAGAATCTCATTAATAATCAACTCTTTCTTGGGTTGCTGCTGTAGATTCATCTGCTTAATGGCAACCTTAAAAAAATACAACATAGATTTGATTGATTCAGTCCAGTGTACAAGAAGCATGATCTCCTATACCGGCCAATCAGAATGGATAAACTGTCCCAGGTATTTATGAATGGTCTTGAAAGGGTGAATGACTTGATAATTTACTGCCTTTAACAGGGATGTGATAGAATGTTGAAAAAAAGCTAACTTATGAGCGCAAAGCATCAAAGCTTGCAGGTAAATGTACAAAGCCAACATACATACATTTATCTATGGGTTTGAAAGCCCTACTCTGCAATCGAGGATGTTCCATATGGGTTTGGTGTGTTGTTGTTGTTGTTTTTTTTTTTTGGGTGGGGGGGGGGGGGTTGATGATTAAAAACAGAGAAATCACACCCCTGCTTTAAGGACCTGAGACCTGCGACCAATGTCCATTTAATAATGACTGTACACAATATTTACCTCTTGACCAGTTCCAATTTCTATTGCAGTATACACAACACCAGACGCACCCTGGCCAATCTTCTCCAATTTGGTGTATCTCTTCTTAGGGTCTCCAACGCTCACAATTTGCCCTGCAAGAGAACATACGTACAAAAACTAAATACACACAACAATATTTTCTTCCAGTAAAATAATAATAATAATAATAATAATAATAATAATAATAACATGCATTTATATAGTGCTTAATGCAGGGTTTCATAAAGTAATTAAATACACTAAACAAAGACCAAAAAGTGTATGATAAAAAATATATAAAAATAACTGCCAAAAAAGCTTTTAAACAAGGGACAAAACAGCTGAAATTGAACAAGCTGAGATGGATATTTTTTCATTTTTGCTTTTTTCTAAAGATTTTTTCTAAAAACATAGTTCTATAATTTTATTGCTCAGACACACACATTTTACAATAGACAGCGAATGCCAGAGGGCGCTTTGGGCAATGTTTGAAGATGGCTTTTTTTGTAAGCTCGTTTAAACATTTTGTAACTCAATACAAAATTTGTGCCATAAAAAACAGCACCTTACGCGAATTTCAAGAGTCCATCTTTTCAAAGATTGCGCCCAACATATTTAATGTTACATGTACATGTACTATTGTACATGTACATACCATAGAGCAAGGAACAGAAGGAGTTACAACTCCAGTCTTAATCCCCGAAGCCCAAATTAATCCGATTAGTGCTGCATCAACCTCCAGTGGAAACACTATGGATGTGAACCACAGCGCCTGTAAAAGGCTGTGACACATTCCGACTGCAGTGAGCTCTCATGTGTGTTACCGCCTTTCGCTGCCGTCGCTGGTATCACGTCGTTTTCCATTCATAGTTAT
This sequence comes from Asterias amurensis, assembly GCF_032118995.1. Taxonomy (NCBI): domain Eukaryota; kingdom Metazoa; phylum Echinodermata; class Asteroidea; order Forcipulatida; family Asteriidae; genus Asterias; species Asterias amurensis. The sequence goes on from NC_092659.1 coordinate 12,625,309, forward strand.
TGGAGTGGTAAAGTAGCAACACACAAGCTCAACGCGTGCGCAGTAAACAATTTCACCTACGTTGCATGCGCACAATTCTCCATTAGAAACTGTAGACTTTGAACTTTTGACTGAATTTTGAAGCAAACAAATCGGCCTTTCCTGTGATGAATTATGACATTTGTTAGGTTTTGCTGATCGTGAAAATTATGAAATATGTGGTATTGACTGTTTTATCATGAAAAGAATGTCGGTGGTCTCCGGCCGTTGACAACCAATTGAGATTGTTTGCAAACACTTTTCCTGTCGGGGGATATGCATTTGAACGGTAGACACAATTAGACACAAACTGAAAAAGGGGAATATAAAAGGCTTTTTTTTTAATTTTTTAATACAATTTGGCGTAGGATATTTTTGGTTAAGAAGATTGAGAGAGCCATAATTATTCAACTGATTTTGTGTTTGTTTAATAAGATACTACAAAGAGGTAACTCCTATTGCATTTTTGTTTGCCAAAATCATTGAAATGTCGTTATTCATAGCTAAAATCATCCTTGCTATATGTCGTTGGTTGAGAAGGACGCTTGAACGCAATGCAATCTGTGTATTTTTCTGTGGTGTAACTGGATAGCTAGTTCTTTATACTTAGCTCGTTAGGAAATGTGCCCACAGATGTTTCTGCCGATTAGCGCTGGTCGTTATACGCCCGCGTTAACACACATGGAACCTTTGAAGACGACTAGTTGTAACTCCTTCTGTTCCTTGCTCTATGTGCATACTAGCGGGTATCAGCATGGCAGTGATTTAGTTCTTTGGTCGGTACGTTCGTCTATATGGTTGGTTTGTTAAAGCTTGTTTAAACTACACAACATGTAAGATGCAAGTTTTATTTGAAGACAAATGATAACAAGTAGAATTACCCTGCAAGAAATAAAGGTTTTATTTTACAGTATAAATGTACAAGAAGATCCGTTTAAACACAACCTAGCGACTACCAACTCCACTTGAAGCAATCAATGCATTTTCCATGAATAACACAGAGACTACATGTACTTACTAAGTCTTTCAAGAATTTCTTCATCGCTCATCTTCTTTTTCTTTTGTCTGTCCCGAGGCCTCTGTACGCTGGTTTCAGTATTAGTTGAAGCAGCAGGAGGGGGTGGGGTGATTGGTGGAGGGCTAGGCTCGGCAGGTGGTTCAATCCTTGAGTAATACTACAATGCAATGGAATTCAGTAACATTTATATTAAATAGGTTGTAAAAGGTTACTATAGCAGAGGACATTGTACGACTGACTTAACATCTTCTTATCTGCTTTAGACGACACATGAATATAGAAACCATATGAATAATAGGTGTAGCAAGGAAAGGATTAAAAGATCTGACAAACTTTCTTACAAAACTTTAGATTTGGTTTGTTCAGGTCTTGGTGCAATAGCTGATGGGAGTATAATGGACTGACTTACTTTTGATTTTGTATGTTCAGGTCTTGGTGCAATAGCTGATGGGAGTATAATGGACTGACTTACTTTTGATTTTGTATGTTCAGGTCTTGGTGCAATAGCTGATGGGAGTATATTGGACTGACTTACTTTTGATTTTGTATGTTCAGGTCTTGGTGCAATAGCTGATGGGAGTATAATGGACTGACTTACTTTTGATTTTGTATGTTCAGGTCTTGGTGCAATAGCTGATGGGAGTATATTGGACTGACTTACTTTTGATTTTGTATGTTCAGGTCTTGGTGCAATAGCTGATGGGAGTATAATGGACTGACTTACTTTTGATTTTGTATGTTCAGGTCTTGGTGCAATAGCTGATGGGAGTATATTGGACTGACTTACTTTTGATTTTGTATGTTCAGGTCTTGGTGCAATAGCTGATGGGAGTATAATGGACTGACTTACTTTTGATTTTGTATGTTCAGGTCTTGGTGCAATAGCTGATGGGAGTATATTGGACTGACTTACTTTTGATTTTGTATGTTCAGGTCTTGGTGCAATAGCTGATGGGAGTATAATGGACTGACTTACTTTTGATTTTGTATGTTCAGGTCTTGGTGCAATAGCTGATGGGAGTATATTGGACTGACTTACTTTTGATTTTGTATGTTCAGGTCTTGGTGCAATAGCTGATGGGAGTATAATGGACTGACTTACTTTTGATTTTGTATGTTCAGGTCTTGGTGCAATAGCTGATGGGAGTATAATGGACTGACTTACTTTTGATTTTGTGTGTTCAGGTCTTGGTGCAATAGCTGGTGGGGCATCATCATCTTCATCATCTTCCTCAGTATATGGTGATTTAGGAGTATTAGGATGTTTCTGGAAGTTTTAAAGAAAGTATACAATTTGATAAATGCCTTCCTATGTCATGGTCTATGAATGACCATTCAAAATACCCTTTAAACGACTTGGTTCATCCAGGAAAGATTGGACACAACAAATCATGCTGCAAACATTTGTACATGTTCATTTGATCAAAAGTGCCATAGAAACTGTTTAAATCAGTATCCATTCTGAAATACACCAACATTTGCCTACACATATCTCCCTGACCTTATTGGTCCCTCCAGCAGAAGATTACAACAGATTGAGAACATATTTGTCACCATACATAGCAAAGAAATGTTTGGCATGACGTTTTTTATTAACCCCAAACTCCTCATTGCATTTAAAGTCAACTATTTGTTAATCAGCAAACTCACTGCTTAAGAGCACATACATGTACATTGTACTTATTGGATTTCTCAATGTACATGTATGACAATTTTGCATAATGAAGGAAGTAAATTCCATCTCATATAAAGTACCAGAATTGCCAACAGTGTATATTACCAATTGATACAAACATTACTTCTTATCATTAACAACTGGGTTAATTGGAATTTTATTCCAAAATATGACCTTTTGGGGCTGAATGCAACAAAAAGAAGCCTACACATCATTTAGGAGGTTTGTTAACCAGGGTTTGAATTTTACACTGGACCACAGGCCCAAGGTCAGTAGTTCTAGTGTTGGGCCAGTAAACTAATGACTGAAAAAGTCTGGCAGTCTTGTATTTTTTCAATTGGATAAGAATACCTTACTCTGTGTAATATCCTGTTCAAATGTTGACTTTGAGTCTGATAGAATACCTTTCACTCTATCATATGTAGTAATGAAGTACATGTTGACTGCTCAAAACAATAAGGTCATTAGAGCAGTTTGTATGGATTTCATAAATTCATTGTGCGTATTTTGAAGCTGTGGATATGGGTTTCAATGATCAAAAGTGGTCTTCAAAGTCATTGTTTGGCAAAAACAATTTATTTTCTAAATCAAACATTTATTTGTTGATTTTGATCTATTTTATGTTTAAACTTAAAATGCCTTTTTCATTTAATGACCTTTTGATCATTACAAATATGAAATTGCCTTTAGTGACCTTTTAGATAATAAAAACAAATGAAATAAAATCTTCACTTTATAGGTCTTACTGCTTGTTCAAATAAAAAAGTTAAATGTATGTTAACTGTGTCAGCACATTTCCTGTATGTCATTTTCATGTTGGTATTGTAAAAACAATTCTGATCAAGTTAACATTTTGAGAAACAAGGCATGTGTTCTTGTGAATTTTACGTCCAGATTCAAGCCCTGTCTACACCTTTATGATATGCCAGTGTTTCCAAACTAAATTCAAAGCTCACACACTCTGAAACCTAACTTATTATGGCAGGGCTTTATTACAATTCAAGTTTTCTCTAAAATACTTACAGAATTAATTGAAGTTTGCTCAAATGTTTCCTCCAATGATGAACCTTTGCCTAATTTATAGAAGACAAAGGAGAACAAGCTCATGTCAGTTTTTGTGTAGTGGTGCATGCTTCATGTTTAAATGCATTTTTCATCTAACAACAGAGCACAACTTCCAACAAGTTGACATTATTTAAAACAGTAAGGATTGACAGGGTCTATTGCTGTTCTCAGACATCAACCAGCAGCCCATACTTTTAAGTATAACAAATAATAATAATAACAATAATAGGTATACGTAGCGCCTTTGCAAAAAGATCAGGACAAGAAACAAAGTACAAAGACAGAAGTTACGAGATGTCTCCTGAAATAGTGATAGAAGGAGCATTCCTGATATTGATGAGGAAAGAATTCCACAGTAAGGGACCAGCTATTGAATATTATACAAATACTGACTGCTTCAAGTGCAAGTTTAACAGAAACACGAGTAAAAGCAGTAAATATTTGTTTTATAAAACCCCAACAGACTATTTATCATCCTCGTACATGTAACAGTCAAACACACATTTCAGCTACGAAGTGTGCACAACTGTTTGGCGCAGCACCATTTAATAGTCCAGTATTACATGGCAAACGGCTATCACACGGCCACCCGGGTTTCTAGTATAACTACATGGAAGTCATATCATGTGGCGCGCTCTTAACCAAAGAAAAGGCAGAATTTTTGTAAGGGGTGTTATTACAAAGGATCTTTCCCCGGGAGATTTTGAACCAGTAGGAATAGACAGAAGAAGTTTATCATCAGAGGATCGGAGTCCCACCTCTGCCTGCATGGCCTGGTTGATACAAAGTAAGCAAATTAAAGAAGTACAAGTAGCATCCGCAAAGCAGTTGACAGAGAAAATTAATCTTGCTGCGTGATTTTACACTTTTCGTGTAGTCTTAGAAGAGAGTTGCAATAGTCTAATACTTACTAAGAATGACTTTCTGTTGTGTCATAAACTTCTCATTCCTGTTAGTGTTACTATCATCATAGAATTTGAGTGCATCCAGTACAGCCTGTGGATTCTTCTTTTGTTCTGTCTTGGTAATCTGCGATGACATCAACAGCTTAGCCCAGTGCTCTGGCATACCCTGTCAACACCAAAAAGACATTTCAAAGTGGATTACAATTTGGGTCAAGACAAAGGAAAGTTACATGTTAACCATGTAAGGTTTGATCACTACTACCAATGCAAAGGATGGTGCTTTTTATGTGCATAAGAGAATCAATGTGTGGTGAACAGGTTTTCAACTAGTGGAGTAAATTATAAAGAACCAGGCCTCGGCGGGTTTAAACCACTAGTTGAAAACCGACTCAACACACTTTGATTCCCATTCATAAATACCTTTTTGGTCAAAAACATCATCACTTTTTGGTCAAAAAGTAAAATAAATGCAAAAATTATAATTGTTAAATGATTTCTTTCAACACAACACCCCTCCACCTATGAAATGGTAAAGCCCTCCGCCGCCCTCGGGTAAACAACTCCTTATAAGGGAATGCTGTGCGCGTGATGTGGCACAATTGTTTCAGCCATTGCTCTCGACCAATAGGAATAAAGAATGAATTAACACTTTTTACTGGTCATAAACAAAGGTTTATACACACCCACATGACGCGCTCTCCACCAATAGGAATAGCGAAACTGTCTGAGGTATTTATGAATGTAGGTTTAAGTGTGAGTAAAGTCTTCCAAACTGTCTTGCATCCATGACCTCATAGTATCTGCCACCATTGTGCACAAAGTTATGCTTTACATCATTGTCGAAAAAAAAAAGTTCATTTGAAACATTTAAACAAACGTAAAACAGATGAGGTTAATGATACATGAAACCTGTGAATATTTCAGCAAATCCAGTGTTTCCAGCAAAGATAACCAAAACGATAGCATATAGTTTTGTATGAAATCTGGCTTGTTGATTAAGTGCTGAAAAATAAGTCGTCTAGCTCTTAAAATCTCTTTAAAAAAAAACTCTTCAGTTTATTGTACAACAAGCATTTAGAAAAATTTGACATTTCACTTCAGTCAACAAATTGGCCCAAACTAACTGTCGTACTTTCTTGCCATGGTGATTCTGATAAGCAGAGTGTGGATTTGCCCCAATGGACTCTATTGGTAATTACTCAAAATAATTATTAGCATAAAACATCACTTGGTAACAAGTAATGGGGAGAGGTTGATGGTATAAAACGTTGTGAGAAACAGCTCCCTCTGAAGAGACGTAGTTTTTGAGAAAGAAGTAATTTTCCACGAATTTGATTTTGAGACCTCAAAATCAAGCATCTGAAAGCACACAACTTCGTGTGACAAGGGTGTTTTTTCTTTCATAGTTATCTCGCAACTTCGACGACCAATTGAGCTCAAACTTTCACAGGTTTGTTATTTTATGCGTGTTGAGATACATCAATGGAGAAGACTTGTGTTTGACAATTATCAATAGTGTCCCGTGTCTTTAATTCAAACGCAGTCCCAGAAACCTTGCAGTAAAATATCCAATGTGCACTTAGAAACAACTTTATTAAGTGCACCAATAAATGCTGTGTTTTATTTTTCTTATTATTTTTCTCACCGTGAATTCTCCAGTGATACTGTCGAATCCAACATGGACAGTGTGCTCAAAACTTGTTGGGTAGGAGATCTCAGGCCTTTGTTTAGAAGCTGAAAAAAAAAGAATGGAAAATTCAAATTTGTATTGTTTAAGACTTATTTCTGGGATTTCCTGGAAAATTCATATCATTTTAATTTTCTTCTGGGTACACAAAGTATAAACATTTTGCTTTGGTGAAGCTCTGAGTCTGAAAAGAGCGGGTTGGTTTATTCTGCATCTAAGCCATTTTGAGGTATGATGGATAATATTCCTAGGGAACAAGAAGGTTTGGGTATTAATTTGTCTGCATACATGTACGTCCAAACAAAACAGTGAGCTGCTGTTGTGTTGACCATATCTCAATAATGCTATTGAACTAGTGTTTGTTAATGCTCATACAAATGTGTATGAAGTGCAGACCTGAGAACAAAAGGAGTCCATTTATGTCAGACTTTAAACACTCTGTGAAATTACAAATGTCGACACAGTGTTATTTACAGTTCTGAAGAATAGGATTTTCCACCATCGTTCAAAACAAAGGAATATCCACACAGTGACTACAACACAGAGCTGGCTGTATTCTAATCATCGTCATTATTATTAAATTGGTTTATTAAAAACAATCAAACTTGGCAGCCAGAGGCTGAAATGCGTGTAAAATTACAGGGCATAAGAAAATATATATACTATTTTTTAAAATTACAGAAAGACATTACGAAATATAAAAATACTTACTTCAGTACAATTTCAAACCACAAGAAATAATTCATGGTTCTGCTTAACATTTAACAAAGAATCAGTGCTTGCGGAAGCAGGGAATTCTGTGCTAACATCAACCATATTTCATGGGTTGTTATCAGGGAATTTTAACTTAGTGTGTGTGTAAACTCCATGTAGGCAATTCTACGCTTGTAACGCAGAAATGTGTCGTTTGCAAGTAAGGAGAGAATGGTGTTTGTTATCGCAGAATTCGGCAGAGCCATGAAATTGGGCCCAGGTGCTTGACGATGTCTTTACTGTCTGCATTGGTGTTTGTACTGTGAGTTTATTACGCCTGTTGTTGGTCGATGGTTGTCTCTGCCATGTCTGCTGGACTAATGTTTGCTGGATGCCTCTGATGTGAAAACTACAATGTACAATGTACATATAGTGGAAACTTAAGTTCATTGGAACATTGTCAAATAGATTTTTCTAATTGTGCATCTCATGGGGCTTTAGGGAGATTTTCAGCTTGTTAAGTTTCCTTACTTCCCAACTTTTAAAATGTGACCCGCTACGTGAAAATGAGTCAGATGTTGACAATTTCAAGGATTGAGTTATATGCATGGCTGGAAAGAACAAACCAACAGCAGTAATTCGGTATATGTCTAAGCTTTGGGGAGTGTTGCGTTGCTGAGTTACTCCCATTTGAAATTGGCCAATGCATCATTTTTTCTGAAAAACGAACTACAAGTAAAGTGATGTTTTAAACTACCGTTTCGCGCAAAAGGATACAAATTAGATGTAAGTATGATCACAAAATTGCTTTATTCATAGCTTTATTGCCTAAAAGTAAGTGTTCTAAAGGTTAACCATGCAAATATAGATCTTAAAAAGTAAAAAAAAAAAAAAAAAATTTTTAAATATTTTCCACATTAAACTGTCCATAACTTAATAATGCATTGGGCGACATCTGACTCATTTTCACGTAGCGGGTCACAAATGTGTTTTATGAAAATCTATGACATTATTTTGATGGCAGACATTTTTAAGTCATTTATTGTAAAGCATAAATAAACAAGTTGTTTAGGTTTGGGGAGGGGGGCATGGATGAAGCAGGGTTAGGGTTAGAAACTACACAAAAGTGTACATATTAAGCAGACACATATTACACGTTAAGTGTACATGGTACATGTGTACACAGTCATACCATAGACAGTACATGAAATCTGCAAGTAAATGTGAATATATTAAAATAGTTGAGTAAATACTTTGTGTGAAGCACATATTGATATTTTGTTATCTGTGATTGTTATCATAGGTGTATGAAACATACATTTAATGGCCTTATAGCCTCCCTGCTTGAGTGACTGGGGTAATCTAACGTACACGTACATGTACATGTACATGTAGCCAAAGCTCTAACGCCTTAAAGCAGGAACTATACACATCAGCGATCATCTCCACAGGAATGAGTTTCTCATATGTGCAGGCATTCATCACACTCTACCATGTCTATGCAAAATATCATGACACATTTATGTACACTGACACGTACTTTATCAAGCAAAGTATGTGAAAAAATATTTGGTTTTGCACTTTTGACACAGAAGTTCACGTTAAGCCCGGTTCATAGGCCTGATTCCTGCAAATGCGAATTAAATGTTTGACGTCACTGTTTCGCAGGAGTTAAACACAGTTCAACTGGTGCAAAATATTTCTTGTGAGTCTGTGACCTGAAAATTTGTATCGCACTTGCGTTCGCATTTGCATTTGCATTCGCATTCGCAGGAAGTACATGTATGAACAGCGCTTTACTACTCTTGTCAGACTACAAGCATACATTGTATAAAAATGCCTACAACAGGTCTACATCATCTGTGATTGATGGACATGTCATGACTAATTGACCATTTTGTAAACCTGAGATCTCTTTTATGAGGGATACTTGAAGGACAAACCGAAACTTCCTTGTCATTTCCTGCCTTGTCCCTCAATGGGTACAAGTGACTGTCTAAGACACTCAATATGTATCCTTATAAGTAGCTTTTATATTCTATATAAATCTGCATTTTTAATGTATGTATTCAGATGCAGAAGGATGGCACTGTTTTCAATATAAGCATGGTTGTATTATGTTACAGCAAACGAACAACACACTGTATGCGGAAGCATAACATGGTTACATTCAGCCAATGACTTGGTGGCTTGTGATCTGTTTATTAGCCATTTTGAGATATGGCAAACACAATGCTGCAACATAAGGTTTGGGTAAATTTTTATGTAAACACCCGAACTAAATAATACACTCACACAGTATCACGTCCACCATATCTCAAAGAGGCTTATTCATGTTTTTTTAAAGTAAAGTTTAACAATGTCCGGGTAATGACAAACAATGTAGTGTGACCAAATAATTGTAGAATGGCCAAAATCAAATGAGAAAGATCTCTTAATGCTCAAAAGAGAGAGAGAGCTGAAGAAAGACACACACAGTGATCACATGACTGTTGATCCAAAAGTAATTGTCTGGTATTTTACACAATTTACAAAATGTAACCGACCCCAATGAGTTTGGTTATTTTTAATGTGTGCAGTCAGATAGGCCTACATGTTCTATACAGTGTTCAGACTGTTCCCAATTGTGATTTAATTCAAACCCGGGACTCCTCAACCAGACAAATGTTTAGGCCAACAAAAAATTTAAAAGCATGTTTTAAAAACCATCTTTTGAAAAAAGCAAGGAGTTTTTTTTTTTTTTTTTTTTTAAATGGCCGCCTGACACAATTTTAAAGACAACCGGCTGGGCTATTTAAAAAAAAAAAAATTAATAAAAAGAAAAAAAAGGAGGTGGCCAAAACATGTTTTGTTTTATTTTAGTATGGGGGTGGGGCCTGGGGGTGGGGGGGGCGTTCACTTAAACTTACGTTTATCTTCACTCTTGCTTCCTTGCCATGGCATCTTAAGCTTCCTCTTCTTTTTCTCATCATCTGTAGGTGTATTAGGAAGAGGTTTATAACCTGGACCAGATGAGTCTGCTTTCAGTGTACCGCCGCTGTTACTAGTGTAACGCATTGGGGGAGCTGGTGGACTTTCCTCCATCTTGTCTAGTAATCAAATGCTAGTGGCTCAAACTATAAGACAACAACCAGATACAACATTTCATCATTACTGACAAGTTTGAATGAAAAGTTAAAATCAATTATTTCCTGGTCCTAAATCATACAAAATTCTGTGTTTGTTCGTCAAGTTTGATAGTTTCAGCTTGCATGACCAAAACAAGTTTATGTGCTAGTTGGTTTATTTAACATGACAGGACATTTGAGGAAGGGGTCATTCCTTGTCAAATCACCCAATGGGTTTAACCACACCCTCTTCAAATTTACACAAATTTAGTTTAAGGTGAAATCCTGGCTCAACAAGCTCAAATTTCAAATTTTAGCTCCATCCGATAAACCGTTTTCACGCTACAGCATGCTCTTTCTCAATGATTTCGGTCAAATAGCTTTCCAAATCTGCCATTATTTTTTTTGTAGGAACATATTACACCTAATTATGTTCCCACAAAAAAAGTTGGCAGATTTGGAATGCTTATAATGAAATTTGACCCAATGGTTACTGATTAATGGTCAATTGAATATCCGCAGTCAGGCGCATTTTGACTGAAATCAGCGAGAAAGAGCTTGCCATAGCACAAAACAAGTTTATCAGATGGAGTTAAAGTTTGAGCTTGTTGAGCCAGGATTACCTCAAAAACCAAATTTGAGCACATTTGAAGAGGATAGGGTTTAAAATTGCCTTTTGGAGGGGGGGATTTGACCTGGAATGACCTGAAGGCAAAACAATGTAACAGCTATCGGCACAGTTGCTTTACCATGGTTTACACAGAGCTAAATATAAATGGTACATGATTGGATGATGAATGAACCCTGAATTGCTCGGTCAAAATTAATATGACATGTATGTCAAAGCGGTGACAATGGAACCACCAAAATGAATCTGATGTCTTTGAAAAATCAGGTGGAAGAATTTTCAAAACACAAAAACCACAATGCACTTTATAGTACGGTACAGTTTTTTAAACAAAACTAAAATATAGTAATACATTTAATGTACTTTTATATTTTTTTTTCTTAAAAAGCAGTTTTACATGGGCCGTACTTGTTTTTGCTTTGTCAAAAAAGCAATCTGTGTCGAGAACAGTAACAACAAAAGATGGGCGTTACAGAAACAGGATGCATATTGTTAAAATCCATAGGTGATTCATTAGTTTAGCTTGGTGACACAAGTACAAGCTTTACATACACCATGTACAACGCGTACAAATGCACTGTGAGGGCATCAGTACATGTACAGTATGTACACATTACAAATTGTACTTCCCCGGGGAACTACATGTACATAGAGTGGTGCAAGGGCAATGTCACAAGATGTAACAAGAAAGAAAAAAAACGACAGTTCACATTTAAATTTTCAAAATATGACTTTGACACAGTTACAAGTAGCATGGTTAGCTCAACTATGAACATGGTGAAGAGCTAGTGGCTAGGTAACTGCCAACTAAGAGAGCCATTCACTGTGGTCAGTAAGGGGGCATTTACAAAACATTTTTAGCAAATAGTAAAAACCGTACATTTTGTCAATACTCCGTCCCTAGCCCCTTAAAAGTATACAAAAAAACCTATTCTACAAACCATGTTTATTTGTGCGAGCACGGAAGATTAAAGAATGTACGCCGGTGAAAGTGATTTATGTAATCCCCTAATATCCTGCGTAGAAGACGCAGATTGTCTGATTTTCGAAAGGCAACCCCCCCCCCCCCAAACAATGTCTCTTGTCTAAACCTAACGATCCAAGAAGGGCCAGGAAGCTATTTTTATAGCGTGACATTTTTGCAGTAAGTGAAAGCGGGCCATTGTGCATAAATTCACTCCCTCCCAGTGGCGGTTTGTACGCTTGTGAAATTGTTGATAAATTGTACACCCCTGAACAAGCTGCAGTGGTGGGTCATTCTGTGTCAAATCAACTAGTGGGGGTAAAGGTTACCTCTCAGATTTGGCTGAAATTCATGAGTAATATCAACACATGCCCAAAACAAATTGTCCAAGTTGACTCGGAATGGTAAGGTACCTAAAAAGGGCCATGGCAACCCCCTCAAGTGCGCGCAATGAAGCCCTCTGAACATTGAATATGTTTACGTTTTGCAACTAAATTTGTTTTAGAACTCCTTTAAAATAACAGAAAAAGCTGTAACCCAGATAGTTGTATAACTCAAATCTGGCCCCAAACAAGTGTATCTCACCCCTTTCCTTCTACTGGCTGCTAATTATTAAGTCTATAGAAAAATTGAGTTTCCATTTTCAGACCCCTCTCACTTGTAACTTAATATTAAGTGTACAAACCTGAAAGGAAAAACTTGTGTGATTTTGAAAATGAGTATTTGAAGATCAAGTTTACTATGGAGTACGTGACTATGAGGCCAGGTTACAACTACTTCAGAATAAGAGTACTGATAGTCTCATGGCTGCCAATAAATTTTGGGGGAAGCCCGGAACATACTGTTTAAAGGGACATGTTGCCTTGGATCGGGCGAGTTGGTTTATTGAAAAGCGTTTGGAACCCTTCATAATGCAATGCATGTTTCGAAAGATGTTTCAAAAGTAAAATAACAATCCAAACAAATACACTATAAGTACATGCATACCTCAAAATTGCATGGTTTACCTTACACGTCATAACTAACAAAGCATGCCAATTTGTGGAGTGAAAATGTTGTGAACATATACATGTATTGCATCTTTTTCTCCTACAATTGTATTAATTGTAAAGACATGATATTTTGAAAAAATGTTTTGATTCACTTATAATAAATCAATCATACTATGTACATTAATAACCTGTACTTTATTTTACTACAATTATGATATCAGGAAACCAAAGTTAAATCATCCTTACATTGTAGATCATGGAAATATATTCCTACAGTACGAGTACATAATGTATGTGAGCAGATGACTCTTAATAAGGTTAAAATATAAAATCCATTCCAAACAAAATAATTATAGTACATGTAGGCCGACATACTTGTAAGTTGTAAGCAAAATCAGGTCAGGCTTATAGTGCACTATACTGACAGGTTGATTGACCTTTAAGGTAGGTTCTACCATAGTGTAGTGTGTGTAGCCCTACAGTCTAAAGTGACAAATGTATAAAACGTACACACAATGATAAACAGTACAAAGGGTACAACATGTAATGTACAGTAAACGTGTATCAAACAATACACCTGTTGCAAGCTGTGACCAGATACATGGTGCTTTGTACACTCGAGCCATTGCTCCAAAGATTGCACAAAACCTAAAAACCCTATCACAGCATGCAACAAATGTTTGGTTGAATACCATGGGAACATCCTCTTTTAAGGAAGCATTTTGTTGTCACTCTTCCCTCAAACCATAGAGCAAGGAACAGAAGGAGTTACAACTCCAGTCTTAATCCCCGAAGCTCAAATTAATCCGATTAGTGCTGCATCAACCTCCAGTGGAAACACTATGGATGTGAACCGCAGCGCCTGTAAAAGGCTGTACACATTCCGACCGCAGCGAGCTCTCATGTGTGTTACCACCTTTCGCTGCCGTCGCTGGTATCACGTCGTTTTCCATTTATAATTATAGGAGTACATGTAGTAAAGTAGCAACACACAAGTTCAACGCGTGCGCAGTCACCTACGTTGCATGCGCACAATGCTACATTAGAAACTGTAGACTTTGAGCTTTTGACTGAATTTTGAAGCAACCAAATCGGCCTTTCCTGTGATGAATTATGACATTTGTGGTATTGATTATTTTATCATGAAAGGTCTCCGGCCGTTGAAAACGAATTGAGATTGTTTGCAAACGCTTTTCCTGTCGGGGGATATGCATTTGAACAGTAGACACAATTAGACACAATTTGAAAAAGGGGAATATAAAATGACTTTTTTTTAATTATTATTTTTTTTACTTTTATACAATTTCGCGTAAGAAGATTTTGGTTAAGAAGATTGAGAGAGCCGTAATTATTCAACTGATTTTATGTTTGTTTTATAAGAATATTACAAAGAGGTAATTCCCATTGCATTTTTGTTTGCCAAAATCATTGAAATGTCGTTATTCATAGCTAAAATCATTCTTGCCGCTTGTTGTTGGTTGAGGACGCTTGCAATCTGTGAACTTTTGTGTGGCGCAACCACAGACATATAATACCTAGTTCTTTATACTTCCCTTGTTAGGAATTGCGCCCGCACATATTTCTGCCGATTGGCGCTGGTCGTTATACGCCCGCGGTAACACACATGGAACCTTTGAAGACGACTAGTTGTAACTCCTTCTGTTCCTTGCTCTATGCTCAAACTGATTAACAAAACTCAAGTTACCATCTGTGCTGTGCATCATGCGCATCCTTAGACATGTAACATTATACAATTGTTGCAAAACTTCACAATTTGTTACCGAGGTATAACAAATGTCAAGTTGTACATTGTGTATCACATCACGTGATTGGTTCTCGACCAATAAAACTTCGCAATGTTACCATGGTATAACACACAGACGGTGATGGTGATTTATCAGTGTCCAAAAGTGGTAAACAACATAGAAAATCTGGTAACCAGTCAACATTGGTCGAAATTGCACTTAATTAAATGTGGTCGAAACCTGTGCATGCTGTCTCGAGGACCAAGGGTTCCGATCACCTTAAAGCCACTGTACACGTTTGGTAATTGTCAAAGACCAGTGTTCTCACTTGGTGTATCCCATCATAACCATAAAATAACAAGCTTGTGAAAATTTGGGCTCAATTGGTCATCGAAGTTGGGAGAAAATGATGAAAGAAAAAACACCCTTGTTGGACGAATTTGTGTGCTTTCAGATAGGAATAAAAGACTTTTAGCTAGAAGTCTTTTATTATTTTAGTGAGAAGTTACCTCTTTCTCAAAAACTACGTTACTTCAGAGGGAGTCGTTTCCTACAATGTTTTATACTATCAACAGTCTCTCCAATGCTCATTACCAAGTAAGTTTTTAAGTTAATATTTGTTTTGAGTTATTACCAAACGTGTACCTTCCCTTTAAACTACTTGAATTACTGCAACCTCAGTCAAATTTTTCATCATGTCACACGTCCAGTCAATCCTGTTTCAGATGTTGAACTTTTCATGTACTTTTAAATTCTTTTCACTTGGTTTGGCGCCAACCTCTACAGCGCCTGTCATCATGGTAATGCTACGTCGATCTTATCTTTAAAGGACTAGAGTTTAGACACATGTATGTAGCATGCACTGACCATACGGTAGAGAAAGCACTAATTATAGGGAGTTTTTGTTTTCAACGACGGATGGTTCTTCGACAGTTAATAGTTTTCAACCAATTGTTGTCTTTTTCAGCACAATGCAGATTCATCCCTAGTACTGATGTAGAAATTGAGGACGCAAAGCCTCTACGAAAACATAAACTCCCTAGTAGTATATAGTGACTACAATAAGTGCAACAACTAATTAATGATCACTGTCACTGTCAGCAGTAGTTTGTCTCAAGATCGCTTTATACTCAATTTAGAGTTCAGCCAGGACACAGACATGACAGAGGATGTCCGTCACTTCGTACAAGTCACTTTGTACCCCAGTCACTTCGTACCAAAGTAACTTCATACAAAAGTTTCCATAGACCAAGTCACTTCGTACCCAAGCAATTTCGTATCCAAATCCATTGGTACCCAAGCCATTTTGATCCAAGTCACTTCGTACCCAAGTCACGTCATACGAGATATAAGAATCGGGTACGGTTGTTGAAATATTGAAACCAACCTTTTTTCATTTTTTTTTTCATACCACAGTTTGGGAACTTTTATTCTGATCTTCCTGCAAGTTGAGTTTTGATTACCGTGAAATATTGTTGGTGTCGATCCAAATGAAAGAAAACAATGAAGGCCAGCCACATCAGTCAGGTCAGAGTCAGACAATTGAGCAGAGGGTACGAAGTGACTTGGGTACGAATTAAGTGACTTGGGTACGAAGTGACCAACATTGGTCGACAGAATTTGGGTCATCTCGTACCCAAGTCAACTCGTACCCAAGTCAGCTCATACTCAAGTCAACTCGTACCCGAGTCAACTCGTACCCGAGTCAACTCGTACACAAGTCAACTCGTACCCAAATAAATTTTTACCCAATTTTTGGGTGGCAACTCGTACTGATAAATATTGTAGTTTAATTTAATTATTTATATTGTCTATCATACATTTAGCTATTGGTTGTTGCAATTATTTTGTTTTCTTAGTTTTTTTTTCATGTTGCAGCTTGTAACGAACAGAATAAGCGAATACACAATACCTACGGTGTGGAAAATTAATCAGTACTTGAGAACTTTTTGTGTGTGGCTTGTTTGAATGAATTTTTGGTTTTGTTTTCATTCGGAAAAAGATAATCAGATCTTACGCAAAGTGTTTTGGGTTGTATTGAAACATAAGCAAACAAATGAATTGAATAAATATTTACCATGAAATTTTCTTATGGGATAACCTAGGGAAACATGAACGTGTGCGTTTTATATAAGAAGTTGACACTTTTTAGGTGTGTCTTTAGTCCATTCTGTTTTAAGCACCAACTGTTTAAAACATTGGAAGAAAACTACGGTAAAACATCTAAAAGAAAAGAACCCTTTTTAAGTCGTTTGTTTTATTACGGTAGAACATTTTAAACTAACCCAGCAGGCACACGACGTCTTTCTGCAACATATTATGGTCGCGACATCAGATTACCAAAAATTGACTAAAATACAACGTCAGATTGGCGACAAAAATCAAACGTAAACTAATAATGTCATATGGACATCGCAAGATGGTCAGGACTAAACTAAAATGTAACCGAAAATGAACGTTTCGTTCTAGATAGATTTATAACTAAATAGTAGCGTCATTGACCAGACATTGCTTCTAGACGTAATTCTATTGTCATAGTTTAACCATCGTTTTATGTGGTTGGAAAAATTACAGACGTCCTACAAAATTACGTCCTAAATTACGTTGTATCATGGTCCATAACAGACGTCCTACAAACTTTCACATAATCTGATAATAGAACCATGAGCCGACCGTCATCCGACGTCGGGATTTAGCGTTGATTTAATGTTATGACCATCTTTGTGCCTGCTGGGTAAAAGAAACCACAGTGGATCTGAATATCCTTGCGAAAAAAAGCAGAAACGAGATGTACATCTAACATTATTAAAAATGAAACTTGTGAGATTGTTATTAGTATAAAGTGAACTCCGTGGACATCATTTTTATTTCCTTTCGCTAATAAAATCACGCCGCACGGAAATTCTCCATTTCGGCATACAATCATGTACGTTATACGGTACGAGTTGACTTGCGTACGAGTTGACTCGAGAAGGAGTTGACTTGGGTACAATATGTTGGGTGCGAGTTGACTTGGGTGTGAGTTGACTATCACTTGGGTACAAACTACAACTCGAGTTGACCCGTTTCGAGTCGACAGAGGACTTGTCTTCATTTTACAAGTTACAACTGATCCTGAAGTGTGACATAAGACTAAAGTCATTTATAACACACATTTCTACCAAACACTTTTTAATTTTGGAAACACTTTTTAAACTTGGAATATATAATGATATCAGGAAGAAGCACTTCCTATATGTCTTACGACCGCACACGTTGTGCATGCAGTGATTGTACCCATCATAAAGTGTGTACGCTTATTAAGGACTGGTACTACATGTATTTCACACGAACACGGCAATTGCATTGGCTAGATAGCCGGCCCAGCGGAACC
Organism: Asterias amurensis; assembly: GCF_032118995.1. NCBI lineage: Eukaryota > Metazoa > Echinodermata > Asteroidea > Forcipulatida > Asteriidae > Asterias > Asterias amurensis. Next base: position 12,643,179 of record NC_092659.1, read on the forward strand.
TCGTAACCGGCAATCAGTCTGAGGAGTGATATTTTTACGCACCGATTTATCACAAGCATAGCTCTACATGAATAAACCGCTCAGTTATAAACACATTCAGTGATAAAACCATATGGTAGTTGACTGGTAAATGTAAGAAGATGAAGAGAATACAAACCAAAATACGCGATCATGTATACTCTTTAAATCTGTGTGGCTGGCTGGACGATCGGGATTGATGATTGCAGGTCAGATGCGTCTGGTAAAAAGCCACACACCCGGAAATAAAAATGGTTTAGGACTAAAAAGAGGGCGCTATTTAACAACAAGCGGTTTCTACTATTTTCTAACGCTATTATTTCTATGCAAAACGCCGATCCACAGACATACAAACCCCTACTGTTATTAAGAAACAACTGCAGTTTGGGTTCTTGTGTGGTGCGATCCTTGGATGGAACTACCACACTAAACTCCCCTAGTAACCAATTCTAAAAAGGTTATATTTTTGTACCAACTAAACTTATTAAAGGAACACGTTGCCTTGGATCGGACGAGTTGGTCTATAAAAAGCGTTTGTTTGTAACCGTTTTTTATAAAGATTAATGCGTATGGTTGGAAAGATGTTTTAAAAGTAGAATACAATGATCCACACAAGTTTGCCTCGAAATTGCGTGGTTTTCCTGTTACTGTGCGAACTAACATGGTCGGCCATTTATGGGAGTCAAAATTTTGACTCCCATAAATGGCCGACTGTGTTAGTCGACGAGGTAAAAGGAAAGCCGTGCAATTTCGAGGCATGTTTGTGTGGATCATTGTATTCTACTTTTAAAACATCTTTCCAACCATACGCATTTTATAAAAAACGGTTACAAACGCTTTTCACAGACCAACTCGTCCGATCCAAGGCAACGTGTTCCTTTAAGATTTCTTTCAATTTATTGTTAGGCCAGCCGTTTGAAAAAACCACACCGACAACGTGCCTTTTTCAAACTGACTCCCTGCTAGTTGTTCATACGATCGAGTAACTGCATGACCCCCCAAAAGTAAACGTTATTAGTATATTCATAAGAGTTTGAGGGCCTACAATCAGCTTTGCGCATAGGCCTAGTTGTCATGTTTTAGTTTGATGCACCCCTGATGTGCTAATGTGACGATTATCACCAGATTGGCTCAACTTTGTCCCTCACACGTTCACCTCTGTAGGGACAGGACGTAACACCCCGTTTCTGATCCTTTGGAGTTCATACCGGAACCATTTTCAGGGAACTAATTGTTTCCCTCTAAAATGAAAGGAGCCTTGTAGTGAGGTGGATTAAGGAAAAGATCGTGACACGGCGGACAAAAGCACAATTTTTTCACCAAAGTATCAGTTTGACCCACAGATTAAAAAAAAAGTCATGCTCCAAAAAATCTGAGAATGGGATGACCTTGAATTACGTCATTATGACGTCATAACCTCTTTTTATGTAATAAAGCATAGGAAAATGCCATACCAAAATTATGTTTATAAAGGTCAAGGAGTTCAATGAGGGTGGTATTAGTTTAAACAAAAAATAATATCCTTTATGGTGAGTACATTGATGTAATTATGACGTCATCATCATCAATATTACACATAACACGAAGTTTGAAAACAAAATTAATGCCGTGTGGTTTCGCCAAAATGCTAATCTTTTTGTGTTCATAATATGGTCACAGTATAATTACCGTGGCACTGATCTTTAACGTACCATGATGTCATTGTTATACTATCAACCAAAACAAAACACATTAACACAATGAAACACAATATGATTCTGACCGGATAGTTATAGGTGAGATTAAATATGATGAACAACGCATAATTATGGGGGATCTTCGAAAGAAAGGTTGCAAAAAAAGTCTCACGGAGGGTTTGCCGTTGGATGTCGGTTTAGGAATAGCGTATGGTGTGGCTGTAGAGTCCAATGCGAGAATTACAGTCTCTACTGCAGTCTGCAGGTAATAATATGAAGCTGTTCTAACTAAGCCTTCCTTTTCACCAAACAAGCCTTGTAGACATGGACTTTAGTATGCTCTGACAGCTTTTTGTTGCATCATACTCTCTTTGATAGCATGTAGAGTGTTGTGGCAGCCTTTCCTTTACGCCTGTTGAGTTCTACTTCGAGGAAGAGATTGTCGGAGATGGTTGAGCCAAGATACACAAACTCACGGACAGCCTCAAGCTCATGGTTGGCGATGCTGGTAGACGCCACGTCCTTGCCCCTTGCCTGCGTTGTTGTTGTTTTTGTTGGTAAGTCCGAAGTCTTCGCAAGCTGCGGAAAATCGACCCATGAGCTGCTGCAGGTTATCTTGTGTGTGTGTAGTGATAGCTGCATCGTCTGCAAACAGGAAATCTCTAAGGAATCTTGTTCGGACTATGATCTTTGCTTTGAGTCTTGAGAGGTTGAAGGGGATTCCATCTGACCTCGTACGAAGGTAGATGCCCTCTGTGGCTGACCCAAGAGCATGTTTGGTAGAACGGAGAAGAAAATGCCAAAAAGGGTTGGAGCCAGACACATCCCTGCTATTACACTGTTGCAGAGGTCGAAGGGTTCAGATGTTGAGCCACTGAAACGATGGACCCCTTAAAGTTCTCGTGGAAGGACTTAACGATGCGAGGCAGAGCAGGAGGGCAACCAATCTTGGCAAAGATCTAAGTAAGGCGGTCTCTGCTCACGAGGTCAAAGGCCTTGGTGAGGTCTATACGGCGATGTAGAGTAGCTTTCCCTGCTCCCTACACTTTTCTTGCAACTGTCTGATGGCGAATCTCATGTCAATTGTCGACAGTTTGGCTTGAAACCACACTGAGACACTGGGTATAGACTCTTTCAGCAAGAATTCAAAGTCTTTTTAGGACAACTCGAGCAAAGAGTTTCCCTACAATGCAATCGCTCCTGTCACCTTTGTTTTTGTAGAGAGTGATAATGTTGGCGTCTCTCATGTCTTGTGGCACTGTACCTTCTCTCCAGCACTAGCAAAAGATCTCATGCATATCCTTGATGAGGATTCCTTTTGCGCATTATGAGGACTTCAGGGATGCCATCTTTTCCTTGAGTTTTTTCCTGGGGAGAGTGTATCTAGCGCTTTGCCAAGTTCTTCTAGTGTTGGTTCACTGTCCAGTTCGTCCATGTTACACAGGCAATCTTTGTTGTTCAGAACTTCTGCGTTGACAATGTTCTCTCTGGAGTACAGATCTGAGTATAGTGCTCCACCAATCGATCCATCCGCTTCACAGGGTCATTTAGGACCTTACCGGTAACTGACTTCAGAGAAGCGGTCATCTTCCGAGCTGGACCGATGCATCGTGGTGGCCTACTTTATTCCCTCGTACATACCTCTTACATTTTCTGTGGCAGCAGAGGACTGGATCTGAGATTAAAGTTGGGCCCAGTAGTCAATGGCGCATCGCCTTGTGGTTGGAATCGGTTGTGCTGGAATCGGTTTCACGTGGTCTGTGGTGCCTGCAAGTATCTCACAGAAGGCGAGTGTTTGTATGCTGAGAGAGCGCGTAACTTATTTTCTATAAGAGTGTCCCCTTAGCATGAGCCATGAACCAATCGAGTGACTTGATTAGCCTCTTTCCGAAATAGCGCCATTGTATACAGCATCCCCGAGGTGTTGACATCTCCCGCTGACATATCGAAATTGGGTGCTCTTGGCAAGACATCTTCCAGAACCTGGACAAACGCTTCCACCATCTCTGAGTTGCGAGTCTTGTTCGTGTCAAAGTGAGGCCGCCCTGCCTTCTTGGATCTGTGAACTCTCCTTGGTTGAAGCTTTAATTTGCTGCACACAAAGGAGTGGTCTGTATCACAGTCTGCGCTTTGGTAGCTGCGGGATATCTTGACGCTGCCCAGGTTCCTACGTCCCGTCAACACGAGGTCAAGTTGGTGCCAATGCTTTGATCTAGGGTGTCTCCAGGATACCTTGTGTTGGGGGCTTTGTGTTGAAGAAAGTGTTAGGGATGCAGAGATTGTGGTGCCAGCAGAACTCAAAAAGACGCTGACCGTTTTCATTTAACTTTCTGATGCGAAACTGTCCATACAGGACGACCAGGAAAGATCGGCACCAACTCTGCACCTGGCGTTGAGATCCCCGAGGATAAAGATTGGATCTTGCTCTGGGACTTCGCTGATAATGGAGCTTAGATCGTCGTACAATTTGTCCTTATATCGATTCCGACCAGTTAGCTAGAACATGTTCCGGTTTTAAACAAAAATCAATGTGTGATACAGGTCTGGATACCATTCAATTAATCTAACAATGGCAGTCAAGACATTATATAATGGCACCACCAGACGCAATCCAGATGCAATGTGTTTATACTTCATTTGTATTTCGACACCAGTTGCCCAAGAAACAGTTTACAAAAGTATATATGGTAATTGCATTGTCTCAAACTGAAACAAAACAATTTCAATCCAAAATCGAGTTAAAGTTTCAAATGCTACTAACGTTGGTCTGCTAGCCATCGCAACCATGAGCTGAGATTGAAACATATTAAAACATTTTAATACAAACTACTGATTTGTCCTCGGTGATGATGATTTGTTTTAAACAAATTTCATTCAAAAAAGAATAAACTGTTTGTTTCTTCAGGGCAACACAAACGTTGCCATTTGATTCATTGCCCCTGATTCATACAATTCGCTACTAAAATCACTTGCCTCGGCATTATATAACTAAAAGTTATGCCGTTTTAAGTAAATGGCGGCAATTTTGAATATATTACGTCAAAATTAGGTCAAGGTCATTGCATTTTCTTTTCGGGGGAGCATTCGATATTATCATACAACATATCCATTCCTTGGCCTCTGATAAATATAATTCGCTACTAAAATCACTTGCCTCAAACGGCATTACATAATGAAGTTATGCCATTTTAAGTAAATGGCGACCATTTTGAATTTATTACGTCATAACTAGGTCAAGGTCATCGCAATTTTTTTGGAGCATGGGATTTTATCAATCTAGCCATAGGAGTCCTAAAAAAAAATTGGTGCTTTTGTCCGCCGTGTCACGATCTTCGTGTTTTGTTGTCCTTAATCCACCTCACTATTGCGTGAATTGGTTTAGCTAGTAAGTGTCGCTATAGTCAGTGTTTCTTTGTTCACATGACCAAATTATGACAAACGACTGAATGCTGAAAGAAATGTCTAATCGCGAACTTTGCTGAATTTCATTTAGCATGTTTTTAAACAGCCAATAAAGGATGATCTCAATATTTCAACTAGTACTTTTTATGGCCAATTAGACATCGTAGATACCGGTTAAAAACCATTTTACTCTCAAAATTTGCATTTAGTAATAAACAACTCGAGTCAAAAATGCACCCGGCCGCGTGGATAATGATTACGTAATACCCCTGTCACGTGAGCGGCGGCTAAAAATCACGACGATCGACGGGTCAAAGACATGACAGAGGTAAACACACACACACACACACCCGCCTACTGGCGCAGATAAATGACAAAGGAGACTTATTGAAACCGAGTGTTCTGCGGGTGGACTGCGTGGGTGTGTGGGGTGGGGGTAGGTATCCACATTCAAACCGGGGACCCATAACAAAGGGGACAATAGGTCCACGGTTGCTATCACAAAGGAAATCATTGTGGTACCCGGTTGCTCTCTTAAAGAGTTGAACAAAGGATGGTCCCCGATTGCAGGTGTTTACACACTTGTGTGAGTTTTTATGCGTGACCTCGGTTTGAATACTAATTTGTACAAAGGGCTTCTGAAAATTCAGTCTTTTTCGGCCTTTTCTGGAAAGATCAACCAAAATAATGTACCAGTAAATTGAGACAAAGAGCATATCTGTCGTTATGTATTAAAAAAATCGGTGCAACTCAATTTTTAAATAAAGACATTTGTACGTGAAAAATGGCTTCAAAAACGGAGAAAACAAGTCACAAAAACACGGCAAATTTTCCCGTTATGAACGTCGGCAACAGTCCCCAATTAGTATGTATGGATAGATTATTTCATATTCTACCTGGAAATGTTTAAACCGAGACCGGATCGTTCCTAGTCCAGTCAGGATACAGCGATCTCCACCGTTAATCCAAATCTAACACTACGAAAAAGTCAATTTAGACAGAATGGTTTTCTTGCACGGGTGATTGGCTGACGATGACATCATCGACTGATAGGGCAGCATGCTGTTTTTCGTTGGCATGATACCTTGACCACCAAGCCTAAGTTAGTCGATAACAAAAGCGCCCGTCTATACCATGGGCTGAATGAGTACAAAAGCGCCCGTCTATACCATGGGCTGAATGAGCTGATTCCTCATTTAGCTCATGGAATAGACGGGCGCTTTTGTTATTGACTAACTTAGCCTTGGTGGTCAAGGTACCACAGCTTGCACTGGAGCCCCCAATTCCATGGCTCTGTTTACTGTGCGTATCGACGCTTGTGTGGAAGCAGGGAATTCTGCGCTTATGTCGTTCAAGCATGTTTCACAAGACAGTGGGGAATTTCGGCACGTGCGCATTCGTACTCTACGCTAGCAGCTGCTCACCGTAAGCAAAGAATCAACGCTTTGGAAAGTACGAAATTATTTGCGTTTATCAAGCATTTTCACAGGTTAACGGGGATTTTTGTTTGTGCCCGTGTGCACTTCACGTTGAGCATATAGGGTCTATGGAAGGTGCAATAAAGTAAATCTCGTGCTGAAAGGATTGAAAGATTGTGTCACTGATGTCTTGTGTGTTGTAAAAAGTTGTCGTGTAATCATGAGCGACAGAAGTGGTTATAGCCATGTGTTAACCAAGCAGGAATTCGATCGCGACTACTTTCATAGTACGTAGTTTTAGTCGCACGATAAACCAAGTGGGTTGAAAAGCAGAATATATTAGTGATGGAGTTGAAAATTTGGACCGGCACACTCTGAAGGAGTATCCGCAAGAAGTAATCTTGCTAATTCGGTTTTTCGGGGTGGCTCGAAAATTAAAAAGAAGGGCCTTCTTGTTTTTCTAATAATCAACTCTGGAAATCGCGTTTTGACGGTGCAAATCGACCAAGTTGAGCATCCTAAACAACTTTCCTGCGTGGAGTCATGCAAAATTCGCAAAACCTTGGAATTATATTTTTTTTTGTGCAAAAGTGACGTCATAATTTGGCCAAAAATCGCCGATTACCGCCAAAATATAACAGTGACAGGGTTCAAATTTGCACCGGTACACTCGGGTGGGGTATCCGCAAAAAGTAATCACGCTATTTCGGCTTTTCGGGGTGGCTCGAAAATTAAAACGTTTATTCCCCGGGCAGGGAAAAGGGAAGAGCCGCCATCTTGTTTTTCTAATAGTCAACTCTGGAAATCGCATTTTGACGGTGCACATCGACCAAGTTCAGCATCCTGAACAGCTTTCCTGGGTGGAGTTATGCAAAGTTCGCAAAAATTTGGGAATTACAACTGCTTGGTGCAAAAGTGACGTCATAATTTGACTCAAAATCGTCGTATACCGTCAAAATATAACAGTGACGGAGTTGAAATTTGGACCGGCACACTCTGTTGAGGTATCCGCAAGAAGTAATCACGCTAATTCGGCTTCTCAGGGTGGCTCGAAGGGAAGAGCGGCCATCTTGTTTTTCTAATAGTCAACTCTGGAAAACGCGTTTTGACGGTGCAAATCGACCAAGTTGAGCATCCTAAACAACTTTCCTCCGTGGAGTCATGCATTATTCGCAAAACCTTGGAATTATATTTTTTGTGCCAAAAATCGCCGATTACCACCAAAATTTAGCAGTGACAGGGTTCAAATTTGCACCGGTACACTAGGGTGGGGGTATCCGCAAGAAGTAATCACGCTATTTCGGCTTTTCGGGGTGGCTCGAAAATTAAAACGTTCATTCCCCGGGCAGGGAAAGGGGAACAGCGGCCATCTTGTTTTTCTAATAGTCAACTGTGGAAATCGCATTTTGACGGTGCAAATCGACCAAGTTGAGCATCCTGAACAACTTTCCTGCGTGGAGTGATGCACAATTCGCAAAACCTTGGGAATTACAACTGCTTGGTGCAAAAGTGACGTCATAATTTGACCCAAAATCGTCGTATACCGTCAAAATATAACAGTGACGGAGTTGAAATTTGGACCGGCACACTCTGTTGGGGTATCCGCAAGAAGTAATCACGCTAATTCGGCTTCTCTGGGTGGCTCGAAGGGAAGAGCGGCCATCTTGTTTTTCTAATAGTCAACTCTGGAAAACGCGTTTTGACGGTGCAAATCGACCAAGTTGAGCATCCTAAACAACTTTCCTGTGTGGAGTCATGCAAAATTCGCAAAACCTTGGGAATTACAACTTTTTGGTGCAAATGTGACGTCATAAATTGAGGAAAAATAGTCGATTACCGCCAAAATATAACGGTGACAGATTTCAAATTTGCACCGGCACACTCTGATGGGGAATCCGCAAGAAGTAATCACGCTAATTCGGCTTTTCGGAGTGGCTCAAAAATTAAAAAGTTTATTCCCCGGGCAGGGAAAGGGGAACAGCGGCCATCTTGTTTTTCTATTATTCAACTCTGGAAATCGCATTTTGACGGTGCAAATCGACCAAGTTGAGCATCCTGAACAACTTTCTTGTGTGAAGTCATGCAAAATTCGCAAAACCTTGGAATTATATTTTTTGGTGCAAAAGTGACGTCATAATTTGACCAAAAATCGCCGATTACCTCCAAAATATAACAGTGACAGGGTTCAAATTCGCACCGGTACACTCGGGTGGGGTATCCGCAAGAAGTAATCACGCTATTTCGGCTTTTCGGGGTGGCTCGAAAATTAAAACGTTTAATCCCCGGGCAGGGAAAAGGGAAGAGCCACCATCTTGTTTTTCTAATAGTCAACTCTGGAAATCGCATTTTGACGGTGCACATCCACCAAGTTCAGCATCCTGAACAGCTTTCCTGGGTGGAGTCATGCAAAATTCGCAAAAATTTGGGAATTACAACTGCTTGGTGCAAAAGTGACGTCCTAATTTGATCCAAAATCGTCGATTACCGCCAAAATATATTAGTGACGGAGTTGAAATTTGGACCGGCACACTCTGATGGGGTATCCGCAAGAAGTAATCACGCTAATTCGGTTTTTCGGGGTGGCTCGAAAATTAAAAAGATTATTCCCCGGGCAGGGAAAAGGGAAGAGCGGCCATTTTGTTTTTCTAATAGTCAACTCTGGAAATCGTGTTTTGACGGTGCAAATCGACCAAGTTGAGCATCCTGAACAACTTTCCTGTGTGAAGTCATGCAAATTCGCAAAACTTTAGAGTTACATTTTTTGGTGCAAATGTGACGTCATAATTTGACCCAAAATCGTCGATTAACGCAAGAATATAACAGTGACGGAGTTAAAATTTGTACCGGCACAATCGGATGGGGTATCCGCAAGAAGTAATCACGCTAATTCGGCATTTCCGGGTGGCTCGAAAATTAAAAAGTTTATTCTCCGGGCAGGACAAGGGGAACAGCGGCCATCTTGTTTTTCTAATAATCAACTCTGGAAATCGCATTTTGACGGTGCAAATCGACCAAGTTGAGCATCCTAAACAACTTTCCTGTGTGGAGTCATGCAAAATTCGCAAAACCTTGGGAATTACAACTTTTTGGTGCAAATGTGACGTCATAAATTGAGGAAAAATAGTCGATTACCGCCAAAATATAACGGTGACAGATTTCAAATTTGCACCGGCACACTCTGATGGGGAATCCGCAAGAAGTAATCACGCTAATTCGGCTTTTCGGAGTGGCTCAAAAATTAAAAAGTTTATTCCCCGGGCAGGGAAAGGGGAACAGCGGCCATCTTGTTTTTCTATTATTCAACTCTGGAAATCGCATTTTGACGGTGCAAATCGACCAAGTTGAGCATCCTGAACAACTTTCTTGTGTGAAGTCATGCAAAATTCGCAAAACCTTGGAATTATATTTTTTGGTGCAAAAGTGACGTCATAATTTGACCAAAAATCGCCGATTACCTCCAAAATATAACAGTGACAGGGTTCAAATTCGCACCGGTACACTCGGGTGGGGTATCCGCAAGAAGTAATCACGCTATTTCGGCTTTTCGGGGTGGCTCGAAAATTAAAACGTTTAATCCCCGGGCAGGGAAAAGGGAAGAGCCACCATCTTGTTTTTCTAATAGTCAACTCTGGAAATCGCATTTTGACGGTGCACATCCACCAAGTTCAGCATCCTGAACAGCTTTCCTGGGTGGAGTCATGCAAAATTCGCAAAAATTTGGGAATTACAACTGCTTGGTGCAAAAGTGACGTCCTAATTTGATCCAAAATCGTCGATTACCGCCAAAATATATTAGTGACGGAGTTGAAATTTGGACCGGCACACTCTGATGGGGTATCCGCAAGAAGTAATCACGCTAATTCGGTTTTTCGGGGTGGCTCGAAAATTAAAAAGATTATTCCCCGGGCAGGGAAAAGGGAAGAGCGGCCATTTTGTTTTTCTAATAGTCAACTCTGGAAATCGTGTTTTGACGGTGCAAATCGACCAAGTTGAGCATCCTGAACAACTTTCCTGTGTGAAGTCATGCAAATTCGCAAAACTTTAGAGTTACATTTTTTGGTGCAAATGTGACGTCATAATTTGACCCAAAATCGTCGATTAACGCAAGAATATAACAGTGACGGAGTTAAAATTTGTACCGGCACACTCGGATGGGGTATCCGCAAGAAGTAATCACGCTAATTCGGCATTTCCGGGTGGCTCGAAAATTAAAAAGTTTATTCTCCGGGCAGGACAAGGGGAACAGCGGCCATCTTGTTTTTCTAACAATCAACTCTGGAAATCGCATTTTGACGGTGCAAATCGACCAAGTTGAGCATCCTAAACAACTTTCCTGCGTGGAGTCATGCAAAATTCGCAAAACCTTGGAATTATATTTTTTTTTGTGCAAAAGTTACGTCATAATTTGACCAAAAATCGCCGATTACCTCCAAAATATAACAGTGACATGGTTCAAATTTGCACCGGTACACTCGGGTGGGGTATCCGCAAAAAGTAATCACGCTATTTCGGCTTTTCGGGGTGGCTCGAAAATTAAAACGTTTATTCCCCGGGCAGGGAAAAGGGAAGAGCCGCCATCTTGTTTTTCTAATAGTCAACTCTGGAAATCGCATTTTGACGGTGCACATCGAACTAGTTCAGCATCCTGAACAGCTTTCCTGGGTGGAGTTATGCAAAATTCGCAAAAATTTGGGAATTACAACTGCTTAGTGCAAAAGTGACGTCATAATTTGACCCCAAATCGTCGTATACCGTCAAAATATAACAGTGACGGAGTTGAAATTTGGACTGGCACACTCTGTTCGGGTATCCGCAAGAAGTAATCACGCTAATTCGGCTTCTCGGGGTGGCTCGAAGGGTAGAGCGGCCATCTTGTTTTTCTAATAGTCAACTCTGGAAAACGCGTTTTGACGGTGCAAATCGACCAAGTTGAGCATCCTAAACAACTTTCCTCCGTGGAGTCATGCATTATTCGCAAAACCTTGGAATTATATTTTGTTGTGCCAAAAATCGCCGATTACCACCAAAATATAGCAGTGACAGGGTTCAAATTTGCACCGGTACACTAAGGTGGGGGTATCCGCAAGAAGTAATCACGCTTTTTCGGCTTTTCGGGGTGGCTCGAAAATTAAAACGTTCATTCCCCGGGCAGGGAAAGGGGAACAGCGGCCATCTTGTTTTTCTAATAGTCAACTCTGGAAAACGCGTTTTGACGGTGCAAATCGACCAAGTTGAGCATCCTAAACAACTTTCCTCCGTGGAGTCATGCATTATTCGCAAAACCTTGGAATTATATTTTTTTGTGCCAAAAATCGCCGATTACCGCCAAAATATAACAGTGACAGAGTTGAAATTTGCACCGGCACACTCGGGTGGGGTATCCGCAAGAAGTATAATCACGCTAATTCGGCTTTTCGGGCTGGTTCGAAAATTGAAAAGTTTATTCCCGGGCAGGGAAAAGGGAAGAGCCGCCATCTTGTTTTTCTAATAGTCAACTCTGGAAATCGCATTTTGACGGTGCACATCGACCAAGTTCAGCATCCTAAACAACTTTCCTGTGTGGAGTCATGCAAAATTCGCAAAACCTTGGGAATTACAACTTTTTGGTGCAAATGTGACGTCATAAATTGAGGAAAAATCGTCGATTACCGCCAAAATATAACGGTGACAGATTTCAAATTTGCACCGGCACACTCTGATGGGATATTCGCAAGAAGTAATCACGCTAATTCGGCTTTTCGGAGTGGCTCAAAAATAAAAAAATTATTCCCCGAGCAAGGAAAAAGGAAGAGCGGCCATTTTGTTTTTCTAATAGTCAACTCTGGAAATCGTGTTTTGACGGTGCAAATCGTCCAAGTTGAGCATCCTGAACAACTTTTCTGTGTGGAGTCATGCAAAATTCGCAATACCTTGGGAATTACAACTTTTTGGTGCAAAAGTGACGTAATAATTTGACCCAAAATCGCCGATTACCGCCAAAATATGACAGTGACAGAGTTTAAATCTGCACCGGCACACTCGGGTGGGGTATCCGCAAGAAGTAATCACTCTAATTCGGCTTTTCGGGGTGGCTCGAAAATTAAAACGTTCATTCCCCGGGCAGGGAAAGGGGAACAGCGGCCATCTTGTTTTTCTAATAGTCAACTGTGGAAATCGCATTTTGACGGTGCAAATCGACCAAGTTGAGCATCCTGAACAACTTTCCTGTGTGGAGTGATGCACAATTCGCAAAACCTTGGGAATTACAACTTTTTGGTGCAAAAGTGACGTCATAAGTTGACCCAAAATCGTCGATTACCGCCAAAATATAACAGTGACAGAGTTTAAATCTGCACCGGCACACTCGGGTGGGGTATCCGCAAGAAGTAATCACGCTAATTCGGCTTTTCGGGGTGGCTCGAAAATTAAAAAGATTATTCCCCGGGCAGGGAAAATGGAAGAGTGGCCATCTTGTTTTTCTAATAGTCAACTCTGGAAATCGTGTTTTGACGGTGCAAATCAACCAAGTTGAGCATCTTGAACAAATTTCCTGTGTGGAGTCATGCAAAATTCGCAAAACCTTGGAAATTACATTTTTTTGGTGCTGTTCCACTGAGCCAGTGACCTGTGAGATGGTGACTGTAGGTTGAAGAGCGCCCTCAAGTGACTGTAGTTGTTTATTGTTTACATGTGGTTTTTTCAGCCATGTTTGACCATGTTTTACTGTAACAGTTTTCAGCCGAAAAGTTTGTAATCAAAACAGCAGTTATCAGTGTTTTTCTTCAGAGATTATGGACACCTGGTGTTACTAGAGTCTTGCCAAAGAAGTGATTACCTTTTCAGTTGTGACTTACGATGATATAAGCCCTTATTAGAGCAGACATAATTTACTGGTTTTCATGTTGAAATTAAAGGGACATGCAACTTGTTTACATGCAGATTGAGTACATTAACGGATAAGAAGTTTCCCAGCTTTTGCTAGTTTCAGACCAGATATGAGAAATTAGGGATTGTTTATTATTGATTGACATTACTCAGAACTAAGGAAAGATTAATATGTATCCCAAGTATCTACTGGATTATTATGAGAAACTAAGGAGTTTTAAGAACCACTTTCTTACTGACAAGTTCATTTTTTATTAAGGATCACATGTATTAAGGATTTCTTTTCTGTATGTTTATTTACAGTTCGAATTACATTAAAATACGAATGCAAGATCTCTAGTCCGTGTCACAACTAAATGCCTTACTCCTTGATGAGCCACAACATTCGAATTCTATTCTGCTAACCCGGGATCAGAAGGGAGTACTGCACCTGTATCAGAATGACCGACTCAACAGTAAAAGAGTTAAAGGTCAAAAGAAGGAATGCCAAGGCGGCACTCACAAGACAGGGAAAAGCCCTACGCTTGATGATCGAAGGCAACAGGGCAACCGATGAAGTTTCAAGTGAGCTTGAAAAGTTTGAACTGGTGTATGACAGTCTAGTTCAAAAGCATGAGGCTTATACCGAGCAGATATTGGATGACGATGAATTTACTACCGAAGAGGAGTGGTTAGAAGAATGCCAACAAATGTTCATAGCTTTACAGTGTGAGGCAAAAGATCATCTAACTCCAACACCTACAGAGAAAGAGTCAAACCCGAAGGAAGAAGCCAGTGCCAGTGCAGAGAAAACGAGTTCCAGTGATGACCAGTACAGTTCAAGTACCGAGCAAATATCCAGTGCAGAGCAAACCAGTACAACTTCCAGTGCCAAGCAGATAACAGAATCCGATAGCCATATCAGCAAAAATGAAGCAAGTGATCAGAAAGAAGAGCAGAAGAAAGTGAATACAGCAGTCCATGATGTCGACAAATTCTGTGGGTTTAAAATGGAAAAGCCAAAGATGCCCAAGTACACAGGGGATGTCAGAGAATACGCCATCTTTAAAGATGACTTCAAACATATGGTTGATAAGAGGTATGGTAAGAGGGATGCCATCACTCTGTTGCGTACATGCCTACAAGGAAAGCCGTTGGAGCTGATTAAGGGAATGGGGTCCGATTACGATGCAGCCTGGGAGTATCTCGACACAATATATGGTGATCCACGATTCATTACTGACACCGTCACCCAAGATATCATGAAGTTCAAGCCACTCCGAGACGGGGAAGATGCCAGATTCTGTGAGTTAGTTCATCTTGTGAGAAGGAGCTATAACACATTAAAGGAGGTGGGGCGCCGAAACGACATGGATAACAATCATATGCTAGCAGTCATTGAGCAGAAAATGAACGCTGACGACCGTAAGGTGTGGTCCAGACACTTGGAAAGGGATAAAGAAATAGCGACGCTACAAGGACTGCTAGACTGGATGTCATCGGAAATGAAATCGAGGATGAGAGCAACGGCACCAGTACGATGTGTGAGTCAAAGTCCCCGATCAAGCATCAATCACATTCAGATTCAGCAGAAAGACCCGACATCAATGCCTTTCCGTGACAAGTGCTGGGTTTGTCACACTTCCAGCCACTGGACAGACCAGTGTGACAAGTTCAAGGGAATGAGTCCAGCCAACCGATTTAAGATGGTTAAAGAGAACCATGTCTGCTTCAGCTGCCTCAAAAAGGCAGGAAAAGGCCACAACGTGTCTACCTGTTCGAGAAGACGACAATGCACAGAGATGATGAACGGACTCCAATGTAAACACTATCACCATCAATTACTGCATTTTACTCCCCAGCAAGCCACCGGTTCAGTCAGTGTTGCAGTAAGTACAACCCGAGCAGAGGTATTGCTACCAGTCCTACAAGTGCAGATCATGGGAACCCAGATTACTCAACCAGCAAATATCCTTCTTGACTCCGGGGCACAGATTACATTGATCAGAAAGTCCCTTGCCGAAAACTTGAAGCTCAAAGGAAAGGATGTAATTACTACCATCACCAAAGTGGGAGGAGAAGAAGAAGAGCTTCAAACAAAAGTCTATGAGGTCCGTCTTCGTCCGAAGTACAAAGGTCCAACTTACACTGTTACTGCCATTGGTATCCCCTGCATAAGCGACGATGTTGCTGAAGTTGACCTATCAGAAATGGCCAAACTGTTCAAACTACATCCAAGCAGTCTCCGTCGAGGTAGCGGCCCAGTAGACCTACTCATTGGCATTGATCATGCAAGCATACATGCTGGTGAAACCCATGAAGCCCAGAATCTGATTGCCCGCCAATCACCACTTGGTTGGGTGATTTTTGGAACCGGCCCTGGGAACAAGACCAAGACAAGCCGAGTTCTCCATGTAAAGTTCTCAACACCAGTAGATATGACAGATTTCTGGAAAACTGAAGCTATGGGAGTAGCCGTGAAGTCCTGCACATGTGAACCAGAAAAGCTCAGCCGCCCAGCAGAACTAAAGGAAGCCAAAATAATAGAAGAATCCTGTACCCGAAATGGAAACCGATGGACCGTCCCTTATCCTTGGAAAAGGGATCCAAACCAGTTACCAGATAACAAGATCCAGATAGAGAAGAGGCTCTATTCAACAGAACGCCGACTTGCAAAAAACACAAGTCATGCAGAAGCCTATGATGCCCAGATGAAGGAAATGGTGGAAAAGAAGTTTGCCCGGAAGCTGTCTGAAGCTGAACTGAAGTCATACAAAGGTCCCGTACACTACATCTCTCATCATGGAGTTTTGAGGCCAGAAAGTAAAAGCACACCTCTCCGAATTGTCTTCAATTCTTCAGCAACCTACCACGGGCAATGTCTGAACGACTACTGGTACAAGGGGCCTGACCTTCTTAACAATTTATTTGGAGTCATCATGAAGTTCCGTGAAAATGAAGTGGCAGTCATTGCAGACATCTCAAAGATGTACCACCAAATTCTGATTCCAAAACGTGATCAGCATGTTCATCGTTTCTTGTGGAGAGACCTGAATACTGACCGTACACCTGATATTTACGTCAAGACAGTTCTGACGTTCGGGGATAAGCCCGCTCCAGCCATGGCTCAGATCGCCCTGAAGAAAACAGCTGAGGCTGCCGAGAAACAATTTCCAAATGCAGCACAAGTCTTAAAGGAGAACACCTACATGGACGACATATGCGATTCCGTCCACACTGTGAATGAGGCCAAGAAGCTGACAAGTGAGATAGAAGAGGTGTTAGCTGAAGGGGGATTCCGAGTAAAGGGCTGGCTATCTAATGAAGCTCTGGAAGAAAACAATACCACTGACAAGGAAGAGGAGAGAATGAAGTTCCTGGACACCACAACTGATGAGAAAGTACTGGGGACAGTATGGAACCGCAAAACTGACGAATTCCACTACAAGGTCAACTTGGACTTGGACAAGAATTTGTCCACCGATGATCGAGAACTGATGCAGAGAAAGTTAACAAAGCGTCAAATTCTGAGCCAGATTGCACAAATCTTTGACCCGATTGGATTCGCTGCAGCCTTTCTCATCCGTACCAAGATTGGAATGCAACATCTGTGGCAACAGGGTCTGGACTGGGACCAAGAAATACCCAAGGCAGATCATGACAGTTGGATTCAACTATTCGAAGAGATGAAAGAGTTGAATGAGATCAGTTTTGAAAGATGTCTTACTCCGTCGAATGCTGTTGGCGTGCCCTTGCTGTGTATCTTCTGCGATGCTTCAGAGGAAGCTTTCGGAGCCTGTGCCTACATCCGATGGCAGATAAATGATGGCACCTATGATGTCAGATTCATTGCAGCCAAGTCTAGAGTAGCACCCCTGAAGAGGCTCACCATCCCACGATTGGAGTTGCAAGCAGCAGTTATGGGTACAAGGCTGTACCAGGCCATCATGGAAGAAATGCGCCTACCAGTAGAGGAAGCAGTGTTTATGACTGACAGTATGATTACCCTATCTTGGATTCGAAGCCAAGCCAGAGGATTCAAAACATTTGTATCCAACCGAGTAAGCGAGATTCAGAGCCAAACAGATCCCTCACAGTGGAGACATGTTCCAGGAGAGCTGAATGTAGCAGATGACGTCTCTCGTGGAATACCTGTGAAACAATTGACCCAGCGTTGGAAAAATGGTCCAGAATTCCTGCGCTTCCCAGAAGAAAGGTGGCCAAAAGATGCAGAGAGGGTAAACCAGATGGAGGTAGATAAGGAACGACACAAGACCCAAGCTGTATTCATCACCACCGAAACTCAGGAAGCCATTGACTGCAAGAAGTATTCTAGCTGGAGAAAGCTAATCAGGGTCACATCCTACGTTCGTCGATTTGTCCAGAACATACGAGCCAAGATGCAGTCTTGTGTAAACAAGGAGTCTAAACAGGGTCCGCTCTCACCCCAAGAGCTGACAGATGCTGCCAACTACTGGATTACCAAGGCACAGAAAAATCTACACAAGCGCAGGGCCAACGGAGAGTTCAAGTCATTGAGTCCATTCACAGATGATGCAGAAATCTTAAGGGTTGGAGGCCGACTGCAGGAGTCTACGATGTCTTACACTTCAAAGCACCCAGCACTGCTTCCCAATGATCATCACATTTCAATTCTGATTGTGCGTAGTATTCACCAACAGGGCCACACTGGTGTTGCTACCACTGTTGCAAAAACAAGGCAAAGATACTGGATCCTGAAGGCACACAACCTAGCCAAGACGATCAAATACCGCTGTGTGGTTTGCAGAGAGGCAGAGCATAAACTTGAGACACAGATCATGGCTGATTTACCGAAGCAACGCCTAGCACCATACACACCACCATTCTACTTCACGTCATGCGATTACTTTGGACCCTACCAAGTGAAGATTGGACGTAACAAAACAGCCAAAAACTATGGAGTGATCTTCACTTGCCTGAACACCAGAGCAGTGCACCTAGAGCTAGCGGTGGACTGTTCCACTATGGAATACATTCAAGTGCTCCGCAGATTCTTTTCTATTCGAGGCTATCCAGCTCAGATGATTAGTGATAACGGAACCCAACTGGTCGGAGCACAACGGGAACTCCAAAAGATGATTCAAGGTTGGAACATCGAAGAGCTGAAACAGTTCGGTGCAGAGAAAGGCATGGAATGGAAGTTCATCACACCAAGAGCACCACATCAAAATGGGTGTGCAGAGGCATTAGTCAAGAGCTGCAAGACTGCGCTGAAAAGGGCTGTTGGGGCTCAGGTGCTGACTCCGTTTGAGCTTTACACAGTTTTATTAGAAGTTGCGAACCTCGTAAACCAACGCCCGATTGGAAGGATCCCAAATGACCCAGATGATGGCTCCTACCTGAGTCCGAATGATATACTACTTGGAAGAGCTTCGACTGATGTTCCTCAGGGGCCATTCCAGGAGACCAAAAATCCTAGACACCGTGTGGAGTTTGTTCAGAGGATTATCGACTCTTTCTGGAAGCGCTGGAGCCGAGATGTTCTACCCTGCCTGGTACCACGCAAGAAATGGAGAGCTGAAAGGCGTAACGTACGAGTTGGTGATGTGGTAACTGTGTCAGATACCAATCCTGTCCGGGGCAAGTGGTGTGTCGGCAGGGTTCTTGAGGTCTTCCCTGGATTGGATGGCAAGGTGAGGAACGTGAAGGTGAAGACTGAGAGCGGAGAATACCAGAGGCCTATCACAAAGATAGCAGTGATCTACCCGGCAGAAGGTTATGATGATGAGGACTAGTCGCTCATCGGGGCGAGGATGTTCCACTGAGCCAGTGACCTGTGAGATGGTGACTGTAGGTTGAAGAGCGCCCTCAAGTGACTGTAGTTGTTTATTGTTTACATGTGGTTTTTTCAGCCATGTTTGACCATGTTTTACTGTAACAGTTTTCAGCCGAAAAGTTTGTAATCAAAACAGCAGTTATCAGTGTTTTTCTTCAGAGATTATGGACACCTGGTGTTACTAGAGTCTTGCCAAAGAAGTGATTACCTTTTCAGTTGTGACTTACGATGATATAAGCCCTTATTAGAGCAGACATAATTTACTGGTTTTCATGTTGAAATTAAAGGGACATGCAACTTGTTTACATGCAGATTGAGTACATTAACGGATAAGAAGTTTCCCAGCTTTTGCTAGTTTCAGACCAGATATGAGAAATTAGGGATTGTTTATTATTGATTGACATTACTCAGAACTAAGGAAAGATTAATATGTATCCCAAGTATCTACTGGATTATTATGAGAAACTAAGGAGTTTTAAGAACCACTTTCTTACTGACAAGTTCATTTTTTATTAAGGATCACATGTATTAAGGATTTCTTTTCTGTATGTTTATTTACAGTTCGAATTACATTAAAATACGAATGCAAGATCTCTAGTCCGTGTCACAACTAAATGCCTTACTCCTTGATGAGCCAGGTGCAAAAGTGACGTCATAATTTGACCCAAAATCGCCGATTACCGCCAAAATATAACAGTGACAGATTTCAAATTTGCACCGGCACACTCGGGTTGGGTATCCGCAAGAAGTATCTACGCTAATTCGGCTTTTCCGGGTGGCTCGAAAATTAAAAAGTTTATTCCCCGGGCAGGGAAAAGGGAACAGCGGCCATCTTGTTTTTCTAATAGTCAACTCTGGAAATCGCAAAGCCAAGAGTTGTATCTTAATTGGAAAATATGATTTGTTTTTATTTCATAAATCTATTCTTCCTACCATTGGCTATATCACATTTGCGCCCCAACTTGTTAAGTCTGCTAACTAGCTCAGCCAAATTAAATTAATCAGGGAAGAATTTTTGTACTTTATACGCTGTATGCTATAAAAAGAACAAGCGTATACGGGCATATACAAAGCTAAGAGATTCATCTTTAATTGGAAAATATAATTAATTTTTTTTTCATATTTTTTTTCCCTTCCTCTGAATGTATATCAGATTAGCGCCTCAATATGTTATTTCTGCTAATTAGCTCAGCTCAATTAATTTAATCAGGGAAGAATTTACGAGTTTTTGTACTTTATATGCTGTATATCTGCTATACAAAGAACAAGCTTAATGTATGGGCAAATACAAAGCCAAGAGTTCCATCTTAATTCGAAAATATAATTACTTTTTATTTCATAAATCTGTTCCTCATACCCCTGGCTATATTAGCTCAGCGTCCCAATGTGTTAAGTCTGCTAATTAGCTCAGCCCAATTAATTTAATCAGGGAAGAATTTACGAATTTTGGTAATTTATACGCTGTATATACTTAGATAACAAGCGCGTAAGGTATGGGCAATTACAAAGCCAAGAGTTATATCTTAAATGGAAAATATTTTAATTTTTTATTTCATAAATCTATTCCTCATACCCTTGGCTATATCACATTAGCGTCCAAACTTGTTAAGACTCTGCTAATTAGCTCAGCCCAATTAATTTAATCAAGGAAGAGTTTACGTGTTTTTGTACTTTATATAGCATATATACAGCGTTAAAAGTACAAAAACTCGTAAATTCTTCCCTGATTAAATTAATTGGGCTGAGCTAATTAGAAGACTAAAACATTGGGGCGCTTATCTGACATAGCAAGGGGTTTGAGGAACAGAATTATTAAATAAAAATTAATAATTTTCCAATTTAGATGGAACTCTTGGCTTTTCATTGCTCTACCTGACACACATATAATAATAGCCTAACAGCGAATACAGTACCAAAACGCGTACATTTCTGCCTTTTTAAAATTAATTTGGCTGAGCTAATTAGCAAACTTAACACATTGGGGCGCTAATCTGACATAGCCAGGGGTATGTGAAACAGATTTATGAAATAAAAATTAATAATACTTTCCAATTTAGATGGAACTCTTGGATTTGTATCTGCCCATACCTTACCCGTGTACAATCTTATCGCACTGTCTTCGACGGTCTCTGACGGTCACTGACAGTTTTTTTTTTTTATATTTGGTGTTGGCCTCAAGAGTTCAGAAATTACGAAGGCGACGGCGAGGTCCACGGCGACGCGACGGCGAGGTCGACGGCGACGTGTCGTCTTTAGAACACCATATCATTATGATCCTCCCACGATTGATCCGCGATTGGCCACGCTCTCGGTATTTTTCCATCGCAGTTGAAGCGGCGTCTACCGCGGTATAAGATACGTAACATTAATCTACAACATCATTAAATGGTGACGGCTTGAACAAAGAAATACGACCTCCGGTATTAAAGGAACACGTTGCCTTGGATCGGACGAGTTGATCTATAACAAGCGTTTGTAACCGTTTGTTATAAAATGCATATATTTATGGTTGGAAAGATGTTTTAAAAGTAGAATACAATGATCCACACAAATTTGCCTCGAATTTGCGTGGTTTTCCTTTTACCTTGCGAACTAACACGGTCGGCCATTTATGGGAGTCAACATTTGACTCCCATAAATGGCCGACTGTGTTTCGACGAGGTAAACGGAAAACCGTGCAATTTCGAGGCATGTTTGTGTGGATCATTGTGTTCTACTTTTACAACATCTTTCTACCCATATGCATTTTATAACAAACGGTTACAAACACTTTTCAAAGACCAACTCGACCGATCCAAGGCAACGTCTTCCTTTAAATGTACAGGCCCTCTACTAACTAAGCTTCATATTGGCGTTCGGGGTGCCTCACAGAGGCCTAATATCATTTATGTGTATCTGTTCAAACCCAAAGTATTTCAAAGTAACACAGTCACTTCCATTGTGGTTTAATACTCAAACATAGTCACTAAAATGAATTGTACAGCGCTTTGTGGAATTGAGTCAAATATTTTGTTCAGGATCGACACTGGCTTGTTATGTTTCACCTAAAATTTGTTATTTTACTACACCCTAGCGTTGCTTGCGACAAAGCCTCCGATAATTGTCAAGGTTTTAGACTACAACTCTTGCTGATTAGTACCGACAAGACGGGTTTGATAAGCAAGACTAAAAACCCCAGTGTTATTTGCTTCTACTCAAAAACTGTTTATTATCACTCAAAGATTGTATCAGTTATAATAAAACAAAATAACATAACCTGGCCTTTCTACCTGTCCAGCTTCTTGCAAACAGTGAGCATAGACAAACCTTTTTGGTTTTTAAAAACCATACGCCTTTTTACTGACACAATAAAACATTTGTTTTCAAAACATACCTTTGTTGATACCGTTATGCACTGTATTGTGATGCTAAACTCTACTTTAACAACTTCTGTGTAGTAATTAAAAGCGAAAACCGTTTCTGGGTACAATTTTGTTTACAAAACACGCTAAACTATCACATTTCTGTGTAAAATAATATTTTGCAAAGTAGTTATTTAATTAACTTAAAGCGTACATTCAAAGCAGAAATGAAAGTGGATCTATTTTATGTAGTACACAGTCAACAATTCGGTAAGTTAAGACTTTCAACGTGCTGTTTCAAGACATTCATGTAACAGTTTGACTGTTTGAACTTTGACATCTGACCCGCCCCTATGCCTGCATCAACGAGAGGATCTTTACCGACATCTTCTTAAACATCTCGAGCCTCTATTGACCCCAATTGACCCTCTATTGAGAAATACAGTGGCTCGGATTTGTGGAGCCGACATTGGTCGCACAGTTAGTGCTATTTCGGCGTATTCAACCATACATTGTACATGAAGTATACAAACATGTGACAGTTGGGCTTAATCCGTTTTGTGAACCAGAAGAATTAATGGTTATTATTTTAATACGCATTTTTTTCCCCCACCAAGATGGCACATATTATTGTCCTTACTGATGGGGTTGTGTATTAACCAAACATCGTAATTTTTACTTGAATAAGTGTGTCAATGTCTCTGTTCTTTGAGTCTCAATTTTATGAACTAAAAACAAAAAAATTACCAGCGTATTTAGAAAATTTCTTTACAAGATAACGTTAAATGAAATTGTCCATACCGAAACGTATCACCATAACATTTACGAGAATGCTTATAAAAATCCACAAGTCTTTTTAAACGTTTTCAGATACATTATTTTATTTCATGTCAACAGCAACCAATACATGGTGTGATAATGTTGCTCTGAAAACATTATAACTTGTACAAATGTAAACTTGATCCAGTTAATGAACAATAAATATATAATAATGTGACATGTAGGAAAAAAAAGGAGAAGCAATGCATGTTGTTCCCCTTCCCTATAAAGACAAAGACAAAATAAACGTTTATAAGGAAAACATTGTAAGTAAATACAAAGCTTTTTTAATAAGGTTACATAGACAAGTTATCTGAGTATTCGAAAACCATTAAATTTGTAATAGCAAAAAAAGAGTCGTGACTTGACGTTTAAAAATCCAGCCACGACCATGTGGTTAAAACAACAGTTGTTTTTATACTGAGTGACCCATGTCATAAAGTAATACATTTTCCGTTAAACACATCCAAAGTAACTTTACCACTGTTCGCCTTAATGCTCTGCATTAACGATGTCCAGCCATGTTGAGCGCCCGTAGCTCATCTCGCAAGTTTATAATGTTGCGCTCTTTTAAGGCTCCGACAGTCTCACACAAGTTTATAACGATCTATTAAGCAACCTAGCAACTCATGGGCCGGGAAATTTGCGCGCCTCCAGCGGGACTAACATTAGAGAACTTTCGAGTTGGGACGGTAGCAAACACGACGGTAGCATAACACGGTGGTCCAGATGCTCACGCTCGCCCGGGCGCGGCTCCCGTTTTGGACCAAGTCCCGTCGCCTAAACATCAGACAACTTTTGCGCGGCTAGCATCTCCCAACCTGTGCCTGGCCATTTTGGGGTCTACAATAGCTACATTTTGACTGGATAATAGCTAGATAATTATTAGGGACCTCTCAAATGAGAACGGGACTTGAGTAACACGGTTCACGGTGCAGTGCTTAACAACCATAACAAATTGTACAATGACACCATTCGGTCGCGCGTACAGCCGAACGCAGGACGGAAACTAGTTCAGTTTAGCGCATGCACTGATCTATTATTCCGCTCCCTCACTCTGATCTATTGTAATCGCGTACCCCTCCCCCCCCCCCCCCCCAAGGAAAGATGAGGCCACGTAGCCTACATTATGTCTTCCTTTTGTGTTCACGCCACATGAGAAAGTAGGTAAAACACGCCAACATAATGCTAATCTGCCTCATCTTCCCTGGGGAAAAATACGGTTAATTTGTTTCTATCGTCCCCTCGCTGATCCCTTTTTTGTTCAACGAATGTTGCATTAAGTTTGTTCTCATGACTATTTTGATTTCTATTTGCGGATCCGACCTCTGGTTCAGCAAATTATTTTCTCGGCCCCTAAGAATATTGGGATGGTCACGCCACTGGGCTCTGAGTAGGCTACCGGTTACACTCCAATTTGACATTGACGTAATTTAAAGGGAAAACCATCGACTAATCAAATTGACATACCATTCCCCAAACAGAAACTTGTTCAACGAGCTGTAAGAACACAATTTCGCGGTATTAAGCATTGTCATGAGGCTGGGCTCTATCTTCGTGGAAGACATTGTTTATTGTCTAGACAGGCTATTTAAAAACATGTGTCTATCACGTTTGTTTCCTTTATCTTGCCAGATTTTTAGCTACTGTTGTTTTGTACACCAATATATTTTGTTTTGTTTTGTAGAGGGTTTGGCAAAAAGGGCTTATTTATTCAAATGTCCGCGTCAAAGAAAAATTGAACGTGTATGAATATTAAAAAGAAGCGATTTCTGATAGTGTATTTTTAATAATCAAACCTTGAAACATTATCACAACTATCACGAACATTTAAAAAATAGTAAAAATATGACAAAATGTAAGGCACATATTGCATTCATTATACATAATAAATAATATTGTTCACTGTCTGTGGCAATCCTGCTGCATTGATAGCCGTGACTGTTAGGTAATAGTCTGTATGAGAAACCAGCGGCGATACACGCATACCAGTATTCGTGGTCTCTACCCATTGCATGACGTCACTTCCGCCCAGAATGGTGCCGATGGAGACCTCAAAGTACAGTGGACTGGAGGAGACGAATAATCCGTCCCAGCTCAAATCAACTGTGCCGTTTCCATGCCATGCAGAAGTAAGATAAGTCAAATCTGTAAAAGTAAATAGAAACAGGTCTTGGCTTACATTATGAGCGGCCATTTGTTGTTTCTCCGTTGGTGACTGCAACCCGTCTCTATATTTGTATTTTGAGGTTCAGGTTGTATCTGGATTTACACAGAAACCTCTAGCAAACACGATTAATGTGCTTTAAATGCTTTTCGCTTTAACAACAAAATGGTGTTGTAAACAAAACCACGTTTTATTTCTCACTTGCGCACACGTGTCAACTGGTGAGGGTCACCTGAAACTTGCACTACACTGTAAAACACACAGGGATGTTGAATCACAACAAACGTGTTGCGACCTCATAAACGCCCCTTATCAACTAAATGGATGAAGTGAGATGAAGAAAACAATAAAGGAAATAGTAAAAACACATACCTTGGCTTATGGGTTTTGAGGTCTCAACCGTGAAATTTTGAGTGATAGCCGGGCTGATCAGATCAGCATGATTGACTGCTCTGACAGACAGGCTATATGTTGCGTCATCATCAAGGGTAACATTTAACCAATTAAGATGCTCTTCTGATGCGGATCCACATCGTTTCCATGGAGACGTAGATAAGCTTCCTCCGGTGAGACGGCACTGAAACGCGGGAAAAGGATTTAAAGTTTTAAATGGTTCTCTATATATGTTTGAGTTGCTCGGAGAATGCGGCTGAAGAAAACACAAATTGTAATGCTGTTTAAATTTTAATTGATTTAAAGGCAGTGGACTTTATTGGTAATTACTCAAAATATTTGTTAGCATAAAACCCTACTTGGTTACGAGTAATGGGGAGAAGTTGGTAGTATATAACATTGTGAGAAACGGCTCCTTCTGAAGTGGAGTAGTTTTCGAGAAAGAAGTAATTTTTCACGAATTTGATTTCGATACCTCAGATTTAGAATTCGATGAGGTCTCGAAATCAAGCACCTGAACGCACACAACCTCGTGGGACCAATTGACCTCAAATTTTAACCAGGTTTGTTTGTGTGCATATGTTGAGATACACCAAGTGTGAGAAGACTGGTCTTTGACAATTACCAGTAGTTTCCAGTTTCTTAAAAAAAAAAGAAAAAAAAAAATACATTTGCCATGTCGAATGTATCTATGTGAATGATTATAATTCGATACCCAAACAGTTTTCATCTGCTCCATCAGTGCTACTCACCCACTGATTTCTATAATACTGTCAGTGCAATAGAGATCAGTGTAATCACCTGGTAAAAGTGGATACCAAATGGGTCCATAAATCCTTCCCATGATGCTTTGATGGAACTATTCTGGGACTGGTACCCGTCGAGCGTTGCATACGCCGTGTCAGACACGGCTTTCACTTTGACGACGGCTACCAGTGAACTTGGCGGCTCTGTTACTATGGTAACGCCGTCAGATGCTTTCCATGATGACCTCCCCACATTGTTGAAGCATTTAACCGTCGAAAATAGTGTCTGACCTTCGACCATGACGCCAGAGAGATCTGCAATGACCTTTGACTCTGAATCGGATGAAACTGTGCTGGGTAAGACGTCATCAAGCCCTGGTTCTAAACCTAAAAGGAGAAAGTTGTATTTATTGATATCATTTTTGAAATACCACTAACTTTTGGAAGTCGATAATTTCATAGATTGTTCACGTTTAATACACAGGAAAACAAATGAAATTATATGTTGCATCCCAAACTCAACATAAACAGTATAGTTGTCGACTGCTTGATTTGACCGTGAACAAAACAATGGACACCCAAGTGAACACTGCCGAGAACAACAAATGTCGAACAACTTCGCATTGCTTTAATTAGGTTCCTGTTGCTTTGTCATCTTTATTTCAGATATCATGTTGAATCTTACCAATGGCCCATTCGCAATAATCGATTCCACTTTCCGGGTCAGACGCAGACCATCTTAAGGATATAGATTTGTCATCTGAACCAAAGTCAATATCTGTAAATTAAAACATTCAAGAGAAAAGCATAATTATGATTCATAATGGTCTTAATTTAAGTTGTATACCTATGGTTATCAGTGTTCTCTCGAGATCAGACATTCTGATGACACTCGGCTTGATTTTGATTTTAATTGGAAGAAACACTTCATGACTTTAAATTAAAATCATTTCCTAATTATCTGTTCTGTTAATCATGCAAAACAAAGCAATAAAACAGGCAATAGAAATGTATGGACTTACCATCTTCACCTGGACCATCAAGTACCGAATGAATAATGGGAGCTGTCATGTCAACTAGGATAGGGTCAGAGGTCACTACCGAGGTGAGTTCAGCAGCATTCTTTGACGTCACCGTGACGTATATATGGGAACCATGAGACATTTTGAGTTCAGTATTGATAGCGTCTGTTTGGGTTCCAACGGACTTGAAGTTCTGCAACTGAGTACCACCTGAACACGTTCCTGAAACAACACAACCAAACACTGCTATTGTAATTCATTACGAAATCAACACAAATTATAGCGACACTTGATTGTACAGAGATTCTCTTTTTTTTACGCAACTATTTGTTTGGCTTTAGTTTTTAAATTGGAACTTGCAATACAAATTATACTTAGCGTTTTGTATTTGTCTAGCACGAACACGAGAAAACAAGCTTGTTTGAACTTACCGATGGCCCAGTTGTAGTCAATGATTGGACTCTCTGGATCAACGAAATGCCACGTGGCCTGGAGTGATGACCAATTGTGGATAATCTGTGTATGGACGTCTACTGATCCATGACCATTACTTGGTTCACTTGCTATTAGTGTCACCTAGAATTGACAAACAATCAGATTGTAATATTTCAACCTATCAAACTGAATGTTCGGCTGAACACTTATTGATGTAAAGGTAAACGTTTCTGACTGGACCGCCTTCCTGACACACACTTCAGCAATTTAATTAAGTATTTTATTGGCATTGTGGACGTCATCATAAAACAACGTTCTCTGACTCTGCATAATTGCACAAACCAACGTTTATGAACATGCACTTTACATTATCATTTTCAGTTCTGGAAGTGGTTTCTTCAGCGCTTTGTAATAAGGTATACCAACTGATTGGATGCTTAAAAAACGTAAAGCAAAATGAAGTTCAAAGTTGTTACAGTATGAGTAAAAGTATGTAATTATTGTAAAACTCATCGTTATCATCATGGAAGATTATATGTGTTAATTCTTGTACCTGAATATTGTCAAGTAGAATTCCATTCGATCGCCCAACTGATGATATTATCAAAGTTGAGAGAGCTTCACTAGCTGTGAAATAAAACCTCTGTTCATGCCATTGTATGGACGACAGACTCTGGTTAGAGTGACTACCAGCTGGGCGACTGTACAACCTGAAGACACGGTTTAATCCTGGTGCTTCAATGCGACCTTCTTGGTTTAACAGAGGTTCATCAGACGGGACAACGTGACTAGTAAAGAAGAGGACCCGGTAGTGGCTTCCAGGGGTCGAGTTAAAGGTTTGTGAGATCGATCCGTGTAGTGATAAGAAAGAACGTCCGTAACCAGTAATCTTCTTCCCACGTGTGATCACAATGATTTGGGTACCAGAGTCAACTTCCCACGGCGCTATTTCATCCAGTGAACCTTCTGAGTCTTCGTCGGCATTTGATGTGGAGTCATGTAATCCTGTCAACGAAGCAATTGATGACGTGACGTACCTCACATGAGTACTTTATAAATCAATGTAATCTTTGTATATTTACAAACTATGGGTATTAAATAATAAATTGCTGTTAATACTTGTTATTTGTTTTCAAGTAAACGCTTTATTTTTGGTTTTATCTTTGAAAGGTTTGGAGTGCTTTGAATAAACCAATTAATCATTAAACAGGTTAAATAGATATTAAGTTTGCATCGGAGATAAAGAGTATTAATAAGGGAATCAATGTGTGGTGAAGAGGTTTTCAACTAGTGGTTTAATCCCAACGAGGCCTGGTTCTTGATCATTTTACCGAGACGAAGTCGAGGTAGATTATCACTGTGCAATTTCACTGTGCGTTCTCATAACTCTATGCATAGAGTATGCTGTGCGTTATGCAGTGAAGTGCGCATTTTAGGCGACGCGGCGTTAATACACGTAAACCTAACCTGCCCACCACCAACATGGTGAGCGTGGCACCAGTCGCCGCGTGTGACGCGCGTGCAAGGGGTCAATAAAATTAAATAACCAGATCGGCCGCGCGTACATACGCAGCCATTAGCCTATCTCCAACGTGTATCTTCTATTATAACACCCCTTGCAAGTATTGTGCCTGCTCATTGGTTTAGAGCGCGTCACATGACATGTCTTAGTTTTGCTAGACGACGGCCGTGTGATAGAGCGTCGGTTTGCCATGCGCTAGTCCGAAGACTAGCACATGGCGCCGTGCGCTAGTCCGACAGACTAGCACACGGCGTGCAGTACCCAGACGTCCGTTGCGTGTACGAGGATTATAAATTAATAGTCTGTAACCATTTCGGATTGTCCGACACTACATGCAACACAGTAGGTAAAAGTGTTTGCAATCTGTGTTCGCGTCGTCCGTGGATTGTAGCATTCAGGTCTGTAACTTAATAATAATAATACAGGTTTTAGAAATGTTTGGGGTGTTATAAAACAAATATTGACTGCTTTTACTCGTGCAATGGTTAAAAACTATGACTCCCTCGGTGATCCCCGGAGCGTTCTATTTTCCCTCGGCTTCGCCTCGGGAAAATAGAACACTCCGTGGATCACCTCGGGAGTCATAGTTTTAACCATAGCACTCGAAGCAGTCAATATTTGTATACCAGCACGTGACTTTTAGCGCGTCCATAGTGTGGTTAAACGCGGGTTAAACGCCATAGAGTTATATATAAGAACTAGAGGGCGCACGAGTGTGATGCTTCGTGCACAAACGCCACGGGACCGCAATATGACAAGCGCGTCATTCTGCACGCGCGTTGAATTTGAAATACACGTTTGAGGTTTTTTTTATTGAACGCTCACGCGATGCTGTTTGTTCAACGTACAAAATGGCCGCACAAACACACGCTGTGAGATAGCTGTTTTGCGCTGTTTTGTCAACTTATAAAATGGCCGCCTGCTTGCATACCGGGGCGCGTATACAGGCCAGTGCGCGCTCTAGTTCTGATCTCCCATGTTCATTTTATGCGCGTTGCCACCAGCACGTGACTTTTTAGCGCGTCCATAAAAAACTAGAAATGTTTGTGTACGGTTTATGGCGCGTAGGTAGGCGCGGCCGATCTAGGTATTATATTCTATGGCCGTGTCCGAATTGTCCAAAGTCGCCAATTCGGACACGGCCTATATTATATGAACTGTCTCGGCCGGTTGCTCTCGACCAATAGACTGTGCAAGTCTCGCGCGCACCGGAGCGAGAAAACACGACGACTGTAGAACTTAATTTTTTTTATGAATCAAATCTTTGCTTTAATTTTTTCTTAATGCCGAATCTGAACAACAAAAATACCAATTAGAGCTTGTTTGAATTAGTTTTAGCTTTTTAAACAAATACTCAATTATCGGTTAAAATCTATTTATAGACAAAAGTAAAACTCTGGGACAATGATGTTTGTCTGATCTTAAATGTTTTGAAACCCCTTTTGTAAATCTACGCCCGAATGTTAAACTACTGAAAGCTGGTATACGCGGATGCACGATGGTCGCAAGGGGGTTAGATAAACGCGTGACGCATTTTAAAGAGGAAGCCGACTCCTAAGCGACTAATGAAAAGGCTTTCCACCCCGCGCGGCCAAAACAAGCGTCTGCGTAAGTTTCGTGATCGGAGATGGGCACAAATTCTTATTTTTTTACAAGTAACCTGACCTGAGGTCAAGTTCAAATATCGGTTTTTCTTTGTTATTATGTTGACTTTATTTTTACTTTTATATATGTTGTTAATTAGTTGTACATTTTAGCAACATATGTCATTTTTTTGGTCATAAACTATATTAAACTAAAGTAATGGACGAAACAAAATCTCCCAACGTAAAACTCCATAAGGTTGGGACCACAATGGTCCCGGAAGTTCAAATCTGCGCGAGACTTGCACAGTCTATAGGAATGAAGAAACTGTCTTAAGCACCAGGGGCCGATTTCACTAACGTCTATGTTTGCGATCATCGCTAACACACTTGCGATGAGATCGCAAACCTCAAATCCATCGCAATTGCGATGTCGCTAGTTCTGCGTTTCACACAAAAAGTCATCGCAATTGCGATGACGTTCCCGCCCAAACTGCTTTCATTATAGTTACGAACTTTGTGAAACATTTGCCTTGTTATTTTGAGGGTCTGTACGTCCAGTTTGGTTAAATGGAGATGGGCCAATCGGACAATAAATAACACGCTGATTTTGGAATCAGCAGTGGTATTTGGTTCCCTTAGCAACAAATCCATAGTCACCGATAGCCACGGATTTGAGTGGTCTAAGTCTGGTCTCCCCCCTCATCAATTATCACCGCTGCTAATAGCAGAGGAGAAATCCAACTAAAAAGGCTTGTATGAAAGTGGTACCCTCTTTTAAAACAAACTCATAATCACAGCCACTAATAGCCGCGGAGTTTATCTGACTGAAAAGGAAGCTTCGAAGAAGTTCTGGTATACAGCAGATAAAAAAACCGCGCCAGTTGGTATGGACTTTAACGACAAATCAATTTCTGC
Source organism: Asterias amurensis (assembly GCF_032118995.1). Taxonomy (NCBI): domain Eukaryota; kingdom Metazoa; phylum Echinodermata; class Asteroidea; order Forcipulatida; family Asteriidae; genus Asterias; species Asterias amurensis. The sequence continues at coordinate 12,675,300 of NC_092659.1, forward strand.
AAAATTGTATTAACAATAAATATATTTAATGATTGGTTGCTATAACTGTTGAATGATTTTTGCTTTGTTTCCAATGACGTGTACAACATTTTAGAATCTAAGGCCCCATTCATCGTGATTTATTGAGCGTACGTCCAACGACGCATACAAAGTTGTCTGAGCACCAAATAAAGCGAGTTTTCGGAACATGCTGTGCAACATCTTATCTACTGTTTTTACCACCGCTTTTGGGAGTAACAGAGCGTCGGCCTCATTAATTTTTAGTTTATTCTCATATTAATTAATTCTCATGTAAACTTTCTGGTCAACATCCGCCGGGGCGCGCGCCCCGCGTGACGAAGTCCCCTGATAAAACATCCAATTTTATATGTTACCATAATTATCTGTGGAACCCTATACAAACTAAAATAATAGAAACGATAATTGTATTGGTCTTTAATAACTACTCCTACATTCTCTCACTTAATTCACTTTCAGAAAACATTTGCCTAGTTATTTTGAGGGTTTGTATGCCAGCTACCCCTACATCCTCTCACTTAATTCACTTTCAGAACACATTTGCCTTGTTGTTTTAAGGGTTTGTAGGCCAGTTTGGTTAATTTTGTATGGAGAAATTCGTAAAAAGTACCCGATTCAGCTGCACATGAGGGCTCTTTCGATAACAAAACCTGACGGCCGATTGCTAAAACGGATTTGGCAAAATCTACATCCTGAGTCCGGACCAAACTGCGTTCTAACAATTTTGTTGCTTCAGAACTTTGAATGGAATGTTCGTTTACAGCTTCAAAACAGCCGTTGATGTTTCACAAAGTTCGTAACTATGCAAGCATACTATTCTTAAACGGTGATTTCATGTACTCTTTTGTAGGTTTAACTGGCAAAACCTGTACAATGTATATGAAAAGAATCAGTAATGTATTTACTTTCTTTTTGAAAATGTTTCAACTTTTGCGTGTATACGTTCTGTGTGTGGGGGATGACATATGGACTGTACCACTAATGGTGCAGAGTTAAATGGAACAAATAAAGATTCACAGTAATGGGTTGCTGTTTGACGCGTTTAAAAAAATGCTGGAAAGTTGGGTAGGCCTGCATGAGTAACTTAATTGTAATACACACATATGTAACAGATGCATGTATTAAAGCCTAATGTTTTTAATTTAACACGCGAAATTAAACCCCCCTGTACAAAATGGTATATACACAATGTCATTTACCCCTCTGCGAAACATCAATGAGTCACTCTGGAATGTTAATGGGAGTCCGAGGTTGTCACCCACTTCAAACCTAAAGAGTTGGCTCTGTGTGTAGCCTACAGCTTCCCCCTTAGACCAACAGGTGGCCCATATCAAAACCAGACAACCACTGAGGTGACTCTGTGTGCAGCCTACGGCTTCCCCCTTCGACCAACAGGTGGCCCATATCAAAACCAGACAACCACACATGTTAGGAGATATCGCTCGTGACTCCAGCCAATCAGACAACTCGTAAGAGGGAGTTCGGTTCAGGGTTTTGTAGACTTGCAACCCGACGTCTGTAACGACACAACCGTGTTGGATTCCACAAGGATGCCATGCCACTGGACCTTCTAATTTTCAATCCAAGATGGCGCGGGTTACGCTTTTAATAGTATAGATGAGGTCAGTGGCTTCAACACAGACCCTACAAGGCTGTCGGCCTGACGGCCTCCGCATGCGGATAGTGTACGGGGGATCGTGTCGTGCAATGTTACGCACAGTGAATACGGGTGGGTTTTTATACAGCGGCGGTCTTTTTTTCGGAGTGAATAATCCGACTGCCTTGAGCAAGGCTAGCCGTCGCTCGAAATGAAATGGCATTGTGCAGTTTATATGTAAATCGTTGTCATGTTGGTGCATCGTCCACAACTATTGTGGACGATGTTTAGGCATTTATTTACAAAGGGTTAAAGCATTTACAGGCCTATGGCCTCTATTATAATTTTAGATTTTAATAAACAGTTTTCGTAAATCTGTTGTAACGGTGGGATTGATGAACATTCTGACATATCTGTCTAATAATATAGCTTCACACTATCAATTTGCCAATACATTACACATTTTTTCAACAAATGATGGTTAAAATAATCGAACCCATATAGTATCTCATTTTTTTTCCGATATTAAGGGGCTCTTTGCTGCAGTTGCGTCGCTGATAGTTGTCATCGGCAATCTGAGTCTACCAGGTAAAAGACCGCAAGACTAAAATAATGTAGCGCCACTCATTTTACTCTAAATCACGGACAATTTATACGTCAAAACGTACACCGCTATAACTACAAGCTCATAATGGCGCAATGTATCATAAGTTTGCGATGAACTTTTACTTTGCGACCACTAACATGTCATCGCAAGATTGTCATCGCTAAATAAAACTTTGCGACGAGTATATTCATCGTTAAGTTTTAGTGAAATCGTCGGCTAAAAATCCATCGCTAAGTTATGATGGATTTGAGATTTAGCGATCGATTTCGGCGTTTGCGATGACCAAAACGCGTTAGTGAAATCGACCCAGGTGCAAACTCGCGTGTCACGCCCATGTTTCAACACTTTTTACTGGTCATAAACAAAGGTTTATACGCACCCACGTGACGCGCTCTCCACAATAGGAATAGCGAAACTGTCTTATCTGAGGTAATTATGAATTTTGGTTTTTACCCATACACCGATGTGTGTTAGCACTGTATATACTCAGTACTTTCCCGAGTCCTGTGAACAAATATCACAGGCCTATTTACTCGGGTGGGATTCGAACCCACGACCCTTACAATTCTAGAGCAGTGTCTTACCAACTAGACTACCGAGATTGCCCTGTAGTTAGAGGCAGTTCGAATCCTGTGTTTTGGCAGCGGGTACCGCAACGATATAATAGATGTTAAATTTGCATCGGGGTTAAAACATCTTAATTTTGGTTTTACCCATATACCGATGTGTGTTAGCAATGAATACTCCGTACGGTCCCGAGTCCTGTGAAAAACATAATATTTACTCGGGTGGGATTCGAACCCACGACCCTGTTAAATATTAAACATGTTGTCATTTATTTATGTTGACCCTGGTTCTCCAAGATCTGCAAGCCAACATTTTGTTGAAACGATGTGTACATGTGGAAGTGTCGTGGCCGAGCGGTTAAGAGCACCGAATTCAAACTCTGGTGTTTCTGATCAGCAAAAGCGCCCGTCTATACCATGGGCTGAATTAGTATTCAAACCGAGGTCACGCATGAAAAAACGCCGCATATCCCTGTAGATAAATAACAATGGGGATTAGTGTACTGCAGATAGACTGTGGTGTTTCTGATCAGCAGAGTGTGGGTTCGAATCCCCAGCCGTGACATTGTTTCGTTATAAAGCAATACACTTAACCATTGCTTCGTCATTCGGATGGGACGTAAAGCCGTTGATCCCACGTGTTGTAAAAACGCATGTAAACGAACCCAGTGCACTTATCGAAAAGAGAAGGGGTGCGCCGCGGTGTTCCGCTGTAGCACCTTGTAAAACCATATAAGGTGCTAAATAATTGGGTCTCAGAGTTCATCACTGCAATTACCTATCTTTCTGAGAGTTTGTATATACTCAGCGCCTTGAGTACCTTGTTTGGTAGTTACGTGCGCTATAATAATAAGACTTCGATAGTATTATTATTTTTATTATTATTACATCGACCAAATACATTTCAACTCTAAAAATATAATACAGACAAAACAAGTTAAACAAGGTTCTCATTTCTACGCTTCTTTTGTAATTTAACATTTTCAATATTTCAAATGATAGCCTAATTTATTTTCTCAGCTCGTAAAAAAACCCATTAATGGACTGGACCATTTTTTTTTTTCTAGCCTGGGTTGATAACACAAAGTAGAAACTATGGTCGAATAAAACGGAAAACCCCCTAACACTTAGCATTTATTTGTATATCCATGGTACCTTCGTAGGACTGGTCCTCATCAAAGGGAAGCGACTCTTATTTTCAAATATCAATAAATAAATCACAATTATGGGAAACTGACTTCAAACTATTTGTCTGTGCTACTTGTACCTGGTTCAAATGATGGATTCACAATGAGATTATCTCGTGAGTGGATATAATTCTGTGGCTCTGGAGGAGTGACGTCAACCACAACCCCATCAGAGAAGACTTGTTCTGACGCTCTACCAGCTGCATCAATGGCTGACACTCTGGAGTAGTACCTTATACCTTGTGACGCATGAAACACCAAAACACGGACACGGTTAAGTAAAATTATGTTTAAGTCGTAATACAATAATACTAAACATACAAACAAACAAACTTATAATGGTAAAAATATCAATCAAAGAGCAACACAAATTAAACCCATCAACGGATCCGTCTGAAACTGTTAATTTTCGATGAATATTGTCGTCCGACATTCATTCCTTTGCGATTTTCAAACATAAGCTTATATGAAACTGGTTTCATTTGGTTGTAGTTTTAACTACAACCAAGTTTTATTTAAAAACAATAATTTGTTTCAGACAGGCGTTCCAGAGTCGCGCTGAACCAAATTCTGAATTAAGTGCATGAAAAGTTCGACGTATCTAACAGGGCTTAGCATGTCTATGAAATTGGGCCCAGTTAGGAGTGACCAGCCGCACTAGAAGTCGAAAGATCGTTCGGAACAACTAGAGTCGGTCATAATCTATTTGGTTCTTAAACGGGTGTTTGACGTTTTATCAAAACACATTGTATAACGTCATGAAAACAATTATGGAAACGATCTTAGTGTTCAGAATTAGTTATCCGTCTTACCTCCTGTGAGAGGAACTAACAGTGTCGTCGATGCAAATAACTGCATCCCAACATCGATACATTGGAGAACACTATCATCAGTAGAGTCAGGAGTTCGTCCAACACACCACTCATAATGATCAATGTAGGACTCCAGGTCTGTAAAGCCGTGCCATGAGGCTGAGATCAATGTGCTAGAGTTTTGGTATTCTACATCATGCAGACCTATGAGGAGATATCAGTCTTTAAATGTTGAATGTTTGGTGGTGTGGTAGAAATGGCTATCTGAAATACAGTAGCACCAAATATGTAATCATCTTACATTTTGTATCGAATGAATGTGTCAGAGGTTAGTGGTGAATGGTTAACAATGTAGCGTTGTCTGTGCAAGGTAAATAGGTAAACACAAAATCAGTGGAAGCTGAAGCCGTCATAGCTATTAACATAATTTACACTCATGCTGATCATTCCTTGTATTCAACTGATAGTTTATCATTGTTAAGCTCTTGTTTTCTAATGAAATCACAGAATTTCTGTAAACTGTTAGATGCAAAAATACAAATGCTCCTTTCAAACAGCGATAATTGTGGTACAACTCTTATTGTAAATGGAATAATTGTTTTGAGGTCATACCTATCCCATCAAACACCATACCAGCATCAGGTTGTCTTAGATCAACCACAAAACCATCACTGCTTCTGAGTGTGCGCAGACCGGCTTTGTTAATTGCCCTTACGTTGCTATAGTAACGGTATCCACTCTTAAGTCCGATGCCAGTGAAATGTGTCCTTGATTCACTCGACAGTTTGATATTTTCGGCAAAGTGACGGATGTCTTCACCTTATGATATACACAATGAACCAAAAGTGTAACTGTTAACAGAACACTACAGAGTTGGAAAGAACACAAAACTCGTCTTAAATCACAGATTTAAACACAACTTACACGGTCTAATGATTATCATAGTCGAAAACTTCCCTTGAAACATTTCCGTGTGAAAATTTAAGAATTTTGTTAAAACCTATTTTAACCTATTTTCCTGGTTGAAATTTAATGCTCAGTGAGCGTTTTATTCATCATGTTGTAATCGATGTAGGCCTTATGTAAAATGTTTGTTTTTATATCATTTTCTCGTAACCCAGATGGCCGATCGATCTCAAACTTATACAAGTTTGTCAGTTAATGTATATGGTGAATTACATAAAGTACTTACACTGCCAGCAACAGTTTTGTTATAGCCAAAACCAATATGTAATATTTCTTTAACTAAATTGGTGATCCACATTTGTATTAACATACATAGTCTTCATGATATTTTTTGGCATGTTACAAAAACATGGAACCGAAATGATAATAGATTTTGATTTTGATTTTTTGGATTTTTTTTGCATTGTTAGACATTCTTGGTAATTACTCAAAACAATTGTTAGCATACAAATGTACTTGGTAACGACCATTGGAGTACTGTTGATAGTTAAAAACATAGTGCGAAACGGGTCCCTCTGAAGCGACGTAGTATTTGAGAAAGAGGTAATTTCTCACTAAAATACTTGACAGAAAGCACACAACTTGTGCGACAAATGTGTTTTTTCTTCCATTATTCTCTCACAACTTGGACCACCATTCAACATTCAATTTCACTAGCAAACTCACTCACTCCTAAACGCCCAAAATCAACAAAAGAACAAACACCAACAAACGATAAACTAAACAACAACAATAACAGAACTAAACGGGACAATAACCACGGCCGATGTATTACGTAATATACTGTGAGAACGAAAAAGTTTCCTATGTTACACGAAAAAAAGCACTGGAAACATACAGGAGGGTGCAGTTTCTAGCAGCGGGAAATTTAAACGCGCGCGATTGGCTTCTGGCTATACGTCATGCGAGAAGGCTTAACCAATGTGTTGCAGGGGTGGCTAAAGAACAGTAAAAAATAAATAAACGCAGCGCAATCCTGACAGGGGATTCATAACTTGTGGTCCTTATTCCCAATACTAGGATGACACGATACCTCCTTTAAAAGTGCTGAGCGATACTTCGTAGCGTGATATGTCATCTCCTCGAAACACTCCCTCCCATGAGATGTACAGAGTATCAGGATTGGTGAGATAGTCGGTATCCTCAGTAGACTCCATGCTTGCTAGATCCTTTATCTGCAATAGTTACACAATTTCAAAATAAAAGAATAATATGAATTTATCGAAAAACGATCTCCATATTAATTTTACTCTACAAAATGGATACACATTAAAAATGGTATTTCATTTTGTTTTAAGCTATACAAAAAGTGTGACAATCAAACTACATTTCTATTTGAAACTTACCTTTGTTCCGCGAGCTTTGGAGATTGCTGGTGCCTTTATATCTGGAGTAACCCCATCAGATCTAAACACGGCGTACGTGTTGGCATTGTACCAGGCACGAATGAAAACGTAATATTTTACCCCGGCAGTCAGCTTCCGACCTGAACAGTTTTACATAAAATAGTACACCGATGCCAATCAAGATTGAATACCTTCCTTTAGAGTTATATGTTTTTACAGACTATAATTTAAAACAATCTTTAAGTGGAAGCTGGTGTATGTGATAAGTTCCATCAATGCCGTTTTACCATCAGTATACGTCGAAACTAAAGTGATAAGGGGCAATTTTAGTGTCGATAACGTATCGATGAACCACTTAACAGCATAGAACCACACAGGTTCTAAAATGTGGGACTTTTGGGACGCTTGGTGGCAGCAGACTTACCAGCCAATATCCGTTGTTGTTGATAGTGTGTGCATGCTCAGAATTACGTTAACAATTGAAATTTGCCTGGTAAGTCTGCTGCCACCTAGCGTTCCAAAGTCTCCCATTGATACCTTACCGAAAACTATCGTATACCCAAAACGACCCATGTAATCCACCGAGTTCCATAAGACAGGACAACATATTTCATATTTCGACTGCGGAATACCTTTATCGAGTGTGAAGATGGTGTGATTTTCCTGTCCAATGTCAAACCAAATCCGTTCATTGGCTGGATCGAATACCCCTCTAGGTTCAACATCTGATGACGAGTCGTCCCCAATACTCCATTCATACCTTCGACCAAAAAAATTCTAAAGTATAACTGTATGTTACGATGGATCTGACTGATCTATTATCATTGACATTATAACACAACTTTTTTTTCAAATTTTACACTCAATGTTTTCAACTTACCAAGTGATATCAAGTCCTTTCTGGTTACTGACCCGCCATGTAGCAGCCATCATACACCGTGTTACAGTGTCATCAATATCGATCAAGGTATTGTCATCATGAAAGTTAAGATCAATTACATCCAGTACCTCGATCTCAGTGTTAGGATTGTCTGGAACGTTAATTAATAATTAATATTGTGATGCGAATAATTTTATGAATTGGTTTTGTGTAATTTTGTTTTTGTATTCGGAATCGGTCGTAACTCTTTCAGTGCATGTTAGTAGTTCAAAGCAATGCGAATTTATTTGCTCTACTACTGAAACAAGGCAGCCTAATGTAAGTTAACCTTCAACAAACATAACTTGCAGAAAGTGTTGCTTTTAAGTAGAAATTTGGTCTGACCGATTGCAGGTGATTGTCCAAGAATGTAGATACATTGAACATTGACAATCAAAATAAGTGGTCTTGTCAAAATAAGTCAAGAACAAATTAAAGGAACACGTTGCCTTGGATCGGCCGAGTTGGTCTATAAAAAGCGTTTGTAACCGTTTTTTTTTTTATAAAATGCATATAGTTGGAAATATGTTGTAAAAGTAGAATACAATGATCCACACAAACATGCCTCGAAATTGCGTGGTTTTCCTTTTACTGTGCGAACTAACACGGTCGGCCATTTATGGGAGTCAAAAATTTGATTCCCATAAATGGCCGACCGTGTTAGTCGACGAGGTAAAAGGAAAACCGTGCAATTTCGAGGCATGTTTGTGTGGATCATTGTATTCTACTTTTACAACATCTTTCTACCCATATGTATTTTATAAAAAAAAAAACGGTTACAAAGGTTTTTCAAAGACCAACTCGACCGATCCAAGGCAACGTGTTCCTTTTATATTTGATGTAAGTTTTGCGTTAGATTCCTGTCAGGAGACATGGTTTCACTCCCTGAGAGGGACACAGTTCTCCAATGCACTAAAGGCTTGCTTTACGCCAGTGCATCCACACTGAACACTCTGCGGGTTGACTGGTTGATTAATTGAAGTATAAACCAATTTGTTGTGGGTTTGAAGTGATCTGTTAGCATAAAACTTACTTGGTAACAAGCAATGGAGAGCTGTCGATAGTATAAAACATTGTGAGAAACGGCTCCCTCTGAAGTAACGTAGTTTTCGAGAAAGAAGTAATTATCCACTAAAATATTTGAATTTGAATTCGAGACCTCAGAATTAGATTTTGAGGTCTCGAAATCAAGCATCTGAAAGCACACAACTTCGTGTGACAAAGGTGTTTTTTTCTTCCATTGTTATCTCGCAACTTCGACGACCAATTGAGTTCAAATGTTCACAGGTTTGTTATTGTGTGCATATGTTGAGATACACCAAGTGAGAAGACCGGACTTTGACAATTACAAAAGGTGTCCATGTCTTTAACTAAGACATGTATTTTTTTAGTACGATGTGTACTGAGACCCTGCCTGTTTTCCCAGTGTAGCTAGCAATTTAAGTTTATATCGACTTATCCCATAATCCGACACCAAAATTCCAAACAAGGTGAATTAAGTGAGTAAAACACCAATTGTCCCGGACGGTACTAATCCGCTAGTTGTCCAGGACTAAATTTGACGATGCCTCTTATTGTAAATGACGGTGGTGTAATAGTTGCCTCTCCAGTCCTCTTATTATTGCAATGTAACCCACACCTGTGACGTCATGCTATTGTTAAATCGCTCCATTATTTTGCACGCATGGCGCGATGGGTACAACTATAGAGAACTATTCACCCATTGTGCAAACGGGTGAAACTGTCTCCTTGCGCAAGTCGTGCAAAATAATAGATTTATGAAATAAAGTAAATGACGTCATTGACGCCATACACCATTATTTTTTTAAACACAGGTTAGAGCTACGTTATTATAAATGATCTTAAAGACTTTACACAAGTGAACAGCTAAATTTTTAATTTGATTTAGCTTAGATATTAAAAATGTTAGATAACTACAACAGTCATTTAAACATGTCTTAAAGTCAGATAAATCAATTTCATTTTAACCAGTACCTTTTAAATTAATTCAAATGCTTAATTTATCATGGTAAGAGAGTAAACTCCGTAAAAACTTTGCAAAGATGCTTCTTTCAATATCTTTATATAATGACAGGAATTTAACTGAAATTATTGCTCATTAAGTTAGTTTAAATTTGTTAATCAAATCAAAGTTGTATCCAAAATATCTGAAACTACTTGCTGGTATACGATAGGTTACTTTTTTAGTTTTCACCTTCTTGGGTAGACCAAGCAAGTCGGCTACAACATCATCCGTATCGTCTTTACTTTCTATCACTTGACAAAATTTACTTTGAGTCAGGAAAAAACCACTGTCGAAAGAACGAGCGTATTTCCTAAATGTCAGTCTTCGTCCATGCATAGAGAAAGGACTATGGTCCATGTACCATGTTTACGCACCACTGGGGCTGTTCATTTGAGTGAACAAGATTCGTGCCATTCGTGCAAAATAATGGAGCGATTTTAACAATAGCATGACGTCCAAGGTGTGGGTTAAGTTGCATAATGCCCGAGGTGCGCGCCATTCGTGGGCAATTTAAAGACCTACTTGAACGTTTATGGCTAGTCGTGATCTTTGCTGAATTTCATTTGAAATGTTAGGAAATCGCGTCATATGACTATATTTAGATTTTAATTGTGTAAATAAAAAAATCAGTTCGAATCCAGTGCTATTCTGAAAGATTCGCAAAAGAAAGCTGTGTTACGTCATCACTCAGTTTACGACATAGTTGGGAACTCAAATTTGTATAGCCGCTTTGTTGCAGCCTGGAGGTAAAACAAAGCAAACTCCCAGACATGACGTCAAAGCGTTGTCATTTTGACGCACGCCGTCAACGGCAGAAGTGTTTTTAGTTTTTCAAAACCTTGAGGTTGGGGCCTAATTTTTCCATCGATAATTTCGATAACGATTCAGAAGTGTTCAAATATCAAGACTACGTTTAATTGATATAAACAAACACATTATAAACAAGATTAAATAGCATTCTCGTCAAAACAAATTTCGCTCAAGTACCTATTTAAGGTCCACTTACTTGTGGTTAAATCATTGCATCCTTGTAATGGACTACACATTCTATGAGCAGGAGCACAGGCACAGTGACCCTCGCAGGTTGTTGATTGGCAACGACGTAATATGACCAAGGCGCCCTCATTGGGTGATGTTGGAGAGACTTCAAATGTGGAATGGTGGCGACTACTTGGTAGCCCAACCTTTAACGAAAAAATTGTGCGCAGTAATTATCGAGAAGAAAAAAAGTCAACGTCTTCAAAAAAACAATTCATAAATACCTCAGACAGTTTCGCTATTCCTTTTGGGGGAGAGCGCGTCACGTGGGGTGTTTAAACGGTTGATAATGACCAGCTGGACTATGTTAATTGCCGGTTAGTCTTGGTGCAAGACGTTTCTTGTTACGGGCGATGCGGGCGCTGTCGGTGAGTTGGCCGCGCTGTGTGTGAAAGGAAAACGAGAACGTCTTGCACCAAGACTACAACGCGCACGAACGGATATGATCCGGAAACTGGGCGCCTCAGTCAAACCATGCAACACACGGACGTCGTACATACAGAGATCATCAAGCACGTCGGAAACGGATAAGTTTTACAGAGTTTATTACTTTATTACGCCTTTTAACCAAAAAGGCATTTATGAATGGGAATAAAAGAGTAGCGACTCATTCTTAAAGGCAGTGGACACTATTGGTAATTGTCAAAGACCAGTCTTCTCACTTGGTGTATCTCAACATATGCATGAAATAACAAACCCGTGAAAATTTGAGCTCGATTGGTCGTTGGAGTTGCGAGATAACTATGATAGAAGAAAAACACCCTTGTCACACGAAGTTGTGTGCTTTCAGATGCTTGACTTCGAGACCTCAAATTCTAGACATCGAGACATCAAATTCGTGGAAAAGTACTTCTTTCTCGACAACTACGTCACTTCAGGGGGAGCGAGCCGTTTCTCACAATGTGTTATACTATCAACCTCTCCCCATTACTCGTAACTAAGTGAGGTTTTATGCGAACAATTATTTTGAGTAATTACCAATAGTGTCCACCGCCTTTAAACGGCCGTTTAAAACCTTGCATGGTCGTTGCCGTGCGATAAAGGCCCTCGCCTTCGGCTCGGGCCTTTATTACACGGCAACGACCGTGCCTGTTTTAAACGGCCGTAAAAGAACTCGTCGCTACCTTTTTATTCCCTTATATATAAAGAAAGTTATAATCTCAAAAAAAAAGAAAAAAGAAAAAAAAGGAAAGTTTTTAATCCAGAGTAAAAATTACCCCATTTACAGCCCACAACGATATGTAGAGGAGGCGATTGTTGGAATCAGTTAAACTGCCATCTACTGGTATAATTGCCGTTTGTGCAATGCCTTCATCCAAGGACATTCCATCACTGTTGTGGTTAACACGAACTGGTCCATTCTACAAGATAAACACATAACGCGAGTCAAAACTGAGGTTTAAGTTAGAAGAGTTGTTACCGAAATAAAGTATTTTTACTTACTGATGTGAGTTCTGAGCCTCCGTACGTTCGTCCAACAGAGACAAAGTAATGACTGATGCCGGAGTGTAAGTCAGCAAATCCAATCCAAGCAAGGGCGAGGGATCCAGTGGAGGTAAGCGGATCCTGTAACCATGTCATCCAACCAGAGTGATAGCGTGGAGGCTTCATTAATAAAAAATAATGCAGTCCTATAAGTGTTTGATTTACAATAATGTTTCTCAATATTACAAACGATTAATCGCCACAAACATATACAATTTTTTACCCGTTCACCGATGTACACTGTACTTTTTTTGAGTTCTGCGAAAAAAATATCCACATAATTTATAGGTTAAAGCAAATTACATTCTTTATTCTGAAAGCAACGTTATTTTAGACACTTATTGTTAAAGACACTTCAACATAAACCCTATGAACAGTAATCATCTCTTTATTACATTTTTCAGCTGGTTTTGTGGAAACCAAAATTGAACTCAAATTGGTTCTTAATTGAGTTGATAGTGGACCTACTGTAGTTGTACTAGGTATTGGACCAGTTGGCTCGGTTGGAGTTATCCAAATTATGTGACGATGATCTAATTCAGCTGAACTCCCTGAAAGAACTGCAAATGTCCCTATGGTTGGGGAGCTACCGTCGACCTGTATTAAAGGAACAGAAATAGCCTCAATGCCTTGATAACATGATTATAACGCATCAATATTATTAATTTTTTAACCATTAATTAGTAGGAGGGGAATTACCTGGCATTCATAGGGAAATGATTACAAAATTGTACATGATGATGTAAAAACCATTCCTTTCGGGTGTTTTTAGCTCTTAACTTTTAAAATGAAGTCAATGAAATTGAGATTTTAAACGAAATAACAAAACTTACAAGGAATTCTGCTGTTTTTGCTTCAGTGCAGAGACCAGCCTGATTACATGCTACCACTGAGATGACGTAGTGACTTCCTTCATGTAAAGTCAAATTGGTAAAGGTGTGGTCTACTTCGCTTCCAGCAATCTGTAAAATTAAGTACATTTGTAACTCTCCACACTTAACCTTAAAACAATGACACAATTTGTGTGAGGTCTGTTTTATTTTTAAAGCGATTAAGCACTCAAGCTTCAAAATTGCATTTTAAACTAAGCGTTTTATTATAATGTTACGCAATATCTCTGCATTAAGAAACGTTACCCTTTGTGCTGGAATGTTAACATCTCCATTATGATGTGTGCTCACTGACACATACTGTTCCTTTATGCCACTCTCTGGGTCATCGAACTTCCAGGCGAATCGAATGACGTCACAGAAAACCTAAACATTACAGAATAATTAACAGAAATTATACACGTAATGGACGGAGTGCGACGGTTTCGTACGAATTGTTGGAGTAACAAAGCCTAAAGATCCAAGGAATGACTTATTCTTAACATGATTATCTACTTAATGTAAACGTATTTTAAATGTGTACCGGTAAAATTTAAAGAAACAAATTTAAAGTGGCACTGCAGAAACATATCCAATATTGTACATTCATAAATACCTCAGACAGTTTCGCTATTCCTATTGGTGGAGAGCGCGTCACGTGGTGTGTTTAAATCGTTGATAATGACCAGTGTTTATAACCGGTTGTCCGCCCTAGTCTTGATGCAAGACGTTTTTTGTTACGGGCGATGCAGGCGCTGTACGGTGAGTTGGCCGCGCTGTGTGTGAAAGGAAAACCAGCGACTATGCGCCAAGACTCTACGCGCATGCGCACGAACGGAACCGGAAAACACACGCGTACGGACATCGTACATGTACATACTGAACATATCATGGAGGTGGAACAGAGCTCAAGCACTCGGAAACGGATTAGTTTTACAGAGTTTCTTACTTTATTACGCCTTTTAACCAAAAAGGTATTTAAGAATGGGAATCAAAGTGTGTTGAATCGGTTTTCAACTAGTGGTTTAAACCCGCCGAGCCTCGTTGGGATTAAACCACTAGTTGAAAATCTCTTCACCACACTTTGATTCCCTTAATAATTAATGAAAATATGATACACTGAGAGACAGTCAAAACGAACCAGAGCCGATTTGTTTTTTTTACCTGAGTGTTTCTGACAGCTATTCCGACTGTTCCGTCAATGGTTGGTTCCTGAATCACTTGAGGTCGGCTTGAATCTACACGGAACCCATTGGATGTAGATTCACTCCACCTACCAAGCCCATTATAAGCACGGACTGTGATGTAGATATCAGTGTTGTCTAGCATCTGATCTGACTCCGATAGGAACATCAGAGCAGATTGTGACAGCTCAATACGTGTTGATGAAAGGATATCAGCCGAGCCTGGTGTGGTACCAGCTCGCCATTCATAGTGTGAGAGGCTAGAATGGGGATCATGGAAACCCCACCAATGTGCAGAGAGCTGCCTCCTGTAAAACGAGCAATACAACAAATAAACCACGTTTTACAATAAGAATTGTTATTTCAGATTGGTAAACCGTGTGTTCCGTTCTGTCAATGTTTAATGTGTTGTACAAAAAACATCAGACAGACACCTTTAGAATGATTAAGTAATATGTAAATGTAGATGTCAATTAACTGAATATACCTATTGGGTGTTTTTGTCTTCATCCAAATTGAAAGTATAACTTTTGAATTTCCGTTTACAATAATAATAAAGAAAATATTAAAAAAATCAAGAGTTGGATGGTATTTTCACTTAAATTCAAAGTTTTAGATAAAGTCTTTACTGTAGGGAACTAACCTTATGGAAAGGTTTGCGTTAACACCATGTAATGAATATTTCTAAATGAGTTGGGGTGGTTCTAAAAAGAACCGTTGGTTTCAACTCAGAGTTGAAACCAACTGTTCATTACATGGTGTTACCGCAAACCTTTCCATATCGTATTTCCACCATGCAAAGTTTCAAATCCTACTGAAACTAACCTTGACGACTGAAAGCTGATATCACCACCACCGGGGCTCCCATCATAGACACGACCTACCAACGGGGGTGAATCATCAATCAGGATCCCATCAGATGTCACTGAAGTACACAGGTCAGCAGCGTTACAGGCCGTCACAGTCACATAGTATGTTAAACCAGGAACAAGGTTCAGGTTGTCAGCTTGACATTCTAAAAGTGAAATATTTCAAAAATTATTAAAATTTTAATACAAAAAAAGGTGTGAGGTCAAGTCTTAAAAATATTGTTTGCCAATGCTTGGTCTGGCAAGGGTTATACACTTTTGGGACGAATATTTTATAATCAATAACATTGATATACGTGTGAATGATGTCAATATTAATTAAATATAATTTGTTTTTTTTTCGAACAAAATTGTAATTAGGTTCGTAAAGTTATGTGGACTTGTACATAAGGTCGACTTTTAAGGGCAAGGCTTTCAAATGACTTGCTTATGACGAATCTAAATAATTGGCGTACACAAGATCAGTGTGGATGTCAACTGCATCATTTAGTGCTACAAAATGATTATCATTTTGGCTTTTACCCATATACACCGATGTGTGTTAGCACTGTATAATCATTACTTATACCCGAGTTCTGTAAAAAAAAAAAAAAAAACAGGCATATTACTCGGTTGGGATCTATTAAAACAACTATTATTATTAGAACGATGTAATGCTGTGTACCAGTATCCATGCCGATGCGCTGCTCTGGTATGACGTCACTACATCCTTTACACGTTCCCGTTGTCCACGAATAACCAACGATGGTGCTATGGGGATCATGAAACCCTTCCCAGGATGCACTTATCGTTTTCCGGTCCTCCTGGAAGTCTCGATCTCTGTGATTGGATGATGCGAGAGATGGATCTCCATCAAAGACGTGACCGGCCACTGGAGGGCTCTCTTCTACCTTGAAGGCACCAAACGCCTTTAACGTGATCAACCCAACATGGTTGATGGCCTGAGATGGAAGACATTCGAAAATGGTGACGTTAAAACCTTTGTATAAGTAAAGTTTTCAATTTTATGTCAGATACAAACGATTGCGACTTACCCGTGTGGAATAGTTTATCTCGACAAGCTAGTATTGAGAAGATAAATTTCCAAGAATTATGTTGTTTTCCTTGTTGTTACCACCATCGATGACTTATACAGTTTTTGTGATTGACCTAGTATACATTCATGTACATGTTTACTACTCAGATTGTGTGCTGTATTGATGTGTCCATACACACGCACATGTACATCGCCATGTCCAGTGGATCCATGGCAACAATGTCCAACAACGTGCCGTGTACAATTTGAAAATACCACGTGTTTCTACACAGTACATACACAGTACATGCACAGTACATGTACAGTACATGTACATGTGTACACAAGTGTGCGTTATGTACGCCATGAGAAGTGTTAAGTTGTCGACGTCGACATATTGAGCGTGATTGGCTGAGATCGGATGCTTTGGCAAAATCTCGTCACGTGGGAGGTATAATGCGAAGCGCATTTCCCTCGTGCAAAATGCTTACCTTAATTGAAATGAAATACGAGTGACCTTCATGAAGGGTCAAATGTTGTGAAGAGTCAGTCACTCCAGACTCTGAGTACTCTTTGGTGAATGGCATGACGTCAGAATGACCTGAATGAGAACCCACTGCCCACTCGTAGTATGCGATGCCACTCTCCGGATCAGTGAAAACACTCGTCCAACTGGGACAACATTAAAAAGTGTTTAATTAGTAATATCAATTTGCAAATAGGTATTGAATCTTGCGAATTCACTAATTGGATTAATGAATCAACCTTTCTTTTGGCCAGAATATAGCAGCAACTGTTTTAAATGATTGGTTCCTAGTTTCCCAAGTATTCCTCACCTTTGTTTGATTTTTTTTAAGGTCCTACGACAAGGCGATTAATGGCACAAGTTTTCGTAACAGAACTTTTCTTTTGTAAAGCAGTTCAATGAAACGTGTTAAGAAAAATAAAATCAGATTCACCTTGCTAAGATAGCGCTTGTAGAAGAGAGGAAGCTGCCTCCAACGTCCAACGTGTATACTTCACTAACGATCGGTGGTGTGGTGTCAATTATAATAACTTCAGACGTTGATGTTGTAGATAAGCCAACAAAGTCAGTGGCTAAATAGGCGAAAGAAAAAAACCAACCGACTAAGTAATCTGACCAAAGAAAATGATGTTGCATTATTTTATAAAAAAAAATTGCACCAGTAGACATAGCAGATATTTAATGTGTTCTAATGGAAATTACAATAGCGGTCATGAACTGGTCATTCCCTTGTAAGACAATTTTAGAATAATCAAGAGGGTATGTAAAGTCATAATCTAGGAATTCTCATCATTTCATATTCTACGCTTTTATTTCAAATTGTAATCTCTTTTCTGTAACAAATATGTACAATAAATGGGGACATTGTCATGAATCGTTCTCATTACCTCTAATGACCGCATAGTATCTGTGTCCATTCTGTAACCTCAAACTGTGTATAATGATGCTATTGGTGATACCAACACGGGTGAAGTCGCGGACATCGCTTCCACCTGGCATTGATCCTGTAAACATTTACAATCATTATTTAATTTGTATCTAGAATCGAAAAACTATTTTTGAACGACAGAAGTTTTTTTGAAATATTTGTGTTAAAAAGATACCATTAAATAAGCAGAACAGTATATGAATCAACCCTTTTGCATCTCACCGATTGCATACTCGTAGTATTTGATTCCAGAGTGATGACGAGCAAGGCCGTGTTCCTCAACATCACTGAACGACTTCCACTGTAAAACCAGCTCTGAAGTGGAACTCTTAAACAAAAATATGTATATATATATATATATATTATTTCGTACGAGACCGATATCTCTTCTCGCCCGTAATGGTTATCATCATATAGTCTGTTCAAAATTTGACAGCATTAGCAAACTTCTTAAAGCTTGTATAAATGCGAATGTCGCTTTAGATCTGCATTGTTTAAATCGGGAAAAGGTTTGCAATGAATCCTATAGGCAAAAATAAAAATGATTATACGATTGGAAACCTGATTATTACCTGATATTTGTTATGATTGCTCCAGCCGATCCAAACAAAGCTGGGTGTCGGCGGTGTCGTATCAACGACCACACCGTCGCTACAGCTAGACACTGACGACAGAGGTTCCGTCCATTTCTCATGCTCAAGTGTGACCTCATCAGCCTGGATACAGATGCGGTAACGTTCGCCGTGCTCAAGTGATAAACCCAGGACATTCACAAACTCTTGATCTGCAAAAAGCACAATCAGTGAGGCGCACAAGAATCTTTTTGACCGTCGAAGAGTCAAAAGGTAAGTCAAACTGTAAGTCTTAAGCAACTCTTCACTTACCTGTGTTCCCACAACCTACAGCCATTGGGTGTTCGCAAGGATAGTTCAGTCCACTGTCCAAGTCACCGAATACGGCAGATCCTGTGTCTTTAACCGCTGCCCAGACGTAGTTCCTATGACGTAATGAAGGCCAGACTGCTGATAGGACAGTTGTTGATGAGATGTAGTTCTTATCTGCTTCAAGCCACAGAGCATTTTGCTCTAAGAATACTTCATCTTTAAGGAGAGGTAAATGGTTATGTTTAGTTATTTTGAAATGTTACTTCTAAGACAAACAAAATCTAGTTCTAAATCCTTTAATCCCTGCATGTATAGATACTGTGGCAGCGTGGTTCTAATCTACGGAAATGGGTTGAATTTTGGACAAACCTGCCACAGCCCCCTGCATTGTAAGTATTATTTTTTTCACTGATTTGTAGAGCAGCATACGTGTGAAAGGATAATCGTGAGAACGTACTCATTGGTATTGAAATGATTTTATTTGCAGACGAAATGGCTTGTAACGGTTGTAAAAAATCATTAACAAATAATGCACTAAACATGGCCATTATTTGCAGAAAAATAATCCCCCAGCACCAGGATGGTCAAGATCTAGGGGACGTCCGGGTTGTCCTCGCAAGGCTGACGGGCCCTGGATTCAAGATAAGACAGAACCAGCGCAATGGACCCAAACGTCTTTGCCGTAGAATGAGTGGGCGAGTGAACAGTTCATACCATGGGATGCATTTTGTGTTGTTACTGTCTTTTAGAATGTACAATTCTCAAAGACCACATTGTTGATGTGTGGACTTACGGTCTGAGTCGATGACAACATGCGGTTTAACAATCGTCACATCGTCACAATTCACAACCTCCGTGCTAACTATGGAGGAAAGTCCAGCTTTATTATAGCCCCTCACAGCCATACGGAAACACGTGTCGTTGTCGAGATGTCCTTCAAACGATGCAGTGAAAATGGCCTTCAAATATAAAAAAGAGCACGAAGCTGTAAATTATACCAAGGATTAAAGGGTTATTGAAAAACTAACTGTGAATCTTTCATGTTAAAATCATCACATGTAGGCCTACTTTTGTGTATTAAAAAGAACTAGAAACATACCATCCCGCCAACAATGTTAAAGTCATCAATGCGTTCCCAATGGCCCAACACGGCACTGTGTTCCCCATCCTCGGCAATAGTCCACTCGTAGAAATCCATCAATTGCAACTGTCTTTCATGATCGATGTACACATGCTCAAATGGCTGGAAGACCACATGGAGATTCGTACTTGTTGAATCAGTCTCGATGTCATTGATTGTGATGTCACCAACCAACGGAGGCTGGGAGAGTACCCAGAATCCGTCACTCGTAATCGGTTGAAAGCAGACACTCACGTGGCAGAATTTAACCTTTTAAAACAAAGACAAAGAATTAATTACAAACAAACAATTTGTCTAATAGATTTGTAATCGCCTTCGTCAATAACATCTTTAGTTTGCCAATCCATCTCTGAAAGCCTTGCGAAATGTTTTCTAAAATAAATTTCAACCTTATTTTTTTAAAACGATTCTCTTTAGAAAACTGAAAACGATTGTTTAGTTTCTCGAAAGATAAAATAGGCCCATTGCTTGGTAAAAGAAAAACAAATCAAAATAAACATTTCGAAATGTCGGAAGCAGGTCCTTTCTTGCGATTGTATTACCCCATACAGAAAATTGGGTCCCTGTTGGATTTGGGGTGGGCAAGGACCCACCTATTCAACCTGTTCAAAAGAAGAACAAAAATCAAAACAAACATTTCAAAATGACCCGTCTATTACATGGAACGATTCCTAAGCAGTGAAGTTTGTACTAAGAAAGTTTTATACATTTCTATTTAGGCTACTTAATTACCTTAGACCTCAGATGTGCTCCGTCCTCCAATCCTAAGTTCGCATCCAAATGGTTGAATGCCATACCAAGATATTGATAATCCAATAATGTTACCCACTCAGATGAAGTGGTCCCATCTAAAGTAAACAAGATCGTAAGAACATAATTCAAATCTTCGTTCACAAATACAAGGGTAAGTACACCTTACAAATTATACATTGTCGATGAAACTTAAACAGCTACTTGAGCGGAATGTTTTTAATAGAAACGCTACTTTTACTTGTCTATAATGCGTTTAATTACCCTTTAAAGTCACCTGGAATTTTTTTTCTTTCTTTTCTTTCAAACATAAGAGTATATGCTAAAGAACAATAAAACAATTTCTTTAGTAATTGTTTGTCACGAATTATATGTTTAAAAAATATATAAAGTTGTTTGGGGGCTGACTCCGCCTACCCCTTTTGTGACGTCAATCGAGGCAGACTTTGCCTGCAATGCGTATAGTAAACACACGCGCAAAGTACATGTACGTCCAGTTGGTACATTTCAAAAAGTGTTTTTCTGCATTCAGCAGCAATACACCTGGTCGGCATTGCCGGAAAAAAAACAATTTTTTTTTTGTAAACGTTCAAACTCACGATTTGGTCCGTATATGTACTTTGCAATTGTGTTTACTCTACGCATTACAGGCAAAATCTGCCTCGATTGACGTCACGAACAGCGTCCTCTCGGGTCGGGGGCTACTCTTAAATTTGTAAATAACATAAGAACTGATTTTTTAAAACCTTAGTTAACTGTTTATTCACATTCCACTCATTAAAACACATATATTAGTGACAAAAGCTTTTGTTTGAAAAAATACCACTTCCAGGTGACTTTAAATGTAATTTTGATATGTGTAAACTTCTGGGTTTTTCTTATTATCGATTAAAAAACCAGGCCCCAACACCAAGGTTTTGATAAAACGAAAAACACTTCTGCCGTTGACGGCGCGCGTCAACCTGACAATGCTTTGACGAGTCTAAGAGTTTTCTTTTGTTATACATGCACGCTCCAAGGGTATTCGAAATGATTGTTCTTTTACACAATTAAAATCCATTTATAGTCATATGGCTCGATTTCCTTATTGATTGCAAATTTTTTAAATGAAATTCAGCAAAGTCCACGACTTAATTTTCGTTCATGCATGTCTTTTAATTCCAAAAAATAAACGTTAGGCCTAAACTTTGGGACTTAAATTGAAAGAGCGATATAGGGTAGAACGTTTTCCAGTAATTATTACACCCTAATATATACAATTAAATCAGTACCATTGTCAGTCTTAATCTCTTGTTCCACTGCCCATGAGACATTGGTTACAAAGGGTCGTAACATCACCGGGATGGTCCATCGGGCGGATATACTAGACGTAGAGGACTGGTACGTGACGTCATCCTCACAGGGTTGAGATTGGGCGGTTGAATGATGAGATAACCCAGTGGGCGTGGTTACTGAAGAGAAAATGTTGTCAGAACAACAGGGTGAAGATAGAACCAGCACAGACAACATTAAGACAATAAGTGATTTAGCATCACGGCGTGATCATAGCTTAAACACAGGCCCACTTTCAGTTTGACCCTGTTGTATCCTTAACTATGGAATTTGCAACACTAAAACATGCCTTAATTATATGCCTTAAAACCTAATACTTTTTTTTCTTCAAAAAACAGCTCTTAGTCTTACTGTTAGCAGGATCACATCCGAGTCCATCTTTGACAAATGCCCCATGTAGGATTTGACCCTCTGGGATGACCTTGATACCGTCTGACGTCACGTTGATGCTTCCACCAGACGTTGCTCGTACAGTAAAGTAATACGTCTAGACAGTGCAAAGAATGAAAGTTTATTCCCAATAGCGTTACTATAAGTAATTATTTATTGTTAAAATAATGTGTTAAAATCCTAAAAGTTTATGTTCAGTGCCAATCACTTGAGACAACAACGGGCTTCAAAAACGAACTGCTAATGCAGTGCAGTGATACGATTTGTTGGAAATGTAAATTTCTAAATGCATGGGTTGTTTACCCTGGTGGGTGATTAAGCAATACCTACGGCAAAAAAAATCACTCAGTGGCATTTTAACGGACACAAGCATAAACCCAGCTGCCTAAAACGTGTCAGAAATATGACTACCGTGAATGGTGTAAGATCAAGTCCGTCAAACTGGTAAGAAGTTGCATTGCGGACGTTAACGAAGCCATTGCTGACGTCGTATGAACCATCTCCTCCTGTTCCAACAGCTACTTCATAATTGATATCAAGATGTGGATGTTCAAATCCAAACCACTGTGCGGAGATTATTGACGTACTCCTCTGAACATCGACGTCCTTGACAATCTAGTTTGATAAGAGGGTAAAGAGGGTAAACATTTTCAGCAGAAACTAAAAATAAAGTTTTTTTCGTAAGAAAGTATTGTTATTTTTAACCATTTAAATAATATCATGTTTCCAAGTCCACGACTCTGTGAGATACATACCCCAAAGTCAACAATAACATCTTCCCCAGATGGTGGAACATCCAGCACGACCCCCTTGGATGGCAACTGCATGTTATGCCTGTACACAGACGAGGTTCCTACTTTCGATAGTCCGGCACCATTCTTAGCTTTGACTGAGATGTAATATTCATGATCACCATGGAGATACCAGCTTAGATCATCCAATAGGAAGGCCGCACAGGAGGTTCGGGATTCACAGGGACCGATGACGTAGTCTTTATTTGATTTGAATGAGACGGTCTCTGTGCCACCTCTAGTATGTCCTAAAGCAGTACCGGAAAATTAAAAATTGATTGTAGTAATTGTCAATTATCGGGAAAAGTCATAATGAAAAATGTTACGGTGTAAAACCTCTGAGAAAAAACATTAGTGTTAGTGTGGTTAAATAAATTAACAACGTTTTAATCTTAATATTCTTATGCAAACCAACTGCATATTAATTTACGATTCATAAATACCTTAGACAGTTTCGCTATTCCTATTGGTGGAGAGCGCGTCACGTGGGTGTGTATAAACCTATGTTTGTGACCAGTAAAAAGTGTTGAAACATGGGCGTGACACGCGAGCTTGCACCTGTGATTTTAAGACAGTTTCTTCATTCCTATTGGTCGAGAGCAACGGGTGAAACAGTTGTGCCACATCACACTATACGCGCGACGCGCGCAGCATTGCCTTATA
Source organism: Asterias amurensis (assembly GCF_032118995.1). NCBI lineage: Eukaryota > Metazoa > Echinodermata > Asteroidea > Forcipulatida > Asteriidae > Asterias > Asterias amurensis. The sequence goes on from NC_092659.1 coordinate 12,699,209, forward strand.
CGGAGTTGTTTACCCGATGGCCTTCACTGGGCCTTAACATTTAATAGCCGGAGGGGTGTTGTGTTGAAATCATTGAAAATTATAATTTTTGCATTTATTTTACTTTTTGGCCATAAGTGTTGATATTTTTTTACCGTGAAAGGTATTTATGAATGGGAATCGAAGTGTGTTGAATCGGTTTTCAACTAGTGGTTTAAACCCGCCGAGGCCTGGTTCTTGATAATTACCTCGACTTCGTCTCGGTAAAATTATCAAGAACTAGGCCTAGTTGGGTTTAAACCACTAGTTGAAAACCTCTTCACCACACATTGATTTCCTTATTTAAGAAGCTACGGTTTGCTGATTCAAAGACTTTTGTCACAAACTTCTAGCTAGTAAAAGAAAGAATGATTCTGCAACTTGGATGTGAACAAATGTACTGTTTTTCTCATCTTACCAATGGCAACTTCATATGAAAGATCTGCATCCTCATTGTCCGTAAAGCCGTCGTCACCCCACATAGTGACCAAATAACTGCCGTCTAAATGAACCAAAAAACGGCCAACAAACATTGGTGCTGTGGTGTCCACGATGATGGGGCCAACGAACTGAATGAGAAACCGCAATTTTAATATTGTTTACTTCGAAACTTGTATCGGTTTGGCAATAACTTTTACCCTTTTTTCAACAGTTTAAAGACCGCCCTAAGCTTCAATCACATCATAAATAAATCTTTACTGCAGTACTTTTTAATTGTTTTTAAAATCTCGATCACCCTAACTCTTGTTCATTTGTCTGCGCTTAAAGGGTCTATGTACTTTTTCCTAACACAAAACACAATGTCCACATATTTACATTAAACTTACACAGTTAGAAGATCATGATAGAAGAAAGCTTCCCATTGAAATTTTACTTACCGAGGTGCTTTAGTTTTTGAGAAATGAGTAAAACAAATAATTTTCGTCTCAGTTTTAGCATGTAAAAACGTCCTAACAAGTTATGCTATGGTTTTGGTATAATGTCATAACTGGTTAAGGGGATTTTACACGCTAAAATAATTTTCGTCTTCCTAAGAAGATAATTATTTTGTGACTTGTTTTACTCATTTCTAAAAAACTACACAACCTCAGTTAGTAATATTTGAAGGGAAACTTTCCACTATCATTATCTTAAAACCCTGCAAGTTTAATGTTTAATGTAAATCTGCGGACATTTTGAAAAAGTAACTGAATCCTTTAAGGCCCGGTCACACAGGCCCATATAACGAGAACCAGAACAACGTTATCAATACACACCCTCGATTGGTTGAATAAGCGTGGGCGTATTCTGTGCGGAGCAATTCAACCAATAGAATGCCTTCCCTTTGCGTCGTTATCGTTATCGTTCTCGTTATCGCTGCAACTAGGGATGTACCAGAACCTAAATGAAAGGACGTACGGAAACCTAAATAAGACGTATGGTAAATGCTCGGGCGTGTAACCAGAACTTTGATTGGTCACTCGATACTCTTGCACCAGCAGCACTGCCTGTCTCAACGTATGCAAATCTTTATTCAAAAATCAAAATTTTCCCGGGAAAATTCCCGGGAACCTTTGGTCGATCTTTTTGAACTACTAAGAAAAGCCCTTTTCACACCATAAGTATTTCCTTGGGTTTGATCGTAAGTGTGAAACGGCCGTGCATTTCCTTTTGAAATAGTACTCCCGGAAGTTACCTATATAAAATGGGATAGTGAGAACGATTGCTGTGGTGACGGTGGAGTTAAAAACTCCAAGGATTTTCCCGGGAGTTTCTAAAAAATTAGTGCCGCCGATCGCCTGCAATACTAAGGGGGGGGGGGGTGGGGGTGGGCAATTTTAAGCAATTTTGGTCCATTTCGCGCTATTTTATTTATTTATTTATTTATTGTTGGTGAGCTTGTTAAAGACACTGTACACGTTTAGTAAATAATCAAAATATAAATCAGCATACAAATTTACTTGGTAACGAGCAACGGAGAGCCATTGATAGTATAAAACATTGCGAGAAACGACTCCCTCTGAAGTAACACGGTTTTTGAGAAAGAGGTAAATTCTTACTAAAATTGTCAAAGACTTCTGACCAGAAGCCTTTTATTACTATCTGAAAGCACACTATTTAACAACAAGGGTGTTTTTTATTTCAGCTTTTTCTTGCCACCAATGACAATTGAGTCCAAATTTTCACACAGGCTTGTTATTTGTTTGCATATGTTGGGATACACGAAGTGAGAATACTGGTCTTTGACAAATTACCAAACGTGTTCAATACCTTCAACTATTTAGGGCAGAATTCTGTAGACCCCCATCTCTTATGCTTTGTGTGAATTTTTTAGTTTTGTGTTAATTTATTGATTACATTAATTTCTTCATGTGTGTCACTCGAGTAAATGTACACCCCACATACACCCAACCCCCACTCAAGTATCTAAGGAGCTGAATGCACATTCCGATTTTCTCAGGGAGTCAAGGGCTGTTTAAGAAGCAAAACTCGGATGTAAAATCTCCTAGAAATTGAATATTTGAAGTGAAAATTTAAACATTACTTCCCCGAGAAAGCAAAACAAGGGTCACATGCACGAAACGAAGACACATGGCTAAAGGGGGGAAACAATATTTCCCTTCGCCATTTGTAAACGCGTCTATACCACCGGGATTAGGCTATTATTTATAAAGAAAACCGCATAGCGCAGGCCCCCCCCCCACATTTACCCAAATGGGCGGTATGTATAGTTCTGCGAGTGAATTCTATTATCCAGTGCACTGTTCATTGCTCATTATTCAGAACTGGGCGTACGCCAAATGGAATAATTAGGTACCCATGTGACACGTACAGGCTTATCAGATGCGGCCTACTGCACACTCATGGACGAAATTTTTAGGTTTCCGTACGTCCTTTCGTTTAGGTTCTGGTACATCCCTAGTGGGACCGGGCCTATAAGCTGCATTTAACAGAAGCCGTCAAGTAAAGTACCTCTTTTTTATTTCTCTTTTTTTATGCAATTCGCCCGACACATAATAAAGATGTGGGCTACATTTTATTGTGTTTCAAAGGCCGTTGCCACCTACTCCTAGGGATCATACAGGGTTACCCGTTTACAGTCCATAGGGATGTAGGTTTGGGTATCATCAATCCGAAGCCTAGGTGGTAGAGCAGAAAGCACTACCTCCCCAATTTTACGTTGCAAGTGTCACGACCGGTATTCGAACCCACATTCTGCTGATCAAACACCAGAGCTTGAATCCGGTGCTCTTAACCGCTCGGCTATGACACGCCTCGGCTCCTACCTTATAACAAGCCAGCTGTGCTTTATTAACAGCTTTCACAACCAGAAAGAAAACACGACCCTGGCTGATGTGGGGATGATACATCACAAAACGATTATGACCTGATGCTGACATGAAGGTCACAAGATCAGGGGTCAGGCTGGATGGGTTACTGCTCAGACCGATCTCGTAGTCAAAAATAGAACTCTCTGCGTCACTCCCCGACCATGACAATATAATCTGGAAACAACATAAGTTGTTTAATTTCTTTGTAAGGTACTTTACGCACATAGAAGATATCACGATATGTAACTTATACATAATATACATGTGTATATATTTTTAATGTAATTTTTTGTAAACCAAATTATCTTAGTCTGTGATAATGTATTTGGTGATGTATAATAAAAAAAAGAATCAATGTAGAACTGAATGTTTAATGTTTTGTTATACAGACTTTCAGGCTACAAAGCGACAACACATTTTCAAACGAAATGAATCCTTCGGTTCGACCACTGTTAAAAAAGGTAGTTTAAATTGAAACAAGCTTATCAAACAGTTTTGTCGTTCTTACATGATTGTGTGTCGGAAGAAAGAACTTCTCTTGGATACCGGATATCCATTGACAATTAATGTCTGCTCCGATGTATTGCATCGAGTCATTTGAGATACCATTTCCTGGATACACCTCTATATTATTCACTACTGTTGCCTTGGACCTAAATGGAAGGACAAATCGCAGTCATACATTAACAGTCTTGTTGTAATCATAGTATCATGTCCGAGCTGTCCAGTTCACCCGACCAAACCTACGCGGTTGTCGCAGCAGAGTGAGGATTCGAATCCAAGTCATGACCATTAATTGTGCCCTCGAGAAAGCCGCTTGACCATAAGTGCATTGTTTAGTTGTGAAGGTAGAGCATTAGGCCAATAAAAAAAAAAAAAAAAGTCGGATTGCCCAATCCCGACCGACCGTAAAATGAGGAAAATCTCAGTCGCGGTTTTTTTATATTTTTATTTTCGTTTGAGTTTTCCCTTTTTTTTGTACACTTCAGAATTGTGATTTCATGAATATTTTATGCTCACAAAATGGTAGATTTGACACAAATATTTGTTTTCGGCTGACTACTTCTGGTCGACAACAACAATTTTCCAGTGCAACCATGGTGCAACAACGTTCACCCAAAAGCGCAACGGAGATCGATTTCCCTCTCACACATATCAAACCGCACGCCCGTTTATCCGACGTCAAGATTTCACTAGGAACCAGTCTAACAATCCATTGAACAACAGAGGGCGCTGTTGCCAATAATGCCCTTATATAGTATCGCTCGTTTATTGAATGGACAAAAAACTTGATGAATGAAATGACTCTCGGAAATAGTTTTTGAAGGGATTTGCCACAATAAAGACGCAAAAAGAGCGCTTGAAGCGAGATGTATAAGATGAAATACCTAATTGCTTGTTTGACGAACAGATCTTTCATGAAACGTTTATGCAGTTTTTGGCCAAGTGTCAACGTGCCGCTGGCGATAGTGTTGATTTGGCTCTAGGCACAAACAAGTAAAGTCGCCCTTACACTGAACGGCCGAACCTTGTGAGTTAGGATAAATCTCATTGTAAATGTTTAGGTTAAAACCCAGCAAGCATTCTCTAGACCAGCAGAACGTAGCCGTTTAGAAGAGGGAGCTAGTGTTATTAAACGAAGGTCTTCGCTGCACTTGATAGGAAAGCGTACGTCTGTTTTATAATGTTTTGTCCGCACTGTTGAAATGGATTGGTCGGGGCAGCGTTAGCCGGTCACGGGTTGCTACACGGGGGTTGAACAAATTCCCAGCCTGTTGTTGTCTTGATGTCCTTACGTGACCGGTTGGCGTTGTTTTGGCTGGTGCATTTTTGTTAGTGAGCGGGTTTTTTGTCTGTTGTTGCTTTGTATTTCTAACTTTACTTATTTTGTAATTTTTGTAGTTTTTATATTGTTTGTGTATTATTGTATTTGGCCAGTGGATATCAAGTTTCTATGTATTTAACGTGGACAAATAAATAAATCTAATCTATCTAATCTAATAAAACTATAGCTGGCACCCCCCTCAATTGAATACAATTCACAACTTTAGTTTAAAGGATTGAGATAAACTTAACGAAACATTGGTGTTTAATACCTGCAAACGTCAGACACGTTCAGTAGTTCAGTCTTCATTCGATGTTCATTAATGAACCACACACGCCCCTCGCTATCCTTCGCAAGACCGGGCCTCATTCGAGCATCACTGATTGAGATATTAGACAACTCTGGTGGGCTAGTGTCGATCATGACACCATCAGAACAAATAGGAACAGACGGCTCTAAGGCACGGTTGTAGGCGATAACTGTGATGAAGTACATGCCCGGTGAGGGCGCTGTCCAACTTGCATGTGTGGCGGTAGTTCTTGTCATCTGTTGTGGTTAAAAATAATGGTCAAGCACAAAAGAAGTAAACTAATTTGTATAGCTTGTATACGATTGTAAACTGCAACGTGACTCAAAATGTGTAGGATTGAAAATGCCTCGTATATTCCTGTATTTGTTTGGCAGAATGGGAACCATACCAAGTACTTACACCAAGCAAAGCTGTCCTCACATTGGAATGCTTTGTATTAATTGGTGTCCTCGCTTTTACGTGAGCTTTAACTCTATGAAAGTCAAAGGAAAGTCTTCACATTGATAAGCAATGTAAAATGCATGTAGGTTAATAGTTAAATAATTGTGTACGCTAAAATCCATGTAGGTTAATAGTTAAATAATTGTGTACGCTAAAATTCATGTAGGTTAATAGTTAAATGCCTCCTCTACGCTTGTATGTGCTTGCGAGATTCATAGTGACTTGCTTATAGCCATAGCTATGCCCCCTTTTGCAATGCTACTTTAAAGGAACACGTTGCCTTGGATCGGACGAGTTGGTCTTTGAAAAGCGTTTATAACCGTTTGTTATAAAATGCACGTGATTAGACTGATGTTTTAAAAGTAGAATACAATGATCCACACAAATTTGTCTCAAAATTGCGTAGTTTTCCTTTTACTGTGCGAACTAACACGGTCGACCATTTATGGCAGTCAAAAATTCGACTCCCATAAATGGCCGACCGTGAATAGTCGACGAGGTAAAAGGAAACCCGTGTAATTTCGAGGCATGTTTGTGTGGATCATTATATTCTACTTTTACAACATCTTTCTACCCATATGCATTTTATAACAAACGGTTACAAATGCTTTTCAAAGACCAACTCGACCGATCCAAGGCAACGTGTTCCTTTAACTGTGTATGGTTGTACATACCTACTTATGATGCCTCGCTATATGTACATGTATATGCTTGTGTAATGCTTGTACATTTACAGTGATTTAAATTATATGTTTGACCATGTGGATACACCATGACGCCTCGTGTATACGTGTATTTGCCTTTATATTGCGATAATTGTTTATGGAGCTTACATTTGAAGGGATCCTGTTTGCATCGTTCCAGCAAATGACATCAAAAAGATACTGGTAAAATTTGACGCCACTCTCTCTGTCGAAGAATCCTTCCCAGTGCGCAGCGAGGTCATTGCCCTCTTGAAAGTCGACCTCACCTGACCCGCGAGTCCCGTCATGCACCATACCAGCTTGAGGGGGCGATGCGTCCACAGTGATCTATGCAAACATGTTTATATCAGACATGGTGACTTAGTTAAATGAAAAAGGCTAATTGTCATTTAACTCGATTTCAGTTTACCAAAACACATACTGTTCGAGGATCTGTTCTTGAATCTTACCTTGATTGTGTGAGATCTTGCTAGTCTAGCATGGTTGGTAACCGTCAGTTTAATGTACGCATCAAAGTTATGATCACCAACGTGAAATGTAGGGCTGAACCCGTAGTCTACATTGTAGCAGTCACCACCAGGGACACACATACATGTTACTGGATCACAGTATTCGTTATCCTAAGAGAACAAACATCACATCAATAATAGGTTTTATTTAGGCTTTCACCAACAGCTGTACCAAAATTGCAGAGGTAGGCAACATATGTATTTCGTTTTACCTTGTCGACCTTCCTTACAGCAACCGTTGAATTGTCGTGCTCAACCTCGCTCCCAGTTTGGTTGTCAAATAGACGCCACTCGATGGTTTGAACCCCACTGTGTATGTCGTAGGTTCTAAACTCAACACTGGTAGAGAGCATAGGAAGGATTTTTTCACGAATGAGAAGGAAGGAAATTGACTTTACAATTTTGCACAAAGATATTTTTTTCCAAAATTATTTATCTGTCACATATGCCTAATCTTACCGACGGCATACATTTGAGAAGATCCATTTACTTTGCATAGATCAATCTTTCATAGTGATACGTTATAAAAGGAAATGTAATCTAACCAAGCGTAGTAAATCTTACCGTAAATCATGCAAGTCGACTGAATTATGAACTGCTATATCCACATCATTGCCCCGAACAAGCCAGAAATCTTCAATAATTGGTGGTGAAGAATCAGCATGAACTAATACACTGTCCCTCACGAAGTGACCGGCGATATCTCGAGCCTCTACCCAAAAGCGAATGGAATCACCATCTACCAAGGTCAGGTCGGAAGTTGCTTGTGTGTTCAACGCTTCATTACTCCAGTGATCCGTATTGTCGTCTGACGCATCGTCTATTGACCTTCCACCCTGATGGTCAACATCGTGAAAAACTCGGAACTGTGTAATGCCGAATGCGTTTTGGATTGCTGCACGGCCTCGCTTTCCAAAATACTGGTCATAATCTGCTCAGTGGAAATTAAACGACATAAGCTCAGACATGCATGTTTATTACGAGATGTACAATATACTTCCGACATTATCTCGCGTTTATTTGTTGCAAGTTACTACGAGTACCACGAGTACTTTGTAGTGTGCTCGTGGCCTGTACGTAAAATCTTACCGCAGAGCGTACAGAGAAAATAAGCAAAAAACGGGCCATTCAACTTCAATGACAACACATCATTAAAATAGGAAAAACAAATTCCAGTCCTACTAAAAGCAGTTACTTTATAAAGGAATTTGGAAAAGAGAGTGGAATTTAACATTATTTATTTTAAACAACTTTACAAGTAGGTATACTCACCATCGTCAATACTACCATTACCCCATTCACCTATTGGTTTCAACAACCCCTGGTTATGGTGTTTTGAGTTAATGAAATGGCTCGCCCAGTCCAGATGCACCGAGGTAGTTCCCCCAGTCGTGTCTAGTGCAGTAATCCACTCAAAGTTGGTTTCTGTGGTCGCAGACAGAACACGCAGTGGGTTTGTATCGTGATCCTGTATGGTGACGTCATTCGGGTCATTATCAAGGAAGACGAAACGTCGAGCTAGGCGACTGTTACCAGCGTTGTCAACCGCAGTCAAAACGATGGAGTACACACCTTCAGTTCAAGTTCAGAAGAACAGTCATTCCTGGCTTGTTTTAGGATTAGTTTTGAGCGGTTCTCACAAAACATTAAAAACTTAAATACTCAAAACGTATAATCAATGTGGGTAGTACAAATTATGCTCACACATCCCTTGCTGTTTATATTCTGAAATGCTAGAGATAACATTCTGCCCGCCCTATGTCATGAAAATGACACTTTTTTTTGTTTTCGAACATGTTTAAGTCAGGTATGCCCCGTGTATTTGTTCTATCCAAAAACTCAATTCTTTCACTTAAAAGCAGTGGACACTATTGGTAATTGTCAAAGACTAGTCTTAACAGTTGGTGTATCTCAACATATGCATAAAATAATAAACCTGTGAAAATTTGAGCTCAATCTGTTATCGAACTTGCGAGATAATAATGAAAGAAAAATACCCTTGTCACACGAAGTTGTGTGCGTTTAGATGGTTGGTTTCGAGACCTCAAGTTCTAAAGTCTTGAATTTAAATTCGTGAAAAATTACTTCTTTCTCGAAAACTAGGGCACTTCAGAGGGAGCCGTTTCTCACAGGGTTTTATACTTTCAACCTCTCCCAATTACTTGTCACCAAGAAAGGTTTTATGCTAATAATTATTTTGAGTAATTACCAATAGTAAATAATAATAAACCTGTGAAAATTTGAGCTCAATCTGTTATCGAACTTGCGAGATAATAATGAAAGAAAAATACCCTTGTCACACGAAGTTGTGTGCGTTTAGATAGTTGATTTCGAGACCTCAAGTTCTAAACTTGAGGTCTCGAAATCAAATTCGTGGAAAATGACTTCTTTCTCGAAAACTATGGCACTTCAGAGGGAGCTGTTTCTCACAATGTTTTATACCAGCAACCTCTCCCCATTACTCGTCACCAAGAAAGGTTTTACGCTAATAATTACAATGTGGCATAAAGAAGCTGGCTTTTTGATTAAGCGACAGAGTCCACAATCAGAGCACACTGATCGACAAGTATAGAACTTTTAAACCACTGTCTCGTCTCAAAACCATCACAGTGCATAATGATATTTAGTACATGCCAAAAGCACATCCTTGATTAATTTGGGTTTTCATCGAGCTTCAAGTTCCAGTCTAAACACTGCAATATGTTGTTCAACGTACCGTCATAAGGAAGGGTGATGTCCTGTCCTGATTCAGTGATACTGAAATATACAGCCGGACTGTCAAAGATTTCCTTCATCTCTTCACCGTTGCTTCCAGACAGTTGTCTCACTTGTAGATCAAACTCCTTGATACCGGAAAGGTCGTCGACCCAGCCTTCCCACGTCACAGTAATCGTTGTCTTTTACATTAAGTAGGGCAAATTAAGATTATATATTACTTTATTTACTCTGAACACATGCCAACAAGTTTTAATTGCTCGGAAACTTCGACTTTCTTTATATTTAAAACGTAACAGAAACGTATACAGACACAATCTTACCTGTGAAGTGACGTCATCACCAGCATGCAACATAGTATTTCGACACCCGCTGACGACATCCACACATTGGTAGGGGTCATCGAAGTCAAAGGTGAAAGTTGAATACCTTGACGTCCGGCTGCCCGTGTAGTACCGGGTCATGATTGTGTCTGGATTGTCCCTATCGTACAGTTTCATGTATCCGCCACTGACTGATGTTACGTCATACCTCAGTCTGAAATTGTGTTCAAAAGATAACAACCCACACCATCATAGTTACAGTTTATCGTCAATTATACGACCGGGCATTCGACGTGATAACCTCAAGTTGCTTTGAGTGCCCAGACTGTTTTTAGAGGAGCTAGAAAGGTACTTGTCCCTTTGTAAAGCTATATAATGAGGCATACGAACATTTGTATTATAACTTACATATCTCCAGTGGTCGGCGTCCATGAATTGTAGTTGATTGAGAAATTAAGGTCACATAAAACCAAGGTAGTCACAGGATCGTCACGAGAGCCGGCAGATGGGCATGGTTCAGATGTCATGATTGAATATGTGTTGGTTCCATCTCCTAGGGCCATGTTAAAAGAGGCATACATCAGATGGAAATAATCATATAATGCGTTCATTTTACCTTTGTTAAAGATTACCAATGAAAGAAGCCATACAGGGACAATGGTTTGTCGATACTTTCCTCGTTTGTTATAGTTGTCCATATGGAAAAACTGTCAGGTTGTGTGCTTCCTGTGTTTACGGTTGTGCAGCACAGTAAACTAATGTTTACAACTCTACGGTAATGCCATTGAATCCTTGTCGTTTTTTGGTTTATTTATGTTACTTGGAGTTCAACCTCTGAGCACTACAACAATTAATCCTCAATGCATGCATATGCAGCAAGGGTCAGGATTTTAACAATTTAAATACAAGTAACAAACGTAACGAAACGTAGTGAACTTACGGTTTACGACTGCAGTAACGTTTGCTGACACAACACCTAGTGTTACATTTTGAATGTACGGATGCCCACTGCCTAGATCTGGGAGATGGGTGGGTTGGTATGAGCTTTTCCATACGATCTGAATTTCAATGAAGTTTCTGACGTTCGTATAGACGGTATCCGTACTGCCCTGGATGGTCGGTGTTTCTAAGGTAGTTGAGCCCTTCCTTAGGGTTGCACGATACTCTGACAGTACAGGTCTTTCACTTGTTGTCACTGTTGTTAAAGTAATTACATAAGATAACATGAATCGCATTTAAACAATTTGTTTGCTCGTATTTCAACGATAGACACATTAAAGTCACCAGGAAATATTTTTTTTCTTCTTTCAAACATAAGAGTATATGCTTATGAACAATAAAACAATTTTTTTAGTAATTGTTTGTCGCGATTAAAAAATAGATCAAGTTGTTTGGGGGCTGTCTCCGCCTACCCATTTTGTGACGTCAATCGAGGCAGACATTGCCTGCAATGCGTATAGAGTAAACACAGGTGCAAAGTACATGTACGGTTCAATTCGTGAGTGTTTTCTTTTGCATTTTCCGGCAATGCTGACCAGGTGTATTGCTGCTGGATTCAACAAAACAACTAAAGATGGTGTCAGGTTGCATCTGTTTCCTGCATATCCAAAGTATGGGCGGTTGTGGGCCGCGAAAGTCAGACTCGTAAGTGCAATAGTGGTCCGGTCCGACGTCTTTTTCAGCGCTTCGAATCAGGAATACACCACACATTTGACACGAGGAGAAATACTAATCTAAAACATGACGCCATCTCAACAACTTTTCCAGAGTAGGAAGTCAAAGAAGACGTGACGAACCTAGAGGAGCGCATTCCAAACGTGAAAAATTCGGGTAATTTTGAACCTTTGAGGGCATGATTTAATAATAATAATAAGAAGAAGAATTGTAATGCGCAAATATCCACCCTGTTGGGTTTTCAAGGCACAGTAAAACCAAAAACAAAATACAAACAAAACACAACACAAAGAAAAAAACAGACACAACAAAATTAGTCAGTGAAAACCTGTGACATAAGATAAGTTTTGAGAAGAGACTTGAATTTTGCGGTACAAAGACAAGATCGAAGATTAAGTGGCAGAGAATTCCAGATGCGTGGCGCGGCTGAAGCAAAAGACCTGTCACCCCATGAGTGTCGAGACTTGGGTTCAATAAGGAGAAGCATAGAACTTGATCGAAGATTCCTTGATGGAGTGTAAACTTGAGCAGTTCAGAAATATGTGGGGAGCCTTGCCATTAAGAGCTTTGTGGACAATGAGCATCAGCTTGAAGATGATTCGTTGAGAGATAGGGAGCCAGTGTAGTTGTTTCAAAATGGGGGTGATAGAACAGGATTTTCTAGACAGTGTCACAATGCGGGCAGCAGTATTTTGGAGCCGTTGAAGTCGGGAAATCTGGTTGTTAGGAAGACTGTAGAGAAGAGCATTGCCGTTGTCAAGACGAGAAGTAGCAAATGCGTGAATGACCTTTTAAGTACTTGCGAATCTTACCTATATTCCTAATGTGTGGCTGAAGTGTCATCGATGAATCAAAAATAACCCCTAAGTTCCGAGCTTTCAGCGAGGGAGCTATCCGAGCATCACCGATGGAGATGTATGGCACTGAAACCTTAGTTAACTGTTGACGTGACCCAAATAGAAGGAACTCTGTCTTATCATCATTTAACTTCAGGAAGTTTTGTTGAGTCCAAAGTCGAATCTCTTGGATGCATTTCTCAAGTCTTGCAATAGATGCATTGGCGTTTTCTTGAGAAGATTTAAACGTGATGTATAGCTGAGTGTCGTCTGCGTACACATGGTAGTTCAGATAAAATTTCAGGATGATGTCACGAATCGGTAAAGTGTATAGCGTAAACCACTGCGGGCCGAGTACCGACCCCTGTGGCACAGAGTAGTTCAAAACAACAGGGTCGGATATCGCGGTACCAATACATACATGCTGAGTTCTATTGCAGAGATACGATTTGCACCATGCAAGGGCTGTGTCCTCTATGCCAAGGTGATTCTGGAGCCGAGAGAGAAGGATGTTGTGATCAACAGTGTCAAAAGCAGCACTCAAGTCTAGCAGGACTAGTGCTGTAAGGTTACCATTGTCCATTGAAGAGAGAATATCGTTGCTCACACGGACTAGTGCAGCCTCGGTCCCATGGAAAGGCTTGTATGCTGACTGGAACACGTCGGACAAGTTGAAGGTATGAATGTGATCAGATGAGCGGCCTGATGTAGGAAACTTTGAGGCTATCGGGGAAACAACCGGAACTAAGAGATTCGTTTACAAGCTTAGTGATGTAGGGTACAAATATATCAATATTATGCTTTATCATGGATGTTGACACTGGATCCAGCTCACAGGATTTTGGTGGTTCAACCACTGGAAATCCGTTTGCAGATCGGGGAAACAGCAGCAACGTAACCCTCGTTCCAAATCTCCTCGCAGACGTGTGCACTATGTCTAAGAGAATGAGGAAAGCCATGATGAATTTCTCACTATCGGCACAATTAAAGTCACCTGGAAATAGAATTTATTTCTTTCAAACGTAAGAGTATATGCTTACGAACAATAAAACAATTTTTTTAGTAATTGTTTGTCTCGATTTATATGTTTAAAAAATATATAAAGTTGTTTGGGGGCTGACTCCGCCTACCCGTTTTGTGACGTCAATCGAGGCAGACTTTGCCTGCAATGCGTATAGTAAACACACGTGCAAAGTACATGTACGTCCAAGTCGTGAGTTGGTACATTTCAAAAAGTGTTTTTCTGCATTCAGCAGCAATACACCTGGTCGGCATTGCCGGAAAAAAAAAAAACGTTCAAACTCACGACTTGGTCCGTACATGTACTTTGCAAATCTGTTTACTCTACGCATTACAGGCAAAGTCTGCCTCGATTGACGTCACGAACAGCGCCCTCTCGGGTCGGGGTCTACTCTTAAATTTGTAATTAACATAAGAACTGATTTTTTAAAACCTTAGTTAACTGTTTATTCACATTCCACTCATCAAAACACATATATTAGTGACAAAAGCTTTATTTTGAAAAAATACCACTTCCAGGTGACTTTAACATTAACAGTATAGGTTCGACTAATGATAAGTCTTCGCATCGCTGAACATAAAGCAGAAGGGCAGACGGCCAATCAAGCTCCGTTGTAAGGTTGACACAGGAGCACGACAAACATACTACCGGTCCACCTTTATCGCATTATCTTCCCAGAGAAGTTAGACAGCGAGGGTAATCCGAAACCGGAATATCTACAGCAAAACAACATGGCCCTCTCCGCATACGGTGGATCCAAGATTACACAGCTGGGCACAGTTAAGATTCCATGTGCATACAAAGACTCAAAATACAACTGCATTTTCTATGTCACAGATGCAGCAGGCCCAGCAATTCTCGGTTTGCAAACTTGTCAAGCGTTGAATCTGCTCACACTGCACTGCTCGGTGGAAACGAAACCGGTAAATGGGACTGAGAATACACCTAACCCACCAAAGCAAACTGCGCAGAACAATCAACAATCCAGCAGTGACAGACAAGTTCATTTTGCAGACCAAACACAACAGCCTACCACACCCAACCCGATACAACGATCGTCAACCTATGTAAACAGTGCTACGCCACTCGATAAACGACCAGCAATCAAAAGCAAGGCTGATCTACTGTAAATGTATCCAGATTGCTTTGACGAGACCGTTGGGTGCTTCGAACAGTTCAAATATCATATCAACGTTGATCCAAATGCGAAACATGTTATACATGCACCGAGACGAGGCCCCTTTAGAGCTAAAAGCACGACTTGAGGTGGAACTGAAAGAAATGGAAAAGAGATCCATCATAGCGAAAGTCACGAAGCCTACAAACTGGGTCAACTCCCTAGTCATACGAGAGAAAGACAATGGCAGATTACGCATTATTATGCCTCGATCCAAAGGATCATTATCCAGTGCCCATTGGTCTGGTCTGGCATTTTCCTTGGTCTGGTAAATTAAATGGGTCCCTTCGTCCCCAACCTGGCCGACCAAACAGAGTCGCTGAGAGAACTTCTTCGAGAAGACGTTGTATACAGCTGGTCCCCGTCGCACAGGAAAGTCTTCAACACTACGATATCGCTATTTGCAGCTCAGACTACACTGGCCTACTATGACCAAAAGCAACCAGTGATAGTTCAAGTCGTCGCTTCGACCAAAGGGCTAGGCGCAACGCTCGTACAGAATGGCCGCCCAATCGCTTTCGCATCCAAAGCCCTAACCCCAGCAGAAACGCGATACGCGAACATCGAGAGAAAACTGCTCGAAATAATGTATGGCTGTGAGAAATTCCATACATACCTCTATGGTAGGAGATTCAAGGTGAAAAGTGACCACCGCCCCCCTTCAGCACATTCATAAGAAGAACTTGATGAAAGCCCCACCGCGGCTCCAAAAGCATTCTACTACGCATACAGGCTTATGATTGTGAGATATGCTACTGTCGCTGATGCCCTCTCCTGACATTCCCCATGCGAGAGTCAACCTATTCCGCACATGAAAATTCGGATACACCACATCGTCAGTGTCATGCCAACCAAACTGGACAAAATCAGACAAGAAACCAAGAATGACGCAAATCTGCAACTCCCGACACAGCAAATCACCGAAGGTTGGCATGACAGTAGCCCTATATAGGACTCTTTCTCTGTACACAGGAACAGAGTCCTAAGTATTGAGGCCCGTTTCTGGGGCGGAAAAATTTCACAGCTTCATAACTTAAATCTTACCTGCAACAAGCCACTAATTTCAACAGATTCACATTCCATGACGGCATACATTTTTCTGCGGTAGGTTTTGGTCCTCATATTTTCCTCACAAATCCGTCATTCTCGTGAAATAATGCAGCTTCCAACGTTAAAAAATTCCCGTTTCGATCGTTTTCTCACAGTGTTGTCTGTTGTCGTGCGTACGCGTATACATTCGCGTGCAAGACGCATGATGCAAGCGTAGACGCATGAATTCTTGGTCACCGTATCTTGAATGCACACAGCGTTAACAACACAATTCAAAATGTGCGCGTCGCGCGTCTTGCGTACACACGGCAGACTGTGAGAGTACGGACAAAAATGGGAATCTTTAACGTTGGGAGCTGCATTATTTCATGAAAATGACGGATTTGTGAAGAATATATGACGATCAAAACCCACCGCAGAAAAACATATGCTGCCATGGAATGTGAATCTGTTGAAATTGGTGCTTTCTTGCAGGTAAGATTTGAGTTATGAAGCTGTGAAAATTTTCCGCCCCAGAAATTTACCCTGATGTCCAGGACGTCACTGTAGTACAAAACGAATAAGGCCGCCAGGGCTAGCCTGACAGTATCAAACAGACAAATCGCTCTATCCGGCCCTACTGGTCAGTTCGACATGACATAGCCATTGATGATGGAGTACTCCTCGTGGGCAGTCGAATCCTGATCCCAACAACGCTACTACAAGACATTCTTCGGCAAATACATAACGGTCAACAAGGCATGGAGAAATGCAAACTACGCGTTTACTGGCCGGGAATTTATCGCGATATCGAGAACATTGTCCAGGAATGCCAACCATGCCAAAAGTATCAACGTTCCCAACCACGTGAGCCCATGATCAACATGGAAGTGCCACCCCGTCCATGGCACACATTGGGAGCGGACTTTTTTCACCACGACAAAACTTGGTATTTGATTTTCTCAGATTACTATTCAAAGTTTCTGTTCACTCGCAAACTCGATGACCTCACAGCAAATACAGTCACCAAACTCAACCGAGTGCTTTTCGCTGAGCAAGGAATTCCAGAAGTAATCATTTGTGATAATGGTACCCAGTTCACTTCCTCACATTCCGATCACTGGCTGAGCAATATGGTTTCCAGATCACGACCTCATCTCCGTACTACCCGCGAGGTCATGGTTTCATCGAACGTCAAACCCAGACAGTGAAACGCATCCTCAAGAAATGCCGCGAATCTGGAGATGATCCCCAACCTCGCCCTCCTCAGTCTACGCACAACTGTTTATTCACATTCCACTCATCAAAACATCTTAAAGGCAGTGGACACTATTGTTAATTTTCAAAGACTAGCCTTCACAGTTGGTGTATCTCAACATATGCATAAAATAACAAACCTGTGAAAATTTGAGCTCAATCGGTCATCGAACTTGCGGGATAACAATGAAAGAAAAAAACACCCTTGTCACACGAAGTTGTGTGCGTTTAGATGGTTGGTTTCGAGACCTCAAGTTCTAAAGTCTTGAATTTAAATTCGTGAAAAATTACTTCTTTCTCGAAAACTAGGGCACTTCAGAGGGAGCCGTTTCTCACAGGGTTTTATACTTTCAACCTCTCCCAATTACTTGTCACCAAGAAAGGTTTTATGCTAATAATTATTTTGAGTAATTACCAATAGTGTCCACTGCCTTTAATGACAAAAGCTTTTTTTTGAAAAAATACCACTTCCAGGTGACTTTAAAGAGCAGAGGAGATTACTGTGTAAGAACAGCGGTCTGCTTCATTAGAATCCTACAGCAACACTTTCAAAACGCAATACACTTTTCATCGGGATCAATCATAAACTCACTTGATCTGCAGTCAGTTCCATAGAACCCAGCGGTACAAAAACAAACTCCATTCGTGCAGGACCCTGGGTAGCAGGCGTTGCTGTCTGCCCTCCATGAACATTGCTCTATAAGGAAATACAATTGAAAAGGGATTATGGTATTGAATTAAGTAGGTCAGCATTCAAGTAAATTAAGTGGCCAAATTGACATATCCGATGACTCAAATATGTGCACACTTAGAAACAAAACAAAAACAGGTTAAAAAAATAAACCGGATTCGGTGACCCCGGTGCATGACCCGTTTCCAGGTCGGCCTGACCCGGAAAGTAGTTCAACATGAGTTTTAAGCTAGGATTCTGTGTCAGCTTGAGCCCTTGCTGTGACCATAGAGCAAGGAACAGATGTGTGACATGACAATAAATGGATTAGGCACCACGGGACCAGGATTATGATCGATTATGACCTGGAAGGCGTTAGACTACAGTGGCTAAAAAGACAAGTTAGTTCATTTTTAAAATCTCACTTGCATGGTTACGCCGCATCTTTGTATTTTGATGCAGTTTGGCATAGTGTTATAGATCTGTAGAGTACACAAATGCGGATATCCACCTGTTTTAATTGTAAACAAATACATGTTGTATTTTGCTTGGCAGCTCCTCGAAATTTTATCTCGTTTGAATACATCACTTCTTGGCCTCTTTTTGTAATGGCTACGAAACACGTATTAATTGGTGGAAATCGTTACTTACTGATGCATCGTGTCTGGTCATCCGTCTTCTTGTAGGCAGAACCAAGAGATGGCTCATTATAACCGTCGCACGTGTCGCATTGCTGATCATAGCTATTACTGCAGAACACTGCCTGACAGTTGGCAATCTGTGTGCAGCCTTCACAAATTGAATGAGTCATTTATTCAAAAGTATTTTTAAAATATAATATTACAATCCTATTCGTCACAAGTTAATACACTGCCTGTTGGTAGATTTCAGTTTACCTAGGCCAAGTCACCAGGTCATTAATTACAAATTTGATAATGGGGAAAATCCGCAATGTGAATCTTATAATATCTCAATCTTTCAAAATGAGTTTAAGGAACAAAATTAGTACAGCATAAAAAAAAATAGCAATAAAACACAATAAGAGCAAAAATGGTATTATTTGAAATCAGTTTAAAATGTTGTTTAGATAAAAACGCAGTAGCTCATGCAAAATATAATTTTCATTGGACAATCTGAGATAATTAGTATAATATATTATTATTCTCTTTCACGTGGACAAATTCTACGGTTCAAATAACTTTTATCTTTAAAAAGGGAAACTCAATTTTCGTTTTTTTCAGCTTCAAATACAGTTCTAATTTAAGTCCAATAAATTTTATGATTTTAAACGGGTATCAAATTTCATACGGATTTTACCACAGTAATTAAAAGAAAATAATAATAATTGATAAAAGGAACAATTGTAGCTCCTCACCAAACGCTTACTTTATTTTAAAATGATTACTATTAGTGCATGCGGGCTACTTGCTAATTTTATAAAATACATAAACATACTTTTTTGTGGTAAGGTTATACTAAAAATGTTCCGGTTCCATTGGTTGTGTTGAGTAGGCCACTTGGCGGATCTTTCCTGCCTCTATTGACTATCTCAGACTTTCCATTGAAAATGAATAACGTTATGTGCTACTGCGCTTTTTTTTTACAAAACCAAAATGAGGGATTTCCAAAAATTACCACTTTAGTTCTTATAATGTTAGAACCGATAATACTGAAGCAAAAAGGATTCCAGTAAAAGTCGTGTTTACTTACTATCACAGCCCGGTGAGTAGTAACCACGATCACAGTTACTGCACAAATCAGGTCTGGTGCATGAGCCTCCGTTAGGACAGTTGGTACTTCCAAAACATATTGCTAAAAATAAACGATTACACACGTGTACATTGTAGAAAAACCTTACAATTTTTACCAGCTAGTAAAGTCGGAGACTCATTTTGATAGTTTGCTTTAAGGTAGGGTCATAGATTGCTGTTATATGCTATAATGAAAGATAAGTGGCTATATTGCTAAGAAAACATAAACAACTTTGTAGGTATTTTTACATGAACTACAAATCCATCCACCTTTAGCGATGTGACAGTTGGTATCAAGCGTTTGCAAATGGCAGTAACCCTCATAACTCAGTGGAGGGGGACCATCTCATTAAACGTTTTTCCCCCCAATTCCAAGCAGACGTGTGATTAATACTGAGGGCATGGACAAGAACATACGTAGGTCAGTGAAATAAAAAAAAGTTAAAATAATTAAAATCAACATAGCTTAGAAGTGGATTGGCAAAGCTACAATCAACACAATAAATAAAGCAAAACAAAGACAAACCCAAATGCGCCTGATACAAACGAAAGATAAAAGTAAAACAAAAAGATGACATTATTTTATAAACTTAATTGTTCTGAGTGTTGCAGTCATCCAAGGTGTTTGGTTATGATTTTATTGTTTTCTTAGTATGTTTGTTTGTTTTTTAGACAAATAAAACTAGTATTCATAACACTTTACTCCAAATCCCAGCTACATAACATTTCTTAATGAATGTATTTGAGTTTAAATACAAATCGGTTTCGCACTTTAGGCGCTATTTATAAATCAAGAATACATGTAGGAATGTATTTTTTCTTCATTTTTGTTCAGAAATCAACAAACTTCTTCTGTGCAACGACTAGCAAACATGGACTTGTATCTTACCAGTAGGACAACCGGAACCAATGGACCCATCCCATCCATCGCAACACTTATACTTTGTAACACTTCTGCAAAGTTAAGCAAACATATACTACACAAATTTCAGGTCTGTTATTCAGTGCATACTTATGACAAATAAGTTTACCATACCATTCAATTAATCAAAACTTAAATCCACCTGATTAAATTTCGATACAAGTTAACATTGTGTGGACCCCCCCCCCCCCCCCTCGATTTGGTCGTACTTGGGAAACAACATTACGATACTGTACACAACACTTGTGAGTTGTGTATTTAAGGACCTGCAACGATGCATATTATTTATACAAATTATTATTGTTTTGTAGTAAAAGTACACCCAATGGAATACAAATACACCCAAGGGAGTCCAAGCTTTGTGTATTTGGTTCTTCTATGAGTACATTCTAATCTTGTTGTTTTCTCTCTTCACTTATTTTATCATACTAATTGTTAGTTGCATTATCCTAGTGCATCTTGATGCTTT
Source organism: Asterias amurensis (assembly GCF_032118995.1). Lineage (NCBI taxonomy): Eukaryota > Metazoa > Echinodermata > Asteroidea > Forcipulatida > Asteriidae > Asterias > Asterias amurensis. The sequence continues at coordinate 12,720,171 of NC_092659.1, forward strand.
CCGCATTGTAATACATACGATGCAGTTACCACCTTTTTGACCATCCTTGTCCATCCTTTACACTGATTGGTTCTTAGCCACCAGATTGTTTGTAAAATAATACATCCTCTAATTGGTATAAATGGATTTGTTTATTGTGATACTTGTTTATGCCTCAATGACATCTCCTCTGTTTCCGCTCAACTTTACTAATGCAATGTCTGGTGTTAGAAAAACTTCCAGGTGCCTGTACAGATCGGGAATTTCGATAATTTTCACGTCTTTTGTCCGAAAGAGGATGAACGAACGCAAGGTATGAAAGCGCGGCATTCCATAGATGCCCAATTTGTAGACTCTATCACGTCCGCCATAGAACACGCACCTCAAAGTGTGACGTCAGATGTTCAGGCTAGGTTTGCTGCATGCTAGGTTTGCTGTAGCCTTGTCCAAGGCTCTTTACGCAAGCACCGGCGGCCCGCTCTGACTTGACGAAATGCATAGATACTATACCGCACGGCACATAACAGTACTTGATAGTGCGGGGTCGAAGCATGGCTTTCGAGGTATCAACGAGGTTACAAAACGAGGCCGGATCGTTTTGTAACCTCGTTGATACCTCGAAAGCCATGCTTCGACCCCGCGGTATCAAGTACTGTTATGTGCCGTGCGGTATAGTATCTATGCAATTAAGTGAAGTCAGAGCGGGCCAGTGCTTGCGTAAAGAGCCTTGGACAATTAAGATCAATATATTAAGATCAATATATATGGTAAGTTTCAGGTTCATACAAGCTTTATGATGGTGTTCGGCCACCAGCCGAACAACTATTGTTATTGTTCTGTTTTTTTTTGTTTAGGTGTTCGGCCACCAGCCGAACAACTATTGTTATTGTTAGGTGTTCGGCCACAAGCCGAACAACTATTGTTATTGTTCTGTTTTTTTTTTTTTTTTTTTTTTTTTTTTTTTTTTTTTTAGGTGTTCGGCCACAAGCCGAACAACTATTGTTATTGTTCTGTTTTTTTTTTTTTTTTTTTTTTTTTTTTTTTTTTTTTTTCTGCGTGTTCTTCTCCTCGAACGTTCTCGCGCGATTTTCGCAAAAACTAAAGCTTGTATGAACCTGAAACTTACCATATATATTGATCTTAATGAGTAGACGAAACAGCAACATTTTTGGAATGATGACGTCATTGATGACGTCATTACGTTCAAAAAAACGCTAAAAATTGGAGAGTTCATATCTTGAGAACTACAAATGCCACACACAAGATATTTGGTGCATATAAAAGGTCTTGTAATTAGCTACAAAAGTCGTGCACAACGTGACCTCATGTGACTTTTACTTCCGGTTGAAACAGGAAGTTCAAAATTTCAAAAGTTCATATCTCAAGAACTATATATCATATTCGCAAAATTTGAATATCAGTTTGAAGATCAGTTATCCTGCTCAAACTTTTGCACAAACATAATGCCAGTTGAATTTTGCCTTCTGGTCGTAAAAGCGCGCGTTTGTGTTGACCTCCATTCATTACGCGTAGAAACCAGATAGTATCGCCATTCATGTATGTGAATGCTACTATTGTATTGTGGGTGTGTGGGTGTGTGTGCGTGTAGTTCATGTAGGCCTACATTGTATCCATGCTCTACGACAAAACAGCACTGCGTGGCTGTGGGCATTACGGGTTGTGTATACACATGCAGACTCCGTTGAAGGCGCGCGTAATTCAAATTCCACTACGCTGGGATTCGCCTCATCTTTCTTCGTGCGATTTTGAACAAAATGTTAAACTAGTATGAATTTGTTGAACAAAACTAACGCTTGTATGAACTTGAAACTTACCATGAACATAAACCTTAGTGTGCAGACGAAACCAAAACTTTTTTTGGAATGATGACATCATCGATGACGTCATTAAGTTAAATAAACGGTAAATAATTGAAAAATTCATATCTTGAGAACCACAAACGCTACATACAAGATTCTTTCACTACATGAAACCTCTTGTAATGTTCTACAAATGTTGTACACAACGTGACCTCATTTGACCATTCACCCGAACACCCTGAGTTTGTACACAAACTCTCAATTTCTAGTGTTATTGTTCTGTTTTTTTTTTTTTTAGGTGTTCGGCCACAAGCCGAACAACTATTGTTATTGTTCTGTTTTTTTAGGTGTTCGGCCACAAGCCGAACAACTATTGTTATTGTTCTGTTTTTTTTTTTTTTTTTAGGTGTTCGGCCACCAGCCGAACAACTATTGTTATTGTTCTGTTTTTTTTTTTTTTTTTTTAGGTGTTCGGCCACCAGCCGAACAACTATTGTTATTGTTCTGTTTTTTTTTTTTTTTTTTTTTTTTTTCTGCGTGTTCTTCTCCTCGAACGTTCTCGCGCGATTTTCGCAAAAACTAAAGCTTGTATGAACCTGAAACTTACCATATATATTGATCTTAATGAGTAGACGAAACAGCAACATTTTTGGAATGATGACGTCATTGATGACGTCATTACGTTCAAAAAAACGCTAAAAATTGGAGAGTTCATATCTTGAGAACTACAAATGCCACACACAAGATATTTGGTGCATATAAAAGGTCTTGTAATTAGCTACAAAAGTCGTGCACAACGTGACCTCATGTGACTTTTACTTCCGGTTGAAACCGGAAGTTCAAAATTTCAAAAGTTTATATCTCAAGAACTATACATCATATTCCCAAAATTTGAATATCAGTTTGAAGATCAGTTATCCTGCTCAAACTTTTGCACAAACATAATGCCAGTTGAATTTTGCCTTCTGGTCGTAAAAGCGCGCGTTTGTGTTGACCTCCATTCATTACGCGTAGAAACCAGATAGTATCGCCATTCATGTATGTGAATGCTACTATTGTATTGTGGGTGTGTGGGTGTGTGTGCGTGTAGTTCATGTAGGCCTACATTGTATCCATGCTCTACGACAAAACAGCACTGCGTGGCTGTGGGCATTACGGGTTGTGTATACACATGCAGACTCCGTTGAAGGCGCGCGTAATTCAAATTCCACTACGCTGGGATTCGCCTCATCTTTCTTCGTGCGATTTTGAACAAAATGTTAAACTACTATGAACTTGAAACTTATCATAATAATGAACCTTCATGAGTAGATGAACCCGCAACTTTTTTGGAATGATGACGTCATTGATGACGTCATTACGTTAAATAAACGGTAAATAATTGAAAAATTCATATCTTGAGAACCACAAACGCTACGTACAAGATTCTTTCACTACATGAAACCTCTTGTAATGTTCTACAAATGTTGTACACAACGTGACCTCATTTGACCATTCACCCGAACACCCTGAGTTTGTACACAAACTCTCAATTTCTAGTTTTTTTTTTTTTTCTGCGTGTTCTTCTCCTCGAACGTTCTCGCGCGATTTTCGCAAAAACTAAAGCTTGTATGAACCTGAAACTTACCATATATATTGATCTTAATGAGTAGACGAAACAGCAACATTTTTGGAATGATGACGTCATTGATGACGTCATTACGTTCAAAAAAACGCTAAAAATTGGAGAGTTCATATCTTGAGAACTACAAATGCCACACACAAGATATTTGGTGCATATAAAAGGTCTTGTAATTAGCTACAAAAGTCGTGCACAACGTGACCTCATGTGACTTTTACTTCCGGTTGAAACAGGAAGTTCAAAATTTCAAAAGTTCATATCTCAAGAACTATATATCATATTCGCAAAATTTGAATATCAGTTTGAAGATCAGTTATCCTGCTCAAACTTTTGCACAAACATAATGCCAGTTGAATTTTGCCTTCTGGTCGTAAAAGCGCGCGTTTGTGTTGACCTCCATTCATTACGCGTAGAAACCAGATAGTATCGCCATTCATGTATGTGAATGCTACTATTGTATTGTGGGTGTGTGGGTGTGTGTGCGTGTAGTTCATGTAGGCCTACATTGTATCCATGCTCTACGACAAAACAGCACTGCGTGGCTGTGGGCATTACGGGTTGTGTATACACATGCAGACTCCGTTGAAGGCGCGCGTAATTCAAATTCCACTACGCTGGGATTCGCCTCATCTTTCTTCGTGCGATTTTGAACAAAATGTTAAACTAGTATGAATTTGTTGAACAAAACTAACGCTTGTATGAACTTGAAACTTACCATGAACATAAACCTTAGTGTGCAGACGAAACCAAAACTTTTTTTGGAATGATGACATCATCGATGACGTCATTAAGTTAAATAAACGGTAAATAATTGAAAAATTCATATCTTGAGAACCACAAACGCTACGTACAAGATTCTTTCACTACATGAAACCTCTTGTAATGTTCTACAAATGTTGTACACAACGTGACCTCATTTGACCATTCACCCGAACACCCTGAGTTTGTACACAAACTCTCAATTTCTAGTTTTTAGGTGTTCGGCCACAAGCCGAACAACTATTGTTATTGTTCTGTTTTTTTTTTTTTTTTTTTTTTTCTGCGTGTTCTTCTCCTCGAACGTTCTCGCGCGATTTTCGCAAAAACTAAAGCTTGTATGAACCTGAAACTTACCATATATATTGATCTTAATGAGTAGACGAAACAGCAACATTTTTGGAATGATGACGTCATTGATGACGTCATTACGTTCAAAAAAACGCTAAAAATTGGAGAGTTCATATCTTGAGAACTACAAATGCCACACACAAGATATTTGGTGCATATAAAAGGTCTTGTAATTAGCTACAAAAGTCGTGCACAACGTGACCTCATGTGACTTTTACTTCCGGTTGAAACCGGAAGTACAAAATTTCAAAAGTTCATATCTCAAGAACTATATATCATATTCGCAAAATTTGAATATCAGTTTGAAGATCAGTTATCCTGCTCAAACTTTTGCACAAACATAATGCCAGTTGAATTTTGCCTTCTGGTCGTAAAAGCGCGCGTTTGTGTTGACCTCCATTCATTACGCGTAGAAACCAGATAGTATCGCCATTCATGTATGTGAATGCTACTATTGTATTGTGGGTGTGTGGGTGTGTGTGCGTGTAGTTCATGTAGGCCTACATTGTATCCATGCTCTACGACAAAACAGCACTGCGTGGCTGTGGGCATTACGGGTTGTGTATACACATGCAGACTCCGTTGAAGGCGCGCGTAATTCAAATTCCACTACGCTGGGATTCGCCTCATCTTTCTTCGTGCGATTTTGAACAAAATGTTAAACTACTATGAACTTGAAACTTATCATAAACATGAACCTTCATGAGTAGATGAACCCGCAACTTTTTTGGAATGATGACGTCATTGATGACGTCATTATGCTCAGAAACACGTTAAACACTAGAAAATTCATATCTTGAGAACCTCAAATGCTACATACAAGATTCTTTCACTACATGAAACCTCTTGTAATGTTCTACAAATGTTGTACACAACGTGACCTCATTGGACCATTCACCCGAACACCCTGAGTTTGTACACAAACTCTCAATTTCTAGTTCTGCGTGTTCTTCTCCTCGAACGTTCTCGCGCGATTTTCGCAAAAACTAAAGCTTGTATGAACCTGAAACTTACCATATATATTGATCTTAATGAGTAGACGAAACAGCAACATTTTTGGAATGATGACGTTATTGATGACGTCATTACGTTCAAAAAAACGCTAAAAATTGGAGAGTTCATATCTTGAGAACTACAAATGCCACACACAAGATATTTAGTGCATATAAAAGGTCTTGTAATTAGCTACAAAAGTCGTGCACAACGTGACCTCATGTGACTTTTACTTCCGGTTGAAACCGGAAGTTCAAAATTTCAAAAGTTCATATCTCAAGAACTATATATCATATTCGCAAAATTTGAATATCAGTTTGAAGATCAGTTATCCTGCTCAAACTTTTGCACAAACATATTGCCAGTTGAATTTTGCCTTCTGGTCGTAAAAGCGCGCGTTTGTGTTGACCTCCATTCATTACGCGTAGAAACCAGATAGTATCGCCATTCATGTATGTGAATGCTACTATTGTATTGTGGGTGTGTGGGTGTGTGTGCGTGTAGTTCATGTAGGCCTACATTGTATCCATGCTCTACGACAAAACAGCACTGCTTGGCTGTGGGCATTACGGGTTGTGTATACACATGCAGACTCCGTTGAAGGCGCGCGTAATTCAAATTCCACTACGCTGGGATTCGCTTCATCTTTCTTCGTGCGATTTTGAACAAAATGTTAAACTACTATGAACTTGAAACTTATCATAAACATGAACCTTCATGAGCAGATGAACCCGCAACTTTTTTGGAATGATGACGTCATTGATGACGTCATTATGCTCAGAAACACGTTAAACACTAGAAAATTCATATCTTGAGAACCTCAAATGCTACATACAAGATTCTTTCACTACATGAAACCTCTTGTAATGTTCTATAAATGTTGTACACAACGTGACCTCATTTGACCATTCACCCGAACACCCTGAGTTTGTACACAAACTCTCAATTTCTAGTTATTGTTCTGTTTTTTTTTTTTTTTTTTTTTTTTAAGGTGTTCGGCCACCAGCCGAACAACTATTGTTATTGTTCTGTTTTTTTTTTTTTTTTTTTTTTTTTAGGTGTTCGGCCACCAGCCGAACAACTATTGTTATTGTTCTGTTTTTTTTTTTTTTTTTTTTTTTTTTTTTTTTTTTCTGCGTGTTCTTCTCCTCGAACGTTCTCGCGCGATTTTCGCAAAAACTAAAGCTTGTATGAACCTGAAACTTACCATATATATTGATCTTAATGAGTAGACGAAACAGCAACATTTTTGGAATGATGACGTCATTGATGACGTCATTACGTTCAAAAAAACGCTAAAAATTGGAGAGTTCATATCTTGAGAACTACAAATGCCACACACAAGATATTTGGTGCATATAAAAGGTCTTGTAATTAGCTACAAAAGTCGTGCACAACGTGACCTCATGTGACTTTTACTTCCGGTTGAAACCGGAAGTTCAAAATTTCAAAAGTTCATATCTCAAGAACTATATATCATATTCGCAAAATTTGAATATCAGTTTGAAGATCAGTTATCCTGCTCAAACTTTTGCACAAACATAATGCCAGTTGAATTTTGCCTTCTGGTCGTAAAAGCGCGCGTTTGTGTTGACCTCCATTCATTACGCGTAGAAACCAGATAGTATCGCCATTCATGTATGTGAATGCTACTATTGTATTGTGGGTGTGTGGGTGTGTGTGCGTGTAGTTCATGTAGGCCTACATTGTATCCATGCTCTACGACAAAACAGCACTGCGTGGCTGTGGGCATTACGGGTTGTGTATACACATGCAGACCCCGTTGAAGGCGCGCGTAATTCAAATTCCACTACGCTTGGATTCGCCTCATCTTTCTTCGTGCGATTTTGAACAAAATGTTAAACTACTATGAACTTGAAACTGATCATAAACATGAACCTTCATGAGTAGATGAACCCGCGACTTTTTTGGAATGATGACGTCATTGATGACGTCATTACGTTAAATAAACGGTAAAAAATTGAAAAATTCATATCTTGAGAACCACAAACGCTACGTACAAGATTCTTTCACTACATGAAACCTCTTGTAATGTTCTACAAATGTTGTACACAACGTGACCTCATTTGACCATTCACCCGAACACCCTGAGTTTGTACACAAACTCTCAATTTCTAGTTTTTCTGCGTGTTCTTCTCCTCGAACGTTCTCGCGCGATTTTCGCAAAAACTAAAGCTTGTATGAACCTGAAACTTACCATATATATTGATCTTAATGAGTAGACGAAACAGCAACATTTTTGGAATGATGACGTCATTGATGACGTCATTACGTTCAAAAAAACGCTAAAAATTGGAGAGTTCATATCTTGAGAACTACAAATGCCACACACAAGATATTTGGTGCATATAAAAGGTCTTGTAATTAGCTACAAAAGTCGTGCACAACGTGACCTCATGTGACTTTTACTTCCGGTTGAAACAGGAAGTTCAAAATTTCAAAAGTTCATATCTCAAGAACTATATATCATATTCGCAAAATTTGAATATCAGTTTGAAGATCAGTTATCCTGCTCAAACTTTTGCACAAACATAATGCCAGTTGAATTTTGCCTTCTGGTCGTAAAAGCGCGCGTTTGTGTTGACCTCCATTCATTACGCGTAGAAACCAGATAGTATCGCCATTCATGTATGTGAATGCTACTATTGTATTGTGGGTGTGTGGGTGTGTGTGCGTGTAGTTCATGTATGCCTACATTGTATCCATGCTCTACGACAAAACAGCACTGCGTGGCTGTGGGCATTACGGGTTGTGTATACACATGCAGACTCCGTTGAAGGCGCGCGTAATTCAAATTCCACTACGCTGGGATTCGCCTCATCTTTCTTCGTGCGATTTTGAACAAAATGTTAAACTACTATGAACTTGTTGAACAAAACTAACGCTTGTATGAACTTGAAACTTACCATGAACATAAACCTTAGTGTGCAGACGAAACCAAAACTTTTTTTGGAATGATGACATCATCGATGACGTCATTAAGTTAAATAAACGGTAAATAATTGAAAAATTCATATCTTGAGAACCACAAACGCTACGTACAAGATTCTTTCACTACATGAAACCTCTTGTAATGTTCTACAAATGTTGTACACAACGTGACCTCATTTGACCATTCACCCAAACACCCTGAGTTTGTACACAAACTCTCAATTTCTAGTTTTTTTTTTTTTTTCTGCGTGTTCTTCTCCTCGAACGTTCTCGCGCGATTTTCGCAAAAACTAAAGCTTGTATGAACCTGAAACTTACCATATATATTGATCTTAATGAGTAGACGAAACAGCAACATTTTTGGAATGATGACGTCATTGATGACGTCATTACGTTAAAAAAAACGCTAAAAATTGGAGAGTTCATATCTTGAGAACTACAAATGCCACACACAAGATATTTGGTGCATATAAAAGGTCTTGTAATTAGCTACAAAAGTCGTGCACAACGTGACCTCATGTGACTTTTACTTCCGGTTGAAACCGGAAGTACAAAATTTCAAAAGTTCATATCTCAAGAACTATATATCATATTCGCAAAATTTGAATATCAGTTTGAAGATCAGTTATCCTGCTCAAACTTTTGCACAAACATAATGCCAGTTGAATTTTGCCTTCTGGTCGTAAAAGCGCGCGTTTGTGTTGACCTCCATTCATTACGCGTAGAAACCAGATAGTATCGCCATTCATGTATGTGAATGCTACTATTGTATTGTGGGTGTGTGGGTGTGTGTGCGTGTAGTTCATGTAGGCCTACATTGTATCCATGCTCTACGACAAAACAGCACTGCGTGGCTGTGGGCATTACGGGTTGTGTATACACATGCAGACTCCGTTGAAGGCGCGCGTAATTCAAATTCCACTACGCTGGGATTCGCCTCATCTTTCTTCGTGCGATTTTGAACAAAATGTTAAACTACTATGAACTTGAAACTTATCATAAACATGAACCTTCATGAGTAGATGAACCCGCAACTTTTTTGGAATGATGACGTCATTGATGACGTCATTACGTTAAATAAACGGTAAATAATTGAAAAATTCATATCTTGAGAACCACAAACGCTACGTACAAGATTCTTTCACTACATGAAACCTCTTGTAATGTTCTACAAATGTTGTACACAACGTGACCTCATTTGACCATTCACCCGAACACCCTGAGTTTGTACACAAACTCTCAATTTCTAGTTTTTTTTTTTTTTCTGCGTGTTCTTCTCCTCGAACGTTCTCGCGCGATTTTCGCAAAAACTAAAGCTTGTATGAACCTGAAACTTACCATATATATTGATCTTAATGAGTAGACGAAACAGCAACATTTTTGGAATGATGACGTCATTGATGACGTCATTACGTTCAAAAAGACGCTAAAAATTTGAGAGTTCATATCTTGAGAACTACAAATGCCACACACAAGATATTTGGTGCGTATAAAAGGTCTTGTAATTAGCTACAAAAGTCGTGCACAACGTGACCTCATGTGACTTTTACTTCCGGTTGAAACCGGAAGTTCAAAATTTCAAAAGTTCATATCTCAAGAACTATATATCATATTCGCAAAATTTGAATATCAGTTTGAAGATCAGTTATCCTGCTCAAACTTTTGCACAAACATAATGCCAGTTGAATTTTGCCTTCTGGTCGTAAAAGCGCGCGTTTGTGTTGACCTCCATTCATTACGCGTAGAAACCAGATAGTATCGCCATTCATGTATGTGAATGCTACTATTGTATTGTGGGTGTGTGGGTGTGTGTGCGTGTAGTTCATGTAGGCCTACATTGTATCCATGCTCTACGACAAAACAGCACTGCGTGGCTGTGGGCATTACGGGTTGTGTATACACATGCAGACTCCGTTGAAGGCGCGCGTAATTCAAATTCCACTACGCTGGGATTCGCCTCATCTTTCTTCGTGCGATTTTGAACAAAATGTTAAACTACTATGAACTTGAAACTTATCATAAACATGAACCTTCATGAGTAGATGAACCCGCAACTTTTTTGGAATGATGACGTCATTGATGACGTCATTACGTTAAATAAACGGTAAATAATTGAAAAATTCATATCTTGAGAACCACAAACGCTACGTACAAGATTCTTTCACTACATGAAACCTCTTGTAATGTTCTACAAATGTTGTACACAACGTGACCTCATTTGATCATTCACCCGAACACCCTGAGTTTGTACACAAACTCTCAATTTCTAGTTCTGCGTGTTCTTCTCCTCGAACGTTCTCGCGCGATTTTCGCAAAAACTAAAGCTTGTATGAACCTGAAACTTACCATATATATTGATCTTAATGAGTAGACGAAACAGCAACATTTTTGGAATGATGACGTCATTGATGACGTCATTACGTTCAAAAAAACGCTAAAAATTGGAGAGTTCATATCTTGAGAACTACAAATGCCACACACAAGATATTTGGTGCATATAAAAGGTCTTGTAATTAGCTACAAAAGTCGTGCACAACGTGACCTCATGTGACTTTTACTTCCGGTTGAAACAGGAAGTTCAAAATTTCAAAAGTTCATATCTCAAGAACTATATATCATATTCGCAAAATTTGAATATCAGTTTGAAGATCAGTTATCCTGCTCAAACTTTTGCACAAACATAATGCCAGTTGAATTTTGCCTTCTGGTCGTAAAAGCGCGCGTTTGTGTTGACCTCCATTCATTACGCGTAGAAACCAGATAGTATCGCCATTCATGTATGTGAATGCTACTATTGTATTGTGGGTGTGTGGGTGTGTGTGCGTGTAGTTCATGTAGGCCTACATTGTATCCATGCTCTACGACAAAACAGCACTGCGTGGCTGTGGGCATTACGGGTTGTGTATACACATGCAGACTCCGTTGAAGGCGCGCGTAATTCAAATTCCACTACGCTGGGATTCGCCTCATCTTTCTTCGTGCGATTTTGAACAAAATGTTAAACTACTATGAACTTGTTGAACAAAACTAACGCTTGTATGACTTTGAAACTTACCATGAACATAAACCTTAGTGTGCAGACGAAACCAAAACTTTTTTTGGAATGATGACATCATCGATGACGTCATTAAGTTAAATAAACGGTAAATAATTGAAAAATTCATATCTTGAGAACCACAAACGCTACATACAAGATTCTTTCACTACATGAAACCTCTTGTAATGTTCTACAAATGTTGTACACAACGTGACCTCATTTGACCATTCACCCGAACACCCTGAGTTTGAACACAAACTCTCAATTTCTAGTGTTATTGTTCTGTTTTTTTTTTTTTTAGGTGTTCGGCCACAAGCCGAACAACTATTGTTATTGTTCTGTTTTTTTAGGTGTTCGGCCACAAGCCGAACAACTATTGTTATTGTTCTGTTTTTTTTTTTTTTTTTTTTTCTGCGTGTTCTTCTCCTCGAACGTTCTCGCGCAATTTTCGCAAAAACTAAAGCTTGTATGAACCTGAAACTTACCATATATATTGATCTTAATGAGTAGACGAAACAGCAACATTTTTGGAATGATGACGTCATTGATGACGTCATTACGTTCAAAAAAACGCTAAAAATTGGAGAGTTCATATCTTGAGAACTACAAATGCCACACACAAGATATTTGGTGCATATAAAAGGTCTTGTAATTAGCTACAAAAGTCGTGCACAACGTGACCTCATGTGACTTTTACTTCCGGTTGAAACAGGAAGTTCAAAATTTCAAAAGTTCATATCTCAAGAACTATATATCATATTCGCAAAATTTGAATATCAGTTTGAAGATCAGTTATCCTGCTCAAACTTTTGCACAAACATAATGCCAGTTGAATTTTGCCTTCTGGTCGTAAAAGCGCGCGTTTGTGTTGACCTCCATTCATTACGCGTAGAAACCAGATAGTATCGCCATTCATGTATGTGAATGCTACTATTGTATTGTGGGTGTGTGGGTGTGTGTGCGTGTAGTTCATGTAGGCCTACATTGTATCCATGCTCTACGACAAAACAGCACTGCGTGGCTGTGGGCATTACGGGTTGTGTATACACATGCAGACTCCGTTGAAGGCGCGCGTAATTCAAATTCCACTACGCTGGGATTCGCCTCATCTTTCTTCGTGCGATTTTGAACAAAATGTTAAACTACTATGAACTTGTTGAACAAAACTAACGCTTGTATGAACTTGAAACTTACCATGAACATAAACCTTAGTGTGCAGACGAAACCAAAACTTTTTTTGGAATGATGACATCATCGATGACGTCATTAAGTTAAATAAACGGTAAATAATTGAAAAATTCATATCTTGAGAACCACAAACGCTACGTACAAGATTCTTTCACTACATGAAACCTCTTGTAATGTTCTACAAATGTTGTACACAACGTGACCTCATTTGACCATTCACCCGAACACCCTGAGTTTGTACACAAACTCTCAATTTCTAGTTTTTTTTTTTTCTGCGTGTTCTTCTCCTCGAACGTTCTCGCGCGATTTTCGCAAAAACTAAAGCTTGTATGAACCTGAAACTAACCATATATATTGATCTTAATGAGTAGACGAAACAGCAACATTTTTGGAATGATGACGTCATTGATGACGTCATTACGTTCAAAAAAACGCTAAAAATTGGAGAGTTCATATCTTGAGAACTACAAATGCCACACACAAGATATTTGGTGCATATAAAAGGTCTTGTAATTAGCTACAAAAGTCGTGCACAACGTGACCTCATGTGACTTTTACTTCCGGTTGAAACAGGAAGTTCAAAATTTCAAAAGTTCATATCTCAAGAACTATATATCATATTCGCAAAATTTGAATATCAGTTTGAAGATCAGTTATCCTGCTCAAACTTTTGCACAAACATAATGCCAGTTGAATTTTGCCTTCTGGTCGTAAAAGCGCGCGTTTGTGTTGACCTCCATTCATTACGCGTAGAAACCAGATAGTATCGCCATTCATGTATGTGAATGCTACTATTGTATTGTGGGTGTGTGGGTGTGTGTGCGTGTAGTTCATGTAGGCCTACATTGTATCCATGCTCTACGACAAAACAGCACTGCGTGGCTGTGGGCATTACGGGTTGTGTATACACATGCAGACTCCGTTGAAGGCGCGCGTAATTCAAATTCCACTACGCTGGGATTCGCCTCATCTTTCTTCGTGCGATTTTGAACAAAATGTTAAACTACTATGAACTTGAAACTTATCATAAACATGAACCTTCATGAGTACATGAACCCGCAACTTTTTTGGAATGATGACGTCATCGATGACGTCATTACGTTAAATAAACGGTAAATAATTGAAAAATTCATATCTTGAGAACCACAAACGCTACGTACAAGATTCTTTCACTACATGAAACCTCTTGTAATGTTCTACAAATGTTGTACACAACGTGACCTCATTTGACCATTCACCCGAACACCCTGAGTTTGTACACAAACTCTCAATTTCTAGTTTTTTTTTTTTTAGGTGTTCGGCCACCAGCCGAACAACTATTGTTATTGTTCTGTTTTTTTTTTTTTTTTTTTTTTTTTTTTTTCTGCGTGTTCTTCTCCTCGAACGTTCTCGCGCGATTTTCGCAAAAACTAAAGCTTGTATGAACCTGAAACTTACCATATATATTGATCTTAATGAGTAGACGAAACAGCAACATTTTTGGAATGATGACGTCATTGATGACGTCATTACGTTCAAAAAAACGCTAAAAATTGGAGAGTTCATATCTTGAGAACTACAAATGCCACACACAAGATATTTGGTGCGTATAAAAGGTCTTGTAATTAGCTACAAAAGTCGTGCACAACGTGACCTCATGTGACTTTTACTTCCGGTTGAAACAGGAAGTTCAAAATTTCAAAAGTTCATATCTCAAGAACTATATATCATATTCGCAAAATTTGAATATCAGTTTGAAGATCAGTTATCCTGCTCAAACTTTTGCACAAACATAATGCCAGTTGAATTTTGCCTTCTGGTCGTAAAAGCGCGCGTTTGTGTTGACCTCCATTCATTACGCGTAGAAACCAGATAGTATCGCCATTCATGTATGTGAATGCTACTATTGTATTGTGGGTGTGTGGGTGTGTGTGCGTGTAGTTCATGTAGGCCTACATTGTATCCATGCTCTACGACAAAACAGCACTGCGTGGCTGTGGGCATTACGGGTTGTGTATACACATGCAGACTCCGTTGAAGGCGCGCGTAATTCAAATTCCACTACGCTGGGATTCGCCTCATCTTTCTTCGTGCGATTTTGAACAAAATGTTAAACTACTATGAACTTGTTGAACAAAACTAACGCTTGTATGAACTTGAAACTTACCATGAACATAAACCTTAGTGTGCAGACGAAACCAAAACTTTTTTGGAATGATGACATCATCGATGACGTCATTAAGTTAAATAAACGGTAAATAATTGAAAAATTCATATCTTGAGAACCACAAACGCTACGTACAAGATTCTTTCACTACATGAAACCTCTTGTAATGTTCTACAAATGTTGTACACAACGTGACCTCATTTGACCATTCACCCGAACACCCTGAGTTTGTACACAAACTCTCAATTTCTAGTTTTCTGCGTGTTCTTCTCCTCGAACGTTCTCGCGCGATTTTCGCAAAAACTAAAGCTTGTATGAACCTGAAACTTACCATATATATTGATCTTAATGAGTAGACGAAACAGCAACATTTTTGGAATGATGACGTCATTGATGACGTCATTACGTTCAAAAAAACGCTAAAAATTGGAGAGTTCATATCTTGAGAACTACAAATGCCACACACAAGATATTTGGTGCATATAAAAGGTCTTGTAATTAGCTACAAAAGTCGTGCACAACGTGACCTCATGTGACTTTTACTTCCGGTTGAAACAGGAAGTTCAAAATTTCAAAAGTTCATATCTCAAGAACTATATATCATATTCGCAAAATTTGAATATCAGTTTGAAGATCAGTTATCCTGCTCAAACTTTTGCACAAACATAATGCCAGTTGAATTTTGCCTTCTGGTCGTAAAAGCGCGCGTTTGTGTTGACCTCCATTCATTACGCGTAGAAACCAGATAGTATCGCCATTCATGTATGTGAATGCTACTATTGTATTGTGGGTGTGTGGGTGTGTGTGCGTGTAGTTCATGTAGGCCTACATTGTATCCATGCTCTACGACAAAACAGCACTGCGTGGCTGTGGGCATTACGGGTTGTGTATACACATGCAGACTCCGTTGAAGGCGCGCGTAATTCAAATTCCACTACGCTGGGATTCGCCTCATCTTTCTTCGTGCGATTTTGAACAAAATGTTAAACTACTATGAACTTGTTGAACAAAACTAACGCTTGTATGAACTTGAAACTTACCATGAACATAAACCTTAGTGTGCAGACGAAACCAAAACTTTTTTGGAATGATGACATCATCGATGACGTCATTAAGTTAAATAAACGGTAAATAATTGAAAAATTCATATCTTGAGAACCACAAACGCTACGTACAAGATTCTTTCACTACATGAAACCTCTTGTAATGTTCTACAAATGTTGTACACAACGTGACCTCATTTGACCATTCACCCGAACACCCTGAGTTTGTACACAAACTCTCAATTTCTAGTTTTCTGCGTGTTCTTCTCCTCGAACGTTCTCGCGCGATTTTCGCAAAAACTAAAGCTTGTATGAACCTGAAACTTACCATATATATTGATCTTAATGAGTAGACGAAACAGCAACATTTTTGGAATGATGACGTCATTGATGACGTCATTACGTTCAAAAAAACGCTAAAAATTGGAGAGTTCATATCTTGAGAACTACAAATGCCACACACAAGATATTTGGTGCATATAAAAGGTCTTGTAATTAGCTACAAAAATCGTGCACAACGTGACCTCATGTGACTTTTACTTTCGGTTGAAACCGGAAGTACAAAATTTCAAAAGTTCATATCTCAAGAACTATATATCATATTCGCAAAATTTGAATATCAGTTTGAAGATCAGTTATCCTGCTCAAACTTTTGCACAAACATAATGCTAGTTGAATTTTGCCTTCTGGTCGTAAAAGCGCGCGTTTGTGTTGACCTCCATTCATTACGCGTAGAAACCAGATAGTATCGCCATTCATGTATGTGAATGCTACTATTGTATTGTGGGTGTGTGGGTGTGTGTGCGTGTAGTTCATGTAGGCCTACATTGTATCCATGCTCTACGACAAAACAGCACTGCGTGGCTGTGGGCATTACGGGTTGTGTATACACATGCAGACTCCGTTGAAGGCGCGCGTAATTCAAATTCCACTACGCTGGGATTCGCCTCATCTTTCTTCGTGCGATTTTGAACAAAATGTTAAACTACTATGAACTTGAAACTTATCATAAACATGAACCTTCATGAGTACATGAACCCGCAACTTTTTTGGAATGATGACGTCATCGATGACGTCATTACGTTAAATAAACGGTAAATAATTGAAAAATTCATATCTTGAGAACCACAAACGCTACGTACAAGATTCTTTCACTACATGAAACCTCTTGTAATGTTCTACAAATGTTGTACACAACGTGACCTCATTTGACCATTCACCCGAACACCCTGAGTTTGTACACAAACTCTCAATTTCTAGTTTTTTTTTTTTTTTTTTTTTTTTTTTTTTAGGTGTTCGGCCACCAGCCGAACAACTATTGTTATTGTTCTGTTTTTTTTTTTTTTTTTTTTTTTTTTTTTTTTTTTTCTGCGTGTTCTTCTCCTCGAACGTTCTCGCGCGATTTTCGCAAAAACTAAAGCTTGTATGAACCTGAAACTTACCATATATATTGATCTTAATGAGTAGACGAAACAGCAACATTTTTGGAATGATGACGTCATTGATGACGTCATTACGTTCAAAAAAACGCTAAAAATTGGAGAGTTCATATCTTGAGAACTACAAATGCCACACACAAGATATTTGGTGCATATAAAAGGTCTTGTAATTAGCTACAAAAGTCGTGCACAACGTGACCTCATGTGACTTTTACTTCCGGTTGAAACAGGAAGTTCAAAATTTCAAAAGTTCATATCTCAAGAACTATATATCATATTCGCAAAATTTGAATATCAGTTTGAAGATCAGTTATCATGCTCAAACTTTTGCACAAACATAATGCCAGTTGAATTTTGCCTTCTGGTCGTAAAAGCGCGCGTTTGTGTTGACCTCCATTCATTACGCGTAGAAACCAGATAGTATCGCCATTCATGTATGTGAATGCTACTATTGTATTGTGGGTGTGTGGGTGTGTGTGCGTGTAGTTCATGTAGGCCTACATTGTATCCATGCTCAACGACAAAACAGCACTGCGTGGCTGTGGGCATTACGGGTTGTGTATACACATGCAGACTCCGTTGAAGGCGCGCGTAATTCAAATTCCACTACGCTGGGATTCGCCTCATCTTTCTTCGTGCGATTTTGAACAAAATGTTAAACTACTATGAACTTGAAACTTATCATAAACATGAACCTTCATGAGTAGATGAACCCGCAACTTTTTTGGAATGATGACGTCATTGATGACGTCATTACGTTAAATAAACGGTAAATAATTGAAAAATTCATATCTTGAGAACCACAAACGCTACGTACAAGATTCTTTCACTACATGAAACCTCTTGTAATGTTCTACAAATGTTGTACACAACGTGACCTCATTTGACCATTCACCCGAACACCCTGAGTTTGTACACAAACTCTCAATTTCTAGTTTCTGCGTGTTCTTCTCCTCGAACGTTCTCGCGCGATTTTCGCAAAAACTAAAGCTTGTATGAACCTGAAACTTACCATATATATTGATCTTAATGAGTAGACGAAACAGCAACATTTTTGGAATGATGACGTCATTGATGACGTCATTACGTTCAAAAAAACGCTAAAAATTGGAGAGTTCATATCTTGAGAACTACAAATACCACACACAAGATATTTGGTGCATATAAAAGGTCTTGTAATTAGCTACAAAAGTCGTGCACAACGTGACCTCATGTGACTTTTACTTCCGGTTGAAACAGGAAGTTCAAAATTTCAAAAGTTCATATCTCAAGAACTATATATCATATTCGCAAAATTTGAATATCAGTTTGAAGATCAGTTATCCTGCTCAAACTTTTGCACAAACATAATGCCAGTTGAATTTTGCCTTCTGGTCGTAAAAGCGCGCGTTTGTGTTGACCTCCATTCATTACGCGTAGAAACCAGATAGTATCGCCATTCATGTATGTGAATGCTACTATTGTATTGTGGGTGTGTGGGTGTGTGTGCGTGTAGTTCATGTAGGCCTACATTGTATCCATGCTCTACGACAAAACAGCACTGCGTGGCTGTGGGCATTACGGGTTGTGTATACACATGCAGACTCCGTTGAAGGCGCGCGTAATTCAAATTCCACTACGCTGGGATTCGCCTCATCTTTCTTCGTGCGATTTTGAACAAAATGTTAAACTACTATGAACTTGTTGAACAAAACTAACGCTTGTATGAACTTGAAACTTACCATGAACATAAACCTTAGTGTGCAGACGAAACCAAAACTTTTTTGGAATGATGACATCATCGATGACGTCATTAAGTTAAATAAACGGTAAATAATTGAAAAATTCATATCTTGAGAACCACAAACGCTACGTACAAGATTCTTTCACTACATGAAACCTCTTGTAATGTTCTACAAATGTTGTACACAACGTGACCTCATTTGACCATTCACCCGAACACCCTGAGTTTGTACACAAACTCTCAATTTCTAGTTTTCTGCGTGTTCTTCTCCTCGAACGTTCTCGCGCGATTTTCGCAAAAACTAAAGCTTGTATGAACCTGAAACTTACCATATATATTGATCTTAATGAGTAGACGAAACAGCAACATTTTTGGAATGATGACGTCATTGATGACGTCATTACGTTAAAAAAAACGCTACAAATTGGAGAGTTCATATCTTGAGAACTACAAATGCCACACACAAGATATTTGGTGCATATAAAAGGTCTTGTAATTAGCTACAAAAGTTGTGCACAACGTGACCTCATGTGACTTTTACTTCCGGTTGAAACCGGAAGTTCAAAATTTCAAAAGTTCATATCTCAAGAACTATATATCATATTCGCAAAATTTGAATATCAGTTTGAAGATCAGTTATCCTGCTCAAACTTTTGCACAAACATAATGCCAGTTGAATTTTGCCTTCTGGTCGTAAAAGCGCGCGTTTGTGTTGACCTCCATTCATTACGCGTAGAAACCAGATAGTATCGCCATTCATGTATGTGAATGCTACTATTGTATTGTGGGTGTGTGGGTTTGTGTGCGTGTAGTTCATGTAGGCCTACATTGTATCCATGCTCTACGACAAAACAGCACTGCGTGGCTGTGGGCATTACGGGTTGTGTATACACATGCAGACTCCGTTGAAGGCGCGCGTAATTCAAATTCCACTACGCTGGGATTCGCCTCATCTTTCTTCGTGCGATTTTGAACAAAATGTTAAACTACTATGAACTTGAAACTTATCATAAACATGAACCTTCATGAGTACATGAACCCGCAACTTTTTTGGAATGATGACGTCATCGATGACGTCATTACGTTAAATAAACGGTAAATAATTGAAAAATTCATATCTTGAGAACCACAAACGCTACGTACAAGATTCTTTCACTACATGAAACCTCTTGTAATGTTCTACAAATGTTGTACACAACGTGACCTCATTTGACCATTCACCCGAACACCCTGAGTTTGTACACAAACTCTCAATTTCTAGTTTTTTTTTTTTTTTTTTTAGGTGTTCGGCCACCAGCCGAACAACTATTGTTATTGTTCTGTTTTTTTTTTTTTTTTTTTTTTCTGCGTGTTCTTCTCCTCGAACGTTCTCGCGCGATTTTCGCAAAAACTAAAGCTTGTATGAACCTGAAACTTACCATATATATTGATCTTAATGAGTAGACGAAACAGCAACATTTTTGGAATGATGACGTCATTGATGACGTCATTACGTTCAAAAAAACGCTAAAAATTGGAGAGTTCATATCTTGAGAACTACAAATGCCACACACAAGATATTTGGTGCATATAAAAGGTCTTGTAATTAGCTACAAAAATCGTGCACAACGTGACCTCATGTGACTTTTACTTTCGGTTGAAACCGGAAGTACAAAATTTCAAAAGTTCATATCTCAAGAACTATATATCATATTCGCAAAATTTGAATATCAGTTTGAAGATCAGTTATCCTGCTCAAACTTTTGCACAAACATAATGCTAGTTGAGTTTTGCCTTCTGGTCGTAAAAGCGCGCGTTTGTGTTGACCTCCATTCATTACGCGTAGAAACCAGATAGTATCGCCATTCATGTATGTGAATGCTACTATTGTATTGTGGGTGTGTGGGTGTGTGTGCGTGTAGTTCATGTAGGCCTACATTGTATCCATGCTCTACGACAAAACAGCACTGCGTGGCTGTGGGCATTACGGGTTGTGTTTACACATGCAGACTCCGTTGAAGGCGCGCGTAATTCAAATTCCACTACACTGGGATTCGCCTCATCTTTCTTCGTGCGATTTTGAACAAAATGTTAAACTACTATGAACTTGAAACTTATCATAAACATGAACCTTCATGAGTAGATGAACCCGCAACTTTTTTGGAATGATGACGTCATTACGTTAAATAAACGGTAAATAATTGAAAAATTCATATCTTGAGAACCACAAACGCTACGTACAAGATTCTTTCACTACATGAAACCTCTTGTAATGTTCTACAAATGTTGTACACAACGTGACCTCATTTGACCATTCACCCGAACACCCTGAGTTTGTACACAAACTCTCAATTTCTAGTTTGTTTTTTTTTCTGCGTGTTCTTCTCCTCGAACGTTCTCGCGCGATTTTCGCAAAAACTAAAGCTTGTATGAACCTGAAACTTACCATATATATTGATCTTAATGAGTAGACGAAACAGCAACATTTTTGGAATGATGACGTCATTGATGACGTCATTACGTTCAAAAAAACGCTAAAAATTGGAGAGTTCATATCTTGAGAACTACAAATACCACACACAAGATATTTGGTGCATATAAAAGGTCTTGTAATTAGCTACAAAAGTCGTGCACAACGTGACCTCATGTGACTTTTACTTCCGGTTGAAACAGGAAGTTCAAAATTTCAAAAGTTCATATCTCAAGAACTATATATCATATTCGCAAAATTTGAATATCAGTTTGAAGATCAGTTATCCTGCTCAAACTTTTGCACAAACATAATGCCAGTTGAATTTTGCCTTCTGGTCGTAAAAGCGCGCGTTTGTGTTGACCTCCATTCATTACGCGTAGAAACCAGATAGTATCGCCATTCATGTATGTGAATGCTACTATTGTATTGTGGGTGTGTGGGTGTGTGTGCGTGTAGTTCATGTAGGCCTACATTGTATCCATGCTCTACGACAAAACAGCACTGCGTGGCTGTGGGCATTACGGGTTGTGTATACACATGCAGACTCCGTTGAAGGCGCGCGTAATTCAAATTCCACTACGCTGGGATTCGCCTCATCTTTCTTCGTGCGATTTTGAACAAAATGTTAAACTACTATGAACTTGAAACTTATCATAAACATGAACCTTCATGAGTAGATGAACCCGCAACTTTTTTGGAATGATGACGTCATTGATGACGTCATTATGCTCAGAAACACGTTAAACACTAGAAAATTCATATCTTGAGAACCTCAAATGCTATATACAAGATTCTTTCACTACATGAAACCTCTTGTAATGTTCTACAAATGTTGTACACAACGTGACCTCATTTGACCATTCACCCGAACACCCTGAGTTTGTACACAAACTCTCAATTTCTAATTTTTTTTTTTTTAGGTGTTCGGCCACCAGCCGAACAACTATTGTTATTGTTCTGTTTTGTTTTTTTTTAGGTGTTCGGCCACCAGCCGAACAACTATTGTTATTGTTCTGTTTTTTTTTTTTTAGGTGTTCGGCCACCAGCCGAACAACTATTGTTATTGTTCTGTTTTTTTTTTTTTTTTTTTAGGTGTTCGGCCACCAGCCGAACAACTATTGTTATTGTTCTGTTTTTTTTTTTTTTTTTTTTTTTTTTTTTTTTTTTTTTTCTGCGTGTTCTTCTCCTCGAACGTTCTCGCGCGATTTTCGCAAAAACTAAAGCTTGTATGAACCTGAAACTTACCATATATATTGATCTTAATGAGTAGACGAAACAGCAACATTTTTGGAATGATGACGTCATTGATGACGTCATTACGTTCAAAAAAACGCTAACAATTGGAGAGTTCATATCTTGAGAACTACAAATGCCACACACAAGATATTTGGTGCATATAAAAGGTCTTGTAATTAGCTACAAAAGTCGTGCACAACGTGACCTCATGTGACTTTTACTTCCGGTTGAAACAGGAAGTTCAAAATTTCAAAAGTTCATATCTCAAGAACTATATATCATATTCGCAAAATTTGAATATCAGTTTGAAGATCAGTTATCCTGCTCAAACTTTTGCACAAACATAATGCCAGTTGAATTTTGCCTTCTGGTCGTAAAAGCGCGCGTTTGTGTTGACCTCCATTCATTACGCGTAGAAACCAGATAGTATCGCCATTCATGTATGTGAATGCTACTATTGTATTGTGGGTGTGTGGGTGTGTGTGCGTGTAGTTCATGTAGGCCTACATTGTATCCATGCTCTACGACAAAACAGCACTGCGTGGCTGTGGGCATTACGGGTTGTGTATACACATGCAGACTCCGTTGAAGGCGCGCGTAATTCAAATTCCACTACGCTGGGATTCGCCTCATCTTTCTTCGTGCGATTTTGAACAAAATGTTAAACTACTATGAACTTGTTGAACAAAACTAACGCTTGTATGAACTTGAAACTTACCATGAACATAAACCTTAGTGTGCAGACGAAACCAAAACTTTTTTTGGAATGATGACATCATCGATGACGTCATTAAGTTAAATAAACGGTAAATAATTGAAAAATTCATATCTTGAGAACCACAAACGCTACGTACAAGATTCTTTCACTACATGAAACCTCTTGTAATGTTCTACAAATGTTGTACACAACGTGACCTCATGTGACCATTCACCCGAACACCCTGAGTTTGTACACAAACTCTCAATTTCTAGTTTTTTTTTTTTTTTCTGCGTGTTCTTCTCCTCGAACGTTCTCGCGCGATTTTCGCAAAAACTAAAGCTTGTATGAACCTGAAACTTACCATATATATTGATCTTAATGAGTAGACGAAACAGCAACATTTTTGGAATGATGACGTCATTGATGACGTCATTACGTTCAAAAAAACGCTAAAAATTGGAGAGCTCATATCTTGAGAACTACAAATGCCACACACAAGATATTTGGTGCATATAAAAGGTCTTGTAATTAGCTACAAAAGTCGTGCACAACGTGACCTCATGTGACTTTTACTTCCGGTTGAAATCGGAAGTTCAAAATTTCAAAAGTTCATATCTCAAGAACTATATATCATATTCGCAAAATTTGAATATCAGTTTGAAGATCAGTTATCCTGCTCAAACCTTTGCACAAACATAATGCCAGTTGAATTTTGCCTTCTGGTCGTAAAAGCGCGCATTTGTGTTGACCTCCATTCATTACGCGTAGAAACCAGATAGTATCGCCATTCATGTATGTGAATGCTACTATTGTATTGTGGGTGTGTGGGTGTGTGTGCGTGTAGTTCATGTAGGCCTACATTGTATCCATGCTCTACGACAAAACAGCACTGCGTGGCTGTGGGCATTACGGGTTGTGTATACACATGCAGACTCCGTTGAAGGCGCGCGTAATTCAAATTCCACTACGCTGGGATTCGCCTCATCTTTCTTCGTGCGATTTTGAACAAAATGTTAAACTACTATGAACTTGAAACTTATCATAAACATGAACCTTCATGAGTAGATGAACCCGCAACTTTTTTGGAATGATGACGTCATTGATGACGTCATTATGCTCAGAAACACGTTAAACACTAGAAAATTCATATCTTGAGAACCTCAAATGCTACATACAAGATTCTTTCACTACATGAAACCTCTTGTAATGTTCTACAAATGTTGTACACAACGTGACCTCATTTGACCATTCACCCGAACACCCTGAGTTTGTACACAAACTCTCAATTTCTAGTTTTTCTGCGTGTTCTTCTCCTCGAACGTTCTCGCGCGATTTTCGCAAAAACTAAAGCTTGTATGAACCTGAAACTTACCATATATATTGATCTTAATGAGTAGACGAAACAGCAACATTTTTGGAATGATGACGTCATTGATGACGTCATTACGTTCAAAAAAACGCTAAAAATTGGAGAGCTCATATCTTGAGAACTACAAATGCCACACACAAGATATTTGGTGCATATAAAAGGTCTTGTAATTAGCTACAAAAGTCGTGCACAACGTGACCTCATGTGACTTTTACTTCCGGTTGAAACCGGAAGTTCAAAATTTCAAAAGTTCATATCTCAAGAACTATATATCATATTTGCAAAATTTGAATATCAGTTTGAAGAAGATCAGTTATCCTGCTCAAACTTTTGCACAAACATAATGCCAGTTGAATTTTGCCTTCTGGTCGTAAAAGCGCGCGTTTGTGTTGACCTCCATTCATTACGCGTAGAAACCAGATAGTATCGCCATTCATGTATGTGAATGCTACTATTGTATTGTGGGTGTGTGGGTGTGTGTGCGTGTAGTTCATGTAGGCCTACATTGTATCCATGCTCTACGACAAAACAGCACTGCGTGGCTGTGGGCATTACGGGTTGTGTATACACATGCAGACTCCGTTGAAGGCGCGCGTAATTCAAATTCCACTACGCTGGGATTCGCCTCATCTTTCTTCGTGCGATTTTGAACAAAATGTTAAACTACTATGAACTTGAAACTTATCATAAACATGAACCTTCATGAGTAGATGAACCCGCAACTTTTTTGGAATGATGACGTCATTGATGACTTCATTATGCTCAGAAACACGTTAAACACTAGAAAATTCATATCTTGAGAACCTCAAATGCTACATACAAGATTCTTTCACTACATGAAACCTCTTGTAATGTTCTACAAATGTTGTACACAACGTGACCTCATTTGACCATTCACCCGAACACCCTGAGTTTGTACACAAACTCTCAATTTCTAGTTTCACCTCAAAAGAGCACAGGGAACTAAAACAAATAAACAACTTTGAAAAGGGCGCCCTCAATATGCGATTTTAACAGGAACTCGCTGAAATTACTTACAGTTATGCCTGCACTATAAAACTTGTAGCAGACGAATGCACGCAATTTCCAAGCTTGAGCAGTAATGTTTCATCTTGTGGGAATACTTTGCGCCAGAAGATTGGGCCAAAAAACTGATTTCTGATCACCGCGATAAAAGAAGGCTTACCAACAGAATCACTCTTATAGAGACTTTGTGAACCAATTTAAGCAGTAAAAAAGGGAAAAATAAACAAATTATGCGAAAAATATTATTTTACTGATAATAATAACAACTAAACGTGTATATAGGTTTGCTGAATGTTTTTATTCTTTTCGAAAAACCTGATAAATTTCCGTATTGGGTTGGGGTTAATACCATACGTAAAGTTGTGCTTTTTGGGGGCTACTGCTACGGCTGTTGCCGCGTCGTTAAATGTTGGAGTACTGGACATCCTTTAATAAGTAGTATCCGCAGCCGCCGATCCAAATCTGGCATTTGATATTAGTTTTTTAACACTAAAAGTGAACAAACCTGTAACGAGTACATCTCCACAATCCAAACAAGCCACATGAAGACCTATAGGATTCTCTGCGAGTATAACTACACGTAATACCCCTGCAATAAATTGTTGTAAAAATGTTTTATCACTTATTCCATAAAAAACAATCAACCAAGATTTTCAACCAATAAGCCGGTGTCATTTGGGCACGTAAAATAAGTAAAGAACATGACAGCTAATGTGCACGTAAAATAAGTAAAGAACATGACAGCTAATGTGCACGTAAAATAAGTAAAGAACATGACAGCTAATGTGTAAAATTTGGAGCCCGTTCCTCTAAAAAAAAAAATTAATTAAAAAATTAACTGATCTCAGAAGATGTTTTCTGTTTTAAGCAATAATTTGGGGTGAGGTTTTGCTGATGCATTGCAATATATTTATCACATATCTATAAAACACCGATTGCCGAATCTTATTCAACCACTTCATGTAGCAATCATCTCAATGTAATGCTAGTTGTTAATCATCTCCATATAATAGCTTTCCTTCTCCGTTTTATCCTATTACTCAGGTCCCTCTGTCTAAAAAGAAAATCCTTTTACGAAACAGACTCAGTACTCAACATTGAATAGGGTATCCATGACGAGATCAAGATAACGACGCTGAGCAAATTCATGATGTCCGTTTAACTGAAACCTGAAAAGAAAAATTCAGCAAATGGTCATTATGCCGAACTTTTATACCCGGAAACATCTTATAGGAAATCTAAACATTTTAAGATGGTACACAATAATAAAGGTTTTCCCGGAAACATCTTCAGCAAAAAATCAATCAATTTCATTAACATTCAAACACACATTTTCCCTTAATCCTCTCAAACCAGGGTTGCTTTTTTAATAGCTATTAATGCATTCAATCTCGTTTTCGTGCACACACGAATGTATTTTTCTCATTCAGATTCGCTTCAGTCATTCTATTTCGTTTTATAAGTTTTCAAGACTATACACTTTGACCATTCTTAAGTTGAATTTCTACTACCTATTTTCAATTGATGCATTCAAATTTAGACCCACCGAAGCGAACATGATTTTGCTGCTAGTTTGAGTTTTCTTTTTCATTTGTGCAAAGAGTTTCAACTTCTTGCATTTAAATTAAAGATGAGTTCTGGCTTTGTGAGTAAACTAGAAATTAAAGCTTCTTCACCAACACACAAGTTGTCCTTTGTAAGAGGTGTTTCCATGTACATCACATTAGTATGTACACAATTCGTTTCTTCTTAATTGTAATAATTGTTCATTTTGCTTTGTAACCCTTAAAGTTAAAGCCTGTATCCGATAACTTTGAAATTAAAAACAAATCTAATTCTGCTTTAGCCTTGAGATTTTGTTGCACTGGTATTTATGTTGTTGTCTTTGTTTCTGCTAATGTCCGGAACATGTCAAATTAGAAGTTAACAAGTTTTTAAGGAAACAAAAAGCTAAACATCATAAGGGGTCGTTGTGAAATTTGAAAACAAATTAGTCTCAATGTTATCTTGATCTATACCGACCATTCAAAACCGTTGGGCTTAAACGTCAAACCAGTGTAGAAATGAGTTTCCCCTGAAAGTATCTGCCTTTATAATAGGCAGCAACGAATGAGTATAAGCACATAACAAAGAATTTGAACTTAAATGCAATTGGACAATGTTTGCCCATTAATGAAATTGAATGGTTGACCAGCTCTTGCTGTTGGCTTTAATGAAATTGAATGAGTCTTGCTGCCTGATGAAATTGAATGATTTTATTTGACCAGTGAATGACTGTTGAAATTGAATAACTCTTTCTGACTCTTAATGCTGGAATCAAAGTGTATTCATTTTCGAAACGAAATTTAATGAGCCAGGAGTTAAAATCAATGGATTTTGTTGAAATTGACAAACTATAGGTTTTCCCGCCCAACTTCATAACAAATCTATTCATGATAACTCCTGGCTCATTCAATTTAGCTCGAAAACGAATGCTCCGTTGAATCAGCATTCAACAGTAAAAACAAAAGTAATTCAATTTCACTATAGCCTTGCTCAAGGCAGTCGCATTATTCGCTCCGAAAAGACGCCGCTGTAAACCCACCCGTATACCCTGTTCGTGGTGCGTGCGTTCACACAGCATGACCGACCCGTATACACACTGTCACATCGTACGACTACTGTGCACACAAGCCATCCGCACTCGTACCACTAACCGCATGCGGAGGCCGTCAGGCCGACAGCCTTGTCGGGTCTGTAACTTCCGGGTTTAATGTGTTGTATTGAAAAATTTCAACTAGTGGAAAAAATTTGGGGGGGGGGGGGGGGGCTCATGTATGCAGCTCATGAATATTAACAATCTTTCGTCTGACCAATTGCAGACAACACAGAATGTGAGGCAAATGAATTTCTCATTTTTACGTCCAATCACGCACTTTCCTCATCACGACCTTTGGACCCTATCATGCTCGCTGAGCGTCCGGCCGTGGTGGTGGTGTGTGATGAAAACATGTCTTGTCTTTCGCGGGCATTATGGTAATGAGCTGACCGTGGGAACTCTTCGCTTTTAATAGTAATGAGGTCAGTGGCTTCCACACAGACCCTACAAGGCTGTCGGCCTGACGGCCTCCGCATGCGGATAGTGTACGGGGGCATCGTGTTGTGCGATGTTACGCACAGTGAATACGGGTGGGTTTTTATACAGCGGCGGTCTTTTTTCGGAGTGAATAATTCGACTGCCTTGAGCAAGGCTAATTTCACTAAATTAGCATTTACTGGTCAAATCAGATCATTCAATTTCACTAGGCCGCAAGAATCATTCAATTTCGTAAAAGCCTACAGCAAGACCTGGTCAACCATACAATTTCATTTCTGAGCAAACATTTTCCTACTGTTTACACTCAAATTTAAATTGTTATGTGCTGACTAATTAAAGACAGACACTTTTAGGAAAAATTATTTGGCATTGTCTCCAAGTGAAGGCCAAAGCAATTTTGGCTAAAAAGATGGCTGCCCGGGGTCTTTACAGAGCATTGAATAATGCAGATATACAAGGCGTGGCTGGTTGAAACTTTCAAGAATAACATTAATTTCTTGTATAACGACCCCCATTGTAAGACTTTAGTTCATTTATAAAAAGGGTGTTAAATTCAAAGTTGAAGGTCCTGACATTAACAGAAAAACAAAGACAACATAACCACAGGGCAAAAACAGATGAAGGCTAAAGCAACATAATTAGTTTTGCAGTTGTCGGGCGCAGACTTATACTTAAGGAAGGGTAACAACGCAAAAAGGAAATTTTTTTCATTTAAGACAAAAACCATGATGTAAATAATGATGTAAGATAAATGGAAACACCTCTTACAAAGGACAACATGTGCTAATAAAGGTGATTGTTCTCATATGCCAAAAGTCATCTTTAACTTGAATGCGATGAAGTTGAAATATGTTGCACCTAAATGAACAAGAAAACGCAAACTAGCAGCAAAATCATATTCGCTGCAGTGAGTCTTAGTTTGAATGGTCAACTGTTAATGAGTAGTATGGTCAAATGAAATGAAACTGAATGCATAAACAGCTTAAAAGAACCCTGGTTTAAGAGGATTTGGGAAAACGCGTGAATTTGAATGCATGTAAATGGAATTGGATGATTTTTTTTTGCTGCAATTGGCCAGGAAAACCTATATTAAAAAGGAATAGCAAGTCAAGTATAGTTACAGGTAAGAAACCTATTTTACGGAAGCGCCAGACCCAAGACCTACGCCCCCCCCCCCCCCCCCCACCCAAAACACACTTCGGTTTTGCCGGCCCATCAGCCCCAAAATTGCAAATATCGGTTTTTCTTCGTTATTTTGTTGAATTTGTATGTACTTTTATGTATGTTGTTAATTAGCTGTTCCGACCTACCGTCGGAACAGGTATTGTTTTCGTCGAGATTTTTATTATTAGCTGTTTCGAACTTCAGCCAAAAAAGCCATTGTAATTGTCCAGTTTTTTTTTTTTCTTTTTTTTAGCTGTCCCAAACTTCAGTCGGAACAGCTATTGTAATCGTCGAGATTTTTTTTTAGCTGTTCCGACAGTTCCGTCGGAACAGCTTTTGTAATCTTCCAGATTTTTATTTGTTTTTATTATTAGCTGTTCCGAACTTCAGTCGGAACAGTAGTCCTGGCCCAAGACTATGGTGCTTGATTCTGGATAGTGTACTACGCGCAGTTGTAAATCGCCAAAGCGCGCCCGCTACGGTATGATTTAGTTAACTGGGAGCTTGAAATCTAGACTACACTGGCAAGCTACCATAGTCTTGGCAATCTTGCAGCGCTGTGTTAACTTTTTCATTGTTTTCTGCTTCAGCTTTCCAACGGACCAATCAGCGTGCGATCGTTGTAATCAACTAACATAATGTATTAGTTGACCCCGGGGTCATTCATGTTATGACTACACGGCATTGGCAGCTCCGTGTTTGTCGTGGAGGAAAAATCGTAAGAAAATAGGAAATGTTCACGATTATTAATGCTAAAGATGAACAAGTAAGCCGAAGCTATATCGATCTGCTATCTAGATGGCAATTAATTAACGACTATGTCATAATACGCTAGTGCCCTCTCTACTGCGGACGGTCTGGTGTTGCGATAAACTCCGTCAGTTCTACGTGTGCTTCGTCTGCGGCATGCAGGCACCGACCGCAGTTGGACGATGTCCGGGTGTGAATAAACTAGGGGAAACTAGAGCATGATACATACAACCAACGTTTGCAACTGAGCAAGTCATGGATCCCAAGTCATTATGTAACTGTCAGTGTCACAAAGTGGTGAGTGGAGAGAATCTTGTTTATATTGATCGAATCTGTATAGAATTAGAAAACGTAAAGTCATAAGTAGTCATTGTTTGTCATGTTTGTGAACACCTAATTTGCTCTGAACTGAACAATATTTCAAAACTTGGTTGTTATTTATGTAGGTAGACCTCCTTCTTCCTACTAATAGCAGTGCTATTTCATCATTCGAAGCACAATTTTCTTGTGTCACACTTATGGAAGGGCAGCTCGTAAAAGTATACTTCTAGAAACTATAAGGGGGCCTTATAGTTTCAATAGAAGTAGTAAAAGCATTGCCTCACCAAAATCCACTTCGCATTCGCATTCCAAGGAAGTATGAGTAGTATGTGCGGCGTATATGACCCCGTTTTTGTGCGGTGGATCATGATCCACATGTCATGTGGATCATACATCAGCAAAGGGGGGGGGGGGGGGGGTCGTCGGATGTGGGTGCCTGATGGGGTGTGACGAAGACCCCCCCCCTCCTTTTTTTTTTTTTTTTACCAAGACAGTAAGTGGGAAGGTCAAAGTGTAAGACTCAATAGTTAAGATGATACGCTGTTGAGTATTAGTCCAATTTTAAGATCAGGTAGGAATTTGATTTGTTTTTAAACATTTCTTTGAGTGTACGAGTCCGATAGTTCTGTTGTCGTCTGCTACGTTTTAATCGTGTTCGAACTTGCTCTCAGTTGCCGGACCGGACAACAAAGACAACCGAGCGGAGGGCCCAATTATATGTACGTAGGGTATGTTTCTGTGGACAAGTGCATTGCATTAATTCTATCCTTTGTTTCTAAAAAAGAAAAGAAGAAAAACAAATCTGTGGCACGCCACCACGAACCATTATTTGAGTATCAAATGTATACGTCGAATAATTGTTTTGTTTACTCTTTGTATCGTTGCATCCGCAATTCGGCTTTTTGACAACCATGTTTGCATTTTTAATAAACCAATAATAATAATAATATTAATAATAATAATACACCCTTGTTTTTGCTTCTTTTTTTTTAAGGTTTAAATATTGTGTACATTACAGTAATAGTATCATAATTGAATATAATTAAATACTTTACTGGAAAATACGAAGAAAGGGTACCGATTTTACAAAAGCAATATAGCGTTGCAACCAAAGACTTACGATATATAAACAAGGTCGTGTTTTTTTTTTTTTTTGTTTTTTTTTTGGTATTACACATACAACTTTAAACTTTTGACGACAACACCGGTGATCTACACTACTTTTAATAAATAAGAGCCCCAAAGTGTGGGTACAACCGAGTTAGCCATCGGAAAAAAAAAAGATTAAATGTTTAGTTTGTTTGCATTTACACACCCCCCCCCCCTTCTTTTTGGTAGGCCTAAGCAGTTTGCAATACAACAGATAATTTTCTATGCGTACGTTTCTGTACGGACTAATAAACTTACGGTGCATATCCAGGATATGTCTCTGCAAACGATCATATTATTTCCATCGTTCTCTAAAAAGATTAAACGTTAAATAGAGTTAAGGTGTCATAATAGAATCTAATAATTACTATCCTAATCTGTAATTGCCAGTGGCCTTCACTTCGTGTACAAACAAAAAGACCGGTGCATGGTTTACTTGAAAACCTCAATGACCCTTGATCACTGAGCCTTATCTGGTAGTTAATAGATGACGTCACAACTGATTGGTCTACCAGCCAAACGTGTCAGTTCTTGTTCCCCATACAGTGGAGCTATCTTTGTTTTCTATAACTCCAAGCCCACATCATGTACCACAATCACTCGGACACGGTATTATGTTTGTGTTTACCTTTGCAAAAAGGGGCTGCAGAGAAAACGAGTATACACGGAAAAACAAGATATACGTTAACCAAAAACTTTATTCGGTATATAACACTCCATTAACAATAACATCTACTTAAAACCTCCACAATACTTAAAACAATTATACATCACGAAGACCCCCCCCCCCCCCCCATTGTGACAAGAACCTTGAAATAAGTCGATTGAACTGCGTTCGCATGCAGGTGAGGGCTGGACCCCAGCGACCCGTGCCTGCCTATTAAGGAGATAAGGTGGATGGGTTGAGATTGTTGGAAACTAGAGCAAAGAAATAATTGTTTTCTTGGTTTTGTTTTGTGTATATTTTGTATATTAATTTTTTTTTTTTACTCATCTTATTATTGTTATTATTATTATTATTATTATTATTATTATTATTATTATTATTTCTTTTATTTTTATGTGTGGCGAGTTCACTTATTAAAACCCTTATAGTGTTTACAGTTGATATATTATTATGCTTTAACAAATTTCCGTTGATAATACTGTTCTGTATTATTACCAAATCAAACAATACAATCTTGGGGTGTAGGATTGAAAAACCTTTCATCATTTAAACATAAGTTTAGCATACTTTATCGAAAAATTCAGTATTTTCGTTGGACGTCTCCCGCTCTCTTCCTCTTCATTCTCATAAGCACTTTCGTCTGTTGATAGATCGCTATCGTCTTCTTGAAATTCCTCCTCCTCCTCCTCCTCTTCATCTTCAAAATCGTCATCATCAGTTGATTCATCACTATCGTCTTCACAGAATCCCTCCTCCTCCTCCTCCTCCACTTCTTCGCTTTCATAAGTCTTATCATGTGTCGATTCACCACTATCGTCTTCAAGGAACTCCTCCTCCTCCTCCTCATCTCCTTCATTTTCATGGCTATCATCATCTGTTAGTCCATCACTATCATCATCTTCACGGTAGTCCCCTTCCTTCATCACGTCTTCATTTTGAAAATCATCATCATCTGTCGATTCATCACTATCGTCTTCATGAAGCTCCTCCCATTCCACTTCCTCGTCTTTAAAATCCTCCCCTTCAGTGGATTCGCCACTATCACCTTCGAGGAGGTCCTCTTCCTCCTCCTCCTCCTCCTTATGATTTTGAAGGTGTTTCTTCAAATTGTTTGAAGTGGAAAACACCTTATCACAAATAGGACAAGCTTTCGATTGGATTCCGATACTGGGGTGCTTGTGTGTCTGTCGGTGTCGTTTCATATTGTCGCTACGCGAAAAGCTCTTCCCACAAATCGGACACAAAACCTTTACCTGTACGGGTCTAAGCAAAGTGTTTAGACGCTTCGACTCCATTTTTATATCAGTGAGACGATCCAAGACGAATGATATAGGCTTCAAAGTGTACACCGACCACCAGAAAACTTTAAATAAGTCGAACCTGTATGGGTCTTACAACTTAAGATTATAAGGTAGCATGGGGCTCAGGTCGTTGTCAAGTTCGTTTGACGATTGTTTCAATTGTGGACATCTGGTACAGTGAATCAGCTTGACAACGACCTGGGCCCCATGTTACCTTTTAATCTAGGTTTGAAAGACCCATACAGGTTCGACTTATTTAAAGTTTTCTGGTGGTCGGTGTACACTTTGAAGCCTATATCATTCGTCTTGGATCGTCTCACTGATATAAAAATGGAGTCGAAGCGTCTAAACACTTTATGAAACGACACCGACAGACACACAAGCACCCCAGTAGCGGAATCCAATCGAAAGCTTGTCCTATTTGTGATGAGGTGTTTTCCACTTCAAACAATTTGAAGAAACACCTTCAAAATCATAAGGAGGAGGAGGAGGAGGAGGAGGACCTCCTCGAAGGTGATAGTGGCGAATCCACTGAAGGGGAGAATTTTAAAGACGAGGAAGTGGAATGGGAGGAGCTTCATGAAGACGATAGTGATGAATCGACAGATGATGATGATTTTCAAAATGAAGACGTGATGAAGGAAGGGGACTACCGTGAAGATGATGATAGTGATGGACTAACAGATGATGATAGCCATGAAAATGAAGGAGATGAGGAGGAGGAGGAGGAGTTCCTTGAAGACGATAGTGGTGAATCGACACATGATAAGACTTATGAAAGCGAAGAAGTGGAGGAGGAGGAGGAGGAGGGATTCTGTGAAGACGATAGTGATGAATCAACTGATGATGAATATTTTGAAGATGA
Organism: Asterias amurensis; assembly: GCF_032118995.1. NCBI lineage: Eukaryota > Metazoa > Echinodermata > Asteroidea > Forcipulatida > Asteriidae > Asterias > Asterias amurensis. The sequence goes on from NC_092659.1 coordinate 12,755,295, forward strand.
AGAGGAGGAGGAGGAGGAGGAATTTCAAGAAGACGATAGCGATCTATCAACAGACGAAAGTGCTTATGAGAATGAAGAGGAAGAGAGCGGGAGACGTCCAACGAAAATACTGAATTTTTCGATAAAGAATGCTAAACTTATGTTTAAATGATGAAAGGTTTTTCAATCCTACACCCCCAAGATTGTATTGTTTGATTTGGTAATAATACAGAACAGTATTATCAACGGAAATTTGTTAAAGCATAATAATATATCAACTGTAAACACTATGAGGGTTTTAATAAGTGAACTCGCCACACATAAAAATAAAAGAAATAATAATAATAATAATAATAATAATAATAATAATAATAATAACAATAATAAGATGAGTAAAAAAAAAAAATTAATATACAAAATATACACAAAACAAAACCAAGAAAACAATTATTTCTTTGCTCTAGTTTCCAACAATCTCAACCCATCCACCTTATCTCCTTAATAGGCAGGCACGGGTCGCTGGGGTCCAGCCCTCACCTGCATGCGAACGCAGTTCAATCGACTTATTTCAAGGTTCTTGTCACAATGGGGGGGGGGGGTCTTCGTGATGTATAATTGTTTTAAGTATTGTGGAGGTTTTAAGTAGATGTTATTGTTAATGGAGTGTTATATACCGAATAAAGTTTTTGGTTAACGTATATCTTGTTTTTCCGTGTATACTCGTTTTCTCTGCAGCCCCTTTTTGCAAAGGTAAACACAAACATAATACCGTGTCCGAGTGATTGTGGTACATGATGTGGGCTTGGAGTTATAGAAAACAAAGATAGCTCCACTGTATGGGGAACAAGAACTGACACGTTTGGCTGGTAGACCAATCAGTTGTGACGTCATCTATTAACTACCAGATAAGGCTCAGTGATCAAGGGTCATTGAGGTTTTCAAGTAAACCATGCACCGGTCTTTTTTTTTGTACACGAAGTGAAGGCCACTGGCAATTACAGATTAGGATAGTAATTATTAGATTCTATTATGACACCTTAACTCTATTTAACGTTTAATCTTTTTAGAGAACGATGGAAATAATATGATCGTTTGCAGAGACATATCCTGGATATGCACCGTAAGTTTATTAGTCCGTACAGAAACGTACGCATAGAAAATTATCTGTTGTATTGCAAACTGCTTAGGCCTACCAAAAAGAAGGGGGGGGGGGGCGTGTAAATGCAAACAAACTAAACATTTAATCTTTTTTTTTTCCGATGGCTAACTCGGTTGTACCCACACTTTGGGGCTCTTATTTATTAAAAGTAGTGTAGATCACCGGTGTTGTCGTCAAAAGTTTAAAGTTGTATGTGTAATACCAAAAAAAAAAAAAAAAAAAAAAAAAAAACACGACCTTGTTTATATATCGTAAGTCTTTGGTTGCAACGCTATATTGCTTTTGTAAAATCGGTACCCTTTCTTCGTATTTTCCAGTAAAGTATTTAATTATATTCAATTATGATACTATTACTGTAATGTACACAATATTTAAACCTTAAAAAAAAAAAGCAAAAACAAGGGTGTATTATTATTATTAATATTATTATTATTATTGGTTTATTAAAAATGCAAACATGGTTGTCAAAAAGCCGAATTGCGGATGCAACGATACAAAGAGTAAACAAAACAATTATTCGACGTATACATTTGATACTCAAATAATGGTTCGTGGTGGCGTGCCACAGATTTGTTTTTCTTCTTTTCTTTTTTAGAAACAAAGGATAGAATTAATGCAATGCACTTGTCCACAGAAACATACCCTACGTACATATAATTGGGCCTTCCGCTCGGTTGTCTTTGTTGTCCGGTCCGGCAACTGAGAGCAAGTTCGAACACGATTAAAACGTAGCAGACGACAACAGAACTATCGGACTCGTACACTCAAAGAAATGTTTAAAAACAAATCAAATTCCTACCTGATCTTAAAATTGGACTAATACTCAACAGCGTATCATCTTAACTATTGAGTCTTACACTTTGACCTTCCCACTTACTGTCTTGGTAAAAAAAAAAAAAAAAGGAGGGGGGGGGGTCTTCGTCACACCCCATCAGGCACCCACATCCGACGACCCCCCCCCCCTTTGCTGATGTATGATCCACATGACATGTGGATCATGATCCACCGCACAAAAACGGGGTCATATACGCCGCACATACTACTAGTATGAGCCTACTTCTTGGGTTTGTTTCGGTAGTGGAACGAACATAGTTCATCATAGGAGTAATATGTGTAGTAATATTTGGTTGGACTGAAGTTAACTGAACATCGCCATGTTGGTACATATATTATAATCAACACAACAGTTTAAGGGTCACTATGACGTATCGATATACTTATGCATATTCAACATCTCCCCTCTCTGGAAATAACAAAACTTGTTAACATGAAAATACAATGAAATATTAAACACTTGGAATTTGTGTTGATGTGTTTGTAAAGAGAATGTAATGCAATTGATTCATTAGAGTTCTGTTTTGTTTCACTGTAAAATGTTTCATGAGTCCTTTTAACAGTCCATATGATCTCTACAGTTCTTTAGAGTATCGATGAATGTTTGTAGTTTACTAGAGAGTTCAGTGTCCAAATAAACAATTGAAATGAACTAATTGATTATCTGAAAGTGTTATGACTTCACAGTCCGAAGAGTATTAATGTCTGAATCTGAATGTTCGGTTTCGATGAGTGTTCAAATCATGACATTGTCCTGATGCCAATATGTGTGTTCTTCATTCGCTCAGATTGTCTCAGGGTGTGTTGTTGCTGAGCAGGGGCTGTCTGTTTAGCTACAGGCTGTCCTGGCTGGAGGTCAAGAATTGGTTCCTCTGATAGAGACAATGTGACGACGGTTCCTTTGATACTGTGTTCCGTTCACTTCTACGATGTGGGGGATCCAGCAGTGCGAATAACTTTCCCCATTGGACTGAGTTTTCCTTTTGTGAGAATTTTCACAGGATCTCCTGCGGTCAATTGTTTCAATGCCCGGGCACCGTGTTTGCGATTGAAGTACTCTTCTCTCTTCCCCTTGCATTTAGCGTCAGTGTCGTGCAGGTTCTTCCGGTTGATAAGTTTGGGACGAAGATTCTTTGGCAGCATTGGTAGTGTGGTACGTAGCTCTCTGCCCATCAAAATGCTTGCGGGACTCACTCCGAGACTTGGGAGCGGAGTAGTGCGGTAGGCCATTAGAGCACGTACAGGGTCAGGTTGACGGAGAATGGTCTTGGCAACATGACCAGCTTTTTCGGCCCGTCCATTTTCTTGTGGATAGTGTGGACTGGTGGTGATGTGGTTGAAGCAGTATTCCTTTGCGAATTGTTGAAACTCTCCAAGGAATTGCGGGCCATTGTCGGTTACGACTACCTCTGGAATTCCGTAACGAGCAAAGGTAATCTTCATGAAATTGATGACTGCGGTAGATGTTGTTTTGTGGAGATGGTGAATCTCAATCCATTTTAAGTAATAGTCAACAACCACCAAGTACTGCTTGCTATTCATTTCAGCAAGATCACAGGCGATGCGTTGCCATGCTCTCTGAGGCAAGGGCGTTGTTATCAGGGGTTCTGCCCTCTGTGCGGGTTGTTTGTCTCTGCAAAATTCACATCGCTGTATGTACTGTGCAATATCAGTTCCGATTCCAGGCCACCAAATGGCTTGGCACGCACGAAGTCGGCTTTTGGATACACCGTGGTGACCTTCGTGAAGTTTAGCGAGCATCTCTTGTCGCATGTTCAGTGGAATGATGATGCGATCACCGTAGGTGAGAATGTCGTTGACTTGGCTTATTTTGTCTTGTTCTTCCCAATATCTCTTGACATCGGGTTCAACATCTTTGACATACTTTGGCCATCCATTCCATCCATCCAGTTGGCTGTCTTGTTCAGTCTCATGAGCAATTTTGACGAGCTTGTCATCTGACGTCGGCCACTGTTTGGTTACCATGGTTACATGAGCCGTGATTTCCTCTTCAAGATCATCACTGGTGTCTGCTGTCGGAGTCGTTTGGATCGGTGCTCGCGACAGAGTATCAACTACAACGAGGGTTTTACCTGGCGTGTAGACGGCGGTACAGTGATATCTCATTAGGCGCATCAGTAAGCGTTGCCAACGAAGTGGGGCATCACACAGGTCCTTTTAATTTATCAAGGAAACGAGCGGTTTGTGGTCGGTTTGTAGTGTCACGTGTAGTCCTCTGATGTAAACATAAAATCTCTCGCATGACCATACGCTGGCTAATAGCTCTTTCTCGATTTGTGCGTACTTCCTTTCAGCAGGACTCAAGGTTCGCGAGCAGTAGGCCACTGGCTTCCAACTGCCATCGCTCTGTTGTTGCAAAATGCATCCTCCAATACCATAGCTACTTGCATCTGCGCTAACCATGTTTGGTTTCTTCGGGTCGTAGTATACAAGCGTTGGTGATTTGGTCAGGAGTGTTTTGAGATGTCTGAATGCATTTTTCTGTTGTACTCCCCATATCCAATGAACATTATCTTTCAGCAGATCCGTAATTGGGGCAGCAACTGATGATGCATGTGGGATGAATCGTGACAACCAGTTTGTCATCCCCATGAGTCTCTTTACTTCCTCCTTTGAAGTACGTGGTGGCATTTGCACGATTGCAGCAATCTTAGATGGATCCGCATGGATCCCATCTTTATCCAACTGAAATCCAAGGAAAATGACACATTGTTGTGCAATCTTTGATTGTTCCTTGTTGAGGCGCAATCCAGCATCCTGGAGTATGTTAAGTACAGACTTCAGTCGTTCATCACGCTCTGTTTGGGTGCCACCGGTGATGAGAATGTCATCCATATATACCACCACTCCTTCGAGGTCTACGAGTAGGTCACTCATTATGCGCTGATACTTTTCTGGCGCTGATGTGATGCCGAAGGGTAGGCATGTAAAACAGAAACGCCCGAATGGAGTGATGAATGAGGTGAATTACTGACTTTCACTGTCTAGTGGTACATGCCAAAATCCATGTTTGGCGTCAAGAATCGAGAAAACTTGCGCTCCTCCGAATTCCACCAAAATCTCCTCAAGTGTAGGGATTGTGAAGCGCTCTCTTGCCACAGCTTTGTTCAACTGACGAAGATCAACACAGACTCTGATTTTATTGTTCTTCTTGGGAACTATCACTATTGGTTCACACCAATCTGTTGGCTCTGTGATTCGGTATCTTCGAATACGCTGTCTGGCTTTATCATGGTATATACTCGCTGCAGTAAACCAAGGGTCTCACAGGCTTCTTTGCTGAGAACTGGCCTTCCTTTATCCAGAATCTTAAAAATCAGTGAATATGTTTTGTTCTTCACTTCACACGACAACTTTTTCTGACCTTTGGGCATGACTTTGCCACCAAAGTAGCCTTGTAAACGTGTTGTCGTTGGTTGCAGAGTTGAGTCACGTAACTTGAGTGAGTCGAACAAATCAGTGGGCAAAATGTTCACTTCAGAGCCGGTGTCCAACAAAAAGTGTATCATCTGACCTTCTACATTGATGGACTGTTGCCACACGTCATGCTCTGCTTTGTCTGTGCGTGTGTGATGCACAGAACCGACGAAGATATCATTATCTTCTGCGCTGTCATCCTCAGGCTCAGTTGGATCTTGTTGTACTGATCGCAACTTTTTGGCTTTGCCACGGCATACTGATGCAAAATGACCAATCCTGTGGCAGTAATTACATTTCTGTCCACTTGCCGGGCATGTCTTGTGACTGGTATCTCGACCACAGCGGAAACATGATTTCCCATTCTTTTGCTGTTTGTCGTTTGACTGTGTGTGCGGTCTTGTAAACTGCTTGGCTTTCTTGTGTAGTGCATGAACAGAAGCTGTGTCCACGCTGCCCTTTAATTCACGTATTAGTCTTTCACGGCTGTTTCAAGGGTTTTAGCCAAGTTGACGGCTGTTTGGAAGCTCAGGCCATCTTTGGTGAGAAGATGCTTCTGGATGTTCTCACTACGGATACCACACACTAATCTGTCACGCAAAGCTTCATCTAAGAATTGACCAAACTTGCAGGAACTGGCCAAATTCTGTAAGGTCATGGCATATTGTGCAATACTCTCTGAACTCTGCTGGTCTCTCTTGTAGAATCTGAATCTCTATGAGACGGTCAGGCGTCTGGGGCCATAGTGTGCAATCAAAATCTCACACAGTTCAGAGTAGGATTGTTCACTGAGTGGAGTAGGCTCTGGCAAACTTTTAGCGGTTGTGTAAACATTGGGGCCAACCACACTTAAAAACAGCTGTCTGTTTTTCTTGTACTATCTCATTGGCGTGAAAGTACAGGTCCAATCGTCCAATGTAATTGCGAATGTCTTCTACCTCATCATAACAATCGAGGCGACCGATCAGCGGCGCGTGGAAGTGCGCCCCCACTTGAGCGGCAGGTCGTGTCATTGTGGAACGAAAGAAACAACGAAGAAAACGGCTTTATTTACGCGTCCCGAATTGCCGTTATATCGTAATATTATGTCCAAAATCTCGGCAGGTTTCTTAGAAAACCACCGCTGCTACCATGTAGTAATATTTGGTTGGACTTACTCAGTTTGATGACACAAATGACTGGACAAAGACACACGTTTAAGTTAACTGAACATCGTCATGTTGGGACATGTATTATAATCAACACAACAGGTCAAGGGTCACTATGACGTATCGATATACTTATGCATATTCAACAGTATGAGCCCAGCTTTATGTAAAGTTGGATTTGTCTGACTTGAGTCACCAAAACTTTAATGCACACAGATGCATATTCCTTGATGTGAAAATGGCTCTTGGCTCAAATTTTTTGTTTTTAACTTACACTTTTCTTCTGTGCACAAGCAATTAACACTTGTTTGCAATTGCTATAGTTGGGTTGATTGATGATCGTAACCCTCGATGGTCAACGGTTTAACATTAATAATCAAAACAGATGTACATATTTTACATTAAGCTTGATGCAGAAAAAGTTTAGCACAATGAGACCCAATATAATCACTGAACTTATTCTATGATTTGTATTTGTTTCATTCTTCTGATAGGGCACATTTCCAGGAAAGGAGTCTGCTTTTAGAGAACTGCTGCATGACCACCTTGGAGTACTGATACTTTTTAAGCCTCGTCTTGTCAGATGAATGGGTAGTCGACTGCTCTGCAATTAAGGAATGGAGTGCTTGATTCAACAGAAACAAATCTGTGACAGAATCAAGATTCAAGCGTATATAATTGTGGAAGAGATATTTTGCTGTTTTGCAGAGGAAGTCTCAAGAGAAAATGAAAAGATGGAACATCATATTAACTGTCAATCAAGAAAGACTTATGTGAAGAACTGTACTCTACATTTTGCTGCAAAGTTCCACCAACGTATCACAATTTATTGTCGACTTGTATCATACCACCAGTACAGAGATTGACTTTCAAGATGAGTTTACATAGATTTTTCAACCCTGAGGGAACTGTGTGCATACTCTTAGCAACCGATGCTTTTGGACTGGGGTTGATGTTTGTCATTATTTTGAACACCAAGAGGGAAATGTACAACTAAGTGGAAGAGTAGGGCGAGATGAGCAAAATTGTCTTTCAACTGCCATAAACTATCTAAGACACAGAGAATCAGATGAAAACTGCATTGCACCCCACAATGTAGAAGAGTTGTCGTAGGCTCAGCCGCTCACACAAGTACATAGTACAAACAGTATTGTGTATAACTGCTGTGATACCTGTGCACTTTAAATGCTGCTGTGGGAAAGCCTGTGATTGGCGACTAGTGGTACGCACTACGACTGATGTTGAAATCGCAACTAGTTATTGCTTAGTCGAGTTGCGACTGCCATTATACACCTACTCGGTAAATTGAGCCACCACAACAACTAAAATAGTTGCGACTTTTACTGCTTGCTGAAAAAAATTGTGTTGCTCACAGTCACGACTTTTCATGACAACATAATTTACCTATGAAACACAACCAGACGTCAGTAAGCCTGGGCCGCTAGTGTAAGTTACTACTTGACTAGTCACACCTCACGATTATTCAATTAGGGAAAAAAAGTAGTCGCAACACGACTAGTGATTTTATTAATCTCGACTGTGCGACTAGTGTGACAATGTGTCGCACTAGTCGCCCAGCTCTAGACATAAAGTGACACAATCCTTAAATCCTTTCAGCGTGAGTTTTACTATATTGCACCTGCAGCAAATAATACGCAGCAATGCATTTTGGGGGCATGACAAATGTATGACTAGTGTGTTGAAGTTGTGACTCTGTACAGTACAGAGCAGGTTCATTTGCTCCACCCCTGCTGCTCTGTACAGTGCGGAGCAGGTTCATTTGCTCCTCCCCACTGCTTTGTACAGTGCAGAGCAGGTTCATTTGCTCCTCCCCACTGCTTTGTACAGTGCAGAGCATGTTCATTTGCTCCTCCCACTGCTTTGTACAGTGCAGAGCAGGTTCATTTGCTCCACCCCATTGCTTTGTTCAGTGCGGAGCAGGTTCATTTGCTCCACCCCATTGCTTTTTACACTACGGAGCAGCTGGAACAGCTCCGTGCGGTGTCGCCCGAACCCTTCTGAACCCAGTTGACCCGAAGCAGACGAGGTATTTCTGCCCCTCAGAACCCGTGGATGACCCCTACAACTATCACTATTTCTGTCTTTGCTTCCACTGGTCTTCCTTAGCCCTAAAAATGGTGATAGTTCTTCTACCGTGAAAAAATATGTCTTACTCAATAATTTAGTCTGGTCCGGCTTTACCCTGGCGTACTTTGCCTCTCCGGTTTTTACTGCGTTTCAAATTCAGAATTCGGTTATTCAATTTCGTTTTGAGGCACTCAAGCTCCTAACACACTCATTCTTTTCATGACACACAATCATCATTCAGTTTTAGCGAAGCTGGTTCGACTTGAGATTTTGCTGATTGATTCATTTTCAATTTCGTAAAGAGGCAATCATTTTCGCTCAACGAGGATTCAAATAAGTATACAACTAAAGAAATACGAATAAACAGATAAACTGTAAAAGGCAACTGTTTTGTTCCTTCACTTTTAAATCGAGCGAACCTTATATCTTTATTTTATGTTTCCAGTAGACTTTACCTGGGGCCCCATGAGTTTTGTTATGCTTTACTTTTTTTGGGAGACCCCTTGGTTTTTTTTTTTTTTTTTTTTGGGGGGGGGGGGGTAAATATTCGCCAACCATCATGATTTATCTGTTGGCATGCCAGACATCTTGGCATATGATGTTCAAGAGTGCAAAAAACGAACCGCATGCCTTTAACATTCGTAAGGAAACAACAAGTTAACCAAGCTCTTTTTAAGGTTGCACATTCAAGAATTGACTGCCCCAAAATTAAATTGAATGACTAAACACACGCCTCAAAACAGCTCCTGCGAATTTGAATGCAGCCTCGATGAATGGTTAAATCCAATGATTATTTTGTTAAATCGAATGACGTAAAAGTAGACTTGACTAGTCTTAAAAAGAAATCGAATGACCCTTTTTCAGTAGCATTCGATTTCGTGCGAAATAGAATAAGGCTGGTGGTTAGATTGGCTCATCATTTTCCGAAATTGAACGTGAAAATCTATATCATGCCTATCCACCAAATTTTAAGCGTCAGCTTGTTTGCCTAACTGAAAAATGTCAAAATAACAAGAGCCAGTATACGTACCACCAGGTCTCAATAAAACAATGATGGGTAGTTTGGTATTTCGGCCAGCACCACGTCCACTTGCCTTGGCTCTGTAGACAAAATATAATCAAATTTTGCAAATAGAAGCCACCGTCAGTATTTCCGGGATAATGTGACTGAGTATAAAGCCGAGTAAATCACCAATCACAGGCAGTAGACTAGATGTGCGTGACGTTGACGTAATGTTATGGTAACATTCCCTATCGCATGCAATGTAAGCAGCATTTCGCCGTTGTATATCAAATGCACCAACTCTGCCCATTTCAAGAAACGTGACGACGAACAACTATGATGATTGTTGAAACTGTCAACTGCCGTTGCGTCGACAACACTTGATATAAATATTCTTAAACCACCACCAAGACACTTTGTTTGGACGGAAGGAAATCTTCTAGAATCGCATGATCAAAGGTATGGTCTAATTTTTCATAAAATAAAGAGATTTATATAGTTATGTTAGAAATCTGGACTAAAAACGTAATATACACTCAATTTGCTGATTTACGCACATACCGGTAATTTTAGGTTGGCAGTTATTTGATATGCCTTTAAGACATACAGTGTACTATAGGTTTTCTCGGTCAACTTCGGCAAATGAGCAGCCAATTTAATTCTCAGGCGTTCGAATTAAAGCTATTTTGCCTCTCCGGTTTTTACTGCGTTTCAAATTCAGAATTCGGTCATTCAATTTCGTTTTGAGGCATTCAAGTTCCTAGCACACTCATTCTTTTTCATGACAAACAATCATCATTCAATTTAGCAAAGCTGGTTCGACTAGAGATTTTGCTGATTTAATCAATTTTAATTTTATAAAGAGGCAATCAATTTCGCTCACCGAGGATTCAAATAAGTACGACTAAAGAAATACAAATAGACAGATAAACTGTATAAGGCAAACCGTTTCGTACCTTTACTTTTAAATCGAGCGAACCTTATTTTCTTTATTTTATGTTTCCAGTAGACTTTATAAGGGTTGTGTTCTTGTTTATTTTTCTCGGAAGACCTTCAATGGTTAACTGACCAAGACCTGACATTTGAATGTGTTTGAATGTTTTTTTTTGTTTTGTTTTTTTTAAAAACGTTTTTACAGTTGTTGGTTTTAGTAAATATTAACCAACCATCTGTTGGCGGGCCAGACATCTCGGCATATTATGTTCAAGAGTGCCAACAAATTAACCGCATGCCTTCAACATTCAAATATAAGGAAACAACAAGTTAACCAAGCGTTTTTAAGACTGCATAAATATCAGAATTGACTGCCTCAAAATGAAATTGAATGACTAAACACACGCCTCAAAAACACTCCTGCGAATTTGAATGCAGCTTCGATGAATCGTTAAATTGAATAATTATTTTGTTAAATCGAATGACGTAAAAGTAGATTTGACTAGTCTTAAAACGAAATCGAATGACCCTTTTTTAGTAGCATTCGATTTCATGCGAAAAAGAATAGGCTGGTGGTTAAATTGGCTGCTCATTTTTCGAAATTGACCGAGAAAACGTAACTACATTGTAATACCAATATGCATTTAAATCGTCCATCAACACGTCATCTTTTTTTTAATGCTTTTTGTTACAGTTGCAAAATTCATGGCTCTAAAAGTGTAAATATTTTGGTTTAAGTCGAAACCAGTTAATTTTTAGTTTCCTATTTTACATGTTTAATTTTAAAACATATGGCTAAAAGTTACTTCTTGCCAATAAAACTGTGTAATTTATTTAAAGTCACCTGGAAGTGGTATTTTTTTTTAAATAAAGCTTTTGTCACTAAAATATGTGTTTTTATGAGAGGAATGTGAATAAAAAATTAACTAAGGTTTAAAAATCTTAGTTTTGATTGTATTTACAAATTTACGAGTAGGCCCCGACCCGAGAGGGCGCTGTTCGTGACGTATTTCAAGGCGCGATATTTGGAGAGAAAATTTGTAGTCGGGCCCCCGTACATTACGTCTGGGAACATGGCACATCAAAACAAATTTAGACACGATTTTACACACATACGTACATTGAAACTTGAACATGTTGAACGCCTAGTGGTTTTTACAAAAGCTATTGCTGCTATTTTTATTTAACTATGCGCCTTTTAGTGACCAAATGGGTTGTAAGATTTGGGTCTGCCTACGTATTATTATAGAAATACGGCCACGGAGCAGCGGCTGCTGTATAATGTGCGGACGGTCACATAGGACCTGCACGCTCGGTGAATCGCATGCGGTACCAACAAAAAATCGTGTCACTTGGCAAAAGCTAAAAACATACCCTCAAAGTTCAAACTTACCCGAATTTTTTCGCGTATAGCAAATGCTCCTGTAAGTTCGTCACGTCTTTCAGATACCTTCTTCGACTTCCCACTAGCCAGAAAAATTGTTGGGACGGCATCGTGTTTAAGAATGGCTCTTCTCGTCATGTCAAATGAGTTGTGTATCCATGATTCGAAGCACGACGGCTCTAAGTGTTCGCTGCAGCGCTGAAAAAGACGTCGGACCGGACCACTTTGCTCTAGTTAATCTGACTTTCGCAGCCCACAAACCGCCTATACTTGGGATCTGCAGGAAACAGATGAAGACTGACCCCATCTTTAGTTGTTTTGCTGCATCCCGCAGCAATACACCTGGTCGGCATTGCCGGAAAAATGCCAGCAAAAAAAACTTTTTTGCAGCGTACAAACTCAGTCACGTCTTAGAATTACATGACTTTTGCACGTGTGTTTATCTAAGCATCTATTAGAAGAACTCAAATCTTACTCTGGACAACAAAAGTCCATCAACGGCCAAGTACATGTAAATAAGAAATACCATAAACACATGGCGTGTGTACGAGAAGGAAGCTTGTTCACGCCAACTATTTATTCTATTCCTATTCCATTCACGTGGTCAATTTTTTTAATTCATATATTTACTTGTAAATTACAGATGTAATTCACTTTTATTTTCGTACCTAAACGTAAACACTTTCAGAAGGAGAAAACAAAAAAAGGCTATTGTTACCACGCGAATTATTTGGCGCGCTATTTTTGACAAAAGGTGGGGTAAGTTAAACCCGCTTTCGTTCTCACAAGCTGCTTTTTCCGGGAAAAACGTTTTTCCCCGGGGTTAACACCTTTAACCCTACCCCTTAACTGGGTAAATTATTTCCCGGGAAAATGTTATTTCCCGGGAAATGTTTTGTAGTGTGAACAGATCGACTAACATTTCCCGGGAACTTCCCGGGAAATACCTATAGTGTGAAAAGGACTTTAGTTGGGATTAGAACCCACGACCTTTGCCACTCTAAACAGTGTCTTACCAACAAGACCACCGATATTGCCGATGAGGCAGCCCTTATCACACTACAGAGCCACTTCATGGGAAGTTTTTTTAACCCCACCGCCACCCCAGCAACCTTTTTCACTATCCCAATTTGGTAACTCCCGGGAGTACTATTTCCCAGGAATATGCACGGTCGTTTCACATTTACGATCAAACCCCAGGAAATGTGGCAACCAGGTAAGCCCGTGCGGAAGCTACAGTGTCTGTGGGCGGAAGTCCGTTCCCACGTTGCCACGCTTGCATGATGTTGTTTACGCTGCGCCGGTCGGCTGCAAAGTACCCCCCCCCCCCCCTTGCCACGTGCGACCCAAAAATGGTTGCACATTCGTGTATTTGCATGTTGTTGTACCAATATCCACCTATGGGTCTGAAACATGGGCTGTGGGAAAAGCAGACAGGCACAGGATCAACGCTTTTGAGATGTGGTGCTGGAGGAGAATGCTGAGAATATCATGGCAAGAACACAAAACCAATGTTTTTGATAGAAACCTGATAGGAGAAGATAGCGTTACCTTGTCCTCAAAAATTTACAAAAACAAGCTTCAGTACTTTGGTCACATATCCAGAAGAGCGGGGGACAATCTTGAGAAGATCTTTATGCAAGGATGTGTTGCAGGTAGTCGCCGACGTGGCCGTCAAAAACTTCGTTGGACAGACGGAATCAAAGAACTCACGGGCTTATCAATAAACGTTGCTTATCGATCTGCACTGGATAGACAGAAGTGGAACTACATCATAAACAGGGTCACACAGGGTCAGCCATGACTCATAGGACGACGACGACGATACCAATATTTGTGTGTACGGCGGAGAAGAAGTCTTGCAGTTCGGGGAAGACGTCGCCGACGACTTGTCAGGAGAAGACGATGGTGTGGCAGTGTTTTAAAGACATGCAGTACAACAATAGGATGTAACTTGTCGTACGATTGACGGGTTTCATGGCACTTGCCGGAGGTATTGGTGAAAGGTCAATCTGGTCTACCAAGAAGAGCGGCCACTGGTAGCGAGAGCAAAAGGGAGCTCCCTTGCGACAGTTTGTTTTTCTTTTGAAAACTGTATTTCAATGGTTCTTTGTGTCCGTGTTTTACCCAGAGGTTTTGTGTCTGCATTAATCTCAATTTTTGCCTGTTCCCGGTATTTCCAGGAAAATCCTTGGTTTTTTTCAAGGTTTTGTCAGTTGTCTCTGCATTGGACAGTGGTTCGTTCATATCCTGAACCACGCAGGCAGTCAGCCAATTTTGAGAAAGTGTAGTCACTTCTAGCTTTTTTTGTGACTTCATCGTTGGCCCAAAATACATCTTGTCTTAAAATTTCATCATCACTTCATCGGTAACTACCCATCGTAAGAAAGTAAAGAAAAATTGAACTTAAATATTTACGGTTAGGTAGTAGACAGCAATGTCGATCGAAGAACGCAAATCTGACTCTGGACAACACAAGTACACCAACGGCGGGAGTAAATAAAAAAATACACACATGGCGTGTGTACGAGAAGGTAGCTTGCTCACGACAACTATTTATCCTATTCTTACTTCGTTCATGTGGTCTATTTTTTTTTTCTTCATAATTTCTTTTTTAAATGCAGATGTAATTTAATTTGTTTTTTGTACTTAAATGCAGACACTTTCAGAAGGAAAAACAAAAAAGACCCCATGTTACTGCGATAACTATTTGGCGCGCTATTTGTGACCTCTGTGACTTTACGAGATAAATGACGTCTTATCTACAGTGGAAGCAAAAGGTGGAGTAAGTTAAACCCGCTTTCGTTCTTACTGCTGCTTTTCCCGGGGAAAAACGTTTTATCCTGCATTTAACGCCTTTACCCCTACCCCTGAGCAGGGTAAATTATTTCCCGGGAATAAGCTATTTCCCGTGAAATTGTTTGTAGTGTGAACAGATCGCCCAAAATTTCCCGGGAATTTCCCAGGAAATACCTGTAGTGTGAAAAGGGCTTTAGAGGCAGTTCGAATTCTATGTATTAGCAGCGGATACCATAACGATAGGTTAATTTTGCATCGGTGATCAAGAACATAGGCCCACAGTTTGGTTTTATCCTTGTACCGATAGGTGTTTGCACTGTATGCTTTAGTTCTCCCTAGTTTTGTGAAACTAGTTCCCTAGTTAAATTCAGTCTTTGTTGTACATGTGGATACAACAAAGGACTCGAACTGCCTCTAGCTATCGGGCAATCTCGGTGGTATCTGATGTACATCAATCTGCTCTAGTTTTTCAAAAGATCGTTGGTTCGAATTCCGCCCGAGTAGTATGCTTGTGATTTTTTTTCACAGAAAATGGGGAAAGTACTGAGTATAATCTTCTAGTCACACACATCAGTGTCAGGGTGAAACCACACAAACTACACTTATTTAATGTTTATTTATACATTTAACATAGGCATTCAAACATTTCCTGTTAACATGAGTCTAATTTTTATTGACTTAATATTTACCCAACTAGATGATCTGTGAGTTTATATCAGGATCATTTAGGGCATACACAAAACCTCGTAAACCCGGAACTGAAACTTCTTTTTTTTTTTCTTTTTTTTTTTATTGTTGTCCCTTCCTCTTATCGCTGCGGTGTTTTGTTGTGAGTGTAGTTTTTTGTTTTCGATAGTCTGGTTTTGCTTGTGTTTTAATGATTTCTTTTGTGTGATTTTAAAATGTTTCAGTGCAATCAACTTTTTATATTGTATAATTATATTTTTATCGTTGGCAGGGGTCTGGTTTTACACATCTTTTGATGACAGTTTTATACTTTTGTTTTAACCTTGACAGCCCCTATACAACTTGTAACTATTGTGTATGTCTAAAGATTTAAAATAAAATAAATAAAAATAACAAATTATCTAGAGGGTTATTCAGGTTTAACAAACGGCTGTGAATGGAAACTTCATTAACTGAGCATAGGGGAGATGCGGGAGAGTTGAGCCATTTTTTACATTTTGCACCATTCTGCAGAGATGAAAGGTAGGATCCCCTAACTAAATGTTTTAAGTGAAGCTTTATAGTGTTGACTTACTTTAGTATAACATAATAATTGAACCATGGGGGATCCTTGGAAAATGAAATTGCTCAACTCTCCCGGACTGTGGGTAAGTTGAGCCACCAGAGTAATAATCATGAAATTTTATAAAGCGCACAAATCCACAGAAGTGCTCATGGCGCTAAAATACAAACAATAACATTAATTAATATACAATAACAACAACAAAAATTTAAATGTAAACCTAAGTTGAGAGAAATCTAGAACATGTGGTATAGAATACAATAATACAAATGCAATATTTAAGAAAAAACATCCTAAAAGGTAACAAAAAAAAACAATAATTAAACCATTGAATCAAATGCCTGTTTGAAGAGATGTGTTTTTAGTTGTTTTTTAAATTGGGTCAGAGAAACGGATGATTTTACTAGTGCAGGCAGTTTGTTCCATAGACGAGGGGCAGCATGTGAAAAAGATCGATCTCCCCATGAATGTTTGGAAATGGGCTCAATAAGGAGGCTAGAATTATAAGACCTGAGTTTTCGAGGGGGATTGTACGTGCTGAGAAGATCATCAATATATGCAGGGGCATTACTGGTGAACGATGTATACACGAAAAGCAAAAGTTTATACTTAATCCTACTGCTTACTGGTAACCAGTGTAATTCTTTTAAAATCGGCGTTATATGGCAGGACTTTTTAGTTAAGGTAATAACACGAGCAGCATAGTTTTGAATACGTTGAAGACGTTCAATTTGAGTACAAGGAAGGCCATATAGAAGTGAATTGCACATATCCAGTCTAGAAACTACAACAGAGTGGACTATCTGCTCAGTTGCATTTTGTGTCAAATATTTCCTTACTTTGCCTATATTACGGATATGAAATGTTGTACAGCGTGAAATACTAGAAATATGTGAACTAAGTGTCATGGAAGAGTCGAATACAACACCAAGATTTCGAGCTTTTGCAACAGCGGTGACTTCGGAGTCACCAATATTAATGTGGGGAATAGTAATTTTAGAAAGTTGTTGCCGTGAACCGAGTATAAGAAATTCTGTCTTGTGATCATTTAGTTTAAGGAGGTTGTCCTGCATCCAAACACGAATTTCAGAAACACATGTTTCAATACGATTAATGCTCTCATCTGCAGAAATTTGTGATGGTTTAAAAGAGAAATATAACTGAGTGTCATCAGCATATACATGATAATTTAGATTGTGTTTCATGATGATGCTATGAACTGGGTAGGTGTAAACTGTAAACCACAGCGGTCCAAGAACTGACCCCTGAGGGACCGAAAAAATCATGAACAACTGGATCCGGTGTGGAATTGCCAATGCGAACATGTTGTGGTCTGTTTTGCAACTAGGATTGGCACAATTTAAGGGCATTACCTTGTAAACCAATAATATCACGAAGTCTCTTGAGCAAAATAGTGTGATCCACAGTGTCAAAAGCCGCACTCAAATCAAGCAGAATCAGGGCAGTCATATGGCCGTTTTCCATAGCACATAGAATGTCATTTTGCACTCGCAAGAGTGCCGATTCAGTGCTATGCTTGCACCTGTATGCTGACTGAAATTTATCAGCAAGGCCAGAGTCAGAGATAACAGTATTCAATCTGGATGCAACAATGCGCTCGATGGTCTTGCCAATAAACTTCAAATTAGACACCGGTCGGTAGTTAGACAAAGTCTCAACATCTAAACCTGGCTTCTTGATAAGGGGACGAATGTAAGCTGTCTTAAAACTGTCTGGGAAACTACCCTGCTCAAAAGACTTGTTCACAATAGTAGTAATACGAGGTGCTGCAACATCAATACACTTTTGTTTAAGATCAGTAGGTATGGGGTCTAGTTCACATGATTTAGAAGGAGAACTTCTTATCAACTTCTTGACTTCAAACACAGTAGCGGATGCAAACCGGGAAATATTTGATACCTGAGCACACACAGGTAAATGGTTAGTTTGCAACATAGTAGAGCTAGTTGATACAGGGAAAATACTACGAATATTAAGAATTTTGTTACTGAAATAGCGAGAAAAACTATCAGCCAAAACCGCATATGATACACTACTGGGAAAGACAGGCGTTTTCTTGGCTTGATGTAGTAACCCATTTACGACTTTAAATAACTTTTTCTGATCGCCTGAACAATCCGTAATTTGAGAGGAGTAATATTCAATTTTAGCGACATTAATTAATTCATTAACCTTTTTCCTTTGATTACAATATAACTGTCTATCAATCTCTAGCCTTGTGTGCCTCCATTTTCTCTCATGAACCCTGCGCAGTTTTCTAGCAGTCTGTATAGCAACATTAAACCAAGGACTATGAGGTCTTATACGAACTGATCTAGTCCGAGCTGGCGCATGCTTATTCAAAAGACCACTAAGGATATCCTCATAATTCTGCACACAAGAGTCAAGATTGGTAGAAGTCATATCAAAGTCAGAGAGTAACTCAACCAGATCATTGCGGAAAACATCAACATCAATAGATTTAAGGTTACGTGTTGTAATAGTAACTTTAGGGGGTTGTGGTTTCTGAAGTGATAATTGAGACATAATAGCAAAGTGATCAGATAACCCAGGATGAAGATAAATACCAGAAACAAGTGTATCATTTTCACGAGTTATGAGTAGGTCAAGCAAATGCCCATGAATATGTGTTGACCCTGAGATATGCTGAGTAAGACCATAAAATTGTAATATAGTCTTAAACTGGATGGTGTTGGCATCATTTAAATTATCCATATGTATATTATAATCATCAACTAAAAGAATTTTAGATGAAAAAATAAATTATCATTAACCATGCCCTCAAAATCGTGCAGAACTAGACCAAAAGTCACATTCGGCACACTCGGAGGACGGTAGACATTTACCAGACGGATTGATTTTGAATTGGAGGTAATTACGACATGAATAGCCTCAAAAAATGGGTAAATGGTCATTTCAGTTTTTAAAGTTACATCAAGAGCCGATCGAAACAGGATTCCAACCCCTCCACCAGCCCTGTTAATTCTAGGTGCATGGAGAAAGGAGTAACCATTTGGCGTAACGGAATTGATGGTGATGTTATCAGTTGGTTTGATCCAGGTTTCTGTAATGGCTACAATATCCAAATTGTTGCTCAGAACAAAATCAATGAAACTGTCTACTTTGTTGGCGACGGACCGAGCGTTGAGTGAAAAAAAAATTGTTTTGGATGCATCTTGCCTTGATATAAGCCGCAACTTACTAATGTCAGCTGATCTAGGTGCCTTGCTTTTATTGGGAGAGTGACGGGGAGACGAGATGACTGTGATTGGATTCAAATGTTGGCTCAAATCATTACATTCATTGATCTGCCACTTTTTGCGACGGCTACCTCGCTTACCACGATATTTGGGACGGTATGATGATGATTTGGGTAAGTTGAACCACCACAACAATCAATGGGACTTTGGAAATCAGAAATTGATTTTCTTAAATTGGTTTATGTATGGTAAAAGTGAAATGTACTCATAATTGTTATAATACTTTGATCCAAATTGGCATTTTAAAACTATTCCCAACAATTTTCTTAATGAATTCTGAACAATTATATGTTATCATGGCTATTTCCTATGTGCAACTCTCCCCATGCTCATTGGCTCAACTCTCCTATAAGAGAGCTGTGACTTGATTTTGATTTATAACAATCGAATTGGATCCAATTAAAATTACCATAATCAACAACAATATTTAGGCTATATATTAGACACATTGGGCCAGATAAATAAAAACTAGCAATTACTTATCAAGCTACTGCATGAGGAGCTTGAGATTTTACTTAAACAACAGTGTTGCATATATGGCTCGGTATCGCGTCAGTATTAAAGGGTTATTTTTCCCTTGGCCGAATGATCCAACTGTAAATGTTACTTATAAATTTGTTGTGTACTTCAATTGCTCTAAAAGAACCAATCTCTGGAGCTCTGGCGTGGAGAGGCTGGCTGTTTCCTCATATAGCCACTGTTGCCATAAAAAACTTGACTAAGTGGAAACTGCCCCGCCTGCACTTCAGTTAATCGCTATTGATCTGTGAGTCCATGCCTCTATTGTTATACTCCTGAATACCCCGCTATTGTGCTTTTCTCCGACCACTTACTAATCCGTTCCAGTAAATGGTGTTTTTCCAGTAAAAGGTTATTTATAGAGATTTGAGCAAATTCTCATGCCTGATCTTAAACTTATCGACATTGTGTTAATGCTGGCCTTTATAACGGCCCAGTATCTTGTGTAACTAACTAAAATGTCGGTTTTATTTACATCTCAATAAGAAGAGTCCCTCAAGCATTGATTTTACCTACTAGTTCGACCAATTACTAGCAATATTAAGGCTTACTTTTATTTATAAGGATTAAAGTAAAAGACTAGTAAAAGCAAATGCTAGTTTTTATTTATCTGGCCCATTATCACTATATTCATTGCTAATTATGTAAGTAATAGAAATGGTCTCATCTGGAGTTCCAAAAATAAATTAACTTGTTAGTGGAATTTAGATGTTTACTTCCGATTAGATAAAAATAAGTGTGTTCTTACCAAATATGCAGACGACACAGCCCTAACAGGGCTCATTACAAATAATGATGAGGTTTGGTACAGAAATGAAATAACTAAGTTTATTGTTTGGTGCGAAAACAATTATCTAGTTCTGAATGTAAACAAAACTAAAGAAATTGTATTTGATTTCCGTAAAACTGCAAACACTATTGAACCTGTTACAATCAAGGAAGAATCTGTTGAGATTGTCAAAGAGTTGAAGTGTTTGGGTACATTTATTGATAGCAAACTAAACTGGAATGCAAATACTACCCATGTGTATAAAAGATCTAATCAACGGCTTTACTTTTTAAGGAAATTGAAATCGTTTAACGTTAACACGAATATTCTTAAGCTTTTTTATCAGAGTACAATTCAATCTATTTTAAGCTTTTGTTGTGTCTGTTGGTTTAATTCCCTCTCCCAATTTAACTCTGAGAAGCTCCAACGTATTACTAAACGAGCTAGCAGGATTATTGGAGCTGACGTTAAAGGCATGCGGGAGATTATGAATGATTGTATCATTTCCCAAATCAATAAGATCATTTGCGACCCCAGCAGCCACCCTCTGCACCCTCACATTATCCAAAACCACTCAGACAGGATCCGGCAACTACGCTTAAAGACCAACAGGTTTAAGGATTCTTTTCTTTCCAGTGCAATTCAGCTTTTTAACAGTAGATGGTCGAGATAATTTGGTTCACTCTCATTTGTTGTACTTTTTACAAGCTCGCCACATATTTTATCTCTATATTTGTATATTTTTCCGTAATGTGTAATTCTATTCTTGTTGTCTATTTTTGCTATGCCTTTCTTGTATGTATTGTATAGTCTCCTTTACACAGGGAAGACAAATTTCATGTTTTTTTATCATGACAATAAAATCTTTTTAATCTTTAATCTTTTTAATTGTCACTCCCACTTTGAGCACTTATCTCTCACATTATCTATTGTAGCCAAAAGGAAAGTTTGGTTAGACCATGGAGGAAGGAAGAGAAGGAGCTCGAAACGAAGGGACTTCAAAAGTCGAACCTGTGGTACCGCGGTCGTTTAACAACACCTCGTAATCACCCACATACCTCATACAGACAATGGGCGACCTGGCGTATGTGAGTTTGCGCGTGCGCACTTGGTTCTTCACTCAACTATGGTGTCGTATGTCATATGGATATAATACAGAAAAACAACTTTTTTGAGACCTGATAAAAATTGTGCACACTTGTGCCCACCAAATTGAATAACACAATTGAATACCAAACACCCTCGTGTGCTAATACCCAAACTTTGAACCAGCGCTAGTGAGTGGAAAGTCACAAAAATGTAAAAATATGCCATGATGTTTCCGTGAAACACCACAAACGGTAAATAAAAACGTTTATATTCACAATTCTTGTCTCCAATGATTCAACTTTACACGTAGGCAACGGCGCAGTCTGGCGGTACCACACCTTCTGTACAAAGAGATTTAATCCTGCTCACTAATCTGCCGTCCAGCTGGAGGTCTCCTATCTTTTTCCACTGGTCAGACAGGGGCATTGTCGGGGTATTCTTTTGTTACTCTGCGGTTTTGCGGGTCGTTCGAGCTCCTTCTCTTCCTTCCTCCATGGTTAGACACTACCAACAGATGGCATATGATCACTCAACCACTAAATGGGATCTATCCCATTAAGTGTGTTTTTTTTTTTTTTTTTTTTTTTTTGAGTGGGGGGGGGGGGGGTTCAACTCTCCTTATAGTCTTGGTTCAAGACTCTCCTGGATTTGTCACAAGAGATCGCGCTATCACCCCCGAACGCGCTATCAACCACGAATCGCTATCACCCGAGAACTGCTATCACAGGAGAGTCTTGGCACATTCGTTAAATCTCCCCCAAATGAAGGGGCGGGCTCTGCGGGAAACGTACGCGCGCGCATTATGTTTCCCCCCGATTTGGGGGGGGGGGGGAGAGATTTAACGAATGTGCCATGACTCTCATGTGATAGCGGTTCTCGGTTGATAGCGCGTTGGGGGTGATAGCGCGTCCTTTTGTGACAAATCCAGGAGAGTCTTGAACCAAGACTACTCTCCTTATGGCCCAACTCTACCATACGTGACAGGTTAAGCATAAGCTTCACTTAAATGAAGGGAAAAAACTGTCAAACAGAAATTTAAACAGAGCAAAAAAGGAATACACATACATTTTCAATGTCGTTCAGGTCTTACTAAAGTGCATGCTCATAACTTAAAATAGATTCCAATAGCCTATAATTTGGCCTGTTCAGCCATCCCGCCGAAGGGATCGAAACTTAAAACAATAAAATACTATTTAGACGTTTCTTCTTGAACGTAGCCGGCCACATACAGTAAACCAAATACAGTAAACCAAAATACACTGTCAACTCGGTGGTGCAACCGAAGGAAACAGACCACGAGTCAGTGTTGAGTATGGGAATCAATGTGTGGTGAAGAGGTTTTCAACTAGTGGTTTAAACCCAACGAGGCCTGGTTCTTGATAATTTTACCGAGTCGAAGACAAGCTAAAATTATCAAGAACCAGGCCTCGGGCGGGTTTAAACCTCTAGTTGAAAACCGATTCAACACACTTTGATTCATAAATACCTTGGTCAACACGTGATGTGGCACAACTGTTTCAGCCATTGCTCTCGACCAATAGGATTGAAAAAACTGTCATATAAGCACAGGTGCCAGCTCGCGTGTCACGCCCATGTTTCAACACTCTTTACTGGTCATAAACAAAGATTTATACACACCCAGGTGACGCGCTCTCCACCAATAGGAATAGCGAAACTGTTTGAGGTATTTATGAATGGGTCTTATATACTAAACGTATAACGTAACTTAAACATAACTTAGCCAGGTGCACTTAATCACCTTGGCCAGTGAGCTGTTAAACCACAGATATCTATTTTTCTGATACAGCCGCTATATATATTCGTTTTGTCATTGATCCAAGAAAAAGTTACTTAAGTAAACAAAAATTTAGAAATGTGTATGTTCGACGATAAGTTACCGTTTTCGCTTTTCTTGAGCCTTTTACGGCAAAATTCCGTATTACTGAGCACTTCTAAAGCATTAGGGACACATTGGAACACCGCGCACGGGCATTTGTTGTAGACCTTTCTTTTGTTGATAAACAAACCGCGTGGTCTGCCGAATGTTAGTTAAAAAACAATCAATCGTAAAATCAGATGTTTTAACAAAATTCAACATTTTTTGCAAGCTTTCCATTCATTGAATATGGTGTTCTATATGTGCCACCTTTATTCCAATTTTTTTTAACCGTCGCATTTTTTTCCCGTCGCTTTTTTTTTCGTCGCATTTTATTTCCCGTCGCATTTTTTTTTCCGTCGCATTTTTTTTCCCGTCGCATTTTTCTTCCCGTCGCATTTTGTTTCCGTCGCATTTTTGTTTCCGTCGCATTTTTTTCCTGTCGCATTTTTTTTCCGTCGCATTTTTTCCGTCGCATTTTTGGGGTGTGTTTCTGTTCCACGTGAGTCCCACGTGATGAGGAGGTTAAACTTTGAGGAGGTTAAACCAACTAGCGTGTACGCAATCGACTTGCACAGGTATTTCATTATTTGTGTGCAGTATTTTAGCAACAAAAGGTTAGCATGCATTTTCATGTGTAGCACTATTAAGTAGAAACTCGTGCGTAAGCACATAAACGGCCCTTAAGCAGCTCTATCGAATTGGACCCTTGATAGTCAAAGTGGTGGTTAGGTTTAACATCCATGGGTCTTTAATTTTTTGTATAATGACTCCTTAAGTGTCAAAACGGAGGCAAAGCAATGATCTCCCATGCATTACCAAATGAATTGGCATCCCTAATTTAGTTGGAAATGACACCTTAGACATGACAAATAAATCATAAATGGGTAGGCCTAAAAATGTTGTAAACATTCGAAATTGCATTTTTGGTAAATTCTGACCTTGACCTTGACCTTCATGCCAAATCAAATTTTTTTGTGATCTTGCAAGTATTACCAAATGAATTGGCATCCCAAATAAAGTTGAAAATGACACCTTAAAAGTCATTTCACGTAAATAATTGACACAGTTGCTCACGGTCAAAAAATGAATTTTATCAATACTTTGTGGGTGGAGGGGCCTTGGGGTTTAAGTGCACAAAATTGCATTTTTAATTCTATATATAGCCCGTTGCCATGGTTATGGCTCATTTTGTTTTGTGTCCAAATTAGGCCGATTTTAGGGTCTGAAAAACTGGTTTTTAGCTCATATTTACAACTCCACCCCACCAAAATGCAAAACTATTTCGAAAAACCTTTTATATCACTACAAAGTATCATCCTTGGCCTTCCTTAATTTTTTTATTGCTTTAAATATCACCCTTGTGCTATTTTTTCATCATGCATTACAGTATGTTTTTAGAACTTGCAAAATCGACATTTTTACCCTATTTTTGGACCCCAAAATGTCAACTTGCCAGGGGTCTCAGAAAATTTTCCTTTCTTCTGTGATTAGGGCCAACATTGGTCTTTTCATATCTAGTGAGAAAAACTTCGGCAATTGTATCCTGTTGTGACAGTACTACCTCAAAACTAGACTTTTTTCCCCAAAACGTGAAAAATGCCCTTTTAAGGGTCTTTTCACATAATATTGACATACGTGCCACGGTAAAAAAAAAAAATTAAAAAAAATAAAATACTTTGTGGATGGTAGGGACTTGGGGTCCAAATAAACGAAAATTACATTTCAAATGATAATATAACACGTTGCCATGGTAACAGTTTTTTGTAAATAGGACACTTTAGGCCGATTTGGGGGTCTGAAAAACTTTTTTTTTTGCATTTTGTAATAAACGGTTACAAACGCTTTTCAAAGGCCAACCTTTATTTATTTATTTATTTCCTCAAAACCTCCAAAAATGGAGAAGATAAAAAGATTTATAAAAATTACATCAATAATACAAAAAAGGGACATAAACACGCAAAAAAAAAAGAAACAGGATAACCCTGACACTCTCGGACGACCCCTAACAGAGGGATTGTCAGAACAATCTGAGTAGCAGACCGATAGTGTCAAGGTCATCACATTCAAGAAACTGAAATAAAATACCATGGTTGACGCAGTTTTCATACTAAATTTCTGCCTGCAAGAAGGATTAATAATGCAGTTAAGCAGCGAAAAATCTTTGTGCAAGCTACAACTGTTTTTAACTCTATCAATTAATGTAATCTTAGAATAAGCAAAATCGTCGCTGGCCTCGCAATTTAAAAGGTGTGCATAGAAAGACCTAGCCTTAGAAGTGTTGTTAAAAATCTGACATACAAGATTAAGTTGAAATGTCGATAAAATATCATTGATCTTACATACATTAAAACCAGTACATATGGAGACCCATGGCAGATTAAAAAAGCTTAACCTATGTTTTTCAAGATTTTGGAAAGAAGTGGCATTGAAATTAACACACTGGCATCCGTATATAAGAACAGGGGTCAGAGCTGTGTTCCAAACATGAGTTTTAACACAGGTTGAACTAGTATTTTAGTGTTTGAAGTGTGTTTTAGAGAATCGGCTGTGACACCGTCTGTCCCAGGGGCAGACTTTTTGTTAAGAGCTTGAATGAATTTTCGAACAGACTCTGCTGAGAAATGATTGGTGTCAAAGGCAGTATTCTGCAGTTCAAAAGAATGTTTTTTGCTGGATTTCAGGTGTACTTGGGTTTGAATCAGTGATCCCAAATTTGGATTAAAAAAATGCAGATAAACTATCAATTAAAATGAAGGCATGAAGATCACTTTTAGACTTTTTACAGTCACCAAACGCTTTCCAGAATTTCTTAGGATTCTTTTGATGAAACAAATTGTTGAGATGGTTGTATTTTCTACAAGAAACATTAGTAACACTCTGTCTGCAAATGCGCCTATAATCCTTTTTGGCCAGCTTACAACAATAAAAAATGTGACCAGACCGCGGCCTGTCATCACACTGCGTCTAAATCCTATACCAGAATCGTTGTTTGTTTTTGGCACTAGAACAGTTGTTATTCCACCAATGAACTTTCTAGTTAGTGTGATGATTTTTTAAAGGTTCGGTTTTGCATCTTTTGGCAGAATCGTGAATGGTAGACAACAACACCATGGGCATCTTCCATTGAACTGCAAGATAGCATAGAACACTCAAAGTTAGCAAGAGCATTATTGATATCACAAGTGAATTGTGAGCAAAAATCTGCATCCTCCCAGTGACATTTTGGATAAAAATGCATGCCAGTATTATTGTGTTGCTGATCGTTAGTGATTGAACTTGAGCTTTCAGCCTGCAATTCTAAAGTTGTGATCAGAGGTAAATGATCGCTGGTATAGAATGCATCAATTATTTTACAACTTTTAACATTGGCAAGTGAAAATTGGTTAACAACAACATGGTCAACATAAGTTTGGCTGGAGCCTTGAAACAACATTGAAAGAATTTGTAAATACTTGCACCTGCTCAACTTAAATAAGTAAGATGCAATTGCAGTGACAAAGGTTTATTCAGGCTAGTTTGATAATTTTTTCCATTCACTATCTTACTAATTCATAATTGTTATATATGTCTCTGAGAACGATCAACAAAAAACATTGTCAACATTACCTGCTGAATTTTTTTTTTACGTTAAATAAACCAACTCTTTTATTATTTGCAACAGTAAAGAACTGCTGTAGGGAACTGCTTACAGAAGGCCAAAGCAGGTGAATGGCCATTTAGATACTTTTGTTACAGTATTTGCTCACTTTTAGAGCCTCTTTGTTCTGATGGGGATGAAAATGTTAAGTTTGGTAGCATGCAGGGAACCAAGGGGACTGTTATAAGGCCATGTATAGACAACGTGTACAGAATGCTCATCGCACTACTTCTCTTCTTGCAATGTAAATCATACCTGTACAACTAGGTATAGTAGTCATGACAAAACAAGAACTCTCAGTGGCAAAGCATGATTATGGCTTATGTTTAAATAACAACTTTGTATTTGTTACTTAAAGAGCATGGAAACAGTGCCAGATTGTTTAACAAGCATGCTCGTTTTGGTGTTTTATCAATTCAAACTAAGGGTCACAACAGGATACAATTGCCCAAGTTTTTCTAACCAGATAGATATGAAAAGACCTTTACTGGTTCTAATCACAACCGAAAGGAAGTTTTCTGAGACCCCTGGCAAGTTGATATTTTTGGGTCCAAAAATAGGGTAACAATTTCGACTATTTTGCAAGTTCTAAAAACATACTGTTATGCATGATGCAAAAACATAAGGGTGATATTTAAAGCAATAATTTTGTTTCTCAAGGAAGGCCAATGATGATACTTTGTAGTGTTATAAAAGGTTTTTTGAAATAACTTTGCATTTTGGTGGGGTGGAGTTGTAAATATGAGCTAAAAACCAGTTTCTCAGACCCCAGAATCGGGCTAAAATTGCAAAAATATATATATAAAAATGGGCCGTAACCACGGCAACGGGCTATATATAGAATTGAAAATGCAATTTTATTTACTTGCACCCCAAGGCCCTCCCACCAACAAAGTATAAAAAAAATAAAAATTGACCGGGAGCAACTATGTCAATTATTTACCTGAACTGACTCTTAACACTTTTTGTATCGATTTAAAAAAATAAAATAAAATAAAACGCTCACTGAGCGATAAACTTCAAACGCAAAATTAGATTTATTTATTTCTCATGAAATTTGACATTTCGGAGAAAACTATTTCAAATGATGTTTTCTACTATCATCATCTTTTAGACCATGTAATTTGTTTTCATACCGATTATGTAATTTTACTTTAACTGACGCCTGAGAGATTTGCAACAGATTTTAGCTTCTAGCTCGTCGTAAATTTCCGCTTGTTTCTTTTAAATAAAATTCCCTGTTAAACTGTAGAGAAAGACAACTATCGAAGGGTTGGGTCAAAACACAAAAAGATTACAAATAATTGACTAGGGGCCATGTCAAAGAGTAAAGTACAACACATTGTGGTACTATATATGCCGTGTAGGTTTCTCTTGTTTAAAAGCAAAGTATAGGTTTCGCTTTTTAAACCAGTTCATAATTGGGTGGCATGGTTGGCTAGTGCGTAAAGCGCTTGCCTCTTACCAAGGTGACCCCGGCTCGATTCCCGGTCGGGGCCATATGTGAGTTGAGTTTTGCGTTGGTTCTCTGCTGTGCCACGAGGGTTTTCCAGACTATCTTATGTTTTTCCCCCTCAGGAAAAAATCAAATACTTTCGATCTTGACTGTGCTCCGCGGTCAAAATGGGTTGATGTGAAAGTTTCGTTTCAAAAAGTGGTACTGTTTATTTTTTAGATACTACCGGAATTTTGTCCATGCAGGGAGAATAGTCCCTAGCAAGAATACACAATCTGAGAAACGTAGGAATACACAATATTATGGGAAGCGATACCGCGTTAACGCTTTCCAGATTTTAATTTGGAAGCATGATTATTGCCTACAAACTGACGTCTTTTTACATAATCACATGTTTTTTCAAAATGATTTACATTATGGAAAGCTGCTGTAGGCTTCTACCCAAATGATTTAAAGTGAATGGCGCTCCTCCGAAAACTTATACTTTGGGAAAAGGAAAGTTAATCATTATACACCGGCAAAATATCATTCTCCTGAATGGCCATTTTGTTTTCATGTGTCACGTCCTTGTGTTGTTTCTCACTTTTGCAGATTGTAACATAGATTTATTCAACCAGACACCATTTACATCATACCAAGTGCTGGCCAAGCAGCCAACAGTATGACGTCACCGTCATACGGCAAGCTGTCCAACTGCACCTTGGTGAAGATATGGCTGGTCTTCATCTTTGGCGTTGGAACATTCAGCATGGAACCTGTGCTAGCCAGTTTCATCCGGTTCAAGGCGGATACAGAATACATCTACAATTTCCACTCATCAACAGAACTGAAGAACGTTGAAACACTCATTGCCGAATCTAAGGTAATAAAGTAAAAATACTACGGCGAGACAACCCTTTTCTTGTTTAAGAAACTACAATTTCTGACAGAACATGAAAACTGTTAATTAAAGGCAGTGGACATAAATGGTAATTACTCAAAATAATTAACAGCATAAAACCTCAATTGGTAACGAGTAATGGGGAGAGGTTGATAGTATAAAACATTGTGAGAAACGGCTCCCTCTGAAGTGTGCCGTAGTTTTCGAGAAAGAAGTTATTTTCCACGCATTTTATTTCGAGACCTCAGATTTAGAATTTGAGGTCTCGAAATCAAGCATCTGAAAGCACAAAACTTCGTGTGACAAGGGTGTTTTTTCTTTCATAGTTATCTCGCAACACCGGCTGCCAATATTGAGCTCAAATTTTCACAGGTTTGTTATTTTATGCATAAATAATTTTTGATAATAACTTCACTTCAAAGTAGCGTATTATGGAAAAGTAGTACTAGTTTTCATCCCCAAAAACTGAATTTGAGAAACGTTGCCGTCAAAAATGTTGTTCAGATTGTGAATTTAGTAAAGAATTATTCGTCCTGCTGCCCGTGGAAATAAAGTGACCGCTCCGCATTTTCGGCGGTATCTCAAAAACGCTACCATATTCTGATAAGAAACTTTGACAGGTTAGTTTTTGTATAATGTTATTGACATTTTGTATAAAATAGAACAATTGAACGATTCAAAAAACAAATACGTTCCTTTTAGAGTGAGCCTCACTTAATTAAACTTGGGGAAATTCACCGTTTTAGTGAGCTACTGGTTTAATTACGACAATAATAACTAGTATTCATAAATACCTAAGACAGTTTATCCATTCTGATTGGTCGAGGGGGCATCACGTGGGGTGTTTGAACGGATGATATAACAACAGTAAAAAGTGTTGAAACACGGGCGTGGCACGCGAGCTTGCACCTGTGCTTATATGTCAGTTTCTTCATTTCTATTGGTCGAGAGCAACGGCTGGAATAGTTGTGCCACATCCATAGATATAGAATTAAAATAACACATCACGCGATACGCGCGACACGCACAGCAATCTCCATATAAGAAGTTGTTTACCCGAGGGCCTTACCATTTCATAGCGGGGTGTTGTGTTGAAATGAATCATTGAACAATTATAATTTTTGCAATTAGTTTACTTTTTGACCAACAAGTTTCATGTTTTTTGACCGACAAGGTATTTATGAATGGGATTCAAATGTGTTGAATCGGTTTTCAACTAGTGGTTTAAACTCGTCGAGACCTGGTTCTTGATAATTTACCTCGACTTCGTCTCGGTAAAATTATCAAGAACCAGGCCTCGGCGGGTTTAAACCACTAGTTGATAATGCGCACTTCTCCAGAAAATCGATTAACAGAACTTTGAACACAAGGAGGCAGATTTTGAAGGTGATCCTCTTTGCAATGGGGAGCATAGGCGTCTTAGGACTGGCGAAATGTGGTCGTATTTTCTGGCTCGGACAACGACTCGCGAGCGGCATTATTGTGTACACGTTGCAGACGAGAAGTAGGTGCAGCTGGAAATGCATACATAAAAGGCATGCAGATCGGCTGCTCCAGCCAAGCCACTTTAGCTTGGGCTTATTTGGTAGGCAGACGCATGACCACAAACAAGTAGTAAACTATACCTGTGATTTCCGCGGCGCTAGTATATTGTATACAGCAAGACAGGTTCTCAACAGAAATTAATTTATATAGCAAGGAAGCACACGCCGAAAACCAAATATTCATCGATACCTCACCATGCAATGTCTCAAAATATTGAACAAACTAATGTTAGAATGAACGAACTGATTTTGTTAATCATGTATAATATGCTTCTACGTCTTAAAATGTTCATCGAATAGTTAACGCTGTATTCGTTTGTGTATTCTTCTTGAAGATTGGTTTTTCGTTGGTAACAAGAACTGAAAATGAAGTAGGATTTCAACAAATCTACCTACGGGTCCATTCAGCGGCCATCACTAGCAGTAACAACCAAGGTAAGCAAAAACACTGCCGGCGTCATCTCTCTAGGGCATCACATTGTAGACACGATGTGTGCTCTTTGGTGCTTCGATTGTTATAATGAACGATTACCATGAACCTTGAAACTGGCAAGGTATGGCTCTATAGTTTCTTCAGCCATTTAGACGACTAATCTCAAACTGGTCATGAAAGTGTCACGTTATGGTTACAGACGCATTGTTGTACATTCCAAAACGTCATTGACTTTGTGTATATAGACGATGTGACCTATGTTGACATTCAAACCACCCTCTGTTGACAAAACACTGTATACGTCATGTTTCGTCGGGCAAAAAGACGCGTAGTCAAGGTAAGATTGCATACACTTTCTAGCCCGATTTTGCCCGGCGGTATGCGCGCGAATCATGTTATGGTTTTTCGAGTGACGTCAGAGGTCACATCGTCTATACCGGGCGTTTAAACAAAAACTATACACTTTTGAAATGGCTGCCGAATAATAGAATAACCGATTCTGGGGGAAAATGTTTATGGATAGCTTATGTCTTAACTTTCAAATGACACAACAAAATCTGAATATAATTAATGCCTGGATGAGCACTGTTCACTTTTGTGAAGGGTTTGAAAACTAGGCTGCGCAAAAATTAGCCTTCCAAATTGTGAGCGTACAAAGTTGAGGGTGATATCAATATTGCGATCAGTTTGGGTTTGCTGGGTGACGTTTATGGTTTATTAACCATTTGCTATGCACGAATGAACAGAAATTGTTTTCATGTGGCAATACAACTTTCCGTGGTAGACTCGGTGGTGTGCTCATGGGAGTCTAGGATGGGGTGATGTTATCCTTGTGCAACTTCCATGTTTTTTCTTCACATCTATGACTTTGAATAAAAACCTTCACCCCACATTAAGTTAGTTGAAAATTTCATTGTTTTTTTCTTAATAACCAGTTGGGGGTTAAAGGCACACTGCAAAAACGTTGGTCAAATCATTTGTTGGGCAAAGTAACTTCAACAATTATTGGTCGATAATTGCCCAACAAAACCAATTGGTGTTGGACAAACATTTTGTTTGCGGATTTTTTGTTTAAAAAGCGGAACAAAATTTGGGCAAGTGTTGGGCAAATAATTCGTAATTTTAGTTAATTTAGATTGTTGGTTAAAATGATGCACATTAGTTGGTCAAAATCATCCGATCATGCGCGCTACGATCAACAGTTGCCCAAAAGTTGGTCAAGGTATGAAAAAACATAACGATATTTTTCAACATGGCGAGTGGAGGAGTGGCTGTGACGAGCGGGGTTTTCCAGTAGATATAGATCAAATTTGAAGGTTAATTTTTAACTAAACTATGAAGTTGTGTTTTCTATTCAGTCGTACATAGTCGTGACAGTTGCAGAGGGAGCAACAAAGTGACACTACTGTTGAATTAGTTTCAGTTTTTAGTTTCAGTTTTATCATGCCTTTATGTGCAACGCCGGTTGTGGCATGTATGCGTGTGCTTGCACTGCAACTGTCACGACTGTGTACAACAACTGAACAGGAAACAAACTGTGTTTAGTTGAAAACTAACCTTCCAAAGCATCTACGAACCACTGAGCACCCTCTCGATTTTGAGAGAGATGCCAAGGCCTTAGAAGGTCACAGCTCACCACCGTTTGCCATCGTGGAAAATATATTTTCTACGCCTGCTTGTATGACGTATCACAGAAGAAACTGTAAATCAAAGGGTTAATATACATTCACCATTTGTTGGATAACACCGAAAAGGGTTAAATCATTAATAAAATCATCGCCCAATTAGTGGGTTATTGATAATGTATTAAATACCCAGAAAATGGGTAAACAAAAAATTACCCAACTGTTGGTTACCAAAATAGACCCAAATATTGATGAGCAATATTACCCAATTATTTGGCAATCAGAGTGCCTAACTTTGATGGGTAATATTTTGCCCAAAAGTTGGAGGAGTTCACTATTCGCCCTTAATTGGGTAAAAAGTTGGGCAT
Source organism: Asterias amurensis (assembly GCF_032118995.1). Lineage (NCBI taxonomy): Eukaryota > Metazoa > Echinodermata > Asteroidea > Forcipulatida > Asteriidae > Asterias > Asterias amurensis. The sequence goes on from NC_092659.1 coordinate 12,788,789, forward strand.
TTTTTTTAACCAATTTGTTTACAGTGCAGTGGACACTATTGGTAAAATATGTTTTAGCATAAAACCTTCCTTTGTAACAAGTAATGGAGAGCTGTTGATATTATACAACTTTGTGAGAAACAACTCCCTCTGAGGTAACGTAGTTTTCGAGAAAGAATTAATTTTCCCACGAATTTGATTTCGAAACCTAAAATAATTTTTTGAGGTCTCGAAGTCCAGCATCTGAAAGCTCATAACTTCGTGTGACAATGGTGTTTTTCCTTCATTGTTATCTCGCAACTTCGACGACCAATTGAGCTCAAATTTTCACATGTTTGTTATGTTATACATATGTTGAGTTACACCAAGTGAAAAGACTGGTCTTTGACAATTACCAATAGTGTCCAATGTCTTTAAGCAAATTGATTATTAAAATACGGTTTGTTCAACAAATGAATGTCACAGATGTTGGCTACTTATTTACCTATTGACCTGAAGTAGCCGACATCTTGGATTGAATTGTGTAAGCTTCAGAGGACTTACCTCTCCCAAAGGAAAGGCCAATCCCTGCACAGCCTAATCATACCCTTCACAAAAGTGATGAGCAATGCTTAACCAATCATGAAATGATGTTCGGACTTTTTGGTGCATTATGAAAGTTGAAATCAAAAGCTATCCATACACCTAAACCCTTTCCCCAACAATCATATACTTTTTAATCGGCAGCCATTTTAAAATGTCTATAGTTTTTCTTTGAGACACACGGTACATGTATACATATCCAAACACAAATAAAAAATCAGTTCATAGCTCATGTTTATGCCGCTACTCATCACAAAGGGCTGTGCTCTCGGTGACATTTGACTCTACAAGGTCCATTGTCTAGACCCTACGAGTGAGAATATTCACCAAGAAGTATCGTGTGATGTGCCCCATGTATCAACAACCATGGCCATTAAACACCATACACAAATATTTACCTTCGTAGTATCGTTTGTGGTAATTGTAACGTTTTTCTTTCTTCATTTTCATGTGTCTGTTGTGTTAATGTGCCCCTAACCCGCATTGTTTTTGGTAACACAGAAAATAAGCAATTTGAAGATGCTGCACCAATTAAAATTTCGGATTTTTAACACTTACAAAAGTCTTGGTTTTTAACTGCACTCATAATATATAACTCATAATCATTATTTTCATATTGATTATGAACTTTAAAATTAAAGTTCCCGGAATGTCAGTGCACTAAAAAGATTAATATCTACTATACAACAACTGTTCGCCAGTGCATTATTATTATTTTGGGTGAACAGTGTTTATTGAACGTAATACTTCCTACATAAACAGCTAGGTCCTGAATTATTATTTCAAAAAAGTTCCCACGATCACGAGCGTGTCTAATCGTTTGTTTGCATTTCATCCCAGGGGTCTTAATGCACAATGATATCCTCCCCCTGTTTCTTTTTTAGGTATATATATATATATATTCTGCAAGAGACCCACTTTAGTTTACGACCTAATTGTTACAAAAGGAATGTTTTCAATTGTTGGCAAATATTAATCACGATGAATGGTTACAGTCATCGAACGCTCTTCAAGGGCACAGTGTCATTGTTAAAGGCAGAGAGCTGAACATGGATATGTCTGTTTTTTTTCTTTTTCTTTTTTTTGCAGTCTGTCTCAAAGCTTGCACTTTTAGCTCAAGTCTCTCTGAAGGAAAATGGGTCACATGCATTTTGAGGGGTTTATTTCTTGCACAAGATGTAATAGACGCTAACAAAATGTACCCCATTAGAACTTGAGCCCCGTAATTATTTCCATTGTAAAATTGAACATAATTAGGCCGTTTCCGGGGAGGCAGCTGCAGGGCATACGGCTATAGTCTAGACCATTATTATATAAATTATATAGGTTTTCTCGGTCAAATTCGGCAAATGAGCAGCCAATTTAATTTGCATGCGTTCAAATTAAAGCTATTTTGCCTCTCCGGTTTTTACTGCGTTTCAAATTCAGAATTCGGTCATTCAGTTTCGTTTTGAGGCATTCAAGTTCCTAGCACACTCATTCTTTTTCATGACAAACAATCATCATTCAATTTAGCAAAGCTGGTTCGACTAGAGATTTTGCTGATTTAATCATTTTCAATTTCGTAAAGAGGCAATCAATTTCGCTCACCGATAATTCAAATAAGTACGACTAAAGAAACACGAATAAACAAAAAAACTGTATAAGGCAAACCGTTTCGTACCTTCACTTTTAAATCAAGCGAACCTTATTTTCTTTATTTTATGTTTCCAGTAGACTTTACCTTGGGCCCCATAAGGGTTGTTTTCTTCTTTATTTTTTTCGGGTGACCTTCAATGGTTAAATGACCAAGACCTGACATTTGAATGTGTTTGAATTGTTTTTTTTTTGGTAAAAAAAGAAAAAATGTTTTTCCAGTTGTTTGTTTTTATAAATATTCACCAACCATCTGTTGGCGGGCCAGACATCTTTGCATATTATGTTCAAGAGTGCAAACAAATTAACCGCATGCATTTAACATTCGTATAAGGAAACAACAAGTTAACCAAGCGTTTTTAAGACTGCACAAGTATCAGAATTGACTGCCTCAAAATGAAATTGAATGACTAAACACATGCCTCAAAAACACTCCTGCAAATCTGAATGCAGCTTCGATGAATTGTTAAATTGCATGATTATTTTGTTAAATCGAATGACGTAAAAGTAGATTTGACTAGTCTTAAAATGAAATCGAATAACCTTTTTTTAGTAGCATTCGATTTCGTGCGAAATAGAATAAGCTGGTGGTTAAATTGGCTGCTCATTTTTCGAAATTGACCGAGAAAACCTATAATAAAAAAAATAAGAAAAAAAAAATAAAAAAACAAACTTCGAGCGGCATTTTTGAGTAAAAGTTGGTAACGTACCTAACTAGCTAATTCGGGGTGCTGATTCCGAAAATGGTGGATACCAAGGTAAAGTCCTTGTCCCTGAAAAATCATGTTTAAAACGGCACAGAAAACCTCCCAGACGACAGTACTTTACATTAAAAAAAGTCAAGTTAATAAGCAAGTTAACTTAAAGCCCTGAACACCTTTGGTAACTGTCAAAGATCTGTGACATTCATTTTTTGAACAAACCGTATTTTAATAATCAATTTGCTTAAAGACATTGGACACTATTGGTAATTGTCAAAGACCAGTCTTCTCACTTGTGTATCTCAACATATGCACAAAATAACAAACCTGTGAAAATTTGAACTCGATTGGTCGTCGAAGTTGCGAGAGAATAATGGCAGAAAAAACACCCTTGTCACACAAGTTGTGTGCTTTCAGATGCTTGAATTCGAGACCTCATTTGAGGTCTCGAATTCAATTCAAATATTTTAGTGACAAATGATTTCTTCCTCAATAACTGTGTTTCTTGAGGGAGGCCGTTTTTCACATCATCTCTCGATTGCTTTTTACCAAGTAAAGTTTTTATGCTAATAATTATTTTGAGTAATTACCAATAGTGCCCGATGCCTTTAATGGAAACATCCCTACCAGCCGATAGTGAGAAGAGAGGGGAGAATTACATATCAAGGAACATAAATTGGGAAACAGAACAGTTGACAAAATCAACGCTTAAAGAAGATAAGGATTTGTATATTAAAGTGGTTGGTGGCATTGGAGTACGTTTTGCGTTACTTTGGACATACGTTTTGTGCAGAAGGTTTCGACAAGTCTACTTGTATTAGTGTGTTGTTGTTATGTTGCTGATGAGATTTTCAAAAGAAAGTATATCCAGAATGGCCGTTTAAAACGACACATGCTTTATATCTTTTTATTAATAAATGATGTTGCTCTCGAATATTCTTACTTGTTCTTACTATTGTCTAAGACTGACAGGACCAGTGATGAGCGTTCCTTATTTCAACTAGTCTTTGTATATAATTTTTTAGTTTTTAAACCTTATTTCTTGCGACAATACTGAGCTTTATAAGTTTTCCAAACTAAAGATTACAAGTTAAATCTTGTATTAATAGCTATTAACAATTACTCACTCAACAATTTGTTGTCTTTCTTCTTTAGTCCTTTTGAACGAGGAGCACAACTTTAATGGATGGTAAGTTTTCCATCAAGAAGCTGTAGACAATTTATAACTTCATTGATCATTTCACTATATAATTATTGCCATACTGCTTTCATTACACAAACAAACATTTTAATATCAACTTGATCACCATTTCATTCCACCATCTTACAACCACCAGCCATACATTCACAACACAATAATAAGGGAATCAATGTGTGGTGAAGATGTTTTAAACTAGTGGTTTAAACCCGCCGTCTGAGATGATTTTAGCCTTACCTTTTTTCGTTTTGTTAGTTATGTTGAATTATTTATAAGTACATTGTCACTCCCTTGATTAAAACAAATCATCTTCATCATCTTTTTATATCAGCTTTATCACCATTTCATTCCAACATCTTGTCCAAATTGACACATAAATTGTCCAAATTGACACAAAAATTTGTCAAGTTGACACATAATCTAAGTTCAGTATCATATTGTTGATAAGTTGTTGTTTTCAAGGTTTTAAAACTGTTTCCACAGTAAGACATGTAATAGTGGCACAGACAATAAAATGTGCATGTTTCAAATAATACAGTTTAGCCAGGTAGATATAAGTAAACGTTTATTATATGGGGAGCTAATAAGACGCAAAGCTTATCGAGCTCCAAACAGGTACGCTCGTTGAGCCCAAACCAAACACCCATATTATACAAAGGTTGGGTATAATCAGGTGAAATAGCACAGTGTTGGGCTAGTGTCCGGGTCAGCCTTTAACCATGAGTCAGACACCTTAGGAGAAGGAATCCGGATCAACACGACTACGAAGTTTTTGGAGGGAAATGCTTGAAAAGGTTTACCAGGGACCGTCCAAACAGTATTGTCTTTATACACACAAAGTGCAATTGTAAATGTTCGCAACCATGCTAAAAAAGGGGCCCAGCTAAATTGATGTCATGTAAAAAAAAAAAAAAAAAAAAGAAAGAAAAGAGGGCCATAACATGGCGAATGAGGCTGAAAATTACAACAAGGAGAAAAAGTCTAGTTTGAAACGACGTATACAAGGTTAAGTAAATATCGTGCCAATATTTCCTTCCGAACGTAATTGAGGCTTCCTTCATTTTTACTCTTCCCCCCGTATTTCAGCAAATGAGCAGCCTATTTAACCTCTAGGCTATTCTATTTCGCGCATAATCGAATGCTACTGAAAAGGGTTAGTCGATTTCGTGTTATGACCAGTCAAACATACTGTTGCGTCATTCGATTCAACAAAATAATCATTGTATTTAACAGATCAACACATAGCGGCATTCAAAATCACAGGAGTTTTTGAGGCGTGTTTTAGTCATTCAAATTCATGTTTGGGCAGTCATTTTTGAAATGTGATGTGCAAACTAAAAACGCTAGGTTAAACTTTTGTTTTCTTGTGTAAAAGGCATGAATACGGTTCACTTAATGGCACTTGAACATACTGTCAAGATGCTTGGTACGTCAACAGATTGATGGTTCGGGAAGAAATTACATAAACTAAGAAGACAAAAAACAGGAGAAATATAGGTTTTCTCGGTAAATTTCGGAAAATGAGCAGCCAATTTAATTTTCAGGGATCGAATTATAGCTACTTTGCCTCTACGGTTTTTACTGCGTTTCAAATTCAGAATTCGGTCATTCAACTTCGTTTTGAGGCATTCAAATTCCTAGCACACTCATTCTTTTTTTATGACACACAATCAGCATTCAATTTAGCAAAGCTGGTTGGACTAGAGATTTTGCTGATTTAATAATTTTCAATTTCGTAAAGAGGCAATCAATTTCGCTAAACGAGGATTCAAATAAGTATACGACAAAAGAAATACAAATAAACAGATAAACTGTAAATGTTGTTTATTATTTTGCCACTCTTGAACATAATATGCCAAGATGTCTGGCACGCCAACAGATTGATGGTTGGCGAAAATTTACCCCCAAAAAACATTAAAAAAATAACAATAAAAAAAACATTCAAACACATTCAAATCGGGTCTTGCTCAGTTTACCATTAAATCTCTCCCGAAAAAAAATAAACCCAGGTAGAGTCTACTGAAAACATAAAAACAAACACATAAGGTTCGCTTGATTTAAAAGGGAAGGTACGAAACAGTTGCCTTTAACTTTACAGCTTATCTGTAAATTCATTCTGCTCATTTTCCGAAATTGACCGAGAAAACCTATAATAATAATAAATAATTATTGTCATATTGCTTACATTAAACAATTAATAGTCTTCATTTTAATATCAACTTTTTCACCATTTCATTCCACCATGCTATCAACTACCAGCCATACATTCACAACACGTCAATAAATTTTTAGGCCGGCCAGAATATAGTATTGTATAATATGTGGGTTGAACGTCACAGTCTTATGAGAAATACGCTCTGCTAAACTTCCTATTGGCACAGATTTGAAGAGATGAGATGACGTCAACCACTAGGGGAATTTCCCAGTCTGTGGTTTGTGATTGCAACATCCATCCAGACATTCCCCACGCCTTTGAATAAGGTGTATTTGTCTTCTTGCAAACAAATACCCGTCACATAAGGTCAAACTGTGCCAAAATTAGACCATGTAACTACCCAATTTTTACTGAATTTGAAGCATTTACATACGTATGTCGCGTTCGATATTTAACTGGTATTTCGCGTCGGTCTTTGTTGGCAAGCTTGTTTGCACAAAAAAAAAGGAAGGCTTTAGAATTGTTCAGACAATAAACAAATCATGTTATTAGAAGAGCGGGGGAAGGGGCGTGTATGGATGGATGTTGCAATCACAAACAAGACTGGGAAATTACAGTAGTTTAGCCAGGTAGATATAAGCATGGAGGAAGAAAATACGTTTATGATATGGAGAGCTCACATGAGCCCTTTCCACACTACAGAGTCATTTCCCGGGAAATAAACTCCCGGGGAAAATCCCGGGAGTTTTTAACCCCACCGCCACCCCAGCAACCGTTCTCACTATCCCAATTTGGTAACTCCCGGGAGTACTATTTCCCAGGAATGTGCACGGTAGTTTCACACTTGAAAATGCAAAAGGGAGCTCTTTACTTTGCGACAGTTTTTTTTTCTTCTCTTGAAAACTGTACTTGAATTGACTTTTGTGTCCGTGTTTTACCCAGAGGTTTTATGTCTGCATTCATCTCAATGTTTGCCTATTCATGCTGTAGTTATTTCCCGGGAATTCCCCGGGAACTTTTGGTCGATCTGTACACACTATAAAAATACCCCCGGGAATTTCCCGGGAAATAACGTTTTCCCAGGAAATACTAACCCTGCTCAGGGGCAGGGTTACGGAATTCAACCCCGGGGTAAGGCCTAGAAATTTTCTGAATGGCATTTTGGAAGGATTGCATAATAATGTCCATGATGTGAGGGCCAAGGTGCCGATTTTATACAATCTGACAAGCAGCAGCAGAAAGAAAAAGAAGCATTCTTCCCTTCCAACATTAACAATGCTGTTTTCCCATTGTGCAAAGAAAGAATATTGAATAGGCTTACACCCTATTGACTATAGCAATGTTTTAATGGCTTAAAGACTTTTAAAGGCAGTGGACACTAATGGTAATTGCTCAAAATAATTATTATCATAAAACCTTTCTTGGTAACGAGTAATGGGGAGAGGTTGCGCGTATAAAATATTGCGAGAAACAGCTTCCTCTTAAGTGACGTAGTTTTCGCAAAAAAAGTAATTTTCCATGAATTTGATTTTAAAACCTCAGGTTTAGAATTTTATGTCTCATAATCAAGCATCTGGAAGCGCACAACTTCGTGTGGCAAGGGTGTTTTTTCTTTCGTTATTATCTCGCAACTTCGACGACCAATTGAGCTCTAATTTTTACAGGTTTGTTATTTTATGCTTATGTTGAGATACACCAAGTGAGAAGACTGGTCTTTGACAATTAATAATAGTGTCCACTGTCTTTAAATGCATGCTTCTTCTAGAACGATTTTTTTTTTGCAGGAGAACACTAATGCAATTGAAAATATTTAGGCCTTAAAAAAACTAGTATCCTACCGACCTACTCTTTTTTCCAAGGTTTTGAGAAAACTTCCCCGTTTCATGTAAGCCCATCTAGCTGTTTTTGGACTCCAAAGTAGTTTCAAAATTTCATTATCACTCGATCGGTCACTTATACCCATCGTAAGAAGTTGTCAGGGTATTATTTTGTTACTCTGCGGTTTTGCGGGTCGTTCGAACTCCTTCTCTTCCTTCCTCCATGGTCTAACCCGCTTGCTGCTTTTCCCGGAAAAAGTTTTTCCCCGGGGTTAACTCCTTTAACCCTACCCTTGAGCAGGGTTAATTATTTCCCGGGAATAGGCTATTTCCCCGGATTTTTTTTGTAGTGTATGAACAGATCGACTAAAAGTTCCTGGGAGTTTCCCAGGAAATACCTATAGTGTGAAAAGGGCTTAAGACGCAAAGCTTATCGAGCTCCAAACAGGTACACTCGTTGAGCCCAAACCAAACACCCATATTATACAAAGGTTGGGTATAATCAGGTGAAATAGCACAATGTTGGGCTAGTGTCCGGGTCAGCCTTTAACCATGAGTCAGACACCTTAGGAGAAGGAATCCGGATCAACACGACTACGAAGTTTTTGGAGGGAAATGCTTGAAAAGGTTTACCAGGGTCCGTCCAAACAGTATATTCTTTACACACAAAGTGCAAATTGTAAATTTTCGCAACCATGCTAAAAAAAGGGGGCCAGCTAAATCGATGTCATGTAAAAAATAACAGTCAGTTTCCATTGTGATTTATTATTTGATATGTAAAAAATAAAAATAAAAAAGGTCCAGCTAACTGCCAATGATGTTGAAAGTTACAACGAAAAGAAATCTGGTTTGAACGAGGTAAAAGGCCAAGTAAATATCATGCCAATATTTCCTTCCGAACGTAATTGAGGCTTCCTTCATTTTTACTCTTCCCTCCTGTATTTCAGTAGCCTTTAGTCAAGGCGCACGCAGCACACCGGATGGCACGCACAACCCCAAAAATGTAACGCACGAAAAAAGACTATCACCGCGACTGGCGAGCGTATTTTTTTCCTAGGACGAACGTAGGCAATTAACATAAAATGGGCGTGTTTTTGCCCGAAAAATACTCCCGCGCATGCACGAACTTCAGTGATGACCGCAAGGGACCTTGGGCCACTGTATGTGGAATGAAAATAGTTGTGGCATGGAGGAGAAATAAATGGTGACCGCACAACCTGCTTTTGTTCTACTATCGCTTCACACAATGGTGTACAGGTTGTGATGAACCAGTATACCTCCTATTTATTCCTCCATGGTCTAACCATGGAGATATACCATGGTCTACAAAAAATCAATTATTTTCAAACTGGGCACATTTGGTAATTATTGTCGCGGACCAGTATTTTCACTTGATGTATCCCAACATGCACAAAATAACAAACCCGTGAAAAAACCACCATTATTTTTGTTGTATAATTTTGTGTGCTTCCAGATGCATAAGTGCTGTATGTAATGCAGTGTACCAATTTCATCAAAAAAACATTTAGGACCACGTCCGTTCATTATGACCGTCAGTCTATTTTTTTAATTGCCCTCCCTCCCCCTCCCAACCCTATCCAAACATATTTTATCGGGCAATCAAGACTTGGCAATGGCAGCAAGCGCGACGCATTTTATGGACAAAAGGTAGAGTAAGTTGTACTAAAAAATACGCAGTTGTACATGGTACATGGTACTAAATAATTATACATGTACATTGTACATGTAACATGTGTACGTGTATGCTTGTATGTACATGGTATGCGTGAGTGCATTTCCACAACTATTATTACGTCGAAGTGCGCATGTGCATGGGAAAATGTATAGTTAACTACGCCCATTTATGTAAATTGCCCACGTTCGTGCTAGGAAATAAAATACGCGACCGGGCGTAGCCACGAAGCGTCTTTTTACCAATAGTAACCCAAAATTAGCAATAATTGCAGCAAATCTGGGAAAAAATTGGAAGAAGCTGATTTCAACTGATAATGGTAGGTATGGGTGTCAGTTACCACCCAAAAAAAGTAAGGACCAATTGGGGTTGGGGAACTCGTTTCCCCGGGGGGGTAATTAAAACCCGGGGGTTAATTACCCCAAATTTACCCAAAGTATGTTGTGTTTGGTATCAAATGAAAGGAAATTTAATTTTAAACTAAGTATGTGATGTTCATTTTGTCATTTTATCATCCTGTGAAAAGTTACACTTGATTTAAGATAAGGCGTTTGCTAACACAGGATCAACAAGGTCATACATACATTCTAATGTAAAAACCTAAAAACTATTATTTTACATTACTTTGTGTTGATCAAAGTGTACCAAACTGTTTGAGGCTCCAAATTAACTTGGTTCAAGACATTTTAAGTGGATACTACTGGTACTGACAAGCCAAACGTGACAGAAAGCTCATTAAGACCCTAAACACATTAAAGGGCCAACACGGCTTGAATAGCAAAGTTCCTCTACATTGCTCATTTTTCAGTGTCTGTAATATTGGCTCCATTGGAGCAATGTCCACAGCACACTCCACATGCAGCCTCTTTCAAGGGACCCAAGTATGGAGGTTTTGAGATACTGCCATACCCTTACATGGAGGTGAACACGAAGGGAGTGTTGTGCTGTAGCGTTTGGTGCTGGTGGTAGGCGATCAGGATCTATTTTTCCTTTGGCTGCTTGCTTTTGGAACCTTTAATAGTATGTTGTGTTTGGTTTCAAATAAATAGAAATTTAACTTGAAACTTGACAAGTGCTGTTAAACCTGCAAGTTAACTATCATCCTTATTCTTCACACCATGCAAAGCTTCAAAAAAACGTTTACATGGGATCTTGTTACAACTCTTCCAGAACGTTGGAGCCGTGATTTGGGTAAGAATGGGTCACTTGTTACCAACACTGGAACCAACAGGGGCGATGGCAACCTGTTGGTAGCTGAAATTCCATCTCAACAAAGCCATCATAAGGAAGAGTTGAATTATTTGCTGCCGTTTTCAGCAGAGTACTGTTCTCTAGCAAGTCAGTCACTGGTTGAACATGTTCTGGTTGAGCCATGATGTTGACACTAGGGAAACCTGGGCACCAGTAATTACTCAAAATATTTATTAGCATAAATCCTTTCTCGGTGACGAGTAATGGGGAGAGGTTGATGGTATAAAACATTGTGAGAAACGGCTCACTCTGAAGTGCCATTGTTTTCGAGAAAGAAGTATTTTTCCACGAATTTGATTTCGAGACCTCAGGTTTAGAACTTGAGGTCTCGAAATCAACCACCTAAACGCACACAACTTCGTGTGACAAGGGTATTTTTTCTTTCATTATTATTTCGCAAGTTGGGTGACCGATTGAGCTCAACTTTTCACAGGTTTGTTATTTTATGCATATGTTGAGATACACCAACTGTGAAGGCTAGTCTTTGACAATTACCTATAGTATCCACTGCCTTTAACATCATCTTCCGGTGTGGATCAATGATATGAATTTTAGGGGGCAAATCTGTCAAGGAGTGAGCATGCGAGTGTGAAGCCTTTGCGGCGTGGGTTCGGGCCCGCTTAAGGGCCCGAGGAGATTTTGCATTCTAGGTGCTCTTCTGGTGCAATTCTAGGCCATCTAGAAGCCAAATTGGCGAACGAAATAATAATCAATAAGCCTTCAAAATTTGAGCAGAAGAATTTTGGGCCCTTTAAGATTTTGGAAACACTTGACTTTTCTTAAAACAACATTAAAACGAAATGGTATGTGTAGTTGATTGCTTTATTATGGCTTTGTCAGCCTACCGGGATACTAGTACACAAACTTCAAATAAAACAGGCTTGTAAGACTTCTTATTAGAGAACACAATAGCTTTATTTAATAACTTAACTTACGAGACTTAGGTAAATTAAAGACGGAGACTCCAACCTCCCAGACCAGGCTAACGGCTACTGTCGATCATAGGCCGCGCCTTGGTATAAGTACTACATGTATACCCCGTACTTAATTAGTATTCATAATATTACTACGCCATCATACGAAAAGTAGTCCCATAACATATGCCTCTCTCTTCTAGAATCGGCTCCGTCGATTCCAAATTTGCATAAACAAATTGTCTAAATACACTTTGAGTTAATTTGATTTTAACGGAACAGTCTGTAGGAGAGTATTCAATTTCTCCTAAAACTCTTGGCAATATTATAAATTTTGCAACTCAATCTAAAACTTCAAGGTTGTGGTGTTACACTTGCCGGCCGGGCTTAAGGAGAAGTTTTAAAGAATCACCAAAACTGATAACAGGGCCAAAATTTAAAATACAGACTGCAGTTAGTTGAGGTTATTTTGCGCAATCCAAAAGGCCTTAAAATTTGTATAACAAGGTAAATTTGCAATTCCTTGCATCTTTTTGTTTACACAATTACATATGCAAAATTAACAACATTGTATAATAAGCAGTCCGTATTTCCGGTACCTCTCACAATAATCAAAATAATTTCACCAAGTCGTCCCTATATACAATTTAACAGCGCACTTTAAATGTTTGCAAAATTATTATCACAGCACACAAATAATCAACATAATTAAATAGCAACACATTATCTCGTTGCTTTGCCTGTTATTCGTACAGGATGTGTCTGTAAAAAGTCCATAGTCGAATGGTTCATGTGTTCAATTGGTTCCCAAGTGTTATATTTTGAGGGAAAGTTTTGCTACTTAATGAGGTAGTGAAGTTTGCCGTTGATGAATTTTCCTCGGATCACTTTTTCCACAGCATACTCTATATCATTTTTGCCTGTTGTTGACGGAAGTCCTGGGATCTTGACTGGGTTTTCCGTTTAGTGTTTCGCAGTTAGTGGCTGATAAGAGTCTGTAGGAAGATCGTCATCACTAAGCTCTGTTATTGGATCTCTTGCGTCAAGTTCAACGGGAAAAGTTTCATTTGAGGGTCGTAGAAATTTATCATAGGCGAATTTCATGCGATTAACATGAATCGGTGAAGATAATAACTTATTGTTCTCCAGATTTCTCACCATGAAATTTGTTGGTCCATTTCGCTTTACTAGGATGTAGGGTCCGCACCACCGTTGTTAAAGTTTCTTTGAGAGTCCAGGTTGTGTCTTTGGGGAGAATATGAATACACAGTCTCCTACTTCATACTGGACTTCAGTTGTTTTGTCATCATAGCGCTGTTTCATAGCAGTTTGGTTTCTTTCCAGATGAGTTTTTGAAACCTCTCGGAAAGTTTCAAGTTGGCTTACCAGATGACTAATGTATTCTCTCACGGTTTGGTTGTGTGACTCGGTGGTTTTTAGTAGTGCAACGTCCAAGGGTAGAACTGCTTCTCTGCCGTAGAGGAGGAAGAAGGGGCTGAATCCAACGCTGTTATCCGCTGGGCTACTCCGATAGGCAAACTGGATCGAAGGAATGAACTCATCCCAATCTGTGTTAAACTTATTAACATAATGTGAGATTGTATCCAAAATAACACTGTTAAAACGTTCTTGTACCGCATTACACTGTGGATGATATGCACTGGTATTCAATTTGTTAGTTCCCATGATTCTACAAACTTCTATCATCAGTTTACTGAGGAAGTTAGTTCCTCTATCGCTTAAGAGAAATCTGGGGCAACCGTGGTTGCACATTATTTCTTTATAGAAACATGATGCTACTGTACGGGCATCGGTTGATTTGATCGGTATCAGAATTGGCCATCTAGTACAGTGATCAGTGAAACACAGTACATATTGGTTGCAAGAACTAACAGGCAGTGGGCCAAGAATATCTACACTGAGTCTCTCAAATGGACTAGCTGCACTAGTCATTTTGACTAAAGGTGCAATCACCTATGTTTCGGTGTCTTTCTACGGGAACATGATTGGCATGAACGAACCCAGTTATCAATACTTTATGCATGCCTTTCCAAATATATCTTTGTCTGATTTTGGCATAGGTTTTATGTAATCCAAAATGAGCAGACAATAAGTCATCATGATTAGCAGTCAATACAATATCAAATGTAATCATACAATCGGACTGTGGTTCTCTCGGGCATGTGACGTTTAGCTGGTGTATACCACATGTGGTACAATGCACCATCTTGAAGAAAATAATGTTCCGCCTCAAAAAGAATTTGTCGAGCCTGTTTTTCGTCATCAGGCAATAAATCACCATCAAGATATTCAATCATTTTGGCTGCAAACAAATCTTTTCTTTGTGACTGTTTTAAGTCTTCAATTTTCACCTCTTTTTGAGTGTGTGGTATATGATCAAGCAATTCGTCATCATGTCGATTACATAACCGTTTACCTTTTTGAAACCTTAAGTTTCGAATTGTGCTCACATCATGTTTTGAATGACAAGGAATAATGTAATCATCCAAAATTCCAATTCAATAATGGAATCCATTTGACACTAGATGTCACATTTTTGTCTTCATTATTGGCTCTATCATTGTAAGACGGCTCTTGTGGGTTATCTGAACGTTTTGTAGATTGGTCAGACGTATTAGCATGTATTCTACTCAAACCATCAACATTTGTGATTGTCTTTCCTGGTTTATGAATTATTTCAAAATCATAAGTTTGCAAGCAAAGAGTCCATCGAGCCAATCTACCTGTGGTTTGTGTCTGATTGAACAACCAACAGAGAGCACTATGATCAGTAATAATATGGAATTTTGATCCATGAAGTAAGTAAGAAGAGTACTTTTGTACTCCTTCCACTACTGCTAGTGCTTCTAATTCTGTTATGGAATAGTTCTTCTCTGACTTGTTCAAACTTCGACCACCATATGCGATTACTTTTTCTTGACCATCTTGAATTTGAGACAAAATGTATGCTAGACCCGTCACTGAAACATTTGTTTGAAGAATGAATTTAGTTCCATCAAACTTAGGATAGGCTAAAATGGGTGGTTCTACAAGTTTCTGTTTGAGTGTTTCAAACGACTGTTGGCAATCCTTTGACCATACAAATGGGGTATTTTTCCTTATAAGATTAGTCAACGGTTCCGCTATCTGGCTATACTTGTTTACATATCTCCTGTAATAACCTGTTATACCAAGGAATGATCTTACATTTGATACGTTTTGGGGCACTGGGTAGTTTTCAACAATGGTCGTTTTATCCGGATCGGTGGCTACTCCGTCCTTAGATATAATGTGACCCAAGTAACGTACCTTATTCTGACCGAACATACACATTCGAGGTTTGACACTCTAAACCTTTGTAGGACCAGTCGTAAGTGAGTAAGGTGATCTTCAAATGTCCGCGAAAAAATTATAATATCATCCAGATAAATTAATGCAAACTTCCAATGTAACCCTCTTCGTGCATGACACGTTGGAAAGTACTTGGGGCACCATGAAGACCAAAGGGAAGAACATTAAATTCATATTGGCCTTAATTCGTGTGTGACAAATGCAGTTTTGCTCTTACTTTCTTCTTCTAGTGCTATCTGCCAATAACCTGCGGCCATTAAGGTCGAAAAGTATACAGGCTGTGAGTTTCCCAAACTATCTAAAGAATCGAGGATATTAGGAAGGGGAAAATTGTCACGCTCACTGATTTTGTTTATTGGTCTAAAATCGATACAAAATCGATAGTCAGTAGATCCTTTCTTTCTTGTTAAGACAATGTTGCAGACCAAGGTGAGGTAGAAGGTGATATTACATTGTCTTTCAACATTTGTTGGATCTGATCTTCAATCACGTGTTTTAGATGGGGAGCATGTCTATACGGCCGAGATCGTATTGGACAATGATCTCCAGTACGTATACAATGTTTAATACCAGAATAGTGTCCCAACGGGCTACCTGTTGTTTGGAAAACATCAGTATATTCTGTAAGAACCGACTGTAACTGATCCTTTTGCTCCTTACAAAGATGTTCACCGGAAATTTTTGCTTGGTCAAGAACTTCTTGAGTCTAAGAAGCAGTACACTTTTGTTGAGCGCTGTTCTCGTTGTGATTTGGTTCGATATGCTTCTCAGCTGGAGGTGCAAAGAAATGAATATCTTGATCATTAACAACTGAAAATATGCCAATCTTCGTACGAGGGTACACTTCAATTACACTATCAGATGAATTAAGCAACATTACAGTGATTTTAGTG
Source organism: Asterias amurensis (assembly GCF_032118995.1). Lineage (NCBI taxonomy): Eukaryota > Metazoa > Echinodermata > Asteroidea > Forcipulatida > Asteriidae > Asterias > Asterias amurensis. The sequence continues at coordinate 12,804,958 of NC_092659.1, forward strand.
CTATCCTTATCCACTCTACTTCTAGATACACTATGTGCTAGATGTAACCCAAGGCTATCTAAGGTTCGAGTTGACTGACATGTACCAACTAGTCCTGCGGGTAACTTGGATTTTATCTTAGCTTCAACCATGGTTTGTGTCTTAGGGGGAATTTGAATTCTAGAAGCTGAGCGAATTTGGTGCTTTCGATCAAGTCTAAGTTTACTGGACCCAAAATTCATTCTTGCATTTTGTTTAACTAAAAATTGGGTGCCAAGTATAATGTCACGATCTAGATTGGTAGCAATGTGCGTGGGAATCTGAAAGACTTGACCTGTAATGCTGAGAGGAATATCTGTTACTCCTATTATCTTCAGACAAGTTCCATTTGCTGTTACGGCTTGCGAAAAGTCAGACTTGTTAATTTTTCTCCGAACACATGTTGGTGAATTTCGAAAACATTTTTCGCTGATTAGATTGATTGAGGCTCCAGAGTCTACGAGACAAGGAATACTTAAAGAGTCTAGAGTAACATTAATACACAACTACCTTGCATGTCTATTGAGAAATTTGTATCCCCTTCACCTATAGTTTCTACATAGACATTGCGCTGGTTACCAGCATCTATAGGCGGGGACTTTAGTTTAAGAATATCCCTGAGCATGAAATTTCGAGAAACAGTTGTTTTGTGTGTGTCCAGGTTTACCGCATCTATGACAAATAATAGTTCTACTTTGACGCTGAGAAGGGTTGAACATTGAGTTGCCAGCCTTGTTCCTGGAATAAATCGGCACATGGGACCGGTTTGTAAACTGTTCTCTTTGTGTTGAATTTAATCTCTGGTTTGCTAATTCGTCTACCTTTGATTTTATTTGTGCAACTTCTTGAGTTAACTGCTGTATAGCGTGCACACTAAAATCATTCTTGTCTGAGTGGGAAAGTTGTTGTTCGAATGTTGTATGGACTTTTGGGGTTGACGGTGATTCACACACAACCTCAGCTAAACGAGCATAATGCAATGCAAGGTCTAGTGATTCGGGCTCTTTAGAAATAACAAAAGTCCGAGTTTGCGGTTGCAAACCCCGAATGAAATGAGTCAGTTTCTCCTGGTCAGATTTTTAAAATCTGTGACACAGAGAAGAAATATCTGAAAAATAGTCATCTAGTGACTCCAACGTCGTTTGACTACGGGATGCCAATTTAGTTTCATTCACCCATTTCTGATTTTTGCCTTGAAAATTTTCAATTAAAGCACTCTTAATCTTTTCATATGAATCTTTCTTGCTTTCCTCGAGAGTAGAAATCCAAATAGCTGCATTTCCTTTGAGTCTGAGGCTCAAGGCTAAATGTATTTTGTTTGGAGTGAACTCACGAAGTTTTGCATTCAGTTCACATCTACTAAGGAACAAATCAAGATTCTCAGTAGGAAGGGCTGAATAAGAATCTTGAAAATGACCTTCGTACTTGGACATGGTGACTATTTCCACTTTGGTTTCAGTGTCACTATGTTCTGTTTCCATAACTTGTCACAGAGGTAACCATTCATACAATCGTTATGTGTATCGTTGATGATTACATCAAAATACAAACATGTTTCACCAATCTAATGTACAATAGCATCAATGTTTTAGAGGGGGGTTCAATACAGTAAACGAACAATTTAGTTGGACTCTAGACTGACGTGTTGGACTCCTTGAACACTCCAAGTGGTTCAATAGGTAGTGCAATTCCAATACTTATGCTGTTGTTCTCATGATGTCAGCATCAACAGGAAGTTCCAACAACTTTGTCCCCTTGTACAATTAAATATGCAAATATGGGTCACGTGGTTAATTAATTACGATTTTTTATTTTTTGGGGGGTCGGTGGTTTGATGTTTGATCTAGTACGATTTGATTTCACAGAACTCTTAACCACCAAACTCTGCGCTTATGATCACCATTTTCCGCTTACTGTGTTTTTCAAACATCATCGTGTCATGCATGCACACAGGTTATGTTGGGCTAACAATTGAGAAAAAGAAAAGGCAACACTATCGATATAAAGATAAGAATCTAACTTAAATATTACAAAAAGAAATATTTTTTTTAGTTTTGGAGGATAAACACGGAGATCCGAACTCGCACGTATTCAAGATGTAAGCGCGACTGATGACCACTAGGCCATGAGGCCCAATGCATAGTATGAGGGTTTACGTGTACTTGTATCAACAAAGGGGAATATGATCCGACGAAATAATTCTCGTGTCATGATTTTGCGAACATTGTCACTAAATATGAACTGCTAACGCCTTTAACTATTAAGTATGGTTGATATGTAGTATTAGATGCCTTTAGGGGTTTTTGACGAGGACGTCGCCGTCGTCAAAAACCCCTATTCAATTACGCACGTTCGTCCACGGAGGACGCCACCTCGGAGTCTAAATTTGAAATTTTTTCACTCATTTCTCAAAAACTACAACACCACAGCAAGTAATATTTTAAGGGAAGCTTTCAACTGTCATTATCTTCAAACTGTTTAAGTTTAGTGTAATTCTGTGGACACCATGGTATGTCGTCGTCGTCAAAAACCCCTATTTATATACGCACGTTCGTTAAACGAAAACCCTAAGCCTCCGTGTACAAAGCATATTGGTCCAGAACTCGGTTAGGAAACGAAGAAACAGAGACTGCGCTGTGGTCCAGAACGTATGTAGAAAAACAAGAAAAAGAGACTCGAGTAGACTCCTCTCAAGAAGTCACAACTCATGATAGGTACATACTGAATTGCATTTACCATAGAGAATGTTTAACAATAACATGGAAGTGACTGCATCCAGTTATGTTCAAACGCGTAGACTCATCTTAAGAAGTCACAACTCATGATAGGTACATACTGTATGGCATTTACCAAAGAGAATATTTAACAATAACATGGAAGCGACTGCATCCAGTTATATTCAAATGAAGATTACGTGGCTAATTAATGAATATTTTTAATTTTGTTTACATTTAGAGTAAAACTTATGTTCTAAGCTTCAATTTGGTACATGATTTCACTCTTTTGAAGTTATGGTCTAGGAGATTAGGTTTAAAGAAAAAAAAAACGTGTGCAATTGCTATGGGTTTAGGCAGAAACAAAGAATAAGAAAAAAAAAAAATCTCGACAGAAACAATACCTGTTCCGACGGTAGGTCGGAACAGCTAAAAAACTTTTAATTTTCACATACGTAATCTATTCGCCGGTTTATTACACAAAACGCATGCCATCATGCCGTCAGGAGTCTGGTCTCGTCCCGTCTTGACTATGCCAACTGTCTTTTGGTAGGTGCCCGCGAAAATGACCTCGCTCGACTCCAGCGTCTGCAAAACAAGGCTGCTCGGTTAAGCCTATTTGCGTGTGGCCGTGACCAGCCTTCTGCCCGCATGCCCGCACCGCTGCATTGGCTCCCAGTTAAAGAACGTATAACCTTCAAAAATAATTGTCACTCGTGTCTACAAAATTCTCACACCCAATCTTCATCATATGGTTGAACCTGACATTCCCACAACTCTAATACTGCTGATGCATAATTATAGGCAACGACTCCGCTCATCGGCTGATCAGACCGGCTTTCTGTTTCCTAGAACTAGACGGAAAGATGGGGATAGCTCATTAATGGCTGCCCCGCGTCTATGGAATGAGCGAGAGGTCTGCAAGATGCAATCTCGCTGCCTGTATTCAAAAGCCTCCTGAAGAAATTTCTGTTCCCCAACCCATCCTAGATTGTTTTAATTTTTGTCATAGTCTTATGTAAAGCGCTCTGATCTCAGAAGAGCGCAAGCCATGGAGGCCGCAGAACGGCAATGGCAGACAGGGACAGCGCGTCACACAGTAAAGTAAACATTGAGTAACTACAAAGAACTTATAATAAAGACACACGTCGATTTAACAAACATTTTGGGAACCCCCCCCCCCCCACCCGAAACTGTGTTCTCTTAAAAAGGGGGGACGTGTCCCGCACCTTACTATAGATTGATGTCAAATACGGGACACAGTTAGTGTTACACAGTGCAATATTTGAATGTTATGATAAAGACGTTCAGACACATGGGGGACATTTAATATTGTATCCCCCACCCTTCAAAAAGTGGTTTGGGGACACGTTCCTCCCACTTTTTAAAGGAGGGATGTGCAAATCTGTCAACGATGGAGCATTCGGGTACGGCGTGGGGTCCGGGGCCGCTTTAGGGCCCGGGAAAATTAGCTTTTTTGAAACTCAGTGGTGCAATCGAGGGTGACATTTGATATAGTGTCCCCAACCCTTCATTCGTTTCCCCCATTGATGTGTTTTCCTTTCACACACAGTACAATATTTGTAAAATTTCACCAGATCAGAACATGCGAAAACTAAAACTAGGACCAAATATTATGACAACTCACTCAACAATAAAATTATTTTGTTTATCTTTGTAAAGGTTTTCATTCGAAATCGGTGAAAACGGAACGATTGGTCACGTGTACTACCCACGTGGTGAGAATGAGCACGTGATAACAGCCAAGAAGGGTTTAACGAGCCTATTGGCTGCAAATCTGCAACACCCTCCTGATGAAGACACGGTAGGCAGGGTTGTTATCTATCATTGTTTATACTCAATAATCAATGTGAAATAGCCAACCGCAATGGGGGGCATTGAATGTTTTGTAAATGAGTTTGTAAACCAATTGTTGCTCCTGCCGTTATTATACAGCTTGAGGGTGAGCCTAATGAGTGGAGCTACGACTGCAACGAGACGGGTCACGAGGGTCACCATGAAGCGTCTTACAATGCCCGGATGTCAACGGATAATGATGGTATCGTCGTCTTCACCAAAACCCGACGAACACACCCGATACCGTATGGGAAATTCAAACATCAAAAGGTATGACAGTGTGCAGTTTGACAGGCAGGTACCCTAGGTGAAGGGCGACTTATGTCGATTAATAATTTGTGAATTATCGTCGATCTTCAAAATTAATATTATACAAAAGTCAAAAGTGTGTTGAATTTTACTCATGTCATTTCTAAGTAGGGTTTGAAACTTTGCACGGTGGAAATACGATATAGAAAGGTTTGCGGTAACACCATGTAATGACTAATCTCTCTTGGGGTGGTTCTCAAAAGAACCGTTGGTTTCAACTCAACGTTTCGATCAGTATGCTCTGATCATTTCTGTTGTATATAAGTTCAAAATTAAACAATAAGCCCAGCTACCACAAAAGAAATTCCAACTGAGACAAATGCGAATTAGAAATTTGCTGTGAATTAAAATGCTGTTGCTTCAATTATCTTTACAGGAGATTCATTACCACCCCGGTATGAAGCTACCAACTCTAGTCAAAATTGTCGATCACTTCGAAGCACCAAGAGAATCAACAAAGGAGTAAGCACAATGATTTTATATTGATACAACAACGAATCTGAAAGAAACAAAGGAGATGTTTGCAAGTTGGTTTCCTTAGTGCAAATCGACACAGTCCTAGAACCCCGCTGGTTTCTGTTATTTTGACTCTATTTACTTCCGAACAAGGACTCTTAAAATATTGCTCAACCTTTTTTTACGAAGCAGAAATAAGCAGAACACCAGTCACAAATTAAAAATGGATTTTTTGGCTGGTATTCTGATTCTATTAAAGCTAGGTTAATCTTTCATTATATAAAGCTCAATTAAAGTGGACCCAGAGTTGCCGAAGGGACTTGGGTAATAATTGCAGATGAGTAACAAGATGTTTTAAGTGAGCGTGGACACACTAAATCAAACAATGATATTAAACACTCTCTGATACTTAAACACATTTTATGTTCTTATTTTGTATTTTTATCATTGCTTTTTTTTCCAGATTTCGGGATCAGTTTGAGATGAATACAGAGCAAGAAGGCTTTGGTAAAAAATACTGTGTTTTGTTTACCCTAGCAAATTTCGTATTGATAACAGTTTGCTGAATAGTCTCTGTGTTGTATTTACTTCGAATACCTAGTAATTCCAATGACAACACTTAACGGTTTGAACGAAATACTTCTGGCCAATATTTATAAAATAAATTAGTTCATCATCTTTTGTATCAGATTTTCCAGAGATGAAGACTGTCTCAGATGGGTTGCTGACATTTGTACGTGAGATGTACTCCCCTTCTCTGATATACTCCCCGCCCACTGATGCAGATATTGTGACTGATACAATTCAAATGCATCAGGTAAATCTTGTACAAAAATAGAATTCGTCATAGCTGTCGAAATATCAAGTGTTTCATCCGATTCTAACCAGTTTGCCGTCCTTGTTTCTCAATATTGTATATCTTATGTTAAAAAAGAAAAATAATATTAAAAAGGTTACATGTTGGCTTAAAATGAAAAAAGCCTCACACGCTGTTGTGCAGTTTGAAAACTGTATTCACTATTGTTAATAATAACAAAATAACCTCGGCTAACTGGCCTAACACAACAAACTTTTGAAAGATTGTAATTACTGAGTTTTTACTTTGTATTCCTTGCTGATGTAGATACAAGGCAGCAAACACATGATTGATGACATTACCACATTGAAGAACATGATGTATGGTAACCTGACGTGCATGAGGAACGCGCCACTAGAAGGTATGCTTACAAAATGGCTGCCAAATATGCTCATAGTGACCAATATACGTCAAGTGTGTAAATTAATTGTATAAACAAAAAACGTTAAAAAACATATGTGTTGGTAAAAGATAGTCCAAAGCATGTTCAGTGGCAGAAATTCTTTATCACGGTATAACAGCCGCAAATCTGCTTCTCAGAAATTTTATATACATAATTTTGTTTTAACTGTTATTTCATATCTGAGGGAGTCTGCGATTTTGTTTCCTTGTCATACATAAATTAGCCTCACGCACACTTTTTTGAAATGTTGTAAAAACCTTTCGAACAAAATGATTTAAGCAGGGATCGTTTCGATTGATTGCATTTACTTTTCTAAAAATCAAAAGAGTGGTATGGTGTCAATTTATGGTAGGATCTCACGAACGGAGTCACTGCTTTCAGGATCTCGTTCATACTCTGAGGTACATCGATGGACGGAGACTTGCTGAGATTGTCAAACCTTTGTACCAACTTCCACTCTCCAGGTATTTCCGTAAACAATCTAAGTTAAATTTAATGATGCGAATAAAGAGACCCGACTCTCTGTTATGCACTGAGACGTGTAAGCGCCATATTGTCACCAAATGGACATTCTTTATATTATACAATCAATTATATCAAAAGGCATTTGTAGAAATCAACCAATGGCACTGCATTGAATTGGTTTTCAGTGTCCTCCACATAATTGTGTTTGCCACATAGTTTGAAAAGTAGCAACTTTTAGGTTTATCTATGTTCTCTTCCAGACGCCATCGTGACAAAGAAGACAGACTCAATATGTTAGATGCTGTATCCGCGTTGGAAACTGACTTCTCACAGTCTCTTCTGGCTGATCTCATCCTCTTGTCTCCAAAACCAAATAAAGACCTTGTGGAGAGACTACTCATTGCGTCTTCTGGATTCACTCGAGCCATATCACAGGTATAGAACGCTTCATTTGATTGTCTGTTATCAGGGCGCTTTGTGTCTCTGTTGTACCAATGGCGAAGAACACCTATAACAGGGAAATATTTTGGTATTAAATTGTTTGATTTATTTACAAATTACGAGTGTACGTTTTACCCTTAAATTGCATTTCTTCTTACCCCGTCCACAGCATTTTTTAGAAACATTGGAGGGCATTGTATTCCACCCTCAACGTTTTCCAGGTGAGTCATTCATTTTCATTCATGTTTTGGTGCCATCCTTTTTCATCTGTAATGTTTTTATCCGGAGACAATGAAAAGCCTTTGGTACAGTTAGGCTCAGAATTACTCAGCTTGTTTCACCATTCAAAGAAAACATAGTACAAAAACAGATCCATAAAACTCATAAATTATTATGTCATGTAACAACCATTGATAAAGATCACTTTTTCCATTGGTAACCATCCACCTTAAGTTAACAATAGTTGTTACCTAACTGAAATTCACCCAAAATAACATTGTAAAATCCTACTCACCAACCGATCCGCCTCTCTATTTACTATATTTATTTTTAATTAAACTGGCCCCATTAGCGGGTCTCTTCACTCACTTTCCCCACCCAAATGTTGGATTTACTCTCTCATCGTTTACCTATCCTGTCAACTTTTAGAGACCAACACAGAAAAAGGACGCAGCAAATAGACCCAACCGCCTAACCCAGCTGAAATTACTACGCTCCTTAGTGAATAATTACCAATCTCACCTATTTGTTATGTAGAGCTGAAGATTGTAAACAACACAGTGAATAGTTTTATAATTGTGTACAACATATCAGCAATGAAGACGAGATTGAGATTAAATTCTTAATAAGATAAAATAATCCCCAAAGTTATACCTTTTTACATCCTTGACATTTGTATCTGTGCGACTACCGTTAAAGCCATAGAAATAGAACCCGTGGTATTTTTCTATGGTTAAAGCAAAACGGCGCTCTACCGACATATTCTGTCTGCTGTTTTAAAAATGTATATACACTTAAACGGGTGACTTAATTGTATCCTTCCAAGCAGTTTAGACTTTAAATCAGCATTATACACCGAAACAAACTTTAAGTATACCGTTATTGTATACCAGAAAGCGCGAAAAGGAACCAACAACAATCATTGTGCTTTGAAAAAAAGTCAGAGTTTTGACTAAAAAGGAAAGGTAAACTATTGATAGATTACTCCCATACTCACTTGCAATAACAACCGTTGGCTAGAAACCTACATCAGTGTTGATGGTATAAAGCATTTTTTTTTTAAAGAAACATCTCTCTTCGAAGTTAAAAGATAAACATTTTATTGCCATATAATTTGAATATAAGAAGCGTTACCGCGTAACGCTTCTCAGATTATGTATTCCTATAAGGGATTATTTTTCCTGGTGGCAAATTCGCTCCTGATTTTCGGCGATATTATCTAAACAACAGGATTACCTTTTGAAATGCAATTTTCAGATGTTAGTTGTATCAATTTAAAGGATTAAAACAATCAATATGTTCTTAAAAAAAGTCTTATTTACCAATTGAGAACTGCTAAAAAATAAAAGCATCTCTACCAACTTCATTATTTTTAACTTTTGTTGCAGACCAAATACGTGACCCGGAGATACAGAGAGTTGCTGTGATGGTACTTGGCGCCTTAGCTGGTAACCTGTGGAATGCTGGATTCAAATCCAAGGCGGAGGCGATAGTTGAGCAGATTGAGGACAAACTTGGTGTTCATGGTATAAATTTGTGTACAATTTCAACTAGAATTAACACACTTAAATTTGAAATTTCTCTCCACACCATAAAATTTAATTATTCTTTGAATCACCAGATCCTTGGAGTTACAGTACTACTGTTAAAACATTCTCTAAAGATGAACAGGATGAATTCCACCACAACACGGTAGCGTGTATTGAAGCTCTCGGCAATGCTGCCCTCCATCGTTCCTTTGCTCACATCCATAGTTATACCAACTCGACCACCACCAATCCTCTGCTGAAAAGAGCTGGTTTACACTCTATGAGAGACTACCACATTGATAAGGTAGAAAGTCAAGCTAGCCCAGACCCAATTTCATATAACTCCTAAAGCACAACCAGTAGCTAAGCACAACACAATTTTCCTTACCACAATATAAGGTTACCAGCCAAACCACCATGTCACATGCACAATTTATGACTGGTATCCTGCTTACTTTTTGCTAATTCTCTGCTTAAGCAGCTCTATGAAATAGTGCCCAGGTCATAACAATCATATAGCAAGACACAACATTAGGTTTCAAATTTTAACAGCGAAAGTTAGTTCTCAAAGTTTGAAAACGCACAATGAACAATGTTTCATATTAATTTTCAGCAAAAATAATGGTGTTTCACATATTTTGCAGGCGGCAGGTATCCTCCTGAAGTCAGCCGTTGACGAAGATGAGGAAGAACATGTTCGATACGAAGCATCATTGCTTTACAAAGATCATCCAAACGGTGTTTATAAACGTGCCTCGACGTTTATAAATCAAAAAGTGTAAGTAATTTTTAACTTTAAGAGTTAAACAAAGCAAACTTGTGTGGAAAACAAGATCTTATAAGTATTTCATAGAAATCGAAAGAGGAAAAAATTCACCATCAAAAAGGTCGATATCCACGCTACTTTCATCGAACATCATCACAATTCAGGAACGTACTGACAATGCTGTGTATAAACTGTGTCCAGACCAATTATTTAAAATTGACTTCATCGAACGTTGTTTTAACAATTGCACTGAAGGGGTATTTAACACACTGGCACTTTAAACAGTTTTATTCCAAGTTTTTTGAAAATTGTGATTGGTGTTTGAATATTTCACAAAGCTTTATTTGACCCTCGGAATACCCTCTTCAATGTATTTTTTTTCTTGCATCTTTTCAAGAGCGAGTTCTCCGTCCAGACGGCGAGTACGGCGTGGATTCTGGGAGGGAATTAAGTTTCATTTGGCCAGCCCAGCCTTTCAGTGGAAGAAGCTTACTGGGAGCACGGAGACTGGAGCAGAGTTCGGTATTACTATCGCTAATGAGCTCAACATTAAAATAGGTGAGGCAAACAAATGACCAAGTCACACCATTTAAAAAGTAAACCGCGTAAATAACAGCAGGTAATAGACATTTTGTTTCACACATACCTCAACGTTCTCAACCATTTCACAAGGACATCAAAGACTCAAGGAAGAGAAACACACGGTTGATAAATTATGGAAGTGTCGTGGCCGAGCGGTTAAGAGCACCGAACTCAAACTCTGGTGTTTCTGATCAGCAGAGTGTAGGTTCGAATCCCCAGCGTGACACTTGTGGCCTTAAGCAAGATACTTAACCATTGCTTCGTCCTTCGGATGGGACGTAAAGCCGTTGGTCCCATATGTTGTGTAACGCATGTAAAAACAAACTTTTAAAATAAACAGTGCAATATTTAACTTATTGTTGTAATTGTTAGCTCCCCTCAACAGCTATCTTCGTGTAGACATTCTGGATGAGGCTTATGCAACGGTTGTAGTTGGACTCGTTGGAAAGAAACTAAATATCGCAAGAGCACGCTTCTGTTTCAACGGACACGCTGAGTATGATTTGAATTTCCTACAAGTAAGCCTATAAACATTGAAACATTTCAAATCTATTTTCAGGTTTCATTTTTTTTTAATTATTTTTATTACAGTATTCACAGTAATAAATCAATAGAGTATTAAATCACCAAAGAATGACATGCGTAAGTATGAGACTAAAGTTATATGATTTTGCGGAAGGATCTTTTCAGAAAAATGTATTGTCGACAATGGTCCTTTGTAATAGTATTAGTCTAGGAACCAGGGGCTGGCAGTTCATAAAGGCAGTTTTGAAACAACGTGTAACCTATAGGCCTATAAGCAAACACCTCTTGCTGAGAATTTGGAGGAAAAAAAATACAGCATCATTTTGCCAAGTAGAAGTAATAATTTTGTTGGAAGACAGTCATCACTGCCAAGTGCTATTGTTTTAATAATTTTGCTCAGATAAATAGCCATGGACTTGTGTCATTTTTTCTCGTGACGTCATGCGGGAGAGGACACTATGATTTCAGATTCTACGTGAAATCTTCAACTAATACTGCAGTGCACTGTATTTTAAGTCCAGCGTCTATTTTGTGTCTGTTTATTCTTGCTGCGTCAGTCAGTTGTGAGTAACGCAGATACTTAGATTTATAAATATTATTAAAGGCAGTGGACACTATTGGTAATTACTCAAAATAATTATCAGCATAAAACCTCATAGTAACGAGTAATGGGGAGAGGTTGATGGTATAAAACATTGTGAGAAACGGTTCCCTCTGAAGTGACGTAGTTTTCGAGAAAGAAGTAATTTTCAACTAATTTTATTTCGAGACCTCAAGTTTAGAATTTGAGGTCTCGAAATCAACCATCTGAAAGCACACAACTTCATGCGACAAGGGTGTTTTTTCTTTCATTAATATCTCGCAACTTCAAACAACCGATTGAGCTCAATTTTTCACGGGTTTGTGATTTTATGCATATGTTGGGATACACAAAGTGAGAAGACTGGTCTTTGACAATTACCAAAAGTGTTCACTGCCTTTTTAAACACATGAAAATTTTGGAAGGCTTTATCAGGAAGAAGAAGAGTTCAACACGAGATAAGATATTCTCAGAAAACGTACAACTTTTTTTTTAAGTGTTACAGTTTGCTGTCATTTTGTTATGGCTCAATAGCTGTAAAACCAGTATATCAATTTTGTTTTCTTTTTACAATCAGGAGTTTGGCGTTGAACGCATCAGCGATCTGGTGAAAGTCTATGATATAATCATCCAGCAAGTGGTAGGAAACATCGTGAGGGCGGTAGACATCGTTGTCGACCTCTTCAATGGAAACACCAGCATTAACACGTTATTTGATAACTTCGTTGAAGAACTTGAAAACATTCCAAGCCGCATCAGTGTAAGTGTGTCCCAAAGTGTTTTGATTTAGAAAGTGGCACCGATTTAATAAAACATATCAAACAATTAATTCGTGTTGTACTCACTGCAAAATAAACCGTTCACTGTATTAAACAATAACAAGCCGACCGATGTAAACAAATAAAGAGGTCCTGCCTATAGCAACATTGATCTAAAAGTTGCAAAGTTTGTTTTGTTTTGAAAAGGGGGAAAATACTATAACAGAACCGATTTCAAAAACTGTACAATCACTCTCAGTTAAAAATTCGAGCTTTGACCCCTTTTTGTAGCCTAACGGCATTAAGAATTACTTCAACAATCATCTAGTTTTAGTTTTCAAACATCGATGCATCTATTCAATGAATTGAATCTATAATGTTACTTATATGTACAGAATCTGCGATCGGTAGCAGCCAATGCCGTTGCTAGACTCTCGCAGTTTGATCCAGATCAACTCCCGCCCTCTATCCGTGGCGTGATCAAAGTGGTCAACAAGGCAGCTCAATTATTCAGTGATATAAAGACAGACGTCATGGAGTTTTACCAGGTATAAGTTAAGTCTTTTTTAGGTGTTCGGGACAACAGCCCGGAACACCTCTTATTTTTGTTAGGTTTTTACTTCTTAATACTTTTTCTTCTTCTTCTTCTGCTTCTTCTTCTGCTTCTTCTTCTTCTTCTTCTTCCTCCTCCTCCTCCTCCCCCTCCCCTCCCCCCTCCTCCTCCTCCTCCTCCTCCTCCTCCTCCTTCTATTCTGAATCTTCCTTGTCCCCTCACAAACACACCTTTCCCTTTTATGAACTTGAAACTTCGCACATAATAGTTAGATATTCATTAGGAGACGAAACCGTGCAAGTTACGTCATAATGACGTCATTCATTCTTGAGTTATGAAAATTCAAAGTTTACTATTTCAAAAAAAACTAGACATAAAATGTTTGTTAATTACAAAAATACGGTGTTCGGTTGGACGTTACGCGATGACGTAGTTCAAAAACATTGAACCATAAACATAAAGATGACTTTTTCTACAACGTGTCGTTAATTTTTATAGTTAAACTTGTGTCACAGTTTTAAACGACTCCTTTTTTCTTCACAAATGCAATATTTTTGTGTGAGATTGGCTTTAGGTTTTAATTTGCAATTTCCAATGGGGAAATTTCGTAGTTCTTTATACATGAAATTATGAATTTTCAAACTCGATTTTGAACCAGAAGACGAGATCAAAATGGGATCATGTCTGCGAGGCATTTACGGAGTTTTTAACGAACTTTCCGATGATGTGTCGATTGTAACAACCCATTATGTATAGCAAAAGTTATGATTTTTTAAAATAATAAGCTTTGAAAATTCATAACTCAAGAATTGATGACGTCATTGTGACGTAACTCAAACGGTTTCTTCTCCTAATAAATATCTAACTATGTGTGAAGTTAGAAGTTCATACAGATTTGGGAAGTGTGCTTTTGTTAGAGGGCAAGGGACGGAGATGTATTTTTGAAGAAAAATATACAATTGCAAACTTTGACCTTCCGGTACGAACGGAAGGAGGGGTCATACGATTTTGACGTTAACTTTTCAAATGTAGTCCCAGTCTTGATCTATCAGATGCGTAATTATTAATATCATAACTGTAAAATTCGAAGACATATAGCAATAAGCAAATGGTCACTTTTTGAACCTAAAAACCATGTAATTCGACACCTCATGACGTCATCATGACGAAACTAAAACGGTTTCATCTACTAATGAATATCTAACTATGTGTGAAGTTTCAAGTTTATGTGAGCTTAGCAAGTATGTCTTTTAAACCAGACCTTTGCCAGACTTGTATGCTGTGGTGATGGTTAAGCATCAAATGATGTATATTTCAACCTAAAAGGCAATAAACAACGCCCTTTCAAATCATTTCACAGTCCCATCCGGTTTAAACAGGTCAAAAGGTCAACGAAAGTTCACCAACATATCCATTTCTGTAAAGTACGTAACGCCCTTTCGTATGATGTATAGATTGTCAAAATAGCTTATGTAGTTTAGGTTATATGAACTTAGGAAATATTGACGACTGTAGAAAAGACTGTAAGGGGCATGTATGTTTTAACCGCCTTGAACGAAGACTATTCTTCATGAAGCTTTTTCGCGCTCTATGGATGATCACTGGAGCGTGACTCTGCTGCACCGCTAATACACTACACGTTGTGTGTATGCCTACGTGCAATGTTTATGCACATACCATTGGGGATTTACGTTGTTCTTTAGACGTGAATTTTTAAATTTTCAACCTCTCTTTTGAGCCGGAAGACAACATCAAAATGGGGTCATGTCTGTGGAGCGTTTACGGAGTTTTCAATGACGATTCCGATGATGTTTCGATTGTAAGAATCCCTCATGTAGATCAAAAGTTATGATTTTTCTTTCTTCTCCTAATAAATCGCTAACTATGTGTGAAGTTTCAAGTTCATACGAGTTTGGAAAAAGCGTTTTTGTTAGCGGACAAGGGACGTTCAGAAGAAGAAGAAGAAGAAGAAGAAGAAGAAGAAGAAGAAGAAGAAGAAGAAGAAGAAGAAGAAGAAGAAGAAGAAGAAGAAGAAGAAGAAGTATGAAGAAAAAGAAAAAAAAAACCGAACAAAAATAAGAGGTGTTCCGGGCTGTTGGCCCGAACACCTAAAAAGAAAAAAAAAAAAACGAACAAAAATAAGAGGTGTTCCGGGCTGTTGGCCCGAACACCTAATTATAACTTTTGATCTACATGATGAATTCTTACAATCAATACATCATCGGAAAGGTCGTTAAAACCTACTAGACGCCTCGCAAAAATGACTCCGTTTTGACCTTGTCTTCCGGTTCAAAATCGAGGTTAAAAATTCAAAAATTCATGTATAAAGAAAACGAAATTCCACCATTGGTTGCGCGTAAAGATTTTGCACGTACCATGTACAGTACATTGTACACCACATTGCGGTGTGCGCCACGTGTTGTTCGTTTAGTTTGTGTTCGAGGCGTTTTCAACATACATGTACACACGTACATTTTCCGTCCGGTTAGTTAGTCTTCTCTTCAGTCGTCAATACTTCATAAGTTCATATTATTTCCTCAACCACATAAGCTTTTCTTTTCTTGACCTTTTGATCTGTCTTAACCGCAAGTGACTGTAGAATGCTTTGAAAAGGCGTTTTTCAATGGATTTTAAACTGAATGAACATCTTTTGAACATAATACAAGTCTGGCAAAAGTCTGATTTAAAAAAATATTACCGATCAGAGTCACCAAAAAATAAGTGCGCTCTCTAGCGGCAGATTAACAACATCTAAAAATACACTTTTACTAGATGTTTGTGTCAGAGTTTAGGACAAATGTTTCAAAATGGTATACATAATCTCCTTCATAATAGCAACATGTCTGTGAAGTCTTAGCTTGATGACGTCGTCATTTGTCACGTGGTATTGCACGTTCGACTGAGGTGTAACTTGGTGTATTGTTAACTTCTTGAACTCGAAATGACGTCATGATGACGTCATCATGTTTTGTTGACAATTTGTGCAACTTTGATCATTTATTACAAATCTTGAGAACAAAGCAAGGTGCAATTGTTTTAAATACACCAGGCTTTTACTCCCGGAAACCGAACACCTAGAGTTTGTTCACAAACTCTTAATGTCTAGTTGTTTATATATTTGGTTAGCAGTTTTTTTGTTTAGGAGACAAATCAAGAGTAAGAAAATGAGGTAACAACCTTTCTTTCAACCAAACTGAATACTTCTTGTGGGCGTTTCAGACATTCGAGATGAATCTCGTGAATTACGCCAGAAACATGCTTTCAGGCTATGCTAATCCCATTCGAAAAGCACATTTTGACCGTGCAATCATTTCACATGGAGACTTCAGTCGAATCCTTAGCATACATGTATCCATAATCCAACAAGAACATTACGTGCAATGATCAAGTACCCATGAACATAATAAATGCATGTTATTTTGCACGCTGCATGGAAGACGACATAAAGTGCAAACACCATCTCAGACCAATCAGAACAAATGTATGGAAAGCTTACATCACTGCGCGTTAATTCATTAAAGAAACCGTTTCACCCAGTCATTGACCCTGTATAACCAGTTTAAATTTTGTGGGTAAAGACAGGGGACGAGTCTAAATGTGGATAAGTTTCTGTTTCTAATTTCAGCCTTTGATTTCATTTGTTATGTAAACTAATCTCTATTTTGTTGTTGTCTCCTTGGATGAGGAACGTGTTAATCTGTTTGTTTATGTGCGTCTTCACGAGAAGCCGAAATTTTGTTCTTGTCTTCCCACCAATTCTCAATTGCTGTTTGTTGTCGCTAAGGTATCTGACTGACATCAGTTGCGTAGATCGTCATTCCGTTCGTTTTCACGACGTAGTCCTTGCTGTGATACCATGGCTCTATTGTTTTTGCTCAAGCCTTTGAAATCTTTGTTCATTTTGAATATTATTTATGTTAAAGGGAAGGTACACGTTTAAAACAAATATTAACTTAAACTGACTTGGTAACGAGCATTGGAGAGCTGTTGATAGCATAAAGTATTGTGGGAAACGACTCCCTCTGAAGTAACGTAGTTTTTGAGAAAGAAGTAATTTCTCACTAAAATATTAAAAGACGTCTAGCTAGAAGTCTTTTATTCCTATCTGAAAGCACACAAATTCGTCGAACAAGGGTGTTTTTTCTTTCATCATTTTCTCTCAACTTTGATGACCGATTGAGCCCAAATTTTTACCGGCTTGTTATTTAATGCTTATACACCAAGTGAGAACACTGGTCTTTGACAATTACCAAACGTGTACTGCCTTTAATATTGAATGTCATGCATATTATTGTGTCTGCTGATTAAATTATGTTTTTCACTAACTTAAAGTAACGTCAGGTGATTTTTCCTAGTTTTATTAGTAGTTCAGGATGACTTTGTCAGTGAAACTGTTTTATTTACATTACAAAAGAAAAAAAAAAAAAAAAAAAAAAAAAAAACACGTATTCTGGTATCCATTGCCTCTTTGTGTATCCTTGTATTACATCTTATGGGTATAAAGCGTACCGAGGGTGATTCATAATCCGTTTTCATATTGTATCGTTAAAGGAACACGTTGCCTTGGATCGGACGAGTTGGTCAAAACAAAAGCGTTTGTAACCGTTTTTTATAAAATGCATATGGTTGGAAAGATGTTTTAAAAGTAGAATACAATGATCCACACAAGTTTGCCTCGAAATTGCGTGGTTTTCCTTCTACTGTGCGAACTAACATGGTCGGCCATTTATGGGAGTCAAAATTTTGACCCCATAAATGGCCGACGTGTTAGTCGACGAGGTAAAAGGAAAACCACGCAATTTCGAGGCATGTTTGTGTGGATCATTGTATTCTACTTTTACAACATCTTTCTACCCATATGCATTTTATAAAAAACGGTTACAACGCTTTTCAAAGACCAACTCGTCCGATCCAAGGCAACGTGTTCCTTTAAGTCTATATAGATATCAAAATGCGGCTTACATCTACGACAATAATTAGTAAAAGTGCACCACCAAGAGTTTGTGCCGTTAAGGTTTATTTTTTCAAGAAGGCAATCACATAGCCTATCCAATGTACTTCAAGAAAGGTTTTCAGCTATGTATGTAAACCGAAATAATGTAACTTAATAATTCAAAACATTTGTGGTGATTGTTTGAAAATTGTTTCTCTAGGCTGTCAATGAGGCTATCACTGTGACCTTACCCTGGGCAGCCGAACAAATTATGCGGTCCATAACGAGTATATCTAATATCATCGGAGATTTACTCAAAACACCACTCAAGGCTATTGGAGACATCTTCAAGGGAGTTTTCAAGTGAGTATTTAGCCTTGATCAAGGCTGTGTAGACAACTACTCTCTAAAACGGTAGAGCAAGGACAAGACTCAGCCGAATGCGATATAACCATGGAGGAAGGAAGAGAAGGAGCTCGAACGAAGAGACTGCAAACGTCGAACCCGTGGTACCGCGGTCGTTTAAGGACACCTCGTAATCACCCACTACCTTATACAGACAACGGGCGACCTGGCGTATGTGAGTTTGCGCGTGCGCACTTGGTTCTTCACTCGACTATGGTGTCGTATGTCGTATGGATATATTACAGAAAAAACTACTTTTTTGAGACCTGATAACAATTGTGTACACTTGTGCCCACCAAATCGAAAAACACAATTGAATACCAACCACCCTCGTGTGCTAATACCTAAATTTTGAACCACCGCTAGTGACCGGAAAATCACAAAAAATGTAAACATATGCCATGATGTTTCCGTGAAACACCACAAACGGTAAATGAAAACGTGTATATTCACAATTCTTGTCTCCAATGGTTCAACTTTACACGAAGGCAACGATCGACGCAGTCTGGCGGTACCAAACCTTCTGTACAAAGCATGGGCGTCAATCAGGGGTGGGACAGGGGGACATGTCCCCCCCCCCCCCCCCACCTTTTGGAGGGTGGGGGACACAATATCAAATGTACCCCCCCCCCCCACTTTTTTGACCACCTTTATCATGAAGCCCAAGTTTTGCCCTGTGTAAGACGAAACCTGGTGTCCCTATATGGGCATTAATCCTGTGGGCAAAGGATGACACAATTTTTTGAAGGGTGGGGGACACTATATCAATTGTCCCCCCTCAAAATTTGCCCTAGATTGCATCACAGAGCATCTAAAATGCAAAATTTCCCCGGGCCAAATTCACGACGTCAAGGCTTCCCACACGCATGGTCCATCGTTAACAGATTTGCACCTCCCCCCTGAAAGAGTGGAAAGAACGTGAACCCCCACCCCATTTTCGAAGGGTGGGGGACACAGTATCAACTGTTCCCCGTGTCTTTTGACCACCTTTATCATGAAACTCATGTTTTGCACTGTGGAACTGTGGAGCACTGGGACACAATATTCCCATTGTTCTGTTTCGTTTGCCATTTGGCCGCTAAATGGCCTTAAGATTGCACCACAGAGCATCTAAAAATACAAAATTTTCCCAGGCCCGGACCCATGCCGTAAAGGTTTCGCACTCGTGTGCTCACTCTTCGACAGATTTTCCCCCTAAAACTTGGTTCATAGATCCGAACTTGAAGATGCTGTTAACTCAAAAGGTTCTACTGCTGCTCACATTTTACAAATGTTCTGTGCCATTCTGTATGCCTCTCATTGGCCTTAGATTGCACCTCAGAGCATCTAGAATGCAAAATTTTCCCGAGCCCTTAGGCCCGGACCCAAGGCCGTAAAAGGCTTCGCGTTCCGCTTTATAGCAGGCTCCATCTTTAATACCCACCAGGGATGAACTGCCGTCTGATCATTAGAATGCAGAAACAAAATGGATATTACGAAGCTATAATTGAGTTGTTTTTTAGGTACAATAACCATGATAGCAAAAATAGGTGCATCATAGCTTGAAATAGGCATTAAATCTGAGAGGGGGGAACATCACCCCTCAGACTCCATAGATTGCACCAGAGAGCATCTACGGACTAAACAATTCCTGGGGCCCTAAAGCGGGCCCCGGACCCCACGCCGTAAATGTTATGTCCCCCCACCTTTCAAGACGGATTGACGCCCCTGGTACAAAGAGATCTAATCCTGCTCGTTAATCGGCCGTCCAGCTGGAGGCTCCTATCTTTTATCCACTGGTCAGACAGGGGCATTGTCAGTGTATTATTTTGTTACTCTGCGGTTTTGCGGGTCGTTCGAGCTTCTCCTCTTCACTTTCTTCCTCCATGGTTATGCACGTTATTTAGCTTTAAAGTAAGCAAACTATTACATTCGCTCGTCCCCAGCGCCTTGCTTTTGTTCTGGATAGATTTGCCGCTGGGGCCGAGCGAAACTATTACATAAAGGACTTGCACAAGTCTACACTCATGTTTATTCATATGCCAGTAATTAAGCCCCGTACACAACCAGTTCCACAGTTGCTCCGCCAGTAGTTGTTATAGCGCCCTCTTGCGAGGGGTTTGCCTTTGTTTACATCGCCATCTTTGTTGTTGCGATCTTCTCCGTCTATAATAAAAGTCCTTGGATAAGCATTCTAATTGGTATTCTGCTGTGGCTACTTTGTGGTGTTGCATCCTCCTCCTACCTTGGCGTGGTGGCAGCGTTCTGAAACGTCCCTCGCTTCCATAAAGGTGAAAGAAAGTGCAGTTTTCTCGACGCCGTTCCAACGCAACGGATCTCCGGTTCGTCACAACGTGGTCTTTCAGTTCACTATACAGGTGAGCGGCAGTGCAGTCAAGATACATTTGACTAATCGTACCATACATTTTGCTTTGCCTTTTAGCCATTATTCTCACCGCCTTACTTACTATGGCTACCACACATCGGGCACCAAAACAGTGGTGCTTGAATAAAATTGAAACTGTGAACTCTTTCGAAAATTGGCGTCAGAATTTGCACTACACTCTCTCCCTCGACCAGAATTTTGCTCCGTTTCTACTCGATGGCTCACAGTGGGAGAAAAAGGCCAAAACTTCTCCCCTCCGTGGATTCACTGATGATGCCGATGACATCCCCTTGCCCCAACGTAAAACAGCTCAACAGAAAGTCAACATGCTTGAGCTTATGCTGGGCCAGATTGCAAATTATTGCCCTGTTATCTCACGTAACACCATTATCAAATCGTCCACATCAATCTGTAATATCTGGCAAGTGATTCGCCTCCATTATGGCTTCCAGTCTACTGGCGCACACTTACTCGATTTTGCTGACATCCACCTCCAACCGGATGAACGCCCAGAGGACTTATACCAGCGCCTCATGGCATTTGTTGAGGATAATTTGCTCCAGTGCAATGGAGGAATCTCCCACCATGGGGAAGAAGTCACTGAAGATGAGGAGCTCTCCCCTTCCCTTGAGAATGTTGTTGTCCTCACTTGGCTCCGCCTTATCCACACCAACTTACCAAAATTTGTCAAACAACGGTACGGGACGGAATTACGGTCACGCACCCTAGCTTCAATCAAACCGGAAATTTCCCAGGCCTTGGACTCACTGCTAGATGAAGTGCATAACAGTGACGATGCTAAGGCCATGCGAGCCTTCACCACTCGCCCACTGAACACACCTCGTACTGCTTCTTTTACCTCTGCCCCCAGCGGCCGGTTCCCCCCCAACTCAAAGCCCCGTCCTGCACGTCCCCAGAAGACATGCCCTCTCTGCAAGCAAGTCGGTCGCAGTGACACCCGCCACTTCCTCAGCGAATGCACATACTTACCAGAACATGACCGTAAGTACATCGTGAGAGCCCGACAAGTTGCGGACATATTTGATGACCAGCCCACAGATATTGAGTCGGATCATGATGGGGATTCATGCACCTCGATCCCATCTCCCCATGTTGAGACCCCTGCGTCATTCCGAGTGCAGATCAACCAATCCCCCTACATGGACATGTTTTATGGCCATCATACCACCCGTGTCACCATTGATAGCGGCGCCACGGGCAATATGATTCGTGCATCCACAGCAAAGTGCCTGGGTGCCCATATTACCGAGAGCTCCCAATCTGCTCACCAGGCTGATGGTTCTTCACCACTCACCATCACTGGTGAAACTCGACTCAGACTCACTCGCGACAACCATACCTTCATGTTCGAGGGCTTGGTTGTTGATAACCTTGATGTTGACATCCTTGCCGGCACGCCATTCATGTCTGTGAATGATATCGCAATCCGCCCTGCCAAACGTCTCATCACCCTTGGCGATGGATCCGCAATAACATATGGCTCGCCCAAGGGGCCCTCGACAAGCAATGCCGTACGACGTGCACACGTTTTGCGTGCACCCACCTCTTCCACCACGGTTTGGCCGGGGGAGTTCATTGAGCTAACCCTACCAAAAGACATATCAAATGATGAACTTTTTGCTCTTGAGCCTCGCACGGACACAGCCAGGGCAAGACCCGATCAGTCATCGCGGCTGTGGCCTCCCCCCGACATCTTCACTTCTGTCGCTGGAAGAATCCGCATCCTCAACTCGTCAACAGAACCGCAAGTTCTCAAACGCAATGAGCACTTCTGCCAAGTTTGCCCCGTCTTCACCCCTTCCCCGTCACCCGATGTAGTACAACAAAGTGTGCCCTCTCACGTCACTCCGAAGGCCCGCCCTGCCATCGCTCAACTCCATTCACACTCCGCCAGCTTGGACCCCGACCACAATTTGCCTGACGACACCAGAGCACTGTTCTCATCTCTTATGGCTGAATTTGATGAAGTCTTTGATACCGAATACAAAGGGTACAATGGTGCCTCCGGCCCCTTGAGGCTGTCGTCAACATGGGTCCCGTGCAACCTCCACAGCGCAAAGGCCGCCTGCCCCAGTATGCACGTGATAAATTGTTGGAGCTACAGCAGAAGTTCGACGAGCTTGAAAAAAAAGGTGTCTTTGCTCGCCCCGAGGACATCGGCATCTCTGTGGAATACCTCAACCCTTCATTCCTCGTCAAGAAGTCCAATGGCGGTTTTCGATTGGTCACGGCCTTTGCTGACGTTGGCCGTTATAGTAAGCCACAGCCGTCTCTCATGCCTGACGTCAATTCAACCTTACGCCTGATTGCACAGTGGAAGTACATCATTGCCACAGACCTCACCAATGCCTTCTATCAGATCCCCCTTTCAAAAGCCTCCATGAAGTATTGCGGAGTCGCCACTCCCTTCCGCGGCATCCGTGTCTACACCAGATCAGCCATGGGCATGCCAGGCTCCGAGACAGCCCTTGAAGAGCTCATGTGCCGCGTACTCGGTGATCTTCTCAAGGACGGTGTTGTCGCCAAAATTGCTGATGACCTCTATTGTGGCGGAAACACACTAGACAGTCTTCTCACCAACTGGAGGCGTGTGCTTCATATCCTTTATACCAATGGCCTACGATTGTCTGCTAAAAAGACAGTGATTTGTCCGACCACCACCACTATCCTCGGATGGATCTGGTCTTCAGGCACCCTTCATGCCAGCCCTCACCGTATCGCCACCCTATCAACATGCGCAATCCCGGAGAGAGTATCCGCACTGCGTTCCTTCATCGGTGCCTACAAAGTACTCGCGCGGGTGCTCCCAAACTGTGCCTCAATCCTTTCCCCATTGGATACTGTCATAGCAGGACGCCAGTCCTCCGATTCTATTGTGTGGTCCGACGAATCTCGTTCTGCTTTCAAGAATGCACAGTCAGCTCTGTCGGCGTCTCGCACAATCACGCTTCCTCGCCCTACTGACCAGTTATGGATTGTTACTGACGGTGCAGTTAAGAACCATGGCATTGGCGCCACTCTGTACGTTACCCGCCAAAACAAGCTGTGCCTCGCTGGTTTCTTCAGCGCCAAACTCCGCGGCCGCCAACCCACGTGGCTGCCCTGTGAAGTTGAAGCCCTTTCCATTGCTGCATCGACCAAGCACTTCAGCCCTTATCTCATCCAGTCGACTCGCAATGCTGCCATCCTCACCGACAGCAAACCTTGTGTACAGGCTTACGAGAAGTTATGCCGCGGTGAGTTTTCCTCGAGTCCCCGCGTCTCCACATTCCTCTCTACTGTCAGCCGGTACCAAGCGACTGTACGCCACCTCGCTGGCTCTGCCAACATTCCGTCTGACTTTGCTAGCCGTAACGCCCCAGCCTGCTTGAGCCCTCCTTGTCAGATTTGTTCATTTGTCCAACAAGCTGAGGAGTCTGTTGTATTGCGCGTATCGGCACAGGATATTCTCACAGGTAAAGTGAAGTTGCCGTTCACGAGCCGGGCTGCCTGGTCTGCAATCCAATCTGAATGTCCTGATCTACGCCGCACCCGGGCACACCTGGTGCAGGGGACACGCCCCTCAAAAAAGGTCACTAATGCTAAAGATGTCAAGCGCTATCTTCAGGTTGCATCCCTGGCCAAGGACGGTCTGATCGTCGTTCGTCGCGATGTTCCACTCGCTCCAACTCGTGAATGCATCGTTGTGCCTCGTCAAATTTTAGATGGCCTACTCACAGCGCAGCACATTCAACTCGACCATCCATCTAGCCACCAGCTCAAGTCAATCGTTCATCGTTACTTCTTTGCTTTCGACATGGACAAGTCGATTGACACAGTTACAACCGGATGCCACCAGTGCGCTGCACTTCGCACTGTCCCATCTACAATCCACCTCCAGTCTTCGTCCGACCCCCCAGATGCTCTTGGGTTCTCCTTCGCTGCCGATGTAGTTAAGCGTAATCGCCAGCTCATCCTCGTGCTCCGGGAAACTGCCACTTCATTCACCACATCTTGCCTCAACACTGCACCAGGTGTCCCCTGCACCAGGTGTGCCCGGGTGCGGCGTAGATCAGGACATTCAGATTGGATTGCAGACCAGGCAGCCCGGCTCGTGAACGGCAACTTCACTTTACCTGTGAGAATATCCTGTGCCGATACGCGCAATACAACAGACTCCTCAGCTTGTTGGACAAATGAGCAAATCTGACAAGGAGGGCTCAAGCAGGCTGGGGCGTTACGGCTAGCAAAGTCAGACGGAATGTTGGCAGAGCCAGCGAGGTGGCGTACAGTCGCTTGGTACCGGCTGACAGTAGAGAGGAATGTGGAGACGCGGGGACTCGAGGAAAACTCACCGCGGCATAACTTCTCGTAAGCCTGTACACAAGGTTTGCTGTCGGTGAGGATGGCAGCATTGCGAGTCGACTGGATGAGATAAGGGCTGAAGTGCTTGGTCGATGCAGCAATGGAAAGGGCTTCAACTTCACAGGGCAGCCACGTGGGTTGGCGGCCGCGGAGTTTGGCGCTGAAGAAACCAGCGAGGCACAGCTTGTTTTGGCGGGTAACGTACAGAGTGGCGCCAATGCCATGGTTCTTAACTGCACCGTCAGTAACAATCCATAACTGGTCAGGAAGGGCGAGGAAGCGTGATTGTGCGAGACGCCGACAGAGCTGACTGTGCATTCTTGAAAGCAGAACGAGATTCGTCGGACCACACAATAGAATCGGAGGACTGGCGTCCTGCTATGACAGTATCCAATGGGGAAAGGATTGAGGCACAGTTTGGGAGCACCCGCGCGAGTACTTTGTAGGCACCGATGAAGGAACGCAGTGCGGATACTCTCTCCGGGATTGCGCATGTTGATAGGGTGGCGATACGGTGAGGGCTGGCATGAAGGGTGCCTGAAGACCAGATCCATCCGAGGATAGTGGTGGTGGTCGGACAAATCACTGTCTTTTTAGCAGACAATCGTAGGCCATTGGTATAAAGGATATGAAGCACACGCCTCCAGTTGGTGAGAAGACTGTCTAGTGTGTTTCCGCCACAATAGAGGTCATCAGCAATTTTGGCGACAACACCGTCCTTGAGAAGATCACCGAGTACGCGGCACATGAGCTCTTCAAGGGCTGTCTCGGAGCCTGGCATGCCCATGGCTGATCTGGTGTAGACACGGATGTCGCGGAAGGGAGTGGCGACTCCGCAATACTTCATGGAGGCTTTTGAAAGGGGGATCTGATAGAAGGCATTGGTGAGGTCTGTGGCAATGATGTACTTCCACTGTGCAATCAGGCGTAAGGTTGAATTGACGTCAGGCATGAGAGACGGCTGTGGCTTACTATAACGGCCAACGTCAGCAAAGGCCGTGACCAATCGAAAACCGCCATTGGACTTCTTGACGAGGAATGAAGGGTTGAGGTATTCCACAGAGATGCCGATGTCCTCGGGGCGAGCAAAGACACCTTTTTTTTCAAGCTCGTCGAACTTCTGCTGTAGCTCCAACAATTTATCACGTGCATACTGGGGCAGGCGGCCTTTGCGCTGTGGAGGTTGCACGGGACCCATGTTGACGACAGCCTCAAGGGGCCGGAGGCACCATTGTACCCTTTGTATTCGGTATCAAAGACTTCATCAAATTCAGCCATAAGAGATGAGAACAGTGCTCTGGTGTCGTCAGGCAAATTGTGGTCGGGGTCCAAGCTGGGGCGTAGTGTGAATGGAGTTGAGCGATGGCAGGGCGGGCCTTCGGAGTGACGTGAGAGGGCACACTTTGTTGTACTACATCGGGTGACGGGGGAAGGGGTGAAGACGGGGCAAACTTGGCAGAAGTGCTCATTGCGTTTGAGAACTTGCGGTTCTGTTGAGGATGCGGATTCTTCCAGCGACAGAAGTGAAGATGTCGGGGGGAGGCCACAGCCGCGATGACTGATCGGGTCTTGCCCTGGCTGTGTCCGTGCGAGGCTCAAGAGCAAAAAGTTCATCATTTGATATGTCTTTTGGTAGGGTTAGCTCAATGAACTCCCCCGGCCAAACCGTGGTGGAAGAGGTGGGTGCACGCAAAACGTGTGCACGTCGTACGGCATTGCTTGTCGAGGGCCCCTTGGGCGAGCCATATGTTATTGCGGATCCATCGCCAAGGGTGATGAGACGTTTGGCAGGGCGGATTGCGATATCATTCACAGACATGAATGGCGTGCCGGCAAGGATGTCAACATCAAGGTTATCAACAACCAAGCCCTCGAACATGAAGGTATGGTTGTCGCGAGTGAGTCTGAGTCGAGTTTCACCAGTGATGGTGAGTGGTGAAGAACCATCAGCCTGGTGAGCAGATTGGGAGCTCTCGGTAATATGGGCACCCAGGCACTTTGCTGTGGATGCACGAATCATATTGCCCGTGGCGCCGCTATCAATGGTGACACGGGTGGTATGATGGCCATAAAACATGTCCATGTAGGGGGATTGGTTGATCTGCACTCGGAATGACGCAGGGGTCTCAACATGGGGAGATGGGATCGAGGTGCATGAATCCCCATCATGATCCGACTCAATATCTGTGGGCTGGTCATCAAATATGTCCGCAACTTGTCGGGCTCTCACGATGTACTTACGGTCATGTTCTGGTAAGTATGTGCATTCGCTGAGGAAGTGGCGGGTGTCACTGCGACCGACTTGCTTGCAGAGAGGGCATGTCTTCTGGGGACGTGCAGGACGGGGCTTTGAGTTGGGGGGGAACCGGCCGCTGGGGGCAGAGGTAAAAGAAGCAGTACGAGGTGTGTTCAGTGGGCGAGTGGTGAAGGCTCGCATGGCCTTAGCATCGTCACTGTTATGCACTTCATCTAGCAGTGAGTCCAAGGCCTGGGAAATTTCCGGTTTGATTGAAGCTAGGGTGCGTGACCGTAATTCCGTCCCGTACCGTTGTTTGACAAATTTTGGTAAGTTGGTGTGGATAAGGCGGAGCCAAGTGAGGACAACAAAATTCTCAAGGGAAGGGGAGAGCTCCTCATCTTCAGTGACTTCTTCCCATGGTGGGAGATTCCTCCATTGCACTGGAGCAAATTATCCTCAACAAATGCCATGAGGCGCTGGTATAAGTCTGCTTCGTCCTCCCAAGTACCTTGATGACTATGTTACGGACTAATCACCTCGTTCTCCTGTTGGATTGTGTTTTGGCTCGTTTTGTTGTATGTTTATTTGGGGCAGAATAATCCCCCAGGGCCAGAGGGTAGTCCATCCCTATGACGGCTCTATGTTCCCTTTTGCGGTTGCGTTCCTCGTATCCTGTTTGTGGCTTGACATCCGTCCATTGTTTCTGTGGACCTCAGACTTTTTAACTGTTGACTCTTTATCATGTAGTGTTCTCTGTTTAAGGGATTTCATTCCCCTCTTTCATTTGTTTAAGCGAAAGAAAAGTAGTCGCGCCAGTAGTTGTTATAGCGCCCTCTTGCGAGGGGTTTGCCTTTGTTTACATCGCCATCTTTGTTGTTGCGATCTTCTCCGTCTATAATAAAAGTCCTTGGATAAGCATTCTAATTGGTATTCTGCTGTGGCTACTTTGTGGTGTTGCATCCTCCTCCTACCTTGGCGCTCAATAAACCATTGTGTTTTTTAACTTATAACCAAGTCTCCAGCGGAGTAACTATTACAACATGGTGTCAGAAGTACTAAGGACTCTCCTGGACAGGTACTGTAAACGAAATAATTGCTTAAAAACTTCAGCAAAATACTGACCCAATACTATGACCCAGATTGCCCAATACGCCTATCATCCGACGCTAGTAAGGACGGCCTTGGTGCAGTTCTTTTGCAACTCCATTACAACAAATGGACACCCATGGCCTATGCGTCGAGAGCCATGACTAGTGCGAAGACTCGTTACGCGCAGATAGAGAAGGAGCTCCTTGGAATTGTATTCGCATGTGAGCGCTTTCATCAGTTCATTTATGGAGCTACAGTAGAGGCTGAGACAGACCATAAGCCTCTTATCAGTCTGTTGCCCACTCAGAGTATAAAGACTACTGCTCAGGGTGCTGAAGTACGAAATTATTTATTCTACACTCCTGGGAAACAACTGGTCGTCGCTGATACCCTATCCCATGCACCAGACTGTAACGCTGACAAAGGGGAAGCTGCGCAAGTGCAGCGTGTGATGTTGTTGTGGAAGCATTTGTTGATATGATCATAGAGACAATGCCCGTGTCTGACAACAGATTTAATCAGATACGTGATCAGTCTCAAGCTGACGACCAACTGACCAACCTGAAGCGCATGATAATATAGGGTTGGCCACAGGAACGACACCAATGTCCGAGTGACGTTTGCCCCTTCTGGAATAGTGAAGCCAAGCTGTCAGTGGCCGAGGATGTGATTTTCAAGGAACTAGAATTCTAATCCCTCGCTTGCCTCGTAAGGATGTGTTGCTCAAGATTCACAAAGGTCACATGGGAATAGAGAAATGCCGCTGTCGTGCCTGGATACTGTCTACTGGCCAGTCATGAATGCCGAAATCAGTAATATACATGTAGTTAGCCAATGTGACGCGTGCCAGAAGTATCAACCAAGCCAACCTGTGGAACCACTCAATCCACATGAGATACCAGTCAGAGCTTGGCAACGAGTAGGAGCAGATATCGGTACCAATGGAGGAAAAGAGTACTTGATAGTCTGTGATTATTACTCTGGATATCCATTAAGGTGATAACCGTTACCACCACCACTAGCAAAGCTGTGATCAACGCGATCAAATCCATGTTTGCACGACACGGCGTACTTGATGTGGTCATATCAGACAATGGCCCACAGTTTGGAAGCAAAGAATTTGCAGACTTCACGAAAGATTGGGGGTATGAACATCAGACCTCGAGCCCGCACTACCCTCGATCTAATTGATTAGCAGAGAGTGCTGTGAAAACTGTAAAGCAAATGATCAAAAAATGTCAGGAAACAAAGCAGGATTTTCACAAAGCCCTGTTAGCCTACCACTCCACACCACTTCAAAACGGACTGTCTCCAAGTCAAATGCTAATGAATAGGCACGTTAAGACAACCCTGCCTGTTCACCCAAAATGCTTGGAACCAGAAGTACAACAAGGTGTGGTCTCGGACAAGATTCAGAGTAGAATTCAACAGAAACAACTGCATGATCGCGAAGCACACTCTCTGGAACCGCTTAATCCTCAGGATCGAGTCAGGGTGCAAGACCATCGCACGGGACTATTGACGGTGAGAGCCACTGTTCTCCGATTCTATGAAATCGAGGTTGAAGGTGGTGGGATCCTACGTCGCAATAGAGGTGCCATACGAAAGGACACTGTTCCTAAGCAGACATTTGTTGATCTTAAACTGCTGGTGGAGGAACTGAAACTTCAGCTTGCCAAGGAACATCCTGAAAAAACTGAGACACAACAGGATAGTGCCACTCCTGTTGTGTCACCGCATAAGCAGACTTTTAGGAGATCCTAGCGCACCATGAGACGCCCAAAGCGTTTGATTGAGACACTGTAACTCTGTTGACATTTAAGCATATATAATGCTGTGTTACTATGTTATCTTGTGTTAAACATTAGATCATCATAAATGCATTATCATTTTAACTCTATACATGTATATATGCATGTCAAAAATAAGTTTGTGGTTTGACCTTGCCACATCAGTTGTTTAGAAAAGTTTGTAGCCTTTAAAAAAAGTCTGTAGCCCTTGCTAGAAAGTTCTCAAGAGGGAAGATGTTGTGATAATACTTACGAAGGACTTGTACAAGTCTACACTCATGTTTATTCATATGCCAATAAGCCCAGTGTATGTCACACAACCAGTTCTATAGTTGCTCAATACACCTTTGTGTTTCAACTTATAACCAAGTCTCCAACCTTGTAACTATTACAACAGTGAGTATTGGAACAAAAGTCAACGGATTCATTGGCTAAACTTTTCCCATAGAGAAATAATTTAAACAGGTCACACATAAAATGTGAAATAAAATATGAATATTACCAGCAATGTCATTGGAGGTAAGCCATACTGATTTGCTGCCCTCCTTATAACCTACTAAGTAACACGTTTTGAAATATTAAAGTTTAGATTGGGGTTTTACCCTCATAGGCCTAGATGTACAAAGCACTGTCTAATGAGCATGTTGGAATTTCATGACCGTATCCGTATTTGGTTAGAAATTGATACCAATACATTTGCCATTCTAGGGCAAATGTCGTACCTCTTGCTCGTTGGCAAGAGACCAGACAGATTAATTTAAATTAGTAATTGGTACTGGAATGATTTATTAAAGAATATTATGGATAGCTTACCTTGTAACCCGTTTCAATTATCCATGTTTAAACAAAAGAAATTTCTTTCAATGGACATAATGTCATGTAACTGTCTCCTTTTTTGTGTGTTTGCCTCGGTTTTGATAAAAGAAATTCAACAGGTTTGGACAATATTCTGCCCTAAAAAATGCGTCTTTTTTCAATTTGTTTTTAACAGTATCAAAACAGCTGTTGATTCAATAGTTGAAGCTAGAAAACAAGTGGAGGAAGCCAACTTCTTCAAGGAAGGTACGTTAAAAAGAGGTTAAGGATCTTAGATCAGTATAAGAAGATAGAATAAGTCCAAATTGTAAATTAGTATTGTTTCCTCTTGTGTAATTGTTTACTGTGGTGACGTTTTCATTTATTAGGTCAACGACCGTACTGGTTTGATCTACCCACATTTATTGGCGAAATGATTGAAGAATTAATCGGGCACCTTGAGAACATCAGGAGAGATCTTAAAGTGTGGGTTAATGAGGTTAAGAGTGCTGATGATCCCATCAAGAAGCTGACTGGGGGCGCCCTGGACTCGGTAAGATAATCTGCAAATAATGCTAAGAATATTTATTGTATGTGCATCATTCTCAATAAATAGAGAGATTTCAAAACAATTTCTTTTTCGGAAATATTCGTTTTAATCTTCAGAATTAATTTGATTGCATGTTCACAGCACACCCTGAGGACACAAGTTCAGGCAGAGATCGAGTCAATCTTGGAGGATCTGATGGAACCAATGGAACCAATCAAGGATCTGATGGCCCCATTCTTTGAGATATATGACCTCGTCTTTAACAGCATCAAGGCAATCAAGGATGCTTATCAAACACTGAAAGATTCGTAAGTTGGTATTGAAAAGAAGGTGTACTTGAACTTTGCTTGTACTTTTTGTAGTGTTTTATTGGTGATCATATACCCGTGGTTCTATAGAGAAAGCAGAAATTAACCCCAATCAATTATACATATTGGGCTGGTAACAGTAATCATCGTTATACATTATACGCTATGATATGGGCCTACATGTACATTTATATGCATTGCAACAATGTGGATGTAAACAAATTTAAACGTGAATTACATGGAAAACCAACTTCCCTTAAATCACCCTTTGCAATAATTAAAACAGTACTCACGATTAAGATGCACGCACGGGACTTTGGTGATTAATAGAAGTGATTCGATGATTGGATTAACCTGGATATTTAGGAGTTATTTGAGGAATTTACGTGATTAGTTTGGATTCGGACTTGTAAAATGGCGATTGGTATGATCATGGAAACATTGGAGATTTTGATTCAAGAGAGAACAAAAACTGTCCTGATGCGGAGACTTTCTGACAGCCACCCCAAATTTAGGCTCTAAATTTTATCAAACAGAGAAAGTCTTCAAAAGTCCACGATAGGTGTCCATCTCTAAGGGTCTTCACTATCGGTGATCTCAGGTAGGCGTATCAGACGCGCAACGGGTCTGGTGTATTCACGATCAGCGACTTTAACTCTGGCCGCTCGGATGCGATCATCAACTCCAGGAAGTGTCTCGATGACTCTACCAACTAGCCAATGAGCTCTAGGCTGCTGAGGGTCGGCAATCATGACAACATCGCCACAGGTGAGGTTACGGCAGTCCCTTTGCCATTTTGGGCGAAGTTGGAGGCTTGGCAGGTAGTATTTCAGGAAATGTGACCAGAACTGGTCCGCTAGTACTTGGCTGTGGCGCCATCGGCGTCGTCCTATCAGCTCGTCGACAGGGTATACTACTTGTGGAAGTGACTGGTCATGGCGTCCCATCAGTAGGATATTTGGAGTTATGGGATTGATGTCTGCAACATCAGATGAGATGTATCCCAATGGCTTGGAATTGAGGATGCCTTCAATTTCTATCAGGACGGTGCGGAGTACGGCTTCGGTGACTGATTGGTCCTTGATTACAACCTTGAGACCGTCTTTAATGCTCTTGATCTCTCGCTCCCACACTCCGCCGAAGTGAGGTGCACTGGGTGGATTAAACTTGAATCTCACTTTCTGGTCGCCTAGTTGTGCGGCAAGGTCAGGTTTCATGGCGTGGAATGCTTCCTGTAATTCAGTTTCAGCTCCCTTGAAATTGGTTCCGCAATCAGATAGCAACTCATAGGGCTTCCCTCGTCTGGAAATGAAGCGCCGAAAGGACATCAAGAAGGCATCGGTGTCCAGGCCTTCTAAGAGATCTATATGAATAGCTCTGGTCGTCATACATTTGAAGATCACCCCCCACCTTTTCTCGGAGCGGCGACCAATCTTGACATGCATCGGACCGAAACAGTCAACACCGGTAGAGTAGAAGGCTGGCTTAAATAGACGGAGACGGGACGGAGGAAGATCACCCATCTTTGGTACTTCGGGTTTTGCGCGCCATTTGCGGCATTCAAAGCATTGATGCTGATGACGACGAATTGCCTCCCTTCCCCGGAGTATCCAAAACTTGCGTCTTAATTCAGCTAGAATACGTTCTGGACCATAGTGAAGAAGCTTCTTGTCATAGTCACGTATTATCAGCTTGGTGATGTGGTGATGAGGATCAAGGACTATTGGGTATTTAACAGCATCGGAGAGGATTTCTGCCCTACGTAGTCGTCCTCCAACTCTGATGAGCTTTGCGGTTTCGTCGTAGGCTGGGTCCAACTGTGAGAGCTTGCTCCCGGACGGTATTCCTCGTTTGGCCTTTAAGGCAGACAGCTCTTCAGGGAAGCTTTCGAGTTGACATTTTTGGTACAGAAGATTCTCGATGTCCTCCCGCAACTGTGCTGTGTCATCTCCAGGTTTGGCCACCCCGTGAAGGGATAGTTTGAAAGCCTCTACCAGAGCGTCCCAGCTGTTGTACTGATGGAGATCGGGCTGCAATGGGTTTTCTACAATGGCAGTCTTACCACAGAAGGTTGCTTTCTTCAGCTCTGTTGCATCCTCTGTAGGGTCAGTGATTGGACTTTTCGGCCACTTAGAAGGAGGTTGACGAAGATAGAGTGGGCCTGTCTTCCATCGGGATTCTTCACTCAGTTCTTTGAGTGACTTACCCCTGGTAATGTCATCGGCAGGGTTGTTCTGGGTGTCCACATAGCGCCAGTCCTGCACATCTGTAAGGGTCTGTATTTCGGTGACACGAGTACCAACGAAGACCTTATATCGGCATGATTCTGACTTCAACCACTGCAGGACCGTGGTCGAATCGCTCCATAGGGTGACCTTGTTGATCTCTAGGGTAAGTTCCTTACGAAGGAGATCGGCTAGTTGTGCACCGGTGAGAGCTGCTGATAACTCGAGTCGTGGCATCGATAGTTGTCTTTTCGGTGCCACTCTGGATCGAGACATGAGAAAACTGACGCTGACGTCCCCCTTGTCGTCTTCAGTGCGGAGGTAGGCAACTGATCCGTATACTCGTTCAGATGCGTCACAGAAAACATGTAGTTCTCTATTGGAAGTCACTGTGTTGACATCAGTCGGGGTGTAACATCTCGGCAGTTTAACCAGAGGAAGGTCGGAGAGCTCCTCCTCCCAAGTGAGCCACTGATCACGGATCTTTCCTGGTTCAAGAGGGTCGTCCCAGTCTCGTTTTGTCTTCCAAAGGTCTTGTACTAGCACCTTAGCACGTGCTGTGAAGGGAGAAATGTAGCCAATTGGATCATACTGGCTAGCAAGAATCTTGTAGATAGTTCGTAGGTTGAGCGTCGAGTACTCAGTTGATCTGTGTTTATAACTGAGTTCGTCTGTGGAACATTGCCATCGAAGTCCAAGGGTGCCTTCGAACAAGTCGTTCTGACCAAAGGCTAACCAGAGCTCGTAGCCTTCAGATCTGGCATTAGATGGAAGTTCATCAACTACTGAAGGGATGTTGCTGGCCCATTGTCTGATGTTGAAACCACCAGTTGAGAGTAGCTTTCGCATCTTCATAACGAGCTCCTTTGCTTCGGATATGGTAGGTTTACTGTCAAGGCAATTGTCGACGTAGAATGCCTGGTCAACTGCACTGCAGACATCCTTGTCGTCGCTGACGTGTTTGCGTAGTGCAAATGTGGCACAGCATGGGCTGCACGTGGTGCCAAATGGTAAAACTTGCCATTCGTAGATATCTGGCTCATTGTCTCGGTTCATCTTACGCCATACAAATCGAAGGAGAGGTTTGTCTTCAGGGAGTAGTCTCACTTGATGGAACATTGCCTGAATATCCCCAGATATGGCAACAGGGTGTTGGCGGAATCGCAGGAATACGCCAAGCAGTGAAGCACCTTGTGTTGGCCCTGGTAGTAGGTGATTGTTGAGGATCTTGCCTTCGTACTCGTAAGAGCAGTTGAATACCAAGCGGTGTTTTCCATTGTGCTCAACTACGTGGTGCGGAATATACCAGGACTCTTCAGTTTTCAGAGCTTCTTCGTTGCTGATGATTTTCACAAAGCCTGTGTCGACAAGGGTTTGGATAAGCTTGTTGTGAATTTCTGCTTTATCTGGGTGTTTTTGGAGGCGTCTTTCGTTCCGCTTCAGGTTTTGCATGACGGCTTCCTTAGTAGCTCTGAATTTGTTGTCTCGTTACACTTGGGACAGTAGGCTTTGGGTTTGTGTGGGCCCTTCTGTCCAGAGTAAGTGGTGTTCGTCGATGGGGGCATCGTTGGTGTTTCGTTTGTGACGAATACTGCTGTTGCAGGAGCATTCCTCTTCTGAAAGTGTTTATCCTTCTTATCGGTAGAAGGGTTGTCACTCTTCTGGATAGCAGTAGCCTGACTGACAATTCGCCTCGCTCGGGACTTCGTTTGCAACCAGTTTGCAAAGTGGAGTAGGGTATAGGTGTTGGTAACTGCCGGCTGCATGGACGGTGGTGTTCCTTTAGATGGAGAACAAACAGACGGAGTGGTGACATCAACTACGTGTACTTCGGCCTTGTGCTTATGAACTGCAGTATTGCTGTATGTAGGGACATCACTCAAGTTGGCTATGTGAGTATTCTCAGCACTGACTGTGATTGTTTGACCCTGGGTTGGTGAGTCAGACAATGTTGTTTGGTTGATGGAAGATGGGGTCACAGTTTGATGCTGTTTCTCTATCTCTGGTTCTGGATCACTGTTGACCATGGCTGTGATCAGTCGTGCTTCATTTAGCTGTTGTTCCACTTCTCGCAATCTTCTTTGTCTTGATAGTCGTGTGTTCAGAGACTCGCGCTGACGAAAAGCATTGCGCTCAATTTCTTCGGCACGTCTACGAGCCGCAAGAGCTTCTTCGTCAGCGCGTATCCGTGCGGCATAGGCCTCATCGTCTAGCCTTTGTAACTCTTCATCTGCTGATTGATCTTCCTCAATCTGGCGTTTCATCTCTTCCAGTTCAGCCTGTTTGCGTTGCTGTTTGAGTTTCGCTGATTGGGAGTCACTCAGTGTTGACTTGAAGGAAGATTTACTGTGACGGGACTGTCCGCTGTAGAGTGAGTTCGATGAGTGAGAACTCCTCCGTGAACGAGATGTTTGTGTGGTTACAACGCTATGTTCATCTGTTCTGCCGGAAGTTGAAGGATGGTGGTCAATAACAAAGTCCTGAAAGTGGGCCGGCATACGTCTGTCACGAGAGGACCGAGAACGGGATTGGACGGTAACAGCACTTGTCTGTAGTCCAACTGCTGCAGCTGTAGCCGTGCTGAAAACCCCGGTAGAGGAAGGTGAGGTCTCGACGATGGTGACAGTAACTGGGACTGGATGTGTACTGGTAGCTGGAGTTGCAACTGGAATAGTAACACCGCCAATGGTAACTGCATGGGTATCATCGAGAGGGGTTGTCGGGTTAATGTTCTCGGTTTCCATTTCATTCGTAGCCATAGCCATAGGTCGCTGGTTCGAATCCGGCTCGAAGGACCATGAAAAGAAGGTGTACTTGAACTTTGCTTGTACTTTTTGTAGTGTTTTATTGGTGATCATATACCCGTGGTTCTATAGAGAAAGCAGAAATTAACCCCAATCAATTATACATATTGGGCTGGTAACAGTAATCATCGTTATACATTATACGCTATGATATGGGCCTACATGTACATTTATATGCATTGCAACAATGTGGATGTAAACAAATTTAAACGTGAATTACATGGAAAACCAACTTCCCTTAAATCACCCTTTGCAATAATTAAAACAGTACTCACGATTAAGATGCACGCACGGGACTTTGGTGATTAATAGAAGTGATTCGATGATTGGATTAACCTGGATATTTAGGAGTTATTTGAGGAATTTACGTGATTAGTTTGGATTCGGACTTGTAAAATGGCGATTGGTATGATCATGGAAACATTGGAGATTTTGATTCAAGAGAGGGCGCTATAACAAAAACTGTCCTGATGCGGAGACTTTCTGACAGGTATAATGTGACTTTCTTTGTAGAGAATCAAAGTCAAGAGGCTTGTGCTATAACTTGTTTAAAGGCAGTGGACACTATTGGTAATTACTCAAAATAATTATCAGCGTAAAACCTTTCTTGGTGACGAGTAATGGGGAGAGGTTGATGGTTTAAAATATTGCGAGAAACGGCACCCTCTTAAGTGCCATATTTTTCGAGAAAGAAGTAATTTTCCAAGAGTTTGATTTTGAGATTTTGAGAGATTTAGATCTTGAGGTCTAGAAATCAACCATCTTAAACGCACACAACTTCGTGTGACATGGGTGTTTTTTTTATTATTATTTTATCTTGCTCGATGACCGATTGAGCTCAAATTTTTACAGGGTTGTTATTTTATGCATATATGTTGAGATGCAACTGTGAAGGTTAGTCTTTGACAATTACCACTAGTGTCCACTGCCTTTAAGACAGATGTGAAGTTATAGCCAAAACATAATTTTAGCAGAAAATGAAGTGGTTTTGTAGTCGTTTATTTGTTTACACTTTTTATGTTTTTGTCAGGGCAGTAAAACTGTCAATTCAACTGCTACACAATATTTGTGCATATCAATTTGACTCTTCAGATACAAGAAGTCTCAGTCTCTAGTAATGAAACTATTCGGTCCGAAAGCCCATGAGGAATTTCCGAGGAAGTACCGCTCACCGGGGTCCGGAGAGTGCGCCTCGGGTGGGTTCTATCCAACTGACTCAGCCGGACACTACGAGGATCAGGGTGTCGATCTGGAGATGCCTCAAGGAGCAAAGGTGGGACATTCAGATATTTCCACTTGTGCTGGTCTTCTACCAACTGATCTATCTAGTTAAGTCACTACTCTTCTCGTGTTGTAAACAAGTCTCATTTAAAGGAACACGTTGCCTTGGAACGGTCAAGTTGGTCTTTGAAAAGCGTTTGTAATCGTTTTTTATAAAATGGATATGGGTAGAAAGATGTTGTAAAAGTAGAATACAATGATCCACACAAACATGCCTCGAAATTGCTTGGTTTTCCTTTTACCTTGTCGACTAACACGTCGGCCATTTATGGGGGTCAAAATTTTGACTCCCATAAATGGCCGACCATGTTAGTTCGCACAGTAGAAGGAAAACCACGCAATTTCGAGGCAAACTTGTGTGGATCATTGTATTCTACTTTTACAACATCTTTCTACCCATATGCATTTTATAAAAAACGATTACAAACGCTTTTGTTTAGACCCAACTCGTCCGATCCAAGGCAACGTGTTCCTTTAAAACGAAATGTTTTCCCAACTCAAGACACATCTCAAAACATATTTATCTGTGAAATCAAACTTTTCGAAAATTGGCTGTCTTTGTGTAATTAACATAGTTCGTGATTATTATTATTATTTTTTTGCGCAAGGAGTGTCATCATTGACATAATTATGTCCCGCTAGAAATGTTGAATATTATCTATGTTTGTATTGTTACTATAATATTATTATTATTATTATCAAGGTCTTATCATTCAAGGCAAAAGATATAGCCGGAATTTTGCGTAATTCGTAATGAATCTCTTCTAAAGTATGTTTACAATAAACAAACTTAATTTTATTTTGAATATTATTACTGTTTTATGCTTCTTGTTTTGTTTTTTTAGTTGGTGGCGCCCTTTTCTGGTGCGATCTACAGAAGCCCTGGGAAGCCAAACCAAGTCACTCTTGAAGCTAAAGGAGGTTCATTCCGCAACATTAAGATATTCATTGATAACATTACACCCAACCACACATTATCAGAAACGCAATTGACAAACGTAAGTATAACAAGAGATTTTTCAAGGATCTAGCATTTGGTATGACATTATTAAAAAGAGCTATCTGTTGCATCTTATATCAGCCTTACTTAGCTTGACTGAGTTTTTATACTTAGACAGGTTTAGTGCAAGGATAGGTTGAATGGGGATGTTAAATTATCTTCATATTTGTTTTCTGCTCTATTTATTTGTTGGTTGTTCTACCATAGACGTACAGTTCAATGCGGTGTCAGCCCCCCCCCCCCCCCCCCCCCCACTGAACATTAGAGAAACTTGGCCACAAGGGGAAAATACTCCAAGAGAAAGCAAAACTAGACTTTATATCCAGAATAAGAAATTGGTAGTAATCATTTGCTCTGTTAATTGTCGTTACCATTGTATTTTCCATAAAACAGGTTATAGCTGGTACCGAGATTGGTAGAGTAGGTAGTGCCACAGCTTGTGCACCACCGAACTACATCCATCTATCAATGAAGAAAACCAAACGAAACCGTCTAGCTTCGATTCTAGACAGTGCGCTTGATGACGACCCGACCGCTGCAGACTTAGCTGCTAATGAAGGATACGTTGATCCCAGTAACTACTTGGCTAAACGACCTCTTGCTATACCAAAGTGGATACAAGTCTGTGACGACTACAAAATAGTTTGGAAGGTCAGAATCTTATATATCACTTTTTTCTTTTTTCATTTTACTATTAATTATGCTGTCACAAAAAAAAGCTTTTTTTTTCACCAACAAATGGCATTAACAATTCTTTTAAAAATCAAATCTCTCATAACAAAAGTGTACCTAATTATGAATAATGAACGATGCTGAGCTTTCTAATTTCTATGAAAATAAATGAAGCAAAGTTTGTTTCCCATCAAAATAAAACATTCAGGGCGAAACTGTGAAGGAGGGATCTGTACTTGAACGCAACAATGAGGCTGGCAAAATGACAGACACATCACCGGAACGTGTACAACCTCCATCCACCACAACAAACACCCCTGACCCGGCCAAGCAACCACCGCCGCGACAGTCGGCTCTGAATAGGGCGGTCACACCGAGTAAGAAATAATTATTCAATCGATGTCCTTGATATAGTATATGTTGAAATGGCGCTTTATCTGCAGGCAACTCAAACCGCTGATCACTATTTGTAAGACGGGTTTTATTTTTTGAGAAAATGAGACTGTTTATGTAGTACCTTTAGGTTTTGTCAATGCTGTGGTGCATTTAGCAGCCACTTTCAGGAGCATAGGGGCAACTCTTGGCGATCTGTGCTATTTGACGTGTACATTAATACACAACTTTCTGGGACATATGGCTTAATGTATGCATCGCAAAGACGGAGTATTCTTGGACACGTGTATTTTTTAATGCCACAAGCGTCAAGATCGGACTCGAAGCCACAGTTTGCTGGTGGGGGTGGGTTTAAACTGAACGTGATTATTGAATCTTTAAACTAGTTACAACAGTGACAAGTGTATAGGCGCAATAGAGAACAACCTCACCTGTCGATAATTGTGCATGCTACTATTAAATTAATTGTAAATAATTATCTAAGTTTATTCATTATTGTCAGGTAATCGAGATGAAACCCAGGAGTCCCTGGGTCTTCCACAGCCCAAAATCGGCTCTGGATCACCCTTCAAGAACTTCACTCTTCGGAACCTGAAGATAAGCTCCATCCTAGCATTTGCTCGCAAGCTCAACCTGGAGGATACATCAGACGAGCTGCTAAGAGTCGTCAAGACGATAGTCGTAGGTTTAACTGAAAACAAAAATATTATGACTTACCAATAATGATTAATGAAGTACAATAAGTAAACAAAATATAACATTATATCTCAAATCAATAATAACATTTATATCCATTAACCCCCCCTGCACTGACTCTGAACACAGTCTTCCCAGAAAAACGATCGCAATGCATTTGACAGTAATTATGATGTTCTAACTATCGCCCGTGACCTGGAATCCGCACTGTATAGCAGAAACACATGAGGACAATGACAACATAAAAGTGACAATGTCAATGGAGACTAACAAAATAAAATGCTTTCTTATAATAATTCAAACTTATTGGTCTCAGTTTCCTGGTTGTCAAGTCGTTGTCCTGCCACGTCGCTGCATGGACTGTCGTCACTATCAAAACATAG
This sequence comes from Asterias amurensis, assembly GCF_032118995.1. Lineage (NCBI taxonomy): Eukaryota > Metazoa > Echinodermata > Asteroidea > Forcipulatida > Asteriidae > Asterias > Asterias amurensis. The sequence continues at coordinate 12,846,282 of NC_092659.1, forward strand.
GGAAAGTCAGCTAATTGTCTCTAATGAATTTTTGTTTCCATTAATCAGAAACTTGTGAGCAACAAGCCGTGTGTTCTTCCCGAGTCTATGACCAACGATGCTTTAAGGATTGAGCTTCAACAGAGAGGTCTGAGCTCACAAGGAGACAGGAAGATTCTCCTACAAAGATACAAACAACCTGATGACCGTAAGTTTCAATATAACAAATGCCAAATCCGATATCTGTCAGTCCCTCCATCCCAGCATAGTCAATCTTTGCTTCCAGATTGAATTGTTTTTATTATCTTTACTTAATTTAAAAGAAAAATCGTTTGTGTCCAAATTTAAATGACTTTGACATAATTTTCGTAAAGAAAGGCCTCTAAATATGTATAGTAAGTGTTAATTTAAACATCGTATTTGTATTGAAAAAAAACACAAACCTTTTCATGTTTTTCGTAGGTTGTCCTCTACTTCAGGTCTCCCTACCTAAGAATGTATACTGTAAGATTGATGAGAGCTGCTTTGGTGTAGAATGCTGTATGAACATTAAACTCTTCATGGTGTCTCTGGCTTTCAAGACATTCATGAGATTTGATCCCTGTGAGTTTCAGTTCATCCTTGGAGTCAACTCGTGGAACTACACTGTTGATATACTGGAAGCAGAGTGGGGTAAGTACGGTAGATAGACATTAAGCATATAACGTAATATGAATATTGCACTCTCGTCATGAGGTCAATAGAATATTGGTTGTTTTGATGACCAAGCCTGGGGCCAATTTCATAAAACTTGTAAGCAGCCGTATTGTGCTTACGGAGCGTCCCATGCAGCAGTTTACTGTAAGCAAGGCTAACCCACGGTATATCACGAGTGACGTAACACTCAAATTCATTGTGAAGTTGCATGCGCGCCTAGAAATGTTCTGCTTACTTGAGAAACCATGGTGGTTTTTTTACTGCCCATTTTTCTGCTACAGTAAACTCAAAAACGAGCAACAGCTTTATTATGAAATTGTGCCATGTGCGTACAAATCTGTGCGTATCCCTTAGTTGCATCGTCGGCTCACCTCTAAAATGGTGGATTGATGACGTATGTACACGTAGTTTACATTTTGTACATAAACTTCAAATCAACTCTGGTAGAAGTCGGCGTCAAATCACGTTAAGTTTAATTTTTCAAAAGCAGTTAATTGAATTTCATTGAACTTTAGCTTGTGAATTTTGATATTTTATGATAGTGCAGTATTTAATTTGTTGTTGCTTTATTTAACCCGTAGGTAAACAGCGGGAAGTACCAGTACCTTTCGACGTACCATTCGTTGATGACATGAAACTACATTTGAGGTAAGTTATTTTTTATTTATTTTTTCTTAAACAAATTTGTCAGGTTGTATTCTCCCTTTTTAGTCTAGCGCATTTCATGTAATATAGTGCCATTAGTTGTTTTGTACTGTTTAAAGGCAGTTGACACTATTGGTAATCACTCAAAATAATTATCAGCATAAAACCTCACTTGGTAAAGAGTAATGGGGAGAGGTTGATAGTATAAAACATTGTGAGAAAGGCTCCCACCGAAGTGACAGAGTTTTCAAGAAAGAGGTAATTTTCCACGAATTTGATTTCGAGACCTCAAGTTTACCTCAAGTTTAGAATTTGTGGGCTCGAAATCAAGCATGAAAGCACACAACTTCGTGTGACAAGGGTGTTTTTTTCTTTCATAGTTGTCTCGCAGCTCCGACGACCAATTGAGCTTAAATTTTCACAGGTTTGTTATTTTATGCATATGTTGAGACACACCAAGTGAGAAGATTGGTCTTTGACATTTTACCAATAGTGTCCATTGTCTTTAAGTTTGTTGTAAATTTCTAATGAATTTTGTATTGGTTTATTGTAAAACTTGGTATTCAATTCAATTTAAGGTTCGCCATTGAAAAGACAACAACTCAACTTATAGTCAGCATGAGTGTGGGTTTCTGCCCAGAGAATGGGGACGCAGAGTGCCTGGAATTCCTCAATGTGCTTCGAGATTCTGCTGTACCACTACCCACCTGCAATCCTGATGGGACCTTCACATGGCCAGATAGTAGGTTACATTAAATCCGGATTCAAAAATTATTAAAGTACTCTCGTGAATTTGTGTTTTATATATAAATATATTTTATACGTTCTGAACTCTACTTACATAGGATCAGACATATGATCCCCTTCCCTCGTGTATGAATTGACCTTTGTTTCCAAATTGGTTTCCAATGTTTCATCTGATGCAACTAAACATCCAAGTCCACATACATTCAATGCTGTTGACATACGTTATCCTTTATTAGTTGACATTGAGGAGTATTTCAACCGTGCCAGGCTGAAGATGTTAATCCAAGAGACTGGGGAGGAGCTTCTTCAGACAGGAATAGATGCAGCAATTGAGTATGTCCTGACAGAGCTTGGTATTGACAAAGTAGGTATTTTTTACTCATCTGCACTAATAAAGAATGTATCTATGTAAGGGTTGGTGTAACCTAAACAACACACGTACACATCTTTAATTTGAATAATCAATGGTTGCATCTCGTATTTCTCGTTTTTAATATCAGGAACTTCTTGATGGAAAAGAACCTTGTCACACACCAGCCAGTTTGAGCGACTCTCAACTCATTGGTGCACTTGAAGGCAGGAATCTTGAAACAGAGGGAAGTAGAGCGGAGAAAGAACTTAGACTCTCTGAGGCTGAACGAAGTAGGTTTAAAAAAATGTACAATGCGAAACCTAGTCATAGTTAAGTTGGCTGTTCATGGTCATAGGAATCTTTTATCAAGTTTAATACCCTCTTTTGTATGTTTTCTTTGTATCAATGCAGGTTGTGGAACAGTAACGCTACCAGCATTCTCCGAGGAGGTCGCCAAGATTGCTTACTGCTCAATCAGTGAGAACTGCCTCCGTCTTGATTGCTGCCTTGAACTGGACATCCAAAGGTTGAAGTTCCGCCGCTCCTTCGAAGCATTCATTGAGGTCAATGCTTGTGATTTCACGATTACAATTGCCTTTCAGCATTTGCGGTACACTAAGTTGTTGTTGGGTTACGATTGGGGTGAGTGCTTCACAAAAGTATCGGAATTAGTTAGAGGAAATGCTTTGAATTGGAACAAGTGTCATTTAAAAAAGCATTTTTATCAAGAAGGATATAATGCAATTTCATTTGTAAACTTGTCGAGTCATGAGAAAGTTAATTTTTCAAAGTTGATCATTGGTAAATGATTTAATCTGTGCAACTGTGGTGTTTACTTTAAGGTCGTGTGAAGCAACAGAAGATCGGACCATTTACACTGAAATACACAATCGATAAACTGGGTGATGAGAAGCAGTTTCAGATTGACTTTGGGGCATCTGTCTGCCCCAACAGCGGGGAGGAGTGCATCTTTGACATTGACATCATTCAGGACTACAGGGTGCCGATTCCATTCTGCAATTCTAACTTTTCACTTTCTCTGCCAGGTATAACAGAATTGGGTCCATGGCATTGTTGCTGTGGGTCCTCTCCTAACATTTTTAGCCAAGGTGTAATTGGCTTAATGAAACAATAAACAGCTAAGCGTAAATAGGATGATTATGAGTGATGCAATTTGTTCCGGAAAAATATTTAGGGAGGACCTCGAATCCTAACCTATGGTTGGGCCCTTATGGCATCATAGGGCCCTTAAGGTTTCTTCTCTTGGAAATTAAGCAGCCCATTATCATCGGGTCAGTAAACACCAAGTGGTTTGGTCACAGGCATATTCATGAACTGAGCTAGAGCAGGGATATCCTGCATCACAGAATTAATTGGTGTCAGTGTAATCCCCATTAATCCGCTCCAAGTTGACAAAGAGGTTATCGGCCATTGTGATGCTACATGTACTGGTATGTAGGTTTGTGAATAAACAGGACCCCCCCCCAAAAAAAATATGAATGGCTATGCATTTATACATCTCACATTGTTTTATTTTCCTGCTTTATCTGTAATCATTGATAACTTTCTATAAATATAGGAGTACAGCACTTAAGTCAAATTCGTGTCTATGTTTTTCATTTCTTAAAGTAGCTACAACATCCTGGATCAAAGTTGGAAATGGTCGAGCTTTAATCCATATCTCTTAACAATGGAATTGAAACCAACACTCACTGGCCTTTGTGCTCGGTGTTGCCTCTTAAAACCGATTTGCTTTGTGCTGCAGCAACCAATTTTAATGAGCAGTTTGGCCCCATGTTTGACCTCTTGATTATCAATTATTCATGAATCTGGCTGCACCCATTCATAAGCTATCAAGACCCTTAAACCTTTAAAAGGGAACTTGGAGTCATCAGAGGTCCAACCATAGGTTAGGATTCGAAGTCTTCCCTTATTATTACAGTGAAATTAATCCGACCTGGTAACAACATTTACAGATTACAAAAATATGGTTTTATATAATTATTTTACTATTGGACCTTTGTTTCTTTGAATACAGGAAAAAATAGCTTGGCTGATTTTATTAGCCAAGTTGGTAAAAACGCTGGTCACCAAGCCATCAACATTCTTCTAGAGTTTATTGGTCTAAGAGACAAGGTTGACGATGGACCCTGTGTCCCCACAACTCATTATGGTATGAACAAACAATCAATTTATCAACAACAGAATGTAGTAAACACAATTTGTGGGGTTTTGTGTGGTCCTTTGTTTGCACTTTTGTTGTCGTTGTTGTTGTTGTTGTTGTTGTTGTTGTTGTTGTCGTTGTTGTTGTCGTTGTTGTTGTTGTTGTGGGGGTCTTTTAGGGGCGGGATATAATTCATTTGAAAAACAAGTTGTGTTAAATTGAACACGCATTATCTATTAACATTGGAGATACATGTACATACTATAGTCGTTGATAATTTACTATTTAAAAAATATAGCTGTTTAATATTTTGTTTGATTTACTTTAGAGACTTTTTAATTTTTGTTATTTGGTGTGCATTATCATTTGCAGTAGAAACACAAACAATGTTGTGATATTTTCCCTGTCCATTTCCAGTGTGCACTGATGTTACTCTCCCTCGTCTTCCCAGCACATTAACCTGTGACCTTTACGATCGCTGCCTTGGTGTGCAATGCTGTGTTGATCTGGATCTTCAAATCACTGTGTTATCAAGTACTGTATGGCTAGTGCTCGATCCATGCGAGTTTACACTATCCATGGGATTTGGAAAGTGGTCGATAATCTTTACCATATTTGACTACCACTGGGGTAAGTATTGTTTAGCCAGGCAATTTAATCAAGGACGAATATCAGGGTTTTCTTCATGCCTACACAGACTTATAAAAATGTATCAAGTGGACTTGCATAGTGTTATTGGTATAGGGGGAAGCGTACTACTTAGTATTCGAACAAGGAAGTGCTGAAAATATGGTTTATCTTTGACACTTTGTTAAATGGGTGTGAAGTAAAGTCTAGGCTTAATTGATGTTTATCAGGCACACAAGAGGAGCTAAAGATCGGCAAGGCCTTAACCTTGATCTACACCATCAACAAGTTGACCGAAGAGAAGGTATTTGTCTTGGACCTTGCACTGTCTCTTTGTCTTCCTGATTCTGCTTGTGATACAGCGCCCTCTATTGACATCTTGAAAGGAACACGGGTGCCGATTCCAGTGTGCAACGAGAACGCAACATTCACCCTGCCAGGTATGTAGGAATGTACATGTAAATGAGAGATGCCAGTTATTTTGTGGCTTTTGTGAAGATGATACAGGTTTACAAGAGTACCAACTACGGTGGGGACGGGGGAATGAAACTATAGGGTAATGTTTCAGCTTGTAAAATAGGTTAAACCTGGATAAATAACTCGGGTAAGGACCTTGCTTGTAAGCAACATAATAGTTTAAACCTTATTGTATAAACAAGATACGATCGGAAGCACAACATTCTCCGGTTAAAGAGTTTAAACATGACCCAGCTAACATGCATACGTTGGGCCAACGTCGGTGAACGTCGGCAAAGTCGGCATCAAAAAACGGACGTTGAACTGACGTTGGGAAGGTCGGAGTCAGTTTTTAACTGTTGTACGAACGTTGGTAAACAGTATGAAATACAACAGTTAGAACTACATTGTGTTCACAACTTATAGTTATGATAGGGGCAACTTAACGTCGGCTAATATAGGCTGTGCCAACGTCGGGAAATATTAGGCAGTGATGTCGTTTTTTTAAGGTTGGCTCAACGTAGTTGTAATACGGGCAACATAACGTCTGCATCCTTAGGTTGTGCCAACGTCGCGAAATGTTGTGCAGTATAACGGGTAATTTCCAACGTTGGCCCATTATTGAAATAATTGCAAATTTGTGGGCGCCGAATTCAAGTCTCCAAATTAGCTAGACTACTCAACCGATAATAAACGGCTACTCGTCAACCCAGAGGGTCGACTCACGGTCAATCTCTGTGATCGACGCTGGGCCATCCAAGTTCTCTGCGAACTCAACTACCTGCTGCCACTTCGTCACAACTATTCTGAAAAAGGTACTCAAAATCTCATCAACACAATCGTAAGCAAACAGTTCACGCAGCAATTAAATCAATACCGACACGATATACTGGACCGCAAGGGAACAATGCACTCAAGAAGTTACACAATAAATTAATACGGAACCTAGACATACATTTGTGTAAGATGGGTCTGAGACAGCGCGCAATGAGAGATTTTGCTGGATAAAAAGTAAACTCACCCAAATTCTGGCTGGAAATAGCGTCCAAACACAAAGATAAAATAAATTATCAGCACAAAATCAATCCCGTATTTCGCCTGCCAAAATGACGAACTTTCTTATTCTGTTTCCAAAAGACACTATTTCAACGCTTATCCCAAAATAACACTTGTTGCTTGATCGCTTGCCAAAAGCACTCTGACAGATTTTCAAGTTGCAACCCGAAAAACCATGCCGTCGTGCGAGCACGATCGCCCCGCATGGACACTCAGACCCCGCCCAACCACCCCGTGATTGGCCGTTGCCTGCATGTCCCTGCCCAGCGACAAGCCCGCTGCTACCAGAGTGGTCACTAGACCCGCCACTCTGATACTGACCTCTCCCACCATCTTACACAACACAAGTTCATAACCCTTACCAAATGAGGCAGATTAGACTTGTGTCGGTCCACACAATCTCGTCACAGTATTTAGTTATTAGTATCATTAATTACTTGTAAATAACATAACTGATAAGTATTAATTAACGTACACTAATTACTTGAGTTGATTACACAGGGCATAACTGCATTAAAAGAAAATTAATCTCTAGATCATTGTTTTAGATTATTCGTAAGTTGGTCCAACGTTGTAAATAAACGTCAATACGACGTCAGCTGCCGACGTTGGGCCAATTGAAACCAATATGATGTTGTCCCAGCGCTTAAATAGTGTTCATCTGTTTTTGAGGACGTCGGCCGGTCAACCACGTCAGAGCCAATAAACAGCTCTTCCTGGGTAGCTACACCCACAATTAACATACACGACGAACGTTGCACGTTCCTTTACAGGGTGAATATTTATCGGCCTCTGCGATGACGAAACCCCTGGTAAGCTTTCCGTGCTAATCAAAGGCGAATGAATTGACTATGTGCTTTTGATATACTGAGTGAAACAAAGAGTTCAAAAACTGCCAACGTGAGTTGAGACAGTCCTGCACTGTTTTTAACAGAGGGAACTCTTTGTGTTACTTGCAGGGATGAGATTGTTCAGACTTTTGACTGAATTCAGACTTTTTATGTCGGCCAAATCAGACAGTATTTTTATTCTGGAATTAGAGAAATCCTGATCATTTGTCTACTTCTCTAGTGCTTTGGATACTGTTCCCAAAAGCTGCTCGTAATCTATAACCCCAGGGGTTACCAAACAGTAGAAATGCCATCATTTCAACATACACCTTTGAATTGGTATCCAAGTTTCAGACTTTTTCGTTAGTAATGACTCTCACCCCTGGTTACTTGGTATGTTACAAGCACAGGGAGAGCTGTTCATTGGTTCTGACGTACGTCCAAAACCTATGAACACTACTAAAACGTCTAACGAATGTTGGATGTGCAGACAGCGGCAAAATAGCGTTGGGCCAACGTCCTCGACGTTGGCCCGATGGAAAAAACAACGTCACTGCAACGTCACTTGCCAACGGTTGCCAATATACGTGTACGTGTACATGTTAGCTGGGGAAGGTCTAATTTTCTTAGATTAGCCTCGGGATGTTTCGTCATGTTTAGGAAAGTCATTATACTTTCATTGAATAAATATTACATTGCCAATGCTTAATCTGCAGTTTTGAATTTTCCGATGAAAATATAGAAATATCAACTGTATTACACAGGTGATGGGACTGTTTCCGGCTTTCTGCAGATGGTTGGACAGAATGCAGCTGAGTCGACTATCGAGGCGGTACTTACCGCTCTGGGATTGTCAGTAAGTAAACCAGACTGAAAAGGTAGAAAGTAAAACAGATTTATAACCTCCAATTTACCTAACAGTGAGTAAGCATGTTACGTTTATTGCACCTTGCAGACTCAGTCCCCCACGTTGTCTTTTGTATGAGTTTTAGTCCTCCTCTCCAACCTCGTTTTAGTAAAAATCTAAATGTGTAATAAAGATACATTAAACCGTATCATTGACGTAAATTGATGGTCTGTTTTTTTTAGAAATTCATCAGTCAAGAGCCCTGTGTCCGCCCACAGGTTACGCTGAATGGATGGCATAGAGGTAAATGTAATAACGGTTAAAGGGATTAACTGTAAAAAAGAGTATGTGATACAAAATAATGATACAAAATTGATACATAAACTGTCCAAACAAATTCTTCAAATTATCTGCTAAGGTGGCCATTGACTGTACTATTCTTGTTAGTTTAGTTTGAATAAATTAAAAACTTAGGCTTTTTTCGTTTTCTTTTTTTGGAGGGGGATTTGTGAGTAACCATTGTTTATGTATGATTGCTATTATCAAAGCAGATTTAAGGCCGGGCCCTTTCACAAGTTTATTTTTAAAGAACCTCTCATCAAAAGTGTACAATAAGGGCAATCTTATAAGAAACTTGCTTAAGTCACTCATTTTATCACTTTTCTGCAGTTTGTTCTAGAGATGTCATACTTCCACATCTACCAAGAGACCTCATCTGCACTCTTCCAGAGAAGTGTCTTGGGTTCGATTGCTGTTTTGAGCTTCCAATCCCAGGACTCGCCCCAATCAATACCAATGTCTCCTTCATCTTTGATCCTTGTAACTACCAATTGTCACTTGGTGTGGGAAGCTGGAGTAAACACCTTCAAATATTCTCCTATCAGTGGGGTCAAAAGGAAGAGGTGACCATTGGCAGTGCCATCTCTTTGAGGTAATCGGTGAAGAAATGGCAATCATGTGTATCATACCTTTTTGCCATACATTGTCTTAAGTTTCACATTGATCCACTTAGTTTTCCTATAACAGTAAATTTGAAGAAAAAAAAACATCCCCTGAGATGATCCCTGGCTGCCGCTTCCATGTTGTATCGTAAAAGTGAGAGTGATCACAAATTGTACGGCAAACAGGTTGACTTCCAAACTGACATGCAAAGGTTGGCCCAAGGTTGGCAAACTTGAACCTTTATGGTTTAGCCGATTGTTGGCATCTTTATGAACGTTACAACATAACCAAGTACCAGCTAGCTGTTTGGATTCAGTACCGATCGACAAAATTGGGCGACTTCATGATGGAATGGACAGAAAGGTTGTGTAATTTGGAAAATATGGGTATACGTTAATCGATGATAAAGATGGTTGTTCCGGAGAGCAGTTTTTCACTTTATGTTTAATCTTTGTAAATTAAAACAAAATTCTGTCTGTAAACGATTGTCTTCGAATTCTTCACAGTCTAATCATTGACAAGGTCGAGGAGTCTTTCAAAATCAACTTGGACATGACCTTCTGTCTGGACGGTGAATGCACTCCAATCCCGATCCTCAGTGATGCCATCATCCCCATACCATTCTGTAACCCCAATGCCTCCTTTGAGCTTCCTGGCGATGGAAGCTTTGCTGCACTAGCAAGGGACCTCGGTGGTAACGTGGGCGAGTTAGCGATCCAGGCTGGTCTACGTAGACTTGGTATTCAGGTTGGTAAACTAAAGACCATTCCTTAATAGTGGTTTTATATTTTGGCTGTTATCACATCATTCTTTATTATAGTTTAACAAATCTATTCATTTTCAGGAATTTGCCAGCAATCATCAGCAATGTGATCTGACGATACTTGCCGCAGCTGAAAACAGTATGTATTTTTTCTTCTTTATCAGGAAATATTTTAAAAGTTTTGATCTGTTTATGATGATTTTTTTAAGCCTTCTGTCTGAAAACAAGTTGTCAAATGTCCTTCAGAAATTGTACATTCATTTGATTTTAACCATGTCTTTGATGAGGACTAGATCAAGTTTGCGTAATATACCCGGCAAGTAGAAACACTCATGGTGTTACCGCAAACCAAATTCAAATATTTGCTCTTTAAAGAAGACCTGTGTGTAACAGTCGACTTAATTTAGTTGGTACATTTACTTTGTTAGTTTGTATTTACAAAAACATAACAATATTTTCCTCTTAATAAATCTTTTAATGTTTAATCCAATAGAATGCCCACTGATGAATAAACCACCTGCAACGAACATACTAACCTGCACAGTAGACGTCCAGTGTCTTGGTATCCATTGCTGTGCCTCCTTGGACCTTGTCTTCACTCGACTATCTACCACAGCTTGGGCAGTTCTAAACCCTTGTGAATTCGAGCTGTCTGTTGGTTTTGGGTCTTGGTCTAAAAAGGTCACTCTCTTTGAATCTGACTGGGGAGTGGAAAGGACAATGGACATAAGTAATGCTGTCCATATAGTGTAAGTCAACACAAACCAATTTTAAATGTAGGCCTTTGACTTAATACACAATGTTGATGCTTGCAAAGCATTTAACATGTTTATTAGTGTAAACAGAAACTGCTAATATTAATCATGTTTTATGATCTGGATGCTTGTTGATAAAATAACCTTGTAGGGAAGATAACTTAAAGTCAAATACATAAAGTTGTTTGGGGGTGACTCCGCCTACCCCTTTTGTGAAGTGAATCGAGGCAGACTTTGCCTCGATCGAACATCGAACACACGTACGTGCAAGTACATGCAAGTCCTAGTCGTGAGTTTGTACGTTTCTAAAAAAGTTTTTTCTTGCATTTTTCGGCAATGTCGACCAGGTGTATTGCTGCTGGATGCAGCGAAACAACTAAAGATGGGGTCAGTTTGCAAAGTGGCCCGGTCCGCTGACGTCTTTTCCAGCGCTGTGCAGCAAACACTTCGAGCCGTCATGCTTCGAGAATCCGGAATACACCACACATTTTGACATGAAAAGAAAATTTATTTTCTAAAACATGACGCCATCCCAACAATTTTCCCAGCTAGGGAGAAGTCGAAGAAGGTATTTGAAAGACGTGACGAACCTAAAGGAGCCTTTTCCTAATGTGAAAAAAAATTGGGCATTGTTTCAACTTTGAGGGCATGTTTTTAGCTTGCGCCAAGCGTCACTATCTTGTGTTGTACTGCATGCGATTCACCGTGCTGGGTAATCCGAGTTGACCGTCCGCACAGCAGTAGCCATACAGTTCGTGCAGTCTGCTCCGTGACCGTAGTTCTGTATGTAGGCATCATATCGATCAGGTACCCAGACGTAGTGTATGGGGCCAGACTACACATTTTCTTTTAAAATATCGCGCCTTTGGATTGGTGTCACGAACAGCACCCTCTCGGGTCGGGCCTGCTTTTAAATTTGTAAATAAAATTTTATGAACTTTAGTTAACTGTTTATTCGTATTCCACTCATCAAAACACATATTTTAGTGACAAAAGCTTTTTAATTTGACAAAATATCACTTCCAGGTGACTTTAAGTGGAGGACTCTGAGTGAAGATCCCGAATATCCTGCCAAAAACCTGCGAGTAGGAAGCAAGCTTAATGTAAAAAATAAAATAATAAAAGATTGGTCAACCTCTTGTAATGTGCTGTCATACTTAAACATCCTTGTTTCTTTTCCTCGTGACCAGGTTCACAGTTGACAAGCTGACAGCCCAGAAGGAATTCCTGATTGACCTCTTTGTGTCTCTATGCATAGATGGCACCTGCACACCGATCAACCTGTTACAGGGAGCCCATGTACCCATCCCGATCTGTAACCCAAATGCTACGTTCTCCCTACCAGGCGATGGTTCAATCGCTGGGTACCTGGACACATTGACAGGTGGCATAACTGACGCAGCTGTTGACTTGGTGCTCAATAAATTGGGGCTACAGGTGAATGTAACACTTTTCTATTTCAGAAATGGAAGTTATTAAAACATAAGTGCATACAGATATTAATTTCTATGGGCCAACCCTTGCCGAAATTATAAAAGAAAAACCTATTTTAATCCTGCTGGAAACATGTTTTTTTCCTGTTTTCCCACCAAAAACTAGGAAAAAAATATGTTTTTTTCCTGTTTCAATGAAAATATGCCAAAGTTAGAGACTGTTTTTTACCAATTTGCAACATCAAAACCTGTTTTTTCACTGTTTTTATGGACTCTGAATTTTTGGGGAGGGTGGTTGACTGTTTCTATACTGTTTTAGGGGACTTAGAATATTTTGTGACTGTTTCTTTACTGTTTTTTGGGACTTAGAAGTTTTTTGAAAGGTGGTAGTCTGTTTTTTTACTGTTTTGGGGGACTTAGAATATTTGTTGAAGAGTGGTGGACTGTTTCTTTACTGTTTTTTGGGACTTAGAATTTTTTCGAAAGGTGGTAGTCTGTTTTTTTACTGTTTTGGGGGACTTACAATATTTGTTGAAGAGTGGTGGACTGTTTCTTTACTGTTTTTTGGGACTTAGAATTTATTTTGAACATGCTGAAAATAAGCGTAGTGGGGTCGTGGCCAACTACATTCGCAGTACAGTCGTGATGTGGTCTTTAATTTGCAAAATTGCTGGATTTCCCTTACAAAAAAGTTTTATAAAATTCTATAGAATGCTTTATAGAGTTCTATAAAACTCTATAGCATTCCAGATTCTCTATAGAACTTTTAAGGATTCTCTATAGAAATCGGTTTCCTCTATAGAGTTCTATAGAATAAGTTTTCTATAGATCTAAATTTCTATAGAAAATTTGATTTAAAAAAATGGCGTCCCTGCTTCTCTATAGAATTTTTATGGTCGTCTATAGAAATCGGTTTACTCTATAGAATTCTATAGAATAAGTTTTCTATTGAACTAAACTTCTATAATTGCATTTATTTTCAAAATGTCTATATAGAAACCGGTTTCTTAGTCTATAAAGAATTCATAGAATTTATAGTTTCTATAAATTATGATAATCAACATTTCTTAAAAAAAAATACTTTTCAAAAGTAGAATCCCAACTGCTCCATAGCACAGCAAGCAAGCTTAAACACAATTTTTGTGACGCATGTTTAATAATTCCCATCCCCAATGCCCCCTCCCCCCCCCCTGCAAGATTTTTCCCAAGATTGTCTAGCTTTGAAAAATAATGACTGGTCATTTTACGCCAATAGAGGGCGCAGTAGGATCTTTGGTTGTCTAACTCGACAGGCACCTAGACTTCGCGCATGTAAACTGAACAGCTATATTGTTAGAGTCCCGTCTATTTTCTCAGTCAGAGTCGGTTTCAAACCGTTTGAACAGGAGGAGGCCAACGGATTTTAATTTCTGTAATGATGTACGTTTTTGTGTATAATTCTACATTCTGGAGGTATTTCCAGTGAATTTTAAAGGCTGACAGTGTGGAGCTGATTAGATGTGAATTTTACAGTGAAAAATAAGAGCAAGAGAGTCGTCCGCCGGGTACGTTCGCCGTGGGTGATGTCGGTCGGTGATCATTTTTATTTGGTAAGTCATATAGTGTTTTGGTTAAGCTTAAGTTCGTGACCGTGATGTAGGCTTTACAATTTTTTTTATTTTTTTTATTATAGAGCTGGGAAATGTTCAATGCACAATTGTATCTCTTTTATGCTTTGCTGCTTGTGTAGGCAAAGTACAAGTTCTAACATTAAAACCCAGGATTTTCCATCAACAAGAAAAAAAGTAAATAAATAGCTATTGATTGGTTGGAGTGTTGGACACTTTCTTTATGAACAGAACAACAAATAAAGGAAAGTTCACAGCTTTACAAATAACTTAGAGGGTTTACAGAAGGTAATGGTGAAATACTTCCCCTGAAATGATTCCGTGATCAATTCTCAATATCGAGAATAACAGATTTATTTTAAACACATGTCATGACACGGCGAAACGTGCGGAAACAAGGGTGGACTTTCCCGTTATTTCTCTCGTCTCTGATGACCGGTTGAGCCTAAATTTTCACACACATTAGTTATTTTATATATAAATTGTGATACATGATCATGAAGTGTGAGCTTTTGGCTCAATACTGATGTTGTGCGATTGCTTCAATAAAATTAAACTTAGTATTATTTCTTACACATATTTTTTATTTTCAGATCTTTGTGCTGCTCTGATGATAAAGACAACTTAATCAACATCATCATCATTCAACGGAAGGCTGGCAATGAAGCATGGTGCCATTTTCCATATTCATGACCAGCATTGTGTTTGGGCTACCTCTTGCTTGCCCAAGATAAATATTCCAAAGAATCCAAAAAGAGATTAATCCTGTCCTGTGGTAGTGCAACAAAAGGTGCTGCATGTATTTTATCTCAGTTAACAGTTCATGTACATTGCATCTGTGGGAATGTTCTTCATTTCTTCAGTCAATCTTAATCTTAATCTTTGCACCCCATGGTCGTTGTTTATTGGAGCCAAAAGTAGCACTAGTCTCATTTGCATACTCCTTTGTGGTTTCATGTTTATACATTCTGTAAGGAGTGGTTTTTTAAAGAGATAGTTTTGTACAGCGCCCAGTTTCCACTGTTGGAACAATGGGATGTTTCCAGTCTTGATAAAGAACCAATCTGTCGGGGTCACAAATGGAATTCTATAGATTTCTATAAAATGGTTTATAGAAATAATATTTCCTAGAATGTTATTGCATTTTTTATATAAAAAAAGATGCAAAATTTCTATAGAATTCTATCAAATGGTTTATAGAGATTTCTATTGCAGATGTATAGAAAAGCAACACAATTTCTATAGAGTTCTATTGCAGGTTCTATAGAACCGATACAACGTTTCTATAGAATTCTATCAAATGGTTTGTAGAAAAATCAAATTTTCTAAAGAATCTGGTTCCAGGTGTTATAGAAAAGAGACTACATTTCTATAGAATTTTATTAAATTGTTTATAGAAAGTCCTATAGAATTCTAAAAAAATGGTCTGTAGAATTCTTTTCAAAAAATTTCTATAGAATTAAAATTCAATAAAAAAATCCTAAAGAATTTCTATAGGCCATTGTATAGAATGTTTTATAGAAATTCTATAGAAGTCCTTTATATATTTCTATAGAATTCGTATAGAAAAGTGCCCCATTTTTCTAAAGAATTTCTATAAAGCATTTCTATAGAATTGCCTGTAGAAATTCTATAATTTTTTTTATAGAATTCTAGAACTTTTTTGTAAGGGTTTGACGGCGATAATAGTGCCCCGATTTGATAACTTTTTCAGATCGGGGTGATCGGCATGGTCTTCGTAAGGTCGCAGGGCTGTGTGAACGGGGTATTAGCAAAGTCAATGACCGCGGGCCCACAACAAAATTGAACTGTTTTTAAAAAACAATTAAAACACTGCAATTCTGCATAAATAAGACAAATTAAAGCCTGTTTTTACAAAAGATCAATATGTGTTTTTAAAAAACAGTAATTCCTGTTTTTTTAAAACAGTAATTCCTGTTTTTTTAAAAACAGCAATACATGTGTAATAACATAGACTATAATTTATAAGGAAACCTGTTTTTAAAAAATAGAAAGACCTGTTTTTACCAAACAGTTCATAACTTTCTGTTTTAATACTGTTTTTGTACCTGTTTTTTTTATGTTTTTCTTCGTTCCAAATTGCATCCTTTCAAACAGGTTTTTAAAAAACATGTTTCGAGCAGGATAAAAACATGTTTTTTTCCTGTTTAGTTTCGGTAAGGGAAGAGACATACATGTACACTTTCAAACAAATATTGGTTTCACTTTTCAGATTTAAATTGTAAACAAACCATTTTCTTGTTATAGAATTTCTTAACGAGGGATTCGTGTAGTCTTCCCCCAGCAACTATTGATGGAGGTAAGTTTTATTGTGTTTTTTCCCCTTTTAGATTCCAAAGCCCCACATGATAATCGTATAAATATCTTAAACATGTCAACACTTCTAGCCAACCTAATAATTGAAGTACGTTAAAACCCATTTTTATTTCTCTAATCCTTAGCTTGTCTGGTTCAGCTTCCTACAAGCCTACCTACATTTTCCTGCCGTATAAACAGCCACTGCACAAGTTTGCACTGCTGTCTCAATTTAGACCTAAAAGTTACCCAGCTCAGCTCTAAGGCTTGGCTGGAAATCGACCCTTGTAACTACAAACTCTCAGTTGGAATAGGGATGTGGTACTTCAACATCTCACTGTTCTCCTATGAGTGGGGGAAGATGGAAAGATTCTCTATTGGACAAGCGATTAGTGTTGAGTAAGTTTATTCGATGCGAAACATACATTACATATCTTGTGTGGGTTGGGACGGAGACGTGTCGCTTGTTCTACCTAAAAGGGTGTGTTCAAGACAACATGTTTTGTCCTACTTTTCGTGACTCCTATAAGCCAATTGAGATTAAACGTTCACTTGTTTGTTATTAGATTTTGTTATGGTCACGCAAAGAACGTTTTTGATAGTTACTGATTTTGTGGTGTGTGCTTTAAAGATGGACTACAACGGAATAATGATAAAGGCTGTGTTGCTGTTTTCGTTCGAGAAATGTATAATGATTACTAATATATTATTTTTATTCAATAAAACTTGTTCCTTCATGCAAAAAAAGCACAACATTTATCGGCGTTCTACGACCCAGAAAACTCAGTTTAAGCAAAAGCCCTTAAGTATAGGATAATGCCCGAGGTGCGCGCCATTCGTGGGTAAGAATGGCCCGAGGGCGAAGCCCGAGGGCCATTCGTACCCACGAATGGCGCGTTCACCGAGGGCATTATGCGACTTAACCCACACCTGTGACGTCATGCTATTGTTAAAATCGCTCCATTATTTCGCACGAATGGCGCGATATTGTTTAATTTTTAAGTCAATCGTTTGTATGTATTACGTAAGCTTGTTCACTCCAGTGAACACCACTGGTGGTGTGTGAACAATGGACGAAGACCAACATTTAGGAAATATGCTCGTTCCTTCGATAGTGGCATCATAGATCGGGAGCGAAAGTGGCAGCAGATAAGTGATTTTGTTTCTTGACTTTAAGTAAATTTATACAAGTTAGTGATAGAAACAGACTATCAGATGATGTTGTAGCCGACTTTCTCGGTCTACAAAAAACCCAAAAGGTGAAGATAAAAGAAGTGACCTACCCGCGTACAAGCCTGTAGTTTCAGATTTGTTTTTAATAAACAAATTTAAGCTACCTTTATGATCACCAATTTCAGTTGAATTCCTGTTATTTTATGATGATATTGAAAAAAGTATCTTTGCAATCTTAAATTTTAGGGACTTTACTCACTTACCATGTTTGTGTATGATAAATTAAGCATTTGGAATTAATAAAAATAAAAACAAAAATACTGGTTAAAATTAAATTGATTTATCTGACTTTAAGACCTGCTTAAATTACTGTTGTAGTTCTATAATTATTTTTTAACATCTCAGCTAAATAATTTAATAATGTAGCTGTTCACTTGTGTGTCAACGATCATTTTGCAATACATGTGTAGCTCTATTAACCTGTTAAAAACCATTAAAAACAAAATAATATATGGTCAATGGTGTCATTGACTTGATTTACTTTGTTCCCTAGCTCTTTTATGCACAATGGGTGAATAGATGTACCCATCGCGCCATTCGTGCAAAATAATGGAGCGATTTAACAATAGCATGACGTCACAGGTGTGGGTTAATCATGAATAATTCATACTCTGTGTGTGACGTAGTACCCATGACGCTTTGCATGAAAACGCATGCGTAGTACACACAGAATAACAAGGCGTCTTTTGCTTATTCTGGGTAGTACGTCATCACTTTTCGCTGGTTTACAAGTCCGCTGGTATTATATCGTGGATTTCATTGTGGTTTTCAATGGATCTTGCCAGAAACCAGTACAAGGCGGGAAATTTCAAAATCGAAGAATCGAGGTCTAATTTTGTCGGCCAATTTGCAACAAAATTATTTAGAGAAAAACATTACCACAACAATAAATTGTTTACTGGACGCAACATAAGCAAGGTTTGATAGTAGATTTAATGTGTGAGTTTTTGTTGTAGTCCATCTTTAAACATATCCTACCAAACGATGTATGGAAGATGCTCCCCCATGTTTGCTCAAAATTCTCACTCAAATCAGATTTTCCATTGATAAACTGGATGCTTCAAGTGAGTACGAGATCGATCTTGCATTCTCTCTCCAAGTCGACGACGAGACTACGGACTTCCCCCTCATGGAAGCAAAGATAATCCCTATTCATATCTGTAACAACAACTTCTCGTTGGCTCTACCTGGTGACGGCTCAGTACGGGGATTCCTGGAGGAGCTTGGAGACACTGTAGGACAATCTGCAATTGATTTGGTTTTGAGAAAATTGAATTTACACGTAAGTTAAGACCAAATATTTTGTCACATTGGCATCAAATCAAACTTATCACATCTAAGTTAAGATAAAAACGGCAAAGACAAAACGACAAAGCAAATGGTTTGTGATTATCGTGAAGTAGTTTGTGCTGCTTTTAAGAGGATATGTTTTCAAATTTCCTTTGCTTATACTTTCATTTATACTTTTCAGAATGTCATCAGCGGGAGATCGTGTGAATTACCAGCAGATGTGACAACCAGTACAGGTGCAGTGCTTGATTGTATGTAAAATTTTCCTGATTTTTCACTCAGAATCACTTTCTTGCACATACATCTTTTTATCTGACTTGTTATCTCTTACATACAATTTCAGATTGCCCAATGATCTCCCTCCCCAGCGTGGTAAACGTCATCCAGTGCTCAATCGATGACCACTGTCTTGGTATCCAGTGTTGTGTCAATCTGAACTTCATCATCACCACACTCATGCTCGATGCTAGGATCAAAGTGGACCCATGTAACTTCCAGCTTTATGTGGAATTCGAAAACTGGGAGCGTAACTTTACTCTGTTCAGTTACACTTGGGGGCAGGTGGAAAGAGCAACAATCGGCGATGATGTGACCTTAAGGTAACTTAGACATTTTGAAGGTTTGGCAAAATCACGTCATTATTAAGGGTTTTGATTTGTTAAAAGCAAAGAACTCCCAGTTTTATTAGTTACTGTCATTAATTAATAGTATGCTTTACTTTTTGATAGCTTTTCAGTTGATAAGCTGACTGAGACAAGAGTTTTTTCTGTTACACTCGATGTTGAACTGTGCATCGACAACACATGCGCAACAACCTCCATCTTGAATCATGTCTGGGTCCCAATACCCATCTGCAATATCAACGCTGTTACATTCACACTACCAGGCGATGGTACAGTAGCTGGATTTATCGGGGAACTTGGAGGTCGTATTGGAGATTCAGCAATTGAACTAGTTCTGGAGAAATATGGATTGCACGTGAGAATACTTGCAATAAAAACAAATGTTCTCTTTCAATGCGTCTGTTCTAGACTAGCGAGTTCTTCTTATCCTATGAAACCAAACGGTCGAAGAGAAAAAAGTGGATTTGTTTTGCTGCAATTCTTAAATTTCACTGCCCATTAAAGTCTCCTTCATTTTTACGTTGGAGATTTAGGGTACATGTAAGTAACAGGCTTTCGTTAATCTGATTTGCTGTTTCCCAGCAATCAACATTTAGAAGTGTACTATTTTTTCGTTGGCATCATGTCTACATAAGCTTCACTCCACCCTCTGTTTCCATGGTCTCTCTTTACATGTACAACACTTTAGTTCTTCCTTATCTTAACTACTGCAATAATTTGTTTGGGCATGACACAAGTGTGTAAACACGTGCAATCCTGGACCCTCCTTTGTACAACATTTTGTGATAGCAACCGTGGACCCCATTGTATTCCTTTGTGATAGCAACCGTGGAGCCATTGTCCCTTTTGTTATAGGTTCCCGGTATGAATGTGGATACAAACCCACAAACACCAGTAATCTCAACTCTCTTATGATCATTCAAAAAAGAACAATCCGGCTGGCAACACTCTCCAAACCACGTGATCACACATTACCTCTTTTTATCAAATTACACTCCCTTACACTTTCCGATATTAATCAATCTAAAACAGGCAACTTCATGTACAAATACACTCATAACCTCCTCCCTTGCCTTTTCAGGTCTTACTTCACCTTTAACAATGTTTAATAAAGACAATCACAACCACAACACTAGATCTATTAACAACATGCATGTCCCTTTCACACGCACATCATACACATCAAATACTCTCCGTCACTATGGTCCTCGTCTTTGGAATTCGGTTGACCAGACAATCTAAACCTCATCCTCTGTGGCTAGGTTCAAAATATCTTATTAAAAGTTCCTTATTTCCCAGTATGTTAGATAGTTTCTCTACCAATATTCTCATTGCAGGTTTTGATTACTTTAATTGCCTTTATCATTTTCTCCAGTAGTTTGTCCGTATGTATGTCTGTATGTTTGTTTGTCTGTCTGTCTGTCTGTCTGTTTCGTCCTTGTTTTGTCCTAAGCATGAACCTTTAGTTTTTTATTTTTTTATGTAAAGGCAAGCCGCTACAAGCTACCTGGCTTATTTGGGGCCAATTGCCTCAACGCGCTTCCCTCCAGTTGTTTCCCTTTTGTCTTTGATATATTACATGTATGCATTGCAATGTAGTTCTATAATATTGTGGAAATGTTTTGTGGAAATAAATGTAAATTGAATTGAATTGAGGTGTGGCCTGCCAGTTCATAATTCTTAATTCATAATAATTTGACAATGTTTTGTTTCAATTTATATTAGCGATATCTCCAAAGCGAACAGTGTGATAGAGGAACACCTGGCACCCTAATAAGCAGTAAGTGTTTAACAACATAACCGCAAAGAGAAGCTTATGACTTGCTATGGAGAATTTTATTATCAAATATGCGGTGTAATTGTCAAGTTTTAAATTCGGTTGGAAGGTAAAATACTTTTGTCAAATTCTTCCTCGGTCTGACAAAGGATAACTGGGACGAATTACACTTATACTTGTTTTTTTTTCTTAAGGTTGTCCAAGTGTCGATCTGGACCAGCTTCCTGATTTCCTCTCCTGTTCCCTCACCGAGTCCTGCCTTGGCATTAAATTCTGTCTGGAGATGGACTTTAAGATCGTGACACGTACAGTGAATGCATGGCTCATCTTGGATCCCTGCAACTTCAACCTGTCCATCGGCTTTGAGAACTGGGAGCAAAGCATCACCTTATTCCACTATACTCTGGGTGACTACAGGGAGGAAGTTGTGAACAGCGTGCTGACTGTGAGGTATTTGTTACCACGTCTATAGGGTCAACGTGTTTAGATTGATCTTGCCTTTTTATTTTTTTCAGTTTTTAATAGTTTCCTAATTGTTTGCAGATAAGAGACTTTCGTTATTCGTAAATCCAATTCATCCCTTCTATCATAGGTGGCGTGTTGACAAGATAACTGTGGATAAGCAGTTTGAGTTAACTTTGCAGCTGGTCTTCTGTTTGGATGGGGCATGTAACACTCTGGCTGTGTTTGAGGGTAGCCGTCTTCCGATACCGCTGTGTAACACTGAAGATTCCTTTGCTCTTCCCGGTATGTGTTTATTTATACCTTTTGTCAATGCATTGATAACTTAATTGGCTATAAAGATTATTGGACTGAACTCTGTATCAGTTTGTTAGTTGAGTTAAATCACTTAAATTGTTTATAATCGTCAATTTTATCAACAATCTAATTGTTATGGCTTTCTATTCAGGAGATGGCACAGTATCAGGATTTATTGGATATCTTGGCGGCAATATCGGACAGTTTGCTATCGATGCAGCAATCCGACACCTGCATCTAGACAGCTTTCTATCAGGGAAGGGATGCTCCAATCATAGACAAGGTACGTTGAGGATGTGTGCACCTTTTGATACAGTCCTGATTGACATACACTTTTAGCTTAGAAACAGGGGCTTGTTTTCAAGACAACATGCTCACATTCTCCCAAACTATAGGTAACATTCCTAATCACTTCAAGTTAGTGTGTGTTCAATGATATAAGCTATGGGGGCAATATGGAACAAGTGTCCCTTCAACGTATTTATTTGTAAATTTTGGGTACCTTACAGGGCATTTTTTGTTATACAAGGTAATAATGTAACAACAATACCAAGTGCCCATTAATAATAATACCAAAAATAAGAATTAATGAGTGTGCAAAAGACAGTTATGTTTTATGAATTCCTCAATATTGTTTGTTTACTTCAAAAAGACGTCTGTTCTAGTGCATCTGGTATCCTGGGCAACTGCTCTATTGTTGGGGATTTCTGCACAGAGCTCAGATGTTGCCTCGACTTGGATCTGAAGATAGCTGATGTCTCGGCCACAGCGTGGTTTAAGTTTGACCCCTGTGACCTCACCTTCACATTAGGTCTTGAGACGTGGATGTTTCATGGATCGGTCTTTACATATGAGTGGGGTAAGACAAAGAAGAATGGCCATGTATAGGATTTTATCTTAACATTTCCTCTTTATTATTTACTAAAATTTAAAATTTACTATCTTCTAAATGTACTATGTAAATGTACGTTCAATATACTTGTGTACTCGTATAGCCAACTACGTTGTATGCCTTCAAAGATTTCTTGTGTATTGAATACATACATTTTTTTGTCATGAATTTATTTGTCTGATAGGTGAAGAGACAATGGTCTCAGTTGCTCCTGGAATGGTTCTTAGGTAAGTTTGAAAGAACATCTTTCAAAGGTAAATTTTGTAATAAAGTTTGTATCGGTCTGTTTCGGCAAATGAGCTGCAAATTTAGTTCAATTTCAGAATTCGACCATTTAATTTCGCTTTGAGACATACAAATTTCTACGCATTCTGTTCAATTTAGCATATCGTCATTCTTTTTCATGACACACAATCATCATTCAGTTTTTATATCAAAGCTTGTTTGACCGGAAATGTTGCTGATTCAATCATTTAAAATGTTGCAAAGAGGCAATTGATTTCGCAAAAAAGATGATTCAAATAAGTACGATTGTAGGCATACAAAAGGACAAATAAACTATACTAGGCAACTGTTTCGTACCTTCACATTAAATCAAGCGAACCTTTGTTATTATTGGGGCCCCCTGGGTGTTTGTTCTTCTTATTTGTTTAGATTTTAATATTTTATTCTTCACCAACTTATCAATCTGTTGGCGGCCAGGTATCTTGGCAGTATACGTTCACGTGCTAAAGGGTGAACTTTATTTATTCCTTTAATATTCTTAAAGGCACTGGACACAATTGGTAATAACTCAAAACAATTGTTAGCATAACTTACTTGTTAACACCAATGGATAATAATACTAATATTAGTAATAAACCGTTCTTATAAAGCGCATTACACATGGAGTCCCAATGCGCTGTACAAAGTCAAAATAGAAAAACAAACAAAATTAGATAGACTTTAACAAGTGAGTTTTGAGAAGGCGTTTGAGTAAATCCAGAGTTTGTGCGTCTTTGATGTTACGGGGGAGTTTGTTCCAAAAAGTAGGAGAAGACGTGGAAAATTGGCCGTAAGACTTAGTTGAGGCAGATGAATAGGCAAGTAGAGATTGTGATTTGGAGCGGAGAGTTCTAGAAGGCTGATATTTGTGAATAAAGATTACTGGAGTTGATGTCTCTATCCAGACTAGTCCTGTCAGAAATCTTGGGGTCATGTTCGACTCCTGTTCGAGTGCGAAAACTGCTGACTGTCGAGACCACAAAGTTAGCTGTGCACACACTAGTAACATCTAGACTGGACCACTGCAACAGTCTCTTGACTGGCATCAACAAGAACCTGGAAAGAAGGCTTCATAATGTTCAAAGGACTGCTGCAAGATTGATTCTAAGTATACGCAAATACGACTCCATCAGTCTTTATCTATTCGACCTACATTGGCTTCCCATCACTCAAAGAATCTCCTTCAAAGTTATGATCCTGATGTATAAAGCGTACCATAAGCAAGCTCCTGGATATATCATGGACATGCTCAAATTAAGATCTCAACAAAGACCTCTTCGTTCAACTACCTCATGCTCCCTTTTTGTTGTGCCAAGAACTCGCTATTCTACTTTTGCAGAGAGATCTTTCTCTGTATATGGCCCCAAAATGTGGAGTACGCTTCCTACACAGATCAGAAATGCCAGCTCACTCACCTCATTCAAGACACTCCTTAAAGCTCACCTGTTCCAGCAGGCTTACTAACCATTCAACTGTGCCTCAGTGCCTTAGAACAAACTCTTGATTTTGGCGCTCTACAAATGACCTTTGATTGATTGATTGATATAGTTGCGTGGCCATGGATACAGCTATATGTCAGGAGGAGGGTTTTGTATGCAATCCGTTGTCTAACCGGAAGCCAATGTAAGTCTAAGAAAATTTGTGAAATATGGTCACAGGTTTTGGATCGTGTGACCAATCTGGCTGCTGAGTTTTGAACTCACTGTAGTTTGGAGATTGCTGAGTCAGGTAGACCAAGAAGAAGACTATTGCAGAAATCAAGGCGGGATGTAATGAAGGCGTGAACCAGTTTTTCTGTGGTGGATTTGTCAAGAAGATTGTGAATTTGTCAAATTTTGTGTAATGCAAGGTACGAAGATCTGCAGATCTTTTTCACATGGATGTCCGTTCGAAGATCGTTCTGAAACGTGACACCAAGATCTCGTACACTCTGAACCAGTTCTATTGGGAAAACTGCCAATTGAGATAGGTGAAAGTGTGGTAGAGCTTCTGAAACAAGATGTAATGTGAATGACCTCGGTAAAAGACATTGTAAGAAACTGCTCCCTCTGAAGTTAAGTAGTTTTCGAGAAAAAACTAATTTTCCACTAAAATATTTGAATTTCGCCTCTGAAAGCACACAACGTAGTGTGACAAGGGACTTGTTCTTCCAATATTATCTCGCAACTTCGACGAACAATTGAGTTCAAATTTTCACAGGTTTGTCATTTTGTGCATATATTATATGTTGGGATACACCAAGTGAGAAGACTGGTTTTTGGCAATTACCAAAGGTGTCCAGTGTCTTTAAGGAAACAAAAAGTCAACCAAGCGTTTTTTATGAGTGCACAAATTCCAGAAATGACTGCCCAAAATGGAATTTGATTGACTAAAATCCACGCCTCAAAAAATTCTTGCAATTTTGAATGCTGGTTTGATTTATTTATTGTGTTGAATCCAATGACGCAATAGTACATTTGACTGGTCATAAATGAAATAGAATAACCTTTTTTTCCGAAGCATATACGATTCCTTGCGAAAAAAGAATAGAGTGGTGGTTAAATTGGCCGAAATTGACGGAGACAATAAACATGAACTGAAAACAAAAATTAAGCAAGCATTCTTGTACTATGGTATTCAAAAAATGAGTCTGCATTTAATACAGTTTCTCAAAGACGTTTCTTGAAGGAACAATGGTCTGAATGACTTATCTTTTGTCTTTAACAGAAATTATGAAAAACAGAAAATGTTACAAACCTTAAGATTTTGTTTGGTTTTGTTATAGTTTTTTCACGATTTATAGGTGCATCATCACTGATTGTCATTTATTGCCTTTTGTCTTCTAGATATTCCATCTACAAACTCGATGAATCCAGCGAGTTTCAAGTAAATCTGACTCTAGAATACTGCATAAATGAACTTTGTACCAACATCGATATTGTGCAGACCATACCAATTCCGGTTTGCAATCAGGACTTCAGTAGTTATACCTTCTCAGGTCAGTTTTGTATCGAGTTTACTCAAAAGTGTATTGTGAAATTGTATGTCTTTAATGAACCTTGTGCTTTAAACCATTCACCAACATTATGGAATAGACAATTGTCTCTCCTACAAGTAGGGCCTTCTGAGTAAATAATATTTCGATTTAATACCAGGAAGACTTTGTATTGTTGTTAAAATTGATAAAATCTACAGCCGATGAATAATAACTCACAATTTAAATACAGCACCTATTTTAAGACCTTAAAAACTGTATTTCTTTTCGTTTTTTAGTTGATGGTTTCGTACAAACATTGTCCGGACAAATCGTGCAGGGAGTAAC
Organism: Asterias amurensis; assembly: GCF_032118995.1. NCBI lineage: Eukaryota > Metazoa > Echinodermata > Asteroidea > Forcipulatida > Asteriidae > Asterias > Asterias amurensis. The sequence continues at coordinate 12,872,636 of NC_092659.1, forward strand.
CGAGTTACTCTTAAATCAACTAGGCATCAACCCAGACTTCTTCAATGGTGATCCGTGTGTACACCCAAATGGGATCCAGTCATATAGATGTAAGTTTGAATAAATAAATAAATAACCAAATAGTTTGGTGACTTTCATCTTTTATAGCAAATGAGAAACTAAATTGTGAAGTACGTGGCTCCAACGTGTTAGAATAGAAATGCAGGCAATGTCTGGGCCTATGTGTGGTAGCCAGCCACATGTACCAATTAATATGGCCGCGGAGCACAGCCTGAGATTAAAAGTATTTGGATTTACTTGTCATTGCCTCTCAAATTAGTTCTGACTTAATACCTAAAGATTTTTTTATTTATTTTTTTTTTTGGGGGGTGGTGAACAAGGAAATGTTGACTTGAGTGGGATTCGAACCAACGACCTCCGGATTAACGTGCCAGCGCTCTACCAATTGAACTATCTAGCCCTATGTTGGCGGTGTCCCTATTTTGTCAATATCTTTTCTTATCGGGGTGACAATAATAGATTTTCTCGGTCAATTTCGGAAAATGAGCAGCCAATTTAACCACCAGCCTATTCTATTTCGCACGAAATGAAATGCTTCTGATTTCATTTTGAGACTAGTCAAATGTACTTTTACGTCATTCAATTTAACAATTCATCGAAGCTGCATTCAAATTCGCAGGATTTATACTGAGGCATGTGTTAAGTCATTCAATTTCGTTTTGTGGCAGTCAATTCTGGAAAGTGCAATCTTAAAAATGCTTGGTTAACTTTTTGTTTCCTTACGAATGATAAAGGCATGCTGTTCATTATTTTGGCACTCTTTAACATGATATAGGTTTTCTCGGTCAGATTCAGAAAATGAGCAGCCAATTTAATTTTCATGCGTTCGAATTTAAGCTGTTTTGCCTCTCCAGTTGTTACTGCGTTTCAAATCCAGAATTCGGTCATTCAATTACGTTTTGAGTCGAGTCAAATTCCTTTAGCACTCTGTTCAATTTAGCGTATCGTCATTCTTTTTCGAGACACACATGCCTCAAGAAGCGTCAGTGAATTTGAATGCACTGCTTTGATGAATTGTTAACTTGAATGATTATTTTGTTAAATCGAATGACGCAACATTACATTTGACTAACCATAAAACAAAATTGAATGACCCTTTTCAGTAGCATGCGATTTTGCGCGAAATAGATTAGCTTGATGGTTAAGTTGGCTGCGCATTTTCCGAAATTGCAGGGAAAACCTATATTATGCCAAGATGTCTGGCACGCCCACAGATTGATGGTTGGAGATTATTTACACTCCGAAAAACATTACCAAAAAACAAAAACATTCAAACACATTCAAATCAGGTCTTGCTCAGTTAACCATTAAATCGCTCCCGAAAAAAAATGAAGAAGAAAAAAAAACTTATGGGGCCCCAGGTAAAGTCTACTGGAAACATAAAATAAAGAAAATAAGGTTCGCTTGATTTAAGAGTGAAGGTTAATCTGTTCATTCGTATTTTTTTAGTTGTATACTTATTTGAATCCTCGTTTAGCAAAATTGATTGCCTCTTTTCAAAATTGAAAATGATTAAATCCACAAAAATAGCTAGTCGAACCAGATTGAGTGATGACTGTGTGTCATGAAAAATAATGAGTGTGCTAGGAATTTGAATGCCTCAAAACGAAATTGAATTACTGAATTCTGAATTTGAAACGCAGTAAAAACCGGAGAGGCAAATTATTAGCTTTAATTCGAACGCATGAAATTAAATTGGCTGCTCATTTTCCGAACTTGACCGAGAAAACCTAAATAAAGAAAATAGTCAGTACATTAAGGAAGCCTTAATTTTTATAACTTAGAGGGAAGGTACACGCTTTGCAATTACTCAAAACAAGTATTAATTTAAAAACTGACTTGGTAAAGAGCATTGGAGAGCTGTTGGTAGTATAAAACATTGTGGGAAACGACTCCCTCTGAAGTAACGTAGTTTTTGAGAAAGAGGTAATTTCTCACTAAAATAATTTTATTTCTATCTGAAAGCACACAAATTTCGTCCAACAAGGGCGTTTTTTTCTGTCATCATTTTCTTGTAACTTCGATGACCGATTGAGCCCAATTTTTCACAGGCATGTTACTTTATGCTTATGATGGGATACACCAAGTGAGAATACTGGTCTTTGACGATAACCAAACCTGCACAGTGCCTTTAATTTTCAATGTTAAAGATGCACTATAACATTTCTGAGAAATTGTTGCTTCAGATTGTCCAGACATGCAGCTTCCTGGTAACCTCGACTCAAGGGCGCACTGTGGAATCCTGGAGTCCTGTTTTGGAATAAAGTGCTGCCTTGATGTGAACCTTGGACCTCTTAATCACAACTTCAGTGCCTCAATGATCGTTGACCCTTGCCTTGGTCAGCTGAAGTTACAGTTTGGTAACTGGAAGTACAGTAAATCACTGTCACAGCTGGACATTGGTGTTGATAAGGAGGTCACCATCGGAAACTTTGTATCGCTCATGTAAGTTTTTAAAATCTTTATTGCCCAATATTAATGTTTCTATTTTTTTTTATACAAAATCAGCCTATTAAACTGCAAAATGTGTCTAATAAATACTTGGAAATATTGCTTTAAAGATTCAAGTTGGAACTTTTGGATGGCATGCTATCATCCAGTCTATCTATGGATGCATGTGTGGGTGATGTATGCACAGGTCGAATCGTTCTACTAGATGAATCAATATCTCCTCTTCCTCAGTGCTACTCAAATGGAACCATCTCCTGGAGAAAATTACCTGGTAATATCCTCTGAGACATAAGCCTTCAACTTTCAGGACAATTCTTTAACAATGATAATGATTTTAATTATGCTTTTTTATATTACCCATAGCACTGTATAATCGGTACTTTCCCGAGGCCTGTGAAAAAAATGATCACAGGCATAATATACTGAGTACACAGTGCTTACACACCTGGGTGTATGGGTAAAAAACAAATTAACTTCTTTATACCCGATGCAAAGTAAACATCAATGACTATGATAATGTGTTATTTAAACATGAATATATTTCGACACTCAAATCAGTTGTAGAACTCTTAGTTGTTCTCTCGTAAATAACATAAAGCAAGGCTTAATAAAATGATTTGTCTTTGTACGAATGCATGTGACATTGTCTTAACTGCAAACCTCTTTTTGCCATGCCTGGAGCTGGCTCCTCTTGACAACAATTTGTTTTGTTCTGCCTTTTGTAGGATTGACTACAATTTCCCATCTGGGGAATTTGGATATGGGGTTTGGAGTTCTTGCGCAGGCTCTGGGGCTACCAATGCGTCTAGTTTCAACCTCTCCATGCCTTGCAGAACAGACAAGTGACTCCACAGGTAAGGTTTACAACCAGTATTAGGAGTTCGTACGCTATGGATACGTCGACTTGTCCGATGCAATTCATTGAGAAGTTGGACGTTCTTGGACTTTGACAATTTTCGAACCATTTGTGTATATGTCGACATACGTTCAGGTGATACGCCACGGTTTGGTATTTACTGCCCACTTTTTTTTCTCTTGATGTGGAGTTATACTACTCCGTTTACCACCTGATAAATATACACAGACACAAGGATTTGTTGTTGTAGTGAACTCTGCCAAGAGTTAATTTATTCTGTACTCTGAATTCGGTGGTAAAACGCCAATTCATAATAATATAAGGGATTTCCCTTTATTTAATTCCATCCAGTGATATCCATACATAAAGAAGTATACCAGTTCCCATTATAATACACTTTGCGACCAATTCGCAAAGGGTCCCAATTCCTCACTTTGCGAACGGTAAGTTTCCAATCCGCAAAGGTTCCCACTTCTCGGCGATTTGCCAAAGAAGGTACCAGACTAATTACAATTATTATAATTATAAATGCACTCATTGACTGGAGAAAACTCCGGGTCAATGAGGTTCCCACTTCCAGCGAGTTGCCAAGAAGGTACCAAATTAATCTACTTCTTTATATACAATCACATCATTTTTTTTACCACCATATTTATCCATATCAATTCACATAAATTAATTTACCACTTCCTCACAGGCTACAATGCCTATTAGCTTCTTGTTTATAGGAACAACCTAAACTTACCGCTTTAAGTGTAAGTTGTAAGATTATCAGTCAACTCAATCTGTACCCCGTATTCCGTAATACCCTGACCCTTCCATTAACCCCAGGGAGGGAGGGAGGGAATTTTGCGAAACTATACAATCTATCTTAACTCCTCGGAGGCAGAATATTCAATGACGGTTCCCAGAAAGACAAGCACCCTTTCCCCAAATGCATTGCTTTGGTTGGTTGAAAAGAACAATGGAACCACGTCTGAATGCGCCCTGACAATCCCAATCGCTTATAGCCCCGACTGTGCAACCTGACTATAATTATGCATATTTCCTGGTGTTAAATCGGTTTACTGCGTTACACATTAAACCCTATTATTCAACAAAAAACATAAGCAACAACATACATGTACATCAATAAAACAAGACTAATAAATACTGCTGTGCTATTATATAACATACAATGAGCTACGACAGTAATACAAAGAAACTAAATCGATAACATACAAACAAAAACAAAAGTCAAAAATATTTTTATATACATTTTAGCGTGACCTAATCACGGTGTTTGAGAAAAACAATGGGTTGAAATTACTTCAGACAATAATAGTTAATAAAACAAAAATAAATAAACAAAATAACTATTCAACCTGATACATTCTTTAAGACTGTTTTCTGTCATGTCTGGAGCTGATAGTATAATTTTTATTTAATTATTTTCTCTAAACCTTTCAAAAATAAGGATAACTTTGACACTCGGACGTCCCCGGACCATATTGACAAAGTGTGAAATTTAAAGGGATTGTCAGAACGATTTGAGTACATGTAGCTGACCAAGAGTATCAAGATCATCATGTTCAAGAAACTTGTTATCATACAGAACAGTTTTGACACTATCACAAGTTCCATGCATGACGCAGTTTACATACTTAAAGTCAGACTTAAATTTCCGCCTGAAAGAAGGACTTCTAATAATGCAATTAAGCAGTGAAAAATTGTTGTGCAAGCTAAAATTGTTTTTAACTCTATCAATTAAAGTATTCTTATAAAAAACAAAATCATCGCTAGCCTCGCAGTTTAGAAGGTGAGCATAAAAAGACATAGCCTTGGAAGTGCTGTTTAAAACAAATCTGACATACATGGTTCAGTTGGAGTGTGGACAATTCAGTATCAAAAATTCTAAAAACATTGCAGCCCGGGGGCTAGCTGAATTGAGTTTAAAATATACACATTAAGAATATACATTATAAAAACATTTAAAAGGGAAGTGTTTTCAGAAAAATTGTTTAAAAGATTATGTACAAATGACAAAAAAACTACAACTTGGAATCCAGCTCCATTAAAAAACCAAGAAGTACAAAAATGCAACTGTTGAGAAGGGTGGTTAGGGAAGGAATTGGGCTGTTTTTGTACCGGTAAGTTCTACACCTGATTGGGCAAAGTTTGTTAGTATTTCTAAGATTATTGTTTCTGTTGGGTGGGAGCAAATGTCTACAGTTGTTATAGAACTTACAAGTGATTTACCAAACTTAGAAAGCAGTTGTTGGAGTCTGACAGAGACGGGTGACAAACCAACGTGGGTGTAAATTTCACTGAAAGACTTGTCACTACAAAAACCCTTTGTTAGGATAATGCGAAGGGCCTTTCTCTGTAATTTCTCTAGACAATCCAACTGTGTTTTACTAAGACTGGAAAACCAAACTGGGCAGGCGTATTTAATTGTAGGCCTAACATACATGGTATCAACAAAAGGTCTTTTATAGGAGTACAACACCGCTTAAGTTGACGAAGGAAAAAAAGCTTGCGGTTAAAAGACTTGCACATCTAATAAATTTGGGTGTCCCATTTAAGGTTACTTTGAACATGTACGCCTAAAATTTTCAGACAGTCAGCCTTCAATATTAAAAGAAGTTGCTACAGGTGGAGAACGCTGAAAACAAATATTTCATTGATTGACACATTGAAGGATTAAGTCTCATATTATTAACAGTAGTCCATTGTTGGAGATGATCTAGTTCGTTTTGCATGCTACTAGTTTGATCAGAGTTCTTAAAAGGTTGAGTAAGTGTCATGTCATCAACATATTTAAAATGCGAAACCTCAGGCAAGTTAGTGACAAATCGTTAATCATAACTAAGAAAGCAATTGGCCCAATTTTGGTGCCCTGTGCAACTCCTGCATCAACAGTTTCCCAGGATGAAGACACCATTATAACAGATTGTAAACGAGATGACAACAAAATTGTAATCCATGGCAAAATAGAGGATCTTACACCGAGTTGGATAAACTTTTGAATTACCATCTGATGATCTACTCTATCAAACGCTTTGACATTACACCGTGGAGGAAGATTACACAGCGATGGCCGGATGTGAGCAGCTTAAACTGCAGGACTTGTTTTTTGATCGCCTTTGCGGGATCTGATATATTTGATCTCGCAATAAAGGGAGGTTAAAAAGGAGGATCTGATCCTGATCCTGATCGCGTTCACACTAATCGGTGATCTCCCTTTGACCGCCCTTTCGAGATCAGATCTTCCTTTGACCCTCCTAGCAGGATAGTGTGAACGCGGTGACAGTCATTGACTCAACAACAATGGCACAAAAGGGAACAACTTGAAGCTGTGCCACCCCTTTGCTCACCTGCTTAACAATAACAGTCGATTTTGTGTTTAACGGCGCACCTACATGTAGCAAATTGTTCATTTCATAGCCTTGCTTAAGCAAGGTTTTTTGCTTAAAGTGGACGAAGCAAGCTAAAAGGGTCCTCAAAGCCCCTATTTTCTGTTTAAAGGCAGTGGACGCTATTGGTATGTTACTCAAAATAATTATTAGCACAAAACTTTACTTGGTAATTTTCCACAAATTTGATTTCGAGACCGAAAATTTTGAATAATATTATGAGGTCTCGAAATCAACCATCTTAAAGCACACAACTTCGTGTGTCAAGGGTGTTTTTTTTATCTTTAATTATTATCTCGCAACATCGACGACCAATTGAGCTCAAATTTTCACAGGTTTGTTATTTTATGCATATGTTGAGATACACAAATTTAGAAGACTGGTCTTTGACAATTACATGTACCAATAGTGTCCAGTGTCTTTAAGCACCCTTTAAGCACAGCACATACATGTAGTGCAACATCATTACAATACGTTGTTAGTGAGGCGGCACAGCTGTGTGTATTTTACATGTGTGTGTGTGGTAGGTGAGGGACCTGAACGAGTGTCTTATAAATGTTTAAGAAATGTTGTAGGAATGTATCTTCTTCTTGTTTACTCTCAAGTTAGTGTGTAAACATTTCAAGGGGCGCTTTGAACCATTACAAATAATACATACATGTATCAGACAGAGAAGGTGATGATTTTCTGTATTACCACTCTGCATTTCAGTTGCCATTTTCTATTGTCGTCACTTTCTTCTTTTTTTGCTTAGGCAAACGATCTGAATTGTTGTGCGTGCAGTTTGTTTAGTGCTCAAGCTAGCAGCCGCTCGTGATAGGTTTACGCTTGAGCCATTTTCTTTTCACGTTAAGCAAAACAATTTGCTTACCGTTAAGCAGCTCTATGAATGGGTCCAGGTGAAATACCAGCGGGCGATTTGTTTTTACAGTGGATGAAAATATATAATGCCTTGACAAGGAAGAGAGATGCTGGTAACAAAATTGTCAAACAAAACTGTTTTTATTGTGTATAATTATTGTGTGATGTTGCTGCTCTATTTCCAGCCTGTCCACATCTGCCTGTACTACCTGCTCTTCCATCAGGTGGAGTTTGCCAGTATTCTGATACATGCCTCGGGGTGGAGTGCTGTTTACCAACAGACATAGGCAGCATTACTCACACTCTACGCGCGTGGTTGATTGTAAACCCATGTGAACTGACTGCGAATGTTGGCTTTGAGAACTGGAGTTTCAATATCACACTCTTAAGGTAAAGATGCTGCATACAACAAATAATGCTCATTGCTCCTAAATTGTATGACATAACTATTTTGGTTTTCCAAATGAACACAAAATACATGTTTCTGCACATCAATGTTGTTTTAGAAAATGTACGTACCTTACAGATGATATGCAAGTAAGTGTACAGCAATTTATATATGTAAAAACTCAGAAGCCCGAATCATAATTACCTATGAAAAACACATGCTGTGCTATTCATCCCTAAGATTTCCATACCCCATGTTTGATTGTTGTCTTTTAGTTATAAGTGGGGCATGCAGATCAGAGAACCGCTAAGTGATGTAGTCTCGATTTCATTCACCATTGACAAGACATCAAACAATCGGAACTTTGTGCTGTCACTCTCTGTTAAATTCTGCATTGCTGGATTATGCGCTCCTGACATCGTCATCTTAGATGGCTTTGTGGCACCGATTTCTTTCTGTAATGCGATGGGGACACTGGAGTGGCCTCAGGATCTTGGTTAGTTGAAGTTGAATGTTCTCCTTAAATAACATCGTGATAAAAAATAACTTCCACAGCTTTTACGAAAAAATAACAACACTTCCAAACAATTTCTAAGGAGGTTTGCTGTTCAGTGCCTAAAGGATTACAACAGATAACTCTTGAGACAAGGCTAATGTTATAAATTATACAACGCATGTGTTGTTACTTTTGCCTGAGAGATAGTTAATACATGTATTAACATCTTGGGGTGTTCAAATAACTTACCAAAAATGCAGTTGTTTTTGCATTAATACTAAACAGTATTATCCTTACACCCTATCTTGTCAGTTTTGAATCTCTTTTCTGGTATATTTACGGGACAGAACACATAATGATATAATGTGATTAAATGTTAAATAAAGAACATTTTATAAAGCGCAAAACTATATTTTAGCACCATATATCTTTGGGTAGTGTACTTTTTTTAAAAAGCTTCATGCTAACGACAAGCTTTAATTGTTTTATCTTCAAGTTGGTAGTGTCACAGATTATGCGAGCAGTCTGGTGGTTAACCGCCTTGGTGTTAGCACAGATGTCCTTCTACCTCAGACCTGTAGTGGTCCACCACAACAGATAACACCTACAACCTCAGGTAAACTTTCTCAAGGAGCGAACAACCCGAGCTTAAAATGTGATATATGCGTTCACTTCTCAAACAGCCTACAACATGGACTGAAACACAATCCTATATAATTATATAACTTGTGTTCATCTCAGGTTGTGGTTCGCTGTCTCCTCCATCGTTCATGTCGTCTTATTGTTCTTTGAATGAGTCGTGTCTTGGGGTTGGTTGCTGCTTGACCCTCGACTTGGACGTAGTTCAGAGGTCATTTTCAATATGGGTGAAACTTGATGCATGTACCAGTAGTTTCTCCTTTGGATTTGAGAGATGGAGTCATAGTGAAATGTTAAACATCTTAACATTGCAAAGTAAGTTAATTTGATTGCCTGTCTACTCTCCCAGAAATATTGAATATTGAGCAATGTTACCATTAAACTATTATGGCCACAGAGAACAACCACCAGCATACAAATCATGTACATGTACCCTTAAATCTCACATTCATAATATGTCAAAGAAAACAATTGCGACGTCAAAGGACGAACATGAATTTAAAAAAAGGGTACAAATTATTTTTAACAGTCTCAAAAGAACATTGTTATTGCTAAAATATTCTAAAGTGTTTGTTGCTTTGGTTTTTTATATATATATTTATAGCACATTCTCAGGAGAAACTGATTGGTAACGTGAAAATCAGGTAAGCTTATATTCAGAAAGCATAATAGCCATAGTTAAGTATTACGTTTGTTCTTAAAATTCTTTATTTCTATGTTAAGTAGGATTTTAAACTTTGCATGGTGGAAATACGATATAGAAAGGTTTGCGGTATTAAACACCATGTAATGACTATCTCTAATGAGTTGGGGTGGTTCTGAAAAGAACCGTTGGTTTCAACTCTATTTGTATGTTGTAATACTTTCACTATCACCCAACATTGTATTGGTTCTGTGTTTTATCCAGGTACAATATAGAGCGCCCCCATGAGTCCATCTATGATGTTGACCTCGACCTCTATGTGTGCTGGCAGGGGAGATGTAATGATCCCATTATGGTTCTTCAAGACACGATGTTCTCTGCTTCACAGTGTGGACAGGAAGGTAGCAGTAAGAGAAGGAAGAGAAGAAGCGTGGACGATCTGTACGTAAAATGGATGGATGTGGATGAGACGAAACATAGGAATGAATCTAAACGAAACGCATCATAATCAAATAACATAATGTTTTGGGGTCAAATATAAGTCAACAGCAACTTTTTAAACATTGAGTAATCAGTTTTGTGATTCGACAAGTATATGATCGACTAGTTTAATCATGTAACAAAGCCTAATTTTTATGAGATGCCACATTCTTTACAAAGATGTCAACTATTTAAACTAAAAGCAATAATGTTTATGTTATGTTTTTTTATCAAACATAGAACCGATGATTCAGAAGAAAGCACAAACAGCATGGAAGACTTTACTGCCAACTCTGTCGATAAGGCTGTTGAATATTTCAGGACAATTTTCCGGTCATATTCGCGAATATTTCCCTCAGAAGAGAATAGTATTGTGAGACTTCAGCCAGAAAAGGATATACAGCCAAGTGAGTTTATGTTCTTCTGGTTATACATATAAAGGAATATGGGTTAAAACATAACACAACTCTACTTGAAGTTTAGTTTTATTTTTCAGGCTATTTGAGATTCAAAAAGCCAGAATCGCAAGTGTTGCAAAGTAACTTTAGCACTGAAAATTACGTTCACTTTTAGTCATAATGTTTTGCAATTTAATTTTTCATAGTCGGCAAGATTTGAAATATTATTGTGACGATGGTTAAACGCTGTTGATTTGTTTCAGATAAACCCAAGCAGTTTTTTTAGAGAACCATTTGTAATTCATAACAATTCCATTTTGGATTCCAAACAACAGCTAACTTAAGGATTGGTTGTGAGAAATTACTGCGGGATTCTTTTTGCAATTTTCATTACCAGGGGTGGCTGGATCTGGTACTGAAAGTCGTCGAGCTTTGGGCACCTTGATATTTGGTAACGAGGACAAGACATCCGTTCCATCAAGAAAAAGGAGAGATGTATCCATCGCAGTAACATCGGGTAAAACCAAATATGAATAAAAACAAGTAGGCCTACATTAAATTGTATCACTTAAAGGAACACGTTGCCTTGGATCGGACGAGTTGGTCAAAACAAAAGCATTTGTAACCGTTTTTTATAAAATGCATATGGTTGGAAAGATGTTTTAAAAGTAGAATACAATGATCCACACAAGTTTGCCTCGAAGTTGCGTGGTTTTCCTTCTACTGTGCGAACTAACATGGTCGGCCATTTATGGGAGTCAAAATTTTGACCCCCATAAATGGCCGACGTGTTAGTCGACGAGGTAAAAGGAAAACCACGCAATTTCGAGGCATGTTTGTGTGGATCATTGTATTCTACTTTCACATCTTTCTACCCATATGCATTTTATAAAAAACGGTTACAAACGCTTTTCAAAGACCAACTCGACCGATCCAAGGCAACGTGTTCCTTTAATAACAAACGGTATGAATCGTTTTTTTCAGCTCACATGAATTAATTTCCTGTTATTTGATTTTGTTTTATATACAATAGGAGGAGCCAGTTTGTTTGACCTCAGCCTGAGCCCTGGAGCCGACTCAGGCGCATGGCAGGGAAATGTGATCATCGGCGGGGGAATGACATGTACGATTTTCATTTTGTATTTTACTTGTGTTCCTTCATCACTGAATTTCCATCAACTTACAAGCGTGTGGCGTTTGGATCTTGATTATTGAAATGCACTCGCAATGATAAGCAGCAGGGACCAAATATTGAAAATAACAAGTTTGTTTTTTTGTCTTTCCAAATATTTTTAGTGAAAGGTCTTGATGCTCTTGGTAATCGGATTGCCAACATGACGATTGGGGAGCTAGAGGCAATGCTGGATCTACAAAACATCGACCCTTTTACTGTCGTCCAACTCATGAAAGATCTGCGAGCTCTTTATCGAACCTTTGTAAGCAAACTTCGTCTTATTCTTGTTCTCTATTTTTTTTCTATCACGGATTTATATTACCACTACTTCCAGCAAACGAAGCTGAAAATACCAAGGTAATAATATTTAAGGTTTTTAGGTATTATTATTCTCAATTTATACAGCTTAATGGTTGATTTGTATTGATGTTCTCACATGTATTGATGTTCTCACTTGTATTGATGTTCTCACTTGTGTGCATAATACTTTTTAACTTAGGTTTTTTGTATTTGTGTAGTTGAAGCTTTAACTTTACATATTTATTTCTAATAGTGATACCTTTTTTAATTGAGACATTTTCTGACAAAAAAAGACTTCACCATCTGAAAATTAAAAAAAAATAAAAAGAATGGTACATGTATCTACAATCAATAAAACATTATATGCATAGCTCAGATACCCTAAAGACAATGTTGGTGTTAATGTTTTTGGTATCATCGGTGAATTGTATTTTGCATTGGTTTTTCATAAAAGGTCAGCGAGTTTATCAATGTCTTTATTGATGGCAAAGCACAGGATCAATTCAAACAGTTTGATTTCGTTCTGAGAGGAGAAATTCCATTTCCAAGGAGGGAAGCAGTTTTCTTCCGACTCCAATGGGACATTTTTCTTGGCGGATTCATCCATTTAGAACTCGGTAAGTATTTCTTCCTTAAAAGTACCTTTTCCCTTGCGACCACACCTCCAACAAAAACATATCCTGAGTTTTAAGATTAATTATTTATACATCACAGCATGGTTGTTGTTTACTTCATAACAATCACACAAATAGTGTGCATGTCCTCTTTAGTACTGGTAACAGTGACGTTTAGTTAGTGTGAGGTTGATTTGGGTCCCTAGAAATCACAAAGATGTTCAAAGTTTCGGGCTGGTATCAACTGCGCCGCTTGGAAATAGGGAGTGGATGGGTTCATTTTAAGAGTGGCTTGGATGTTTGTCGGCTGTGTTTTAGGCCGTATCCGATTTGGCGGCTACAGCTATGGCTACAGCTAGATTTCCGCGTCATCATGCGCTGAAGTTTAGCATGTCCTGAGCAACACCCTTAGCAACAACGTAGCCATAGACGCCAATTCGGTTACGGCCTATAATGCGGTTTGTGTGCATAGTATGATGTTGTGAAATTTTCCCTTGGCTAATAGCAAACGGGGAACTGAACCCATTCCTCATTTATAAATATGTTTACATGGTCCAGTCTAGGATATCAATGACGTTTAAGTCGCTCTGCAGTGGGCATGGTCACTGAGAAAAACAAAGAAATACAAATCATGCGACTTCTGTAGTAGGAAATGTGCTCACAGAGGGGTTTGAACAGAGGGGCTTGAAGCTTACCACAGACGAAAGAATCCTCAGATGAAAAATGTGTGCATTTCATGCAATTTCTTATTTCACTGATATGAGAGATTTGATTTCCACAGGTATTAAAGCTGGTGGGTTTTTCGACCTGAAGATCCCTGTGTCTGTGGCCCTTGTGTCAATGAAAGCCAAGGTATGTATTAAAGATAGGCACCACATCATTAAGAGTCCTGTGCAAGGAGATTATTTTGTTGAAACAAATATTATTATTCAGGCATATACATCACCAAAGATATAACACAAACCAAAAACCCATAGATATCCAATTGCAAAATAAGAGGTTTAGCAAAGACCTGTGATAAAATTTGTGTTATTTGTATCAACAGGGTGGTGTAAGTCCAATGGTTGGTTGCTCCGTTACTGGTTACGTTTCAGTCGGCTTCATATTGTATGGCGAGCTTGAACTCAAGGCAGACGTCCTGCATACAAGCTTTCCTACAGTCGCAGAACTACTCTTTGCTAAATTCCCACTGGATGTTGGGTAATAATTTCGTGATTTGTAGAAAGATATACCCAGATAGATATGTTATCGACTACCATTGCTGAACACCACGCACAGTATCAACTTTTCTCACCGGGCTCTATAGCCCCTTTCACACGAGAGCAATTTAGCAAGGATCCGTTGCTAAATTTTAGCATGGTTTTAAAGCTTTACAAAATGAACCTTTTGTGAAAGCTATTTTGCAAAATCTTGTCAAACATTGCTAGATTTTACAAGCATGCTAAAATTTAGCTTGAAGGGACTCCATTTAGTTTGCTGTCATGTGAACAGCACTAGTCAACATTTCCTGAGACCAAGTGAACTTCTTTAGCTATAGAGTGTGCAGTACCGACAGCCAAATGAGCCCAGACGTTCCTCATCACCTACATCCACCCATGCAGATACATATTGATTTCTGGGTAATATTCTGTGGGTCTGTTCTATAAAGATAAAGTCTTGCATGTGTTCTGGCACCATGACAGTTATACTCTGAGCTCTGAGTTGCTATGTGTTTTGTCGTTAACCTCTTAGTATTTTTCGTTAATTCTCAGAATCAAGATGGACATACAGATGATCCCCTTGATAATCAGACTAAAAGGTAAAGTCACACTGAAGATCCCTTTTTTGGGGAAGAAGACGCTATACCAGACGGAACTGTGGCGCTACCAAGTCGATGCCATCAATGCAAACATATTTGATACTCACACCAAGGACCCTGATGAGTCTCCACCAGAGATTGTGGCTTACTCTACTCCTGTGGTAATTTCCAAACTTAAACCAACTCCTGGTAGAGCATAATAATATCCCTTTTCCTGAGCGTCTTTTCTTCCATGTAACTCTCTAACATTGCAAGTCAACTGATTGTGTTTTTCTATCGCAAGCATAAATTTAACCCCTTTTTAATGTTTTGGTTTAAAGGTTGGTATTACATTTACAATTTGTGTGTGTGTGTTCGGGGGGGGGGGGGGGGTTAACCACATTAAAACTGGGTACCTACATGTATAACAAAAGGGACAATGGGTCCACGGTTGCTATCACAAAGGAGTACAATGGGGTTCGTGGTTGCTATCACAAAGAGTTGAACAAAGGAGGGTCCACGATTGCAGGTGTTTACACACTTGTGTGCGTGTGTGTGTGTGTGAAGGGGGGGGGGTGTGGAGTGCATGTCTCGTGGGTGGGTGGAGTGCATATCTCATGGTTGTGTGTGAGTGTACTCTATACTACAACTATTACATATTTCTGTTATGAACCCAATAATGCATCATAACTAATCTACTTAAGCTCGCGAGCTTGTAAACCCCTTTCAAAATGATGGGCCTGGGTTCTGTGGGTGCAAAGATGAAATATCAGACAAGCCAAATAAACAAAGAAAAACAAACATTCCTGTTTAGCACATACCTACTTCCATATGAATAAAATGGAGAAAATACTACGAAAAGCAAGTAAGTACTGGTCATTTTTCAAGGCAGACCCAGAGCTATCTTGGACACGGAGGTAAGGACACGTCTGAAGAAATTGCAGTGTTTATGAATGTTTATGATAAATGTTCATGGCCCAAGGAGAGACATCACTAAAATACTGAATAGACTCATGCATATGGGGTGTTTCACAGGGGAAAAAACCGAGACAAAAAGCAAAAAAACCCACACTGCTTTTACACAAATTATTATTTTTGATATGCTGAGGAAAAATAAAACCGTCTTTTTTTCTTCAATAAAGCAAGTTAAAGGTAGTGGACACTATTGGTAATTACTCAAAATAATTGTCAGCATAAAACCTCATTTGGTAATGAGTAATGGGGAGCTGTTGATAGTATAAAACATTGTGAGAAACGGCTCCCTCTGAAGTGACGAAGTTTTTGAGAATGAAGTAATTTTCCACGAATTTGATTTCGAGACCTCAAGTTTAGAATTTGAGGTCTCGAAATCAAGCATCTGAAAGCACACAACTTTGTGTGACAAGGGTGTTTTTTTCTTTCATTATTATCTCGCAACTCTGCTGACCAATTGAGCTCAAATTTTTACATGTTTGTTATTTTATGCATATGTTGAGATACACCAGAACTGTTTGCCTCGATCAGTAAGGCTTATTGTTCAAAATATCCTTGGAAGAAAGTTTTGAAACAAGTAAATGATTTCTGAATCAATGAAATGTTGTACATACTGTTCTTTAAACGTTTAAGTTTTAAAGCCTTCAGAGGGAGCCATTTCTCACAATGTTTTATGCAATCGACAGCTCCCCATTACTCGTTACCAAGTAACTTTTTTTGTATTTTGAGTAATTACCAATAGTGCCCACTGCCTTTAAAGACACTATAATGATGCTTCAGCAGCCTAACAAAAACGTTTTGCTTTGATTGTGGGAGTCACCTTCATCAAACTTGCCAGAATTAAAATTTCATGACTGGCTTGTATATTTCTATGTTTCTGTTACATGTAAATGAATTGTTTCTTGGGGTGGCCGCGTGTGTGTCTGCATACGTAGATGTGAAAAGTAGTTGTAATACTTGAGTTGGTAAAATCTTGATTGGGACAACCTAATTCAGATTTTGGAACAATGCTCAAAGTAAAAACTACAATTTTTGTTACAGAACCAACTGACAGAACAAACCAGCCATTGCAGTATTGAGCAGGTGCCTGGTCTAGACTACACAGAGCCTGCCTTTCAACTTGAGGTGGTCGCTGCTGATGACAAGAGCCTAGTGACGTTTTCCTATCAGGTTGGGACGGTACCTGGAGGGAGCGATGTTCTCTCTAAGACACAATATGGAGGACCATCAGCCATCATATCACAGGTGATGATGCCTTGGTAATCACAACCCTTACACAAAAAATGAATGGTATACCGTAGAAAAAACCATTACATTTACCATTGCAATTACCATTGATTACCATTCCATTGATGTTTTGGAACGCTTGTATGGTTACCATTGGTGTTACCATTAAGTTTGTACCATATGTTACCGCTGAATTTGTACCATTGGTTACCGTTGAGTTTGTACCATTGATGTTACCGTTGAATTTGTACCATTGGTGTTACCGATCTGTACCATTGGTGTAACAGTGTACCGTTGAAATTGAACCATTGTTATTACCGTTGAATTTCTACCACTGGCATTACCATTGAATTTGTACCATTGGTGTTACCGTTGAATTTGTACCATTGGTGTTACCATTGAATTTCTACCATTGATATTATCGTTGAATTTCTACCATTGATATTATCGTTGAATTTCTACCATTGATATTACCGTTGAATTTCTACCATTGGCATTACCATTGAATTTGTACCATTGGTAATATCATTGAATTTCTACCATTGGCATAACCATTGAATTGGTACCATTGGTATTACCATTGAAATTGCACCATTGGTAATACCATTTAATTTGTACCATTGATATTACCATTGATTATGAATCAATGTTAATAACATTCCTTTAGCGTTACCAATTGTGTTGTCACCGTTCACGATATTCCCATTGATTTGTTGCCATTGGTTGGTAACAAATCATTTGGAATATCATGAATGGTATTGCCGATGATTTGTTACCATTGGTAATAAACCACATTCTTTTTCACATTACCATTGACACACCACTGGACACCATTCATAACTAATCTTTATCATTGGACATCGTTCAACACCATTGATAAGCAAAGAGATCTATCATTCATTTTCACATTACCATTAACAGCACCATTGACACACCACTCATACCATTCATAACAAGTCAATCCATTGTTAAATGAAAAGATGTACCATTCAGTTTTACATTACCATTAGAAGCACCATTAATACACCATAGGACACCATTCAATACCATTCAGTACCATTAGATACCATTAGATACCATTAGATACCAATCATTACCATTGGTATATTTTTGTAAGGGAACCAAGTATTGCTCCAAGAATGGTTCCAAATTGGTGACCCTTTTGCCTCCAATGTAGATATAAAGTTTGTAACTTAAGTGAGGTTTTGTAGCTCTATTTCTTTGCATGACCTTGAAAACACCGACGCTCTACGACATTCAGTCATGTTTTTAAACATCGATAACTCATTCTCTTTCGGACAACATTAAAACCTCTGGGTTGAAGCATTGCTCAACTGTTTTAAACATGCACTTTAATCATTTCTGGAAATGTTTTGTACAATTGTTTTGTCTACAGATTCTGCCTGGTGGCCACCCACTTCACTTCACTGTTTATGCCATGAACAATGGTGGAGGTACCTCAACCGCAACCTGCAGCCTGCCGACCTTTGACATCACCCTCCCAACGGGTCGTGTTACTCCTGACTTCACTTTAACCAGTCATCCACACATCCTTCGTGCTTCAGCAGTGGTGTATGATGACTCTGTCATTTTGATGCTGAAAGAAGGAGTGGGGTTTGGATCCGAGATCTGGGGTGATCAGATCGTAGCCTGGCACACGGTAGACTTTACAAAGAGGGAGTACATTGGAACCACATGTAATTAAATGTATTTTGTTAGTTTCTTTAAAAAGTTGATGACTTCACCCACATTACCGGAGAGAAAACAAATCGGTCACACTCATTTTAACGTGGCCATGGAATTCGCTTCTTATACGAGCTGGAACTTTAATCCCTGCTTGCAGATGACCTGTTATGTAACTTTTTGCTAACTTTTTTGTTTCAAACCAGTCAACAAATGTTTTGTGAAATTGGGATATAAATTTGTTGTGGGGGGTTTCCCCGTTGGACACCCCCCCCCCCCCCCAGAACCCCCACTTGATCATGGTCACAGTAAGACAGAAAATAATTATTCTCCTATTATGTTTGTTCATTCACTTGTTACAGTCAATGACCTCGACTTTTTTACCACCGCCAAGAAAGGACGCCTCATCTCCATACCAACGTCCACTATCACTCACATTAATCCTGACTTCTGTGCCCGTGACTGCCTTGCCCTCCCCGAGACACAGTGTCTGAGTTTCAACTACGACTACGATTCCAAGATTTGTGAACTCCTTAAAGAGATTGAGGGTCACGGGGTCGAAGTTCATGAGGTATTTATTCATACAATTTGTGTACAAGTTTTGTATGTATCACATTTATGTTCAACCTAAGTATGACAAACATTTAGAAACATTTTAAAATATGAACAAAATCTGTACAAGTTAACAAATCAAGTTCAAAGATAAAGTGGAAAGCCGGACAACCCTTTGTAATTACATTTAGTCAAATACTGCACCATGCCTAGAAAAAGTAAATGCACTTGTAAACAATGTTTTTTTTTCTAACTCTGTATCATCTGTTTGGCTTTTTGAATCAAGTCTGGTAAGTTCAATCATTATGAGCGTTTTGGTGTTGGCCATGCTGTTGAGTTTAACCACGAGTCCCTCCTGCTCGATCACAACAACATCTACTACTTCAACATCGAGCTCCTGAACTATGTAGCGTATGAGAACATCGTGTCATCTGTGGGTATCCTGGCAGACTTTACAGCTCCAGAGCCTGGTTTGATCGTCAATGCATCGAGGGACGAGGTTGTACATGAGCCATGTGTTCAGTTTACTCCTGATGAATGGGAGAGACGATGTATTGAGGATACACCTCTTGATAATCATAGGTAGGTCATTACATTTTCTCCCTCAAGTTGCTTTGCATGGGTGTGGGGTGGTACTGTATGGGGTTTGGGGTCGACTTCACAAAAAGTTAAAACTATTCCTATGAGTTACATTTAAAACATATGGCCGGTCATAGTTAGGATGAGTAAGTTGTCCCAACCCGAGATATGACTAGTCTTAACTCTTTGAGAAATCCTCCCCGGTGTTGGAACAACATGAAGCATTACTGGGTTTCCAGAAAGGGATTTGTTTCAAAACATCTAGTTCATCCAAGTCACTTTACATGTATCTATCGTGCATTTATGCACTGCTATAACTTTGAGAAGAAACACAATCAGAAACAGGGCAAAACCAAAGAAAGAGGGATTTGTTCATCCCAAGTTACATGATTGTTTTTGTTGTTGTTAATAATGGCTTTTTCTTGATCAGATACATCATCGACGGGCCCGGTTCAACGACTGTCTTCAATGGTGTTGAGAAATTTGTGGACGAGCTGTATACAAGAAGCAACACTATATTGGCAGGTAACCTGACTAAATTTTGCAATACTAATCCTTCTGCTTTTGAACAGAATTAAAAGAAAAATTCATCAAATTCGAGATCTGTGTATCACTTTCTCCCGATAGTAAACTTGTGATTGTTGTGATTGCAAATGTTGTGTTTGTGTTTTTTCCCCAGCAAACTGGGATGGTATCCATGATAACGAGACCGGTATCCATGGCTACACTTGGTCAATTGGTTACAGCGTGTGTGGTGATGACGTCAGCAGCCATATAGATCCTCATGCACACCTCTTTGATGAATCACAATGGCACGATCAGGGACTGGTAGTCAACGTCAACCTCCCAGGTAGAAATTCACATGTATTTATTTTTAGCTAGCACACTAATCGAAACATCGAATTAAAACAAAACTAGAGAGGTTATAACATGATGATCATCAAAACCTTACTTTATCAACCTGGTATTTAAATATACCGAGCAAGTCCCATCCCATACATACTCAAATATTTATTGGACCTATAAGTTTATCACATGCATCATTTGTACACGTGACTAAAAACTGTGGACGAGCCCTTTTTAATTCATCAAGTAAAAATGTGTTATTTGCTGAGGAAGGTAGAATATGGCATTGTGACACAAAGCCTGTATTTAATTACTGTTTTCATTTTTCTGTCTTTACCCTCAAGTTGTCATAGAGAAGATCGCCTTGCGGTTATGCAGGAAAACAATTGTTGCGTTCCCATTCAGTGATTGTTTCCACAGTCACTGGTAGCTTGGGGTTATAATGTAAAACAATATTTCTACCATTCTGGAGATATGAACACCAGTCTGCCAAAAGGGGAAATTTAATTTGTTAAAGAGAAATCTCTCAGACACGACTGGTTAACTTGTGTCTATTTTGCATGTACCTTTTTAGATGGTGCCTATTTTACCAGCGTACGTGCTCTGAATAAGGTGGAGTTTGGAGGCCCGATGGCACTGACTGTATGTCATAGCACACCCCTCATCATTGATAACACTCCGCCCATAATCTACAGCATTGAAAACATCACTTATGATTCATCTATTGGTCGTATTGGGGTGCAGGTGAAGGCAGGGTGAGTTCAATCTAAGCCCTATCTTTTATACAACATTTATTTATACAATGTTTCTGACAGTTATTACCATAATCGATGTTGCTTAAAGTATGCTGTTTTGATACACTTGTCACTATTTCAAACTCAAGACTTAAAATTAGACATGCAAACCTATTTTTGGACAAACAAGACCGACTTCAAAATAGTCGTTGATATTCAGTCGGGGATTAGAAAAAAAAAAATGACTTGAAAGACTTTATTAACTACAACATCCTGAAAAATTGCCTGTGTGGATTTTGTCCCCAAGAATTTGAGATATCAAGTAACAGTAGACCTCAATGCGATTTTGAATGATTTACAGTGACCCAGAGTCCGGCCTGTTTGAGTACCATGTTGCAGCCGGAAGAACACCGAGGGATATATCACTGCATGACTGGGAAGCCGTTGCTGTTACTCAACAACTCTTCATTGACTTCAAGATTCCAAATGGCATACCATGCTGGCTGATCGTCAGAGCTGTTAATAATGGTACACAGTTATTGTGGTTTTTAGGAAAGGTCTGCAAGAAATGTTTTATGTGGAAACAAATCCACAGGTTAATTACTCGAGTGAGATTCAAACTCACAAACTTTGCCTTTCTAGAGCAGATGCTGATCAAGCTAGCCCAGGGGCTCGATGCAGTTCGAATCCCTTGTTATTTTAGCAGCAGGTACCGCATCATTTAAATATATGTTAAAGTCCCTTAGAATCTATTTGGATTTCTCTCGTATCAATCTAATTCATGTCTAGTCATTCCCCGGTTACTTTGTTTTTCCTCTGTAGTTGACCTTCGAACTGTGAAGCATGCTGATGGACCGATACTGGTCGATGACACGCCACCGATTGCTGGAGACTTATTCGATGGACCCTATGCTGGCCGAGATCTTGTGTTCACTAAAGACAGGAATGAGGTAAAAAAAACAATTCTTGTGGGTGGCCTTTGCTTTCAATCAAAATGAAACAAAACTGGTTCTTCCTCAGAGTCACAAAAAGCACAAACACAAAATATATACATTTATGCAAAAAGAACACAACGAATTATGAGAGGCATCTAGAAATAAAATGGTGAAATAACTATGGGCGGCCAAAAGGGCCAAAAGCTAAATAAAATAAAAACTAACTATATTTTTGAAAACTAACATAAAAAAACGAAAATTAAAGAACAATTACAATTAATTAAAGATAAACAATAATAACAATAATAAACAAACGAAATTTATGTGTTCATAGTAGTTACAGAGCTCCAAAAGTTTAGAATGAACAAAATAATAATAAAATAAAAAACAGCATATTGTTAATTTAGAATATAAAGGGAAAAGATGAACAATTAGTCAAAACTTGAAATAATATGAAAAAATATTAGTCCACTAGAAAAAAATATTACACTAAATATAAAAAATGGTTATAATAAAAACATGTTTGTCCCTTTAAAAATAAATACACAAAATGTTTTTAAATTAACAGTAAAAGAAAACTATCAAAAAAAATAATCCATTAGAAAAAAATGACACTAAATTAAAAAAAAATCATTAATAATACTAAAAATGTTTGTCCCTTAAAAATAATTACACGAAATGTTTTTAAATTAACAAGAAAAAAAAACTATCCAAAAAAATAATCAATAAGAAAAAAAATTCACTGAATAAAAAAAAAAGTTAATTATAAAAATTGTTTGCCCTGAAAAATAATTATACGAAATGTTTTTAATTAAAAAAAAAAAAATTGTCCTTAACAAAAATTACACTTCATATATTTTTTTCATTCTTACCTAAAAACCACCAACGTAAACTAAAACTGCACAAGCTACGTTAAAAAAAACGAAACAAACATTGAGGGCTTTAAACTAAAGACAAATTGTGTAAAGGAAAAATTTTGTAAAGGACAAATATTGTAAAGGACAAATTTCAGAATCAACGAACAATCAACTGATCCCATAAAAGAACATAGAGGGTGCGGATGATGGCGAGTCGCGAATTTTTCTCTGTTAGTGGTTTTTTTTATAGGCCAAGATTTTCCCATTGGCTGCAAAAAGCGAATTTTTCATCGTACATCACTTCTCGCCGGGCCAGTGTTCCCCTATTATTAAAGCTATTATTTGCTCTATGGTCTCAGATGCTGGCCATGCAATTGCAAGACGACTTAAAACTAAATAGTTAAAAACTATTGGTGTACGTGTATAAGACCATATTTAGCATTGCCATAAGAAGCTGAAAGCTGGCCTACTCCGACTGGTGGCTTACGATCAGGGATAACATGAAAATAAAATAAAGTTAGTGATACAATTTGCTCTGAAAACCAAATGAGGAGAAATTGTGGACTTATGGCTGGTGCCCGACTAAATTTGTTGATACTGTAGTGAAGAAATTTTGTTAGCAGTATTTTGCTAACAAATGAAGGTGGGCCCTGTTAGTATTCACAGTAAAAGATTTTTTAATCTTGGGGGAAGGGAATCTTGAGGGATTCAAAAGTGTCCATAGACCTTTTTGAGATCGTTTTTTGAAACGTAAGTGATGCTGCAAATCTTGAAACGTGAGACTATCGACTCGGATTGAACGCGTACCTTTTGATATTGTAGCGTAACTTGGAACCTAAATGTGTCTTGGAATGTACAAGCGTAGCTGCGTGCTTGGAACGTGACCATATCTTTTGGAACGTAAGCATATCTTGGAACATAAGCGTAGCTGTCTTGGAAAGTAAACATGGAACGTAAGTGTAGCTTGACTCGGGCTATGTACACCGTTTTCATATTATAGCGTAACTTGAAGGAAAGTAAGCGTATCTTGAAACCTAAGCGTATCTGAGTATACATGTAGCTGCGTAGCTTGGAACAACCATTGTTATAAGGTTGGAGACTTTTTGTTAAGTTGAAACACATGAGCAACTGTAGATCTGGGCCCAATTTCATGGCTCTGCTTACCGCCGAATTCTGCACTTACGATCTCAATTCCCCGCTTACTTGCAAGCTCCGAATTTCTGCGCTAGCCTTGTAAGCATAGAATGCCTAGTAACAGGGAGTACGCATGCGTAGAAGCCAAAATTCGCCGCTAACCCGTGATAATAGGCTTGCCGTAAGCACAGAATTCCCTGCTTCCGCAAGCGCCGATTCTGTGCTTACGCGTAGAGTGCGAATGCGCACGTGCCGAAATTCCCCACTATCTTGTTAACATGCTTGAATGACATATAAGCGCAGAACAGACCCTTCCCATGAAATATGTAAATTGCACGTAGCGCGTGCGCACTAACGTTTTGATTGGCAAAATGAGGGGAACATCGCGCTGTTTTGTACACGGCTAATGGATGCGTGACGGAGACGCGATTGCGTGTCTGCTTATAGTGCACAACTCTATGGCTTTTGCCAACCAACAGGGTCTGTACGCATGCGTGAATGTAATTAGCATATTTCATGGGAAGGGTCCATTCCCTGCTTCCACAAGCGTTGATACGCACAGTAAACAGAGCCATGAAATTGGGGGCTCCAGTGCAGCCTGGGCTGTGTGTACTTTAAAAAAAAAACATTCCTGGGGAATTCCCGAATTTACAAGAGCTTTTTATTCTTGCAGGTAGCACACACATGATCAGCCATGAAAGCACAGGTTTTTATCAATGATTGTACGATCTTTGGTTTTTATTGCACCACCATACACACATGGACTGTACATGAACATGTACACCTACCCATGTAAAATAAAAGTTTTTATTTTATTTTAATTATGGCTCCATGAAGTCACATGTTTCAACCCATATATAGAGCTATTCTAATAACATGATAAAAGCTTTAATAATAGGGGAACACTGGCCCGGCGAGTACGATGAATGATGGTGTCTTGCAGCCAATGGAAAATCTTGGACAAAGTCTTGGCCTTAATAAAACCATTGGGAAAAGAAATTCGCGACTTGCCATTATGTGCGCCCTCTATGTTCATTTATGGTCAGTTCGTAACAATTTCTGTTCGTTGATTCTGAAATTTGTCCTTTACAAAATTTGTCCTTTACAAACTTTGTCCTTTACACAATTTGTCTTTAGTTTGATGCCCTCAATGTTTGTTTCGGTTTTTTTACGTTGGTGGTTTTTAGGTAAGAATTAAAAAAATATATAAAGTGTAATTTTTTGTAAGGATAATTTTTGTATTTTTTATTTAAAAACATTTCGTGTAATTATTTTTCAGGGCAAACAATTTTTATATTTAACTTTTTTTTTAATTTAGTGAATTCTTTTTCTTATGGATTATTTTTTTGGATGTTTTTTTTTTTTCTTGTTAATTTAAAATTATTTCGTGTAATTATTTTTAAGGGACAAACATTTCTTTTTAATAATGATTTTTTTAATTTAGTGTCGTTTTTTTCTAATGGATTATTTTTTTGATAGTTTTCTTTTATTGTTAATTTAAAAACATTTCGTGTATTTATTTTTAAAGGGACAAACATGTTTTTATCATAACCTTTTTTTATATTTAGTGTAATATTTTGTTCTAGTGGATTAATATTTTTTCATTTTATTTCAAGTTTTGACTAATTGCTCATCTTTTCCCTTTAATCTAAATTAACAATATGCTGTTTTTTATTTTAGTATTATTTTGTTCATTTTAAACTTTTGGTGCTCTGTATTTACGATCAACACATAAATTTTGATTGTTTATTATTGTTATTATTGTTTATTTTTAATTAATTGTAATTGTTCTTTAATTTTCGTGTTTTATGTTAGTTTTCAAAAATATAGTTAGTTTTTATTTTATTTAGCTTTTGGCCCTTTTGGCCGCCCATAAATAACAGACAATCAAAGTTAATTGTTTACAAACAATGGTGTGCCTACCAACCTATCGGAGTAACGTGGTGAGGACAAAAAGCTGATCAGTGTGGGAAAATGAAAGGTTGGACTACTAAGGTGGTAACTGCATTCTGAATAATGCGGGAACCATGTTTTGAGTGAAACATTAGTAATTGTAGGCATGTAGGAATGTTTTTAATCGGCCATAAAGTTCAAACTTCTTCAAAATTGCTTCAAGTATGTAATTAGACCTCAATATTCATTATTTACAGCCGAGTAGATGTTAGTCTTAGAAAAGTGTCCAGGATTTTATCATCTGATTGTTAATCCGATGTGTCAACTTCTTTAAACAGATTTGTGGAAACTGGTACAACTGGTTTGATCCCGATTCAGGTATTTCCTCGTACCTGTGGGCCGTCGGAACCCAACCTGTAACGAGCAACGTCGTGAACTTTGTCAAAGTGTCTCGCCGAGAGCATGGGACCTGCTCTGGGTATGTCACCCTCCAGCACGGCGAGACCTACTACTCAACGCTTGTAGCAATCCACGGTGGTTTTGACAAGTTGAATGTTTCGGCTTCATCAAATGGGGGTAATTTTACAAACTGCTTTTATCCTAATACCAGTTTGGATAGACTCTCATTTCATCCCCTTTATAACTTACTAGTGCTATCTTTCTAATACTTTATTAATTATACATGAACACCGGTTGTTTTAATTAACTGTGTTGTCGACAGGGTGACCCTTACAAAACAATCAAATCATTCAAAATGCAAACTTTTACCCCTCTATATTCAAAGGTCGCACAAAACAATGACTTCTCCCAGATTGGACATTACCAAATTGCTAGGAAATTTGTTGAGAAATTTATTAACTTGAATTTCACTTGAAAATTAAAAAGTTATTCCCGTTTTTCGACAGTGATCGTTGATCTAACTCCACCCGTCCAAGGAAGCGTCTACGACGGCCTCCTTCCAGGCACAAAGGACCTTGATTTCTCTTCCAAACCAGCCACAGTGTCGGCTCGATGGCAGGGGTTCTCTGATCCTGAGTCTGGTATTGAAGACTACCGAGTCACAATTTACCGCAAGCACGATGACAGGTACACAATGTAGGTCAATGTTTCTAATAAAATGATTTAAACTCAAATCACAACCAGGTTACTTATTTTCACCGTAGCCAAGCATCATACAGCTGATGCTCCAAAGTTTGCCTTTAAATGTTTATTGTGAGTCTTATTTTCCTACTGAAAAGCTCTACGAATTGAGTCATTGACCTTATATTACTCTAAAGAAAACACAAAGAAACATGGTTTTCATAAGTCCTAGAAGGAGGTTAGGACATTCCATTTGAAGTCATATGTTTTGTTCTATTTTCTCAGTGAAAATTCAACCAATGATTTTGAGGTTATCCACGAGGGTGAATCAGTGGGCAACGATGTCTCGTCAATTGAGTGGCATCATTTCCATCTTCACCACAAGGACCAGGTGTACATTAACCTACGTACAATCAACCAGGCTGTCAATCACATTGATACTCCAACCAATGGATTCCTGGTGGATTTGACTCCTCCTATACTACGATCACTTGGAGACGGGCTTGTTATTGGACAAGATGTAGACTTCCAGGTTTGGTCTTATTTCGTAAAGTTTACACTTTGCACGAACATATTCAATGTTGCTTTTTCAAAACGGCACTTTGAAAGCTCAGCTTGAGAGAATAAAATAATAATAATGAAAATGTCTATAGCGCCCATCCATTAAAACATGCTTCTGTGCACTTAACAATTAAAAACACTAATGAAAGTCCATAGAAGCTTAGAGAACAATTATTCAGCTAAAACATAATATTTTAGATCAATTCTCCTAGACTATTTGAAGGACAAGATAAACTGTGATTCCTCACAAAATCAGTCTAATGACAAAGTCACATGAAGCGGTTTACATGTACATGCAACCAGTTTCAGTCAATAAAAAACAACTTTGGAATCTTAGTGCTACATGTACATACATAGTGAACCAGGATACTGCCTTAAACAAGTCTCTCTGAAGTCTATCACTTTCGTATAACCATGGAGGAAGGAAGAGAAGGAGCTCGAACGAAGGGACTTCAAAAGCCAAAACCGTGGTACCGGGGTCGTTAAACAACACCTCGTAATCACCCACATACAGACAATGGGCGACCTGGCGTATGTGAGTTTGCGCGTGCGCACTTGGTTCTTCACTCAACTATGGTGTCGTATGTCGTATGGATATAATAAAGAAAAAAACAACTTTTTTGAAACCTGATAAAATTTGTGTACACATTCGCCCACCAAATTGAAAAACACAACTGAATACCAACCACCCTCATGTGCTAATACCCAAATTTTGAACCACCGCTAGTGACAGAAAAGTTGCAAAAAATGTAAAGATACATAATGCTATGATATTTCCATGTAAACGAAATGAAAACGTGTGTATTCACAATTCTCATCTCCAATGATTCAACTTTACACGAAGGCAACGGTGCACAGTGGCGGTACCACACCTTAGTTCAAAGAGATCTAATCGTGCTCACTAATCGGCCGTCCAGCAGGAGGTCTCCTATCTTTGTCCATTGGTCAGACGGGCATTGTCAGGGTTTTCTTTTTTTACTCTGCGGTTTTGCGAGTCGTTCGAGCTCCTTCTCTTCCTTCCTCCATGGTAAACTAAAACAGCACAAGGATATTGTCTAACTAGGGTTTTGCCAGTGACTAATGACTCCGCCATTTCCAATTGGTTTTCTAATTATTTGCTACAGACACACAGTGATAGTCTTGCTGTTCATTGGGACTACTTTGACGAGGAATCTGGGATTTCATCATATGAAATGGCCATTTATGAACTGCAACAGGGTAACAAACGCAAGGTTTTCCCAGCAGGTATAAAACATTAAAGTTTTATTTTAATTTTATGGTAGCATAATAACATTACTTAAAGGGCACGTTCTTCTGCAGCAATAGATACAGTCAACTTGAATAAAGTTTATACATTAATATTATTACCTGTTTTCATAGAAAATTTGGATATAATTTGGATAATTTAGATATATTTACAATGTTGCCATTGAAATGAATAAACATATTTATATGGTATCCTTTTTCAGACTTGAATCCAAATAGCTTTGAGCCGATTTTAGGCGTTACTACCACATCCCATGTGCAAAGTGGATTGTCACTTCGTGCAGGTGCCATCTATATCACACGAATCAAGGCACGAAACCAGGCTAAACTGGTAGCATCACATGAGACTAGTGGTATCAGGGTAGACCCCACTCCACCTTTGGTAAGTACAGATAAGTATGAGACTGCTATAAAAGAGCGTATAATTATATAGTGTATTCATTTTGTGTTATGATTTGTTATCATCTAATTCGATTATTCGAAGTACAAAACATTGCCAGGATACTATATATTTGTTAAAAAAAAAAAAAAATGTAGTTCTCTTTAAAAAAAAATGTTATTTAAATAAAAAATAATGATCAACATATATAAATGAACAATTTACCATGAAAAATTATTCAAAACATGTAAAAGTTGTCAATACTGTATGCCTTTTTATATTAAACCATATTAAACATGTTAAACAAAATAATGCTTAAAGATGTTATCCTTATGTTTATATATAACTGTGAAGATGAGGTATGTACGTGGTGGTAATGTAGATGGTGAAGGCGAGGAAGTCATCAATGGATACTTATTCCAGAACAGTCGCTCTACCATTCAGGCGTCTTGGCTCGGAACTGATGGGGAAAGTGGTATTAAGAACTACTGGATCGCTGTTGGCACAGCCTCACGTAAGGAAAATTACACTGTGCTTGCAATTATATATTAACGATCAAGTACAACTTTATAGAAACAAATTAATTATTGAAACCTGAAAAATTATCAAAGAAACTGTTGTATATACTTTAGGTCAACCATTACAAAGCTAGTGTGTATTTTTGTTTAAGTTATTGGATTTGGCAGATACGGACGTCACAATTATTATACAATTCATACCTTAATTCAATGTTGGTTAAACATGTATTAACCTCATTATTTTCCCTTTAGAAACTGACGACATCAAACCATTCACAGCAATGGGGCCAAAAGAGAATGGTGTCTTATTGAACCTTGACCTCCAACTTACTGACCAATCAACATGTCATGATAAAGAGTTTACTGCGGACTGCCGACCTATCTATTACGTATGCGTGAAAGGCGAGAATGGTGCGGGTGCATTCAGTGACATCATTTGCTCCTCACCAATCAGAGTTGTAGAACAGGATCAGACAGGTTTGTTATGATAAAGATTCAAAATCTTTCCGAGTCATGTGTGCGGCAGCTGAAACAGAGCAGCCGGTTAGATATGTACCTGCATTTTTTTAAATTTTTTTTAATAGTAAATTTTTATCTGCCTTCTTTGTTATACATAATTTTCTCTATACGGCTGTGACTTGTTTGTATTATTTAGGGTACGTGACTGATGGTCCAAGCATGCTTCAGGACAAGGAAGCTCAAAAAGATAGAGAGATCGTCACAATTTGGTTTGATGACTTTGAGGTAAGACTGTCATTAAAACCATACATTTTAAGTATGATCACAATAATGAACTCAAAATAATAATAATAAACAACGCTTATAAAGCGCCTTACATCCATGACTGGACCCCAAGGCGCGGTACACATTAAAAATAGCTGCAAACAAGAGCAAAAAAAAACCAAAGAGCATACAAGATTTCTAAAAATATAAACCACAAAATGGACCAGCCAATAGTTAAAACCACAAACCGCGAAATTTAAAAAGTTATGGAAAAGCACTACTATAAAAAGAATAGTATACTGTAAAGAAACAGTATCAACGTGCTCTTCTTAATTGGATTGGTTTCCTTTCCATGGTGCAGAGCCAGTTGCATGGTATATCTTCCTATGAGTGGGCAGTTGGTACGACCCCTGGAGGAGAGGACATCCAACCTTTGACCTCAGATGGAGTGGTGCCTGGAAGTGACCCTGACATGCCAGGTAATGTTATCTCCTCATATTCTACTAAACAGCATTAAACAATGAAGTTCTTTATATGAAAAAAAGGGAAAATTCATAACAATAACTCTGGTTTAAACTATTGGTAATTGTCAAAGACTAGCCTTCACAGTTGGTGTATCTCAACATATGCACAAAATAACAAACCTGTGAAAATTTGAGCTCAGTCGGTCATCGAGCTTGCGAGATAATAATGAAAGAAAAAAACACCCTTGTCACACAAAGTTTTATGCATTTAGATGGTTGATTTCAAGACCACAAGTTCTAAATCTGAGGTCTCGAAATCAAATTTGTGGAAAATTACTTTCTCGAAAACTACGTCACTTCAAAGGGAGCTGTTTCTCACAATGTTTTATACCATCAACCTCTTCCCCATTACTCGTCACCAAGAAAGGTTTTATGCTAATAATTCTTTTGAGTATTACCAATAGTGTCCACTGCCTTTAAGGTGTTTCACATTTTATGTTAAACAGGTCTCGCCGGTCATGGCAAGGCACAGTCTCCACTACCTCTCCAGCATGGCATGACGTATTACAGCACTGTTCGTGCCATAACCAATGATGACAATGTCTTAGAAACTGTCTCCAATGGTTTTACAGTAGATGTTACACCGCCAAACCTTAACATCACTGACTTTGGTCAATACGACACAACTGTTGATGTGGTGAGTGATGCCGTAATTTGATAATGCTTTAGAAATCGGTAAATTGTTTAAAATAATATGTTTTGTTTTCGTTTGCCATCTTAAAGATGATACTATACTGCTTTGTTAAACATGTTTGTTGTGTTTTTTTAACGTTATTCACGTGTTATCTTCAGGGCTTTGGTGGTGTCCAACTATATCAGTTCATTGTTGACTCTATCAATGCCAAGTGGGATGTAGAAGACTTGGAGAGTAACATCATTGCAACACACTTTTCCTTGGGACAGTATGCAGGAGCTAATGACGTGTTTCCACTGACACAAACCAACAATTCCTACATTTCTTCGTCTAGGGTGAAACCCGCACCCAAAGGTGATTTTGCTAAACGTGAATTAAAGGAGAAAGGGCGCTTTAAAACAAATGAAAGTTTCAAACAATGTTTAAAAAGGGTTTTTACAGAATAGGGACCTCACGGGCTTGTAAATAGAGGTTTTTATTCAATGTCTAAATGTAAAACCTTCCATTTTGTTGACAGGTTTGCCTAATATTTTGACTGTCCAGACCATCAACAGTGTTGGGCTGAAGCAAACAGTTTATACTACCAGTTTAACTATAGATACCACTCCACCAAGTGCTGGTAAGGTATGTATCCCAAGTGCAAACTGTTGTACAAATAGTGACAGCTGTTAAGGCTGTTTATACTGTTAGAAGCTGCCATAATGGTTTATACTTTGTCTCCCTCTGCTAGGTCTCGTGCCCATCTTTCTTACATGCAAATAGCGCCCTCAAGTGCAGCTGGACTGATTTCTTAGATGATGAGTCAGGAATTGAGTTTGTTAGGTTTCTTGTCGGGACTGCAGAGGGTCTGAATGATGTGTTTGTATCAGACAATTTACCAGGCTATATGACACACTACAGTACCAAAGGTAAGACAACTCGTTATCTGTCTTCTTTCAGCAAACTATAAATTTTGTTAATTTGGCAATGCTTGGCAAACTCTCGGCAACTCTCGGACATAATATAGTGCATCACCAAAACAAATATTTTAACGATGGGTAATCTTATATAATTATTTTTTAGATCTAAAACTGAAGCACAACGAACTCTACTTTGTCACCATAGAGGCTTTCAATGCTGTCGGCCAGAGTACATATTTCTTCTCCAGCCCCATTACAATTGATGACACCCCGCCGTCTTTTGGTGTTGTGGTGGAACTTTCAGGTGTTCATAACTTGAATCACATCAATCCAGAGAGGCAGCTTAGCTGGGATTGCAGTAACACAGATGACTGCTTAGGGTTGGATGGAGAGTGTTTGGAGTCCATCACCCAGATTCAGATCCTCTGGGAACCTTTCAAAGATGAAGATACTCAGATCACTAAATATGAAGTAGCATTAGGCACCACACCGGGAGGAACTCAGATCAAATCGTTCTATGAGGTGGATAGGTACCATACTTCAGAGCTGATAACCAATCTTGATCTAAGTGATGTGAGAAGGGTCTATGCTACAGTGAGAGGATACAATGAAGCTGGTCTGTCCAGCACGGCAGTCTCAAATGGCATCTTCGTCAGTCGATTCAGTGCAGGACTTCAGCCGCTAAGACCTTTCATAATCAAAGATGGTGTCACTTCCAACGACCTCTATGACCTGGACTATCAGACATCTTTGACTGAACTAAGTGCTTCTTGGGATTTCAGTGGAGACCCTTGTCCAATCAGGAAATACGAACGGGCTATTTATAGAATTGACGGATTGCAAAGGCAGTCACTGACGGATGTAGGAGGTAATGGTACTGATGTCTTTTGCAGCAATACTAAGCATTTACTAACTATATTTTAGATGGAAGCTGTATGTAAACTGCCATTCATAAATACCTCAGACAGTTTCGCTATTCCTATTGGTGGAGAGCGCGTCACGTGGGTGTGTATACACCTTTGTTTATGACCAGTAAAAAATGTTGAAAAATGGGCGTGACACGCGAGCTTGCACCTGTTCTTATAAGACAGTTTCTTCATTTCTATTGGTCGAGAGCAACGGCTGAAACAGTATCGCCACATCACGCGATACGCGCGACGCGCACAGCATTCCCTTATAAGAAGTTGTTTACCCGAGGGAGGCGGAGGGCTTTACCATTTCATAGCTGGAGGGGTGTTGTGTTGAAAGAAATCATTGAACAATTATAATTTTTTCATTTATTTTACTTTTTGACCAAAAAGTGTTCATGTTTTTGACCGAAAATGTATTTATGAATGGGAATCAAAGTGTGTTGGATCGGTTTTCAACTAGTGGTTTAAACCCGCCAAGGCATGGTTCTTGATAATTTACCTCGACTTTGTCTTGGTAAAGTTATCAAGAACCAGGCCTCGTTGGGATTAAACCACTAGTTGAAAACCTCTCCACCACACATTGATTCCCTTATTTAAAAGTACTTTAAAAGTATGTTTGCTCTTTGTAGATAGAAGAAGTAAAACTGACAAAACCGAAAATTGACTATTCAGGTAATACTGTTCGAATATTAGGGTTTCAAGAAACAGAGTGAAGTTTTAATACTTGGTTTCTTAGTTCGTTCAGTTGGTTTTATATATTTTTAATTCAAATCACTTTGGCAACTACAGTGTATGCTTTATGTGTGGCAATCTTCACTTACAATTGTTACGTTGCAGATCGTACTTCAGATACAAACACAGATATTGCAATGATTGACGGCGAGACCTACTACACCGTGGTGCGGGCTACCAACGCTCTGAACATACCCATCACACTCCGCTCTGATGGAATCACCGTAAAACGAGAGGCACTCATACCTGGTCAAGTTTACGATGGTCTCCTTGTTGGCTTTGATATATCCTACCAAAAAGAAACTGACACCATATCGGCAAGCTGGAGCGGCTTTGGTCAAGGGGCACCAGGAAGAGCCGTTAAACATACAGGTAAATATCGGTATGCTGGCTTGAGGCACTCATAAGTTAAGTTAAACTATTTTATTGTGCGTATACTCAAAATGATCCTTTTTTAAATTCTTTTTAAATGTGTTTGGGTGTAATATAGGAAATGCTAAGACGAAAAAAGATCATGTCACAGAGCAGGCAGTTGACTATTATGAGGTTGCAGTGGGCACCGATCGTCGCTACCCAAAGACTAGAGACAACACAGTACCATTCACTAATGTTGGTCAGAATACATCGGTCACCTTCAATAACCTTGATCTACAGGTGTTGACTGCTACGTACTATGTGACGGTCAAAGGTCATAGTGCAAGCTTCTCCACTGCTGAGGTCACCTCTACTGGGATACAAGCTGGTGTGGGTAGTCAAGTGTTGGGTATGTTAAGGATGTGTTATTAAAGCAATACAATGTGTATCGAGTGGTAAAGATTGAATATTTAGTCCGAAAGCTTACGAATTATGCAGGTTGTGCTAAATTATGTTTTAACTGTGAATATGTCCGTCTGAAATGATTTGAAGAAACAAAAATCAAATAAAAAACTCACCTAATGTCGGTTGATACAACCACATTAAAGGAAAATCTGTTTTGCCCTTCAAATTGTGCATGCTTTTTTATTGCTTGCTCCTAATGACACACAAATGGACTAATCCCAAATGTTCACAGTTTGATATGTTTATGTATGGTTTCATCAGCTCAACTAAACTTGCTATAATAAAATTTAACGCTGATGCTGCAAAAACAATTATTCTTGTTTTTTGAAAATGGGGACTACAACAATTGACAGGTAGATTTTGTTTTTCTCATTTGTTTCAATCAGCTACGGAGGTAAAAATACCAAAGTACGTCAAGTCACTCTCCGAAGTCAAACTCCAATGGGAAGAATTTGACTCAACCTTCCCCATTCTACTCTACTATGTTGGCCTGGGCAATGCCGCTTCGGCTACTGTGTCACCAGAGAACATGGACTGTTTGGACATGCTGCAAGCAACAGACGATGCCAAGACTACGTTTAATGAAAGTAAGATGCATTTTGTTGGCAAGGATACGTATCAGGAGATCAAAGGACTGAGTCTACAGCAAGAAGGTTCATACTTCGTGACGGTTGTTGGTGAGACATTCTTTATTGTAGACTCATTATTTCCTTGGAGTGGTTACTGAATCGGTATTGAATGTTTTTGTTTTTATCGTCAGTGATGCAGTGAAGGTTTCTAATTCACTGTTTTATGTTCAACTCTTTTATTCAAGGAATGAACGAAGGAGGGCAGTGTAACTCTTCTACTAGTCACTTCTCGGTTGATATCACCCCGCCCATTGAAGGGCGATTTCGTGCTGGACCATTCTACGACATGGTATGCAAAGTCATTGAATTAATTAAAATTAAACATATTATATTAACTTTTTAATACTCTCATTATCAGCATTAACGACCGCAAGATACTTAAAAATATTTTTAAGAACAATGAGACTTGTTCATTATAAGGCCACCCTTGTTAAAGTATCCTTAAAGGCACTGTACATGTTTGATAATTGTCAAAGACCAGTGTTCTCCCTTGGTGTATCCCATCATAAGCATAAAATAACAAGCCTGTGAAAATTTGGGCTCAATCGGTCATCAAAATTGCGAGAAAATTATTAAAGAAAAAACACCCTTGTTGGACGTTTTTGTGGCTTTCAGATATAAATAAAAGACTTCTAGCTAGAAATCTTTTATTATTTTAGTGAGAAAGTACCTCTTTCTCAAAAACTATGTTACTTCAGAGGGAGCCACTTCCCACAATATTTTGTACTATGAACAGCTCTCCAATGCTCGTTACCAAGTCAGTTTTTAAGTTAATAAAAATAATAATAATAAAAAAGATATTTATAAAGCGCCAAATTGCCAAATAAGGCCTCAAAGCGCTAGATACAAAGGTAAAAAAACAATTTACAAAATACAACATTACAATACAGAGGGTTTCTGAAGAAAACGGTTTAAAAAGACAATTACAAAAAAAGCTACAAGGCAAATCTGGACCAGCCAGTGAAAAAGTAGAAACAACTCTACAAAAACAATTATTTAAGATAATATTGCCTAAAAAGGTATGTCTTCAAATGACGCTTAAAAATGTCAATACATGAACAGTCCTTAATATGTGATGG
The DNA here is from genome assembly GCF_032118995.1 of Asterias amurensis. Taxonomy (NCBI): domain Eukaryota; kingdom Metazoa; phylum Echinodermata; class Asteroidea; order Forcipulatida; family Asteriidae; genus Asterias; species Asterias amurensis. The sequence goes on from NC_092659.1 coordinate 12,909,334, forward strand.
AAGCTTATTCCATAAGGAGGGGGCAGCGATACTGAAGGCTCTGCCACCATAGGTAGATGTCCGAGGAGGTGAGGGCAGTTGCAAGAGGTTAAGGGATGCGGAACGAAGGGTGCGTGTGGGTTGATGACAACGAACGAGGTCCTGTATGTACGAAGGGGCAAGGTTGTGGAGTGCTTTGAAGGTAAGAATGAGAGTCTTGTAGATTATCCGTTGTGAAACTGGTAGCCAATGGAGTGATTGGAGGATTGGGGTTATATGCTCGTGACGTTTAACTCGACAGACCAATCTGGCGGCAGCATCCTGTAGGCGCTGGAGTCTGTTTAGTTCAGTGTTTGGAAGGCCAATAGAAAGGCTGTTACAGCTGTCAATACGAGATGTCACGAAGGCGTGTATTAGCTTCAGTGTCGCTGGTTCGTCTAGATAGCTTCGGATTTTGCCTATCCTGTAAATGAAGGACCATCCGACTCGGCAGATGTTACTGACATGGACCTTCATGCGAAGCTCACTATCGAAAACAACTCCTAGGCTTCGAGCTTCGGTGCAATAATCGACAACTGAGTCACCGATCATGGCTGGTGGAAGATCTGTTGAGCTGCGGAAGCGAGAGCTAAAATGAAGAATCTCTGTTTTACTGTTATTAAGCTGGAGTTTGTTGTCCTTCACGCAGTCCTCCAGACGATGAACTGCTGCAGTGCCCTCTGATGGCTTGAAGAGTAAGTAGAGCTGAGTATCATCAGCATACATGACATGATTGAGGCAATGTTTTGTCATTATAACACTGATTGGAGCTGTGTAGAAGGTAAACAGTGAAGCACCGCAAACTGAACCTTGAGGAACACCCCAGGGTATGTGATGCACTGAGGATGCAGCCTCACCAATGGTCACAGTTTGGGAACGGTCACTCAGGTAAGATCTGAACCATTGTAAAGCAGTCCCAGTTATGCCTTACCGGCTCTCAAGGCGTCCAAGCAAAATGGCGTGTCTATGGTGTCAAACGCCGAGCTAAAATCAAGTAAGATGAGGAGTGCCTCACTGTGCTGATCAATAGCAAGAAGAAGATCGTTCTGAACTCGCAGTAAGGCCGTTTCGCCGGAGTGATGAGGTCGATAAGCAGATTGTGCGATTGCATGTAAACTGTTACAGGCGAAGTAATCGTTAATTTGATGCATGCAACACCTCTCCAGAAGCTTAGATATAAAACTAAGAAGTGAGATTGGCCGGTAGTTTTTCAACAAGTTTTGGTCGAGCTTCGTGTTTTTGATCAAAGGAATGACCCTCGCAGATTTGAAGCTCAGTGGAACAACCCCAGTTGAAAGTGATGAGTTGATTATCTGAACCATAACTGGCAGCAAACTGTCCATGCACTTTTTTTTAATACAAGTTAATTATTACATTGTAATATTTGTTTTGAGTGATTACCAAACGTGTACTTTCCCTTAAAGTGAATTTACTGAGGTTTGGTTTGATGGGTCACCTTGTGCGACGCTCTATAATTCAATTGTAGTGGTTCTACAATGAGAGCGGCGGTTATAAGTAGTTCAGCTGCTCTGGTCAGAGCACACTGATCGAAACGTCCAGGAGTTAACCATTGTTTTCTTCTCATCAGAGCACCACAACTCCTTAAGAGAGAGAGAGAGAGAGAGAGAGGGAGGGGAAGGGGGTGGGGGAGGGGAGGGGAGGGGGAGTTCAATAACAGTATCTGTCTCCGCAAACTGCACTAGACTGTATTCCCACAGTGCAAAGTTTCAAGTTGGTTGTTTTAGTAAAATGGGTTCTTGAAAATAAAAACTTAGTTAACACTTAGTATTGTTTTGTTTTCGTGACAGCTGGTGACTTACACAGCTAGCACCGAGTCCATTCATGTGGTATGGGAGGACTACATAGATGAAGAAAGTGGAATTAAATCCTTCAATATCCGTATCCTTGAAGCTGCATCGTGTAGTGTGGAAGACGCCGGTAACCTTACTCCTGTTCCTGGTCAGGATTGGCTGGTTCTTGATCCAGCTATTTCAGAGTTTACGTTTGTAGACTTAGACTTGGTGGTAAGTTATTTATTTCTGAATATTCAATAGGTTAATCTTCTCTAACAAATTTGTTCTTCTTGTTTCTTCAAGTTAACGCTTGAAATGAAAGCTTTTGGTTATATTCCCCCTTTTTTTCTGCCTTCAGTCTACATCTTTTTTTCTCCTTAGTCATAGTTTGTCAACGAACAAAACTAAGAAATTAATTAATCTCTTTCATTGAATAGATCTCATGAAAAAGAATCCATCTTTGCTTTATAGTAATAAATCATCGTCATTTTCCTCCCGGCAGACCAACCGCCCATATTTTGTCGAGCTAAAGGCCACGAACCATGCAGGGGACAGCATTGTAACCAAAGTAGGACCAATCTTTGTGGATAAATCAGAGCCAAGTTCTGGAATAGTTGTTGATGGAGACAATTTCATGAATGATCTGACAGACTCATACAGCACAGGAAAAGTCACTGGTACATATACAATCTATTCATGGATAATTAAATTCTTTCAAAACAGTGCGAAAACCATTTGCTTAAAATGTATTATGTTCAAATGATTTGACCATGACTTTAATGGTAGACCACTTTTAAACATAATGTGAAGGAAACTGTTTTGGGCTGTCTTAGTACATATCTTTCTATGTGTTTTAACATTATATTCAAGGTGTTTTTAGGGCAATTACATTTTTAAACAACATTAACTAACAACCTGTTTATGTCGTCCTCCATATCAGGAACGATATTACACCAGCCCAACCCTGAGGGCCAACGCTGCCCTCTGATGAACACTTCTTTCACTGATCCAAGGTGGCGGGCTTTGGATTTCAACGGACTTTGGAACATGAGGATTGACAACTGGGATATAGAGTACCAAAACCAACAGGTAAGATACAGGATTGACACCTGAATTTCACCTGTTAGATCGCAGCGATTAGGCTCTTTGTTTAATTCTCTGGAGACAATGAGGGAAATAACGGTCTACTGGTAGAAGAATGACAACGAACTTTACCAAAGTTATATCTGAGATTTCAATAACTACGAAGTAATTACAGTTTCCTCAATAGAAATAGCAACGGTGGCATAACTAATCAAACAAAAGAAAATAACAATACTTTGTACCTTAAAGCCATTGGACACTTTCGGTAAACAGTATTGTCCAAAGGCCCACACTTCGTGTATCACAACTTGTATACAAAATAACAAACCTGTGAAAATTTAGGCTCAATCGGTCTTCGGATTCGGGAGAAAATAACGAGGAAAACCCACCCTTGTTTCCGCACGTTTCACTGTGTCATGACATGTGTTTAAAATAAATCCGTAATTCTCGACAACAAGAATTGATAATTGTTTTAATGTTTTCTCGAAAGTAAAGCATTTTTTGGAATAATATTTCAAGAGAAGTCTTTCACCATTACCTTCTGTAAACCCTGTAAGTTATTTGTAAATCTGTGAAATTTTTGTTTTCCTTGCCGAAAGTGTATAATAGCTCTAATCTTTTTACCTGATTGCTTCTCTTAGGTGTTTGCATCTGTTGAAAGTGTGTCTATCAAGATGGAGCGAGATACTAGGGTACCCCGCATGCTCTCCGGAGCATACGTCATTAATGCACACATTGTCCGGAGCTCTGAATACGAGGTAAAGGTTCTTCTGTTACTAGGTGGAAGAGGCAAGAGAAAGCTTTGTCTTTTACAAATCAGACTTCATTCATCTCAAAACAAAGTCTGTAGTGAGTTGAAAATATACCAAGGTATATTCCGGATTTATCAAAACCTTGCTCAACTAAAGGCACTTGACACTTTTGGTAACAACTCAAAACAAATGATATTAGCATAAACACTTACTTGGTACAGCAACGTAGAGCCGTTGATATAAAACGTTGTGAGAAGTAATATAGTTTTGAGGAAGAGGTAAATTCGCTAAAACATTTTAATTAAACATAATTCTTTTTCTCTCTTTCATTATTTTCTTGCAACTTCAAGACCAAAATTAGCAAAAATGTTCACAGATTTGTTATTGGGCTACACCAAGTGAGAATACTATAGTCTTTGACAATAACATTACCAAATGTGTCCAGTACTTTGAATGTATACCAAGTTTTGTTTCCAATACAAAAGACAACTTTAATTGTTGCTTCAAAAAAAATATTCAAATCCCCAGTGAAATTGATGATTAACAAATATTTCTTTTTACCCAAAGTGCAAAAATTATGTTGTATACAAAGGACCAACGTTTCAACAGAATACTACAAATATCTTTGCATCAAAGCTACGAAGTTACGGTGTTACATTTGGTTTCAAACCTGCCTGTTTTTGACTATTATTATGTTTTTGTAATTTTTCTGTCTCAGTTTGATCTTTTGGCTGCATCATCAGACCTTCATAGCATCACAAGTATTTTGTTCTGGGATGGTCCAGATAGAGTGGTCGGAGATTTTGACTTTGTTGAACCTGAGAATTGGCAAGAAGGGATATGCGAGTGTTGCTATACACAACCCTTCAATCCGGTAATGCGCTTGTCTTTTGCATTTTGGCATTTTGCAGGACCCATTTTGTTCTCAAAAAAACTCTGACCGTGTTAAGTTCACGAAGTAAAAAAAGCATTTTACAAAATTTGAAAAATATCATTTGTGTGAATCATTGCAAAGTCTACTTTTAATTAGTCATTTTTAGAACAGTCGTGATTATACATGTAGCCCAAATGCGCCCAATCCGACTGCTTGACAGTCACATTGTAACAATAGTATGTGGTTAGCCCTATACAGGACTCTTCCTCTGTACACAGATACAGAGTCCTAATGGACCCTTCCCATGAAATATGCTAATCACATTCACGCATGCGTACAGACCCTGTTGGTTGGCAAACGTCATAGAGTTGTGCACTAAGCAGACGCGCAATCGCGTCTGCGTCACGCACCCATTAGCCGTGTACAAAACAGCGAGATGTTCCCTCATTTTGCCAACCAAAACATTAGTGCGCACGCGCTATGTGCAATTTACATATTTCATGGGAAGGGTCTATTATCAAGGCCCGTTCCCAGAAATGTACATGTACCCTGATATCTAGGACGTCACTGTAGTACAAAACGAAAGTGTAAGGCTGCCATGGCTAGTATGTGGTCAGCTCTAATTAAAGGGTCCACTTCTCAGCAGGTCTAACAATTTTAAGAAAACAAAATCGATCACAAAATCGATATGAAAGATACTTTTGTAATCAACTCCCTACGTACATGTATGTTTCAAGAGTTCTGTTTTACTCCTTTATTTTTTACATCAAGTCATGTTTAGGGTTCAGAATTTTGTATTGTTGACATATTTATGATAGTAATGAAACAAAGGAAGCCTTATTTGGACTATTCAGGGGTTTACCACTCCTCTTCCATGATAACTCTTCTAGGTTTGTGCATTCTTAATCCTACTAGGGACCTAAGGCATAACGTGCTATCCAAAGAACCAAATTATACTTATATGGCATCCTGCTCAATAACGGAAGTATCACGGTGAGCTTGAGTCCATTCAGTGATCTTACTAAGACTGAAAGTTAATGATCTAAGTAGTACTGAATCCCTTTATTTTTCTGACAACAGTCGGATTGCCCTCAGTGCAACTGTGAAGATTTCCTTGGAATAAATGGCTCAACCTCTGTTACTGGCACAAGAGATGAGTTGGTGGTGACAGAAACGGCAGACATGACCACTGTAAACTCAGCTCAAGTAAACACGGAAGTAGTGAACCAAACGACACGAACACCATGGACCATTCGTAAGAAAGACGCAGATGGTGATAACATTTCTGATGCAGACAGCGGTAGATGGACTACACAGAGAGCATGTGGCTTGCAACTGCATCCAAGTAAGTAACTTTTGCACATTGTGATTGTAAACATCTGAATTTATCGGGAATTTAACTTATCCAGTTATAAACACGGCTAAAATGTAAACTCGTTAAGTTTTAAAAACAGTAATCAGTAAAGTTGTAGGTCAATAACTAATAATCTACAATCTACGTATGTACAATGATTTTGTTTTATTATGATTTTAAATAACAAAATACTTACTTTCAAGAAGCATGTTTCAAGAAACATCAAGCTACGCTCACTTCTTATGACTCTATTTACTTTTGACATCTACCTTAGATGGCAATGCGTCACAAGCCGTGCTGTGGTGTCGTCATTTTGAAGATGAATGGTCGATGACGTCACAGCCTGTAAATCTTCACTTTGACCCGTCCATGGAGGAACATCATTACTCTATTCAATTCAATGTCGTGCCATTTGATGCACAAGAGGTACCTTTACTCGTACAAATTGCTGTAAAACCGCAAACAAAACTTGTAACATTAAAGATGCTACATGTATGTCAGATTTTTGGCCCCAAACATTAGAAAAAAAGTTGTTTTTGAATGAATGGTGTTTCAAAGAGTATCACCCGCTCTAACGAAAAAAAGTTTAACTTTTACTTTTAATGGTCAGGAACCATGACAAAAATTTAAAACGTTTCTTATAAAACACATAATAATTGGTCACGTGATATATTGTCGGGATCCCGACAAAAACTAATTTTGAGCACTTTATTTCACTGCTACTAATAATTGGCGGACTTTTTTGAGCAATGGCTCAAATGAAAGCTTGTAACTTTCTCGACCCCCATCAAAATACCTATCAAATTTTAAATCAAAATTTTTGGGTCAAATCGGCCAAAATTCTGACATAGCATCTTTAAACCTCTTGGATACATCATTGCAAAGTACACATACAATTTTATTCTACTTTTTTAACTATTTCTCCCGGTTTTTCATTTTCATTGCGGTTAAAGTTTTTAATTTGTTTGTGCAGTAAGCTTCATTTCTTATAACTTTTTGACAGGACGAGTGGTCATTTAATGTCTACATCGATGGCAATCTTCTCTCTTCTTTGACCGGTATCCCTGTCATGTCTTCATCCACCAAACTCATCCTTCATGTATTCAACAAAGATAGTTATGTTGCTGATCTAGATGACCCCTTCAACCCACCGACTGCTACAGCAACTATTCGAAACATAGGGTATGTCCAACAATGTTGTGCCATTGTTCCCTTACCAAATACACATATTTTTTTTTATTTTTTTTAGTATTGTTGTGTTATTGTAGTGATGCTCGAAGTATTAAATCACCTAATCTGTTTTGGGGGTTATTCGTACAGAACGAGCATCATGTTTCATCAAAAAGGAAACAATGCTAGAGATCTTTTTTGCTCATAATTTGTAAACATCATCTATGGGCATCTTTTAATGTTTTGTTTTTCTTCAACATAAAAAAACAAAATTGTTGCCTACTAAAAGCAAACCTGACCAAGATTGCTGCATAGAAAAATAAGCACCATAGGACTTAACTGGATTAATTAATGGAACACTTGTAACGTATGTTTACAGAATGCCTCCAGATGCTAGCAAGCTATGCCGTTATGGGTTACCATTCAGGGCAGGTACCAGTCCTGTTTCCAGATATTTCGCTGGTGTCGGCAGTGAAGCAGGAAAGACTGACATTGTAGAATATAAGGAGGTATTGTACTTAATGTGGCTCGAAAAAAACAAAAACTGTGCATAATTGTTGGTGGTTCATTAAGATGTAATAAGCTGGGTTTCTACTGTCCATTTAACGAAACCATCTCACCCGTCAAGTATTTTCAAAACTTGTTCAGTTGTAAGAGATGTTAAATTTGCATCGGCATTTGAATTTTGGTTTTTACTCATACACCGATGTGTGTTAGCACTGTATACTCGGTACTTTCCCGAGTCCTGTGAAAAAATATCACAGGCATGTTACTCGGGTGGGATTCGACCCACGATCCTTGCAATTAGTTCTCTTTCAAGATTTAATCAGCAAGTATTGTGGGTTTTTAATTATTTCACAGGACATGCAGGATAGAGTGTACTTCGTTTTTTAACAAAGCTTCATTTAAAAAGATTAATTTGACACTAATTGTTGCACAAAAAAAAAGAATTAACACCCAATATAAAATCTTAACTGTAAGTTGTGTAAACATTTTGCCTAGATGTTCCGGCCGTGTATACCGTGTATCAATCCATGTGATTGGTACCAGTGTAATCAGTCATGCTCCATGGAGGAAAGCTCCATTACATTCACACTCACCAACCTGACTCTGCTGAAACTGGATCAAGTCCTAAACACCACAAGGAACGACAAAAATGCTACTCTATCTGTTTCAGGAGAGGATGGCTTCCCCTCTCCTTTCTTCATGACAGGTAGGTTTGGTTATAGTGAACAGTTTGATAAGAGACTTGAATGTAAGGAAACAATGCTCTCAACTATTTCTCTATGTAACAAATTGTTTTTACAATTGCCATTATCGATTTGTTCTGTTTAGGTTAAAGTCGCCAGACACACAAGGCCGTTGGCCACTTCAAAGTGTGGTCTACAATGTTTTTTTCCAGCGGCTGTTGCCACCTACTTAGGGCTCATAATACCCCCTTTACAGTCCATACGGATAAAAGATTGGGTATCGTCAATCTGAAGCCTGGCTGGTAGGGCAGAAAGCACTACCTCCTCAATTTTATGTAGCAAATGCCACGACCGGGATTCGAACCTACACTCTGCTGATCAAAAACCAGAGCTTGAATCCGGTGCCCTTACTGCTAGGCCATGACACGCCGTATGCACTTATAAATTAATAATTGTTTGTATTATTATGTTGTATCTCCTCAGTTAAGTGTGTCATAGGGAATGGAAAAGAAGCAATTTCATCTTCAAACGGTTTCTACGTTGATGATACACCAGCTAAGCTAGATGTTTTCTTCTACATTGATATCAATCGCAACGAGTATGAGCCAACAAAGTTCCAGTCTTCAAATTCCACAATCAAGGTGTTGTGGAGTTTCATAGATTTACAAAGCCAAATCAAGGTAAATTACCTGTTTTACCTTATTGGTATAATATTTTAGTTAAGTTGTTATTGAGAGTAGGGATTTATGCAAGTTTTTGGATTGGTTTGGTTTTGGTTTTTGGGCAGTAAAGACAAAATGAAGAACTAGATCAAGTTTCTGTCAACGGATTTCTGCGCATAGATTGAAAACCGTTTAGAAAGAAATTCTGATGATATGCTGTGCTCTTTGCAATCATTCAGGAACATTATTGGGCCATTGGAACATCCAGAGGTGCTGTGGATTTACAAGACTTTGTCAATGTTGGGTTGAACCAGATAGCTTACAATAGCAGCTTAGAAGGACAACTACAACACAATACAACATACTACGTGACTGTCAAGTGCATCAATGGAGCTGGTTTGGAGACTGTGGTAGAATCTGATGGTAGGTAACGAAACATGGATGTTTGAAATGATTGAAAACGTGTAGCCATAATCACACAAGTCACCTGCATGGCCACTTTCAAACTCATATACAGAGGTTCAACACTAAAACATATAAGTGACAAATGAATGATCATGTGACAGCCTTGTATATGGATCTTCCCTCATAACCAATAAACCAGTAACTCACAGTGGGTCAATACTGATGGAAAACTCTCTTTGGATGAAACTGTAAGAGAAAGAAAAGTACATTGAGTTTTACTCAATACTTATTTTGTTCCTTAAACAAACTAATGTTGTGCAAGGAATGAGTTCCGGAACCCTGTTGATCTTCTGATCTATGGCTCTATGGCTCTTTAACTTGAATCCATTCATCACTCCAGGTGTAACGGCTCTGTTTGAGAAACCCTCTGTGGATGATGTCAATACCACCTCCTTGTTTAGTCAGAAGTTTGAAGAGGAAGTCTATCCACCTGACGTGCAGAGGAACGACGACCCAATAAGTACAGGAACCTCCTGGTCCAAACCTCACGATGAGTCCATCAGTCATTATGGTACAATGTTTGTAGATTATTTTCCATGTTTCTACTAAAATGTTGATATGATGATGTTCATATGAGGTAGGCAGCGCCAAACTAACACTCTTTAAAATCAATTAGCATGAGGCCAGACCTGAATTGTTGTTCAATGGTGTGGGGAGTCAGCAATGAATTACTGCAAGTCTTAAAAAAACGATGGTTAAAGATAACAAAATCATTTCCATTTGACAGAGTATTGTGTGAGTAGCTCAGCAGAGTTATTGGATGACATCGTCCCCTGTATGGTGGTTGGCACCAATGCATCCGGTTCGGTGGCTATACGAGACGGGATGATTATTGTAACGGCTGATGACAGACAGGAGGTGTACAACCTCACTGACTTTCAAGCTCCTCGAGAAGATATTGCTGATATGACAAGTCGGCAAGATGCCAAATTTAACATGGAACCTGGGAAGTAAGTTAATTCACATAAGCAGTCAATATAAGTCAAACATTACTTAAAATGCATGTTACTGTTAAATTTGGTTTCCATTCATGCATACAACGAAGCAATGCAGGCAAAACAGAAACTTCAGTTTGTTATATACATTGTAAGAGAGTTTTGTTCTAATGCTTATTAAATATTACCTAAAGACCTTATGCTTATGACTCTATTTTTATTCTCCTTAGCATAATTATGTAGATATTTTGCAGTTATCTTTGTTACCAACAATCTTATGTTTTCATTTGTATGTGTATAGATCTCTTTACTCTTGGATGAAGATGTGTAACTCTGCACTACTCTGTCAAACTCTGTCAGCAGGAACGACAACTATTTTAGGTGACCGACAAGTGGTATCTCTTTTAAGCTTTTAAAAATATTCAAACTGCACTCAAAGAAAAACATCCAATCAGAACCACCCGGATCCAGGTGCATTTGAGCCAAATCCATTTCTGAGTCAAAACGATCCAGAAACTGGTAAAAATTTTTGACAAAAAGGGCCAAAATCTAAGTTGAATCCTTTATTTTCGAATCACTTTCCGGTGCAGGTACCCGGAAATGGGTCAGATACACATGGGTTCTGGATTTGCCATTCACATATCTCAAAATAAACAAGTAAACATGCTTTCAATTGATTCTTCTTAGGAGAGGATGACTTATTGATGACATCGTCAAATGGTACTGATCTCATTCTGACATCTCCGCAAGGTAGCCTAACACGACGAAAGAGGGCGCTAGACAACCATTTTAAGTTATCCATTGCTACAACTGGAGGTAAGCCACAATAATATCTTGAGGCACAACCAAATAATTTCAAGCACAACCAAAATAAGAAACATCATGGAGAGACAAGGGAAGGAGGTCGGTCCTTTATTTTAAAAGGGCCATTCAAAAGCAACCATACACTTAAAAACATTAAGGAAAGAGCAGTTACAGACCTATAACTCTACTGTCCTGGGAAAGGTATTGAGCCATGTTCTGCTCTCCCTCTTAGAACCCCTACTCACCGTCACCGGCGACCCAACTAGTGTGCATCTGCTCCACGCCTTTCACGGCGACCCGTTCAACACGGGAAATTCCCTTCAAATTCACACACTCGGGAGACGTTTTCATCAGTTTTAGAAAATTGATTTTGTTAAACTTACAAAGTCGCTCGGCATCGTATAGTATAAATTCCTCTTTCGAAGCAGTACACTTTTTATATAATTAAGAGCCTGATTGAAAAAGATGCATTTTGACTGAAATAATCAGTTTCCTATGGAGGTCACACCACATTTTGTCATTTTTTGCGGGGTCTGTCCCACTAAATTAAACGGTAAACTCGCTAGCAATCTCGCACCATCAGAAGTCGCAGAGTTTATGAAACTAGATAAAATAAGCTTTTGTGATTGGTGGACTGGAAAAGGGGGCACTTTTTGTGTCAAATAATGAAGTCCGTTTGGGAGAGCTTGCACCTCCATAGTCTGGACACCGAGCCATATGGCTAGTGGGTTAACTATGTGGTGGAAAGCTAGACCTCTTCAAACCGCGCAAAGCACAAACATCGTTCAATCGAAAGCAGAATACGTCGTTTGGCAAAGCTTTTTGCTGTTTTAATTCATCATTCTTTATGCCTCAACAATAATTGTAAACATGTATCTAAGAAGCATTTTGATTCAACAATGTAGCGTTTTTAATGTCCAAAAGTATATTTTAATCGTGGAATTTTGTGCTTTTCATCGACTTGAACATCACTCGACGTGGCTGGATCACTGCATTTAGTTAATAGCTGGGTGTTTTTTGCAGAATATATGGTGCGGCATGCCAAAAATGCTAATACTTCGTTAAAAAATATTCCAAAAATATAGGACTACACAAAATTAACACTCAACACATTAGTAGAAGGGTCTCATGTCCTTTTTTCTACAGAAATATCTGGACGAATCAGGTTTGTTGTGCAAAATGAATTTTCTTGTCATAATAAAACTATGTTCAAAATATTTCTGCATAATGTTTGTAATCTACTCTACATATGCGACTTAATTGATTTCAAATAAATTGATTTATTACTCCTACGTACTTACTGTAAGGTTTTTGTTTTTAATAAACATCATGCTTCCTGCCACTTCTTACGAAGTAGCTAGACGTTTGATCCCCTAAATTGTAAATGAACTGTCCCATTTCTGGATGTGCACTCAAGCGTTTCACAGTCGGCTCACACAGCGTGAGGGAAATTATCTGCTCAAAACAGGGCCATAGTTCTTCATATGCTGGTTTTACAAGGGGCCAGTCTTCTCTGGATGCCGTGCTTGCTCTCCGACTTATGTCAGAACTCCACCATGAATTTGAGAGACCTCCACATTGCCTACGTTGACATCAAGGCAGCTTTCGACTCGGTGGATCGCGAGAAGGCCCTGAAGGTCCTGAAAGCAACCGGTGTCCAACCACTACTGCTTCAGTTGATTCAGGAACTGCACGTGGGCAGCGCATCCACTTTACGTGTCGGAAATGACCGTTCCATCCCTTTCTATACCACCTTAGGTGTCCGTCGGGGCTGTATCCTTGTTGCCTGACATTATTCTGCTGCGCCATTGCCTGGATCCTAAACCACTGAGAAAGGCAGACTTCGGAATAATGGTCGTTAACACATCATTCACAGATCTGGACTATGCTGACGACGCTGCTCTGTTCCTAGGAGAGCCCGCTCAGTGGCCTGTCTAACTCCAAAGATTCAAGAAAGAAGCTGGGATGATGGGGATGCCCACATCATTGGCCAAAACTAAGATTCAGGACTAACCAGCCTTGGCCCATCACCCGCCTCAGTCACCATTGAGGGTAACTCTGTCGAAATTACACAGAAGTTGTAACTCTGTCGAAATTACACAGAAGTTCGGGTATCTTGGCTGTGACGACTCTCTTTGATGTCTTTGGCTTGCTGCATCCACCTTCGGCCAACTAGATCAGGTCTAGAGGAACAAACGCCTCAAGCTCACAACCAAGCTGAGGGTATTCACAATGTGTGTCCTCCCCATCCCTACTCTATGGCTCAGGACACTCCAAGCTGATGACACAAGAAGGCTCAAAGCCTTCAGCCTCAGGTTTCAACGACGCATTCTTGGCGTTCGGTGGTCCGATTTCATCACTAACGCAACAATCTCGGAAACCACTGGCATCGAGGACATCCGCGTGACTATCTCCCGGAGACGTCATCCCTCTTTGGCCATATCAGACGGCTCCAAGAGGATACACCTGCCCATGTGGCCCATAAGCTTAGTGTCGACGCATGGGGAGGGTCCTGCCCCAGCCTAGACTAAAAGAGACTAAGGGGCCGACCTGGGTGTGTCAGCTGGAAGCAGACTTTGAGCCTCGAACATGGCAGCTGTGGCAATCTCTTTATAAATAGCCGAATCGTGTCTGTCTGTGTGTGTGTCTGTGTATGTTATTGGATCTCCTCCCTGGATACTGCATCAAACCTCGCCAAATTCACACGGAAGCGAGACGCTGACTTCATCTTTTGACACTCATCTATTTTTGAACAAAATTTGTTGAGAATTGACAGATTTATGAGCCAAAAAAACACCTAAATTGCTTGCCTAAACACCTAAAATCGTTTTGCTTGCCGTTTTCACTGTTGCTATGGGCCGTTCGCGCAGCCAGTGCTAGCAAAGAACTGTTGCTATGGGTCGCGCGCGCGTACAGTACAGCCCATAGCCTCGTTTTGGGTAAGAATTATGACGTCATGCATAATTATTAAGAGAGGCGTATGGGTCGGGATCGTGGAGAATGGAGGCAGGCTTTAGAGCACGTGGGACAGGGAAGAAGGGGCGGGGGGACGGGGAACGGCATCTTTTATTTAACCGTTGCAATGGGACGGGATCATGGAGAACGGAGGCACGCTTTAGAGCACGTGGGATAGGTAGAGAAAGGGGCAGGGGGTGGCGGAACGGCACCTTTTATTTAACTGTTGCTATGGGACGGGATCATGGAGAGAAATGGAGGCATGCTTTAGAGCACGTGGGACGGGGAGAGGAAGGGCAGGGGAACGGGGGAACAGCACCTATCGTGCAGCTCCATTTTTTCAGGACACATGCATCCGTTCTCAAGCAAATTATGACAAACTGAATAAAACACGCCTTAAATTAAAAGTTTGCTCATAGGGACATTAATTTTTTTTGTTTTACTCACGACATCTACACCTCTTTTGTTACCCCTACCCCCCCCCCTTCCGCAGATAATAATAATAATGGAGTCTTATATAGCGCCGGTATCCGCCACAAAAAAGGCGCTCATGGCGCTCGCTCATGATACAATAAAAAACAGTTCAAAAGAAAGGAACAAAAAAATTATGATGAGAGTAGCTGGTCAATATTTAACATTAAAGAGGTGAGTTTAGACGGCAGTTTTGAAAGAAGATGTTGCATTTGCAGTCCTGATGTGGTAAGGAAGACTATTCCACACCTTCCCCGCAGTAACCAAGAAAGAACGTGCTCCCCATGTGTTCTTTGCCATTTGTTCTACAAGGATACGTTGATCGGCTGATTTTAGGTTACTGCTGAAAGGTGCATACTGAGTGATGAGATCTGAAATGTAGGATGGCGCCATGTTGTGCGATGATTTGAAGATCAGGAGACCGAGTTTGAAAACTATCCTTTGCTCAACTGGAAGCCAATGGAGTTGTTTTGGAATAGGAGTGATGTGTGAACTCTTGGGTGACCGAGTAACCAGTCTAGCAGCCATATTTTGCAGAAGTTGTAGTCAGAAGAGCTGAGACTTGTTTACACCGTACATTGACATGACAAGGGAGTGAATGAGTAGTTCCACGACTTTCTTTGTAGTTCGGACAAACTGAGTAAAACATGCCTCAAAAGTTTACTCATTTGGACATTCATTGCACATGACAAATGATATTTAAGCTTTGATTATCGTTACTTTAACAACCAGCCGAAGTTTATACACTTAAATATCAGGTATTCTTAAATTCAGCTTGCATGTGTCACACATGTACTTCACAATATCTTTAAAACGCAATTTGATGGGTGTTTCCTGAATATTGTTATTTTTTTTTAATGTGACAGTTGACAATAAAACTAACACTAACACTAACACTGATTTCTTGATGTGGTCTGATGATGTCATCGCAACTTTACTGTCGTCACGTGGTCATTGTGTAACGCATCACCCCCCTTTCACTATGATCAGATCATCAACAGTGCACATTGTTATGCGTAGCAGGTATTCAGGTGTGCTAACTGCCCAGTTTACCTTATCAGTGAATGTAAACCTCCATGTTACTCTTTCCTCAATTTTCCACGTGGTGGTAGGGAGTCACATGGGGGTGGCATTGGAGTGCTCTATAAGGCTCAATTACATTTCATGTGTTTAAGTAGTCCTGTTGCCACCACTACATTTGAGCACACCCTGATAACTGATCAATCTAGATCCATACTGTTCATTGTCATCTACAGACCGCCACCATCTCAAGCCAATAGATTCAACACATCTGAATTCCTTGTTGAATTTGAAAGCTTTTTTGGTGAAGTTTTGTTGTTACCTGGTAAACCTATCTACCTAGGCGATTTTAATGTACATATGGATGAACCGAGTAAATCTGAAGTATCCAAATTTGTTAACATTGTTTCCAGTGCCAACCTCCACATTTTTGTTGAGGGCCCTACTCACAAATTGGGTCACCAGCTGGATTTGGTCATTGGTATTGTTGAAGACAATTTGGTGAAGGGTTGCAAAGTTCATGAAAATCTTATGTCTGATAACCACTCTGTTCATTTCAAGCTTAACCGCAAGAAGACTCAGCTACCCATATCCTATACTCACTGTCGGGATTTCAGGTCTGTTGATATTAATAATATGATGAAGGATCGGAATTGGAATCCAAACTAGTTCCTGTAATGAGTACTATTCTAGCGGTTCTGGACAATTACTGTCCTGTCAACACCTAGTCTGCATAAAAATCGCATTGGTTGGACAGCTTTACGTCCCCCATGATGGATTAGAGTATGATAATGAAGATAAAGACATTATCCCTCCAAGATCAATATTATTTTGAGCATGGCCCGAGCCATGCTTCCTAACAAAAAGAGAAATACCCATAACAAATCAGTTTGTGTTCCCTATATCAGATGTCAGCCCTAAGATATCAACTCTTTTTACCATTGTGTCCCAGGTCTCCATCAGGGTGGCTCAATAATTCTTGGTCTGCTGGATGGAAATAAAACCAACGAGCATTTTACATCTGATGCTAATCCGGATTATGTCTCATACATCAGTAATCCCCTGGACACCATACATAAGACATCAAGGCTCCTTAGAAAAAGGTATATTATAGTATGGGTTTTCTTAAACTCTTTTTACTTTGCAGAGAAACAGCTACAGCAACACAAGCATCTTTTCACCCATTTGATGATACATTGAGTCAATGGTTTTGTAGATAATGATAATGCCTTCAGGTAATTTTTACCGACATTTCTCCCCCCCCTCCCCCCTCCCCCTCCCCAAAAAAATAAAATATATATATACATGTAAAGACTAAAGAAACCGTACCCAGTCTCTATCCACTTTAACAGCCCCAATCATAGTGTTAGTGATGTTGAACTTCTGGTGATTGAAGCTTGCAATGGTGATGACACACACCGCAAGAGTAGAGAATCACACTGGATTCACCAACTCAAGACAGTCAAACCCTTTGGACTTAACATAAACACTGGTATCAAATAACTTCTCATTACCCTCCACTTCACTTCGGCCTAAGAACTTATATGTTGTATATATTCATAAAGTATAAATTAATCTTGTTTAAAGTTGTTTTTATAAATTCATCACTGTAACTATCTGATGTAAGTAACCCCCCCTCTTTTTCCACATGAAAATCATCATACCTTTGATCTTGCTATTCTTATTAATTGACCATTGTTAGTTGCATCATGATGCAACTTGCTCTCTAATCCTACCCTTTCATGTTGTCCGGCATTGTTGTCGAACAATACATTTACCACTTTTATGGTCCAGTAACCCATCCTTTCTTTCTAAACATCCTTTGTCCTCGCCACTCTACTCCTATTGGTTCACAGCCACACATTGTCTCTGAAATAGAAACTTTGATTGGCTGTTATTCTCCCGCTTCTTTTGGATCCTTTCCTCAATCCCTTTCCCCCTCTCTTTTTCTATAAATGGATATGTATTTGTTTGTACTTGTTTTATGCCTCTGAAGAAGGTCCGGTTTGGATCGAAAGCTAAGGCCATCTACCCTATTCATTATATATACATGTATATATAATGAATAGGGTAGATGGCCTTAGCTTTCGATCCAAACCGGACCTTCTTCATGTATATATATATATATATAAAATAAATAGGGTAGATGGCCTTGGCTTTCGATCCAAACTGGACCTTCTTCAGAGGCATAAAACAAGTATAAAACAAGTATAAACAAGTATAAACAAATACATATTCATTTATAGAAAAAGAGAGGGGAAAGGGATTAAGGGAAGGATCCAGAAAGAAGCGGAAAATTACAGCCAATCAAAGTTTCTATTTCAGAAACAATTGGTGGCTATGAACCAATAGGAGTAAAGTGGTGAGGACAAAGGATGTTTAGTATGAAAGGATGGATTACTGGACCATAAAAGTGGTAAATGCATTGTTCGATAACAATGCAGGGAAACATGGAAGGGTAGAATTAGAGAGCAAGTTTTATGTAATGTATTAATATATAGATTTACAAAAATGGAAGATAAATAAATTGTTTAAATTCCAGAATTCGTTTTGTGTACGAGCCTCTCTTCTACGTGACCAGCCTAGGGCAGACTGAGCTCCAGGGTCCAATGATCATCAACCTAACCCTCAACACACCAGGAAATTGGACGGAGGCCAAACCCAGACTAGTTTATTGGGACAGTGGTAAAGTTGAACTTTGAAAGTACAATCATTTGTTTTTATTCTTGTGAAAAAAGACATACATTGATTTATTTGGTTTCACCGTTCGTTAAAAGCATTGCTGTTTTAGCTGGCAAACCACAAATGAGGCTTTTATTGTAGATAAGTACCTCAATAAAACGGTTTTGCAATTAGTTAAAATAAAACTGACAGTGACATCATAATTGTTTTCAGAGAGTTTTAAGTGGCGGGATGTAGCTAAAACATGCAGTGATGTGGATCGTCTGACATACAATGAGGGAGACAATCTGCTCAGTGTGGAGGTACGCCTTTTCCTTGAAAACTTTCTTTAAAAATTGATTCTTTTGAAAAAAGTTCATAATAGCTTCATTTAAAGGCACTGGACACATTGGTAATTACTCAAAGTAACCGTTAGCATACAAACTTACTTGGTAATGAGTAATGGAGAGAGGTTGATAGTATAAAACATTGTGAGAAACGGCTCCCTCTGAAGTTACGCAGTTTTCGAGAACAAACTAATTTTCCACGAATTTGATTTTGAGACCTCGAGTTTAGAACTTGAGGTCTCAAAATCAAGCATCTGAAAGCACACAACTTCGTGTGACGAGGTTGTTTTTTCTTCAATTATTATTTCACAACTTCGATGACCAAATTTTCACAGGTTTGTTATTTTGACGAGTTTGTTGAGATCCACCAAGAGAGAGGACTGGTCTTTGACAATTACCAAAGGTGTATTACCAGTGTCTTTAACAAAAATAACTTGGCAAAGATACTTATAAATAATGAAGAAAGGTAAAAGTAAGTGGTTATTCTTATATTTCAGGGGTTTGATGTCACGGAAAAGAAATTTTTTAAGTAATAGTCGTCTTCTTTTTGTGCTGTTCAAAACAATCAACTATTTCAAAACTGAAATTTAGAGTGTAAACAGTTTCCCAGCAGGCACAAGATGGTCATAGTAACGTTAAACGGACGTCAAATCCCGACGTCGGATAACGGTCGGCTCATGGTTCTATGTGAAAGTTTGTAGGACGTCTGTTACCGACCATGATACAACGTAATTTTTCCGACCATAAACCGACGTTGACAGACCGTCAATAAATAAACGTCATTTAGACGTCGGCAAATTTCCCAAAACATGACGTAAAATCTCGACGTCGGGTGATGGTCGGTTCATGGTTCTATGTGAAAGTTTGTAGGACGTCTGTTATCGACCATGATACAACGTAATTTTTCCGACCACAAAACGACATCAGCATATTGTCAATTAATGACATCGTTTAGACGTCATTAGAATACCCAAAACTTGACGTTACATCAACATTTTATGTTTATTATTTATAGTTAGTTTATTTTTAATTATTAACATTATCAATTAATACAATGCATACATACAATCCGCTTGATCTCCCTTCGTTGACCTCTAGTCACCGCACCTATTATACTATTCAATGGTACAGCATGTGTATATATACCGATCGGTTTCAAGCATTTTGCATTTATGGGTGTTATAGATTGTAATTAAAACTTTGTAGTTTTAATTAATATTTTGGAATGAAGCTGTCAAATTTAGTTCACACATTTAATTTCACAAAATTTCACAAATTTAACACAAACAAAACAAAACATGTGTTTGTAGTATCTAATTATTGATTAATTTGTTGTATAATTGTTGCAGTATGTAACCACATCTAAGTCTGACCTCAAAATTTGCATAATATTCAAATGATGTCGTGACGGTAAATTGTCATCACAAGCTGACCATAATATGACAAAATACTGATGTACATATTAAGACGTCATCATGACGTCACAGATTGACCAAAATATAATGACGCTACTAACTGGTTATAATACAAACAATAATATGACGTTTGTTTATGGTCGACTTATGGTAATACAATTATGGTTAGAAAAGGGACATACAAAAGACGTCTATGCAACGTCTGCTCAATGACGTTACTATCTGGTTAAAATACAAACATTAATGCGACGTCTTATAATGGTCAGACTTGTAATAAAACGATGGTTAGACTATGACAATAAAATTACGTCTAAGCAACATCTGGTCAATGACGTTACTATTAAGTTATAAATCTACCTAAAATGTAACGTTCATTTTCGGTTACATTTTAGTTATCATAGTCATGACCATCTTATGACGTCCATACGACGTTATTAATTTACGTTTGATTCTTGTCGCCAATCTGACGTTGTATTTTAGTCACTTTTTGGTAATCTGACGTCGCGACTCAAAATCAACCATATGACGTCAGAGAGACGTCGTGTGCCTGCTGGGTAACTTTCTTTTAAAATCAGTATTCGTCCTTGCCACTTCGCGTAGGGCAAAATTATACATAATAATAAAGTAGTTTAACAATTTGTTTTCATATCTGTACCAGGTATGTGCAACTAGAGGAAGAACCATAGCAGCAGGGAGACGCCAACGCCGAGCTACAGAGGAAACATCTTTCTTTAGCCATGAGACCGAATTTGCATTGGCAGATGTTCTCAATACCATCGCCAACGATCCTCCAGAAATCACCAATCCCGTGGACATCTTTACAATGGATGAAGATGAAGGTAGATATAGTATACATCCTATTCCAATTAGACCGTGCATGTCTCGCGCGTACTCAAACATTTTTGGGACCGCTTTGTCCCATGTGCATAGCCTGAACTACGGAGCCTCTAAAGGGACAGGTAATACAAATATTGAAAAAGGGCAGACAAATGCTGAATTTATTTCGTTCCCTCGAGATATTCTTCCTCTCCTCAAAATATTACTTTGTTCCACAAAATATTAATTTGTTCCACAAAATAATATTTCGTTCCCTCGAAATGTAATTATGTTCCCTCAAATTGATTTCGTTCACACGTAATAATACATTATTTTGTTTCTTCGAAATGTTATTCTGTTTCCTTAGTGATTTCTTGTGAACAAAGTGCACCTGACGAGCATCGCCTCGGATGAATCAAAACATATGTACATTGCCTGAAGACACTCGCCCGCTTACGCTTATGTTCGAACACGCGCGAGACATGCGTATAGTCATGAAGGACAAACAGTCAGTATAAGCACTGAACATCTCGCTTAGCAGAAATGGGTTACCTGCATATTTTTCGCTTATTTTTGCATTTTATCTGTCAATTATAATTCTGTCGCCTTAATATTCATTGGGCTAATCCATCAAAAATAGTTGCTCAATGTACACAACTGACCCATGAAAAGATCAAGGGGCATCTTCTTTCTGGTCATCATCAAGTCTAGTGCCATGTGGAAGCTTGAGCCAGCCCAGTGATTTCTCTCCAGATGTTCAGACCCAGTATGCAGGAGCGTAGTTCCTCAGCGCTGGCAAAGCCGGTGTCTTGTTTCAGAGTGTCTAGGAAGGAGAGACATCTTTTTCCAAGAGAGGTCTTGCCTTGTGTGGGCTCCTAGAGGATGGTTGGGCAAGCGGCAAGCTCCGAGTGGCGGACACAGTGCCCAGCAAGCTTGAGGCGGTGTTCACGAATCTTCTCTGTAGCCTTTGGCCAGCCAGTGTACAGGTTGGAGTTTCTCATGTGGTCCTGCCATGGGATGTTTAGGGCCATACGCAGCATCCTGGTGTAGCAACCATCCAGAGACTTCTCCATCCTGGTGGTGAGGGTCCAGGTCTCAGCTCCGTATAGAAGCACTGACTCCACCGTTGCAACAAATTATCGTTTCAAGATCTCTTTTGTTTTAAGAAATGTGAACCTTTTGAAACATGTGGAGTTAAGTACTTTATGCCATAAACTAGGTTTCACTGATTTGCATGACAAATAATAACTGTTGCCATATTGTGGCGTTTTACATAACAACTAATAACAATCATAATGATGTTTATTAGGTAGAAACACAATGTTGTTGTGGCGTTTGATCCCATGTTTCCCTTCTATACGTAACTGAAACCCCCTCCAGCATCCAGAGAAGAAGTATTAATAAATAGTGCGACAAATATTGTGTTGCCCTTTGCAGCACAATTGTTGTATAACAAATATAATAGGGCGACACCATCAACGGTTATTTTCTTAATAAATAATTAATTCCTTTACATTAATCAAAAAAATAATTTTGTTAAACAAATAAATTATTAATTTCATAAAAACATGTTTATAAAGCATGTGTTTTTTCAGACACACAACTGTCTCGGCCTATTAGGGCATTTTAAATGATGTCGCCCTATTATAGCAATTACCGTTACTATTATTACTGTTATTTTTACTATCACAAATTAATACAGGCACTCTGGAATACTCATTCGTGGCCAGAGATCCGGACGATGATGTATTGATCTTTGAGTTGGGTCTTGATAATGGTACACCACTAGGATCAGCAACTATCACTGAGGATGGTTTCTTCTCTTTTAAACCATGTCCTGATTGTCACGGCAGTTTTACTCTTCAAATTATTGGTAAGAATATTAGTTTCTTCGTAACTCAATCTGTCAATTGAACAATATCCCAATTTGTTTGGCCTTTCTTATAGCTAGTATATGAACGATTGCAGCGGTATGTTCTGTATAAGCCTTCAGTTCACAACAATGTTGTTGTTGTCGTTGCTGTTGTTGTTGTTGTTGATGTTGTTGTTGTTGTTGTTGTTGTCGTTGTCATTGTTGTTGTATTTAAAGACCTTCATAAAAAAATAGGTTTTCTTTTTTATTACTAGTAAGGGAGATACAAACCGTGAGCGAGATCGAGCCTCTGACTACTGTTGTTGATATCTTAATGAAGATCAACCCAGTTAATGATAATCCTTACTCCTATGTCGCTTTGCATGGAGAGGTTGTTGGTGCTGGAAGGGATGCAATGGTAAGTAGACTGTTTTAGCATCTTTGCAGGGCATTACAACAGCTATTATTAGAAATCTAGAACACACTGGTTAAAACATCACGTTGATACATAATTTTGCTATTTTCAAAGCCATCACAACGCGTAATAAATAGAAAGGAATGTTGTCACCCTACACTTAAGACTTCCCACCATAAATTGTTTAAGTCACAAATAACAACAACACAGTTTAAAAGCTGTTAATTGTTTTTAAATTCATAGATGTGTTTGCGTTTGTTGAGTAAAGATCATGTTATCAACAAAATCAGACAATCAACTTGTACATACATATTTATGGATTAACTATTTTGTTTAAAGATGCTATGTCAGATTTTTGGCCCATAACATTAAAAAATAATTTTTTTTGAGTGAATGGTATTTCAAAGAGTATCACCCGCTCTAACGAAAACAAGTTTAACTTTTACTTTTAATGGTCAGGAACCATGACAAATATTTAAAACGTTTCTTATAAAACACATAAGAATTGGTCACGTGATATGTTATTGTTAGGATCCCGACAAAAACTAATTTTGAGCACTTTATTTCACTGCTACTAATAATTGGCGGACTTTTTCGAGCGATGGCTCAAATGAAAGCTTGTAACTTTCTCGCCCCCATCAAAATCCTATTGAATTTTAAATCAAAATTTTGGGGTAAAATCGGCCTAAAATCTGACATAGCATCTTTAAAGTTTTTGCGATTTTTTGTAGTTTTTAGTGTGTTTTGTTATAATGAATCCAAGCGATTGTGGATGCAAATACATGATCCTTACCTAACCTCACCTTACACATTTTGCTGTCATGAAAGTGTTGAAGTTGACACTTGTACTACCCTTGTACAAACTGATATTTCAACCTGAATTCACCGCTAATGACTAGTCAATTCTTCTTGTAAGCGCCTAGACCACCCCTTAGGCGTTTTTCCTTTCATGAATATTATTTCTTCTTATTATTATTTCAATAAAAATTGTCCACTTTCCACCCATTCTTATGTCAGCTAATAGTAGAGCAGAACACAGGAGCCAACATTGCCTACAAAGACCTGGTGGTCATGATAGGTGCCTATGACGTTGACACCAATGATAACTTGACGCTTCTTATTCAACCTCCAACGTATGGTGAAATTACATTGAGAGATGAGGTTAGATCAATCCCGCAGAGGCAGAACTGTAGTCAACTTCTTCGTAGCAGTGAAGGGAATGTTCTTCCATGTGGGTTGGAAACACCTCATGAAGTGGTGAGGATGATAGTTATTAGGCAGCTTTGCTTGAATGTTATATATTCAAATAACAACACTCACAATGAGCGAGTTGTAAACTTTTCCCCCACATTCATATATTCATATAAATCATAAAAGCCATGAAAGTCAATCAATTATAAAAAAAGTTACATTCAATAAATTATATTCCATATTATAATTGGAATTACACAAACAAACACACCCCATCTTGTTTACGCCAGCCTGCAACCGTGAACCTTATTTTGTTTAACTTTTTGGCAACAGCTTTCACTGGTTTTGTACACGTTTTCCAACTGTGGATCTTTCATGCACCGTGGACACTTTTGCTCTCTTTTGTTATAGGTCCCCAGTTTGATTGGCGCATACCTACTCACACACACCCTTATTTTAGGCAATAAACACTGACAACATTTCACACAATTTGCTGACAAATGGTAAGAGGCATCGTTATATCGGTTCGTTTCGTGTCAGCTACGTACCTATTCTTCAAGCTTCATTTTG
The DNA here is from genome assembly GCF_032118995.1 of Asterias amurensis. NCBI lineage: Eukaryota > Metazoa > Echinodermata > Asteroidea > Forcipulatida > Asteriidae > Asterias > Asterias amurensis. The sequence goes on from NC_092659.1 coordinate 12,934,147, forward strand.
AGATGTTAAACCTGACAAACCCAGGTTGGAGACTGAACTGATAAATTTATTTTTTTTCCTGTGCAGAGTCAAACCGGAGTCATACATGTACAATTCGACTTGCCCTTATTGTGCTGTTATCATCAATCGTCTTCATTGCTAACAAACAAAGTTTGGATTTGGTTTGTATTTCAGGAAATGATTAGTTGGGTTTCGTCTTTGTTTACCTACACCCCTTATCACAACTTCCATGGAAAGGATAGTTTCCTAGTCTTGAGTGTCGATAAATCAGGCGCAGTGTCTCAACTACTGACGATAGAGATTGCAGTGTTATTGAATCCCTGCTTAAATGAGGGAGTTTGTGGAGGTATGTAGACAAGATCATATTGATTGAAAGGGTTGGTATTGGAAAAGGTAATCATTGCAATTCTTCACATTTTAAGACAGACATCATAACAACAAACTGAGATTGTTTGTCCTCGCGAATCTATTCCGAATTAGTTTGACAAATGTCACATTGACCCAGAAATGATTCAGGCACCACAGGAACCGGATCTTGGTCAATTCTGATCCGGAAAATTGTAGTTTCAAATAAAAAATCACAAAAAAAAACTTATAACTTTATTAGTTATTAGTGAAAACCTTATAAAGTTTTGGCTTATAATAATTAGGGGCTATGGACACACACTTTAAAGCCATTCGACACTTTTGGTACAGAAGGTTTTTTTTTAAGTTCACAGATTTACAAATAACTTACAGGGTTTACAGAAGGTAATAGTGAAAGACTTCTCTTGAATTATTATTCCATGGAATGCTTTACTTTTTGAGAAAACATTAAAACAATATCAATTCTCGATATCAAGAATTACGGATTTATTTTAAAAACAAGAGTGGGTTTTCCCGTTTTCTCCCGACTCAGATGACCGATTGAGTCTAAATTTTCATAGGTTTGTTACTTTATATAGAAGTTGTGATACACGAAGTGTGGGCCTTTTGACAATACTGTTTACCGAAAGTGTCCAATGGCTTCAAATAGAGATAGAGAGAGAGATTGAAGACATTCCCATCTTTCTCTCACTCAGGACCTGCTGATGATCCAGACTGCACTTCCCCAGATCGCAGTTCTAGTTTTGATTCTTACTTCTGCATCTGTGAATCGGGCTGGGTTGGTGATACCTGTGAAAATGACTTTGACGATTGCGCATCTGCGACCTGTGAATACCCATTTGTCTGCTACGATCTGTTCGGAGGATTTGAGTGCGCATGCCCATTGTCGGACCCAATGTGTGCAGGTCTGGATATGAGGTTAGAGTTCATCTAAATTTTAGTTCAGTTTATGTTTTAATTAAGTAAACATTTTGAGAAGATATTACGGGAGACAAAAAAGTGATCAGGTATCTGAGGTCACTGATAAGCTTGTATGGTTCACACTGTGTTTTTTTTTAGACATGTAATCAAAGGATTAACAATATTGAAAAATAAGCTAAGATGTAAAAGGCACACAAGCCGAAACAAGGACTCAAACTCTATTATGATTAAGAAAGCGTTATAACACATGTTTATTCGGAAACTAAGCAGTGAAGGAAATACTTATACCTTTGTTTCAGTTCTTTGATTCAATGCAATCACCATTAATGACAATTTTAATATCTTAAAGTTGAGAATATTCTTTCTTAAAATATAACTACAGTTGTTATGCTTTAAAAAAAACTCCAACTGACATGTCAGTCATGACGGTTGCCAACTATTGATTGCTTGTATTTGTTTAGATTCACGACTATAATTGCAGTTACTTGCACATTAATTGGATTGATTGTCGTCGCTCTGACTGGTTTCTACATCTACAGGAAAAAGAGAGGCTCTTTTAACAAGTAAGTTAAAACATTAAATTTTCACATTGCACGATATGATTCTGAACTTCATCTTGTTAAATCAAATTTTATACATGTGTACATGTATATTTTGGCGCTGTACATGATTTAAAGCTAAGGACACTATTGGTAATTGTCAAAGACCAGTCTTCTCACTTGGTGTATCTCAACTTATGCATAACATAACAAACCTGTGAACATTTGAGCTCAGTTGGTCAGCAAAGTTGCGAGATAATAATGAAAGAAAAAAACACCCTTGTCACACGAAGTTGTGTGCTTTCAGGTGCTTGATTTCGAGACCTCAGATTCATGGAAAACTACTTCTTTCTCGAAAACTACGTTCCTTCAGAGGGAGCCGTTTCCCACAATGTTTTATTCAATCAACAGCTCCCCAATACTCGTTACCAAGTAAGATTTTAGGCTAATAATTATTTTTAGTAATAACCAGTAGTGTACACTGCCTTTAAAGCTTTAAAAGCTAAGTAGTTTAACCGACACAAGCACTTTCATCGGGATTATTAACAATTGAAAATCTTTTAGAAACTGTCGGTAAGTTTTCTCATGCAAATGTAAATACCATTGTGATTTTTGATAACATTTATTTCATTCATTTTAGAACAAGATTTTTGATAGGCTTTGATGCCGCCATCCATGGCAGGGATAATGTGGTTGAAAATCCTGGATATGAAAGTGATGAGGATTCCGACGGAGTCTGCCAAGAATATTCTCCGTCATCATCTCAAGAGAGACCCGTGTCTGATTTTTCGGGTCATCCAATCATCTCAAGGAGCACAGAATGGGCCCAGTCAAAAGGATCATCATTTGGCTCTTTGATATCCAACAAGTCGGATAAGAAGAAGTACAGAAAACCTCGCTCTTGTAACGACCGATCAAACTCCGTTGCAGTTGTACCGTTGACTGCTGCGGAAGTCCCCGTACAAAACGATGTTAAAACTCCTGGATCCAAGTCCGGCAGACCCCGCTCTCGTTTCGGCAAACCAAACTCCGTAGGAGTTGCACCAACGATGACTGAAGAGGTTCCAGCTGTGGTGGATTCAATTTCAAAGATTCCTGACTCAAAGTCCGTATCAGGGCGCTTGTCATGGAGTCCCATCAGAGCTGCGATAAATAGGGAGACCATGATGCTGAAAGGTGACGTGATCCCAAGGGATGTAGTCCTTTTCAAGAAGAAAGGTGAAGTAAACAACGCTACAATTAGCCCTGATAAACCAGGAGTTGCTGAGGTTAGAGACACAGCAGACTGGTTCGAGTTCTCGACAAATAGTCCAAGCGCATCTGAAGATGAAAATACCGGCCCTCCGATTCAGGTAAGACATTGATTTTTTTGTATCCAGCACGAAGATTTGAAGTCTTTTAAAACTATTTCGAGTAACACACCTCTTGCTTGTTCTGTATTCTGGTTGGCTGAAACACGATCACGTGGGATGAACTACTATAGTCTAGTGATTGCGTGTGTTGCGTGAATAGTACCCGGGCGGGCACTAGTCTTTGAAAATAGTGCCTGGTTACAGCGCCCTCTCTTGACTTGAACTGTGGAGAGCAACTACAAAACTTCCCTTTTTTCCAGACTTCTGTTCTTATTTCACACAGTATTAAGACCGAGGTGTATTATAAAACGCATATTGACTGGTTTAATTCGGTAACTAGTGTACGTCTATTCGGTAACTCGTGTAAGCCTGTGAGTGACCAGAAGAGGGACCCATTTCCTTCGGCCTCAGGAAACAGGTCCCTCTTCTAGTCACTCAAAGTCCCTCGGGGGGAATAGACGTACAATAGTTACCTCATTGCCAGTCATAATGTGTATAATATTTTTGGATGAAACTATATGAGAATAATGGGAAGCAATTATGGTAAAGATTTTTAGAAATTGACTTAACCAGGACCCGAATCCACTCTCTGCTGATCAGAAACACCGGCACTGGGTCTAGTGCTCTTACCCATCGGCGCAACACACGTTGATTTGACCATAATATTTAAGTTCACACACTTTTTCAACTTAACCTTATTAAATTTGTGTTTGCAGCTTCCAGGGTTGCTGGTTGACATCGATGGAGATGATGGGACTCTTGGAGAAGTTGAAGATACAAAAATATAAAAGATTCACCCTTCGATAACCCACGTCAGAAGTCAAAGTTCATCATACTAGCATATTTACACAACACGTCTTTCCATTGCCTAAAGCAAAGTCACAACATGATTCTAATGTCCTTGGCAAACGAAAATTACATTAATGAAATCCAAAAAGAATTTGTTGCTAGCTTGTGTATTCTTGTTTGTTTAGCGGCAATGAGTTTCACAATCTGTATCGTCCAAATGCAACAATAGTAAGCTGGCTCTCCGAGATAAGCTGGCATGCTCCTTTAATGGCAACTAACTTGTTTGTAAGAGGCATTTTAGTGCAGTTTAGATTTCATATACATCCTGGTGGAAAGCCCACCGTGTTTTAATGTAAATAAGGGTGATTTTTGTTAATAGAGGAGATTAAAGCAAAAAGTTGAGGCTAAAGCGGCAAAACTGAAGAGGTTTGGCCACAGAGGGCGCTATTCGTGTTACATGGACGTCACTGTGGAGTTTTAAGTGGGTGCTGGAATTATTTGTTGCCAAATGTTATCTTTTTTTCTCAAGATTGTGCATAATGTGACATCTATCTCACATAGCGCTCCCCGGTGATTGTTTCTGTTGATTTGTTAGCGCACTATTCATATTATTAAAGACTGTACCCAGTATCTACGCGTTTAGATGGCTGCAATGTAATATTTGTTTATTTTAATTTTAAATAATGCATACTCGGTTTTGAACACTATTTTTATACAAATTTTCAAGACGAATATTTCCCTCTCATTAGTGCTTAGCATAGTGGCGTGTAGACCTTAGTTGCAATAAGAAGGAAGTTTAGCATGCTCGAAAATCGTATCAAGACGTTAAGTGTTTTAGTTTCCCAATATTATGCAACAAAATTGTAAAAATAAGTAAAATAAAGTAAAATAAATAACAAAATAAATAAACTGTGGTTTATACTAAAACAAAATCCTGATGTTTAAGCATTTAAGTTACATAAGTTGTATAAGTTTCCCATAATTTATATCAGTTAAGTACCAGTGAAAGCAACTTTTGAGAATTATTTTAGAAGAAGCACTTGAGTAAACAGAGTCAAAGAGCTCCACTCAAAAGAACAACGACGAATTGAATTAAGTGTTGTTTCCATTGAATCCCATGGCACTTCTTGTCTGCAAGGCATTGTAATTTTTTGTTCGTGTTGTAACCGTGTTGTAACCGTGTTGTAACCGTGTTGTAACTGTGAAACTGAGAGGGTTGGGTGAATGTTTATGTAAATGATTTATCGCATACTGTGCAGAAGTCTGTATGCCAGTGCTGTTTACAAAGTAGCTTAAGTTTGTGAGCCTCGTTCGATGTAATGTTTTCACCTCAATTCAAACGTGTGTTGACAACAAAATAATGTCCTTTTGGAGTATTCCAATATCCAAGTCTAATAACATGAATCTAAATAGTTTGTTTGATTTGGCTAACGAAGTTGATCCTTCGAAATATTGTTATAATACAATGGAATTGACTATCTGGAAAAAAGATGTACTAAAAAATAAGACAAAATTAGAGTTATGCAGTAATAAGTGTTTTGCTGAGACTTTTACATTACACGTGCTTTCCCTTAATAGGACAAGGATATAAACATCATTGTTCAGTTTTAGTCTGAAGATTACTGATTATGAAGTTTCTACTAGAACCATTTTGTCCTGTTCATTGTTTTTCTCTAAGGAAATTGTAGCTGACATTCTTTGAAAACAAATCGAGATAAAAACACAACTGCTGATGTTGGTTGTTACAATCCAGTATTTTAAGACAAAGTATTGACATCATGCTGAAAAATGTGCTTAATTTTTTGGGTGTACCATTAATTTTTTATCCTGGTTCACACAATGGACTATGCAACATGTCAATATGCATAAGTTTATTACATCATGTTTTATGGTGATTACGCCGAAATACGCCAACACTAACTCAACTGTGCGACTATATTTTTGTCAGCTCCACAAATCGTAACACATTGAACTAAGATTTTGTGAGTTACTGTATTGCTCTTTGGACCAATAAAAGCTCAATATGTTTAAAAAGATGTCGATAAATGCTGTGCAATTCATTCCTCTGATCTTTGCACATGTAGACTTTCCTTGTTGTTTTAGCTCATTGATGCTAGCATAAGGGCGAGTCGGAGGTTCAAAACGTTACACAATTTTTGTTAATCAATATAAACCACAAGGGAAACTGACTGGGTAAAATTTGAAATGATTTCTGAGGTTGAACAAAGAATTGACTAGAGTGGGATTCGAACCAACGACCTCCGGATTAACGTGCCGGCGCTCTACCAACTGAGCTATCTAGCCCTATATTGACGGTATCAATATCTTTGTTTAGGGGTGCCAGTCAGAAGCCATACAACCGTTAACTGCCGTGTAGCCAGGGATCACACCCAAATTACGATACAACCTGGGAAGCGGCAGCCAGGGGATCACCTTAAGGGGATGCGACTTTTAGAAGTTTAATCTTACCGCTGCTGATTGTGTACAATATAAAAAAAAAAACACTTTCCTTTCTAATGAATAAACTTCTGCTTTGAATGTATCACTTTCACAAAGAAAAATGTTTTGCAGAATAGTATTTTACCCATAATGTGACATTTCAACGTGTTTATTTTAACAAAATTGTACTCAGAAAAAAAAAGGTTTTCGCTTTTGATTGCTACACAGATAAGTTGTTAGAATAAAGTTTAGTAACACTGTGACAATAAAGTGCAAACCGATAACAACAGGTTTAACAAATGTTTGTGTTAGTAAGTGCGTATGATTTGTTTTACAACCAAGATGGTTTGTTTATGCACACTGTTTTTGTTAGAAGCTGGACAGGTAAAAAGACATGGTGATGTTCCTTTGTTTTATTATAAGCAATTTGAGTGATAATAAAAAAAGTAGTTTAGTGTAAACAAACAACAGTGTTTTTGTCCTTTTTCTCGAACTTGTCTTGTTGGTACTGATCAAATTTATAGGCAGTGGACACTATTATCATAAAACCTTTCTTGATTACGAGTAATGGGGAGAAGTTGATAGTGTAACGTACTGCCAGGGTCCTCTTGCATCTTGCATCTTGCATTGTTGTACTCTCCCATAAGCATTGCTGCTGTCCTGGAGAGGGTGGGTTGCAATTTCCATTTGCGCTCTGTGCTTGTGCTTTCAAGATAGTGCTTATAAGGTGGTGATAGAGTCAATTTGTCCTAAGAGGGATTGGTAGCTCCATCTTTCTTATAGCTGGCAGTGCTTCTCTTTGGAACCCGTTCAGATTGGTTGCAGTGACTGCAGCCTCTGGCAGCCTGTTCCAAATCCTAACAGCTCTTGGGAAAGGGCTGTAGAGGTGGCAGTCAACACTGGCGAATGGTTGCCTGTAGGTGTGGCTATGTTGATTTGTCTGGTTGTGTCGGCTTGATCGTCTGTTCTCTAGGATGATGTTTGGAGGAATAGTTATATTTATTTGGCCATGTAGTATCTTGTAGAGGATTTCGACCTGATGAAGGAGACGTCTGTCATGCAGGGTGTCCCATCCCAGCAATGTCAGCATGTCAGACACACTTGATTCTTGGTGGTAGTCCTTCATGACAAAACGTGCTGCTTGGCGCTGGACGCTCTCCACAATTCTGATGTTGCGGTTTGTGTTCGGGTTCCATGCACTTGTGGCAAATTCAAGTTGTGGTCTTACTAGAGTGTTGTACGCCGTCTCCTTGACTTCCTTGCTACATTTTCCAAGGGTGCGTCTGATCAACCCAAGCGATCTTGAAGCCTTGGCTCTGACTGCTTCTGCCTGAGTGTTCCAGCTTAGGTTGTCAGTGATGGTGACTCCAAGATATTTGCATTTTTTCTCGTGTTGGATTTCCTGACCAGAGATTGTGAAGGTATGATCCAACTTTGTCTTCTTCAGGGTGATGCAGAGGTGGCAGCATTTTGTGATGTTGAAGCTCATGTCCCATTTCTGAGCCCATTCAAAGACTGCCTGGAGATCAGCTTGGAGAGTCTCAAGATCTCTACGGGACTTGATGCACCTGTAGATTACACTGTCATAATACCTTCATTGATGTAAAGAAGGAAAAGGGCTGGACCAAGTATAGAGCCTTGAGGGACTCCAGATATAACATCTGCAGGTGCAGACAAGGTGCCATTGACTGCAACTTGCTGGGTCCTACCATTCAAGAAACCTTGGATCCATGCTTTGGTTCTGCCTCTGATGCCGTAGTAATCTAACTTGTGCAGCAACTTGCGATGAGCTACTCTGTCAAAGGCCTTACTAAAGTCTAGGAACAAGACGTCTGTCTGGTGTTTGTTGTTGATGTTAAGGGCCCAGTCATCAATGGCTTGAATGAGTTGCGTTTCACATGACAATTTCTCACGAAAACCATGTTGGTTGTTGATGATGATGTTATTTGCAGCAAGGTACTTAGCCATGTGACTCAGGACTATGTGCTCCATGATTTTGCAGCATATGCAAGTCAAGGAAACAGGGCGATAATTTGATGGATCACTCTTGCTGCCCTTTTTGTAGATACCCACAACACGGGCCTTACACCAATCAGATGGTAGCTTACCAGTAAGGTAGGACTGCTTTATGGTGTGAGTTAAGATGGGTGCAATTACATCAGCGTAGTCATGGATCATGCGTGCTGGGATCTCATCGGGGCCACTAGCCTTGTTAGTTTTTAGCCGTTTGAGCTGTTTCATCACTCCATTTAGCCCTACGGTCAGATCTTCTATTGGTGTATATGGGGAGGGACCTTTGTCTGGGAGATCATCAGAGTTACTCTCATGGGTGAAGACAGAGGCGAACTGATCATTGAGGCCTTTAGCTTTCTCCTTGTCTGTAGAATAGGTCTCATCAGCCACCCTGAGAGTGGGGATTCCAAGTGATTCTCTCTTCTGTGACCTTACAAAAGTCCAGAACTTCTTGCCATTTGTCTTCAGGCTGCTCCCTATGATGTTGTTCATGTAAGTATCGTGTGCGTTTTTCTGCATCCTCTGGACTTCATTTCGTTTGGATTTGTACCTGCCCCATGTTTCTGGGGTCATGGTTTTTCTTGCTTTCTTGTACAACCTGTCTCGTTTATTCATCTGTTTGATGATCTTCTGAGTGATGTAGGGGTGGCTAGGTTTCCCTTTGTCGGTAAAATGGGGAATAAGTGTCATGGCATTGGTAATGGCTTGACAGAATAATTTCCATATTATTCCAGTCAATGTCTGGGAAATTCCAATCCCCAGCTAAGATAATGTTGGGTAAGTTTTTGTGCTTGGAGAGGATCTTACTGAGGCTGTCTTGTGCATGATCCATGGTAATGATCGTTGCATTCGGTGGACGGTAGCAGCTACCGATATAGATACAACCATATTTAGTAAAATTTGCTGATGCCCAGATCATTTCTGTGTCGGAATCAAATTCGGGCCTTTCAAGAACAATGATGTCAGATCTGACTGCTAGAAAGACACCCCCACCATGAGCTGAACGGTCCTTTCTGTAAAATTCATATTCTTCAGAGAACACAGAGTAAGTAGAAATGCTCTCATCCAGCTTGGATTCACAACCATCGCGCGCGCGATCGTATTGGCGGTAAATGTTAGTTGTGGTTTTGCGGTTGCGGTCCTTGTTTTTGCTCTAGCCAAACGCAGACAGAAAACAAACGAACAGTGGCGTAACCAGAGGGGGGAGGGGAGGAGGGGGAGGAGGGGAGGGGGGAGGAGGGGGCAGGGGGGGGGCGGCGCCCCCCACTCAGAACCCTTGCCCCCCCCCCCCCATATGAAATCAGAGAAAAGTATATTCTTATAGGCCTAATATATAAATCGTTTAAGGCTGCATAAAATGCTGCCGTAAAAAGGAAAACTTTTATTCATATCAGTATAAGCCCTATGTGGACTATAACATGAAAAATGCATAAAAACGCGCGCGCGCGATCGTATTGGCGGTAAATGTTAGTTGTGGTTTTGCGGTTATAAGTGCAGGATGTGACAAAGTTCTGTTAAATACGTGGTGGTCTGAACGCAGACCAATAGCTCCGTTAACACAACTTAGCCAGATCATGGAGGTAGAAATTTCTACCTCCATGGTCTGATGCACTACAGAGAAATTTACTACAGCAAAATGGACAGCGAAAAAGGTTGTTTAGACCATTTCTTCTCCTTTGAAGACAGCGGTGCAATTGAGAGGTAGGCCTATTTTAAATATCCGTTTCATAACTAAAATGTGATTATTAAACACCCACAATTTCAATCCTGTATTTTTTTTTTTTTTTTTTTTATGGCTTACACTTATTACAATAAGGCCGAGTAAAAAAAAGAAACATGTTTAGTGTCTGGGTTTCTCAAAAAAGGTAGGAGGAGGGGCTTTTTAATTTTTTATTTCAAGATGGCCGCCATGAATGTCAAATATCAATTGTTTTTTTCTCCTGCTGAAATACACAAAACATTTATTAAAGAAACAGTTTGGTCAAGGCATTCAGACAAGACATTCATTTTTTTTTTTTTTTTTTTTTTTTTTTGTTGAGAGCTACTAAAATAACCCTTTTTCAAAACAAAAACAAAACAAATGTGCATAAAAATAAACTTAAGAAAAAAAAGGAGGTGTCCTGTAAAAAGGAAGCGGGCGGGGACGCTAAACATTTCTATTTTTACTTGGCCTCATATTTGTTTTGGGTATTTACACACCCACAGAGCCTATTTGAGAATGCTGTGTACAACTCTTAATCGGTGATCACAGTTGGTAATTTAATCCTTTTATACAGTCGAAAAGTTTTATAACTTATACAAAATCTTATACAAAATGACAAGTTCTCTAAAATTTTGTTGTTTTCGCAATATTTTGTTACCTGCTGACTATGTAGACTGTTTTAGAACTGCATTGGTGTGTATCAACTATATATCAGTTAATATATTTAATAATAATCTTGCACTTCTTTGGCCCCCCAAAATTTAATCATTGCCCCACCAAATGAAAATGTCTAGTTACGCCACTGCAAACGAACTCAAATTCCGTTCAATATGAAACACACTGATTTATTTAATACTTCGAGAAGGACAACTTGTTCAATGCTCACTCACTGAACTCAACATTTGGTCTGTCTACACATCTTAATCATACACAATACATTGCTTGAAAAGGCGCCAAAACAACGCATCCGGTCCGCGCACCTGGATAATCTCTTATAATTATGTTATACAATGTCATCGATAGTTCGTCCATTCACAGAACAGTTCACCAAAAGTTCAAGCCAGCTGCTGTGGGAGCGTTGTCCTCCAAGATCCGGCGGGGCCACTCCAACGCACCGGCGGGGCGCACAGTTTCAGTTCGGTACAATAGTATAAAACATTATGAGAAACAGCTCCCTCTGAAGTGACATAGTTTTCGAGAAAGAAGTAATTTTCCACGAATTTGATTTCGAGACCTCAAATTTAGATTTTGAGGTCTACAAATCAAGCATCTAAAAGCACGCAACTTCGTGTGACCATGGTGCGACAAGGTGTTTTTTTTTTTGTATTAATATCTCGCAACTTTGACGACCGATTGAGGTTTGTTATTTTTAAGCATACGTTGAGATACACCAGCTGAGAAGACTATGTATTTGACAAATTACAAATAGCGTCCTGGGTCTTTAAGGTGAAACATTAACAAAATCTCAGTGTCGACCCTGAACAACTTATCTTGCTCGATACCACAAAAGATTGATTTTAACTATTTTTTCAAAGGAATACCACACTTGAAACTGACTGTGTTAACTTTGAAATGGATTGGGTTAGAACAAAGTCTAGTCTAGCACGCACCTCGTTCAGTAGTTTGCGCTTGCGCAATGTGTATTTTGCGCCTCGCACAACTCTCACAGCCAATAAAGTCTTTGTTAAACCAATAGAGGGGCTCTTTAGGTCTTGTGACGTCATATGCAGGGAGTTTATCACAGTAGAGGGCGGGCCTATGATTTCAAGAAATCTTGTGTAGTCTGAACAATGCCTCACAATCTGCGACAGAATCGTAGAGCAAAGTATTCGAAAACATAACATTTACCATTTTTGTTTGAGATGGTTCTTCGAAAAATTTGTTTCCTCCATGTTTTACCAGGTTTTTGAACAAATCGTTTTCCTTTACAATACTTTCAGTGAAGCTTTTGACTATAGAGAGCACCACTCACATATGAAATTAAACTTCTCCATTATGTTAAATGGAAGCGGTTAAGAATGTTCTCTTCATGAAATTATTGTACATAATTGAAAAAATAACACAAATCTTAACGTCCCAACCGCAGGAAAAAGTATGGTGGTAAACGTAAACTACGGTGCCTGCGTGTCTCAAATTCCGCAGCAGTGACAACGCACTTGGTCATTGTTTAAAGGAACACGTTGCCTTGGATCGGTCGATTTGTCTTTGAAAAGCGTTTTGTAACCGTTTGTTATAAAATGCATATGGTTAGAAAGATGTTGTAAAAGTAGAACACAATGATCTACACAAATATGCCTCGAAATTGCGTGGATTTCTTTTTACCTTGTCCAATAACACGGTCGGCCATTTATGGGAGTCAAAAATTGACTCCCATAAATGGCCGACCGTGATAGTTCGCGACGTAAAAAGAAAACCGTGCAATTTTGAGTGATACTTGTGTGGATCATTATATTCTACTTTTAAAATATCTTTCTAACCATATGCATTTCATAACAAACGGTTTCAAACGCTTTTTATATACCAACTCGTCCGATCCAAGGCAACGTTTCCTTTAAATCCAAACCAGCCGAACTAAAAGAAATGGGTGTGATGTCGCAGTTAAATAATATTATACACTTTGTTTGTTTTGAAAGTTGTACCTTCCAATCAAAATAACAAAGATCTACTTGGATGTTACATAATAATACCAAATCATGAATGTTTTTCATTCGTGCAATTTTGAAAATACTTTCAAGAAAAGAATTTTCTTTCAACTCATAAACATATTTGCACCATGCATGACACTCATGAGCATTCATTGCTACTGTAAAATATTGCATGTTCTCCTATTCTGCACAAAGCTCAGGCAATTTTCAAGGATATCGATCTCCCACTAAACCCAGAAGGGGTGTCCTCGATTATAAAGCGAAGGCTTTCAACAACAAAAATTGATCTCAATAATGCAATCACAAACGAATTCAGCCGTTAATTTTGTATTCAATACTTCCATTCAAAGGCAATGGACACTGTTGGTAAATACTCAAAATAATTATTAACATAAAAAACTTAATTGGTAACGAGTAATATGGAGGGGTTGACAGTATAAAACAGTGGACACTATTATCATAAAACCTTTCTTGATTACGAGTAATGGGGAGAAGTTGATAGTATAAAACATTGTGAGTAACGGCTTCATCTTAAGTGATGTAGTTTTCGAGAAAGAAGTAATTTTCCACAAATTTGATTTCGAGACCTCAGATTTTGAATTTGAGGTATCGAAATCAAGCATCTGAAAGCACACAACTTCGTGTGACAAAGGTGTTTTTTCTTTCATAGTTATCTCGCAACTTCGAACACCATATTGAGCTCTAATTTCTATTTTTGTGTTTCTATGCATGTGTTGAGATACACCACGTAAGAAGTCTGGTCTTTGACAATTACCAATAGTGTCGAGTGTCAGGGATATTTATGAAAATAAAAAGGAATTATTCTTTAAAGAACAATTATATGTGCATGCACCACTTGTGCCCTCCCCTCCCACGTTGTTAATTTCAGTTTAAAAATAACATTCAACTTGCACAGTTAAAGTCACCTGGAGATATATATTTTTTTTCTTTCAAACATAAGAATATATGCTTACAAACAAAACATTTTTTTTAGTAATTGTTTGTCACGATTTATATGTTTAAAAAATATATAAAGTTGTTTGGGGCTGACTGCGCCTACCCCTTTTGTGACGTCATTCAAGGCAGACTTTGCCTGCAATGCGTATAGTAAACACACGTGCAAAGCACATGTACGTCTAAGTCGTGAGTTGGTACATTTCAAAAATGTGTTTTTCTGCATTCAGCAGCAATACACCTGGTCGGCATTGCCGGAAAACAACAATTTTTTTTTTTTTTTTTTTTTGGAACGTACAAACTTACGACTTGGTCCGTACATGTACTTTGCATATGTGTTTACTCTACGCATTACACGCAAAGTCTGCCTCGATTGACGTCACGAACAGCGCCCTCTCGGGTCGGGGTCTACTCTTAAATTTGTAAATAACGTAAAAACTTATTTTTTAAAACCTTAGTTAACTGTTTATTCACATTCAACTCATCAAAACACATATATTAGTGACAAAAGCTTTATTTTGAAAAAAAATACCACTTCCAGGTGACTTTAAATTGGGACAAGAGCCCATAACATTGTGTCATGCACATACATTTCGTTAAACATTGTCATGCTATCATGCGGTTACAAAACAATCTTAAAAAAAAAAACAGGAAACAAATAGGAAAAAGAAAAAACAAAATACGTTACATTGATGGTTCAAGTACAAAACGGCTCAGTTTGTACCTTTAAGTACAGTTTTATATAATGCAAGCTCCTCCCGCTATTCGGCCTTCGCTTCTATTATTTTTAGGTGCAATTGTTCAATATTCGTTCAATAGTCGTATTCGTATTATTATGATCAGAACCAAAGTCTGACAATTCGCTACGTGAATCAAAACGATAACAAAATACCAGCACTCAAACTGGAATGGCGGGTTGCTTTTTCAGTCTCGTCTTTCTGTTAACTCTTGTGATAATATCAGTTTCAAATGGCACATTTGATGGGTTGGTAAAGCATACCATTGAGTCCACGCCGTTTTGGTGTGTCGTTGTTGATTTCGTCTTAACCGGAAATGTCTACAAGAACGAAACCTTTCCGAGACAGAAGATCTGCAAAAGGGCATGTCACACCGACCCGAAATGCATCTCTATAAATTTTCAACTGAGAGGAGGGCAGTGTGAGTTTAGCAGCGCTAACCACGCTAACAGCTCTGGTGGATTGAGTGAAAAGACTGGGTGGATCTACATTTACAATTCACGCAAGGTATTTAAAAGCACAAACAAATAATTGTTGTTGGTTTTTAAGCTGTATATAAATAACTATGTATTTCAAAGAGACCAACCTGCCAACAATTAATTGAAAGTTTGTGGCATTGTGTTTACTCTCTTAATGTAAAAGAGTGACTTACACCATTCTTTACATTTCGAGTTGTCCGTCATATAGTTCTTAAAAAAGAGTGGTGGTTATTTCACTCAGTTAGAGGGGTTTCACTCCAGGACAGAGTGAAATATTGTTCAAAAAGATGCAAAGTTCAATCTAAAAGAGCCATAGACCACTCGAACAAGAGTTGTCCGTCACATGACTTCACTCTTTTTTTTTCTTCACATTTTAGAGAGTACGTCTACTTAGAGAATTAAGCGAGTGACGTCAGTACGATGACTGTGAAGTTTTAGTTAGTTAAGGAGAATGAACACAAAAGTGTAGATTCGTGGATAGAATGTACGACCCAAAAGGAAGTACATTGTAGTCACGAATCTACACTTTAGAGTATATTATTCTCTGACTTAAATTTTTCCACAAAACGTTGTACTTTGTCAAACAAAGTTTGGTCAAGTTTATAACTACTTTGCAGAATGTATTAGCAAATATTGTGTAGTGCTTGCAATTATTATCGAGTTCAATGTTTTGTTAAAATTTATGTTTTTAGTAATTGTTTACTGGAAATTGTTTTTTGGAAATTAAAATGTTACATGTTTTCGGCTGAGTTTTTGAAAAGACAGTAATTTTCAAGTTGAACTATTACTTTAGTCTGTACACTCAACTGTCGATTCCACAGCTAAGTGTGGGTTCGTAAGTGCAAACTCGTACAAATAATCTACATTTTCGTCAAGAGAGTGACGTTACAGAAATAGTTTAACTACACAAAGGAATTATAACATAAATATATTTGAAATTTGTCTTTGATTGTTGCATTCTCTTTCATTCTCTACAAAAAGGAACATTCATGTGCTGGAGCTGGTGTAGACAAGGCGCAACATAAAGGAGAAGGTATGTACATGTATTTAATGTGTATTACGTGCACTTCAATAAAGGACTTGAAAATCCCGAAGCGTGATAGGCCCTACCATTTAGCAACAAAGAATAAAATAGGAGACTTTTGGGACGTTTGGAGGCAGCAGACTTTACCAGGTAAATTCCATTGGTCTCTGTAATCTGCGCGTGCTCAGAACTACGTAAACAGTGGAAATTTACCTGGTAAGTCTGCTGCCACCTAGCGTTCCAAAGTCTCCCAATAGTTTTTACTCGTGTGACAGATCGTAAAAACTGGCCCTCTGGTGTTTACGGTTTACCAACGCCAACAAGTGGTTGCCCAAACAACTCCGGAGTCATCTGGGAAACTGGTTCCCGTTATCACGACACTGAAAATGGAGGATCATCTAACGCCTGGTCCACTGGTATCCAACTCCTTGGACCGTATGAGAGAAACGACATGACACAGAACTTCTGCATGAAGACACGTGATCATACGGACGAGGCTGAGGGTGACTGGCCGCAGGGGAGCTACTGTGTGTTCAAGTACGGACCAAGCTGTCCAAGAAGTAAGTTTTGATTTATTGACTAACAAAATTCCAATTGGACAATATTAGGGCAATTGCTATAGGAAGCTACAATTAAACTCGTCGCCATGGTGTAGAAAATCTACATCAGACCACTAAGATTTACGTGTAAACCATTTTTTTTAAGAATTGGGAATAGAGGCTTTCTGCGCTTCCTACTATCCTTATTCGTGGGCAGTTCTCTCTGTCGGATGACGTCATGTGTTCATTACCACCTGTTTAACTAAGGGAATCAATGTGTGGTGGAGAGGTTTTCAACTAGTGGTTTAAACCCACTCGGAGATTGATGTGCGCGTCGCGCGTATCGCATGATGTGGCATAACTGTTTCAGCCGTTGCTCTCGACCAATATCAATAAAGAAACTGTCTTATAAGCACAGGTGCAAGCTCGCGTGTCACGCCCATGTTTTCAACACTTTTTACTGGTCATTATAAAAGGTTTAAATACCCCCACGTGACGCGCTCTCCGCCAATAGGAATAGCGAAACTGTCTTAGGTTTTTCTGTCAAGCCTATGTCGCTCCACTGCAGGAGGAAGGCCTCTTCATAATATTGTTCCATCTCGATCATTCCTGTGCGCGTCGCATCCAGGTGACGGTTCCAAACTCTGCGATGTCGTCCATCCAACGCCTGCTTGGTCTGCCTCTATGTCTCGTATGGGTTCTTGGGGTCCATTCCGTAATGCAATGTGTCCATCTTTTGTCATGGCGTCTTGCAAGGTGGCCTGCCCACCTCCATTTCTTTGTTTTTATTTCCTGTATATGATGTCCCTGGCATTTGTTTTCTTTCGTATGTCCTCATTTCTGATCCTGTCCTTCCTTGTAACTCCTACCATGATCCTTTCCATTGCTCTTTCTGTGACTCTCAGTTTCTTTTCCAATTTCTTAGTTGTTGTCCATGTTTCTGCCCCGTAGGATAGCACTGGAATGATGCATTGATTGAAGATCCGACTTTTAAGTGATATTGGGAGAGCCTTGTCTCTGAATATGATGCTGAGTTTCCCAAATTTCACCCAAGCTAACTGAGTGTGTTCTTCTTCGGACTTCTCCTGCCGTTTCGTGATCCAGGGTGATGTTTGTACCAAGGTATATGTAACTATTCACCTTCTCGATTGTCGTGCCATCAACTGTTATTGTTTTGTCTTGTAGATTGTTGCTCATCAATACTTTGGTCTTCTTAATGTTCATTTTGAGTCCTGCCTTCTTACTCTCTGCACTCAACTCACAAATCATTATCTGCAGCTCATCAGGATCGTGACTGACAAGCATGATGTCATCTGCAAACCTTAAATGAGTTACATGTTCCCCATTTATTGCAATTCCTTTTGATTGCCAATCCAGCATTCTGAATACATCCTCCATGGCTGCTGTAAAGAGTTTGGGAGAAATTGGATCTCCCTGTCTGACACCTTTAAGGATTTTGAAAACACTGGTGGTGGTATTCTCCAAATGAATTCTGGCACTTGGATCTTTGTAAATAGCTTTGACGAGACGGATATATTTGCCGTCACTGATCTGTTTCCCCAATGCATCAAGAAGTGACTGATGGTCTAGGTATTGACTGATGGTTCTAAGGAAGTGACTGATGGTTCTTAGGTATTTATGAATGTTAATTTAAGAAAACAACATGTAGAATGAACAATTGTATTGTTGTCCTTTTAACAGTGATGACGTCTGGTTTCATCTTTTGGGATGACGAAGACAGCAACAACCACAACGAAGTGCAAGGCACCGTACCATCAGGAGTGTACGACCAGGATACCCGTATCGACTACTGCTGCATGACCGATGGTGACGTATCCCAGCCGATCAGCTTGCCTACTCAGAATCCTTTCTACCTGTTCCCGTATAACTCGGAGCAGTGCCAGGCCGTCCAAGGCATGAATGCGACTCGGGAGTATTTTCGTTGGGACGAGGAAGACGACCCAATAAGTAGTCGAGACAAAACTTGGGGATCCCATCCGTATCAGACCCGTGTACCAAGTAGTATAAACGGGGCAGCAGACAACAGCATCTTATACTACTGTCACTACGAAGCCATCTAAACCTATAGTAACGAGTCCTTCACATTATAGTTAAGTTTCCACGTTGACTTGTTTCTGAATAGCTGCTTTAACACATTTTCATATGGATTGTTGATAATCATGAATTAAGACTAGACATAACATTTTTGTTAATTACAAAAATACGGTGTTCGGTTGGGCGTTACGTGATGACGTAGTTCAAAAACATTGAAGCATAAAGATGACTTTTTCTACAACGTGTCGTTAATTTTTGTAGTTAAACTTGTGTCACAGTTTTTAACGACTCCTTTTTTTCTTCACAAATGCAATATTTTTGTGTGAGATTGGCTTTAGGTTTTAATTTGCAATTTATGGAAACCCTTTTAAAATTTAGCTACCCCTGCACGGGATGATGTACACAGATTTGGTTATCAACAGCACCCTCTTTTGTTGGACAAACGAGAGCTCTGTTGGGATTCCCCCCAAAACGTTCTCGCCATATGATTTGTACACATTTTAACATTATTTTATTGTTATTTAATACCTGATGACGACATTATGACGTAGTTAGGCCTGTGTTGTCTTAAAAACACTAAGGTTCAACTATCTGTTGAGTTTCAAGGTTCAAATCGATCTCAATCTTGAGTTATGCCGTAGATCAGCTCAAAAGTTGTTTTTTTTATTAAAAAAACACGAAGTCGAACTTATTCGTTGAGATACAGCGAAAAGCAAATGTCGTTTTTCAACATTAAAAACCTTGTCATGACCTAATCAATGACGTCAGCATGCCACCAAATAAATTATGCCTAATACACTACACGTGTGCGCCACACGTGTTACGCACAACCAATGGGGAAATTTCGTAGTTCTTGATATTATGAATTTTCAAACTCGATTTTGAGCCAGAAGACGAGATCAAAATGGGATCACGTCTGCAAGGTGTTTACGGAGTTTTTAACGAACTTTCCGATGATGTGTCGATTGTAACAACCCATCATGTAGATCAAAAGTTATGATTTTTTGAAGTAATAAACTTTGAAAATTCATAACTCAAGAATTGATGACGTCATCGTGACGTAACTCAAAAGGTTTCTTCTCCTAATAAATATCTAACTATGTGTGAAGTTAGAAGTTCATACAGGTTTGGAAAGTGTGCTTTTGTTAGAGGGCAAGGGACGGAGATGTATTTTGAAGAAAAATATACAATTGCAAACTTTGACCTTCCGGTACGAACGGAAGGAGGGGTCATACGATTTTGACGTTAACTTTTCAAATGTAGTCCCAGTCTTGATCTATCAGATGCGTAATTATGAATATCATAACTGTAAAATTCGAAGACATATAGCGAAAAGCAAATGGTCACTTTTTGAACCTAAAAACCTTGTAATTCGACACCTGATGACGTTATCATGACGAAACTAAAACGGTTTCATCTACTAATGAATATCTAACTATGTGTAAAGTTTCAAGTTTTTGTGAGCTGAGCAAGTATGTCTTTTAAACCAGACCTTTGCCAGACTTGTATGCTGTGGTGATGGTTAAGCATCAAAGGATGTATATTTCAACCTAAAAGGCAATAAACAACGCCCTTTCAAATCATTTCACAGTCACATCCGGTTTAAACAGGTCAAAAGGTCAACGAAAGTTCACCAACATATCCATTTCTGTAAAGTACGTAACGCCCTTTCATATGATGTATAGATTGTCAAAATAGCTTATGTAGTTTAGGTTATATGAACTTAGGAAATATTGACGACTGTAGAAAAGACTGTAAGGGGCATGTATGTTTTAACCGCCTTGAACGAAGACTATTCTTCATGAAGCTTTTTTGCGCTCTATGGTAGCCTTGCTCAAGGCAGTCGCATTATTCGCTCCGAAAAGACGCAGCTGTAAACCCACCCGCCGTATACCCTGTGCATGGTATGTGCGATCACACCGAATGACCAACCCGTATACACACTGTCACATCGCACGAATACTGTTCACACAAGTCATCGCACTCGTACACCACTAACCGCATGCGGAGGCCGTCAGGCCGACAGCCTTGTCGGATCTGTATCTTCCCGTTTTAATGTGTTGTATTGAAAAAATTCCAATAGTGGACGAAATTGGGGGGGGGGGGGGGGCTCGAGGATACGCTAGTATGCAGCTCATGAATATGTATATCGTTCGTCAGACCTATCAGACAACACAGGATGTGAGGCAAATGAATTATTCATTTTGACGTCCAATCACGCACTTCCCTTATCACGACCTTTGGACCCTATCATGCGTCCGTGGTGGTGGTGTGTGATGTAAACATGTCTCGTCTTTCGCGGGCATTATGGTAATGAGCTGACCGTGGGAACTCTTCGCTTATTATAGTAATGAGGTCAGTGGCTTCAACACAGATCCTACAAGGCTGTCGGCCTGACGGCCTCCGCATGCGGATAGTGTACGGGGGCATCGTGTCGTGCGATGTTACGCACAGTGAATACGGGTGGGTTTTACGCATAGTGAATACGGGTGGGTTTTTATACAGCGGCGGTCTTTTTTCGGAGTGAATAATTCGACTGCCTTGAGCAAGGCTAGCTCTATGGATGATCACTGGAGCGTGACTCTGCTTCACCGCTAATACACTACACGTTGTGTGTATGCCTACGTGCAATGTTTATGCACATACCAATGGGGATTTACGTTGTTCTTAAGACGTGAATTTTGAAATTTTCAACCTCTCTTTTGAACCGGAAGACAACATCAAAATGGGGTCATGTCTGTGGGGCGTTTACGGAGTTTTCAATGACGATTCCGATGATGTTTTGATTGTAAGAATCCCTCATGTAGATCAAAAGTTATGATTTTTTTAATTAATAAACTTTTAATATTCATAACTCAAGAATTGATGACGTCATCATGACGTAACTCCTAATAAATATCTAACTATGTGTGAAGTTTCAAGTTCATACGATGTTTGAAAAGATGTTTCTGTTAGGGGACAAGGGAGTACATAAGAAGAAGAAGAAGAAGAAGAAGTATCAATAAAAAAAAAACGAACAAAAATAAGAGGTGTTCCAGGCTGTTGGCCCGAACACCTAAAAAGAAAAAAAAAAAAACGAACAAAAATAAGAGGTGTTCCGGGCTGTTGGCCCGAACACCTAATGATCGTTTTTATATAGATGCTACTTAAAGGCACTGTACACGTTTGGTAATTGTCAAAGACCAGTGTTCTAACTTGGTGTATCCCATCATATGCATAAAATAGCAAACCTGTGAAAATTTGGGCTCAATATTGGTCAATCGAAGTTGCGAGAAAATGATGAAAGAAAAAATGTGTGCTTTCAGATAGGAATAAAAGACTTCTTGTGACCGTTTATTATAAAATGCATATGGTTAGAAAGATGATGTAAAAGTAGAATACAATGATCTACACAAATATGCCTCGAAATTGCGTGGTTTTCTTTTCACCTCGTCCAATAACACGGTCGGCCATTTATGGGAGTCAAAATTTTGACTCCCATATTATGGCCGACCGTGATAATTCGCGACGTAAAAAGAAAACCGTGCAATTTTGAGAGATACTTGTGTGGATCATTATATTCTACTTTTAAAACATCTTTCTAACCATATACATTTCATAACAAACGGTTTCAAACGCTTTTTTATAGACCAACTCGTCCTATCCAAGGCAACGTGTTCCTTTAAGACTAATCTTAGGACTTAGGACGAGTCCCAACCCTGCACTGTAGCATGCAGACCTTAAGATTAATCCTAAGTTATGATGAGTTATTCGTTCTAACGTGAGATAAGACGAGTCCTAACTCTTTGTGAAATCGACGGCTGTTTTTTTGATAATTTTACCGAGACGAAGTCGAGGTAAATAATATCAAGGCCCAGTCAAAGCCCTCGGGCAAACAACCCCTTATGAGGGAATGCTGTGCGCGTCGCGCGTATCGCGTGATGTGGCACAACTGTTTCGGCCGTTGCTCTCGACCAATAGGAATGAAGAAACTGTCTTAATTTATAAGCACAGGTGCAAGCTCGCGTGTCACGCCCATGTTTGGACACTTTTACTGGTCATAAACAAAGTTTTATACACACCCACGTGACGCGCTCTCCACCAATAGGAATAGCGAAACTGTCTGAGGTATTTGTGATTGATAATTAATAGTTAGTTACGTTTCATTCAGAAGCTGCTCAGCTTTAACTAATTATTTACCTCATCAGTGCTGGATGTTAACCACCAATGGGTCAAGCAATGTACCCGCTGTTGGACTATTTATAATGGTGCCTTTTATAATGAGTAGGGTAGATGTCCTTAGCTTTCAATCCAAACCGGACCTTCTTTCAGAAGGTACCCTTATAGTATAAGCAAATGCTTTAATCCCAGCTTCTGCTCATACATAGCATGTTAATTAATGGTGTGAAAAATGCTCATCGAGTGAGCATTACGCATGTTAATTTCTATTATATGCAGCTAAATATAATCTAACAGCAAAACAAGGTAATAAAAATACTCTATTTTATTAATAATCACGTGTACACCGCGCCCGATAATAATTAGCTTTTCCAATGTGGATTGAGAAAATTTTCATTGATGGAGTCACTGGCTTTACGCCATACGTATGGCGAAAGCGAAATATTAGTTTTCAAATTGATTGTTATGTCTGGTTGTAGTATATTCTGTTAGGATTTATTTGAGAAGAGTTCCGTAATAGCCCTGGCTATAGCTTTGATCAATTCTGAGTTGCTATCAAACTGTAAGTGAACTAGTTCTGGATGCATATTAACAAGATGCGCCCTAAGTATATATATATATATATATGTATACATTTTTTAATAATAAGTTTATTAAGTAATATTATATTAGTACTGAACATGTGCACAGTAAATGCAGAGAACATCATTATCTGGTAAGTCTGCTGCCATCTAGCGTCAAAATGCTGACATGTAACAGTTGTCAGACTCTGTTTAATGGTCACTATGATTATGTTTTATCTCAGTCAATAGATAACTATCTTTTACATAAGTTCGCTCCTACGCTATCAGACGGTCGGATGGTGCAAGCTAGCACTACTTCATCACGGCCCAATCATTCCAATCAATTAAATTCAACAATACACTTTTTTTTTATTGACATCTTCAATGATGGACGATTTCAAACAGTAGTTTGCAACATAAACAATCACAACATGGTTACTGTAAGTCAGCTTATAAACTATTTACTTGAAGGGCACCCTTGACTGTAAACAAACACACTTTGTATGTCAAAATGTGGGAAACAAGGACTGGTGAAGCAAAGCTTTTGAACCTTTCTCTCTAGAACACTAAACAAAGATAGAAAAGCATACGTCACAACACGTTTATTCAATAAAATTTAACGTTATCAAAAATTCATTAAAAATCTTTAAAGGCAGTTAACACTATTGGTAGTTACTCAAAATATTTATCATCATAAAACCTTTCTTGGTAACGAGTAATGTGGAGAGATGGATGGTATAAAACATTGTGAGAAACAGCTCCCTCTAAATTGACGTAGTTTTTGAGAAAGAAGTAATTTTCCACGAATTTGATTTCAAGACCTCAAGTTTATAACTTGAGGTCTCAAAATCAAGCATCAGAAAGCACATAACTTTGTGTGACAAGGGTGTTTTTTCTTTCATTATTATCTCGCAAATTCGACGACCGATTGAGCTGTTTTTCCTTTTAATCATTATTATGTGCTTGTAAATGTGATTGCCCGAATAAATATTATTATTATTATTATTATTATTATTATTATTATTAGATGTCATTTTCCTTTGTGCCGGTAACTCCTCGAGTCGGGCTACGTCCCGTAGCCTTAGATCTCAAGAGTCTTTCTCAGGATCCTCGCTGTTCCCAAAAGCGCTGCCTTCTGTAACAGATCTACCCTCACATTGCAATTTTGTTATCGTTCTTACTCCATTTTCTCCTGGTTCCACCACGAATCCCGTTGTGAGCAGTTTGGATACGATCTGGTAGCACCTGCTCAGGCATACCAACCAGATCGGGTGAAGGACTTCCTCTCTGGGAGTTTGTCACTCTTTCACCGTTGAATTGATGCTCCATAGCACTCATTATTAACATCACAAAATTGTGAGAAAGTTTATAGTTTCAGGGAGAATTACATACAGCAACGCTGTAGAATATCCAACCCTACGAAGACTCAACACTGGTTGTAATCAAGATGTTCCAAAGGACGCGGATGATGCGCGCGTCCGTTCACTGATTAAATGCACACGGTGCGGTCTACGTTGAAGAAAGTTTTCCGAATAGGAACAAAATCCAACCTTTTTCCACCAAAAATAGCAACAGGGTGTTAACTAGTTGCCTTCAAACTTACCCTGCGGTATCTACCAAGTAGTACCAACAAGGAGTTAACTTTTGATGATTATATTATTATTATTATTATTATTATTATTATTATTATTATTATTATTATTATTATTATTATTATTATTAATATTATTATTATTATTATTATTATTATTATTATTATTATTATTATTATTATTATTATTATTATTATTATTATTATTATTATTATTATTATTATTATTATTATTATTATTATTATTATTATTATTATTATTATTATTATTATTATTATTATTATTATTATTATTATTATTATTATTATTATTATTATTATTATTATTATTATTATTATTATTATTATTATTATTATTATTATTATTATTATTATTATTATTATTATTATTATTATTATTATTATTATTATTATTATTATTATTATTATTATTATTATTATTATTATTATTATTATTATTATTATTATTATTATTATTATTATTATTATTATTATTATTATTATTATTATTATTATTATTATTATTATTATTATTATTATTATTATTATTATTATTATTATTATTATTATTATTATTATTATTATTATTATTATTATTATTATTATTATTATTATTATTATTATTATTATTATTATTATTATTATTATTATTATTATTATTATTATTATTATTATTATTATTATTATTATTATTATTATTATTATTATTATTATTATTATTATTATTATTATTATTATTATTATTATTTTTATTATTATTATTATTATTATTATTATTATTATTATTATTATTATTATTATTATTATTATTATTATTTTTTTTTTTTTTTTTGGGGGGGGGCCTTATTAACGTTTTCTTTGACGCCGATGCAACTATAATTGTAGCGTAAGCAGCCTATACCGAGCATCAACGATGCTGCGAAATGTTAATGATGACTATACCCGGAGCTTGTTTCAATGACTAAACAGGCCTTTAGAAAAACATGAGGGGATTTTGAAAACAGCAAAGAATCGTGTCACCGAGTCATTTCGCAGCTGTTTGTAGTAAGCGAATCAAGAATCGACATGTATCCAAATGTTGAGATGAAACGGTCATGCGCGTTTGAAGTCCACCGTTTATTGTGGCGCAGATGAAATAGTTGGCACGGAGGTATAATATTGACGAGCAAGAAGTAGTTGTGGCACACTGTCCTATGTATTCGTCATACACAAGGGCTTTGTACTGAATTAAAAGGTGACATCAGTAATGGATGCATTCAACTGCATTTCAACAATGCAACTATTGCTCGAAATTGCGTTGATTTTCGTCTTTTCTCAAGTGAATGGTGAAATGTGTGGAGTACTAAGTGTGGCGGGTGGTGGTGACCGGGTCTCGCTAATGAAACAGACAATCTCGGCATTCAAGGGAAGGTGTCGAGCCGCAGCTACAACTGCAACAACTAAGACCAAAGGTAAATAAAGCAATTAATGTTCATAAGCATTGTTCTAATAGATAGCTGCAAAAATGAGTCAACAAGTTGAAATATTATGAGTCAGATCAGGTCAATATTTGACATAATATTATTTGTGCTCACAGTCAAAACATGAATTGTATTATACTTTGTCGGTGGAAGGGCCTTGGGGTGCAAATAAATAAATTGCATTTTCAACTCTATAGACTGTATATAGCCCGTTGCCATGGTTATATCTCATTTTGTTTTTTGGCCATTATAGACCTTCAGGGGGTATGAAAAACTGTTTTTTAGCTCATATTTTATGAGTTTTTAACTCCACCCCACCAAAATGCAAAATTATTTCAAAGATCCTTTTAAATCACTACAAAGTATCATCCTTGGGCTTCCTTGAGAAAATTTCACCCTGTGGTATTTTCGCATCATGCGAAATTTTTACCCTTTTTTATCCTAAAATATCAATTTTGCCAGGGGTCTCAGACAATTTTCCTTTCGGTTATGATTAGGGCCATTATTTGGTCTTTTTACATCTGGTGAGAAAAACTGTATCCTGTTGTGACAGTACTGCCTGAAAAATAGACCTTTTTCCCCAAAACGTGAAAAAATGCCTTTTTAAGAGTCATTTCACAGAATATTTAACATGTGTGCAGGGTAAAAAAAAAAGATTTGTTTCTTATACTTTTGTGGATGGTAGGGACTTGTGGTCCATTAAGACTAAATCAACATTTCAAATCATAGTATAACCCGTTGCCATGGTAACAGCTTATTTGGAGTTTTGTACATAAGGCCAATTTGGGGGTCTAAACAACTTTTTTTTTAAAGGCAGTGGACACTATTGGTTATTGTCAAAGACTAGCCTACACAGTTGGTGTAGCTCAACAATGCCAGTCAGTGCGCACCGTGCGGAAAAGTCATTTCTTTCATTTGCAGCATATGCAAGACAGTCGCAGTTTTGCATATATAATGAGCTTGGAGGGCACATTTTCAAAAAATCATATCGTGAAAACCCAGCCATGTAAAAATACAACAACGTGACAGTATGAACGAGGAATGCTTAATTGTAATGACAAAAACCATAGGTGAATTTTTAATTGTTCAGAAATAAGGAATTTCGGACTATAAAAATGATCATCGTTGTACAAAAATAACGGTCTCCGAAAAAGTCCCTTTTGTAGCATTTAACGAAATCGTGCAGACAAACCTTAATCATGTGTGTTCAGGTACATTATTTATCTACTCAACCGCTACTGTCGTTGTTTCTGAATCCACTCGAAACAGTCGGGGGCACCCTAAGTATCCGTCGCCGTCAGAGCGAACTTTCTCGGTAAAAAAATCCGCCATTACTCAATTGTATAATGTGAGCCCGAACGTGATTGGTCAGAATGTGCATCAAGCGTGCCAACTGACTAATCAGCTTCTACGTAACAAAACGCAAGTCACCTTTGGTTTGGCACGATTCCTTGCTCATGTCATGCAATCACGGGGGCTTGTTTTGACAACAAAGGGGTGCCCGACTATTATTCGTTAGTATGGTGTTTGGCCGGGTTTAGCTTCAGTTATTATCTGATCTGTATCTTTACGCCTACGAAACCAAAACTGGCATAAACGCAACGGATAATTGCTATTCTGTGCAAAATATGATGGCCTTCCAACCCAATGCTATGAATCCAAGTATATTTGAGTTTTAAAAAGAAATCCTTCTTTGTATTATATTGATTAAAATAAAATTAAAAAGGGTTCAAAACTCATTTGTTGTTTTCTTTTAACCAATGAAATGTTCAATTCCTGACCCTGGCCTTCTCCCTATTTATTAACTGTGAAATCTCAACTAAAAGCTGGAAAGTTTGGTCAGCTTCAAATTAAATATAGTCAATATACGACACACAATAATAAACCAGATGACAAATCTTTTAACTTTGTTAATTTTACAAAACATTTTTTTTAAAGTCCCTTTCAGCTGCTTACATAAAATAACAACGACATTATGATGCGTTTCTGCACACACGAAAAGTTGAAAAAACTTGAGTGACCACTGCAAAACACAAATTAAAAATTACTTGGGAAAGTACCTTGGTATATTAATATAAATTAAACAGAAATATTAGTCTTGTTCAGTTTACAAAAAAATCTTGTGAGGGAGTCTCCTAGTGAAATTTATTACTCGACTAGTCGGGCCTCGGAGTCGCAACTTTTACACTAGTTTTCGATGCCCAAGATGCCTTACGGCATATTGTTTGGCACAAGCGCAATGTATTAAAGTTAACGCTGAATGGATTGAAAGATTATGTAACTGGTGAAAAACAATCAGATTGTGTTCCGTAAAGTAAATTAAGACCCTTTTCAAAACCGCGGCTGCGGCATTGGATTCGGCTTCAGGCTCTGTCATGTCTGACACCCCACGGGGCATAAGCAAAGCATGCGCAATTGTTAAGACCTACTTTTAGTCTTGCTCTACACATTATACAGAGTCTCAACAATACAGTACCACCACGACGAAAACCCATAACAATTCCATATTCCAATCCTGCATCAAACTGCCATGTTTTGTTATTATTGATGGAAATAATGTTTGATATTATTCTTTTTTTTTTCATGAGAAATTTTATTTCTTCATGATTTTTTTCACAACGATCGTCATCAAACAATCATGATAAAAAAAGAGCGCCGTACGAACAGTAATACACAACACAAGGCCTTTTCTTACATGATGACGTCACGTAAGCTAAAACGAAGCGGCACAAACAATGATTTTTGCACATTTTTGGCACTGAAAAATAAATATCAACGGCAAAACCTGCAGAAGTGTATGTGGTACCAAACGAAAGAACTATCCTTCGTCTATCGGAATATGGACTCCGTTTGTCTCAATCGTGCTCGAAACAGTCGGGGGCACCCTAAGTGTAAAGCCTATCAAGAAAAAGTGTAAAACTTCAACCACATTTCAGACGAAGATTCACATGTATTTGGTCTCGAAAATCCGGTAAAAATGGATTTGTTTTACGAGGAAAATGCTCAAGAAACTTACCACTCCATGTTTGACCCAACACTGCCCTCTTGCTGGGACCTGTAGCCAATTTTGCACATCGTCTCCGAGTTCTCGCGCTGTCACGCGAATTCTCGAAGGGTCCGAGTGCGCCGCGCGACTGCGAATGAAGACAAACCTATGTGAAACATAAAAACTTGTTTCTTTACTTATTTGGCTTCGATCAAAGGCATCATGTACGAGGAAAAGTGGACCGTGCATGGACGAATACACCTGCCTGAGATTTGGAAGTTTACACGGCATACACATTTTATAAATGACCATCGAATTGGTAGGCCTACTATCAATGCATGTAAAAACTGTAAGTGTCTTGTGGTGAATCATAATTAAAGATGTAGTGTTAAGTGTTTACTTGTAATTTTAAATTTTTAGTGTAAAGAGTAATTTTCAGATCTTTTAGGCATTATAGTTGTTTGTAGTATTTTTATTGGTTTCATTATAAAGGTAACAGCTGGTCTGGCCTAATTTTGTAATTATTTGTTTTGGAATTTATTGTGGAACATAGGCCTATAAGTTTTGTTTTCTTGTAATGCTTTTCGTTTTGAGGAATGGCAATTCATATTGCACTATATAAATACTGTTTTATTATTCTTATTATTCTTATTATTAGTTTAAACAATTTTCATAATCTTTATCAACAAGCGTAATGGTTATGAATGAAAGATGAGCGAAATCGTTAAATGGTTGCAAAATGACAAAAAAATATTCAGAATAAGCGAATGATTTCCAAATAAGCGATAAAATTCATACTAAGCGAACTGATTCCAACTGAGTACACAAATTGATTCATTCACATTTTTTTATTACTGAAAAATTGAAATGGTACTATATCATTCATGTGTCTTGTGTTGTGGTGAAACATTGAATGACATGAATGATGTAATGTTGATTGTAATTACCTTTACAATTCTACATCAACAAGCATCTGTGTAAATAGTAAAACTGTAACGAAAAAGCAAAATGGTTTTTGAATCAGCAAAAGTATTCAGAATGAGCGAAGTGATTCTATATTGATACATGGCTCTGCTTACCATAAGGGAAGAATCGGCGCTTACGGAAGCAGGCAATTATGCGCTTACGTACGTTAAATGTATTTTACAGCTAGCAGTGAATGTATTCTGTAGCGTGTTTATATCCTCGTCATTTGCATTCTTATAGCTCTGGAAAGCTAGCCAGATATTTGACACTAGCACAGTAAGCGGAGAAAGGTGAGCGTCACTGCGAAATGTTGTGGATAAACTGGCCCGGGGCCCTATAGGCCTATAAGTTGGGTTTACTTTGCCTTATAAATACGTCAGCTCGGTCCATACTTGGGGAATAACAGTGCGACCCAGGGGCCTTATTCATGAAGCCCTCGTAAATCGGTCACTTGCGTGGCTCTAAGTAAGACGTTAGTAAGACTTAAGTAAGCCCTTACGTGTTATTCACAAAGCATTCGTATCGCTTTACTACCGCGTTACTTACTAAACCTCTCGGAACGCCTTCTTAAGCGGGAACGCGCTTGAGCTGAGCAGTCAGTGATTTGTTATGTAATTCACTGAAGCGTGATCTCATTGTCCAGAACGAGTATTTATACAGTGACTGGACTGGCTACGGTCATTTAGAAGATATTTGTCATCCTGCAAACAGGGAGAGCCAGACTAACGCAAGGAGGAAGACCGTTGTCCCGCAACGCGAGGAGGAGGCAAAGGGGAATCATTGGAAGGCGAAGTTTCTCGCCTGCTGAGATAGTGAAGTTAGTTGACCTTGTTGCATTGAATTGGTAGGTGCTTAACAACAAATTTTCAGATGTTGTAACGCTGAAGAGAAAGGCCGACAACTGGGCAAATCGCGGAGAATCAACTGTGTTGGAAAAATCCTCAGAACTACCAAAGTGCCACATCACAAATGGGATGACATTCAGAGATTTCGCAAGCTTTCTCACGACGCAAACATGCAATGAGAGTACAAAATGTAGTTGGTTACCCCATAACTAAAATTATAAAATAAATAAATAAACGAATAAATAAACGAAGTAAATAAAGTAAACGAAGTAAATACTACAGAGCAACTCGTTCGCGCCTTTGTAACCTCCCGACTTGACATGGGAAACTCTCTCCTCTATGGACTGCATAATAAATTTACCGCTTGTCTTGCCTTCAAAATATTGCCGTCAGAATTGTAACCCGGTCCAACACTAGAGTCACATCACACCTATCCTACAAAATCTACATTGGCTACCCATAAAGGATAGAATCATCTTCAAGATCCTTGTGTATGTCTATCGCTCATAACAAAAGCACTTTATCACCATATCTCTCAGAAGGACTCCAACCCCATACTTCCAACCGCCAGTCTATATGCAATCTAATAACAAACATCTTTTAAGGAAACCCCTGGCCAAAACATCATGGGGTGAAAGATCAATTGCTTCTGTTGCTCCTTCATTATGGAACGACTTGCCGGATCATGTTAAACTTTCTTCATCAATAGCTTTGTTCAAAACTTCCCTCAAGCCTCATCTAATGAGGACTTCATAACTTTTTTCCGTTTATTGTGTCACTGCGCCATGAGCATATTTAGATGGATACCCGCGCATTATACATGCCCACTATTATTATTATTATTAACTTAATAAATAAACATAAATAATTATTTAATGACGAAATAAAATAACAAAATCACGAAAAATTTACTAAAAAGTGAGAAAAAAGAGGTAAGTAAATTCTCAAAAATGTTGAGAAAGTTTGAGAAAATGTCGCAAGGATTGTAGAACATATTAAAGGTTGTTGTAATGACATAAAGCTCAATTCGCCCGAAAATATTGGCCAGGATGTTGAAAAAGGGTTTAAGAAAACGCCAAGAAGCCGAAAACACCCCACGTAGCACTAGTAAGGACTTACGCACTCGATTGAAGTTACGAGTGCTTCGTGAATATGACGCAACTCGCTAAGAACGAACTAGTAACACGTAAGTGCTTACTAAGGTCTAAGAAGGCTTCATGAAGAAGGCCCCTGGTCTTCATTGCGTGGTAATGACCGGGTTGGTGGCTGGTGCTGTTAACGGACCAAGGCGAGGCCCGTTAACAGCGTCTGTCACCAACACAGTGAAGACCGGGTCCGAACACTGTTATTCCTATTAAATAACTAAGGGAATAAAGGGGTAGCGACGAGTTCTTCAACGTACGTTTAAAGCCGGCAGGGTCGGCGACCGTGTGATAAAGGCCCGAGCCGAAGGCGAGGGCCTTTATCGCACGGCAACGACCCTGCAAGGTTTTAAACGGACGTTGAAGAACGAGTCACTAATCTTTTATTCCCATTCATAAATGCCCTTTTGTTAAAAAATGTTTAAAAATACAGTTATAGACACTTTAACAATTGAAAATTCGAGGTTTGAAATATTTTTTACCAAAACTTAGTGAAAAATCTGTTCGATGCGCGTAGGTTGTGTGTACGCGCGCGCTTAGATTATGCGCTGATAGCTATGAATTGCGTTCCGCGTGATAATCTTGCGCGCCCGACAGGCGGAAGCCAGCTCCAGTGTGCATTACAAAAGGTTAATGCACACCCACGTGATGCGCTCTCCACCAATAGTGGAGAAACTGTCTCGGGTATTTATGAGTACCTTTTTAACGAAACGAACGAATAAAATTGTCCAAATTTTGTGATTTTCTGTCAGTGGTACTTCCAGACATAATCAGGGGCCACATTTTAGCTTTCGAAGGTTCCCCTCTCTTTCGTGCATTAATCACCACACTGATATTTTGAGACCACTGACTCTTTAAAAGAATGGTCTGTTAAGCGCCTTCACTGGGGTAACGGAGGTAAATGATTCAACGATAGCTGTTTGTGCGTTAAATTGCGCGTATGAGCTCAGCGTCCATGTAGCATGTCGCTGTAAACAGGACCATATGGACAAATGAGTTTATACGCGAGCACCTGTTACATCAA
Source organism: Asterias amurensis (assembly GCF_032118995.1). Lineage (NCBI taxonomy): Eukaryota > Metazoa > Echinodermata > Asteroidea > Forcipulatida > Asteriidae > Asterias > Asterias amurensis. The sequence goes on from NC_092659.1 coordinate 12,967,436, forward strand.
AATTGATACATTTTCAGCGTGTACGCGCATGTGTGCGAAGTTGCTATGAAACTATGATGAATAAGTATGCGATACAGTGCAAAGCGCAAACTATTTGTACACAGTGTATGCTGGTTTAGGGGCAATTTATTCACTGTTTTCCAAAACCCGTCCTTATCATCCGATAATACGTGATCGGGTTTTGACCAATCATGAGTGGAAACTTTACAAGGTATTTAATTCCTGCTAATGCGAATGCTTTGAATTTGACGACACATTTGTTCACAACAAATAATTTGCTTCAGTTGCTTTGTGCTCAACTCCTGCGAAACTTTCGCTGCGAAAACAGCACCTCGACTTGAAAACTTGATTCGCATTAGCAGGAAGTATGAACCATGCTCTACCTGTTGAACCAGTTGTGTCGCTTACTACTATTCACAACAACATAATTAATATTGTGCTTGCGCCATCAGAAATAGCCACAATTCTTTAGAATCAAAAATTAGTCGCGACAAGTGCCATAGTTGGGTTTGAGGTGGGAATAGTCAAGTAGGAAATTACCCTAGTCACCAGCTTCACATGAAAAATACTGTGCAAATAGACCCAATGTCAAATTGCTCTGCTCTGGAAGCAAAGATCAGCGTTTGAATTGTGAGCTTACGTAAAGCGTATTACAAAGCTTAGCAGGGATTCATTTTGTTTGTGTGCTTCTAAACTAGCACATTAAATTCCGCCGCTTGCACATTAAATTCCGCGCATGCACAGTTGGCCCCCAGAGCCATGAAATTTGGCCCGGTTATGTGTAATAGGCGTACATGTACACTTCAAACGTGTGAAATTTCTTGTTGTGTACAAACTAATCATGTGAAACTGGCCCAATTTAATAACTCTGCTTCACCGTAATCAAAGAATTTACACTTAAGAAGCGCGGAAATTGTTCCCTTACATAAAGCGCATTTCATTGCTTGGCAGGGATATTTTTGCTTGTGCGCAGGGAAACTCAACATACGTAATCATTGCTTCGAAGCCTGCGCAGATAACATATTTCACTTTCAGCGCTTGCACAGGAAGCGGAGAATGTTGATTGTATGCACAGAGTTGGTTGAAAGCATCAAGCTGGGCTGTGTTCTAAAGTGGGTTTATAGACGGCGGTGTGACCTTTGACATCACATGTTTACAAAAGAACAGAAGAGCCTGGACAACCTACAGGCACGATTTGTACACAGCTCAATGGAAAAACCCTGTTTTTTAACCTGTTTGTAGTTTAAGACTCCTTGGGGATAGGAGAAAATTTGGAAAAACCGTGAACTCAAGTTGACCTCTACTTCCGGGTCAACCGGAAGTGGGACCATATCTCAAGAAGTACATGGCCGATTTTTAGACTGTTTGTAGTTATAGACTCCTTGGGGATAGGAGATTAATTTGGAAAACCGTGACCTCAATTTGACCTCTACTTCCGGGTCAACCGGAAGTGGGAACATCTCAAGAACTACTCAACCGATTTTCAAACTTTTTTTCAGTTTTATACTCCTTAGGTATTAAAAATAAACTTTGAAAATCCGTGACTCGAAGTTGACCTCTACTTCCGGGTCAACCAGAAGTGGGACCATATCTCAAGAACTACACAACCGATGTTCAAACGTTGTTCAGTTACAGACTCCTTGGGCGTTAGAGATTAGCCTTAGGTTAACCGTGACCCCATGAAGTGGCACCATAACTCAAGACACTATGTACAGTATTTTTCAAAAATTGTTCAGTTATTGGCTCCTTGGTAATTTTAGCACATAATCCAAGCAAAATAACACGGAACAGCTTTGTGTTTGTTCAGAAACACCTAATGTCTAGTTAGCTGTTCCGACCTACCGTCGGAACAGGTATTGTTTTCGTCGAGATTTTTATTATTTTTATTATTATTATTATTGTTCTTTGTTTCTCGCCAAAACCCCATTGAATTTGTACACCTTTTTTCTTTAAGTCTAAGCTCCTACACCATAATACGAAAGAGTGAGTTTATTGTACCAAATTGAAGCTTAGAACATAAGCTTTACTCTTAATGTAAAACAAAAATAAAAATCTTTGTTAATTAGCCATGTAATCTTCATTTGAATATAACTGGATGCAGTCGCTTCGATGTTATTGTTCAATAATCTCTTAGGTAAATGCCATACAGTATGTACCTATCATGAGTTGTGACTTCTTGAGATGAGTCTACGCGTTTGAATATAACTGGATGCAGTCACTTCCATGTTATTGTTAAACATTCTCTATGGTAAATGCCATACAGTATGTAACTATCATGAGTTGTGACTTCTTGAGAGGAAGTCTACTCATTCTGTTTTCCTACCATCGTTCAGGACCCATAACAATCTAACCGAGTTCCGGGCCCCTATACTTTGCACGCGACAAATTACGAAGGTTTAGGGATTTCGTTCAAACGAACGTGCGTAATTGAATAGAGGTTTTTGACGACGACGACACACCATCGTGTCCACAGATTTACACTAAACTTAAACAGTTTGAAGATAATGATAGTTGAAAGCTTCCCTTAAAATATTACTTGCTGTGGTGTTGTAGTTTTTGAGAAATTAGTGAAAAAACTGTCAACGTATGACTGGGACCGAGTTGGTTTGGGACCGAGTTGACCGGGTTCGTTTTTGAATAATGAGTGAAAAAACTGTCAACGTATGACTGGGACCGAGTTGGTTTGGGACCGAGTTGACCGGGTTCGTTTCAGGCGACGAGCGTAGACGACGAAAATAGAACGCCGGGGATTTGGAATCATTTACGGGTGAAGTCACCTTGTTTGCGCCGGGGACCATTTGCCTAAACTAATTCAAGTATTTCGCTTTCTTTTCGGAAATTATACCATGACATACAAAAACTCTTTGGCAGGAATACAAAAGCAGCGATTTTATTATGCTGACGTTTCTCTTGTGGTTGAGTGGGTCATTTGTATAGAGCTGCTTATAATAAATAGGCAAAACATTTTGCTTTATAAAAATGCAGAAATTGAGCAGAATACCTGGATTCACGACTTGTACAAAATGAGGAATGGTATTTGCTGTGTTTAGCTGCTTTTTGTGTTTTAAAAGCTATATATATCTCCCAAACCATAATACGAAAGAGTGCGTTTATTATACCAAATTGAAGCTTAGAACATAAGCTTTACTTAAAATGTTTTTTTGTATATTCTTAATTAGTTAACCACGTGACCCTCATATGCATATTTAATTGGAAAATATTTGTAGCACAATATCTCAAGAAGAACGGGGCCGATTCTTACCCTGTTTGTAGTTAAAGACTCCTTGGGGATTGGAGATTAATTTGGAAAAACCGTGACCTCAAGTTGACCTCTACTTGCGGGTCAACCGGAAGTGGGACCATATCTCAAGTACTAAACAACCGATTTTCAAAATGTTTTTCAGTTTTAGACCCCTTAGGCATTAAAATAAACTTTGAAACACCGTGACCCAAAGTTGACCCCTACTTCCTGGTCAACCGGAAGTGGGACCATAACTCAAATACTATACAACAGATATTCAATTTTTTTCAGTTTAAGACTCCTATGCATTAAAAATAAACTATGACAAACCATGACCCCAAGTTGACCTCTACTTCCGAGTCAACCGGAAGTGGGACCATCTCAACAACTACACAACCGATTATCAAACTTTTTTTCAGTTATAGGCTCCTTGGGCGTTCAAGATTAGTTTGAAACAACTTTGACCCATGTTGACCTTTACTTCCGGGTCATTGCAGATTAGTCTTTGGTAGCTGTGAGCCCATGTTGACCTTTACTTACGGGTCAACCGGGAAGTGTGACCTTTTATCAAGAGCTACAAAGTTTTTTTGAAACTTTTTTTTCAGTTATAAATTCCTTGGGCAATGAAGCACATAATCCAAGCAAAACAACACGGAACAGCTTCGTGTTTGTTCACAAACACTTAAAGTCTAGTTTTTATTATTATTATTTGTTTTTTCTCGCCAAAACCCCATTGCATTTGTACACGTGTTTTCTTTAAGCCTAATCTCCTAAACCATAATACGAAAGAGTGAGTTTATTACACCAAATTGTAGCTTAGAACATAAGCTTTACTCTAAATGTAAAAAAAAAAAAGTAATAATTAATTAACCACGTAATCTTCATAATCTGAATATAACTGGATGCATGTTATTGTTAAATAGTTTCTTTGGTAAATGCCATACAGTATGTACCTATCATGAGTTGTGACTTCTTGAGATGAGTCTACGCATTTGAATATAACTGGAGGCAGTCGCTTCCATGTTATTGTTAAACATTCTCTATGGTAAATGCAATTCAGTATGTACCTATCATGAGTTGTGACTTCTTGAGAGGAGTCTACTCAAGTCTCCTTTTCTTGTTTTTCTACTTACGTTCTGGACCACAGCGAAGTCTCTTTTTATTCGTTTCCTAACCGAGTTCTGGATCAATCTACTTTGCACACGAAAGTGTAGGGTTTTCGTTTAACGAACGTGCGTATATAAATAGGGGTTTTTGACGACGACGACATACCATGGTGTCCACAGAATTACACTAAACTTAAACAGTTTGAAGATAATGACAGTTGAAAGCTTCCCTTAAAATATTACTTGCTGTGGTGTTGTAGTTTTTGAGAAGTGAGTGAAAAAATGTCAAATTTAGACTCTGAGAGGTGGCGTCGTCCGGTACAAACGTGCGTAATTTATATATGGGTTTTTGACGTCGTCGTCAATAACCCCTAAAGGCATTTCATACTACATTTCAACCCTACTTAATAGTTATAGGCGTTAGCAGTTCATATTTACTGACAATGTTCGCAAAATCATGAAACGAGAATTTTTTCGCCGGATCATAATCCCCTCTATTGATAAATACACACATGTAAACCCTCGTTCATGTATTGGCCCTTGTAGCCTAGTGGTCATCAGTCGCGATTACACATCTGATGACTCCGAGTTTGAATCTCAGTACAACTTCAATATTTTGTTTATCCTTCAAAACTAAAAAAATATTTATTTTTGTAATATTTAAGTTAGATTATTATCTTTATATCGATAGTGTTGCCTTTTCTTTTTCTCAATTGTAAGCCCTACATAACCTGTGTGCATGCATGACACGATGATGTTTGAAAAAACACAGTAAGCGGAAAATGGTGATCATAAGCGCAGAGTTTGGTGGTTAAGAGTTCTGTGAAATCAAATCGTACTCGATCAAACTTAAAACCACTGACCCCAAAAATGTTTAAAAATCGTAATTAATTAACCACGTGACCCATATTTGCATATTTAATTGGGAAATCTTTGTAGCACCATATCTCAAGAAGTGCACGGCCGTTTAACAGACTGTTTGTAGTTATTGACTCCTTGGGGATAGGAAATTAGATTAATTTTGAAAAACCGTGACCTCGAGTTGACCCTACTTCCGGGTCAACCGAAAGTGGGACCATATCTCAAGTACTGTACAACCGATTTTCAAACTTTTTTCAGTTTTAGACCCCTAAGGCGTTAAAAATGTACTTTGAAAAACCGTGACCTCAAGTTGACCTCTAATTCGGGGTCAATCGAAAGTGGACCATATCTCAAGAAGTACACGGCCGAATTGCGTTCGAGTTTATTTTTAAGCCCTAATAAATTTTAGTGATACTGCACGATAAGTTAAAACTTCGCGGCCGGCCAATCATCGCGCAGTCACCACTGTTTATTTCGCTTCGGAGTAGTGTTCATAGATTTTGGAGGTATGTCGGCCGGTCGACCACGTCAGAGCCAATGAACAGCTCTCCCTAGGTAGCTCTACCCACAATTAACATACACGACGAACGTTTCACAAGGTGCCTTTATGGTAAGCCATTTACAGGGTGAATATTCATGCATCGGCCTCTGCGACGACGAAACACCTGGAAAGCTTACCCGCGCCATTCGAATGCGAATAAATAGACGGTGTGCTTGTGAAGCACCCCGATGAGACCATAGCAAGTCTTTATAAAGACAGCAAAAAAGTAACTCGGCTGTTGTAAAAGCACCTATATTTAAAAAATTTTACTAATATTCTTAAAATGAAAATACCAGGAGACGGACAGTTTAATTACGGTGATTTTAACACCTTGTGTGTTACAACCAGTCGAGTATTGCTGTCGCGGTAAGTGCTTACAATTGAAAAGTGCCGATTTCCATTGTTCCAGTAACTCCTATTGACAAGAACAGCTTTTAAAAATTCCCGCTATTAGCTTCACACTGAATCAGAGGAGAGATCAATCATGTCATTAGGAGTTACTGCAACAATGGCAATGGGTCCTTTTCACTTGTAAGCACTATCCGCGACAACAATGCTCGACTGATTGTAACAAACAAGGTGTCAAAATCACAGTAATAAAATTTGTCGTCTCCTGGTATTTCCATTTTTAGATGAGTAACAAATTTAAAATTATAGGTGCTTTTACAACAACCTAGTTACTTTTTGTCCCAGAGAAGGACTGTCTCCACTCACGTTGGCTGTTTTTGAACTCTGTTTTTTTTCTGTCCGGTCATCCAATTGAGATTAGGGCATTGGAAACAATGAGAGACTATCTTTCACTTGTATCTAGAGTTATGGGACTCGAGTCCATTAACGTGGACTTGAATCCGTCTCAGTCAGAATTTTGGTGACTCGGACAATATTGACTCGAGTCACGTCGAATCGTGGTAGGAAAACACAAAAATAGTGTATAAACACAACTTTCGATTAAAGCGTTGACGAAGAACTAGAATTACTATTACAGGTTGTTGAACAGCCCAAAATGGTGCATATATGCATGTAGTGATGCAAAAGTTATTGTGTTCCGCACGATTTGTGTCTAGTTAATTAAAGTAACGCAGCAAAAACGGGCAATTATTTCCCAATTACACGGCCACGGAGGAACTGTAGCAACCTATAATTGTTTACTCCAACTACGCCATCTCTACGAGGTCAATAGGCGTATTGTTTATGGAACACTGAGCAGACTATATTCATAGGGACAAAAGTATTTAGGAAAACAGTTTTACTGCAGTTCTAGACGGGAAGCCCAGAACACTTTGGTTAAAGGAACGAGGTACCAATATTTAGTACAGGGAAAATTAGTGGATAACCTGAAATAGTCAGATATGGATGTCTGCCGGGGACCCCCCGCTGCGTTGGGTGCATGGACCCCCAACAAAGAGGCAAAACATTTGGCTGAATCAAACATTGTATAGGTACCACAAGAAACCAAGTGGAAATAATACTAAGTAAAAAATAACAATCGCCAGAAAAATGTTCTGCTGCATTAGGCTTGCCAGACACCCCCTCCCCCAAATGTTTACTGTACAACCTATGGGTTGAAATTATCCAGTTGTCAAATCAGCTCAAATTTACATGAAACTTTGTCTAACTGTCCCATTATTGCTAAAATGAACACACACACAACATTAATTCAATACTCCATATTGTCTGAGATACATCCTCTTAAAATGGGCTAAAGCCTCCCCTTTTTGCAGCTCCGCACGTCGTCGATTTTTTTTTTCTACTTTAAGAGTCCCTAATTAAATAACGAAACCAGCCGTTTGGCTGAAAAGAAGTTTGGTATTTAAGTTGTGGCCCTAGATTCATAGTTTGGCTGCACTAGGCCCGCCATCGACAACCCCCCCCCCCCCCCCATTTGTTAACAACGGTGGAACTTCTTCGTCTTCCTTTAAAGTGCTGCGTCAGAAAATTTGAAGATTACCGCACTGTGGCTGGGCGCATGCGTGGGACCGTAACTTTGGGACCGTAAACCACTCAGGTGCAAAATTATACATGGTGCAAGTAAAAACTGGCCACCAAGATTACTAACTAGGTGAGGCCCTCAGTGCATTCTTGAATGCATCTAGAGAGGGTGAGAGTGCAGGGTCCGTCTTCAAGCAGTTCCAGTCCCTAATTCTGCGAGGAAAGAATGATGATACATAGACCTGATTGCTGCAGTGCGGGATGTAGAAGCGAGATTTATGTCTTCTGGTCTGGAATTGTGGTTCAGTGAGGTGTGCTTGCCAGTTGATTTCAACAAGACATGAACTGAACTATGTGATACCAAGTTGAAATGACCAGTAACTTAAAACAAATATCAACCGCAATACAAATGTTTTGCTGCATTGGGCCCGCCAGACATCTCCCCTCCCCGGGTTAAACACCAGTGGAACCACCTGGAACCAAGTTTTAATGACCAATAACACTATTCACATTAACAGTATAAACCGCCAGACAAATGTTTTGCTGCATTGGGCCCGGCAGGCACCTCCCCTCCCCCGGGTTAAACATCAGAGGAACCTTCTGAAACCAAGTTGAAATTACCAAATAACACTACTCATAATACCAGTATCAATCGCCAGACGAAAGTTTTGCTGCATTGGGCCCGCCAGACCCCCCCCCCCCTGGTTATTAAAGGTGGAACCACCTAAAACAAGTTGAAATGACCTATAATACTATTCTTAATACCAGTAATCAAACGCCAGACACAAGTTTTGTTGACCCAAAGGCAATTAAATATTAACGGAAGACTGAGCAGACTTAATATTCATGTGGACAAAACGGTTTCTTAAAAAAACTGAAAGGGTTACCACCCGCAATTCCCTTAGAAATGTAATGTCAGTTGTTAAAAAAATTAATGTTGTTCAACTATTCACATGGGCAGCCCGTTTTGGCAGCCTTTTGAAATTCAAAACAAAAAAAAACACAGTTTTTAACAACAACAAAAATGCATGTATGAACGTTTTTCACTTGCCCTTTTGTTTAATTCTAACGAACATTTATTAGCTATCAATTGAACCGTTTACAGATTTGATTTCATATAACCATATATTATCCCTATATAAGGATTCATCTGGGAAAATTGGAAAGAAGCTGATTTCAACTGATAATGGTAGGTATGGGTGTCAGTTACCACCAAAAAAAAGTAAGGACCAATTGGGGTTGGGGAAATCGTTTCCCCGGGGGGTAATTAAAACCCGGGGGTTAATTACCCAAATTTTGCCCAAAGTATGTTATGCTTAGTATCAAATGAAAGGAAATTTAATTTTAAACCAAGTGAGTGATGTTCATTTTGTCATGTTATCTTTTTGTGAAAAGTTACACTTGATTTAAGATGTGGTGCTTGCTAACACAGGATCAACAAGGTCATTACACACATTCTATTGTAAAAACGTTAAAACTATTATTTTACATTACTTTGTATCTATCAAAGTGTACCACACTGTTTGAGGGTTCAAATTAACTTGGTTCAAGACAAGTGGATACTACTGGTACTGACAAGCCAAATGTGACAGGAAGCTCATTAAAGACCCTTAACACATTTATGGGCCACCACGGCTTGAATAGCAAAGTTCCTCTACATTGCTAATTTTTCGGTGTCTATAATATCTGCTCCATTGGAGCAATGTCCACAGCACACTCCACATGCAGTCTCTTTCAAGGGGCCCAAGTATGGAGGTTTTGAGATACTGTCATACCCTAACTTGGAGGTGAACACGAAGAGAGTGTCTATTTTTCCCTTGGCTGCTTGCTTTTGGAACCTTTGATAGTATGTTGTGTTTAGTTTCAAATAAATATAAATTTAACTTGAAACTTAACAAGTGTTGTTAAACCTGCAAGTTTACTATCATCTTTATTCTTCACATCATGCAAAGCTTCAAAAACCCGTTTACTCGGAATCTTGTTACAACTCTTCCAGAACGTAGGAGCCGTGATTCGGGTAAGAATGGGGTCACTTGTTACCAACACTGGAACCAGCAGGGACGATGACAACCTGTTGGTAGCTGAAATTCCATCTCAACAAAGCCATCATAAGGAAGAGTTGAATTATTTGCTGCCGTTATCAGCAGAGTACTGTTCTCTAGCAAGTCAGTCACTGGTCGAACATGTTCTGGTTATAAGCCATGATGTAGACACTCGGGAAACCTGGGCACCAGTATCCCACAAAGCCTAGGTTGGTCTTCATCCTAGATTACACCCAGTGGTGCACTTCGGGCCAACTAAGTTGGTCAGTTTCGAACCTTGTGGTAGTTGCTGAGCTGACATTGCCATGAGGGCAACACTCTCTGAGACATCACTTGAGTGTATAGAGGTTTTGGTTAATTGGGTTGGGTTTGAAGACATTGGATTTCTTGAGATTGATTGGGTGTCAGGACGGCTACTCATCCCCTCCGATCGCCACGTTGCCGTCTCCTGCCTGATGGTGTCGTTGACGCTGTTTGCAGCCTCTCCTGAAGTGCTTAGAGCTACCACAGGTGAAGCAGTGGTCATATTCAGGTCATTTACTGGCTTGTCGTTACAGCCCCATTCATGAGAGGGCAGTGTTTTTGGAGCATTTGGGCCTCTCTGCTGTTATGGTTAAGGTGGAAGCTTTGAGAGCAGCCAAGTCAGCTTGATTTTGTTTGAGCTGCTTCATCAGGTTGGTCTTGACGGCACTCACCTCCTGCACTCCCACAGCTTGCGTGTTCTTCTGCGTGGCTAAACGAACAACATTTATCTCTCTACCCTCAGCTGGAACAAGGTTTCGAACTGGCTGATAATGCGGAACTCCTTCGTCAGTAAACCGACCATTTGATTTACCAGTATGGTTGCCCTTGAGCTGCTACACTGCAAATTTGTTGGTCAAAAAATGTGTTGGGTAATTGCATTACTAATTTGTTGGTCACAAATAATGGACGTTGGTTAAACAAAACCGTTGCCCAATACGCTTGGGCAAAGTTGACCAAATTATTGGTTAACTGGTTGGTCCAATGTATATATTATTGTAGTTGGGCAAGATTTGCCCGAGAAGTTGGTCAAAATTACCACAGTAACCAATGGTGTTTTCCGAATTGAAGTTTTTGTTGCATCATATTTTACGTTAAAAAAAAGGGCCCTCATCTCCTTCTTTTGGAAAAATCCGGACGATCAACGTGTTTTTTTTCGTTTTTTTGGCCTAACCAACAATTGAATAAAGGAGTAACCAACAAATAATCAATCATTGCTGCTTTTGTTGGGTAGCAACCTTTGCCCAAAACGGTTGCCCAACGTTGGTTCAAATATCAACTGACTACATTATTGGGCAACATCTTAACCAACATAATGGTAAACAAACTTGCCCAACTTTTGGGTAAAATGATTTGACCAACTTGTTTTGTTAAACTGTTTGTCCAACTATTAGATAAACGTTATTGCCCAACCACTGTTGGTTAAGTAGTCAGTTGATATTTGAACCAACGTTGGGCAAAAAAGTTGGGAAATTTTTTACCAACGGGAATTGCAGTGTAGTGTGTATGTGGGGGCATCTTTGGTGCATCTTGGGTCGCTGTTGTGAGCTTGCTTCTGACACTTAAAAAAAAACCGTAAAATTTACGGTTCTTTTTCTGGCGCCCTATGCTGCCAGGTAAAGTCTGGAGTATCACCCCAGAAATCTTTTAACAACAATTTGCTGCAACTGCAAGGAAGGGGAGAGGCAGTACCAAACCATGAAATTTAGAAGCATAAAAGCTGGCATGTCATGTGTGTTTGCCTGTGAAGTGCGCTGCGGACATATTGATGTTACAGACACTGAATAACTGAGCGATGTGGAGGAAACTGCCATTCAAGCCGTTTTGAACAAAATGTGTGTAAAAAGGGTTTTTAATGAGCTTCCTGTCACATTTGGCTTGTCAGTACCAGTATTATCCACTTAAAATGTCTTGAACCAAGTTAATTTGAACCCTCAAACAGTGTGGTACACTTTGATAGATACAAAGTAATGTAAAATAATAGTTTTAAGGTTTTTACGTTAGAATGTGTGTAATGACCTTGTTGATCCTGTGTTAGCAAGCACCACATCTTAAATAAAGTGTAACTTTTCACAAAAAGATAACATGACAAAATGAACATCACTAACTTGGTTTAAAATTAAATTTCCTTTCATTTGATACCAAACACAACATACTTTGGGTAAATTTTGGGTAATTAACCCACGGGTTTTAATTACCCCCAGGGGAAACGATCTTCCCAACCCCAATTGGTCCTTACCATTATCAGTTGAAATCAGCTTCTTTCAAATTTTTTTTCCCAGATTTGCTGCAATTATTGCTAATTTTGGGTTACTATGAGCCGATATTTCAATCAATGGATTTTGTGTGTTGATTGGCAAATAAAATAAAACTTGCGATTCGGAATCTAGCCTTGCTCAAGGCAGTCGCATTGTTCACTCCGAAAAGACGCCGCTGTAAACCCAAGAGTATACAATGTGCTCACCGCACCACCCAACCGTATATACACCTGCACTAGAATTGCAAGGGTCGTGGGTTCGAATCCCACCCGAGTAACATGCCTGTGATATTTTTTCACAGGACTCGGGGAAAGTACTGAGTATACAGTGCTAACACACATCGGTGTATGGGTAAAAACCAAAATTAATATTCTTTATCCCCGATGCAAATTTAACATCTATTATATCGTTGCGGTACCCGCTGCCAAAACATAGGATTCGAACTGCCTCTAGCTGCCGGGCAACCTCGGTAGTCTAGTTGGTAAGACACTGCTCTAGAATTGCAAGGGTCGTGGGTTCGAATCCCACCCGAGTAACATGCCTGTGATATTTTTTCACAGGACTCGGGGGAAAGTACTGAGTATACAGTGCTAACACACATCGGTGTATGGGTAAAAACCAAAATTAATATTCTTTATCCCCGATGCAAATTTAACAGCTATTATATCGTTGCGGTACCCGCTGCCAAAACATAGGATTCGAACTGCCTCTAGCTGCCGGGCAACCTCGGTAGTCTAGTTGGTAAGACACTGCTCTAGAATTGCAAGGGTCGTGGGTTCGAATCCCACCCGAGTAACATGCCTGTGATATTTTTTCACAGGACTCGGGGAAAGTACTGAGTATACAGTGCTAACACACATCGGTGTATGGGTAAAAACCAAAATTAATATTCTTTATCCCCGATGCAAATTTAACATCTATTATACGTATATACACCGTCACATCGCTCAACGCACACCGTACGACTACTGTGCACAAGTCAACCGCACTCGTACCACTAACCCGCACACGGAAGCCGTCGGCCCGACGGCCAACGCACGCGGATACTGCGGTGTGGTTACACACATACGCCAGTGTATACGGGTGGGTTTGTATACAGCGGCGGTCTTTTTTTGCGGAGTGAATAATAAGACTGCCTTGAGCAAGGCTATTCGGAATCGGAGATAAACAATTATTTAAAATGCAATAACACGCATAACAGTTCACACAGCTTTTCCATGAATATAAGGCTGTATGTGTTATAAACTGAGATATTGTTGCGTTCAACGTTTTCGTGGACATGATTCCGTTACCTTATTTTGTTTAAAGTTTCATTATTTCTAAATATTGTCTTTAAACTTGAGGAAGAAGAAAACTGACATTGTTCAATCATCTGTATGCACAACCTTTATGGTGTGCTACCTTTTAATAATTAACCGGACCACAAATTATCATTATAAAATTGTTATACAAGACATCGTTCAAACAAAACTTAAAAAAATTGTGGACATTGGCAGAGAAAACATGTAAAAAAAAAAGGAAAAAATGGAAAAAAAAGAAGGAAAAAAGGTAATGACATGCAGCGTTGACTTCCTCAGTTCACTCTTGATTGATCTGATGTTTAGCAATTGCCGAGTTTTCCCACCAAGGGCGTCGTGGTTTCACTTCTTCGTCACTGCCTTTTCATTTCCAGCCAAGTGAAAATGTTTAATTATATTAAAGCGTCAACATTTAATAAGCGTTTGCTGCTGACGTGGCATCAAGCACCAGTTGCTCTATGGCGTAGACTGGGAACAAGTTTAAAGCACAGGGAATAATAATAAATACACACAAATATTTTCCCATCAATAGCATAATACCAACTACTCTAATTAATTACTACTCTCTAAATGTAAAAGTGTGATTAACACCACTCTTTATTTTTCGAGTTGTCCCTCATACAGCTCTTTAAAAAGGGTGTAGTTATTTCACTCTTTTAGAGGAGTTTCATTCCAGGACAGAGTGAAAAATCACTCAATCTCAAAGAGTGGAAGACCACTCAAAAAGGAGTTTTTCCTCATAATTAAGGCTCTTCAAAAATTGACTTTCACTCTTTTGCATTTTAGAGAGTAGACCATTTTTTAGCTTATACGAGCCTATTCTATGGTGTCACGAAACGAATGCATTAACACAGTTCACAGTCAACCTCTTTACTGTCTGAACCACTCTAAAACAGAGCTATTTATATCAAGCCACACCAGCTTCTGATTTAGTATCAACCCAGTGCACACACAACCCTCCTACAGTTTGACCATTTAACTTCATAACTGAGGTTTGGAACAACAGTGATAAGCTTTACCACTATGTTATCATTTTGTGAGCCCCCCCAAAACAGTTCACAGACAACGCTTCCAACGTCCAACCGATCAATATCACCCACTCTTGTTTCGAAACCGAGATAAACATTATGTTAGCGTGAAGTTTTGGTACCAATAATGTGGATTTTATTCACAGTCATCCTACTACTGCTTTTCTGTTGACTTCCATCAACTTATTTTTCAAAAGGTACCCATCTATTAGTTCATGTTGCGAATCAAATTCACCGTAAACAATCGACTCTCATGCCGTGTTACCAAACCGTCTCACCAACTATGATTTTACTTAATATCTTAAGTTGAGAAAACAATATATATATTTTTTTTTTTACGATATGTGTATCTGTTCTAAAAATACTGTTGCGATGTACCTTTAAGATCTGAACCTAACCCTTATTTAATAAACGCCGAGGCGGATTAGAGGAAGCTCGAGTGGCTCTTTTGTTGTGTCTTGATGCCTTCGCTGTGCAGAGGAAACAGGACAAGGTTGTTCGATGGTATAGTGTTACAAAACAGGAGCGAGAGAAGAAGCAAGAAATATACAATATAAATGTTGTTAAGCAACACAATTTTAAAGTTTACCTCGAATAATAACAAGTGTTTGTTTCACTCACGGGCGTTTTACTGACGTAGGCAAGGGTATCTGCGCTTACGTCAATCATATTTTTACGAGTAAGCGGGGAATTGTTTGCTTGTTCGCGTGCGTACTCAAGGTTTCAAGGCGTGCTTAGCGCACACAGATAGCGATACAATTCGGCACTTGCACAGTTAGCAGAGAATGGTTACAGAAGACGCATACATCAGTGGAAGGCAGGGCCGTGCAGTTGAGACTTAGTACCATGGAGGAAGGAATAGAAGGAGCTCGAACGACCCGCAAAACCGCAGAGTAACAAAAGAATACCCTGACAATGCCCCCGTCTAACCAGTGGAAAAAGATAGGAGACCTCCAGCTGGACGGCCGATTAACGAGCAGGATTAGATTTCTTTGTACAGAACGTGCGGTACCGCCGCTCTTCACCGTTGCCTTCGTGTAAAGTTGAATCATTGGAGACAAGAATTGTGAATATACACGTTTTCATTTACCGTTTGTGGTGTTTCACTGAAACATCATGCCATATTTTTTCTTTTTCTTTTTACTTTCCGGTCACTAGCGTTGGTTCAAAATTTGGGTATTAGCACACGAGGGTGATTGGTATTCAATTTTGTTTTTCGATTTGGTGAGCACAAGTGTACACAATTTTTTACTTTTCTGAATTATATCCATACGACATACGACACCATGGTTGAGTGAAGAACCAAGTGCGCACGCGCAAACTCACAAACGCCAGGTTGCCCATTGTCTGTATAAGGTATGTCGGTGATTACGAGGTGTTGTTAAACGACCGCGGTACCGCAGGTTCGACTTTTGAAGTCCCGTCGTTCGAGCTCCTTCTCTTCCTTCCTCCATGTTAGTACTTAACTTTACCTGCAGCCGATTTCACGAAACTTTGCGCAACCTCGTAAAGTTCACTTGCGCAAAGTTTATAGAGCAACTTGCGCCATAAACCTTGCGTAAGTGGACTTAAGCAGTTGCGTACAGGTTCGTGAAATTGGTTGCTGGAGTGCAATAACATTTGTGCCTTTTTTCAATGAGTCCATTCGAAGTATGTCTTCTTTTTCTTGGAGGACAGTTTCACATTAAAGTGGGATTTTAGTATATTACAACATAAAACATCCCTGTCCTGTATGTTATTGTGTGTAGGATCCATTTCCGGGTAATAGGTTGGGTGGGTGAACGTTTAGTTTTAACTTTGATTAAGCTTCATTTTGACTCTGGGTCATTTTGATTACGTAATTAGCTGACCTAGAAATAGGCCAATAACCATTCGACTCGCATCTGAGTTAACCCTAGACTTGATTCAAGTCTCATTAGCAGGTACAACGTACTAAAGGCCGAGTCACACTGCAGCGATAACGAAAACAATAACGATCAAGACGCAAAGAGAACGCATTCTTTTGATTACGTAATTAGCTGACCTAGAAATAGGCCAATAACCATTCGACTCGCATCTGAGTTAACCCTAGACTTGATTCAAGTCTCATTAGCAGGTACAACGTACTAAAGGCCGAGTCACACTGCAGCGATAACGAAAACAATAACGATCAAGACGCAAAGAGAACGCATTCTTTTGGTTGAATTGCTCCACGCAGAACACACACACGCTCATTTTGTTGACAGTTCTCGGTAGTTGCAAACAATAATAATTGAATGATTGGTTCATGTAACACAATGTAATGATTTTTAATATAACAATATAACAATATAACAATATAAATCATTAGTAAAAAACAGTTTATTATTGAAAGCAGACCATATATAATAATCTCGGCCAAGCAGTTTGGTGTAGCAATTGTAAGTCGTTCAGTCTGAGAGCAAGTTGGAGTGAGGCCTTATTATACAAATATTGACTGCTTCGAGTTCGCCTCGGGAAAATAGAACGCTCCGGGATCACCTCGGGATTCATAGATTTAACCAATGCAAGAGTAAAAAGCAGTCAATATTTGTTTTATAACACCCAAACATTTCTCTAAATACTGTGTACTATTATTATTAAGTTACATACCTGAATGCTTCAATCCACGGACGACGCGAACATAGATTGCAAAAACTTTTACTGTGCTGCATGTAGTGTCGTGTAATCCGAACTGGTAATAGACTATTAATTTATCATCCTCGTACACGCAACGGACGTCTGGGTACTGCACGCCGTGTGCTAGTCTTCGGACTAGCGCACGGCAAACCGACGCACTATCACACGGCCTTCGTCTAGCAAAACTAAGACATGCCATGTGACGCGCTCTAAACCAATGAGCAGGCAAAATACTTGTAAGGGTGTTATAAAGACCTTTATCACACTGTCACCATCTTGGTCAAGCTCCCTGTTTCCATACTATTAATGCATGCTAACATTAATTATGCATACATAGCACCAGACTATTATTTCGTCCATCCTCAGTTTGGGTTACAATTATTTGGATGGAGTAAAATCAAGCTGGCCACACTGTGTTAAAGATCTCTAGTCGACCATTGGTTTATTTTGCATGGTACCCAGGATGTATTGAATGCATAGGTAACCATTGAACTTGCTCTGAGACGTGATCAGTTTGTCGCTTACTTAAAGCCATTATACACTTTCGGTAAACAGTATTGTCCAAGTCCCACACGTCGTGTATCACAAATTATATATAAAATAACAAACCTGTGAAAATTTAGGTTCAATCGGTCATCGGAGTCGGGAGAAAATAACGGGAAACCCCATTCTTGTTTCCGCGTGTTTCGCCGTGTCATGACATGTGTTTAAAATAAATCCGTAATTCTCGCTAACGAGAATTTACATTGTTTTAATGTTTTCTCAAAAAGTAAAGCATTTCATGGAACAATATTTCAAGAGAAGTCTTTCACCTTTACCTTCTTTAAAACCCTGTAAATTGTTTGTAAATCTGTGAACTTTTTTTTTATGTACCAAGTGTATAATGGCTTTGATACAGTTTATGGATTGATGAAGTGCTTTGCATGATCAACCTTTTACAGAAACCGTTTAGAACACAAGGTTACTGGCTCACATGTTTTAAATAGGTGTCGGCTTTGATAGCCAAAATGTATATTGTTTATAAGTTATTATTATTTATATCAGGCTTCCAGAGGCAAAAATATATCAGCGTATTGATCACTTTCGTAAAAAGTGCCCGGATGACTTCAATACTGTGTCAGTAAAAGTTCCCGATGGAGCAGTAATGCTTCAATATTGCTCAATCCGGGCATTTTAACAAGTTTCGTTGGTTCCCATATAGTCGAGAGCGCGCTTACTGTTGGTAATCAACAACAATGACTGCTTCTACTAGCGGCGCAAAATTCGCTTCGGTATTCGATGAGGATTTTGAAGAACTTTTGAAGAACAAAGACGAAAACACCTGGAATGCTACAAAACAAGCAGTACATGTTCTGAGAGCTAATACCTGACGAAAAAAAAAAATCTTCCAACAAATCTTGAAAGATTAGATAAGCTTACAATTAGCTTGCACGTGATTAGAAAAAAAAACATATTAAAATTGAATTTGAAAATCTGGAATCAGGTGAGCCAAAATAGTGTTGCTTTGATCAAGTCCTCAGCCTGATATAAATAATGATAATAATATTGAATGGCTTTTTTCGGGGGATACAATAATTATATTGCACACGCTTTGACAATATTGCAATTGTCTTCGACTAATGCAATAATATTGCCATAGCTCGTGCATTATATTCTTGTATCCCCTTCAAAGCCATCCAATATTATATCATTATCTTCTGAACTGCATTAAATAGAGCTATCTCTGTTGTACTGTTTGTTAGTTACAGCACACGTGATATTTTAGTTGAAAAAATGTGACCCTGTCCTATCATTCTTGCCGCGGCGCGCCGAGTCAAACAACAAACAACACTTTGGGACAAGGTTGGCGTAGTGCGTAAAGCGCTCGCTTCTCACCAGTGTGACCCTGGTTCGATTCTCACCAGTGTGACCCTGGTTCGATTCTCACCAGTGTGACCCTTGTTCGATTCTCGCCAGTGTGACCCTGGTTTGATTCTCACCAGTGTGACCCTTGTTCGAGTCTCACCAGTGTGACCCTGGTTCGATTCTCACCAGTGTGACCCTTGTTCGATTCTCACCAGTGTGATCCTTGTTCGAGTATCACCAGTGTGACCCTGGTTCGATTCTCACGAGTGTGACCCTTGTTCGATTCTCACCAGTGTGACCCTGGTTCGATTCTCACCAGTGTGACCCTGGTTCGATATACATAATTTTACATAATTTGTATTTCTGTGCTCTCAGTTTTCGTTACGGTAAACATTGGTGAAGCTAGTCTTCCCACGCTGTGTTATAATGTTAGTTTATTAACTTTTTTTTTGGAAGATGTTTCTATGGAGTAAGCTTCACCCATTGACGTCAATGTTTCTATTTTAGTAAAACTTTGATTGACTGTACATCTCTTGGTCAATATCACCATCAGGCACGACATCAGACTTAAACCACCATGATAGTTGACAACTTTAGCAAGACGTATAAAATTGAGGCATTTCTGATTTTATTCCAAAGTTTGAATTCAGTTCTCATACTGGGGCATGGTCTCATATCTAGGTCGATTCTGCGTGTGTCGTTCCAAACCATCAGTTGTCAAATCATTTCAAACTGAGACGTTGGCGTGGACAACAAAGTCGAAAGTTTTGTATTTTGATTTTGCAAGGTTGGTGTTTTTTTCCCGTGGGCTTTACAATGAGACGACCGCGGGGACAGCACAATCGATACAATTTTATGAAATACGTGGTGGTTTGTGTATCTGTTAATTAATAATTAAGGAGCTCTCCCTACCCTTTATGTGTATTTGGATTAACTAACAGCCGTAATTGAGCATTCATAAATACCCCAGACAGTTTCTCTACTCCTATTGGTGGAGAGCGCGCCACGTGGAGTGTTAAAACGGTTGATAATAACCAGTGTTTATAACTGGCTGGCTTTCGCGTGTCAGGCGCGCAAGATTATCACGCGGAACGCAAATCGTAGTTATTGGTGACAGCGCGTAATCTGCTTATAAGCGCGCGCGCGTAATCTATTTCTAAGCACGCGCTCGTACACACAACCCACGCGCAACAGACTCCAAAAACTATTTCAAACCTCGAATTTTCAACTGTCAAAGTGTCTGTAATTGTTTTGTT
The DNA here is from genome assembly GCF_032118995.1 of Asterias amurensis. NCBI lineage: Eukaryota > Metazoa > Echinodermata > Asteroidea > Forcipulatida > Asteriidae > Asterias > Asterias amurensis. Next base: position 12,987,499 of record NC_092659.1, read on the forward strand.
TTTAACGGTTTTTAACAAAAAAAGGGCATTTATGAATGGGAATAAAAGAGTAGTGACTCGTTCTTAAACGTCCGTTTAAAACATTGCAGCGTCGTTGCCGTGCGCTAAAAGCCCTCGCCTTCGGCTCGGGCCTTTATCACACGGCAATTTGACCCTGCCGTCATTAAAAGGCCTTGTAATAACTCGTCGCTACCCTTTTATTCCCTTATTTAAAATTAAGTTTGAGGCAAATCGTGGTCAAGCAGTCTGATAAGTTTCAGTTGTTCCAGATGATAAATGGGCTACGAAAACTTGCCACGTATTTATTAATTTCAACACAAACACGAAAGCAGATGACATTATTAGAGTTTGTCTTAATTGTTTGAATTCGGGTGGGGAAAACGCAAATTAAAACACACCATTAAAACTAGGACGGCGTCTTCTCTATTGGATGCACCTATACGTCAACGAATTTCATGAAATCAGTCTAATCGCCCGATGTTGTTTCCCCTTTATTTTGTTCAATGACTGCAACCCTGTACAATCAATTAAGTGGCGCCAGTATCCTTAATAATGTTCAAACGACAAGATTAAGCGTTTTCTTATAACAACACTTTGACAAAACAACACTGTTAACTCAAATGAATCTAATTGAAACATATATGTTCACTTTTATCATCGCATTTGTTTATTTTCTCACAACAATGGTTATTCAATCCAATATGCTCAGGTAGATCTAGAGACCATGCAAGTTAAGTGTGTAACATCAGCCGCTTCCGTCGTAATTACACAAACACATGACACTTTTCCGTCCACCATTTTGGTCACACAGACGTTGAATTTAATCAAAACTAGACATTAAGTGTTTGTGAACAAACACGAAGCTGTTCCGTGTTGTTTTGCTTGGATTATGTGCTTCATTGCCCAAGGAATATGTAACTGAAAAAAGGTTTCAAAAAAGTTGTGTAGCTCTTGTTATAAAGTCTTACTTCCCGGTTGACCCGTAAGTAAAGGTCAACATGGGCCCACAGCTACCAAAGATTAATCTGCAATGCCAAGGAGTCTTTGAAATCGGTTGTGTAATCCCACCCTTGATATATAGTCCCACTTCCGGTTGACCCAGAAGTAGAGGTCAACTTGGGGTCACAGTTTTCCAAAGCTAATATTTATTGCCTTAGAGTCTATAACTGAAGTTTGAAGATTAGCTTTGTACTTTTTTAGATATGGGCTCACTTCCGGTTGACCCGGAAGTAAAGGTCAACATGGGATCAAAGTTGTTTCAAACTAATCTTGAATGCCCAAGGAGTCTATAACTGAACAAAAATTGATAATCTGTTGTATAGTTCTTGAGATATGGTCCCACTTCCGGTTGACCAGGAAGTAGGGGTCAACTTGAGGTCACGGTTTTTTAAAGTTAATATTTTATGACTAAGGAGTTTATAACTGAAAATATTTTGAAAATCTGCTGTATAGTTCTTGAGATATGGTGACACTTCCGGTTGACGCGGAAGTAGAGGTCAACTTGAGGTCACAGTTTTTTCAAATTAATCTCAAACCCCCAAGGAGTCTTTAAGAACAAACAGTTGAAAAGTCGGCCGTGAAGTTCTTGAGATATGATGCTTCAAAGATTTTCTAATAATATGCAAATGAGGGTCACTGGTGGTTTATTAATAAATAATTTTAATATGTTTTATGATAGGAATTAAGCTAAACATGCTAAAGCTTCCATTTGATATTATTTTACGTGTTTAAAAACACATAATTAATTTGTAGGATACTCCTTTATTTTCCTACTCCTGCCGATAGGGGGCGCTCTTATGAAATGTCTGTATCTGACTCTGTATTTGTATGTGTACGTCGCAGAGACCAAAACTGTCATAAAATGTCAAGCTATAACTTCCCCTATAGAACACGGCCCAGTTTTATGGCTCTGTCTGCTTCAACCAAACTCTGCCCATTTATTATACAACCACCATTCTCCGCTTTACTGTGCAGGCGCTGAAATATCTGTGCAATTAATTCAAAGCAAAGATTACAAATGATAAGTTTCCCCGCGCACAAGCATATCCCTGCTAAGCTGTGAAATATGCTTTATGTAAGCGATAATATCCGCGCTTCTGATGTGTCAATTCTTTGCTTACGCAGTGAAGCAGAGTCAAATTGGACCAGTTTCACAAGATTTCTCCTCATGTACTAACAATCTTTTTTGACACCACATGTTTGAAGTGTAGGCCTTACCAAACCTACTTACAGGGCAAAATTACATGGTTCTCATGACCACCAAAGTCTGCGCTTACGATTACCATTTTCCGCTTACTGTGATGTGCAAGCTTGGAAAATAATGTGCGAGCTTGGAAGCACACTAACAAAAGAAATCCCTGCTATAAGCAGTCTATTTCGCTTGACGTAAGCGCATAATTCAATGCTTCTGCAGAGCACTGAATCTTTTTCATTAAGCAAGTTCCCATCATGACTCGACTAGTCGCACCTCAAACCTAACTACGACACTTGTCGAGATAAAATACAGATTCTCAAGATTTGTGCCGCTATGTGCCGCAAAGGCAATATTAATTATGTTGCGAATGGGTGACTAGTGAACTTTACTACTCGACTAGTCGCACCTCAAACCTGACTACGACACTTGTCGAGATAAAATACGGATTCTCAAAATTTGTACCGCTATGTGCCGCAAGGGCAATATTAATTATGTTGCGAATGGGTGTGACTAGTGAAATTTACTACTCGACTAGTCGCACTTCAAACCTAACTACGACACTTGTCGAGATAAAGTACGGATTCTCAAGATTTGTGCCGCTATGGCAATATAAATTATGTTGCGAATATTAGTAAGCAACACAACTGGTTCACCAAACAGGTAGTCGGGGCAAATTTTTAATTATGTTGCGAATGGGTGTGACAGTGAAATTTACTACTCGACTAGTCGCACTTCAAACCTAACTATGACACTTGTCGAGATAAAGTACGGATTCTCAAGATTTGTGCAGCTATGCCGCAAGGGCATGCAATATTAATTATGTTGCGAATAGTAGTAAGCAACACAACTGGTTCACCAAACAGGTAGTCGGAACAAATTTTGTAGTCGATGTGTGGACACGATTATAACGGAGTAGAGAAAAACAGTAGTCGCGACTCAAATAATAATTTGTAGTCGCGACTTTAACACTAAAGCACACTAGTCGCCCCTGCCTACTTTTGTCACAAGTAAAGCACGGTTTTTCCTGCGAATGCAAATCAAATTTTTATATCACTGTTTTCGCCGTGAAAGTTTCGCAGGAGTTGAGCACAATTAGTCAACTGTAGCAAATTTTTTGATGCGAATTGTGACGTGAAGAACTGATTCCCTGCTAAGCTGTAAAATACGCTTAGCGTAAGCACAGTTCCCTGATTACGTAAGCGCTGCGATTATTTCCTTTAAAAGCCATTTGCCCAGGACCAAACTACATAATAGCTTTTTAAACACAAAAAGCAGCTTAACCATGCCTCATGTTCAAGTTGTGAATCCAGGTGTTCTGCTCAATTTCTGCAATTTTGTAAAGCAAAATGTTTTGTCTGTTTATTATAAGCAGCTCTATAAAACTGAGCCACTCAACCACCAGAGAAACGTCAGCATAATAAAATCTCTGCTTTTGTATTCCTGTCAAAGAGTTTTTGTTTGTCATGGTCTAATTTCCGAACGTAACGCGAAATACTGGAATTAGTTTAGGCAAATGGTCCCCGGCGCGAACAAGGTGACTTTACCCGTAAATAATTCCAAATCCCGGGCGGTCTATTTTCGTCGTCCACGCTCGTCGCCTGAAATGAACCCGGTCCACGACGCACCATGCTCAGGCTTGTCAAATTTTGGGAACAAGTTTAGACTTGTGCTAGTCGGTGACCGTAAGAAATCTATGTATATTGAACAAAAAACGCAATAACACCGGTCGAAAATGGGATAAGGACTTAGTCAAGTTAACAATTTTACAATTTTGACTATTCAAATCAAGTTCTACGCCGTACACATGATCTTTGAAAAAACTTCCCCGGAAATACAGGTTTTTAAAAATAATTACACTGTTTCTATAAGTTCTGATGCTTTTAAAATGACCATCAATAAAATATATCTTAATCTAAAGCAGTTTTGACAAGTTTACAACATGTAGTTTAATTTTAATCGAATAAATTATGTTTCGGAAAGCTGGGTTTGTTTACACTTCAAGAGCCATTGTATTTGTGCACAGACACAAAACGTGCATTACATGACGTCATGGTGACGTCATCCAGAATTTTATGTCGGAAATCACATTAACAGGACCTGACTAGTGTATAGCTGAAAAAAGTTTCAGGATCGGCGGTCTACTTTTTGAGATATGGTGTTAACTTGGTTTGCTAATTAAATATTCACAAGCTTAATTAAGGCTTATTAAGCAACAATTTTTACATTTTTTACGATAAGAATTAAGCTTATGTTCTAAGCTTCAATTTGGTATAATAAACTCACTCTTTCGTATTATGGTTTAGAGATTAGGCTGCCGCAACAACGTCTACAAACACTATGGGATTTAGGGAGAAACAAAGAATAATAATAATAATAAAAATAATAAAAATCTCGACGAAAACAATACCTGTTCCGACGGACAGTCGGAACAGCTAACAATAAAAATCTAGACGAAAACAATACCTGTTCCGACAGCTAATTACACAAACACATGACACTACTCCGTTTAACCATAATTACACAAACACATGACACTACTCCGTCCACCATTTTGATCACACAGTAGTTGAATTTAAGCATTTAATAAGTGCAGAATAAGCGACTTCCTTAGTCATACATAACACCAAATGCAAGGGTGACACCGGCCTACACAGACGGGGTAGCACTAGAGACAACGGGTGAGATAAATAAATTTGAATCTTCAAACACACATATACATAAACACATTCTATAATCCTCGACCAACCCTTTTTATTCTTCCACGACGGTTGTCAGACGTCGTGGAATCAACCGCTTTGTTTCCACTTCGTGAAAATACAACCGAGCACGTCTCGGTTGTGCTTAGTGGTTTTGTGATGCGGCGTTTCGTGATTTTAAAAAATCACTAACGCACCGCGAACTGAGTACAAACAATAACGGATTGCACTCAGTTACACTGTCGTGAGACAACTACTGCGGTGTTTTTCAAACACCACTCAACATAATGCCATGCATCATGTTAACCCCTACCCCACATATCGGCCCTTCGGGCCTCCCGAACACTGCCGTGGGCCAAACCCCTTACCACTGCGTGGCTCGCCCTAATTGCATTAGCCCACTTCCGCCTGGGTCGGCACACCCAGCCTACCACCGCTGCGCGCATGCGCGCTAGTCGCTTGCCGGACTGGCGCCGGGTGTGCGTTCCTTCACCTATACTACTGATAGCTATTTATTATCGGTGTATATTTCAAAATTTATAATTGTCTAATTGCGTATCCGTACTTATGATCATTGCTTTTTGCAGAGTTATTGTTTGTGGAGTAATAGGCATTTGTAAGCGTCTTTAAAAGGCCATCGATTTAGTGTTACGCTGTTGCAACTCACTTAAAGGGACACACCGGCTTCGTTGGGCTATTCGGGCTACAACATGGACTAAGATATGACTTCAAAGATCTTCCAGGAATGGAGAAGAGTAGTCTCTAAACATTCAAGAATGTGTTTAGAGTAAGAGGCAATTGTAAACGTTTTTTAAAATGGTATCAAATGTTGCTACTCGTTTAGAGTACGCATTTACCGGCAGCCCCTTTACTTATGTATCAATTGACTTGTCGGTAAAGGGTAGCAAACTGTAAAGTGTCTTGCCATTAATACAGTTAGTACGACTTGGGCTCAAAGCTCAAAACCTCTTGGCAGCAACGTTTTGCATTGCCTTAATTGTCATCGTTCTGACAAAAAGGCACTGGGTGAGTTAACGTTTGTTGTCGATAAAAAGGTGTTTGTTTATATCTACGGCTAACACTCATAAAATTAGACAATGGTAGACAATGAAGTAAACAAAAAAGAGAAACCTTCGTCACAATTCCATTCTTAAACACTCCGACAACAGCAAATGTGTAACTTAGCATTCTCAAACTTGATATTATACTTTGATCAAGTTTAAACCACCTTTGAGTATACCAGAAGAGAATTTTGCTGTTGTACTGATCTTTGTAAACATTTCTTATGATCATTTTTTTTTTTCCTTGGATAATTAAAATTTTCTAGAAATCCGATAAATTGTTGTTTGTCTACTCTAAGGTCGATACAGTAAAAAAAAATAATAATAAGATGAGTCAACTAGTATATTAAAAGAGAACAACCTTCGTCAATATGTACTTTCTTAAACGCTCCGACAACAGCAAATGTTAAAATTGGCATTCTCAAACTTGAAATTATACTTTGATCAAATTTTAACCACAGTATCACATGAGGGAATTTTGCTGTTGTACTGATCTTTGTAAACATTTCTTATGATCCAATTATTTTGATCATTTTTTTTTTTTTTCCTTGGACGATTCACATTTTCTACAAATCCGATAAATTGTTGTTTGTCTACTCTAAGGTCTAAACAGTAAAAAAAAAACAATAAGATGAGTCAACTAATATATTAAAAGAGAACAACCTTCTTCAGTATGTACTTTCTTAAACGCTCCGACAACAGCAAATGTTAAAATTAGCATTCTCAAACTTGATATTATACTTTGATTAAATTTTAACCACACTTAAAGTATCACATAACGGAATTTTGATGTTGTACTGATCTTGGTACACATTTCTTATGATCCATTTCTTTTGTTTCCTTGGAAAATTAAATTTTTTTAGAAATCCGATAAATTTTAGTTTGTCTACTCTAAGGTCCATACTGAGAAACACACACCAATAAGATGAGTCAACTAGTATATTAAAAGAGAAAAACCTTCTTCAGTATGTACTTTCTTAAACGCTTCGACAACAGCAAATATTTAAATTAGCAGTTCACAATTAGTATGATATCACCGATGATGTAATATCCGCTTCGTCAAATTTAAACTACCCTAATATTCTAATCTAAAGTTCACACAGATAAAAATAATATTATATAAAACAATAAGTATTTTAACAGAGAATAACCTTCTTCAAATATGTACTTTCTTAAATCACCCTGACAACAACAAAGTTTGATTTAGCAGTTCACAGTTTAGTATGATATCTGCTTCAGCAAATTTATACCACACTTAAGTTTTCACTAAGGCAATGTTGCGGTTTTACTGATCTTTACAATCATTTCTTCGGATTTTTTTTTGTTTTATTGGATGAGTACATGTTTATAAGCAGCCAGTAATGTTTTTGTTTTAATCTAATGTTCACACATATGCACATATATAGTAAAACTATTAAGACAATTAATTATTTTTAAAGAAAACCACCTTCTTCAAAATGTACCTTCTTAAACGCTCCGACAACAACATATGTTGGAAATTGACGTTCACCATAAACTTATCTTCAAAAGCTACAGTTTTTGTAAAGTGATGTTGCTGATGTATTGTTCTTTGTAATCATTTCTTCTAATCCATGTTTTTGTTTCCCTGGATGAGTGCATTATTTACATTCGTCCAAGAATAATTGTGTATTTTAATGTTCACACATACATAATAATATTAAAAATAAGATTAAGACAATTAATTATTTTATAATTAATTACCCTCTTCAGAATGTACCTTCTTTAACGCTCTGACAACAAAAACTTAGTGATTAGTAGTGCACAATAAATGTAATTTCCACTTCATCTTAAACCACCTTTTTTTGGAAAGTAATGTTGCTGTCGTACTGATCTTTGCAATCATTCCTTCTGATCCATATTTGTGTTCCCTTGGATGAATAATCTTCTTCTAATCTAATATTCACACATTTATAACATATAAGATTTAGACAATTAATTATTTAAATAGGGTTTAACATTTGGTTTAATTTTGTTGTACTTATTTAGTCCTGAAGTGATGTTATAAAAGCGATCCGGGAGGTGCATTTTGGGTTCAAAGTTGGTAGAGAACATAATTAATTTTCAACAACTAAAGACAGTGGACACTTTTTGTAATTGTCAATGTCAAAGACAGGTCTTCTCACTCGATGTATCTAAACATATGCATACAATAACAAACCTGTGAACATTTGAGCTCAATTGGTCGTCGAAGTTGCGAGATATGAATGAAATAAAAAAACACCCTTGTCACACGAAGTTGTGTGCTTTCAGGTGCTCGATTTCGAGACCTCAAATTGTAAACTTGAGGTCTAGAAATCAAATTCGTGGAAAATTACTTCTTTCCCGAAAACTATGTCACTTCAGAGGGAGCTGTTTCTCACCATGTTCTATACTATCAACCTCTCCCCATTACTCATTACCAAGTAAGGTTTTATTCTGATACTTATTTTGAGTAATTACCAATAGTGTCCACTGCCTTTAAAACAATAACAATAACAATAAAATATATCGTGTAGTTCTCTAAAAGAAAATCATTAAAGCCATTATACCCTCTCGGTACAGAAAAGAAGAAAAAAAGTTCACAGGTTTACAAATAACTTACAGGGTTTACAGAAGGTAATGGTGAAAGACTTCTCTTGAAATATTATTCCTTGAAATGCTTTACCTTTTGAAAAAACATTAAAACAACATAAAATTTTCGATAGCGATGATTACGGATTTATTTGAAACACATGTCACGACCGATTGAGCTTAAATTTTCACAAGTTTATTATTTTATATATTAGTTGTGATACACGAAGTGTGTGACTTGGACAACACTATTTAACGAAAGTGTATGATGGCTTTAAACCAGGGAGCCATATCCCTGCCCTTTGCAAAAGGACACCCATCCAGGGATAGCCCGGGAAAATGTGCAATGTCGTAAAAGACCAACATGACTAAACTAGCCAAGGTGGCACCACAGCTGTTGTGTTTTGTGTCCTATGAATAATGTATTGTATCTGTGAGTGATAAAATGAATTTATTTTTTTTTTATAAAAAAAAGCAAATGTTATTACAAATAAACTCTTTTTCGACCCTGAGGGACCCAATCTGTCACAGCATGTCACCCTCGATGCCGTAGCGTCGGCAATGACAGGTGATTTGTGGCGTGTCATTGCCGAGCGGTTGAGAGCACCGGATTCAAGCTCTGATGTTTGATCAGCAGAGTGTGGGTTCGAATCCCGGTCGTGATACTAGCTACATAAAACTGGGGAGGAAGTGCTTTCAGGCTTCGGACTGATGACACCCAAGCCTACATCCGTATGGACTATAAAAGGGAAACCCTGTTTCAGTCCTAGGAGTAGGTGACAACAGCCTCTGTAATAAACAGTTATAGCCCATTCCTTAAAGTGGCCGTCAGGCCTTGTGTGTCTGGCGACTTGCATATAAAAAAACAAAACAGAAAAAAAGATGTTGTCGAAACACAGTCCACGGGAGTGCGGGTGCGGGTAGCTGAATGGGTGCGGGTAGCAGGCCGTCCCCTGCGCCGCTCAGTCCAGGCTGAAACGGTGCGGGTAGCAGGCCGTCCCCTGCGCAGCTCAGTCCAGGCTGAAACGGTGCGGGTAGCAGGCCGTCCCCTGCGCCGCTCAGTCCAGGCTGAATGGGTGCGGGTAGCAGGCCGTCCCCTGCGCCGCTCAGTCCAGGCTGAATGGGTGCGGGTAGCAGGCCGTCCCCTGCGCCGCTCAGTCCGGGCTGAATGGGTGCGGGTAGCAGGCCGTCCCCTGCGCCGCTCAGTCCGGGCTGAATGGATGCGGGTAGCAGGCCGTCCCCTGCGCCGCTCAGTCCAGGCTGAAACGGTGCGGGTAGCAGGCTGTCCCCTGCGCCGCTCAGTCAAGGCTGAAACGGTGCGGGTAGCAGGCCGTCCCCTGCGCCGCTCAGTCCAGGCTGAAACGGTGCGGGTAGCAGGCCGTCCCCTGCACCGCTCAGTCCAGGCCGAAACGGTGCGGGTAGCAGGCTGTTCCCTGCGCCGCTCAGTCCAGGCTGAATGGGTGCGGGTAGCAGGCCGTCCCCTGCGCCGCTCAGTCCAGGCTGAAACGGTGCGGGTAGCAGGCTGTCCCCTGCGCCGCTCAGTCAAGGCTGAAACGGTGCGGGTAGCAGGCCGTCCCCTGCGCCGCTCAGTCAAGGCTGAAACGGTGCGGGTAGCAGGCCGTCCCCTGCGCCGCTCAGTCAAGGCTGAAACGGTGCGGGTAGCAGGCCGTCCCCTGCACCGCTCAGTCGCGGCTGGCTCCGTATCTGCTGCAGGGGCAGCTATAGCTTTGTCCAAGGCTCTTACGCAAGCACCGGCCCGCTCTGAATTCACCAACTGCATTGATAAACTACCGCACGGCACATAACACTGTTTGATCCCATGTTAGTTGTTATTTCTGAATATTTTCTTTATCTGACCTACGAGCAATCTACCATTAAAACTGGTACTTGTAAAGTTTGGTACATTATGTAATCAATATTTAGAGGAAAATTTATCTTATTGTGAATTTGTTTTCTCTCTTTTATCATGTTTGTCTGATCGTTTGGTAGTTACAGAACTTGCCTTATTTTCATGCTGCATTTCTTCATGGAGTATGAAGCTCTATTCTACGAGCCCCATTGTATTCCCTGTGAATATGACACATCTTGGCGAGGATAGTATTTACCGTTCAGATGAGCCCAAAAGCAACTATTAAACCACCAGGCACCCTCAAATAGCTCGGCACAATTTTCTCCAGGCTCTATATCATTGTCCTGATCCTTCGTGGTGAATGATTGGCCATTATGATAAATCAGATTTTCACCTGCTGTACTCTGAGCATCATACGAACCAACATGGAGAGTACTTGTCACCTGTAACATTGAACTCACCATAAGAAGCCCAAAACGTGTTGGACTGACAGTCTCCCAAATCTACTCTGAGTTGCCATTGACCTGATCCAGTAAGGTCACGTAGGATATCATTCCCCAACCAGAACTCTTTCTGTAGATCACCAAACCCAGATTGGTACTCAGCTCAGGTACGATAAAAGTCAACAGAGCCGTTGTGTCTCCTCTGGAACACAATCCAGCCTCCTCCATCTTTCTCCATATCACAGTAAACCTCTAACCCATCAGTCAGACTAGGGTAGATTTTCTATAATGTCATTGTCACGGTAACCAGCTTGATAGAACTTCACACAACTGCTATACCTCTTTACATTCGGAATGCCAAATGAAAGAGCGTCAACTTTGTTATCATAGTAGACAGTTCCTTGTGATTCAATAAAGTAGTCAGGATTGATTTTTCTTGTACAACTATTGAATTCACAAACACGGTTATCTATTTTGTAGTTGAATGAAGCACACTGTGAATCCATAGAGCAGTCTCGACCACAGACGACGGGTGAAGATATCGTCTTCCACTGAAACACATGATTCAGTAAGGCAGGGTTTTCAGCCAAATAAAATGTTTCGGTGAACCGTTGTTGTTTTGCACACTGGCAAATTTGTACCACCAAAATCAGAAACACAACCGAGATAAAAGCCTCCACGTCGAACGTATGTATGTTTAAAATTGTATAATTACTTCTAGTAGATAAATAACTGGCAGTTAATCGTTGATTTAATGTAACTAATCTAACGACCACAGCAGGGTTAGAAGCAAATCAACGTTTGTGGATTTGGTAAAATGTACACAGAATCACATTAGTAACATTCACTGACTGGAAGTACTTGATTAAATGTTTCCATCCAACGAACTGAAACTATGTGGTGGCAGACAATCTGACTGCAGTAGGTCCACTCACTTACTTCACCCTTCACCGGATCCACAGAAGTGAAAAAGAAAATAACGCACATTCGTGGATTTTCAAAAGTAGAAAATCACTGACTGTTGGTTTTTGATTCGATGATAACGATCAAACGAACCTATTTTAATGGACAAAGCTCCACTCATCCACTTCATCCTTCACAGTAATCACAGCAAAAAGATAGAAATAAGCCGAAGACCTATAATATCAGCTTGAATATATACAGCAACATCAACTGTGGCGGGTTTTGATTGACTCTTACATTTCCGTCGAAATCCAGCATCGATCTTTTATGTCTTCGAGAGTTTGTCGATCTGAAATCATGGCGACACTGGGGTATTCTCTACAGTGGCAACCTGTTATTAGCGGCACTAACAGGTCGATAATAATGGCATGTAACTATTTCATTGGCTGCCAGATAAGGGTTTATTTTCATTTGAATAGACGTGCAGCTTATTGACATTTCATAGCTGTATACCCGACAGTGGTGCCATTTTTAATAAAGAGATGAAACTGCCAGGCTTTATGACAGGAAAGCTTTACAAACATGGTATTTCTTATAAACATTTAAATGCCGACACACGGTGACAGCCAACTATACACTGATCATAACAATCGGACAGTGTAAAATACATCACGCCCCGTCATTGATGTCCAAACTATAAGTCATTATTCAAGCCTAGAAGCTCGAGCCTGCCCAGTGATTTTTCTCCAGATGTTCCGGTCAAGCATGCAGGAGCGAAGTTCCTTAGCGCTGGTCAAGCCGGTGCCTCGTTTTAGTATGTCTACAAAGGAGAGACATCTTCTCCCACGCGAGGCCTTGCCTTGGGTGGGCTCTTAGAGGATGGTTGGGCAAGCGGCAAGCTCCGAGTGGCGGACACAGTGCCCAGCGAGCTTGAGTCGGCGTTCACGGATCTTCTCTGTGGCCTTTGGCCAACCAGCATACAGGTTGGAGTTTCTCATGTGGTCCTGCCAGGGGATGTTTAGGGCCATACGCAGCATCCTGGTGTAGCAACCATCCAGAGACTTCTCTATACTGGTGGTGAGGGTCCAGGTCTCAGCTCCGTATAGAAGCACTGACTCCACTGTTGCGACAAATAGTGATCTTTTCAGCCGGGCACTCAGCGTTGATGACCACACCTTTTTCATGCTGTGAAGCACGGACCACGCCTGTCCTTTTCGTATCTTCAGGTCTTTTTCACTGGAGTTGATCCAGGATCCAAGGTATTTAAAGTCGGATTCAAAACGAAGAGTTGTGCCGTCCCTCGTGTGGACAGGAGGGTCACTGATGTTGTAAGCTATCACCTTGGTCTTTTTTGTGTTCAGCTGTAGGCCAATTTTCAGGCACTCCTCCTCAACTGACAGTAACAGGTCCTGGGCTTGCTCAATCGTGTTTGACACCAATGAGATATCATCCGCAAAATCCAGGTCAGTGACTGTCACAGGAGGCACACGTCGGCTCTTGCGGGGAACTAAGGTGAAACCCAGCTCTTCTTCTCTTCCGCCAATTGCCTTTCTCAGGGCATGGTCAAGGACAATGATGAAGAGGAAGGGGGCCAAGGTGTCACCCTGGAGAACTCCAGCTCGGATGTCGAAGAAATCGGTGACCCCATCTGGTGAAGTGACCTTTGCTCTGGTGTTTGCGTATTTTGACCCGATCACTTCAACTAGCCTGTTTGGGAGCCCATAGGCAGTGAGGATGTTCATCATCTTGTCCCGGTGGAATGTGTGAAACGCCTTACGAAAGTCGATAAAGGTGATGACTGCAGGAAGATGTTTGTGCCTGACTCCTTCAACGATTCTCCTCAGCGCGATGATGTGCCCCACCGTTGACCTCTGCACTGCACCGTAGCACTGGCCGTATCCGGTTAAGTAACATGCGGTTAAAGGTTTTGGAGACAAAAGAGGTGAGACTTATTCCTCGGTAGTTGTCCGTGCAAGTGAGGTCACCAGACTTTGGAACCGGGATGATATTGATTGTGCTCCACTGATCTGGTGCTTCTCCCTTCTCATATGCACAGTTGATGAAATCAAGCATAATGTCGTTGATGGGGACATGCTTTAGGACTTCTGGGACAACACCATCCTCCCCGCAGGCTTTTCCACTCTTGAGACTGCTCAGTGCTTTGGCATACTCTTCCTGGCTGAAGGGACTATCCTCTATGTCAAGATCAATGAACACTTGTGCTACCTCCTCCTGAGCTTCAAGCACAGCTGGTGCGTCTCCAAGTAGGTTTTTGAAGTGACGATACCATGCGTCTACCCGTTGCTCATCTGTGTCTCCCTTGATCTGAGAGGGCTTGGATGTCTTTTTACCAGTGATCTCGTTGATCAGTTTCCAGCTCACTGCATGTTTTTGGTTAACGTGAGCCTGTTCCACTTCACTGATTTTCTGGAATAGTACCTCCTCCTCTATAAGGTCGTAGGTTTCAGCTAAAGCCTTTTTCTTGCTAGCATATTGTTCTTGTTTGTTGCAGCTGTAATTTGCTACTAGTGAATTATAGGCTACTTGCATCTCCTCTCTTGCTATGACGACACGAGGAACCCTTGAGGCTTTTGCCCACTTTTTCACCCTAGGAACCTTGTCCATGCAGATCTCTGCAGCCTCCTTATTTGCTTCAATGAATTTCCCGTAGCGGCAGTTTGCAGATTCCTCATACTCAGCCAGTACCTGGAACCGATTGTGGACTTCAATGGCGTACCTCACCTGTAGATTACTGTCTCCTTGGGGTTTCCCCCAATCATACTGAACCCTTCCAGTGGCTGCCTTACGTGGAGATCTGAGACTAAGGCGCACCTTTGTCACCACAACTCTATGGTCTGAACCAACTGTAGAGAAAGTATTGTGGGCACAAGAGTCAAGTACGCTGTTCCTCCATTTACGCCTGGTAAGGATGAAGTCAATCTGGGCCTTTGAACCTGATGGAGACAACCATGTCCAGAGCCTTCCCTTACGCTTTTCAAACTGGGTGTTATTGGCGAGAAGAGAGTAGTCCTCAATCAGCTCTATCAGACGCTTACCATTGTCATTGGCAACTTGATGGTAGGTGAAAGGAGCATCCCCCAGTCCCAGACGGGCATTGAAGTCACCAAGGATGGCAAGAAAGTGATGCTGAGGGACAGCCTCAACTGCTTGTCTCAGAGCATTATAAAATGCTACCTTTTCATCTTGCTGTGCTTGGAGGGTTGGCGCATAAGCCACAATGGTTGTTAGAACTGGGTTTCCCTTGAAGGAGGCAGTAATTACCCTATCAGAGGACCGGGTAACACTGATAAGCGTCTTCTGTGCGTCCCTGCTGAGCATGAGTCCAACACCACCAGTTGCTGCCTGGGCTTCGTTTCTCCAAGCCGATGTCGTAACAAGGTAGTAATCTTCGATCATCTTGGTTACCACCGTTTCCCTCATGTCATCAGTGTGCACCCTCCTATGTTCCTGGATCCGACACACATCCACTCTGTACTTCCTCATCCTGTGCACTAGTTCCTTAGCACTCCTATCCTCTCTGATTGTACGAACATTCATGGTGGCAATAGACGTACTCTTCTTACATCTAAGTAGCGCGTTGGTTCTCCGGCACCCTTCAGCCGCCCCCTCCCCAAAGATGATACATTGGGGTTTGAAGGAACGTCGTCATCATGCTCACAGGGTGAGCGTGCTCGAATCCCCTCAGCTAAGTTCCTGCGGACTCCGGCCGCTGGAAGTATACGATTCATCAATGGATTATAATTCATGTTCAGGCTTTTCAATTGCGGAGGTAGTACTTGGGTGGTCGCAACTCCTCTCCCAAGACGGTTGGTTTGAAGTCAAAGTTTTCCATCTCCTAGGACAGCTGCCTTCCCATGGCTAACGAGCCCCTCCTGCCCGGGTTTGGAGTCAGAGTGCCTTCTCCTAGCTGGATTGCCTCCCATGGCTAACGAGCCCCTCCTGCCCGGGTTTGGAATCAGAGTGCCTTCTCCTAGGTGGATTGCCTCCCATGGCTAACGAGCCCCTCCTGCCCGGGTTTGGAATCAGAGTACCTTCTCCTAGGTGGATTGCCTCCCATGGCTAACGAACTTCACCTGTCCGGAGCAATCTGGATTTGAGGCGCCAGAAACTCGCCTTCACACCTCTGCCTTCGGTTAGAAACAGGGATTGGCGCACGAAACCAGGCAGTAGGAGTTTGACTAGGAGAGGCTATTTTGAGACCCAGACCATATGGGACATTTAATGATGGAAAGTGGCTCAATACTTCCCCCAAATCCCGGTCATTCCTAGCCCTTAAATCCCCAATGTTATGAAGTAAGTTAATCTGAAAAACAAAACTGGTTAACATTACAGTAATTGTGTCTGTTGTGTTTAGTATTGGCAGTTAATAGGCTTAAACCAAGTCGACAAGTAGTAACTTTTTCTTTTTTTATGTTAAAATAGATGTTAAATTTACATGGGGGATAAAGAATATTAATTTGGGATTTTACCAAAACACTGATGTGTGTTAGCACTGTATACCCAGTACTATATCTAAATAAATTAAAGTTAACACTGTTTCAAACAGTGGTAGCCTAAATTTAATCTACCATATTAAGTTTGCACTGGCTTCATGCATCTAAGAATACAAACTAATGTTTGGCTAGGAAGTTTTTCTTAATTAAAAAATGCAACAGGCAGCCTTGGCAGTTATTAAACCTATAAGAAATAATCATTTGTTATTCTCAGTCATGGAGTCATGCATTCGATATACAAATAGAGCTTGGGATGAGTAAGGGTTTTACAATTAGAAGTCAGCGTTAGTTCAAATTATGGCGTAATTATATTTAACTATCTTTGTTTTGTGTTACTGTCTTGATGTTGTGTATGAACTATGCCCGTAGGGTTTTGACGGTTTATTACGTTGTACCCTAAGAGGGACAACTCAACTCATGTAAGGGGGTTGGTTAATGTTCCAGAGCTGTGTTTTATTTATGTTTTATATAATTATAGGCTGTCACTCGCTATATAGTACGACTATCGGGGGGGGGGGGGGTTCGGAGCATCATTAGTCTTGGCCCAAGACTATGGTGCTTGTTTCTGGATAGTGTACCAAGCGCAGTTGTAAATCACCGAAGCGCGCCCGCTTCGGTATGATTTAGTTAAATAGGAGCTTGAAATCTAGACTACACTGGCAAGCTACCATAGTATTGTACATCCTGCAGCGCTGCGTGCGGTCGTAGAAGTAAATTAGCATAATGTGATCCAGGGTCATTCATGTTATAATTACACGGCATTGGCAGCTCCGTGTTTGTCGTGGAGGAAGAATCGTAAGAAAAATAGGAATAATGTTCACGATTTAATATGAATGCTAAAGATGAAAAAAGTAAGCCAAAGCTATATTGATTTAGAAATGATTTTAATTAAACTGTATCAATTGTTTTTAGATACAATACACCACGTTAATTATAACATACTGACTGTATTATGTATTCATGTGATGATGACAACATTAGTAGCCCTAGTAAGTTATACATGTGCAAAGTCGGTGCATGAACGACAATTCATAAATACCTCAGACAGTTTCGCTATTCTTATTGGTGGAGAGCGCGTCACGTGGGTGTGTATAAGCCTTTGTTTATGACCCCGGTAAAAAGTGTTAATTCATGGGCGTGACACGCGACCTTGCACCTGTTCCTTTAAGACAGTTTCTTCATTCCTATTGGTCGAGAGCAACGGCTGAAACAGTTGTGCCACATCACGCGATACGCGCGACGCGCACAGCAATTCCTTTTAAGGAGTTGTTTACCCGAGGGTGGCGGAGGGCTTCACCATTTCATAGCTGGAAGGGGTGTTGTGTTGAAAGAAATCATTGAACAATTATAATGTTTGCATTTATTTTACTTTTTGACCAAGAAATTATGTTGTTTTTGACCGAAAAGGTGTTTATGAATGGGAATCAAAGCGTGTTGAATCGTTTTTCAACTAGTGGTTTAAACCCGCCGAGGCCTGGGGCGGATTGCAATAAAACGGTCTTAGTCAGCGGTCTAAGACCAGTCAGTTATAGCCGGCTATCTGCCTTAAACGGTCTTAGCTTATGTCAGTTATTAAGACTGTTGCAATAAGCCGGTCTTAGATAAGTCGGCAAAAAGTAATGCAATACGAACTTAGCACATATGCAGCACAGGCGTTACGGCATTGTTCTTATTGCTTAGGTTGAAATCAAAGGATATCCAATCATTTTCACCCTTGGGAACATATGTTTACGATACAATATAAACAGTGTATCATCATCATGATGCCTCTCATATATCTCTAAATATTCGGTCTCGTCGTAGAGCTCGTCACATCAAATCGTCTACAACTAACAAATGCAGCGCCATCTTTAAAAAAAAAAACTAAGACCGATTATAGCTAGCTCAGAGCAGGCTTAAGATTTAAGACCGGCTATAATTATAGTCCGCGCTATTGCAATCCGGCTATAGCGCATAGACTGGTTTAAGACCGCTTGGTGCAATCCACCCCTGGTTCTTGATAATTTACCTCGACTTCGTCTCGGTAAAATTATCAAGAACCAGGCCTCGTTGGGATTAAACCACTACTTGAAAACCTCTTCACCACACATTGATTCCCTTATTTATGCATTCGTTCAAAAGGGCAATACTTGGTTAAGTTTAGCCAATTAGGCACTGCATCTTGCTACGCTAATTATTCACGCAACAAAGCAATTAGTTAATAAACTACGCGGCCACGGATGCACTGTATATCGCCTTACTTGTACACTCCAACTACGAGGTCAACAGGCGACTTATTTATGGAACACTCAGCAGACTATATTTACGTCTTAACAAAACAGTATATCAGTTCTCTGAACACTGTTTCCCTGTAATTGAAAGTTCGAGAAGTTTAGGCACGCATCAGCATTTGAAAACGTCTTCTTTGTTTCTTAAACGTGCGACTCGTACAAGTACCGATCGGGCTTTATACTGCGTCAACTATGTGTATTAGTCTTGTGTTTTTGTGTGTTATTAGCTGTTCCGACCTACCGTCGGAACAGGTGTTGTTTTCGTCGAGATTTTTATTATTTTTATTATTAGCTGTTCCGATGCATTCGGAACAGCTATTGTTTTCGTCGAGTTTTTCAAATTGTTTTAGAAACGTTGTTCTTGGTTTCCGCCAAAACGCCATAGGTTCAACGCACGATTTTTGTTTATTCGCAATCTTAGAAACGGAAGAAATGACAGACTTGAGTCATATATTATATGGAATCGAAGCTTAGTACGTGACTTAGTCACTAAACTTTGTGTTGTTTAATTTCTTAATCAATTAGCTGAGTTATAATGACATGAATATTTAATTAGGCAATCTTGTTAACACCATATCTCCCAAAATAAACGTCCGATTTTCAAATTGTTTTAAGATTTTGATTCTCTGGGTATTGAAGTTGTGCCAAATGAAGTAATTTGTTATGTCACGTCATCTTGAAATTATTTGTTATAAATTAATACACCTGAATAAAATCACTCAATCTGTGCTGATGGATCGATTGGGGCCGCGGTTTACCGCGGGTGCTATTCCCAGGTGATCTGAGTTCGAATCCTTCCGGGAATTTCGACGAAATCAATATTATAATGCATACATTTTACTTTTTTTTGTACAAAAAGAAATATGTACCTACATTTAAACAATCAGTAAAACATGTTCTTTTTTTTCAAATTTTTGGCTCATGAGATGCTTCTTTCCTGGAAAATAAAACGATCTGATTTTGTCCTCGTGCAGCACGATCTTTAGTGGGTGTACGCACTATGAAGGAAGTTCTACGTACATGTACATGGTTCTTCGATTTACGTACAACCACTTTTTCGCTAATAAATAGCGCTATTTTTGCAGTTTTTTCGCTCTATGTATGTTGTCAATCAACACAAAGTGCCAGCCTTTTCTTTCTAAACCTTATCACTGAAGACAAACCTATGTGAAACATACAAACTTGTTTCTTTACTTATTTGGCTTCGATCAAAGGCATCATGTACGAGGAAAAGTGGACCGTGCATGGACGAATACACCTGCCCGAGATTTGGAAGTTTACACGGCATACACATTTTATAAATGACCATCGAAATGGTAGGCCTACTATCAATGCATGTAAAGACTGTAAGTGTCTTGTGGTGAATCATAAAGATGTAGTGTTAAGTGTATACTTGTAATTTTAACGCCTGGGATTTGGAATGATTTACGGGTGAAGTAACCTAGTTCGCACCGGGGACCAGTTGCCTAAACCAATTCCAGTATTTCGCTTTACTTTCGGAAATTAGACCATGACAAACAAAAACTCTTTGACAGGGATACAAAATCAGAGATTTTATTATGCTGGTCGACGTTTCTCTGGTGGTCGAGTGGCTCAATGTTATAGAGCTGCTTATAATAAATAGGCAAAATATTTTGCTTTATAAAACTGCAGAAATTGAGCAGAATACCTGGATTCACAACTTGCAGTTTGTACATGAGGAATGGTATTTGCTGTGTTTAGCTGCTTTTTGTGTTTAGTTTGGTCTGGTCCTGGGCCAATGGCTTTAAAAGGAAAGAATCGCAGCGCTTACGTAATCAGAGAATTGTGCTTACGCTAAGCGTATTTAACATCTGGGTACACAGGGAATGTGTTCTTGATGAGCGTGATAATTCGCAACAAAAAATCTGCTGCGATTACTATTGTGCTCAACTTCTGCGTAACATTCACTGCAAAAACAGTGACTTAAAAATTTGGTTTGCTTTCGCAGGATAACCGTGCTTTTCTTGTGCAAAAGTAGGCCAGGGCGACTAGTGTGGTTTAGTGTTTAAGTCGCGACTACAAACTAGTATTAGAGTCGCGACTACTGTTTTTCCCCACAAAATTGTGCCTACACGTTGACTACAAAAACAGTCCCGATTACCTGTTTGGTGAAACAGTTGTCCTGCTTACTACTAATCGCTACATGTGTCGCTTGCAGCACATTGCGGCACAAATCTTGAGAATCCGTAATTTATCTCAACAAGTGTCGTAGTTGGGTTTGAGGTGCGACTAGTCGAGTAGTAAATTTCACTAGTTACCTAGGCCAATCTTTGAAAACACCAGATCTCAAGAAGTAAAGGGCCGATTTTTAACTTGTTTGTAGTTTAAGACTCCTTAGGGATAGGAAACAATTTTGGAAAAACCGTGACCTTAATTTGACCTCTACTTCCGGGTTAACCGGAAGTGGGACCATATCTCCAGAGCTACTCAACCGATTTTCAATTTTTTTTTCAGTTACAAACTCCTAAGACATTAATATTGACTGTAAAAACCCGTGACCCCATGTTGACCTCTACTTCCGGGTGAACCGGAAGTGGAACCATATTTCAAGAACTACACAACCGATGTCAATTTTTTTTCAGTTATAGACTCCTTATAGGCATAACAGCGACTTTGAAAAATCGTGACGGGAAGTGGGACCATATCTCAAGAACTACTAAACATTTTTAAAAAAAATTTCAGTATAAATCCTTGGTCATCGATGAAGCACATAATCAAAGCAAAACAACACGGAACAGCTTTGTGTTTGTTCACAAACACCTAATGTCTAGTTTTTAGAAATATAACTATAATACGAAAGAGTGAGTTTAATATACCAAATTGAAGCTTAGAACATTTACTTAAAATGTAAAAAAATGTAAAAATTCTTAATTAATTAACCACGTGATCCTCTTTTGCATATTTAATTGGGAAATCTTTGTAGCACCATATCTCAAGAAGTACTCGGCCGATTCCTACCCTGCTTGTAGTTAAAGACTCCTTGGAGATTGGAGTTTAATTTGGAAAAACCGTGACCTCAAGTTGACCTCTACTTCCGGGTCAACCGGAAGTGGGACCATATCTCAAGAAGTACACGTCCGATTTTTAGACTGTTTGTAGTTTAAGACTCATTTGGGATTGGAGATAAATTTCGAAAAACCGTGACCTCAAGTTGACCTCTACTTCCGGGTCAACCCGAAGTGGGACAATATAGATTTTTAAAATTGTTTTTAGTTAGAGACTCCTTGGGCATTGGAGATTAGCTTTAGGTTACCGTGACCCCATGTCGACCTCTACGTCCGGGTCAACCGGAAGTGGCACCTTAACTCAAGACACTATTCAACATTTTCAAACTTTTTTCCAGTTATAGACTCCTTGGTCATTTGAGCACATAATCCAAGCAAAAGTACACGGAACAGCTTTGTGTTTGTTCACAAACACCTAATGTCTAGTTATTAGCTGTTCCGATCCAGTCGGAACAGCTATTGTTTTCGTCGAGATTTGTGTCATTTTTATTATTAGCTATTCCGAGCCAGTCGGAACAGCTATTGTTTTCGTCGAGATTTTTATTATTTTTATTATTAGCTGTTCCGAGCCAGTCGGAACAGCTATTGTTTTCGTCGAGATTTTCATTATTTTTATTATTATTAGCTGTTCCGACCTACCGTCAGAACAGGTTTTGTTTTTGTCTAGATTTTTATTGGTTTTATTAATATTCTTTGTTCCCGCCTAAAACCCCATTGCATTTGTACACGTTTTTTGTTTATTCCTAATCTCCAAAACCACAAGATCAAAAGAGTTAAATCATATATCAAATTGAAGCTTAGAACTTAAGCTTAATTCTAAATTTCACAAATGTTAAAATTCTTAATTAATTAACCACGTGACCCTCATTTGCATATTTAATTGGGAAATCTTTGTAGCACCATATCTCAAGAAGTTCACGGCAGATTCTTACCCTGTCTGTTGGTATAGACTCTTTGGGGATTGGAGATTAATTTTGAAAAACCGTGACCTCAAGTTGACCTCTACTTCCAGGTTAACCGAAAGTGGGACTATATCTCAAGTACTGTACAACCGATTCTCAAACTATTTTCAGTTTTAGACCCCTTGGGCGTTAAAAATCAATTTTGAAAAAACCGTGAACTCAAGTTGACCTCTACTTCCGGGTCAACCGGAAGTGGGACCATATCTCAAGAAGTACACGGCCGATTTGTAGACTGTTTGTAGTTATAGACTCCTTTGGGATTGGAGATACATTATTGAAACACCGTGACCTCAAGTTGACTTCTACTTCCGGGTCAACCCAAAGTGTGGGAATATCGATTTTTAATTTTTTGTTTTCAGTTAGAGACTCCTTGGGCATTGGAGATAAGCCTTAGGTTACCATGACCCCATGTCGACCTCTACTTCCGGGTCAACCAGAAGTGGCACCATAACTCAAGACACTATTCGGCAAGTTCGTCCTTTTTCAGTAATAGACTCCTTGGTCATTTTAGCACATAATCCAAGGAAAAGAACACGGAACAGCTTTGTGTTTGTCACAAACACCTAATGTCTAGTTATTGTCATTATTCTTTGTTTCCGCATAAAACCCCCATAGCGTTTGTACAGCGTTTTTGTTCAGGCCCCGTCTCCTAAAGTATGAGGATAAAATAGTTAAATCATATATCAAATTGAAGCTTAGAACATAAGCTTTACTCTAACAAAAAAGTTTTAAAATTCTTAATTAATTAACCACGTGGTCTTCATTTGAATTTTGAATTTGTAAACTTGATGCAGTCACTTTCATGTTATTGTTAAATATTCTCTTTGGTAATACAACACAGTATGTACCTCTATGAGTTGTTGACTTCTTGAGAGGAGTCTATACTATTTTGTTTCCTACCCGCGTTCTGGGCACATTAGTACACGCACAACGTACGGAGGTTTAGGATTTTCGTTAGAACGTGCGTTAAAATTGTCCTTGTTTTTCTAACCGCGTTCTGGACCAATTACTCTGTGCATGGGTTTTCGTTAATAAAACGAACGTGCGTAATCAGATAGGGGTTTTTGACGACATCGACGTCGTCGTCAAAAAACCCTAAAGGCATCTAATACTACATTTCAACCCTACTTAATAGTTATAGGCGTTAGCAGTTCATATTCAGTGACAATGGTCGCAAAATCATGAAACGAGAATTATTTCGCCGGATCATAATCCCCTATGTTGATGCACACATGTAAAAACCCACCGTTGTTGCATCGTGCCCTTCTAGCCTAGTGGTCATCAGTCGCGACTACACATCTGAGAATTGCGAGTTCGAATCTCCGTCCGAATTCTTTTTTTTTATCCCCCAAAACTAAAAATATATTTCTTTTTGTAATATTTAAGTTAGATTCTTATCTTTATATCGATAGTGTTGCCTTTCCTTTTTCTCAATTGTTAGCCAAACATAACATGTGTGCATGCATGACACGATGATGTTTCAAAACACAGTAAGCGGAAAATGGTGATCATAAGCGCAGAGTTTGGTGGTTAAGAGTTCTGTGAAATCAACATGTACTAGATCAAACATCAAACCACCGACCAAAAAAAATTTAAAATTCGTAATTAATTAACCACGTGACCCATATTTGCATATTTAATTGGGAAATCTTTGTAGCACAATATCTCAAGAAGTACACGGCCGTGTATCAGAATGTTTGTAGTTATAGACTCCTTGGGGATTGGAGATTAGATTGATTTTGAAAAACCGTGACCTCAAGTTGACCTCTACTTCCGGGTCAACCGGAAATGGGACCATATCTCAAGTACTGTACAACCGATTTTCAAAGTTTTAGACCCCTAAGGCGTTAAAAATAAACTTTGAAAAACCGTGACCTCAAGTTGACCTCTACTTCTGGGTCAACCGGAAGTGGGACCATATCTCAAGAAGTACAGGGCCGGTTTTTAGACTGTTGGTAGTTATAGACTCCTTGGGGAGTGGAGATAAATTGCAAAAACCGTGACCTCAACTTGACCTCTACTTCCGGGTCAACCTAAAGTGGGACAATATCGATTTTCAAACTTTTTTCAGTTAGAGACTCCTTTGGCATTGGAGATTAGCATTAGGTTACCATTACCCCATGTCGACCTCTACTTCCGGGTCAACCGGAAGTGGCACCATAACTCAAGACACTATTCAACATGTTCAAACTTGTTTTCAGTTATAGACTCCTTGGTCATTTTAGCACATAACCCAAGCAAAAGAACACGGAACAGCTTTGTGTTTGTTCACAAACACCTAATGTCTAGTTTCTTTTTAATATCGAAGTCTTATACAGCGCACGTTTCTATCAACAAGTTACTCAATGCGCTTAATACATTAAAATTACGTCCCAATCGAAAGACGAAGCAATGGTTAAGTGTCTTGCTTAAGGACACAAGTGTCACGACTGGGACTCGAACCCACATTCTTCTGATCAAAAATACCAGAGTTTAAATTCGGTGCTCTTAGCCGCTCGGGCCAGAACACATCAGGCAAAGGATACAATGGGAGACTTTTTGAAAGCTCTGGCACTAGAGGGCAGCAGACCTACCAGATAAGGGTGCATAACTCCTATAGCAAACAATACTCAAAAAATATTTAGAAGTCTCTCAGCCTCTTGAAAACTAAATCAGATACATTGTCATACACTAAACTTCAGATTTCTTCTCAATTTTTTTGTAGGTCAGCATTTTGGAATTTTTGCTAATTACCCTAGAAGAAACACTCTCAAAAACTCATGCACACCACTTGTTATCCTTGGGGAACTCGTGTCCAGTACGTCCTGTTCCAGAACAGTGCGGTTTATGCTGGCATTGTGTTATGAAAAACAAAATACAGTTTGGCTTTATCTAAATACAAAATCAAAAACACGCAAAACACAAGGTATTTGCTGTCAGTGACCATCACTCACGCTTCTCCTATTCCTAAGTTGTTGACATTACCTGGTGAAGAGCGCCCTCTCTTGGTGAATGGCAGATAGTCTAAAGTTTCCCATTGGTGTTTGCATGCGTTCGATTGTTTTAAATCAAGTTTAAAAACACTACACCTACAAAGCTCTGAATGATCTGTCGCCGGTCTACCTGAAAGACTGCATTGCCACCCATATACCATCAAGGGAAGGCCTAAGATCGAACCGGGACGTTACTCATCTTAACATCCCAAAGAGTAACAAATGGATAGGCGCTGGGGATCGTTATTGTGTGGTCGGGTCAACTCTCTGGAACAATTACCACAGACCATAATATCATCACCAACAGTAGCCTGAACGTCTGATGACGTCATTCTTCGAGGCTCGTGAAAAACGCCAGAGACCGGCCTCAAAATTTTCAAAACCGGCGTGTAGTTTGACCTCTGACCTCAGTCATTTCTTATATAAATACACAGTCAAATTCCATTGCGAATTTGAGAACAGTGACTATTTGGGCTTCTATGGGTGCGTTCGTTTAGCTTCCCCGGGTCGAACCCGGTGTGTGGCGTTTTTGTTTTCCAGGACGAACGTGTGCAGATAATAACCCACGTTTGTCCTTGGAGAAAAAAAAACGCCACACACTGGGGTCGACCCAGGGGAGCTAAACGAACGCACCCATAGTCACTGCACGTATCCAATGATATTACTGTATCCAATGGAATCACTGGATCATAGCGGCAGCGACCTGTCTTGACAGGGGCCCAGTCTACACCAACAGTTTATGCTTTCAAACGCAATCTCAAAAGTGGGTTATATAATGTGAAGCGCAATTATGATAATTTTGGAATTGCGCTATATAAGAGCTGTTATTTTGATTAATTAGGGAATGACAGTGCGAGGATCCATCCTTAAATGACCGGGTTGGTGGCTGGCGTTGTTATTCCCTTTAATAAAAACCTTTATAACGAAATAAACGGCAAAATAGTCAAAATATCGGTAATAATTCTGGACATGTTCAGGGACCATATCTTAGCCTTCGATGGCTCCCGTCTCTTTTGTGCGTTAATCACACTAGCGGCACCCGCTAGAGATCATTGCGTATAAAATTCTGCAATAGTAGCGTCGTGTCAAAGGGGTTGGGGGGGGGGGGGTAAGTGGAGGGACCTTTAGAGTCACAATATACAAATCACTTTGGCAAACAACCTATCTTACACATGCCCGTCTTCTCCCAAGTTTCTTTTTATTTGTCGGTCCCATCCATGTTTTCCAGTTTTCATTTATTTGTAGGTCCCGTCCATTTTTTCCAGTTTCGCGCGGGTCCCGCTAAAAGTGGTTCTTACCCAGTCCCGTTTATACACCGTTTCGTTGATTTTTTCCCCCCGTTCAGTTTATTTTTTCCGGTCCTGTATCTTGTATAAGTCCCTTTTCGTTGTTGTCCTTTCCCGCATTATATCACCAGCCCCGTTAATGTTCGCGTTATTTTTGTGCGCCGTTCCCCCGTCCCCTGTCGGTGTGCCTAATCCCTCTCCCATCCCATGTCTTACCGGCGCCTCCGTTTCTCCACCCCCCGCGATTTGCAATGTTCTTTGATTGCCACTATTTGATCATAATTCATGTTTTCCACAATTTCGCGCGGGTCCCGCAAGTGGTTCTTCCCCACTTCCGTTTTATAACCCGTTCTCATGTTTTCCAGTTTTGCGCGGTTCCCGCTGGGTCTTTCCCAGTTTCACGGTTTGATTTTTCCTTCGTTCAGTGTATTATTTTCCTGTCCCATATCCCATCATCAAAGTCCCTTTTATTTTGTTTCCTTTTTCGTATCCCAGCCCTTCCTTTTCATTTCCCCGTCATTTTGTTTATGTTCCCCCGTCCCCCGTCCAACATATGTACCTACCACTAAGTGCCCTTCCCCCACTCCGATCCCCGGCCCACATCTGACACGCCCCTCTGTCCCCGTGATCCCGTGCGTTGGAATTGTCTTTGCTCATACTGTTTTCCCCCCTGTCATTTTTGACTGAATTAAATGTGGTTTTATTAGCTTCTCACAAAGTGGCTATTTTAACGGTGACGTTTGTCAAACCTAGCGAAATGTCCCACTGAAGTTCCGCCGTCGGTGGACGCTCATGCATGGGGACTTATTCTTCGTTGGGGGACAACCTTTCCGCTGAGCACGGTGGACAGAATAACAAGAGACAGTTTATCCTAAGAGACACTCTCACATGGACGAACCAGAAATCTCCGTACGAACCAGCCCATAGTTCATGTTTTTTCCAGTTTCGCGCGGTTCCCGCGAGTAGTTCTTGCCCGTCTCGTTTATTGTTTTTTGTCCTGTTCATGAGCTCTGCACGTGTAGTGCTTTTTTGTACACAGTTTTCGGATATGCATTTGTGCGCGTAGTGTGCATCCTCGCGTCCATGGGCTTATACCTGCACACAAAAAAAGTTAATGTTATTCGAAAACAAACGGTTATAAACAGCCCCAGCTGGTCATGATCAATCGTTCTCTCAATCAAACACCAAACGCAAATAGGAATAGCGAAACTATCTGGAGTGTTTATTATTATTATTATTCTAATCTATGTATAACTCTAGTTGTGTACAATAAAACTAACATGTGAAAATTTCATTTCAAAACTTGGCAGCTTTCGAGAGATATCGCCAAAACTCCGGAGTGGTTAAGTACACGCAGAAAGAATTATTCGTATTGGAATACACAACATGAGAAACATTTTTAACAATTACATTTTTTCAAAATATTCGGAGGATAGAAACTGAAATCTTTTTCCGTAACCACATCACTTTAAAGCGAAAAGATTTGTCAACTGCATTATACTATCAAAAGCTGCTGTACTTTAAACCGATTATTTTTAGGAGTTATGACCGAACGTTTACCTTCCCTGAAGCATCAACAAGAGTTAAATATCTTAAAACATTAGTACCACGAACATGGAAACTAATTTATTGTCGGGGGAATTAACTAGCGCGGGAACAAAGACAAATTAACTAGAGCGGGAGTGGAACCTGCGACCCCTGATTAACGTGACATCGGTTCACTTATCGCTTATCATATTAAGCAATAATTACTGGCGGTCTCCTTTTTTGTAAATATCTTTGTTCGGGAATACCAGGCTCTCATGTTTTAGAGTCATTATCAACTTTCGTCGGAGGAGATTTCAACTGACATCCATCAATCCAATAATTTTAGGTGTTTCTGGGGGTGAACCGAAGGTGAATTAATTCGTTTTAATTGTTATTTGTATTATTTATATTTTTTGCAGATGGTCTCCTATGGCCCTCTGGTGTTTACGGTTTACCAACGCCTACAAGTGGTTGCCCAAACAACTCCGGAGTCATCTGGGAAACTGGTTCCCGTTTGCAAGACACTGAAAACGAATACTCATCTAACTACTGGTCCACTGGTATCCAACTCCTTGGACCGTATGAGAGAAACGACATGACACAGAACTTCTGCATGAAGACACGTGATCATACAGACGAGGCTGAGGGTGACTGGCCGCAGGGGAGATACTGTGTGTTCAAGTACGGACCAAGCTGTCCAAAAAGTAAGGCTTGATTTCATTTCTCATTGTAATCATAGATTGTCATCTTATCAATTTATCATATTCATTCATTCATTCATTCATTCATTCATTCATTCATTCATTCATTCATTCCTTCATTATTGGTTTATTCTTTAATCACAAAATTCTCATTGCGACCAGAGGTCAAAATATAACAAAATTGGCTGAGGAGAGAAAATATTTACATCGCAGGATCGGAGCATAGAGCAAGGAACAGAAGGAGTTACAACTAGTCGTCTTCAAAGGTTCCATGTGTGTTACCGCGAGCGTATGTGCGGCATTATAATGTAGCCCGAGCCCTAAAAGGCTACATTTAGGGCTCGGGCTACATTATGGTGCCGCACAAGTGTATAACGACCAGCGCAAATCGGCAGAAACATCTGCGGGCGCATTTCCTAACGAGCGAAGTATATAAAGAACTAGCTACCCACCAGTTACGCCACAGAAAAATACACAGATTGCAATGCGTTCAAGCATCCGTCTCAACCAACGACATACGGCAAGGATGATTTAAGCTAAGAATAACGACATTTCAATGAGTTTGGCAAACAAAAATGCAATAAGAATTACATATTTGTAGTATTCTTATTAAACAAACACAAAATCAGTTGAATAATTACCTTTCTCTCAATCTTCTTAACCAAAAATATCCTACGCGAAATTATTTATAAGTAAAAAAAAATAAAGTCATTTTATATTCCCCTGTTTTATCTCAATTCGTTTTCAACGGCCGGAGACCACCGACATTCTGTTCATGATAAAACAATCAATACCACATATTTCATAATTTTCCCGATAAGCAAAACCTAACAAATGTCATAATTCATCACAGGAAAGACCGATTTGTTTGCTTCAAAATTCAGTCAAAAGCTCAAAGTCTACAGTTTCTAATGTAGCATTGTGCGCATGCAACGTAGGTGAAATTGTTTACTGCGCACGCGTTGAACTTGTGTGTTGCTACTTTACCACTCCAATAATTATAAATGGAAAACGACGTGACACCAGCGACGGCAGCGAAAGGCGGTAACACACATGGGGTACAAAGAGCTCGCTGCGGTCGGAATGTGTCACAGCCTTTTACAGGCGCTGCGGTTCACATCCATAGTGTTTCCACTGGAGGTTGATGCAACACTAATCGGATTAATTTGAGCTTCGGGGATTAAGACTGGAGTTGTAACTCTTTCTGTTCCTTGCTCAATGATCGGAGGGAATATATAGATTGAGTTCGGTCTTTCGTCTCTGTGCGCAGGAACTTGTGTTCCCCATGTCTTCTCCACTAAGTAAAAATAACAAAAAACAATGAGGGCTAAGATTACCAAGTCCAATTTGAATGCGATTTGGTCCGTGGACAAACGATTTAATTCCCTCCCGTACCCCTATTCTTTTCACTGCCGATACGCTAGTTTCTATCTAAGAAAAGTCACAATAGAAAGGAATTTTTACTTTCCCTTTTGACAGTGATGTCGTCTGGTTTCATCTTTTGGAATGACGAAGACAGCAACAACCACAACGAAGTGCAAGGCATCGTACCATCAGGAGTGTACGACCAGGATACCCGTATCGACTACTGCTGCATGACCGATGGTGACGTATCCCAGCCGATCAGCTTGCCTACTCAGAATCCTTTCTATCTGTTCCCGTATAACTCGGAGCAGTGCCAGGCCGTCCAAGGCATGAATGCGACTCAGGAGTATTTTCGTTGGGACGAGGAAGACATCCCAACATCTGAAGACAAAACTGGGGGATCCCATCCGTATCACATTATTCACGGTTTAGCAGACGACAACATCGTACACTACTGTCATTACGAAGCCATCTATAACATAGTTTCAATATAGTAGGCAGTCGTACACATAGTTTTCACGTTGACTTGCGGAGCATTTTTTTTGGGACGAGGAAGACGACACAACAAGTGATGACAAAACTGGGGGGTTACATCCGTACCTCAACATTGTACCATCAAGTTCGACTTGGGCGGACAATATCATCGTACACTACTGTCACTACGAAGCCATCTAACCTATTTTTATAAGTCTATAAGCAGTCGTACACATTATAAGTTTTCACGTATACTTATATCTAAATAGCTGCTTTAAAGGGTATATATACTTTTTCCTAACAAAAACAGATTTACGTTAAACTTATACAGTTTGAAGATTATGATAGTAGAAAGCTTCCCTTGAAATTTTACTTACTGGGGTGCTGTAGTTTTTGAGAAATGAAATTATAATAATTTAAATGTAATAATTTTCGTCTCAGTTTTTATACTAAAACCATTGCATAACTGGTTAAAACCAGTTATGCAATGGTTTTAGTATAATATCATAACTGGATAAGGGATTTTACATGCTAAAATAATTTTGGTCTCATAAGACCAAAATTATTTTGTGACTTGTTTTACTAATTTCTCAAAAGCTACACAACCTTAGTTAGTAATATTTGAAGGTACGCTTTCCACTATCATTATCTTCAAACCCTGTAAGTTTAATGTAAATCTGTGGACATTTTTAAAAAGTACCCAAATCCTTTAACTCATTGTTTATCTCGTTAGTGATGGATGTTCGTCACCGATGGGTCAAGCAATGTATCATTGCTGGACTAGATAGGTTACATTTTACTTGTATAAGCGAAACGTTAATTTAAATCATAAATATATGATAATAATAGTGGCTTGTTTTGTACAACGCTCATATCCGTCACTCAGTGATGCTCAAGGCACTTCAACATTCAGGATTTCCGTGCAAGGTTTGTCGGACTAGGCTAGCTTTGAAGTAGAGATCTACTCCTGATTATACTTTTACTCGTTAAAAATAATAATGACTCGTAACCCATCCGTGATCGTAACCCAAGGATTTCGAAATTTCAGTTTGCTTTCATTTTTTACAAGAAGTCCACCAGAAAAATCGTCATTAATTCATCAACACGTCAATGCTGGATGTTTATCAACGTTGATTGAGCATTGTGAAATCGTTGGACTGGAAGGCTAAAGAAACGATAGCTGACAGAAACGATATCGTGTATGTGTACGGTAAAGTTATCGTAATCGAACACAATAAGTTTAGGTTTAGTGTGAATAAATTCACTATAAATTAAAAGGATTTGTGTACGTACAAGATAAATCAAATTTACGTACTTACACAATAACTTATTATGTACGTACACAACAAGTCTGGATATACCGTATACGTACACGGTAACTTATCGTGTATGTACAGGACAACTTTTGACATGCTGGTCCGTATAGACGAGAAGTTTATACTTAAAATGTACGTACACAATAAGTTTTGTTTTACGTCAACGAGTCATCATGTACATACATGATCAGTTATTTGTACGTACACCATAAGTTAACACGTACGTACATGATAAATAATCACGAACGTACATGATCAATTTTGAGTCTCGTGTACGTACACGATAAGAGAGTTGTTTTTATTCACGTGGCGGAAGTACTCGTCAGTAGTCGTCGGTGTTAAGTGAAATTTTAAAGATATTTTATAATTAGGATTAATATAGGTTTTCTCAGTCAATTTCGGAAAATGAGCAGCCAATTGAAAAGAGTCATTCGACTTCTTTTTAAGACTAGTCAAAATCTACTTTTATGTCATCCGATTTAACAAAATAATCATTCAATTTAACAATTCATCGAAGTTGCATTCAAATTCGCAGGAGTTGTTTTGAGGGGTGTGTTTAATAGTCATTCAATTTCATTTTGGGATAGTCAATTCTGTAATTTGTGCAGTCTTAAAAAAACTTGTTGTTTCCTTACGAATGCTAAAGGCATGCGGTTAAATTTGTTGGCACTATTGAACTTAGTATGCCAAGATGTCTGGCACGCCAACAGATTGATGGTTGGTAAACATTTACAAAAAAACCTGAAAAAAACATTTTAAAAAAATAAAAAATAAAATAAAAAACATTCAAACATATTCAAGTTTCAGGTCTTGGTCAGTTACCCATTAAAGGTCTCCCGAAAAAAAAAGAAAAAACAAACTTATGGGGCCCCCCGGGTAAAGTCTACTGGAAACATAAAATAAAGAAAATAAGGTTCGCTTGATTTAAAAGTGAAGGCACGAAACAGTTGCCCTTTATCAGTTTATCTGTTTATTGGCATTTCTTTAGTCGTATTTGAATCATCGATGAGCGAAATTGGTCTTTGCGAAATTGAAAATGATTAAATCAGCAAAATCTCTAGTCGAACCAGCTTTGCTAAATTGAATGATGATTGTGTGTCATGAAAAAGAATGAATGTGCTAGGAACTTGAATGCCTCAAAATGAAATTGAATGACCGAATTCTGAACTTGAAACGCAGTAAAAACCGGAGAGACAAAATAGCTTTAAATTCGAACGCATGAAAATTAAATTGGCTGCTCATTTTCCGAAATTGACCGAGAAAACCTATATTTCATCGATTAGTTCAGAAATTGTTTGAATTAATTTTGAACATGTGTAATCATTTCGTAGAACACATATTAACTTAGTAAGTCTGCTGTCCTTTAAGTGTTCTAGGGTGTACGTCTAAAAAAAATATACTTCGTTTGGATGCTTAAAATAGTTGATCAATTTAGCCTTTTTTACTCAAGTATGCTGTTGAGCAATCAACTATAGGTTTTCCCGGCCAATTTCAGCAAAAATCCATTCATTTTAACTCCTGGCTCAATCATTTTCGTTTTGAAAATGAATGCGCTCTGAATCAGCATTCAAGAGTCAAAAGGAGATATTCAATTTCAACAGTTAAGCATTCACTGGTCAACTTACATCATTCAATTTCATCAGGCCGCAAGACTCATTCAATTTCGTTAAAGCCAGGTAGCTAGAGCTGGTCAACCATTCATATTCATTAATGGGCAATGTTTGCATTCAAATTAAAATTTTTCGTTATGCCTATGAGCTTATACTCATTCGTCGCTGCCTATGTTGAACTCATGAAAAATGCGTCAGATGGTATAACCCTAGCCAGACCTACATGCCAAGATGTCTTGCACGTCAGATCATTGAAGGTTTAAGAAGAAGATGGAGACAAACATATTCCAGAACAGTAAAACAAATAGGAACAAATGTACAACAAACAAGGAAAGAACCTGTGAAAAAAACAGGTTAACATTGAGTTTAACTTATGTAAATTTGAGAACGAAACCTTGCTTCCGTAAACAAAATGTGTTAACAAAGAAAAGAACCCGAGTAGAAAAAAAAAAAGTTAACATTGAGTTTAACTTATTTGTAAATTTGAGAACAAACCCTTATGATGTTAAGCTAAGTGTTTCCCTAAAGAAAGACTCGTTACGTTCTTGTTTGACAAGTTCTGGACATAGCAAAAACAAAGACAACAAGGCTAAAGCAAAAAAATTTAAAAAAAAAATCATTTCAATGTTATCGGATACAGGCTTTAACTTTAAGGGTAACAAGGCAAGCAAAGGGAACAATTATTACAATTAAGAAAACAAAATGATGTAAACTATGTAAAGAACATGGAAACACCTATAGGAAAAAATCTGTGTTAGTAAAGGAGCTCTAATTTCCAATTACTCATGTCATAAAGCCATTATAAGTCATCTTTAATTTGAATGCAAAGAAGTTGAAACTCGTTGCACATAAATGAAAAAGAAAACTCAAACTAGCAGCAAAATCATGTTTGCTTCGGTGGGTCTTAATTTGAATACATCAATTGCAAATAGGTCGTAGAGATTCAACTTAAGAATGGTCAAAGTGTAGTATTGAATACCTATAAATGAAATAGAATGACTGAAGCGAATCTGAACGATCAAAATGCAATTATGTGTGCACGAAAACGAAATCGAATGCTTTAAAGCCATTATGCACCTTCGGTAGTATTGTCCAAGTCCCACACTTCGTGTATCACAACTTATATATAAAATAACAATCCTGTGGAAATTTAGGCTCAATCGGACATCTGAGTCGGGAGAAAATGACGGGAAAACCCACTCCTGTTTTTGCGCGTTTCGCCGTGTCATGACATGTGTTTATAACAAATCCGTAATTCTCGCTAACGAGAATTTATATTGTTTAACCGTTTTCTCAAAAAGTAAAGCATTTCATGGACTAATATTTCAAGAGAAGTCTTTCACCTTTACCTTTTGTAAACCCTGTAAATTATTTGTAAATCTGTGATTTCTTTTTTCTGTACCGAAAGGGTCCAATGGCTTTAAGAGCTAAAAAGAAACCCTAGTTTGAGGGGATTAGGGGAAACTGCGTGAATTTGAATGCTTGTTAATGAAATTGAATGTTTTTTTGCTGAAATTGGCCGGGAAAAGCTAAATTAACCCGATTTTGAGATTAAGCTCCCTTTTTAAATTGCACAAGCCAACGAGTTATAGCAGAGTATTAGCAAAAGTAGCACTTTTAAAACTTGAAGGCCAGAAACCATTCCCAAATCATTTGCATACCGAGCAGCTTATCAGTTACTAGAAATTGTAATAAATAGTCATGATTAGTATAATGTATCTTTAAAAAAATATTTGTAAAAGCAGTGGCGTAACTGGGGGGAGACGCAGGCACGTGTCCTAAAACCACCTGCCCATGGTGCCACTACCCCCCCCCCCCCAGTGGACACTATTGGCAATTACTCAAATAATTGTTAGCATAAAACCTTATTTTTGGTAACGAGTAATGGGGAGAGGTTGATAGTATAAAAATATTGACTGCTTCGAGTGCTATGGTTAAAACTATGACTCCCTCGGTGATTCCCGGAGCGTTTTATTTTCCCGAGGCGAAGCCGAGGGAAAATAGAACGCTCCGAGGATCACCGAGGGAGTCATAGTTTAAACCAATGCACGAGTAAAAGCAGCCAATATTTGTTTTATAACACCCCAAACATTTCTAAATACTGTACTATTAAGTACAGACCTGAATGCTACAATCCACAGACGACGCGAATACAGATTGCGAAAACTTTTACTATGTTGCATGTAGTGTCATGTAATCCGAAATGGTTACAGACTATTAATTTATCATCCTCGTACACGCAACGAACGTCTGGGTACTGCACGCCGTGTGCTAGTCTTTCGGAATAGCGCACGGCAAACCGATGCACTATCACACGGCCTTGGTCTAGCAAAACTAAGACATATCATGTGACGCGCTCTAAACCAATGAAAAATCAGAATATTGGTAAGGGGTGTTATAATATGAAACATTGTGAGGAATGGCTCCCTCTGAAGTGACGTAGTTTTCGAAAAAGGAGTAACTTTCCACGATTACATTTCGAGACCTTAGATTTAGAATTTGAGGTCTCGAAATCAAGCACCTGAAAGCACACAACTTTGTGTGACAAGGGTGTTTTTTCTTTCATTATTATCTCGCAACTTCAAAGACCTATTGAGCTCAAACTTTTACAAGTTTGTTATTGTATGCATATGTTGAGATACACCGAGTGGGAAGACTTGTCTTTGGTAATTACAAATAGTGTCCAGTGTCTTTAACAATGTCATTGGGGATACCAGTTTCTTTTCTTTAAAAAAATAAATATTGTGTTTTAGTATAATAGTTACAAGATGTCATAATTATCATAAATATGAATGGATGTTCATGTAAAAGATGAAACAAAGAAGCTTTAAAGTTGTGTAATCCGTTCATCGGTGTAATGGAAGCTGTAGTTTTATTGACCTGCAGACATTTCAATGCTCAATTGTCAGTTCTGAGATAATAATGTGTCATTTCAAGCTAAATCATTCAAGCATCTAGCTGCTGTAAATTTCACTACCAACAAACGTTGGTTAATACCATCTATGAGAATATTTTGTATACGATTGATTGATTGTATTGAGGTTGAAGCTTGTCACTGTTATGAATTGCTTCTCTTCATCCAGGTGTACAAATGGGAAACCGCACAAGGTGATATGACGGTGACGTTTTACTGGTTGAAATCAGTCAGGGGTTGAAAGAATGGCCGAAAATCAGTGAAAGGAATAATTTTATAGATCGATGTTAATAGCTTTAATAAAAAAAGTCACATCTTTTGTACTTTCAGTCCCAAGTCCTACAAGTTTTCAGACAGTTCAATTTATAAAAGAAATCCTTAATTAATTCACCACAATCAATTGAACGAATTCAACACCAAGTATTTTTAGACAGTTAACGAACTGCACACTTGGATGTATGCTGGTAAAGGTTGGTTCATAATGGAATACACACTTCAAGTTAATTAAACCATGCTGTCGGCTGTTTATAGATTTATGGTTAAGGAAGAGTAACATATTACTAGATAAAAATTAATCACCGAATATTTTATTTTATTAAGAGGAGGCCCCTAAACCAAACGACAAATAGTTGGGTTTTTTTTTTATTTTAAATTTGCGATCTGCCCGAACAGAAACATAAAGCTAAGTTATCTCAAAGACTTGGTGTTGATTTAAAAAAAAAATTGATGCATGAACATGAAAGTTAATTTGCATTTATTATGTCAAGACCAATTAAAGTATAATGAATATAATTGACTGGTTACAATATTAACCCTTCAGTATAATCCAGTGATAAATAAACTATGCCAGCCTGCAAAATGACACCATGTATCATGAATGCATACAGTACATACATTGTACACAGTCAGGTCTTTGCAGCTGTTCCACTGTCACAACCTTTGCAATTGAATCATCTTAATGGATAATACTTCCAGTAGTAGGAGGGTTAAATTTATTCCAACATCTATGCCATGATTGTTTGTTAACACTAAAATAAACCACAGACAGGAAGTATTGAAATGTGATCAAGTTTTGTAGATTGGAATCTTTCTTTGTTTGTATTTATTGACTCGGACTAACGACTTCAATGTCATGTCTTAGTTCGCAGTGTGGGTCTTAGATTACTACAAAATACTCTTGTCTCATCTCACAGTGTGGGTCTTAGCAGACTACCAAAGACTCCTGTCTCATTTCATATCGGCATAAAATGCGAGGGAGCATTGTTTGAATCTCTTTAGTTGGTATGTCCCGTCAGGCATTTGGGCTTTTAATCAATTGTAATGGGTTTCGTATGGTCTACACCAAATTTTAAAAAGGCTATGTAGTTATTAAGGAGGAGAGCAGCATCTTGTTGAGTAAAAGTTGTTAAGTGATACACTGTATAATGCGTTAGCCTCGCTAGTTTGTGTTTGTGGGAGAAAAAAACATCGAAAAAAATGTCATAGTCATTGGTTAAGTCAACGGCAACAGTCATTATTAGGCCTACGCATCGGCGAATCCAATTTAGTTGCTTATAGATAATTAATTCTCCCCTTCACAGTTGCATTGTAAAATGTCGAAGCTAATGATTATGATGAAATAAGTACTTCTTGCCCAACAAAACGCTCATTTGTAAACACAAATGAAATAATGCTTTCATCATAATGATGTTGTCGAAAATGCCTTAGCATTTAATCAGTGTGAGCATTGAGCCAGATAAAAGCTTTGAAATACTATTGTATTCATTTTAAAATAAGATTAAAATAATCGCAATAAGCAGTACAGGTAGCCGTTAACGAGAAGCATTTCCCAAGGGACTTATACTTCCATTAAACAAATATTACCGAAAAGGACATAAGTTGTAAGTCTTTGGAAATTAAAGTAATGGTTTAAACGTACCGATCTTGTACGGTTACTAAGTCTTATGGAGAACTGAAATGTGCAAAACTGTGCGCTTGTGAAATCAAAACGATTTGGTAGGCACACTTCTCTTAGTTGTAGTTTGTCGTTCACACGCCGTACTAAAGTTGGTCTAAGTCCACTTAGACCGGTTCGGGTTCAACTTTTGTGCGTGTGAACGCAAATAAAGTTAGACCGGATCGGGTTTAAACCCCGAAACTTAAACCGTCCAGCGAGGCGGTAACTCACAACGGCCGACCCATTGTGTGGTTAATGCACACGCCCGGGACCCGGAGTGCTTGTATACGGTTTCTGTTGCCTCTGATGCTGAAAAGCACTGAGTATTTATATTACTTTCTTGTCGCTTACTAAGTTGGCGAAACCCTCTCGATCGGTGTATGCAGT
This sequence comes from Asterias amurensis, assembly GCF_032118995.1. NCBI lineage: Eukaryota > Metazoa > Echinodermata > Asteroidea > Forcipulatida > Asteriidae > Asterias > Asterias amurensis. Next base: position 13,026,476 of record NC_092659.1, read on the forward strand.
TTAACACAGGCCCACGCCCATGATTTATTAAATTCTGAAACAAAATGATATTTTCCCGGTTTTTTTTGTTGAGTATCCTACCATTACAATACATTGAAACTGTTTCTACGAGCGCAGCGAAGGGATTGCACCACCAATCTTACTGCATTATTACAGGAAGCTTATTCTGCAGTTGATCAGAGGGGGCAGCTGGACGTCATGTACACTGACTTTTCGAAAGCTTTTGACCGGGTTGATCATAAACTTCTTATTCACAAACTTGCTTCATATCACATACATCCCCAATTACTAATTTTACTGCGTAATTATTTAAGTGAAAGGAAACATCGAGTGGTTGTTGATGGGGAATGCTCTAACTGGTATCCAGTTTTTTCAGGTGTACCTCAAGGTTTTGTACTTGGTCCGGTCTTATTTACATTGTTTATAAATGGTTTGCCATCATGTCTCACAAACAGATCTCTACTATTTGCAGATGATATGAAGGTTTTCCGTCAGGTTTTTAATGATTCTGATTGTGCTTCTTTACAGTATGATTTAGATAAAATACATTCCTGGTGTGCAACCTGGAAATTGCAACTTAACTAGAAGAAATGTTCTGTAATGAGTGTGACACTAAAAAAGAAGCCATGTTTGTTCAATTACACGATTTCTGATTGTATTTTAAACCGTGTTTCCACCCAGAAAGATCTTGGTATTTTTATAGATAGCAAACTTAATTTTGTCAGCCATGTTACTCATGTAGTGAAGAAAGTTAATCGCATGATTGGTTTAGTGTGGCGAAACTTCAGATGCTGTAAAAACGAACGTGTACTTCGAACCTTGTATTGTTCTCTTATTAGACCTCGACTGGAGTATTGTACTGTTGTTTTTAACTCAATTTCTCAATCACAATCTGACCGACTAGAAAGACTACAAAGGCGTTACTTGTTTTTTATGAACAAAATTCTTCACAACAACAATCAAGGTGATGTTACTTATTTGGAAATGTGTAAATTATTTAGCTTACCAACTCTTGCCCAGAGGAGAAAAGTTAACGATTGCTTGTTCCTCTACAAACATATCCACAGCAATTATAATTTAACCACTGCTAATCCTTTCAGTTTTCATGTTCCAGAACGTCGTACTAGATCAGCTTCCAAGCACATCATGCATGTTCCCATGAGCCGAGTTGATGTTACCAAAAAAGGGTTTGTTTCCAGAGTTTCATCTTCATACAACCAGCTTCATGAATCATGCGATGTGTTTGGGGCTAAAACATTAAGAGTCAGTTCAGGTAAATAATTGACATAGTTGCTCACGGTCAAAAAATGAATTTTTTGTATACTTTGTGGGGGGAAGGGCCTTGGGGTGCAAGTAAATAAAATTGCATTTTCAATTCTATATATAGCCCGTTGCCATGGTTACGGCTCATTTTGTTTTTTTGCCATTTTAGGCCGATTTTGGGATCTGAAAAACTGGTTTTTAGCTCATATTTACAACTCCACCCCACCAAAATGCAACATTATTTCAAAAAACCTTTTATTTCACTACAAAGTATCATCCTTGGCCTTCCTTGAGAAAAAAGATAATTGCTTTAAATATCACCCTTGTGCTATTTTTGCATCATGCATTACAGTATGTTTTTAGAAATTGCAAAATCGATATTTTTACCCTATTTTTGGACCCCAAAATGTCAACTTGCCAGGGGTCTCAGAAAATTTTCCTTTCGGCTGTAATTAGGGCTAACATTGGTCTTTCCATATCTGGTGTCAAAAACTTGGGCAATTGTATCCTGTTGTGACAGTACTGCCTCAAAACTAGACGTTTTCCCCCAAAACGTGAAAAATGCCTTTTTAAGGGTCTTTTCACATAATATCGACATACGTGTTCACGGTAAAAAAAAAAAATATTTTTCTTATACTTTGTGGATGGTAGGGACTTGGGGTCCAAATAACCAACATTTACATTTCAAATCATAATATAACACGTTGCCATGGTAACAGTTCATTTGTGGTTAGGCCACTTTAGGCCGATATTGGGGTATGCAAAACTGGTTTTTTAGTTAATATTTACAACTCCACCCCAACAAAAAACAAAAATATTTCATAAAACCTTTTACATCACTACAAAGTATCATCCTTGGCTTCACTTGAGACAAAAAAATATTGCTATAAATTTCACCCTTGTGCTATTTTAAGAACGTGCATTAGAGTATGTTTTTAGAACTTGCAAAATCAACATTTTTACCATATTTTTTGCCCTCAAAATTTCATTTTTTTTCAGGGGTCTCAGAATATTTTCCTTTCGGTTTTGATCAGGGCCAAAATTTGTCTTTTTATTTCTGGTAAGAAAAACTCGGGCAATTGTATCCTGATGTAACAGAACTGTCTCAAAAATAGACCCTTTTCCCCGAAAACATAGAGAAATGCATTTTGAAATATTTGCTTCATTTTGAATTTATAACATCAAGAAGTTAGTAATAATTCCATCAATCTGGCAGCTTTTCATAAGCACTTTGTAGGTTTAGTGCATTACCAAACATTGATCAGGACTTGTTGATGACTTAAATCTTATAATTTGTATCCAAAGTATCTAAATGGCCATTCACCTGCTTTGGCCTTCTGTAAGCAGTTCCCCCCATCTATGGTGGGGTTCCTTTCAATTGTACTGTTGCAAACAATAAAAGAGTTGGTTTATTTAACGTGAGAAACAATTCAGCAGGTAATGTTTGACAATGTTTTTTGTTGATCGTTCTCAGAGACATATTGAATTAGTAAGATAGTGAATGGAAAAAATAATCAAACTAGCCTGAATAGACTTTTGTCACTGCAAATGCATCTTACTTATTTATGTTCAGCAGGTGCAAGTTTTTACAACTTCTTTCAATGTTGTTTCATTAAAGGAACACGTTGCCTTGGATCGGTCGAGTTGGTCTTTGAAAAGCGTTTGTAACCGTTTATTTCAAAATGCATATGATTAGAAAGATATTTTAAAAGTAGAATATAATGATCCACACAAGTATCACTCAAAAACATCTTTCTAACCAATGGATGCATTTTATAACCAACGGTTACAAACGCATTTCAAAGACCAACTTGACCGATCCCAGGCAACGTGTTCCTTTTAAATGATCTCTGACGCTCATCTTGCAAATCGTTAGTATCATTGTTTTTAATAAGATCTTGGCAAACTTTTCCAACACTTTTAAGCGGGCTTTTTAATTTAAATTCCCACATTTGTGTTGGACATGATTGGATGCTCCAAACCATCTGCCTCAAGCACAGAAACTACATTGTTTATGATCTCTGTCTCTATGAAAAGTTTTACATTTGGTAGCAGGCAGGGACCAAGGAGAGTAGGCCCTGTATTAAAGACAACTTGTAAAGAATGCTCATCGCACTCTACTTGCAATGGGAATCATACCTGTACAATAGGTAAAGTAGCCAAATCAAGAACTCTCAGTGGCAAAGCACTGGTTATGGTTTGGTTGGATACCATTATGTTTAAATAAAAACTTTGTATTCATTCTCAAAGGGCATGGAAACAGTGCCAGATTTTTAACAAGCATGCATTGTTTTTGGAAAAATTACTATACTTAAGGCATGATCAGTCACAACAGGATACAATAAACACAGTGTTTCTACCAAGAAGACACACCAATAACAACCGAAAGGGAACACTTTCAAAAAAAGAGGCGCTATTCACAAAACATTGTTTTATGCAATGTCAAGAAATATTATTGGGGCTGGGTCGGGCAAATTGTAAAAATTAAGGTCATCAACAGTTCGTGATTAATGTTGGGTAATCCACTAGTGCTTAGGAAAAGCTGCCAGATTGATAGAATTATTACTTTTAAATGTTAGAAATTCAATATGAAGAAAAAACAATTTTTCTGTTTGGGGAAAAAAGTCTATTTCTGAGACAGTACTGTTAACATCAGGATACACTTGCCCAAGTTTTTCTTACCAGAAATAAAAAAGACAAATTTTGGCCCTGATCAAAACCGAAAGGAAAATATTCTGAGACCCCTGAAAAAAAATGAAATTTTGAGGGCAAAAAATATGGTAAAAATGTTGATTTTGCAAGTTCTAAAAACATACTCTAATGCACATTCTAAAAATAGCACAAGGATGAAATTTATAGCAATATTTTTTTGTCTCAAGTAAAGCCAAGGATGATAATTTGTAGTGATGTAAAAGGTTTTATGAAATATTTTTGTTTTTTGGTGGGGTGAAGTTGTAAATATTAACTAAAAAAACAGTTTTTCATACCCCAAGATCGGCCTAAAGTGGCCTAAACACAAATGAACTGTTACCATGGCAACGTGTTATATTATGATTTGAAATGTAAATGTTGTTTATTTGGACCCCAAGTCCCTACCATCCACAAAGTATAAGAAAAATATTCCCTTTTTTTTACCGTGGACACGTATTTCGATATTATGTGAAAAGACCCTTAAAAAGGCATTTTTCACGTTTTGGGGAAAAAAAGTCTAGTTTTGAGGCAGTACTGTCACAACAGGATACAATTGCCCAAGTTTTTGACACCAGATATGGAAAGACCAATGTTGGCCCTAATCACAGCCGAAAGGAAAATTTTCTGAGACCCCTGGCAAGTTGACATTTTGGGGTCCAAAAATAGGGTAAAAATGTCGATTTTGCAAGTTCTAAAAACATACTGTAATGCATGATGCAAAAATAGCACAAGGGTGATATTTAAAGCAATACTATTTTTTCTCAAGGAAGGCCAAGGATGATACTTTGTAGTGATATAAAAGATTTTTTGAAATAATGTTGCATTTTGGTGGAGTGGAGTTATAAATATGAGCTAAAAACCAGTTTTTCAGACACCAAAATCGGACTAAAATGGCAAAAAAACAAAATGAGCCGTAACCATGGCAACGGGCTATATATAGAATTGAAAATGCAATTTTGTTTACTTGCACCCCAAGGCCCTTCCATCAACAAAGTATAAAAAAAAAATCATTTTTTGACCGTGAGCAACTATGTCAATTATTTACCTGAACTGACTCTTAAATTGTTTTCGCAGACAGCTAATTAAATTTGCTAAATAATATTTTTTATTCTTATTTTATTTTGTTAAACTGTGAACATCTCATGTGCAGCTGCTGGTCAGTTGTAACTTCATCAAATTGCTTTGTAAACCTTGGAGTTTTTATTTTATTTTTTATTTTTTAAGTTGTCTGTTTGTTCTTGTGTTTGTTTGTTCGTTGGGGTGTTTGTTGGTGTGTTTGTGTTTAAGTTATTGTTGGTGTTTGTGTTGTTTCTTTTTTGTTTGTTTGTTTGTTTGTTTGCCTGCCTGCCTGCCTGCCTGCCTGCCTGCCTGCCTGCCTGCCTGCCTGCCTGCCTGCCTGCCTGCCTGCCTGCCTGCCTGCCTGCCTGCCTGCCTGCCTGCCTGCCTGCCTGCCTGCCTGCCTGCCTGCCTGCCTGCCTGCCTGCCTGCCTGCCTGCCTGCCTGCCTGCCTGTTTGTTTGTTTGTTTCTTTGTTTCTTTGTTTCTTTGTTTCTTTGTTTCTTTGTTTCTTTGTTTCTTTGTTTCTTTGTTTCTTTGTTTCTTTGTTTCTTTGTTTCTTTGTTTGTTTGTTTCTTTGTTTGTTTCTTTGTTTCTTTGTTTGTTTGTTTGTTTGTTTGTTTGTTTGTTTCTTTGTTTGTTTGTTTGTTTCTTTGTTTGTTTCTTTGTTTGTTTCTTTGTTTGTTTCTTTGTTTGTTTCTTTGTTTGTTTCTTTGTTTGTTTCTTTGTTTGTTTCTTTGTTTGTTTCTTTGTTTGTTTCTTTGTTTGTTTCTTTGTTTGTTTGTTTGTTTGTTTGTTTGTTTGTTTGTTTGTTTCTTTGTTTGTTTGTTTCTTTGTTTGTTTGTTTGTTTGTTTGTTTGTTTGTTTGTTTGTTTGTTTGTTTGTTTGTTTGTTTGTTTGTTTGTTTCTTTGTTTGTTTGTTTGTTTCTTTGTTTCTTTGTTTGTTTCTTTGTTTCTTTGTTTGTTTGTTTCTTTGTTTGTTTCTTTGTTTCTTTGTTTCTTTGTTTCTTTGTTTGTTTGTTTCTTTGTTTGGTTCTTTGTTTCTTTGTTTGGTTCTTTGTTTCTTTGTTTCTTTGTTTCTTTGTTTCTTTGTTTCTTTGTTTCTTTGTTTCTTTGTTTCTTTGTTTCTTTGTTTCTTTGTTTCTTTGTTTCTGTGTTTCTTTGTTTCTTTGTTTCTTTGTTTCTTTGTTTCTTTGTTTCTTTGTTTCTTTGTTTCTTTGTTCTTTGTTTGTTTGTTTGTTTGTTTGTTTCTTTGTTTGTATGTTTGTTTTTTGTTTGTTTCTTTGTTTGTTTGTTTGTTTGTTTGTTTCTTTGTTTGTTTCTTTGTTTGTTTGTTTGTTTGTTTGTTTGTTTGTTTGTTTGTTTGTTTGTTTGTTTGTTTGTTTGTTTGTTTGTTTGTTTGTTTGTTTGTTTGTTTGTTTGTTTGTTTGTTTGTTTGTTTGTTTGTTTGTTTGTTTGTTTGTTTGTTTGTTTGTTTGTTTGTTTGTTTGTTTCTTTGTTTGTTTGTTTCTTTGTTTGTTTGTTTGTTTGTTTCTTTGTTTGTTTCTTTGTTTGTTTCTTTGTTTGTTTCTTTGTTTGTTTCTTTGTTTTTTGTTGTACTTAATTGGGGTTTCGTGTGTTGTTCTGTTTGTGTATTCTTACTACATGTGTTTGTTTTAATGTCCGATGTGTGTTTGTGTACTTGTTGGCATTCCCTGGTCTGTTTGATGTGGGTTTCGGTGTACTACTTTTGTATACTTATAATAATGTTTTTATCAATATTGTGTAATTTTTAATGTTATATATTCTAATATTTATATTCATATTTAAATTTATATTTTTTTTTACATAGATATTAACGATTCCTGTAAGTGGCGGCTTTCCGCTGTTGGATATCAATAAATAAATAAATAAAAATAAAAAAGCATATTTTGTAATGCTTCTCACATGCACAGCGCTGCAATCCCGTAGTGATCTCTCTCTGATATCCCATAGTTATCCATCACCGATCCCGTGGATGTGCCTTTCTATTGCCGTCACCGTTACTAGCGTGCTGTACTTTCAATCTAGGAGAATGAACTGCAGTGGGCGCGAGGCTGTGTGTAGGGGAAATTCCCTACGCCAGCACTATCACCACGTTGTTGGGAAAATACTGCAAAGTACATGTATTTACGTAACTTGCACGTGTGTAGTTGTGTTTATGAACGACTCGGAATAAAAATCGCGGCACCAGCTTTTGAGAGATCGCAACTTCCAATGATTGAAGTACAAACTAAAAGTATTTATTAAATCGGAAACATTGGTATAAAACACAACACACAAATGAAACGTGTTCTGTTTCATGGAATATGGACAATATTTTGGTGAGTTTTCTCGGCGGTTTGTATCAATATTTTGATTGTTTAAAAAATAATTTCGAGTCGTGTTCATGTTTGTTTTAAGTGCCCATATCCCCCCAACGGTAAAACTGTTACCGCGTTCGATTGAGCCTTTTGTATCCAATTATGCTCTGATGATCTTCCACTGGCATGGGGCACTCAGTATCTCGGCATACTCGGTGCGTGAATCTGATAAAAACAACCGGATGTTAGAGCAACGGGGTCGCGTCTACTTTGACCTCTTAAAACCGAAGATAAACCGGATCGGGTTTAACTGTGTACTGTCTGAACGCAATGTGTTTTTGTTTTTATGACCCCCCCCCCCTCCGCTGCTCGTAAAAGTTAGACCGGTTCGGGTCTAAGTTAGTACGCTGTCTGAACATGTGTTTTGGTTTTACGTCTGGTATAGTCTGAGTAAAGTGGTGCAAGGGCTAGGGCTTGTCCCGAGAAATCGATGTAACGGTTTCTAGCCACAAACTATTAGCGTTTTGCTCTTAGCGTATTGCTCTTGGACTGCATTATAGCAGGAGGGAATGATCTAGAAGTACAATTTACGGTCTGTACAATGTTTCAGTTTTGGTCTCTTGCAAGTGTAGATAATGGATTTTCAAATTGTCTTAGCCCTTGGTAACGGAGGCTTTTAAAATATGATTTAGAAATGTTGAACTTCCTGTTTGGGACGGAAGAAAGGGTCAAAGTGGGGCCATGGTTTTAAAGAGTGTCCAAAGTTATGTGAAGAGCTTCAGACGACACAACAATTTCGACTTTGTGACATGTGGTAGAAGATTATTTGTTTTTCTTTTTCTTCTAGAGCTTCCTATTTGAACCGGAAGTAAGGGTCAACACGGGTGACGTTTTTAAACAAAATGTCACATGTGCTGTGTAAACAGTGATGGTCCTTAAGGTGTTCCCATTGCTTCCCATTCCCAGTTTGTATCGTAAAGAACTTGGGTGTAATCCCTGGCTACACGGCATTTAACAGTTGTATGGCTGCTGGAAAAACAGGGAGATCGCAACCATAGTTCAGCATGTTTTTCCGGACGTTGTCTGTTCAAATCCCTCTTTTTCAAATTAGTCATGTCAGCTTAACCTCAAGTTATTTAAAACCAGACGATTATAGAGCGCCGAAGGCGCAAGATGCGGACAGGTATTTCACGTTTCAACAATATAATAAGCTTCAGTTCCGCATCTTGCTCCTTCGGCGCTCTATATTGTTTAAAGCTACCGGTCAGTTTCTCTTGTGGGTTAGTACTTGATATTATGTGATTTGTTTTACGTAATAAGCTCGGTTGACTGGTTAAACGAATGTTTGACAGTATTGACCTTTCTTTTGCAACGTCACAGTCCGAGTTTCTGCCAACCTAGATTGGAAAACTATGGAAAGCCATAAATGCAAATCAAAAACAGATCACTACTGTTTGTAACAATGTTACTAGGAAGGTACCCACTAAGATGTTCCCCGAGTCGTAGTGCTTTTCAATGTGATTTTGTTCCCTTCTAAATCGAATAAAAAAAATTTAATCCTTAAAAAACAAAAATCATGAAAATGTTGGAGGATGGCAATTTTAAAGTGCCGAAGAAACAAATGCGTCCGGCTTGCCCGGGCTGCGATCGAGCCTATACTTGCCACGCACATTACCATGCAGGTTACTACTCGCTTCCGCGCTCGGTAAACAGCAAAGATATTGTTTGGCATGATGATGAATGGACCAGTGAGAATTCGTCCCATGTTCAGACTTGGTACTAGACCCGAACCGGTTTAACTTTTACGAGCAGCGGGGGGTGGTCGTAAAAATAAAAACCCATTGCGTTCAGACAGCACAGAGTTAAACCCGATCCGGTTTATCTTCGGTTTTAAGAGGTCAAAGTAGACGCGATGCTCTAACATCCGGTTTTATTCATCAGATTCACGCACCAAGCATGTCGATATACTGACAGTTTACCGCTGGGAGGATATGGGCACTTAAAACAAACATGAACACGACTCGATTTTTCTTTAAACAAACAAAATATTGATACAAACCGCCAAGAAAACTCACCAAAATATTGTCCATATTCCATGAAACAGAACACGTTTCATTTTTGTGTTTTATACCACTGTTTCCGATTTAATAAATACTTATAGTGTGTACTTCAATCGATTGGAAGTTGCGATCTCTCAAAAGCTGGTGCAGCAATGTTTATTCCGATTCGTTCTTAAACACAACTACACACGTGCAAGTTACGTAAATACATGTACTTTGCAGTATTTTCCCAACTTCCCAACAACGTGGTGATAGTGCTGGCGTAGGGAATTTCCCCTACACACAGCCTCGCACCCACTGCAGTTTTTTCTCCTAGATTGAAAGTACAGCACGCTAGTAACGGTGACGGCAATAGAAAGGCACATTCACGGGATCGATGATTATGGGGGATATCAGAGAGTGATCACTATGGGATGGCAGCGCTGTGCATATGAGATGCATTACAAATGCTTCTTCGCTGCGCTCGTAGTATACGCATGAAAAACAGTTTCAATTTATTGTAGGGCACTCAACAAAAAAAGCTTGGAAAATATAATTTTGTTTCAGAATTTAATAAATCATGGTCGTGGGCCTGTGTTAAACTGCACACACCGATCGAGAGGGTTTCGCCAACTCGGTAAGCGGCAAGAAAGTAATATAATTAAAAATACTCGGTGCTTTTCGGCATCAGAGGCAACAGAAACCGTATACAAGCACTCCGGGTCCCGGGCGTGTGCATTGAACCACACAATCGGTCGTCCGTTGTGAGTAAAAACCGGATGTCATTCTGTCCACACGCAGTGTTAAAAGATAAACCCGAATTGGTTTAGACTTAGACCGCCTCGCTGGACGGTTTAAGTTGTGGGGTTTAGACCCGATCCGGTCTAACTTTATTTGCGTTCACACGCACAAAAGTTGAACCCGAACCGGTCTATAAGTGGACTTAGACCAACTTTAGTACGTTCCACACAAACAGAATGCTAATCAGGCTGAAACGGGATTATATGTGATCCATGATATTGAAGCTCAATCCCCAGACGCATTCATTGTCATCAATGGCGACTTCAACCACTGCACATAAAGGAACTTATATCGTCACAAGTCACATGCCATACTCACGGAACAACCCATTTTGAGCCAATGTTACACTAACGTTAAAGATGCCTACGTTCAACTAAACTACCCAATCTTGGTAGCGCAGACCACAATTTGGTTCTCCTTAGCCCTAAACATAGACATTTAGTTCAAAGACAGAAACCTAGGAAGATAAAAGTTCGGAAATGTGGGCTTTTGAAAGTACTGACTTGAACGTTTTCCCTTTATTGTAAATGAACTTACTGAGACTGTTTGCGCTTATGAGTTTTGTAAAGATAAAATTATTCAACCTTAAAGGGAAGGTGCACGTTTGGTAATTACTCAAAACAAATATTCACTTAAATCCGACTTGGTGATGAGCATTGTACAGCTGTTGATGGTGTAAAATATTGTGGGAAACGACTCCCTCTGAAGAAATGTAGTTTTTGAGAACGAGGCAATTTCTCACTAAAATAATAAAGACTTCTGGCTAGAAGTCTTTTATTCCTATATGAAAGCACACAAATGTATCGCAACTTCGATGACCGGTTTGGCCCAAATTTTCACAGGGTTGTTATTTTGTGCTTATGATGGGATACACCAACACTGGTCTTTGATAATTACCACACGTGTACAGTGCATGTAAGTCGTCTAAGTTTATGATAATAATAATAAGCCCTGCAATAATAATTAAACACACCAACAAAGTAAGTGTCCCCCCCCCCCCTAAACAATTCGTCATAACATCGTAAGTTAGAACGTTTTCCCAATACAACTAATTAAGAAATAATTCTATGACATGTTTCCTAAGTGGTGTATGAAAATGAAAGATGTCCATGAATTCATGGCTGAATGAGCTCAAATGGAAGACAAAAACTGCCATTCTTAAAAGTCACAAAGATTGCGTTGTGTTGTTCACCGATCGCGATGAGACGAGAAGTTGCCTGCGTCACATTGACGGTCGGAGACGGGTGTTGAGATGGGTGTCGAGTTGGAGAGCAACATGCAGAGTGCTGTGTTCAACCAGTTACAGCCTATGGTGGTGGGAGTGTCATGTGTGGGGTGGTATAACCCTTACCAGGAAAACAGGTTCAGGGTAGCTACTGCTTTGCTGGCTGGTGAAGGCATCGAGCGAATGGTGTGGCCGGCAAGTTCCCCCAACCTCAATCCCATCCCTGTGGGACCAGCTGAAGCGATCTGCATATTCCCACATCAACGCCAACAGCAACCTGGCTCACCTGTCCCATCTTCTGCAAGTTCAGAGGAATGCCATCCCACAGCGGCAGCATGTCACCAGACTGACCAACACCATGACGGTGCCAGGCAGTCATTGGCAGGCGTGGTGGATACACGCGTTAATGACTTGTATATATTTTGATAAACCTTTGTGACTTTTGAGAAGAGCAGTTTTTGTCTTCCATTTGAGCTCATTCAGCCATGAATTCATGGACATCTATCATTTTCACTTAGAAACTCCGAGTGGCGACATACACACACAAATCAATGGGTTGAAGGAGGAGGATTCAAAAGAAGAACTTAATTTTTTTATGAGTCAAATCTTTGCTTTAATTTTATCTTAATGCCGAATCTGAACAATAAAAATAACCATTAAAGCGTGTTTAAATTAGTTTTAGCTTTTTAAACAAATACACAATTATCGGTTAAAGTCTATGTATAGACAAAAGTAAAACTCTGGGACAAGGATGTTTGTTTGATCTTAAATGTTTTGAAACCCCTTTTGCAAATCTACGCCCGAATGTGAAACTACCAAAAGCTGGTTTATACCAAAAGCTTGTTTTGGTCGCGCGGGGTGAAAAGCCTTTTCATTTGTCGTTTAGGCGTCGGCTTCCTCTTTAAACTGCGTCACGTGTTTATCTAACGCCCTTGCGACCATCGTGCGTCCGCGTATAAACCAGCTTTCAGTAGTTTCACATTCGGGCGAAGATTTACAAAAGGGGTTTCAAAAAATTTAAGATCAAACAAACATCCTTGTCCCAGAGTTTTACTTTTGTCTATACATAGACTTTAACCGATAATTGTGTATTTGTTTAAAACTGCTAAAACTAATTTAAACAAGCTCTATATGGTATTTTTGTTGTTCAGATTCGGCATTAAGAATAAATTAAAGCAAAGATTTGATTCATATATAAAATAAAGTTCTTCAGTGGTCGTGTTTTCTCGCTCCGGTGCGCGCGAGACTTGCACAGTCTATGGACCGTTCCGGCTTTCCACTCAGCTCCGCCCACCGCGCACGTGAGCAAGACACGTGTACGAGCACTCCCAATGACATTCTGCACGATTCTGCCGCGCGTGCCAAATATACGCGCACGCATGACTGAGTTTGTCCCATTGATCTCCATTATACTGTATAATGAAGATCAATGGTTTGTCCGACCACAATCATTGCTGTGATTGGTCAAAATGGGTGAACGCGCACAGTTTGATTGACAGGCCGTATCGGTCCATAGACCCTTCCACTGACCTATATATCCAGTCAGTATAATAGAGATCAGTGGACCCTTCACATGAAATCTGTAAATTGCACATAGCGCGTGCGCACTAAAAGTTTTGGTTGGTAAAATGAGGGAACATCGCGCTGTTTTGTACACGGCTAATGGGTGCGTGACGCAGACGCGATTGTGTGTTGACGCGATGGTGTTTGCCAACCAACAGGGTTTGTACGCATGCGTGAATGTAATCAGCATATTTCATGGGAAGGGTCTAGCCCTAATTATAACACCCCTTACCAATATTCTGCCTGCTCATTGGTTTAGAGCGCGTCACATGACATGTCTTAGTTTTGCTAGACGACGGCCGTGTGATAGTGCGTCGGTTTGCCATGCGCTAGTCCGAAGACTAGCACACGGCGCCGTGCGCTAGTCCAACAGACTAGCACACGGCGTGCAGTACCCAGACGTCCGTTGCGTGTACGAGGATGATAAATTAATAGTCTGTAACCATTTCGGATTGCACGACACTACATGCAGCACAGTAAGTAAAAGTGTTTGCAATATGTATTCGCGTCATCCGTGGATTGTAGCATTCAGGTCTGTAACTTAATAATAATAGTACAGTATTTAGAAATGTTTGGGGTGTTATAAAACAAATATTGACTGCTTTTACTCGTGCGATGGTTAAAAACTATGACTCCCTCGGTGATCCCCGTAGCGTTCTATTTTCCCTCGGCTTCTATGGCTTAGACGCATGAATTCTTGGTCACCGTATCTTGACTGCACAGCGTTACCAACACAGTTCAAAATTTGCGCGTCGTGCGTCTTGCGTACACACGGTAGACTGTGAGAGTACGAACAAAAATGAGAATTCCTTAACGTTGGGAGCTGCATTATTTCATGAAAATTATGGATTTGTGAAGAATAAGTTACGATCAAAACCCACCGCAGGAAAACGTTTGCTGCCATGGAATGTGAATCTGCTGAAACTGGTGCTTTCTTGCAAGTAAGATTTTAGTTATGAAGCTGTGAACATTTTCCGCCCCAGAAATGTACCCTGATGTCCAGGACGTCACTGTAGTACAAAACGAAAGTGTAAGGCCGCGCCAGGGCTAGGGAAGGGTCCATTGTTATACCTCAACGCTGCAACAAAGCGGCTTTACAAATTGGAGCTCCAAACTATGACGTTTTGAGAGTGATTAAGTAACGGACCTTTTCGCAAATCTCTCAGAAAAGCGCTGTATAAGGGTATTCAAAATGATCGTTTTTTACACAATTAAATCTATTTATAGTCATATGACTCGATTTCCTTATTCCCCATGAAAACATTTGAAATGTAATTCAGTAAAGTTCATTTTCGTGCAATTCTAAATTGCAGAAGAACAAATGCGTCCACGCTGCCCGGGCTTGAGTCTATACTTGCAATGCACATGACCATGTACGTTAAAGGCAGTGGACACTATTGGTAATTGCCAAAGACTATCCTTCACAGTTGGTGTATCTCAACATTTTATGCATAAAATAACAAACCAGTGAACATTTGAGCTCAATCGGTCATCGAACTTGCGAGATAATAATGCAAGGAAAAAAACCCTTGTCACACACGCAGTCGTGTGCGTTTAGATGATTGATTCGAGACCTCAAGTTCTAAATCTGAGGTCTCGAAATCAAATTTGTGGAAAATTACTTCTTTCTCGAAAACTCATGATGGCACTTCAGAGAGAGCCGTTTCTAACAATGTTTTATACCATCAAACTCTCCCCGTTACTCGTCACTAAGAAATGTTTTATGCTAATAATTATTTTTAGTAATTACCAATAGTGTCCACTGCATTTAATACTCGCTTGCGCGCCCAGTAAACAGCAAAGATATTGTTTGGCGTGATGATGAACGGACCAGTAAGAATTCGACTCTCGGTTATAAATGTGTTTTAGATATATAATATCCATTTAAAGGCAGTGGACACTATTTCTAATTGTCAAAGACCAGTCTTCTCACTTGTTGTATCTCAACATATGCATAAAATAACAAACCTGTGAAAATTTTAGCTCAATCGGTCATCGAACTTCCGCGATAATAATGAAAGAAAAAATACCCTTGGCACACGAAGTTGTGTGCTTTTAGATGGTTGATTTCGAGACCTCAAGTTCTAAACTTGAGGTCTCGAAATCAAAACTATGGCACTTCAGAGGGAGCCATTTCTCAGAATGTTTTATACCATCAACCTCTCCCCATTACTGGTCACTAAGAAAGGTTTCATGCTAATAATTATTTTGAGTGATTACCAATAGTGTCCACTGCCTTTAAGGAAAACAAAATTATATTAATAATGAATACATGTTAAATTGTAAACGTAGATCACAAGTTGTATAAAATGACTACGTATATATAGGTTCACTCCAGCCCTGGTGGCCTTCAACGTCTGTGTACAACACAGAGAAAGGTTTGCCGATTATTCAAATTGCTTCACGTACATCGACCATTACATGTAGATCAATGTCACTGCTATGGACGCACTACCATTCTGGACGTCATTTTCACTTAGATGCACACAATTCACTCGTTCGCCCCAATTAATTGTAAAATTTCTGTCAATATGTTCAATTCAACACTTGGAAACCTGGAGATTACTCGAGCGTTTCTAACCGACACATCATCAATATTGATGTCAGTTTGCTGTCTACCAACAATATACACATGCTTCAAGGACCGACAAGTCAATATTGAACTCAACACTTTTGCCCCACTTGAATTTACTACTCTTAAATTATAACAAATTTACAATAGTTCACCCAAAATGTTGGAGTGCAAAGATTGCGGCCATTTTTTAAAATGGCCGCACGTATATATCTCGGTCTGTGAAACTCATATAGATACTTGGTTTTGGTTATTTTTACTCATGTTTTAAGGGTCGAGGAACCCAATCAGACCAAATTAAAGCCATTGGACACTTTTGGTACAGAATTTTTTTTTCAAGCTCACAGATTTACAAAATAATAACTTGTAGGATTTACAGAAGGTATTGGTGAAAGACTTCCCTTGAATATTAAACCATGAAAAGCTTTACCTTTTAATAAAACATTAAAAAAAATCAAATCTCGAAATCGAGATTTACGGATTTATTTTAAACACATGTCATGACACGGCGAAACGTGGGGAAACAAAGGTGGGTTTTCCCTTTTTTTTCTCCCGACTCCGATGACCGATTGAGCCTACATTTTCACAGGTTTGTTATTTTATATGAAAGTTGTGATACACGAAGTGTGGGCCTTGAACAATTCTGTTTACCGAAAGTGTCCAATGGCTTTAAAGACAATGGACACTATTGGGAAATGTCAAAGACCAGTCTTCTCACTTGGCTTATCTCAACGTATGCATAAAATAACAAAGCTGTAAATTTTAGCTCGATTGGTCATCGGAGATGCGAGATAATAATGAAAGAAAAGAACACCCTTGTCACACGGAGTTGTGTGCTTTCAGATGCTTGATTTCGAGACCTCAAATTCTAAACTTGAGGTCTCGAAATCAAATTCGTGGAAAGTTACTTCTTTCTCGAAAACTACGTCACTTCAGAGGGAGCCGTTTCTCACAATGTTTTATACTATCAACCTCTCCCCATTACTCATTACCGAGTGATTTTTGTTGCTGATAATTATTTTGATTAATTACCAATAGTGTCCACTGCCTTTAAAGAGTATTGGATAATTTTGATAAGGCGGCCTTTTTCAGATTCAAAATAGCCGCTTTTATGAGCATAAGGAGGCATCGTCAGCAGCCACTTTGTCCGTTGTGCCTCGTCCATCCCCCTTCCATGTGTGACTCCACGATGCTCTCGACAGTTAGATCAGTTGCCTCCCCTAATGTTGTTTCCCATGTTATTGCCTCCTCAGTTGTTGGCTTCCCTGTAGTTGTTTCCCCTGTTGTTGCCTCCCCAGTTGTTGACTCCTCTGTTGTTACCTCACCGGTTGTTACCTCCAATGTTATTGCCTCCCCAGTTGCTGTCTTCCCTGTTGTTGTTTCCCCTGTTGTTGCCTCCCCAGTAGTTGCCTCCCCTCTTGTTGCCTCGTCCCCAGTTGTTACCTCCCCTCGCTGGTACCTCCCCAGCTGGTGCCCCCTGTTGTTGCCTCCCTAGTTCTTGACGCCCAAGTTGTTGCCTCCCCAGTTGTTGACTCCTCTGTTGTTACCTCACCGGTTGTTACCACCCATGTTATTTCCTCCCCAGTTGCTGCCTTCCATGTTGTTGTTTCCCCTGTTGTTGCCTCCCCAGTAGTTGCCTCCCATCTCTTAGCCTCGTCCCTAGTTGTTGCCTCCCCTCGCTGGTGCCCCCTGTTGTTGCCTCCCTAGTTCTTGACGCCAAAGTTGTTGCCTCCCCAGTTGTTGACTCCTCTGTTGTTACCTCACCGGTTGTTACCTCCCATGTTATTGCCTCCCCAGTTGTTGCCTTCCCTGTTGTTGTTTCCCCTGTTGTTGCCTCCCCAGTAGTTGCCTCCCCTCTTGTTGCCTCGTCCCCAGTTGTTGCCTCCCCTCGCTGGTACCTCCCCGAGGCTGGTGCCCCCTGTTGTTTCCTCCCTAGTTCTTGACGCCAAAGTTGTTGCCTCCCCAGTTGTTGACTCCTCTGTTGTTACCTCACCGGTTGTTACCTCCCATGTTATTGCCTCCCCAGTTGTTGCCTTCCCTGTTGCTGTTTCCCCTGTTGTTGCCTCCCCAGTGCCTCCCCTCTTGTTGCCTCGTCCCAGTTGTTGCCTCCCCTCGCTGGTACCTCCCCGAGCTGGTGCCCCCTGTTGTTGCCTCGATCCCTAGTTGTTGACGCCCAAGTTGTTGCCTCCCCAGTTGTTGACTCCCCTGTTGTTACCTCACCGGTTATTACCTCCCCTGTTGCTACGTCTCCTGTTGGTGCCTCCACAGTAGTTGCCGATATCCTGTTTACACACATGCGGATACTAGTAAACTGCAATGAAACAAAGCTAGCTGTGCGGTTGAAGCCCATCACACCATTTGTTTTGTGTTTTTACGTAGTGTTGGCACCTTTGGCCTTTGACCTAGCTGTTTAGTTGAATGTAATTACTCAAGTCCTAAGTCCTAGTATTAATCCTTATAGGAAGAGTTTCGTGAAATCGATGGCAGGCCCTCGATCTAGTGATGGACGAAGAAGGTTGTAGCCTGAACATCTAACGTCACATTTCGATGCTCGTGAATTACGCCATAGGTTTGCTGTCGAGCCCAGATGCATAACCACCGTTGAACTTTCATCTCTTTATTGTCTTAACATTATCACTGACAGTTTCACAGAGCATCCATATTTGCATGTCAATCCTAAAGGCTTCCAAAGGTGTTGCTCCGGACTATCTCTTGTCAGGGATTTAACCTAAACCAGCCTGGTGACCGTCTAACAATCCAGGCCAATTTACAAACAGTGATATCAAACCTAATAAGTATGACAATTTTGTTAAATTGTTACAGGCACAGTGATCCTTCTTTTGAAAATGATGTTCCTTTTAAATACACGCAGGACAGAAACTGATTGGAAATGGGTGTATATTTAAGCAAAAACATAAACAAACTCGGAATAGAAACATTTGACGTAATGCTTTTTTATTCAACGTTAGCCCGTTTAATCTTCACGAATACTTCAGTTTTTGAGCTTTAATGGCAGTGGACACTATTGGTAATTACTCAAAATAATTATTAGCATAAAACCTTACCTTGTAACGAGTAACAGGGAGAGGTTGATAGTATAAAATATTGTGAGAAACGGCTCCCTCTGAAGTTACATATTTTTCGAGAAAGAAGTAATTTTCCACGAATTTGATTTCGAGCCCTCAGATTTAGAATTTGAGGTCTCGAAATCAACCATCTAAAAGCAACCAACTTCGTGTGACAAGGTTTGTTTTTCTTTTCATTATTATCTCACAACTTCGACAACCAATTGAGCTTAAACTTTCACAGGTTTGTTATTTTATGCATATGTTGATATACACCAAGTGAGAAGACTGGTCTTTGACAGTTACCAATAGTGTCCGGTGTCTTTAAAAATAGGGTACCTTCTAATGCTACTCTCACACTTAGGCGAATATTCTTGCGAATATGGATATTTGAAATTCGCGGTGAATTCGCCAAAAATTTGCGAATTGATAGTGAATATTTTCACGTTCGCACTCGGTCACCCTTCGACCTGTCCGTACCAATACGTTACGAATTTTTACGAATGCTTTTAAGCATTCGTAAAACAATGCTAGCCAATGATTGCCAATGCCTTTAGCTTACGAAAGTTGCCAACGCTTACGCACGCTTAATGGCTATCAATGCTTACGATAATCTACGGTGAATGGCTGTCTTCGCAACATTCGCTGAAATTAAAAAGCGCTTCCCAATGCTGTTTCACACTGTTGCGAATAATATTAGAGCGAATGTGCTTACGAATGAAAATATTTGACTATCGCTCATACTTCGCAACATTCGCCGTGTCTTCGTAAGCGTTCGTAACAAATTCGGAGCGGTAACCCGTCAAGCCCCATCTCCTTACGAAGATCAGTCAATTTACAAACGGGTTTATTAATTTCAGCGAATGTTGCGAAGACTGTCTTTCGCCTCGACATTAGTTAGCATTGGTAAGCCATTGTTAACGTCTGTAAAGCATGCGTAAGCGTTGGTAAAGTTCTTATAAAGGCACATGTAAGGCGTTTTTAACCTTCGCGAGTCCCCTTTCTTACAAATGTGGTGTTGCTGTTTGTCAAACGAACAAGTGGCCAGAGCGAGATTCGCCCCGGTATTTATAGCAATCGCGGCCGCGTAATTCATTGTTCGGAAATTAGTAAAAAAATTGCAAGACATTGGCAACGATGGTACGACATTCGTAACATTCCTAAGTGCATTATTAACGTCTGTAAGCCCTTTCGTAAGCATTCGCAAACATTCGTAACATTCGCTAGCAATCGCTTCATTTGTTTGAAATTGTTGGTAAGCTCAGTCGCGACGTGCGCAACATTCGTTGCCTATTTGTAAGGCATTGGCTAGCATTGTCAAGCGTTGGTAAGCATTCGTCATATTATTGTTAAGGAGAGGTTGAGGGACGACTGAGGAGTGACCAAGATGAAAATATTCACCATCCAATCGACATTGTTGGGCGAATTCACCGCGAATGTAAACAATTTTATTCGCAAGAATTTATTTATAATCGCAAGAATATCCGCCACATTTTGATTGAGTGATCTTCAAAAAGAGGTGGAGAATGACTAGTGAACGTTCCGAAATTGATACCAACGCTTACGAAACACGGCGAATGTTGCGAAGTTTGTGCGATTGTCAAATAATTCCATTCGTAAGCCCATCGCTAGCATATTTTTCCTAGTGTGAGAGTAGCATTACAAAAGCAATGCAAATGCAGTGGAAATATACATAGCTGCAGTAAACAAAATAAATAAATGCAGAGAAAATAAAAATAGCTGCACTGAAAATATAAATACATGCACTCGCCAAAATAAGTAAATGTAGAAGCAAAATGTTTACTAAAAACAAACTGCACGTCCTACGTCTTTGTGAAACGGGGTCATTGATCTATCAAGCCTGTATTCGATGTTATACTAATGCCCGCTACCAAAACATGATCTCGTAAGGTTCCTGAAAAAATAACTACTCTGGAAAATATATTTAGCTGCATGGAAAATTTAAATAACTGCACTCTAAAATAAAATAAAGATGGCTCGAGTGGGCTTTTGTACCATCTTAATCAGAAAAAAATATTTTCTCAATAATGACTTGTTTGTACACATGACCATTATCAGTGCTTACAATTGTAATTTAGATTATCTTGATTTGTGTTAAATGTGCAGGCTTCAACCGCTAAGTCATATAAAAAATACGACTGTCTATTTATCTATAAACTTGTCCACGATAAAACAACACTTGCTTTAGTTTGTATACATGTTCCAAATCATCGTACAACGCAAGCCAGCAAACACATTCTATACATGTTCCATGGAATCGCGTTACAGGCAGTGGACACTGTTGGTAATTACTCAAAATAATTATTAGCATAAAACCTTTCTTGTTGACGAGCAATTGTGAGAAACGGCTCCCTCTGAAGTGCCATAGTTTTCGAGAGAGAAGTAGTTTCCACGAATTTGATTTCGAGACCTCGGATTTAGAACTTGAGGTCTCGAAATCAACCATCTAGACGCACACAACTTCGTGTGATAAGGGTGTATTTTTCTTTCATTATTATCTCGCAAAGTCAAAGACCGGTTGAGCTAAAATTTTCACAGGTTTATTATTTTATGCATATGTTGAGATACAGCAAGTTAGAAGACTGGTCTTTGACAATTACCAAAAGTGTCCAGCGTCTTTAAGCTGACAAAGTGTGAATTTATATCAATGTATTGTTGGCCATTTATTGCGTTTTCCCCTGCCAAAGTGCTAACTTTCCGGCAAAAGTGTGTTCGCGCACTTAAAATACCAAAACATTTTATTGCATTTTTATGTAGGTTGGTACCTTATCTTCCAACTATAAAAGTGTCATAATCCACAAAGTGCCTCTTTCGGACTTATGGCCCAATTCAATTCCCCTATTTTTCGCTTTAAAAAAATATGACAAAAACACCCCTATTTGAAATAGTGGTTTGATCCAAAGTTGATCGCACACTTAATTTTTACAACAAATTTCTGAAAGAGTAAACATGGTTGTGCAATATGTGTAAAAGAAAAACTTCAACCTTTTCTCCTTTAGACGTACCAGTGCTTTCAATTTACCTATATTTTGACACTTAAAAAAGGTAAAAACTTGGAAAATTTGCTGAAAATCTTATTTTGGCCGTAACCATGGCAACCAATGTCTGATATAACTTGTTTTTCGATATTTGTGTTTTGTGTACCCACACCTACTCATACATGGAGTTTTGCCAAAATCCATTTTTTGAAGTCTGCCAACATTTTAAAAATATCTTTGATTTTTACAGCAACCGAGTCTTAAAACGTCACATGTTTGGATGGCTGCATGCTAAAAATTGCTTCTTCTTCTTGAAAACAGTGACAAATTTGGGTGTTTTTCACACGGGCGTTTCTTTGATGGAACAGCGAAAATGTCAAGAGAAAATGTATGGGCATTGGGTTATTAATTTGCCTGCTTCCTCACACTGTCAAACTCATCGTGCTCGATTTTCCCAAAAAATAATAATGAATAGTTAATTGCAAACCGGGCCAAAGACAGGCGCTGCAAGCATTGTTCTGGTCTAAGAGCGACAATGCGGTTAAATCGGGCGAAAGTTTTGACCTTAACTGATGAACAATGCAATAATATAATACAAAATAATTGGTTTTCTCTTACCTATACTGTTCGACCTTAAACACAATCGCACGGTGGGTGAATTTTTTTATCGGTAAATTTAAAGGCGTTGGAAACTATTGGTAATTACTAAAAAAAATCACCACAGCATAAAAACTAACTTCTTTCGTTAATGGAGAGCTGTTGATAGTATAAAACATTGAGAGAAACGGCTCCCTCTGAAGTAACGTAGTTTTTGAGAAAGAAATTATCGCAAAGTTATTTTTTTGGATGGTTAATAAAAGACAAGGTTTTGGCGAGATGTTTACACCTTTAAGTATGCAAGCCACCCCTCCCCCCCCCCCCCCCCGTTTTCTTGTTGGCTGTCAGCGTTCCATATCTCATAGCGAGGAGTGCACTCTCAAGAGGCTCAGTTTGTTGACTCATGTGCCATTTCTTCATCTAACATTATTATCTTTTGTTTAGTAATTACAGCAAACAAACTGGAATGGCAGGTTGCTGTTTGAGTCTCGTTTTACTGTTAACTCTTGTGATAGTATCAGTTTCAAATGGCACATTTGATGGGTTGGTAAAGCATACCATTGAGTACACACCGTTTTGGTGTGTCGTTGTTGATTTCGTCTTAACCGGAAATGTCTACAAGAACGAAACTTTCCCAACACAGAAGATCTGCAAAAGGGCATGTCGCACCGACCCGAAATGTATCTCTATAAATTTCCAACTGAGAGGAGGGCAGTGTGAGTTTAGCAGCGCTAACCACGCTAACAGCTCTGGTGGATTGAGCGGAAAGACTGGGTGGATCTACATTTACAATTCACGCAAGGTAATTAAAAGTGTTAAACATTTTGAGTTAATCGGATAGACTAATTTTCAACTCAAGAGCATCATTGTCATTTTAAAGACGCAGGCATAGTCGTCATGACGAAACTATAATAAACATTCGCGCCACGAAAAGTCACTAGTGAGATGTACCCAACTAAATCAAAGTCCATACTAGCAAACAGTAAAAAATATGCTGAATATAACCAATCAACGATACTTAAAATTCTCGGAACTTTTTACCATAAGAGGAATTTACTTAACATTGACTCTTGATGGAGAGTATCTGAGAGTACCATCGAAGAATCTCGGCGCATTATCAACTGAATGAACGAGCTTTATAGCTGCATCCTGTAATTTCCCCATAACAACTACAGTTAATCTTGTTTTTCATTTTTCATTTACAGGAACAAACATGCGCCGCAGTTGGTATAGAAAAGATGCGCGGCTGTAAAGGCAGAGGTATGTTTTTATTACATGTTTTAATTGTGCGAAGAAATGAGCACCTTTATATAATTATACTCCTTAATGGACACTATCGGTAATTGTCAAAGACTAGTCTTCACAGTTGGAGTTTCTCAACATTATGCATAACTTAACAAACCTGTGAAAATTTGAGCTCAATCGGTCGTCGAAGTTGCGACATAATAATGAAAGAAAAAACACCCATGGCACACTATAAAGTTGTGGCTTTCACATGCTTGATTTCGAGACCTCAATTCTAAATCTGAAGTATCGAAATCAAATATTCGTGGAAAATTACTTCTTTCTCGAAAACCACATTACTTTAGAGGGAGCCGTTTCTCACAATGTTTTATACTGTCAACCTCTCCCCATTACTTGTTACCAAGTAAGGTTTTATTCTAAAAGTTATTTTGAGAAATTATACCAATATACACAAAAAGGAACACAAAAGTGCAATCAGTGTTCAAAATAACACATTGTATTTCTCAGCAATACTCCAAAAGCACCAAATAACCACTGCCTTCAAATCCCGAAGCACAATACTATTAAAGGGACACACCGGCTCACCGTTTACGCAATTTAGGGGTGTAAAATCATAAATAATGTTTTTATAGATGGTTGCTGTAAAAAAAAATCAAAATGTCACGTATATTTAGCGAAACATGATTTTAAAAAAACCAAAGCGGTAAAAGGCCAGCGTATACGTGTTTCCAGCCGTTGCAACTGTCAAATCTTCGTGACATTGTCGCACAATGTTGTAAGTAGACTGGTGCTTTGTTTATAGCAACGTTTTACTATGACGCAGCATAAGAATCCAGTCCCCCATCCCCCCCCCCCCCAACTTCAAAATTTACGCCGTTCACATCACTCAGTCCAATCGTGCATGTTGTTTGTTTGCATTAGCAGACGAACCAACACATGTACGACTTATGCAAACACTCATTTCACCGCTTGAGGGCGCGCACACGAAGTCACAGCCAGAGCCGTATATTGTAACTCTCTATTACTACCTCTCAAGTAGAATATAAGTTTGAGTCTATTTGTTGAAGTATAGTGTCATGTTTTATTTAGGGATTTCAACATTGAAAAGTGAACAATAAACACTTTTTTTTTATAAACACCAAAAATAAAACAACCTTTTTAAGATAAAATTATTTTGGTTGATGACCCAACCATGCCCAACTGGTGTGTAATGATAATCAAGCACTGTTATACTAGATGCTTTTTGAGTCCTGCAGGAAAGAATTCACAGGGTTATTTTAACCCAAGACCTCCCGCATACTATTAGAGCAGATCTACACCAGATGTCAAGAGACCAGTTCGATAGTATTGTTTATTGACAATGGGTACAGCAAACAATTTAAAATAGATGTAATCCTACCTCAGTAGTTAGTTACCCTGTGGATTTCCCCCCTGCAGAACCAAGAAACCACCGACAGTGCTTTCATCAGTGTTCTAGTATTCTTGCAAAACCTAGTATTACATCTATTTTAATTAAATAATATTGTAACAAACATAGCCAATCAACCTCTGGCCTGGCCAGTAGGCCCAATGGGTGGATGGGGTTGGGTGGATTAGTTCGGGAATTGATGTGGATCACTGTGGATCACACCCCTGTCCCAGACTACCAATTATCACACAATCAACAATTAATTAAGACACAGGAGATAAGTTTAACTTTTGAGACGTGAGGTTTATTCTCACCAGCTCTGCCTTTTATAGGCCAACATAATACAAGTTTATAGAGCATTGCCCATAGTTTAACCAATTAGGGAATAACAGTGCGATGACACGGTCTTCACTGCGCGTAATGACCGGGTTGGTGGCTGGTGCAGTTAATGGTCTTCGCACTGTTATTCCCATTAAATACCTTTTTAACGAAATAAACAGCTTAAGTGTCAATACGTCACGCTCTGCATACGATCGGTCAGTTAAAAAATTACATTGTAAACTTCGCGTGTGCAAAGCCAAAAACGAAAACATTTAACCTAACCTTATTGACTTAATGAGGCTGGAAGATAAATTCGTTATCACAATCGCGGGAGTGAAATACAGAAAAATATAGCGCATCTGCGTCCCATCAGCTTGGTTGGATTTGGAACACATAATAAGGAAGTGCTATATTTTTCTGTATTCTACTCACGCTTTTTTGATAGCTTGAAATTATCATCCCTTAATACATCCCCTTGTGATAAGATTTTGACCAATCAGTGCCTGAAAACTGTCCAAGGTATTTATTGATCAAACGTAAGACCAACTTAAAGACACTGGACACCATTGTAATTGGTGTATCTCAACATTTGATAAAATAACAAACCTGTGGAAATTTGAGCTCGATTGGTCTTCGAAGTTGCGAGATAACTATGAAAGAAAAAACACCTTTGTCACACAAAATTGTGTGCTTTCAGTAGCCTTGCTCCTCAAGGCAGTCGCGTTATTCGCTCTGATGAAAAGACGCCGCTGTAAACTTACCCGTTTATACTGTGCGACTGCGTGGTGCGTGATCACACCGCACGATAGTATACACTATATCACCCTCTCCCCATTACTCGTTACCAAGTAAGGTTTTATGCTAATAATTATTTTGAGCAATAACCAATAGTGTCCACTGCCTTTAAAGCCTGTTTATAGTCATTGGAAATGTTGACGTCGGAAATGTTGACGCATGATTCTAAAAAACACGGTTTATAGACATCATCACTAAGGCATATAAACTGTGTTTTTACAATCGCTGCGTCAAGATATTCATTGGGCGACTTCAAGGCCCTCATAACAATTCCTTTGCATCATTTTAGAGAGATTAGTAAAACAATGTCACAAAATTTATAAGCATGTACAACTAGTTAGTTACTTTAGCCCTTTTCACACTACTGGTATTTCCCGGGAAATTCCCGGGAAATGTTAGTCGATCTGTTCACACTACAAAACATTTCCCGGGAAATAACATTTTCCCGGGAAATAATTTACCCAGTTAAGGGGTAGGGTTAAAGGAGTTAACCCCGGGAAAATACGTTTTTCCCGGGAAAAGCAGCTAGTGAGAACGAAAGCGGGTTTAACTTACCCCACCTTTTGCTTCCACTGTGTTGAGACGTCATTAATCTCGAAAGGTCACAGGCGTCAAAAATAGCGCGCCAAATAATCGCGTGGTATCAATAGCCCTTTTTTGTTTTCTCCTTCTGAAAGTGTTTACGTTTAGGTACGAAAATAAAAGTAAATTACATCTGTAATTTACAAATAAATATATGGATTAAAAAAATTGACCACGTGAATGGAATAGGAATAGAATAAAAATAGCGTGAACAAGCTTCCTACTCGTACACACGCCATGTGTGTATGGTATTTCTTATTTACATGTACTTGGCCGTTGGTGGACTTTTGTTGTCCAGAGTCAGATAGGAGTTCTTCGATCGACATTGCTGTTTACCACCTGACAGTAAATATTTTAGTTTAATTTGTTGCTCAATTTCTTACGATGGGTAGAAGTGACCGATGGAGTGATGATGACATTTTGAAACTAGTTGCATTTTTGGCCGACGGTGCAGTCCAAAAACAACTAGATGGGCATATAGGCCTACAAGAAACGGGAAAGTTTTCTCAAAATTGACTGACTGCCTGCGTGAAGCTGTATGTAAACGGACCCCTGCCCATTGCAGAAAAAAACTGAAAACCGTGGGAAAAAAAAGACTATAGGTCGGTAGGATAATAGTTTTGTTTTTTAAGGCCTAAATTTTTTCTATTGCATAAGTGTTCTCCTGCAAAAACATTTTTTTTAGAAGAAACATACATTTAAAAGTCTTTATGAAGCCATGAAAAAATGCTAGCCAATATAGGGTTTAAGCCTATTCCGTGTTCTTTCTTTGCACAATACGGAAAACAGCACCGTTGATGTTGCAAGGGAAGATTGCTTCTTTTTCTTTCTACTGCAATATTGTCAGATTGTGCAAAATCGACCGTGCGGTATTTTTTATATAAAGCCTTTAATCATCTTGGCCCTAACATCATGGACATTATTATGCAATCCTTCGAAAATGCCATTCAGAAAATTTCTAGGCCTTTCCCCAGGGTTGGTTCCCTTAACCCTGCCCCTGAGCAGGGTTAATTATTTCCTGGGAAAACGTCATTTCCCGGGAAATTCCCGGGAGTATTTTTGTAGTGTGAACAGATCAACCAAAAGTTCCCGGGAATTTTCCGGGAAATAACTATAGTGTGAACAGGCAAAAATTGAGATGAACGCCAACACAAAACCTCTGGGTAAAACACGGACACAAAAGTCCATTCAATTACAGTTCTCAAAAGAAAAAAAAAACTGTCGCAGAGTAGAAAGCTCCCTTTCGCTTTTTCTAATAGCAACTTGCTCCCACCAGTGGCCGCTCTTCATGGTAGACCAGATTGACCTTTGACCAATACTTCCAGCAAGTGCCATGAAACCCGTCAGTCGCACGACAAATTCCATCCGATTTTTCTACCGCATGTCTTTAAAACACTGTCACAGCAATCGTCTTCTCCTGACAAGACGTCAGCGACGTCTTCCCCGAACTGCAAGACTTCTTCTCCACCGTAATCACACAATATATTGGTATAACAACACGCAAATACACAATTAATGTGCAGCCATTTTGGGTCGCATGTGGCAAGGATTTTGCAGCCGGCCGCGTGGCAATGTGGGAACGGACTTCCGTCCACAAACACTGTAACTTGCGCATGGGCTGATCTGTTACCACATTTCCTGGGGTTTGATCGTAAGTGTGAAACGACCGTGCATATTCCTCCGGGAAATAGTACTCCCGGAAGTTACCAAATTGGGATAGTGAGAACGGTTGCTGGGGTGGCGGTGGGGTAAAAAACTCCCGGGATTTTCCCGGTAGTCGATTTCCCGGGAAATGGCTCTGTAGTGTGAAAAGGGCTTAAGTAATAGTAAGGGAACTGTATGTTGAAAACGCCTTGAACGACTCAACACGTGTTGTGCGTGTAAAATCTTTACGCACGACCAATGGTGGAATATGTCAACCTCAATTTTGAACCGGAAGACAAGGTCAAAATGGGATCATGTCTGTGAGGCGTTTACAGAGTTTTTAATGACCTTTCCGATGATGTATTGAGTGTAAGAATCCATTTTGTAGATCAAGAGTTATGAATTTTTGAAATTATAAACTTTGAATTTTCATAACTCAAGAACGGATGACGTCATCATGACGTAACTTCACTGGTTTCTTGTCCTAATGTATATCTAAATATGTGTGAAGTTTCAAGTTCATACGATGTTTGAAAAGATGTTTCTGTTAGCGGACAAGGGACGTAGAGAAGAAGTAGAAGAAGTATCAATAAAAACAAAAACGAAACGAACAAAAATAAGAAGTGTTCCGGGCTGTTGGCCCGAACACCTAATAAATAACAAAATAAATAAACTGTGGTTTATAAATTACTAAAAAAAATCCTGATGTTTTAGCATTTAAGTTACATAAGTTGTATAAGTTTCCCATAATTTATATCAGTTAAGTACCAGTGAAAGCAACTTTTGAGAATTATTTTAGAAGAAGCACTTGAGTAAACGGAGTCAAAGAGCTCCACTCAAAAGAACAACGACGAATTGAATTAAGTGTTGTTTCCATTGAATCCCATGGCAACTCTTGTCTGCAAGGCATTGCAATTGTTTTCCGTGTTTCACCGTGTTGTAACCGTGGAACTGAGAAGGATGGGTGAATGGTTATGTAAATGATTTATCGCATACTGTGCAGAAGTCTGTATGCCAGTGCTGTTTACAAAGTAGCTTAAGTGCATGAGCCTCGTTCGATGTAATGTCTTCACCTCAATTCAAACGTGTGTTGACAACAAAATAATGTCCTTTTAGAGTATTCCAATATCCAAGTCTAATAACTTGAATCTAAATAGTTTGTTTGATTTGGCTAACTAAGTTGATCGTTCGAAATATTGTTAGAATACAATGGAATTGACTATCTGGAAAGAAGATGTACTAAAAAAATAAGAACAAATTAGAGTTATGCAGTAATAAGTGTGTTGCTGAGACTTTTACATTACACGTGCTTTCCCTTAATAGGACAAGGATATAAACATCATTGTTCAGTTTTAGTCTGAAGATTACTGATTATGAAGTTTCTACTAGAACCATTTTGTCCTGTTCATTGTTTTTCTCTAAGGAAATTGTAGCTGACATTCTTTGAAAACAAATCGAGATAAAAACACAACTGCTGATGTTGGTTGTTACAACCCAGTATTTTAAGACAAAGTTTTGACATCATGCTGAACAAATGTGCTTAATTTTTTGGGTTTACCATTAATTTTTTATCCTGGTTCACACAATGGATTTATGCAACATGTCAATATGCATAATTTTGGTACATCATGTTTTATGGTGATTACGCCGAAATACGCCAACACTAACTCAAATGTGCGACTATTTGGTTACCGCTCGATAGTCCGAAGGTTCGATGGTCCGAAGGTTCAATAGTTCGAAGGTCCGTTAGTCCGAAGGTTCGTTAGTCCGAAGGTTCAATAGTTCGAAGGTCCGACAGTCCGAAGGTTCGATAGTCCGAATGGCCTTTTAGTCCGAAAATAGGATAAGGTTAAATATTCCGAAGGTTCGGTAGTCCGAATTGACAATCAGGTTCGATAGTCCGAATCGACAATAAGGTTCGACAGTCCGAATTGACAATAAGGTTCGACAGTCCGAATCGACGATAAGGTTCGATAGTCCGAATTGACAATAAGGTTCATTATTCTGAATCGACAATAAGGTTCGATAGTCCGAATCGACAATACACACGCGCCATTGCCTGTGTAGAATTTATTTTGGTTCGCCATGGACGCGGTAACGATTTCACGTTCGAAAGCTGACGCGCAGAAAATGCACACGGGAGATAGGCTTTGGACGCGCTAAATGTCACGTGCCGACGGCAACAAGTCACGTGACCACGGCAACGCACAGAAAGTGAACAGGGGAGATAGGCCAATGGCGGACCCATGCCAGAACCCGTGTATGTACGCGCGGCCGATCTAGTTATTTCAGTTATTTTAATTTATATCTATGAACAAAACGAACTTCTTATTTAAATTTCCCCACGGTGTGCGACTTTCGAACCTTAATCGAACCTTATTATCGATTCGGACTATCGAACCTTATTGTCAGTTCGGACTATCGAACCTTATTGTCGATTCGGACTATCGAACCTTGTCGTCGAATCGGACTATCGAACCTTATCGTCGATTCGGAATAATGAACCTTCGGACTGTTGAACCTCGTTTTTGTTTCGGACTATCGAACCTTCGGACCAACTAACCTTTTTTAAATTCGGACTACCGTACCTTCGGACCAGTAAACCTTCGGATCGATGAACCTTCGGACTAATGAACCTTCGGACTATCGCATCATATGTTCGGATTAACGAACCCTATTACATTTTCGGACTAATGAACCCCCTCTTATGGAAAATTTGCGCGTTCGGACTATCGAACCTTCGGACTATTGCACCTTCGGACTAACGGACCTTCGGACTATCGGGCGGACCCCGACTATTTTTGTCAGCTCCACAAATCATAACACATTGAATTAAGATTTTTGGAGTTTCTATACCAATAAAGGCTCGATATGTTTAAAAAGATATCGATTAATGCTGTGCAATTCATTCCTCTGATCTTTGCACATGTAGACTTTCCTTGTTGTTTTTAGCTCATTGATGCTAGCATAAGGGCAAGTCGGAGGTTCAAAACGTTACACGATTTTTTTTTAAACGGCACATTATAGAAGTTTAATCTTACCGCTGCTGATTGTGTACACTATAAATAGATCCCTTTTCCTTTCTAATGAATAAACTTCTGCTTTGAATGTATCACTTTCACAAAGAAAAATGTTTTGCAGAGTAGAATTTTACCCATGATGTGACATTTCAACGTGTTTATTTTAACAAAATTTTACTCAGAAAAAAAGGTTTTCGCTTTTGATTGCTACACAGAGAAGTTGTTAGAATAAAGTTTAGTAACACTGTGACAGTAAAGTGCAAACAGATAACAAAAGGTATAACAAATGTTTGTGTTAGTAAGTGCGTATGATTTGTTTTACAACCAAGATGGTTTGTTTATGCACACTGTTTTTGTTAGAAGCTGGACAGGTAAAAAGACATGGTGATGTTCCTTTGTTTTATTATAAGCAATTTGAGTGATAATAAAAAAAAGTAGTTTAGTGTAAACAAACAACAGTGTTTTTGTCCTTTTTCTCGAACTTGTCTTGTTGGTACTGATCAAATTTATAGGCAGTGGACACTATTATCATAAAACCTTTCTTGATTACGAGTAATGGGGAGAAGTTGATAGTGTAACGTACTGCCAGGGTCCTTGTTTGCTCTGTAGCCAAACGCAGACAGAAAACAAACGAACTCAAATTCCGTTCAATATGAAACACACTGATTTATTTAATACTTCGAGAAGGACAACTTGTTCAATGCTCACTCACTGAACTCAACATTTGGTATGTCTACACATCTTAATCATACACAATACATTGCTAGAAAAGGCGCCAAAACAACGCATCCGGTCCGCGCACCTGGATAATCTCTTATAATTATGTTATACAATGTTATACATCATCGATAGTTCGTCCAATCACAGAACAGTTCACCAAAAGTTCAAGCCAGCTGCTGTGGGAGCGTTGTCCTCCAAGATCCGGCGGGGCCACTCCAACGCACCGGCGGGGCGCACAGTTTCAGTTCGTTACAATAGTATAAAACATTATGAGAAACAGCTCCCTCTGAAGTGACATAGTTTTCGAGAAAGAAGTAATTTTCCACGAATTTGATTTCGAGACCTCAAATTTAGAATTTGAGGTCTACAAATCAAGCATCTAAAAGCACGCAACTTCGTGTGACCATGGTGCGACAAGGTGTTTTTTTTTGGTATTAATATCTCGCAACTTTGACAACCGATTGAGGTTTGTTATTTTTAAGCATACGTTGAGATACACCAGCTGAGAAGACTATGTATTTGACAAATTACAAATAGTGTCCTGGGTCTTTAAGGTGAAACATTAACAAAATTCCAGTGTCGACCCTGAACAACTTATCTTGCTCGATACCCCAAAGCGTTAAGATTGATTTTAACTATTTTTTTCAAAGGAATACCACACTTGAAACTGACTGTGTTAACTTTGAAATGGATTGGGTTTGAACAAAGTCTAGTCTAGCACGCACCTCGTTCAGTAGTTTGCGCTTGCGCAATGTGTATTTTGCGCCTCGCACAACTCTCACAGCCAATAAAGTCTTTGTTAAACCAATAGAGGGGCTCTTTAGGTCTTGTGACGTCATATGCAGGGAGTTTATCACAGTAGAGGGCGGGCCTATGATTTCAAGAAATCTTGTGTAGTCTGAACAATGCCTCACAATCTGCGACAGAATCGTAGAGCAAAGTATTCGAAAATATAACATTTACCATTTTTGTTTGAGATGGTTCTTCGAAAAATTTGTTTCCTCCATGTTTTACCAGGTTTTTGAACAAATCGTTTTCCTTTACAATACTTTCAGTGAAGCTTTTGACTATAGAGAGCACCACTCACATATGAAATTAAACTTCTCCATTATGTTAAATGGAAGCGGTTAAGAATGTTCTCTTCATGAAAATATTGTACATAATTGAAAAAATAACACCAATCTTAACTTCTCAACCGCAGGAAAAGGTATGGTGGTAAACGTAAACTACGGTGCCTGCGTGTCTCAAAGTACGCAGCAGTGACAACGCACTTGGTCATTGTTTAAATCCAAACAAGCCGAACCGAAAGAAATGGGTGTGATGTCGCAGTTAAATAGTATTGTACACTTTGTTTGTTTTGAAAGTTGTATCTTCCAATCAAAATAACAAAGATCTACTTGGATGTTACATAATATTACAAATCATGAATGTTTTTCATTCGTGCAATTTTGAAAATATTTCAAGAAAAGAATTTTCTTTCAACTCATAAACATACTTGCACCATGCATGACACTCATGAACATTCATTGCTACTGTAAAATATTGCATGTTCTCCTATTCTGCACAAAGCTTAGGCAATTTTCAAGGATATCGATCTCCCACTAAACACAGAAGGGGTGTCCTCAATTATAAAGCGAAGGCTTTCAACAACAAAAGTTGATCTCAATAATGCAATCAAAAACGAATGCAGCCGTTTATTTTGTATTCAATACTTCCATTCAAAGGCAATGGACACTATTGGTAAAAACTCAAAATAATTATTAACATAAAAACTTAATTGGTAACGAGTATTATGGGGGGGGGGGGGGGTTGACAGTATAAAACAGTGGACACTATTATCATAAAACCTTTCTTGATTACGAGTAATGGGGAGAAGTTGATAGTATAAAACATTGTGAGTAACGGCTTCATCTTAAGTGATGTAGTTTTCGAGAAAGAAGTAATTTTCAACAAATTTGATTTCGAGACCTCAGATTTTGAATTTGAGGTATCGAAATCAAGCATCTGAAAGCACACAACTTCGTGTGACAAAGGTGTTTTTTCTTTCATAGTTATCTCGCAACTTCGAACACCATAATGAGCTCTAATTTCTATTTTTGTGTTTCTATGCATGTGTTGAGATACACCACGTAAGAAGTCTGGTCTTTGACAATTACCAATAGTGTCCAGTGTCAGGGATATTTATGAAAATAAAAAGGAATTATTCTTTAAAGAACAATTATATGTGCATGCACCACTTGTGCCCTCCCCTCCCATGTTGTTAATTTCAGTTTAAAAATAACATTCAACTTGCACAGTTAAAGTCACCTGGAGATATATTTGTATTTTTCTTTCAAACATAAGAATATATGCTTACAAACAATAAAACATTTTTTTAGTAATTGTTTGTCACGATTTATATGTTTAAAAAATATATAAAGTTGTTTGGGGGCTGACTCCGCCTACCCCTTTTGTGACGTCATTCAAGGCAGACTTTGCCTGCAATGCGTATAGTAAACACACGTGCAAAGTACATGTACGTCTAAGTCGTGAGTTGGTACATTTCAAAAATGTATTTTTCTGCATTCAGCAGCAATACACCTGGTCGGCATTGCCGGAAAACAACAATTTTTTTTTTTTTTTTGGAACGTACAAACTTACGACTTGGTCCGTACATGTACTTTGCATATGTGTTTACTCTACGCATTACACGCAAAGTCTGCCTCGATTGACGTCACGAACAGCGCCCTCTCGGGTCGGGGTCTACTCTTAAATTTGTAAATAACATAAGAACTTTTTTTTAAAACCTTAGTTAACTGTTTATTCACATTCAACTCATCAAAACACATATATTAGTGACAAAAGCTTTATTTTGAAAAAAATACCACTTCCAGGTGACTTTAAATTGGGACAAGAGCCCATAACATTGTGTCATGCACATACATTTCGTTAAACATTGTCATGCTATCATGCGGTTACAAAACAATCTTAAAAAAAAAAAACAGGAAACAAATAGGAAAAAGAAAAATGAAAATACGTTACATTGATGGTTCAAGTACAAAACGGCTCAGTTTGTACCTTTAAGTACAGTTTTATATAATGCAAGCTCCTCCCGCTATTCGGCCTTCGCTTCTATTATTTTTAGGTGCAAGTGTTCAATATTCGTTCAATAGTCGTATTCGTATTATTATGATCAGAACCAAAGTCGCTACGTAAATCAAAACGATAACAAAATACCAGCACTCAAACTGGAATGGCGGGTTGCTTTTTCAGTCTCGTCTTTCTGTTAACTCTTGTGATAATATCAGTTTCAAATGGCACATTTGATGGGTTGGTAAAGCATACCATTGAGTCCACGCCGTTTTGGTGTGTCGTTGTTGATTTCGTCTTAACCGGAAATGTCTACAAGAACGAAACCTTTCCGAGACAGAAGATCTGCAAAAGGGCATGTCACACCGACCC
Organism: Asterias amurensis; assembly: GCF_032118995.1. Taxonomy (NCBI): domain Eukaryota; kingdom Metazoa; phylum Echinodermata; class Asteroidea; order Forcipulatida; family Asteriidae; genus Asterias; species Asterias amurensis. The sequence continues at coordinate 13,061,843 of NC_092659.1, forward strand.
GAAATGCATCTCTATAAATTTCCAACTGAGAGGAGGGCAGTGTGAGTTTAGCGGCGCTAACCACGCTAACAGCTCTGGTGGATTGAGCGGAAAGACTGGGTGGATCTACATTTACAATTTACGCAAGGTATTTAAAAGCACAAACAAATAATTGTTGTTGGTTTTTAAGCTGTATATAAATAACTATGTATTTCAAAGAGACCAACCTGCCAACAATTAATTGAAAGTTTGTGACATTGTGTTTACTCTCTTAATGTAAAAGAGTGACTTACACCATTCTTTACATTTCGAGTTGTCCGTCATATAGTTCTTAAAAAAGAGTGGTGGTTATTTCACTCAGTTAGAGGGGTTTCACTCCAGGACAGAGTGAAATATTATTCAAAAAGATGCAAAGTTCAATCTAAAAGAGCCATAGACCACTCGAACAAGAGTTGTCCGTCACATGACTCTTCAAAGCGTGTTTTTTTTTTCTTCACACTTTAGAGAGTACGTCTACTTAGAGAATTAAGCGAGTGACGTCAGTACCATGACTGTGAAGTTTTAGTTAGTTAAGGAGAATGAACACAAAAGTGTAGATTCGTGGATAGAATGTACGACCCAAAAGGAAGTACATTGTAGTCACGAATCTACACTTTAGAGTATATTCTCTGACTTACATTTTTCCACAAAACGTAGTACTTTGTCAAACAAAGTTTGGTCAAGTTTAAAACTACAAAATTTGCCTTAAATGGCCAACAAAGCTGTAACCATGGCAACATGTTATAAAATGATGTTGAATTGAGAATGCAATTTTGTTTACTTGCAACCACAAGGCCCTTCCACTAACAAAGTATTAAAAAATATAACAAATTCTGACCGTGAGCACATAATGTCAACAATTTACCTGACCTGACTTTTATAATCACATTAGTTTAATTTCTATTTAAAGTCACCTGGAAGTGGTATTTTTTTTAAATAAAGCTTTTGTCACTAAAATATGTGTTTTTATGAGAGGAATGTGAATAAAAAGTTAACTAAGGTTTAAAAATATTAGTTTTGATTGTATTTACAAATTTACGAGTAGACCCCGACCCGAGAGGGCGCTGTTCTTGACGTAATTCAAGGCGCGATATTTGAAGAGAAAATGTGTAGTCAGGCCCCCGTACATTACGTCTGGGAACATGGCACATCAAAACAAATTTAGACACGATTTTACACACATACGTACATTGAAACTTGAACATGTTGAACGCCTAGTGGTTTTTACAAACGCTATTGCTGCTATTTTTATTTAAAGATGCGACGTTTTAGTGACCAAATGGGTTGTAAGATGTGGGTACGTATTATTATAGAAAAACGGCCACGGAGCAGACTGCACGCACGCACTATGGCTGCTGTATAATGTGCGGACGGTCACATAGGACCTGCACGCACGGTGAATCGCATGCGGTACCAACAAAAAATCGTGTCACTTGGCAAAAGCTAAAAACATACCCTCAAGTTCAAACTTACCCGAATGTTTTTCACGTTTAGCAAATGCTCCTCTGGGTTCGTCACGTCTTTCAGATACCTTCTTCGACTTCCCACTAGCTGAAAAAATTGTTGGGACGGCGTCGTGTTTAAGAATGGCTCTTCTCGTCATGTCAAGTGAGTGGTGTATCCCGGATTCGAAGCACGACGGCTCGAAGTGTTCGCTGCAAAGCGCTGAAAAAGACGTCGGACCGGACCACTTTGCTCTAGTTAATCTGACTTTCGCAGCCCACAACCGCCTATACTTGGGATCTGCAGGAAAGAGATGAAGACTGACCCCATCTTTAGTTGTTTTGCTGCATCCAGCAGCAATACACCTGGTCGGCATTGCCGGAAAAATGCCAGAAAAAAACTTTTTCGCAGCGTACAAACTCACGTCTTAGAATTACATGTACTTTTGCACGTGTGTTTATCTACGCATCGGGGGGGGGGGGGGGATCTATGTTTGATCGAGGCAAAGTCTTCCTTTTCCTACGTCACAAAACGGGTAGGCGGAGTTAACCCCCCCCCAAGCACTTAATTATTTTTTTTAACATATAAATCGTGACAAACAATTACATTTCAAAACTTGGCAGCGTTCGAGAGATATCACCAAAAATCCGGAGTGGTTAAGTACACGCAGAAAGAATTATTGGTATTGGAATACACAACATAAGAAACATTTTTAACAATTACATTTTTTCAAAATATTCAAATTTCGGGGATAGAAACTGAAATCTTTTTCCGTAACCACATCACTTTAAAGCGAAAAGATTTGTCAACTGCATTATACTATCAAAAGCTGCTGTACTTTAAACCGATTATTTTTAGGAGTTATGACCGAACGTTTACCTTCCCTGAAGCATCAAAAAGAGTTAAATATCTTAAAACATTAGTACCACGAACATGGAAACTAATTTATTGTCGGGGGAATTAACTAGCGCGGGAACAAAGACAAATTAACTAGAGCGGGAGTTGAACCTGCGACCCCTGATTGACGTGACATCGGTTCACTTATCGCTTATCATATTAAGCAATAATTACTGGCGATCTCCTTTTTTGTAAATATCTTTGTTCGGGAATACCAGGCTCTCATGTTTTAGAGTTATTATCAATTTTCGTCGGAGGAGATTTCAACTGACATCCATCAATCCAATAATTTTAGTTGTTTCTGGGGGGGGGGTGAACCGAAGGTGAATTAATTCGTTTTAATTGTTATTTGTATTATTTATATTTTTTGCAGATTGTCTCATATGGCCCTCTGGTGTTTACGGTTTACCAACGCCTACAAGTGGTTGCCCAACTGGAGTCATCTGGGAAACTGGTTCCCGTTATCAAGACACGGAAGACACAGGATCGAATAACTACTGGTACCCATCCACTGGCATTCATCTCCTTGGACCGTATGAGAGAGACGACATGACACAGAACTTCTGCATGAAGACACGTGATCATACGGACGAGGCTGAGAGTGACTGGCCGCAGGGGAGATACTGTGTGTTCAAGTACGGACCAAGCTGTCCAAGAAGTAAGTTTTGATTTCATTTCTCATTGTAATTATAGATTGTCATATTATCAATTTATCATATTCATTCATTTCATTCATTTCATTCATTTCATTCATTTCATTCATTTCATTCATTTCATTCATTTCATTCATTCATTTCATTCATTCATTCATTCATTCATTCACTCCTTCATTCCTTCATTATTGGTTTATTCTTTAATCACAAAATTCTCATTGCGACCAGAGGTCAAAATATAACAAAATTGGTTAAGGAGAGAAAATATTTACATCGCAGGATCGGAGCATAGAGCAAGGAACAGAAGGAGTTACAACCAGTCGTCTTCAAAGGTTCCATGTGTGTTACCGCGAGCGTATGTGCGGCATTATAATGTAGCCCGAGCCCTAAAAGGCTACATTTAGGGCTCGGGCTACATTATGGTGCCGCACAAGTGTATAACGACCAGCGCCAATCGGCAGAAACATCTGCGGGCGCATTTCCTAACGAGCGAAGTATAAATAACTAGCTACCCATCAGTAACGCTACAGAAAAATACACAGATTGCAATGCGTTCAAGCGTCCTTCTCAACCAACGACATACGGCAAGGATGATTTAAGTTAAGAATAACGACATTTCAATGATTTTGGCAAACAAAAATGCAATAATAATTACATATTTGTAGTATTCTTATTAAACAAACACAAAATCAGTTGAATAATTACCTTTCTCTCAATCTTCTTAACCAAAAATATCCTACGCGAAATTATTTATAAGTAAAAAGAAATAAAGTCATTTTATATTCCCCTGTTTTATCTCAATTCGTTTTCAGCGGCCGGAGACCACCGACATTCCGTTCATGATAAAACAATCAATACCACATAATTTCATAATTTTCCCGATCAGCAAAACCTAACAAATGTCATAATTCATCATAAGAAAGGCCGATTTGTTTGCTTCAAAATTCAGTCAAAAGCTCAAAGTCTACAGTTTCTAATGTAGCATTGTGCGCATGCAAAAGGTGACTGCGCACGCGTTGAACTTGTGTGTTGCTACTTTACCACTCCACTAATTATAAATGGAAAACGACGTGACACCAGCGATGGCAGCGAAAGGCGGTAACACACATGGGGTACAAAGAGCTCGCTGCGGTCGGAATGTGTCACAGCCTTTTACAGGCGCTGCGGTGCACATCCATAGTGTTTCCACTGGAGGTTGATGCAGCACTAATCGGATTAATTTGAGCTTCGGGGATTAAGACTGGAGTTGTAACTCTTTCTGTTCCTTGCTCAATGATCGGAGGGAATATATAGATTGAGTTCGGTCTTTCGTCTCTGTGCGCAGGAACTTGTGTTCCCCATGTCTTCTCCACTAAGTAAAAATAACAAAAAACAATGAGGGCTAAGATTACCAAGTCCAATTTGAATGCGATTTGGTCCGTGGACAAACGATTTAATTCCCTCCCGTACCCCTATTCTTTTCACTGCCGATACGCTAGTTTCTTTCTAAGAAAAGTCACAATAGAAAGGAATTTTTACTTTCCCTTTTGACAGTGATGTCGTCTGGTTTCATCTTTTGGGATGACGAAGACAGCAACAACCAAAACGAAGTGCAAGGCATCGTACCATCAGGAGTGTACGACCAGGATACCCGTATCGACTACTGCTGCATGACCGATGGTGACGTATCCCAGCCGATCAGCTTGCCTACTCAGAATCCTTTCTACCTGTTCCCGTATAACTCGGAGCAGTGCCAGGCCGTCCAAGGCATGAATGCGACTCAGGAGTATTTTCGTTGGGACGAGGAAGACATCCCAACATCTGAAGACAAAACTGGGGGATCCCATCCGTATCACATTATTAAACAAAGTATTTACGGTTTAGCAGACAACAGCATCGTACACTACTGTCATTACGAAGCCATCTAACATAGTTTCAATATAGTAGGCAGTCGTACACATAGTTTTCACGTTGACTTTATTTCTGAATATCTGCTTTAACTCAATGTTTAACTCGTCAGTGCTTGATAATCATCACCGATGGGTCACTCAATGTATCACTGTTGGACTAGATAGGTTACATTTTATTTTTGTGTAAGCGAAACGTTAATTTAAATCATAAATATATGATAATAATAGTGGCGTGTTTTGTACAACGCTCATATCCGTCACTCAGTGATGCTCAAGGCCCTTCAACATTCAGGATTTCCGTGCAAGGTTTGTCGGACTAGGCTAGGTTTGAAGTAGAGATCTACTCCTGTTTATACTTTTACTCGTTAAAAATAATAATGACTCGTAACCCATCCGTGATCGTAACCCAAGGATTTCGAAATTTCAGTTTGCTTTCATTTTTTTACAAGAAGTCCACCAGAAAAATCGTCATTAATTCATCAACACGTCAATGCTGGATGTTTATCAACGTTGATTGAGCATTGTGAAATCGTTGGACTGGAAGGCTAAAGAAACGATAGCTGACAGAAACGATATCGTGTATGTGTACGGTAAAGTTATCGTAATCGAACACAATAAGTTTAGATTTAGTGTGAATAAATTTACTATAAATTAAAAGGATTTGTGTACGTACAAGATAAATCAAATTTACGTACTTACACAATAACTTATTATGTACGTACACAACAAGTCTGGATATACCGTATACGTACACGGTAACTTATCGTGTATGTACAGGACAACTTTTGACATGCTGGTCCGTATAGACGAGAAGTTTATACTTAAAATGTACGTACACAATAAGTTTTGTTTTACGTCAACGAGTCATCATGTACATACATGATCAGTTATTTGTACGTACACCATAAGTTAACACGTACGTACATGATAAATAATCACGAACGTACATGATCAATTTTGAGTCTCGTGTACGTACACGATAAGAGAGTTGTTTTTATTCACGTGGCGGAAGTACTCGTCAGTAGTCGTCGGTGTTAAGTGAAATTTTAAAGATATTTTATAATTAGGATTAATATAGGTTTTCTCAGTCAATTTCGGAAAATGAGCAGCCAATTTAACCACCGGCCTATTCTATTTCGCACGAAATCGAAAGCTACTGAAAAGAGTCATTCGATTTATTTTTAAGACTAGTCAAATCTACTTTTATGTCATCCTATTTAACAAAATAATCATTCAATTTAACAATTCATCGAAGTTGCATTCAAATTCGCAGGAGTTGTTTTGAGGGGTGTGTTTAGTCATTCAATTTCATTTTGGGATAGTCAATTCTGTAATTTGTGCAATCTTAAAAAAAACTTGTTGTTTCCTTACGAATGCTAAAGGCATGCGGTTATTTTTTTGGCACTATTGAACTTAATATGCCAAGATGTCTGGCATGCCAACAGATTGATGATTGGTAAACATTAAAACAAAACAAAAAAAAACAAAAAACATTCAAACATATTCAAATTTCAGGTCTTGGTCAGTTACCCATTAAAGGTCTCCCGAAAAAAAAAATAATAAAAAAAAAAAATAGTGGGCCCCCCAGGTAAAGTCTACTGGAAACATAAAATAAAGAAAATAAGGTTCGCTTGATTTAAAAGTGAAGGCACGAAACAGTTGCCCTTTATCAGTTTATCTGTTTATTCGCATTTCTTTAGTCGTATCATCGATGAGCGAAATTGGTCTTTGCGAAATTGAAAATGATTAAATCAGCAAAATTTCTAGTCGAACTAGCTTGGCTTAATTGAATGATGATTGTGTGTCATGAAAAAGAATGAATGTGCTAGGAACTTGAATGCCTCAAAATGAAATTGAATGACCGAATTCTGAATTTGAAACGCAGTAAAAACCGGAGACAAACTAGCTTTAAATTCGAACGCATGAAAATTAAATTGGCTGCTCATTTTCCGAAATTGACCTATATTTCATCGATTAGTTCAGAAACTTTTTGAATTAATTTTGAACATGTGTAATCATTTCGTAGAACACATATTAACTTAGTAAGTATGCTGTCCTCTAAGTGTTCTAGATGGTACGTCTAAAAAAAATATACTTCGTTTGGATGCTTAAAATAGTTGATCAGTTTAGCCTTTTTACTCAAGTATGCTGTTGAGCAATCAACTATAGGTTTTCCCGGCCAATTTCAGCAAAAATCCATTCATTTTAACTCCTGGCTCAATCAATTTCGTTTTGAAAATGAATGCGCTCTGATTCAGCATTCAAGAGTCAAAAGGAGTTATTCAATTTCAACAGTTAAGCATTCACTGGTCAACTTACATCATTCAATTTCATCAGGCCGCCAGACTCATTCAATTTCGTTAAAGCCAGGTAGCTAGAGCTGGTCAACCATTCATTTTCATTAATGGGCAATGTTTGCATTCAAATTAAAATTCTTCGTTAAGCCTATGTGCTTATACTCTGCGTCAGATGGTATAACCATAGCCAGACCTACATGCCAAGATGTCTTGCACGTCAGATCATTGAAGGTTTAAGAAGAAGAAGATGTAGACAAAACATATAACCCAGAACAATAACACAAATAGAACAAATGTACAACAAACAAGCAAAGAACCTGTGAAAAAACAGGTTAACATTGAGTTTAACTTATATGTAAATTTGAGAACGAACCCTTGCTTCCGTAAACAAAATGTGTTAACAAAGAAAAGAACCCGAGTAGAAAAAAAACAGGTTAACATTGAGTTTAACTTATTTGTAAATTTGAGAACAAACCCTTATGATGTTAAGCTAAGTGTTTCCCTAAAAAAAGGACTCGTTACGTTCTTGTTTGACAAGTTCTGGACATAGCAAAAACAAAGACAACAAGGCTAAAGCAAAACAATAAAAAAATTCAATGTTATCGGATACAGGCTTTAACTTTAAGGGTAACAAGGCAAGCAAAGGGAACAATTATTACAATTAAGAAAACAAAATGATGTAAATAATGTAAAGAACATGGAAACACCTATAGGAAAACATCTGTGTTAGTAAAGGAGCTCTAATTTCCAATTACTCATGTCATAAAGCCATTATAAGTCGTCTTTAATTTGAATGCAAAGAAGTTGAAACTCGTTGCACATAAATGAAAAAGAAAACTCAAACTAGCAGCAAAATCATGTTCGCTTCGGTGGGTCTTAATTTGAATACATCAATTGCAAATAGGTCGTAGAAATTCAACTTAAGAATGGTCAAAGTGTAGTCTTGAATACCTATACATGAAATAGAATGACTGAAGCGAATCTGAACGATCAAAATGCAATCATGTGTGCACGAAAACGAAATCGAATGCTTTAAAGCCATTATGCACTTTCGGTAGTATTGTCCAAGTCCCACACTTCGTGTTACAACTTATATATAATCTTGTGGAAATTTAGGCTCAATCGGACATCTGAGTTGGGAATAACGGGAAAACCCACTCCTGTTTTCGCGCGTTTCGCCGTTTCATGACATGTGTTTATAACAAATCCGTAATTCTCGCTAACGAGAATTTATATTGTTTTACCGTTTTCTCAAAAAGTAAAGCATTTCATGGACTAATATTTCAAGAGAAGTCTTTCACCTTTACCTTTTGTAAACCCTGTAAATTATTTGTAAATCTGTGAACTTTTTTGTTTTCTGTGCCGAAAGGGTCCAATGGCTTTAAGAGCTAAAAAGAAACCCTAGTTTGAGGGGATTAGGGGAAACTGCGTGAATTTTAATGCTTGTTAATGAAATTGAATGTTTTTTTGCTGAAATTGGCCGGGAAAACTTATATTATCCCGATTTTGAGATTAAGCTCCCTTTTAAATTGCACAAGCCAACGAGTTATAGCAGAGTATTAGCCAAAGTAGCACTTTTGAAACTTGAAGGTCAAAAACCAATCCCAAAACACTTTTTAAATCATTCGCATTACGAGCAGCTTATCAGTGACTAGAAATTGTAATAAATAGTCATGATTAGTAAAAGGTATCTTTAAAAAGATATTTGTAAAAGCAGTGGCGTAACTGGGGGAGACGCATGCACGTGACCTAAAACCACCTGCCTATGGTGCCACTACCCCCCCCCCCCCAGTGGACACTATTGGCAATTACTCAAATAATTATTAGCATAAAACCTTATTTTTGGTAACAAGTAATGGGGAGAGGTTGATATAGGTTTTCTCGGCCAATTTCGGAAAAAGAGCAGCCAATTTAACCATCAAGCTATTTTATTTCGCGCGAAATCGAATTCTACTGAAAAGGGTCATTCGATTTTGTTTTATGATTAGTCAAATGTAATGTTGCGTCATTCGATTTAACAAAATGACCATTCAATTTAACAATTCATTAAAGCAGCATTCAAATTCGTGAGTCGCTTCTTGAGGCGTGTGTGTCTCGAAAAAGAATGACGATACACTAAATTGAACATAGTGCTAAAGGAATTTGACTCGACTCACAACGAAATTGAATGGCCGAATTTTGAATTTGAAACGCAGTAACAACTGGAGAGGCAAAACAGCTTTCATTCGAACGCATGAACATGAAATTGGCTACTCATTTGCCGAATTTGACCGAGAAAACCTATATTATACAAATATTGACTGCTTCGAGTGCTATGGTTAAAACTATGACTCCCGAGGTGATTCCCGGAGCGTTCTATTTTCCCGAGGCGAAGCCGAGTGAAAATAGAATGCTCCGAGGATCACCGAGGGAGTCATAGTTTAAACCAATGCACGAGTAAAAGCAGCCAATATTTGTTTTATAACACCCCAAACATTTCTAAATACTGTACTATAGGTTTTCTCGGTCAATTTCGGAAAATAAGCAGCCAATTTAACCACCAGCTTATTCTATTTGGCACGAAATTGAATGCTACTGAAAAGGGTCATTCGCTTTCGTTTTAAGACTAGTCAAATGTAATTTTACGTTATTCGATTTAACAAAATAATCATTCAATTTAACAATTCATCAAAACAGCATTCAAATTCACAGACGCTTCTTGAGGCGTGTATGTCACGAAAAAGAATGACGATACGCTAAATTGAACATAGTGCTAAGGGAATTTGACTCGACTTAAAACGAAATTGAACGGCCGAATTCTGAATTTGAAACGCAGTAACAACTGGAAAAGGCAAAACAGTATAATTCGAACGCATGAAAATGAAATTGACTGCTCATTTGCAAAATTTGACCGAGAAAACCTATATTAAGTTACAGACCTGGGGCCTTATTCATGAAGCCCTCGTAAATCGGTCACTTACGTGGCTCTAAGTAAGACTTTAGTAAGACTTTAGTAAGCCCTTCGTGTTATTCACGAAGCATTCGTATCGCTTTACTACCGCGTTACTTACTAAACCTCTCGTAACGCCTTCTTAAGCGGGGACGCGCTTGAGCTGAACAGTCATGGATTTGTTATGTAATTCATTGGAGCGTGATCTCATTGTCCAGAACGAGTATTTATACAGTGACTGGACTGGCTACGGTCATTTAGAAGATATTTGTCAACCTGCAAATAGGAGAGCCAGACCAAAGCAAGGAGGAAGACCGTTGTCCCGCAACGCGAGGAGGAGGCAAAGGGGAATCATTGGAAGGCGAAGTTTCTCGCCTGCTGAGATAGTGAAGATAGTTGACCTTGTTGCATTGAATTGGTAGGTGCATAACAACAAATTTTCAGATGTTGTAACGCTGAAGAGAAAGGCCGACAACTGGGCAAATCGCGGAGAATCAACTGTGTTGGAAAAGTCCTCAGAACTACCAAAGTGGTTCATCACAAATGGGATGACATTCAGAGATTTCGCAAGCTTGCACACGACGCAAACATGCAATCAGAGTACAAAATGTAGTTGGTTACCCCTAAAATAAAAATATAAAATAAACTAGATATAGTGTTTGTAAAAACAAACACTAGGTGTTCGGCTATTGTTGGGTCAGTGTTTGAATCAACGAAAAAAGTGTTGTTAATAGCTCGCCAAATTGCAAAGAAATCAAAACCAAACAGTTTTCTCGATGTGAAATAATTTTATGGTAAAGCATCAAAAAGTGTACATTTCAACCTAAAAGCCTTTAAATAATGCCTTTTCAAAGCATTTTACAGGCACTTCCGGTTTAAAAAGGTCAAAAGGTCAAGAGAAGGTCACCAACATACCATTTTTGTGAAGTACGTGAGGCTCTTTCATATGATGCATAGATTGTCAAAATAGCTTTTGTGGTTGAGGACAAAGGAACTTATGCACAATGACGACTGGAGAAGAGACTAACTAACCGAAAGGGAAATGTTTGTTGAAAACGCCTTGAAAACAGACTACGTACGTAAAGCCCTTTCATATGATGTATAGATTGTCAAAATAGCTTGTGTGGTTGAGGACATATGAACTTATGCATAATGACGACTGGAGAAGAAACTAACTAACCGAAAGGGAAATGTTTGTTGAAAACACCTTGAAAACAGACTACGTATGTAAAGCCCTTTCATATGATGTATAGATTGTCAAAATAGCTTTTTGTGGTTGAGGACATAGGAACTTATGCATAATGACGACTGGAGAAGAGACTAACTAACCGAAAGGGAAATGTTTGTTAAAAACACCTTGAAAACAGACTACGTACGTAAAGCCCTTTCATATGATGTATAGATTTTCAAAATAGCTTGTGTGGTTGAGGACATATGAACTTATGCATAATGACGACTGGAGAAGAGACTAACTAACCGAAAGGGAAATGTTTGTTGAAAACACCTTGAAAACAGACTACATAAGTAAAGCCCTTTCATATGATAGACAGGTGGAATAAAGTATAAATTTTGACATAGGCAGTAGTGTCTGGGTATAGATGACAACTATGCTTAAAATATTCCTTGGGTCACTACCTTTAATTTAACGGGTGTTGTCATATTAAACAATTAGCCGAATATGCAAATTAGGGAGGTCAAAGGTCAAATGAGGTCAAAATACGAATATGTGGATTTGGTACCAAATTTGAACCCAAGTGGTAGATCTATCCATACAAACTGTTGTTATCATCAAATTGACATACCAAGCCTGTAAAATTAAGACTTAATCTTTTGTCTTGTACACAAATGTATAGCAAAATGAAAACAAAAAGTGCGTTTTTCTCAAAAAGTGAATATCTTAAGTAAACCAAAGCTGTTTGCTCTTCCTTTCCCAAAAGTGCATGTATTTGTTTCAAACAAGTTTGTTTGTTAAGGTAAATAAACCAAGGCAGTTTATCAACAATAAAAAATTCATATCACACCCTCTTATTATGGTGTAATGAAACAAGAAAGTAAAATATGTTATTCTTGCGGTAAATTTGACTGCGTCGTGGCCGTTTATATCATACAGGCCTACTATGGTAAAGATGGTATACAGGTCTAGTGATTCAACTAGGCAGTGTCTGTGTATAGATGCCAACTATGCTTAAAATATTCTGTAGGTCCAAAAGCACCACCGCAACAACCAAAAATGACTGCAAACCAAGTCGCTTACCAGCTACTCTTGAATGGCAAAAGTAGCGAGTGAAGAGCAAGATCAAACTGGACCGTAAAAAGTACAACAATGACCAGAGAATCACCCGACCCATGACCATGAAAGAGTTGGAAGAGGGTATCTCCGCGTTGAAACCAGGAAAAGCTATCGGTCTTTATATAACATCTCAACAGAGCAAATTAGGAACTTTGACCCTGCTGCTAAGAAATGGCTACTTCAGCTGTACAACCACTGCCTGTCCACCAATAAGATGCAGACCTGATACTTCACGGAGGCAATGGAGGCGATTGCCTCCGTTGCCCCTTGCCATTGCCTTGGTGCCCTTGAAATGCTCCAGTAGAAATTTACAATTTCCTCGGTGCCCTTTGCCAAAGAGAAAATGCCTAGGTGCCCTTGCCCTTTCAAAAACGATGCATACAGGCCTGTATAGATGCCAAAGATCTGGAAGAAAGCACATGTTCTGTTGCAACCTGGGAAAGATCCATCCAATCCCAAGAGCTACAGACCCGTATAAGCTCTTTGAGTGCCTTATACTCAACCGAGTTGGACCTGTTGTGGATAAACTCCTCATACCAGAACAAGCCGGCTTCCGTGATGGCAAATCAAATACGAGCCAAGTACTCAACCTCACTCAGTCCATAGACGATGAGTTTGAGGGAGTGAAAGTATCTGGTGTCGTGTTTGTTGAACTCTCGGCTGCCTACGACACAGTTTACCACAGATGTCTCCTCCACAAGATCTTGGAACTCACAAAGGACACCCGTCTTACAGAATTGGTTGAAAGCATGCTAGAGAACATGCACTTCTACTTTGAGCTTGGGAGTAAGAAGAGCAGATGAAGAAATCTCAAGAATGGGTTACCACAGGGCAGTGTGCTTGCACCTGTAATCTTCAACATTTACACCAATGATCAGCCAAGAAGTGAAGGTACACGCCGCTTCATTTATGCAGATGACCTGGTGTGGCTGCTCAAGACAGTGACTTCAGTACTGTTGAAGAAAGATTCTCGTTTGCTCTCGACGCATTGTCAACTTACTAAAAAGAGAACCACCTCCGTGCAAATCCATCAAAAACACGGACGTGTGCCTTTCATCATCTGCGTAATCGAGAAGGCAAACGCCAACTAAACGTCTCCTAGTGAAAACTGTGATCGACTAGGTGTCACCCTAGACCGCTGCCTCTCCTTCAAGAAAAATGTTGAGAAGATCAAAGCCAAAGTCTGTGCAAGAAGTAACATTGAAAGCAAACCTACTGGAACAAGATGGGGTGCCAGCCCAGACACTCTTTGATCATTGGCCCTTAGCCCTTTGTTTTCCATCTGCAAAGTATGCGTGCCCAGTCTGGGCAAGGTTCTACCCACGCTAAGAAGATTGATCCAGCCATCAATGCTACAAAACGACTTATCACTGGGTGCCTCAGACCCAAACCAACTGACAGCCTATATATTACTTTCTAGTATATTGCCACCTGATGTTCGACACAGTGTGGCTACCAGCAGAGAACGCTATGGCCAGACTACAGATGAGTGAAACCCTGTATTCAGCCATAAACCTTCCAAAAATCGAGTCCAGGAAAGGTTTCCTCAACAAAGTCAAACCAAGTGCAGAAGCCGGGGCTCTCCGAACTGCCATGTGGGATGAGAGACTTGCTAAACTTCCACCTAGAACATCCATGGACATGAGTGCTTCACAAGAGCTCGAAAATATCTGTGACCTCCCTGATGGGATAGGCAGGGAATCTCTCACTACAAACAAAAAGAAGAGCAGATGAATTTGCATGCAAGCTATACCTCCCATCAACAGACATAACATCAGCTGATGAACTCCTTTTCAAAATATTCCTGAAGGGAAAAAAGGACCCAGAGCAGCCTCCCCACATCTGACGCTCTTTTAACTTCATATAAAAAGAGCCAATACCAAACCCTAGTTTGGTTCAGCATATTCGACTTTACTCAGTGGATGCAATTGCAGTAATGGGATTTGTCACATCACATACAATGCCGACAGTGACAATGATGATTTATGATGTATCTGGCCAAAATAGTAGCCACGCAGTATTCACAGTAACAATAATGTTTTAATGGCAATCTCATATAAAGTGTATGATTTATATTAAAACCCTCCGTGATGCCATCACTGTTGTCAACAATCCGTTTCTTTGTCAGTACCCGGCCATGTTAAATAAAATCTTAAAACTTTTAACAGTTAAGTAAAAAGAATATTGTTTTCTCATTTTGGGTCAAAATTTGACCTCGATTGACCTTTGACACTTCTGATGAGCATATTCGGCCACTTAAAAAGTGAAAACGCCTACTAATTGTAGTGACCTACATAATATTTTAAACATAACTGGCATCTATACACAGACACTGCCTAGTTGAATCTCTAGACCTGTATACTATCTTTACTAGGCCTGTATGATATAAACGGCCACGACGCAGTCAAATTTACCGCAAGAATAACATATTATACTTTCTTGTTTCATTACACCATAATAAGAAGGTGTGATATGAATTTTTTATTTTTGATGAACTGCCTTGGTTTACTTACCTTAACAAACAAACTTGTTTGAAACAAATACATGCACTTTTGGGAAAGGGAGAGCAAACAACTTTGGTTTACTTAAGATATTCACTTTTTGAGAAAAACGCACTTTTTGTTTTCATTTTGCTTTACATTTGTGTACGAGACAAAAGAGTAAGGTCTTAATTTTACAGGCTTGGTATGTCAATCTGATGATAAAAACAGTTTGTATGGATAGATCTACCACTTGGGTTCAAGTTTGGTACCAATTTCAAAAATTCGTATTTTGACCTCATTTCATCTTTGACCTCCCTAATTTGCATATTCGGCTATTTTTTTAAATATGACAACACCCGTTAAATTAAAGGTAGTGACCCAAGGAATATTTTAAGCATAGTTGTCATCTATACCCAGACACTACTGGCTGGTTGGATTTCTGGACCTTTATATCAACTTTACCTCTAGTCTACAGGGTAACGACCCGGAAGTTAAGGTCGTACGATTTTGGCGTTAACTTTTCAAATGTTGTCCAAGTCTTTATCTATCCGATGCTGAAATATGAACATCATAGCTTCAATATTCGTTGAGATACAGCAACAAGCAAATTGTAATTTTTCAACATTAAAAACCTTGCCATGACGTCATCAATGACGTCATCAATCCAAAAAAGTGGCAGTTTCATCTACGCACTAGTGCCTTTGTACAAAGTAAGTATTAAGTTTGTACAAGCTTTACTTTTGCTTTAAAGCCATGAAAAAATGCGAAGGCGAACTTTGACCCAGGGTAACGACCGAAAGTTAAGGTCATACGATTTTGGCGTTAACTTTTCAAATGTTGTCCAAGTCTTTATCTATCTGATGCCCAAGTATGAACATCATAGCATTCATATTCGTTGAGATACAGCGAAAAGCAAATGTCGTTTTTCAACTTTAAAAACCTTGCCATGACGTCATCAATGACGTCATTATTCCAAAAAAGTGGCGGTTTCGTCTACTCACTATTGCCTATGTACATAGTAAGTTTTAAGTTTGTACAAGCTTTACTTTTGATTAAAATTGCTGGAGAAGGTTCGCAGGGAAAGAAGAACACGAGGAAAAAAAAACCATAACAATAACAATAGTTGTTTGGACGTTGGCCGAACACCTAAAAAACAGAACAATTACAATAGTTGTTCGGCTGTTGGCCGAACACCTAATAAATTTGCAGCAGGGATAAAGAATAATATTCATTTGGGTTTTTAAGGTGGATGTGGCAGTTGCTCCATGGTATATGTGTGTGTACCAGTCACTGAGTGAGTGTCCCTAAAATGGGTCATGGTCTGAAGGTCACTTGAGTGCCTGTGGTGTTGGGTTATTACACATAAAATCCACTTAGTTCAGTAATTGAATTATTCATTGTTTACTGTTCCACAAGTGTGGTCTTTCTTGGGCAAAGCATGGGCAATCCAGCATGGGCAATCCTCCATGGGTAACGCATGGGCAAAGTAAGCTTGCTGTGAAATTGCTGTGAACACCATCACCCAAAACTAAGAAACAGGAGATACCTTTTTGAAGGCAATTGCAGAGAGCATTCAACAGTAAATTAAAAGTTCTGTAATCTAACATCACAGTTGTTGCAATGGTCAGCCTGAGGTGAAAGTATGTAGGGCAAACATTTACATGAAGTCTGATTACTTGGGTGTAGATTGCAAAGGCTAATTGGCTTATCTTGTCAAAGCCATTATTCTCCACTAAGGTGGCAAAAAGGGGTCAGTTTGTTTATAACCAAGTTTGAACCATGGAGGTATGATTGAACCATGCAGCTTGAAACAGAATACAAAACTTTAGTCGCACACCCCATTCTACAAAAAGGTATATCTGGTTCTTTCAGAAATATTTTGTGTACAAAATATTGTATATTCAATTGGCCAGTAGCTACAAAATGTATTTTTGCGAGTAATATAACACATCTGCTAAAAACCACAGCCATCAACTTACTGCAGTGATCCAGCTACAGTAAGTAAACAAAACAACAACTTGAAAATACTACCAAAACAGCAGTCGTATGAATTATCATTGGACTGAAGGGTCAAAGTGGAAAAGAAACTGAATTTCACCATAACAACAATTGTTTAGAAAAAAAGAACGATGACTTAAAACGGCAATAACAACGAAACTTTAGCAAACAACAAATTCTGCTCCCGATAGAAGGTATTGTTTGAGGTAACCAATGGATTGCCATGCAAACACAAAAAGTGCCCCTTTTTTCAGTCCTCCAATTGAATTGTTTCCAAGGTAGAAATCTATTTTCATAAACTGTGCAACCTAAATTTGTACCAGCTTGCTTGCTATACATGTATGTAGTATAAGGCGCAGAGCCACAGACAGCGAATCACATCAGTTCAACACAAGAAATTCCCTGGCAAAATTGTCCTCTATTTGAGAACTACTTTTGTTAAATGTTTTAAGTCAGTCGACTTTATACAGTTCTTAGGAAAATACGTTACGCTTTCTAAAAACTATCATTTCTAGTTCTTTGTGTGCAGCCCCTGGTATGATAACACCACATCACAAAAATCAGTGTGTCATCCTTACTTTGAAGTCAAATCTTTAGGCCCTATAAATAAGTTTTAACAACAAAATTCTATAAAATTTATTCCCAAATCACAAAATATTCAAAATTGTTGCTACAAGAAAAATGTGTTTCCTAAACAGGATACATGGCACACATGTTTCCATAAATGGAAACAATAAGATGACTCCAGATATGGAAACATCAAGATTGTTCCCAAATCAGGAAACAATTGCAGTGTCTTCAGAATTGGAGACGGGAAATAGTTTCCTGAACAGGGAACAATTTGTGCGTCTCCAAAATTGGAGACACTTTATAATGTTTCCAAAAAAGGCAACATCCAAGATGTAAAGTGACTGTGTTTCCTTTTTAGGAAACGTTTGTGTTAACCCATCTAGTTGTTTTGACATGCAATTTTTAATGGTCCTTAACTTTTTATATCGATACATAACGATAATTTGTCAATTTTGTATTTTTGCTTAATGGATGACTGAATAATTTGACAAAGCCCTTAAGCCGTTAGGCATTGTAGACCAAAGCTATGAGAATTTGAATTTTTCTTTGTTGAAAAAAAAGTACGTAAAATAAGTAACATGTAAGGAAAATATTTTATTTTAGTTTAATAAGTGTCACTCTAAGTAGTTAAGTTTCAAAAAAGGTAAAAATAATGATGACTGAAAAATTATAAGCAAAATATGTTTTTTTTTGTGATTTGCTTCCTGTTTTGGGAGCATGTTGCCTGATCTGGAGACAAACAAAATGTTCCCTGATTAGGCAATGTACCGGACTGACTATTGGTAATTGTCAAAAACCAGTCGTCTCACTCATTGTATCTCAACATATTCATGAACAAACAACCTGTGAAAATTTGAGCTCAAGCGGTTGGCGAAGTTGCAAGATAATAATGAAAGAAGAAATACCCTTGTCACACGAAGTTGGTGTGCGTTAAGATGGTTGATTTCCAGACCTTAAATTCTAAATCTGAGGGCTCGAAATCAAATTCGTGGAAAATTACTTCTTTCTTGAAAACTACGTTACTTCAGAGGGAGCCGTTTCTCACAATTTGTTATACTATCAATCTCTCCCCATTACTCGTTACCAAGTAAGGTTTTATGCTAATAATTATTTTGAGTAATTACCAAAAGTGTCCACTGCCTTTAGAGGGACATGTTACCTTGGATCGGTTGAGTTGGTCTACAAAAAGCGTTTGAAACCAATGTTATGAAATCAATATGGTTGGGAAGATGTTTTAAAAGTAGAATATGATGATACACACAAACATGCCTTGGAGTTGCATTGTTTTCCTTATACTTGGTTTTCCTTGAACACAGCACGCCATTTTGTGGAGTCAAGCAAGGAAAACCACGCAATTTTGAGGCATGTGTGGATCATTAATTCTACTTTTAAAACATCTTTCTATCCATATCGATTTCACAGCAAACGGTTTCAAACGCTTTTCATAGACCAACTTGGCCGACCCAAGGCAACGTGTCCCTTTTAACTTCATACACAAGTCTAGGGAATGAAACCGAGGCTCTTTACAAATAGGCTGATGCATTTGGAATGTTATGATTATACATGCAATAGTACAATAGTACAGTCCGGGAACTAGGTTTAGATTTGTCAAAGGACCTGTTTCTCGGAAAGACAAAACGTGACGTAAACAAAAAGTGACTTTGGACGTTCGTTTATACACTAAAAAAAATGAATGAAAATACATTTTACAAACTTTTAGACTAACAAAATTGTTTTCTTGATTAATTATCTCTGCTCAAAATTTGGAATGGGAACACAGTTTAAAGAGAAAGTTAGTGCCAGATCGTGTTTTTTTTTATCTTAAGAGGCGTTGTGAAAATTTTAATCTCAGTGCAATTTTTAATTGTTAAATCCAGTCCAGTGGTTTTTAGCTTTGTTATATCCAGTGCTTATGTTATTCAGGCCAAAAGTGATTTTGTTTGTCGGAAGAGTGAAAGTTTTCACTCGTTTATTATTTGCAAAAAGTATATCGTATACAAAAATAGTGTTGGTGTCTTCATAGAATATTATTTTGATTAATTTAGAAAAAAAAGTATGTTTAGACTGTTGTTGAGGCACGATGGATATTAATAATATGTTGTAATAATAGGAGAGTTTCATAAAATGTTTAATAGTGTTGAGATTGAGTTATTTGTCCAAGTTATTCCCAGTCATTTATTGAGGTCATTGATTCCACAGAACATTGCCTCCTTTAAAGGCAGTGGACACTATTAGTAATTGTCAAAGACTAGCCGTCACAGTTTGTGTATCTCAACATATGCACAAAATAACAAACCTGTGAAAATTTGAGGTCAATCGGTCATCGAACTTGCGAGATAATAATGAAAGAAAAAACAACCTTGTCACACAAAGTTGTGTGCGTTTAGATGGTTGATTTCGAGACCTCAAGTTCTAAATCTAAGGTCTCGAAATCAAATTCGTGGAACATTACTTCTTTCTCAAAAACTATGGCACTTCAGAGGGAGCCGTTTCTCACAATGTTTTATACCATCAACCTCTCCCTTATTACTCGTCACCAAGAAAGGTTTTATGCTAATATATATTTTGAGTAATTACCTTTAACATGGTTTTGGCCTTTACAGCCCTTTAACTTGCTTCTTTAGGAAAACAATTTCATGACTTTGTTTTTCTTTTGTTTTCCCTTTAATTGTCCTAACCCTCGTAGAATAATGATCTCTATTTGAATTGTTTTCACATTGCCAATTAAGCATTTCATACACCTTTATTAATAGTATTACGAGCAAGAAGTGTTCTCACTGTCCATTTGTTTTTGTTATTTGTTAACACATTTGATTATTAACTTGTCTGGTCATCGTCTTTTTGTGATGAACATGTATTTTCTCCAAGGAAAATTTCCCCAAAAATGTCAGACGGTTCAGTTTATCTTTTTAATTATTTGAATTCCACTCAAAACAAATCTTCAAATTTCACTTGCTATGTGTTGTCTCGTCATGGTTTATGTGCTCTCAGGTTCTAATATCCTTGACAATGTTAGCCTTTTGTCACGGCCTTTGTAGCTTGGAGAGCTGCGATCCCAAGAGACTGGAACGAGAGACGACGCAGGAGAGTGGCCTCGCCACTCGATCACACCCAACTCAGGCGCATGGTCTCCTATTCCAGTGGCTCTGCTGTTTACGCCACAAAGGCCTCGATAAAAGGCTTTAACAATGCAGGAAGCTTATTGTTATTTTGTTAAAACATTTGTGAAATTACTCCACATCTGCTACTGAAAAGTTCCTGATAACATTGTTGAAGAAACATTGTGTAATTCATTCAATAAGTTGGACCCCAAGTCATAAATCTTCAACCAGTGGCGTTTTACATAAGCTGCGTGTTGTAAATTAATAATAACTACTTCCTGTATAGCGCATTTTACAATAACGCATCAATGCGCTTTACAAAGTGCCCTTGGGCCCAATGTCATAGAGCTGCTTAGCACGAAAATGTGCTTAGCATAAAATTTCTTGATAAAAACCGGATTACAAACCAAATTTCCGTTTCTTGCATATTGCATGTTACTGTTATTCAGCTGTTGTTTGCTTATTCTGAAATAGATGTGGAAATTTGTTTGGTAATCCTGTTTTCATCAAGGCAAAAATTTCACGCTATTAAAGCACATTTTTGTGTTTAGCAGCTCTGTAAAGGATAACATTCCTGTATAATAATAATAATATAATGTCAAAGCCCTCTGTTTGTTTTACTGCAATTGTTACAATTTGAACTGTAGGATAGAATATTTGTTAATGATTATACATTAAAACTAATGGATGGCAGAAAAAGGAAAAAAAAAAAACATAGCAGCCCAAACTAACCCAATTATTTGCTTTACATGTTCAATTTGTATGCCAAATGTATCATTCATTTCAAAGAGATGCTAGATGATTGGGATGATCTTTGGAGTTTCTCAAAGATGTAATTCTGTAAATATTTCAATAAATAAAAATATTTGAGGTGTGGGATGAGGTCTTTGAGGTTTGAATTCTGCTTAATAATTCAGTTGACAACAATCTTTCTTATTTCATCAGGTCTTGGCCCAATTTTATAGAGTTGCTTCAGCACAAAAAAATAGCTAAGCATAACAAAGTTACGCTTACCAGAATAAAGGTTACCAGCCAAACAAACATATCACACATACAACTTGTGACTGGTTTCCTGCTCATTGCTGCTTAGCACTAAGTGTGCTAAGCAAAGTTTTCTGACATTGGGCACAAGTTTGCAGTTTGTTACATTTAGTGAATGTTGCAGTCTCCTTGTGACAAGACTACATCAAAGAAGTTCAAAAGCTCTTCGGTAATACCGGAAAGGCAATGCAGAAACCCGCTCTTATTTCATATCGTCAGAGAAAGTCTTCAAACAATGCATGTATTAGGACTATCCCTTACAAAACTAATACCATTTGGTTTTTCATCCCTGTTTATTTAATACCTTTATAACTATTATCAAAATCAATCTCAAGTCATTTTAATAAAACTGATGAAACAAAGATTTTTAGAATTGTTTTCAAAATGTTGGTGGTAGTTAATGATGGGCGTGGCACCCTATCAAGGGGGAGGGGCTTCATATGGGAGGGGTCAATGTATATATTAAGATTGTATTGTACATGGTCAAATTGTATATCTGTAAATGACATGATGATTGCAAATTGTTATTAAAATGAATAATGTGGTCAAAATATCGCTGCTTCAAACTGTTTGTTATTTATAATCTTCCTTTCCAGTAGTGGTGGTAGGTCTACTTTGCAGGCATGAAATTTGGTCATTAAGCATTTTTAGTATAAGGACTGTACATGTCTACGTATAATAAAGGCTTCAAAAAAGACATTTCATTCTTTTAAATAACAATTTTCCGATTTTGTTTCTGAGGGAAAACAAAATCGGAAATCGGATTAAAAAGTAACAAGAATATCATGCCTGTGTGTCTATGAAATAAAACAAATATAAAAAAATACCTCCATTGTAAAACGGTAACAAGGACAAGACTTGGAATGTGACTAGGCAGCTATTTTTAAACAAAAGATGAAGAGGAGTCGGTGCTTCATTATTATTTCAATTTAGGAAGAAAATAGATTGACGCTCATCATCACAAGAAAGCCAAACGTCTTACAAAAATGACCCGCTACGAGTTTTAGATGTGAAAGAGAACGTTCCAATCCCAACGTGTCAATGAAGTTGTTATATTAAAAAAACCTCACCACAGAGACGATCCTCTACGAATCCCGTGAAGCACGAACTCGTTTGGCCACCATGCATTTTAACAGCTGAAGACATGCTGTAGGGGTGCCTATAGAGGCTCTGACACAAGGTGTTGTTGATAACAACTCGCTAATGTATACACCACATCTTGGACTTCAGACAACCCGATTAGTTCTGTTCGACATGTCTGAAATTCCAGACATGGGGAAAACATAAGAGATTTGTGTTAAATAGTTTCACCCAAAGATTCATACCCAGCGGGTGAAGGGAAGCTTAGCTCATGTTATATCCTTTTAAGTGCATTAGGGTGTTCGTGAGCCAAACATCAATATTCCAGGTTGAGTATACAGATTTAAACACATAAGGGAAAGATGGAAGGTACGAACTACCAAGACGGACTGAAGTGTCCGAGAGCCTAAATTAAAGACACTGGACACTATTGGTATGGCTGTCAAAGACCAGTCTTCTCACTTGGTTTATCTCAAAATATGCATAAAATAACAAAGCTGTGAAAATTTGAGCTCAATTTGGTCGTCGAAGTTGCGAGATAATAATGAAAGAAAAAAAAACCTTGTCACACGAAGTTGTGTGCGTTTAGATGGTTGATTTCGAGACTTCAAGTTCTAAATCTGAGGTCTCGAAATCAAATTCGTGGAGAATTACTCTTTCTCCAAAACAACGCTACTTCAGAGGGAGCCGTTTCTCACAATGTTTTATACCACCAACCCGTCTCCCCATTACTCGTCACCAAGTAAGGTTTTATGCTAATCATTATTTAGAGTAACTACCAATAGTTTAATGGCAGTGCTCTAATAGTAGAGCAGAAGTGTGGTTAATTTATTACTAACTTGATTAATGATTACTATTCTATTACCTATAAAACATAATGATCCAAACTATGTGTAACTCTTTGGTCAAGGCGGCCGATACCCATGCTTTGAATATTAAATACTTATGAAATCAGATTGATGTGTGAGTGTTAGTATTATGTCGTCCGATAGAGTAAAAGTATTTTTCATGCGTATACGCAAAGCGAAGGAGCATAAAATGCCGGGTTTTATTTTGTTTCTTGCAAATTTCCCCGCATGTTTCCATCCCCAAGGCAAACACTAATTGACAATAATGTGTAGATGGGGGACCCTGTAGTTGTGTCGGTTTCTATAACTACTTTTGGTGGTTTTTGTGGGTCAGATTTGTTTTGGTGCATAGAGATGGGTTCCCGGTTTATCATCTTCTATATCATCTGATGCTGTGGGTTTTTCTTTCTTGCAGTTTTTCCGTGTGTTTTCACGGTTACCACATGGTTACCAACAGGCAAAACACACATACACCGCAAGAAACAGAAGAAAAATGCACGCGGCATCCGACTTCTACTCTACATTTTATGGGAAGTAGAGTCGGGCAGCACGCAGTAGTCGCGCAACCAGCAGAGAGCACCCGCTGCAACTCGACTATCTCACTGCGTGGGACCATAAACGACTTGTCCACAATTCTACGATTAGCGCAGAATTTGGCGATAAACAGAGCTATGAAGTTGTGCCCTGTGGTCTTGAAAGAATTTTGTACACAGAACGTGTAGGGAACCAACCATGGGGGGATTGGTTATCACTTGCGGGCGCCTTTTCCCGCGGCGGATAGCTTCATTCGACAGCGGGGTTTCAAGACAAGTGCGAACGCCATACATCTTGTGGAAGTTTCAATCGTCATATTTCCGGATACTGAAATGGAAAATAAGTATGTTTAAACCTTAATGTTCACTTATATTGTATACATGTACGTGCTTACTATGGTGTTGTAGATAGGGATGTGAATGTCAGTGAAGACGTTCGATTTCAATCGTTGGTTTCAATTTGTAAATTAGAACGACATGTACGTATACATGTATCTGACATAGCACGACTAAGTATAGGGCCTACTGACATTTTAATGATAGTGATTTTGCAGGCAATCTAATAACCTGGCATGCTCGGCGCTTTATTGGGTTATCCTTGTATATTTTTGTGTCATATTTTTATTGTGTTCTAAATAAATTTATCTTATTCCATCGTCTTTTTTCCATTGTTGTCTATGTATTTTTGACATGTTTTTATCCAAATAAATTCAAATCAAATCAAATCAAATCAAGTTCTGTCAATGATCATGATGATAGTAAACCTGGCATGCTCTGCGCGGTGTCTTTGTGCTGTGTGTACTTTATTAAGCACCAAGTTGGGTATTTCATAGAAGCCCAACGGAAATAAGCCAAAGATATTGGCTTACTATTGGGTTATCCTTGTTTATTTTTGTGTCCTATTTTTATTGTGTTCAAAATTAATTTATCTTATTTCATCGTCTGTTTCCGATTGCTGTGTATGTATTTTTGACATGTTTTTATCCGAATAAATTCAAATCAAATCAAATCACGTCAATGATAGTAGCTTGGCATGCTCTGCGCGGTCTCCCTCTGTGCTGTGTGTACTTTATTAAGCACCAAGTTGGGTATTTCATAGGAGCTCAATGGAAATAAGCCAAAGATATTGGCTTTATTTGGTTATCCTTGGATATTTTGTTTGTCCTATTTTTATTGTGTTCTAAATTATTTGATCTTAATTCATCGTCTTTTCTCCCATTGTTGTGTAGGTTTCGATCGTCATAATTTAGGATACTGAAATGAAACTTAAGTTTATTCTTATGTACTTGTGAACTTATGGTAAACATATTTACCATGGTGTTGTAGAAAGGGATGTCAATGAAAATTATTGCTGGATGTCGGTTAAGACATTCCGTTTAAAGCACTACATCAGAGGCAATTTGTATGTACATAAAAAAGGTTGAACGGCTATAAGCGCAGAATTTGGCGATAAGCAAAATAGGGTATGCTTGCGGCGCCTTTTCTCGCCGCCGATATGCTACGGCTGCGTCCGATGTCGGGTCTCGAGTGTCACATCTTGTTGAGGTTTCAATCGTCATAATTCCGGGTACTGAAATGAAACTAAGTATATTTTTATAAACCTTAACATTCACTTATTGTGTACGCGCTTACTATGGTGTTATAGAAAGGGATGCGAGTGTCAGTGAAGACATTCAGTTCCAATCGTCATTTTCAATTTGTGAATATAACACGACTATAGGGCCTACTGACATTTTAATGATAATAATTTTATAGGCAACTTGATAGTAACCTGGCATGCTCTGCGCGGTGTCCTTCTGTGAGGTGTGTACTTAAAGCACCAAGTTGGGTGTTTCATAGGGACCAAACAGAAACAAGCCACAGATATTGGCTTTATTGGGTTATCCTTGTATATTTTTGTGTCCTATTTTTATTGTGTTTCTAAACTAATTTATCATATTTCGTCGTCTTTTCTCCTATTGTTGTGTTTGTATTTTGAAATGTTTTTTATCTGAATAAATTCAAATCAAACCAAATTAAAGTGTTGTTCTCGGCAAGATGTAATTGTAGTATATACACTAATTGTACAAAGACTGTGGTGTCGATAATTATTTTTATTGATTAGTCTGGTCCGTGTAATTTTTTTTTTTTTTTTTTTTTTTTTTTTTTTTTTTTTTTATGTTTTTGGTTGCTTTTGTTTTTTGTCCTTGTTGTCAAAGTCCTTGTCTGTCTGTTGAAATCACGTTCATTTCTGTAGTTAATCTCTTCAAATTCTATACATTGCATCCGTCCTTCATTTTTATGTTCATCAATATTTGTTTTCTAGTGTATACTTAAATTATTATTGTCGACATGAAAAATAAATGTTCATTAATTGATTGATTGATATTGTAGGATGTTTTTAAGGAACTGTTATCAGTGGATAATAAATTTGTTCTACCACGGTCATTGGTGCAAACATGTTCTTGTTGGTCTACCTATGTTATTTAATAAATAAAAGTCGCTGTTAATATTTATAAGCGTATAGGCCTATTGGTTTACATGAGTTTCTTCATAAAGAGACTCCCTTGTTTGAGTCGGTTTGCTAGATGTCAGTGAAGACATTTGGTTCCAATCGTCTGTTTCAATTTGTAAATATAACACGACTATAGGGCCTGTTTATATTTTTAATGATAGTAATTTTATAGGCAACTTGATAGTAGCCTGCTGCTCTGCGCGGTGTACCTCTGTGCTGTGTGTACTTTAAGGACCACATTAGGTATTTTATTGGGACCCCAATGAAAATAAGCTTTATTGGGTCACCTTGGATATTTTTATAACCTTGGGATGTCAAGAGATATTCGGACTGAACACCTAGTCAGTAGGGAATGCCAGTCTTTTATTGGCTCAATATTCATGTAAATGTTAACGTTTTGATAAAATGGCTTAATAAACCAACCCTCTGCATTGATGAAATTGTAAACTGTACACGGGGCAGTGTACTGTAGTATGCACAGACACACGTTGTGCGTAGCGGTGTATGGCGTGGCCATCTGCGGGACACACTCACACCGCACAAACCAGCGCACTGACCAATCGACATGCCTACGATTGGCGTAAATTGGTTTTTTTTGTTGTTTGAATAAGATTATATTAAGAAATATTAAGATGTGTAATATTAATATTAAACAAACAGGGTTGTCAGCAAAACCTTTGTTTCTTTTTAAAAGCTCAATATAAAGTAAGGGGGGCCAAATTGACACTTTTCAAATGTGGTGGGGGGGGGGGGGCAACGGCCCCCCTGATGTCACTGCCGTTCATCCTTCGCACTTATTGTTAGACGTTTTTTTTTTAGAACAATGAGAAAAAGACGTGATTACCATTAGTGCTACAGCTTGCTATAGGCAAGAGGTAACGGCCCCCGGGGTTCCGAATTCCCTGCATGAGGCATGCTCCGGCTCCCGCCGGGTAGTTAATCTAAAACACAAATGTCCCATTATGGGGCTAGGACCTGATTATCCTCAATGAGCATTCCTTCTACACTATTTTTGCACAGTCTGGCTCTGTAGTATTGTTATTGTTCGATGTATAAAGGAATTGAGTGGGAACCAGACGCGTAAAAGGTACCATTATGCGGCTAGGACACATTTCTCCTCGTTTGGCATACTTTCTACACTATTTTCTGCTCAGTCTGGCTCCTGTATTTTGTATTGCCTTTTTGTATTTATAAGGGTATGCTGGGGGAGCCAGACAAAAACGGACCTATAGTTGGTTAGCTTCGGTACTCGCGAGCAATGGGAAAAAAAATTCCGCTGAAGATTTGCATGCCTGGTTTTCGCTTAATCAAAATTGTCGATAATATTGAACAAATTGTGATATCAACATTTTCTATATTTCGATATGATTAAAAATGTTACATTCGTGGTATCTATCTCAAAAAAACGTTGTGTATTAAGTATTTTCGATATATCGACGGACGTTATTTAGCTGAACAGTCAAAAACAAATATGGTTACGCGGATGTTGGTCAGTTAACTGGGTAACCTTGTAACTGTCACTGTTAAATAGTCTCTACTGGTCATTTTTTGTGGGTTGGTTCTGACAGAGTGAAATAACATTTTGAACTCGTGTTGTAGACAAATTTTAATATTGTCTTCGCTTCGTGTTTTTTTTATCCACTGTTTTCTCTTTTAAATAAACATTTTATTTGGTTCTAATTCAGTATATTTATGTCATCAGCCAATTGAACAATAAAAACACATTGTGCCAATCTCTTTTTTATATGACCCTGGATTATTTCTTCATTTTGATACAACTGCTTAATTATTTGCTTACTGATTTGTTGGTTTTCCTGTAACCTTGTGAATGTGAAGCATTGTGAGAATTTATGTAATACCTTAAATAATATTAAGAATAAATTACTTTTAATTTGATTCATTTGTTGAGTCCTACGTGGTGGTGACGTTGTTAGAGAACTGTTTCTTCCTTGGAGTCATCTGTTTTCTGATCATCAACTAACTTTCTATGGATCGCAGTCATCTGTTTTTCTCAGCATCAACTCACTCTCTATGGATCGTTCTCCTCTCAAACCACGACACTTTTGGAATGCCGAAGTCACCCACCTCATCTATTATTGGCCATGGATGTATGACCTTGGACCACTGATAACAATTTTCTTAGTGGTGTCAACCATTTATAGGCCCCTCGTATATGGAGCGCTCTACGCGGCCAAGGGTATTGATCGGTTTTAGTTAGGTGTAGGTGGGCATTAAATATCTTATACACTTTTACCTATGTTATCATTGTAATGTTAACAAAACTTTATTCCTAAAACAGGTTGCCTGGATCCAAAGCTCCGTCGTCTTCCCTGGTTACTAACTGTATTATTTTTGTTGTCAATCAGGACGAGGCTCTTTGACGTATGGAGCGCTCTACGCGGCTAAGCGAATTGGTCGGTTCTAGTTAGGCGGGCATTAAATATATTATACACTGTTACCTATGTTATCATATATGTAATGTTAACAAAACTTTATTTCCAAAACAGGTTGTTCCAACTCGATCCTTTAAGAGAACCTACTCTGCGGTAGTAGACGTAGACTGGCACTCTACCTAACAAGTTTCTATGATACTTGCGAATATGGGGATATATTGAAAGAATACAAACTATTTATGAGGCAGTGACGTTAATAGCGAGAAGTCCATTCGATCAAACAAGAGAACCTACCCTGCGGTAGTAGACGTAGACTGGCATTCTACCTAGAACAAGTTTCTATGATACTTGCGAATATGGGAATATATTGAAGGGATACAAACTCACTATGAGGCAGTGACGCTCATAGCGAGAAGTCCGATCGATCCAATAAGAGAACCTACGGTGCGGAAGTAGGTAGACTGGCACTCTACCTAACAAGTTTCTTTGATACTTGCGAATATGGGAATATATTGAAGGAATACGATCTCACTCCGGTGCAGTGACGTTCTGAGCGAGAAGTCCGATCGATCCAATAAGAGAACCTACGGTGCGGAAGTAGGTAGACTGGAATTTCGGTAAGAATTTATCATTTTTAACAATTTTTGAGATTGCGGAGTGGATTCTCTGGTCAAAAGATTACACATTGATACATAAAAGTACACATAGAGCCTAATTTTGGCGAGATTAAAAAAAAAAAAGGAGAGATTCCTGATTCCAAAATTCATTGAACCATGGGTCGTTAAACGCATGAGAGATATAAACCTATGAGGTTACGGGAGACGATAGCCGGACGAAACCGAAATAGTTCTAGGAGTACACTAAGAGAACCTACTCTGCGGTAGTAGGTAGACTGGCACTCTACGTAACAAATTCCTATGATACTTGCGAATATGGGAATATATTGAAGGAATAAGAACTCACTCCGGTGCAGTGACGTTCTGAGCGAGAAGTCCACTCGATCGACTAAGAGAACCTACTCTGCGGTAGTAGGTAGACTGGCACTCTACGTAACAAATTCCTATGATACTTGCGAATACGGGATTGTAGTGAAGGAATAAGAACTCACTCCAGAGAAGTGACGCTCTGAGCGAGAGGTCCATACGATCCAATAAGAGAACCTACGGTGCGGAAGTAGGTAGACTGGCACTCTACCTAACAAGTTTCTATGATACTTGCAAATAAGGGAATATATTGAAGGAATAAGAACTCACTCCGGTGCAGTGACGTTCTGAGCGAGAAGTCCGATCGATCCAATAAGAGAACCTACGGTGCGGTAGTAGGTAGACTGGCACTCTACCTAACAAGTTTCTATGATACTTGCGAATATGGGAATATAATGAAGGAATAAAAACTCATTCCGGTGCAGTGATTTGACTGAGCGCCTGACAGCAGCCACTCAAATCAGCTCTGTGTTTGTTTGCTAATTTCTTAGTATATTGCTCAATTTGTGTTCTTATTTTTATACAACTGGATTTGTTACTACACCTGGAATCTACAGGACCTTTTCTGTGTATCCTGGAGTCATCTGAATTGTGAAAATAGTGTTTTTTTCTGTTGGAATTTTTCACTGTCTCAGTTGAGAATTATGGTGTATAAAGTTTACACACACTTAGGTGGCTGCATCCTGTGCAGTCATCCACCTAGTCCATGGACATTGTTCGCCCATCTGGGGACAATGGAGGTAAGTATCCTTTTCATTCTCTCTCTGCTTGCTAGACCATTGTACTGTACTGACTCATCTGTGGTCAGCTTTGTTCCATCAGCATCAATTGTGTCTGATGCTTACATTCTGCCAAAGACACATCTAGAGTTCATCCAGCGTCGTAAATATCTGAAATGCCCTATTTCTTACTATGACAACTCCCCAGCCACTTTTCATTTGGAAATTGTGATTTTTGGTGACATTGCTGTAAATCCCGGCCCTGAAGGTGTCAATAACTCAAACTCAGCAGAAGCTAGTCCAAACTCTGCAAATTCCTACTCACGAAACAAGCTTCTCAGTCTCCGTTATGCCCCATCCACACGTGCTACAACTCTTCTGCCTTCCTGTATATTATCATTACAGAACCTTGGCCTTTTTGTAAATCCCAGCACTGTTTACCGACCTACACATCGTGGTAAAAAAGCTGGTCGCCGTAGGACTGTTCATAAACCCCCCGTACCCGAAGTTACACTCCCATCTGTTCCAGTACCAGTGACTCCAGTCAAATCTCAACTCAGCCTTTGTGTTATAAACACACAGTCCATCTGTAACAAGTATGACGATTTTGCTGATTTTGTTCTGCAAAAAGATATGGACCTTGTTGCCGTTTCAGAAACATGGCTGAGACCAGACGACAACTTAACATGTCGTCAGTGTACCCCTGCTGGCTACTACTTTCATCACATCCCAAGACCTCACAAGACTGGTGGAGGAGTTGCAATACTGTACAGATCTACTTTATCCGTCTCTGTGAAAAGTAATGACGTCCAGTACACAACTTTTGAATCTCTTCATGCTGAAGTTTCCGGAAACTCTAAATCTGTTCGCCTTGTCATTGTATACAGACCTGAAAGAGATTCAAACGGCCAACATGTGACTTTCTCAAGTTTTCTAAGGGAGTTTGAGAATTTGATTTCGGAATATCTGCTTCATCCATCGGAAATCATCATCACAGGCGACTTTAACATTCATGTTGATGACATCCACAACACCAATGCAAACCAGTTTAAGCATCTACTTTAGGCTTTTGGTCTTACCCAGCATATCAAGGAGCCGACTCATCGTCTCGGTCATTGCCTAGACCTTGTCATAACTCGTGAAATCTCCCCACCAATTGTCTCAAACTTTGTTATTCTACCTGGATTATCAGACCATTATGCAGTCATGTGTAACTTGAGTCTGTGCAAGCCCAAAGTCCCAACCGTTACTATAAAGAGCCGAAAATGGAAACATGTTAATCCTACCGAAGTGTTCCGCGACATAGGCTCCCATTTAGCAAATCTAGAAGTTGATCACGACTGCTTGGATTCCTATGTCAGCCAATATGAGAGTAGAGTCAGTGACATCTTGGATAAATACGCACCTTGGAAAACAAGATCAGTCAAGGTCCGAACTGAAGTCTCCTGGTTCAATGATGATATTCGTACAGCGAGAAAGATCTGTCGTCAACTGGAGCGGAAGTGGCGGAAAAATGGCAAATTGGCAATTCAACGACAAGAATATCGCAACCAATGTAAAGTAGTTAGGAATTTGATCAACCAGGCAAAGATCATCCATTATTAATCTCAAGTACAAGAATCCTCAGGAGATCAAAAGAAGCTTTTCAAGATAATTGGTAAGTTGTTGCTCAAACCCAAAACCCCTGTCCTTCCATCCACTTACAATGACCAGGACTTAGCAAATGAGTTCCAGAAATTCTTTGTCACCAAGATTTCAGACATCCGCTCATCATTTTCATCAGTCCCTTACAACGTGCCGCAGACATTGCCACAACTTCAACCAGAGTGTAGACTATCTGTGTTTGAGCCTGCGACTGTTGCTGAGATTCAAAGGGTTATTATGAAATCTCCTTCAAAATCCTGTGAGCTGGATCCAGTGTCAACATCCATGATAAAGCAAAACATCGATATTTTTGTACCCTACATCACTAAGCTTGTAAACGAATCCCTCAGTTCCGGTTGTTTCCCCGATAGCCTCAAAGTTTCCTACATCAGGCCGCTCATCAAGAAACCAAACCTGGACAAGGAGATATTCAAAAACTACAGACCGGTTGCAAACTTTAAATATCTTGGAAAAGTCATCGAACGAGTAGTTTCATCACGTATTTCTGATCACATTCATACTTTCAACCTGTCCGACGTGTTCCAGTCAGCATACAAGCCTTTCCATGGGACCGAGGCTGCACTAGTCCGTGTGAGCAACGATATTCTCTCTTCAATGGACAATGGTAACCTTACAGCACTAGTCCTGCTAGACTTGAGTGCTGCTTTTGACACTGTCGATCACAACATCCTTCTTTCTCGGCTCCAGAATCACCTTGGCATAGAGGACACAGCCCTAGCATGGTGCAAATCGTATCTCTACAATAGAACTCAGCATGTATGTATTGGCACCGCGATATCCGACCCCGTTGTTTTGAACTACTCTGTGCCACAGGGGTCGGTACTCGGCCCACAGTGGTTTACGCTATACACTTTACCGATTCGTGACATCATCCTGAAATTTAATCTGAATTACCATGTGTACGCAGACGACACTCAGCTATACATCACGTTTAAATCTTCTCAAGAAAACGCCAATGCATCTATTGCAAGACTTGAGAAATGCATCCAAGAGATTCGACGTTGGACACAACAAAACTTCCTGAAGTTAAATGATGATAAGACAGAGTTCCTTCAATTTGGGTCACGTCAACAGTTAACTAAGGTTTCAGTGCCATACATCTCCATCGGTGATGCTCGGATAGCTCCCTCACTGAAAGCTCGGAACTTAGGGGTTATTTTTGATTCATCGATGACACTTCAGCCACACATCAACAACATTGTTCGTTTATCATCATATCACATCAGGAATATAGGTAAGATTCGCAAGTACTTGGACAAAAGTGCACTGAAAAGGTCATTCACGCATTTGTTACTTCTCGTCTTGACAACGGCAATGCTCTTCTCTACAGTCTTCCTAACAACCAGATTTCCCGACTTCAACGGCTCCAAAATACTGCTGCCCGCATTGTGACACTGTCTAGAAAATCCTGTTCTATCACCCCCATTCTGAAACAACTACACTGGCTGCCTATCTCTCAACGAATCATCTTCAAGCTGATGCTCATTGTCCACAAAGCTCTTAATGGCAAGGCTCCCCACTATATTTCTGAACTGCTTCACGTTTACACTCCATCAAGGAATCTTCGATCAAGTTCTATGCTTCTCCTCATTGAACCCAAGTCTCGACACTCATGGGGTGACAGGTCTTTTTCTTCAGCTGCGCCACGCATCTGGAACTCTCTACCACTTAATCTTCGATCTTGTGTTTGTACTGCAAAATTCAAGTCTCTTCTCAAAACTTATCTTATGTCACAGGTTTTCAATGACTAATTTTGTTGTGTCTGTTTTTCTTTGTGTTGTGTTTTGTTTTTGTTTTGTTTTTGGTTTTACTGCGCCTTGAACACCCAGCAGGGTGGATATGTGCGCATTACAAGTCTTATTTTTATTATTATTATTATTAGTGACGTTCTGAGCGAGAAGTCCACTCGATCCATAAGAGAACCTACTCTGCGGTAGTAGGTAGACTGGCACTCTACGTGACAAATTCCTATGATACTTGCGAATATGGGATTGTAGTGAAGGAATAAGAACTCACTCCATGTTCTGAGCGAGAAGTCCATACGATCCAATAAGAGAACCTACTCTGCGGTAGTAGGTAGACTGGCACGCCACGTAACAAGTTTCTATGATACTTGCGAATATGGGAATATATTGAAGGAATAAGAACTCACTCCGGTGCAGTGACGTTCTGAGCGAGAAGTCCGATCGATCCACTAAGAGAACCTACGGTGCGGAAGTAGGTAGACTGGCACTCTACCTAACAAGTTTCTATGATACTTGTGAATATGGGAATATAGTGAAGGAATAAGAACTCACTCCGATGCAGTGACGTTCTGAGAGAGAAGTCCGATCGATCCAATAAGAGAACCTACTCTGCGGTAGTAGGTAGACTGGCACTCTACCTAACAAGTTTCTATGATACTTGTGAATATGGGAATATAATGAAGGAATAAGAACTCACTCCGGTGCAGTGACGTTCTGAGCGAGAAGTCCGATCGATCCAATAAGAGAACCTACGGTGCGGAAGTAGGTAGACTGGCACTCTACCTAACAAGTTTCTATGATACTTGCGAATACTTGCGAATATGAGAATATAATGAAGGAATAAGATCTCACTCCGGTGCAGTGACGTTCTGAGCGAGAAGTCCGATCGATCCACTAAGAGAACCTACTCTGCGGTAGTAGGTAGACTGGCTCTCTACCTAACAAGTTTCTATGATACTTGCGAATATTGAAGGAATAAGAACTCACTCCGGTGCAGTGACGTTCTGAGCGAGAAGTCCGATCGATCCAATAAGAGAACCTACGGTGCGGTAGTAGGTAGACTGGCACTCTACCTAACAAGTTTCTTTGATACTTGCGAATATGGGAATATATTGAAGGAATAAGATCTCACTCCGGTGCAGTGACCTCAATAGCGAGAAGTCCGATCGATCCACTAAGAGAACCTACTCTGCGGTAGTAGGTAGACTGGCACTCTACGTAACAAATTCCTATGATACTTGCGAATATGGGATTGTATTGAAGGAATAAGAACTCACTCCAGGGAAGTGACGTTCTTTGCGAGAAGTCCACTCGATCCACTAAGAGAACCTACTCTGCGGTAGTAGGTAGACTGGCACTCTACGTAACAAACTCCTATGATACTTGCGAATATGGGATTGTAGTGAAGGAATAAGAACTCACTTCGGTGCAGTGACGTTCTGAGCGAGAAGTCCATTCGATCCAATAAGAGAACCTACTCTGCGGTAGTAGGTAGACTGGCACTCTACGTAACAAATTCCTATGATACTTGCGAATACGGGATTGTAGTGAAGGAATAAGAACTCACTCCAGAGAAGTGACGCTCTGAGCGAGAAGTCCATACGATCCAATAAGAGAACCTACGGTGCGGAAGTAGGTAGACTGGCACTCTACCTAACAAGTTTCTATGATACTTGCGAATACTTGCGAATATGAGAATATAATGAAGGAATAAGATCTCACTCCGGTGCAGTGACGTTCTGAGCGAGAAGTCCGATCGATCCACTAAGAGAACCTACTCTGCGGTAGTAGGTAGACTGGCACTCTACCTAACAAGTTTCTATGATACTTGCGAATATTGAAGGAATAAGAACTCACTCCGGTGCAGTGACGTTCTGAGCGAGAAGTCCGATCGATCCAATAAGAGAACCTACGGTGCGGTAGTAGGTAGACTGGCACTCTACCTAACAAGTTTCTTTGATACTTGCGAATATGGGAATATATTGAAGGAATAAGATCTCACTCCGGTGCAGTGACCTCAATAGCGAGAAGTCCGATCGATCCACTAAGAGAACCTACTCTGCGGTAGTAGGTAGACTGGCACTCTACGTAACAAATTCCTATGATACTTGCGAATATGGGATTGTATTGAAGGAATAAGAACTCACTCCAGGGAAGTGACGTTCTTTGCGAGAAGTCCACTCGATCCACTAAGAGAACCTACTCTGCGGTAGTAGGTAGACTGGCACTCTACGTAACAAACTCCTATGATACTTGCGAATATGGGATTGTAGTGAAGGAATAAGAACTCACTTCGGTGCAGTGACGTTCTGAGCGAGAAGTCCATTCGATCCAATAAGAGAACCTACTCTGCGGTAGTAGGTAGACTGGCACTCTACGTAACAAATTCCTATGATACTTGCGAATATGGGATTGTAGTGAAGGAATAAGAACTCACTCCCGAGAAGTGACGTTCTGAACGAGAAGTCCATTCGATCCAATAAGAGAACCTACTCTGCGGTAGTAGGTAGACTGGCACTCTACGTAACAAATTCCTATGATACTTGCGAATATGGGATTGTAGTGAAGGAATAAGAACTCACTCCAGGGAAGTGACGTTTTGAGCGAGAAGTCCACTCGATCCACCAAGAGAACCTACAGTGGGTAGGTAGACTGGCAATCTCTTGTTTATTTTTTTTTTAAGAATCTTGTTTGTTTTTTTCAATGACATGTTTTTACCAGTTTTTGCCTTTTTTTAAATTTCCCTTAACAACAATTTTTTTGTGTTTGTGTACAGATGGTGCCGGTTAATTGTTCATTCCACTTATCTAACTCTGTAAAGTTAAGAAAGAGAAGTCTACTCGATCCACTAAGAGAACCTACTCTGCGGTAGTAGGTAGACTGGCACTCTGCCTAACAAAACCCTATGATACTTGCGATTATGGGAATATATTGAAGGAATAAGAACTCACTCGGAGGCAGTGATGTTAATAGCGAGAAGTCCACTGGATCCATTAGAGAACCTACTCTGCGGTAGTAGGTAGACTGGCACTCTACCTAACAAAACCCTATGATGCGAGGGCTTGAGAATATGGGATTATAATAAAAAATAATAAAAACTCACTCCGAGTTAGCGACGTTAATAGCGAGAAGTCCCCTCGATCCACCAAAAGAACCTACAGTGGTTAGTAGGTAGACTGGCACTCTCTTGCTTTTTTTTTTAAGAAACTTTTTTCAATTACTTGTTTTAACAGTTTTTACCCATGTTTTATGGTTTAATTGTTTGTGTTTGTGTGTAGATTGTGCCGGTTTATTGATCATTCCCCTTTTCTTAACCCTGTGTAACTAAATAAATATAAATGTTGTCATGTTTTTGACTATCTTCTAATCAGATTTGTTGGCCGACTCAAGGAGTTACCGGTACAATGGCAAACAGTTCTCAAAGAACCAATTTTTACTAGAGTCGGCTGGTCAAACTTTTGATACCAAAAGTAAAAATATGTTTTACCATGGCATGTTTAGTCATGATTGATACCACATTAATTTTCCGTGAATGATGCAAAACACGGTTACTTTTATCGTGGGGGTCAAAGGGCTAGGAACGGCCAGGAATGTGTGAAGTATTGAGCAACTTCTCACCCATGAAACATTCTATATGGCCAGCGTCTCAAATAGCCTCTCCTAGTCAAACTCCTACTGCCCGGCTTCCCGTGCCGATCCCTGTTTTGAACAGTGGGCAGAGGTGTGTTTCAAGTTAAGCAAATGACAGTTCGTGCCAAGAAAAAACATTGACCAAATCAGCAGTTTGTCACTAACGAGAGGGTTTTTAATGAGAAGTATTGTTTCTTTGTTACTTTCAGGTCACATTTCAAGGTTCAACATATCCAGTTACTAGGAAGTAAGAAGACAACGGGAAAAGGATTCTGTTTTTACATTCCTGCTATTTATCTGCTCATAGAGAAAATAGAGGTGAGACAACATTCTCATTTAACTTCAAAATGTTACTGATCTTATGAAAAGCACTTGTAACCGTTTATAAAATGCATAGTGTTAAAAGTAGAATATAACTAAGCAAATTTTATACTCCTCAAAATGGTTGACCATGTTAGTTTGCAAATTTAACGTCTATTATATCGTTGCGGTACCCGCTGCCAAAACATAGGATTCGAACTGCCTCTAGCTGCCGGGCAACCTCGGTAGTCTAGTTGGTAAGACACTGCTCTAGAATGCAAGGGTCGTGGGTTCGAATCCCACCCGAGTAACATGCCTGTGATATTTTTTCACAGGACTCGGGAAAGTACTGAGTATACAGTGCTAACACACATCGGTGTATGGGTAAAAACCAAAATTAATATTCTTTATCCCCGATGCAAATTTAACATCTATTAAACCTATATATTGTTTGCCGTGATTCACTTTTATGCCTAGCATCATCATTGCAAACTAACACGACACTACAGGCAAGGCTTTATGCTTATGTGGCTGTGTATGGTCAATGACAAAATGGGCCAGGGCTTACTTCCCTCACAAAATACTCTATAACAAACTTATAAGAAACTTATAGGAATCTTATTAAAGTCTTATAAGCACCTGTGTTGAGCAGTCTTATAAGAATCTTTAGTCCTATGGGATTCTTATAAGATTCTTATAAGTATTTTATATGATGTAAATTAGTGAGATCTTAAAAGAAATACACAAGGATCTTTTGAGAAGCTTCAGAATGTTATTTTTTCTTCAGAATCTCATAAGAAGTGAATAAGAATCTTCTGCGAATACGATTTTTAAATGAAAAGCGTCATCTACTGTGAGTTACAATCGTTGAGACATTGAGGCAAGGTCATACTCAGTGAGAAAATTATCAGACTTAATAGTATGCATGAGTTAGATAAGCATAAAGCAAACCAAATCAAATCATAAGTCACGTTGCTGTGACTGGTGCCCTACTTACACTTCGTAATTTGTTCCTAGCAAAGATGTTTGTCTAAGAAAGCAGTATTTTCTGCTTATTAACAGCTTACTGATATTCGACCCATGTTCTCATCTGTAAAGCCAACTATAAAATAATGTGTCCTCCATCCCCGCAGTATGCACAGTGCTGGGCTAAGTTTCATAAAGCTGCTTAAGCACAAAAACTAGCTAGCACAACAAAATTGTGCTACCAGAAAAAAGTTACCAGCCAAAATTCAATGTCAAAAAGTTCAATTTGTACAAAAAAAAAAAGGCTTCAGGGGCATGAAACCATTTTCAGTCATCTGAAAGCACACAATCTTTGCAACAAGGCTATTTTTTTCTTTCATCTTTTTCAAGTACGATGACCAAAAACATGTTTACAGTAAAAGGCATGGTGTAAAACAGCAGTTTGAAAGTTTGAAACTTCACACACCTTTTTTTCAGAAAACACTGAGCTTTGGCTGTGGTGGATAAAACGTCGTTTTGTGGCTTGAGCGATATGTTGTATGTTTGAAAATAAGCAAATGACGGTACTTGCCCAAAACACATTGACCAAATCCACAGTTTGTCACTAACAATAGTTCTTAATGAGTAGTATTGTTTGTTTGTTACTTTCAGGTCACATTTCAAGGTTCAACA
Organism: Asterias amurensis; assembly: GCF_032118995.1. NCBI lineage: Eukaryota > Metazoa > Echinodermata > Asteroidea > Forcipulatida > Asteriidae > Asterias > Asterias amurensis. The sequence continues at coordinate 13,101,480 of NC_092659.1, forward strand.
TATCCAGTTACTAGGAAGGAAGAAGACAACGGGAAAATGATTCTGTTTTGACATTCCTGCTATTTATCTGCTCATAGAGAAAATAGAGGTGAGACAACATTCTCTTTTAACTTCAAAATATAACTGATCTTGTGAAAAGCGCTTGTAACCGTAATAAAATACATATGGTTGAAAGTAGAATATAACTAAGCACATTATCCCCCGCAACTAACGGGACTAGCAAGCTTGTGGGGTCAAATTTTGTACTCCACAAAATGGTTGAACATGTAATTTTGCAAAGTTAAAGGAAACCACACGATTTGGAGGCATATTCTTGTGGCTCATTATATTCTATTTATAAAATATTTTTTTACCATATGCGTTTCATTAAAAAAACATAAACGCTTTTTATGCACCAAGTTGCCTTACCCAAGCAGCGTGTCCCTTTAAAGTAAACTTGAAACACTTTTTTCTGATGGTCAATTGATAGCAACAATTGAGTGTGATATTAAAGGCAGTGGACACTATTAGTAATTGTCAAAGACTAGCATTCACAGTTGGTGCATCTCAACATATGTATAAAATAACTAACCTGTGAAAATTTGAGCTCAATCGGTCATCGAAGTTGCGAGATAATAATGAAAGAAAAAACACCCTTGTCACACGAAGTTGTGTGCGTTTAGATGGTTGATCTCGAGACCTCAAGTTCTTCATCTGAGGTCTCGAAATCAAATTCGTGGAAAATTACTTCTTTCTGGAAAACTATGGCACTTCAGAGGGAGCTGTTTCTCACAATGTTTTATTCCATCAACCTCTCCCCATTACTCGTCACCAAGAAAGGTTTTATGCTAATAATTATTTTGAGTAATTATACCAATAGTGTCCACTGCTTTAACCTATATCTGTTAGCCTTTTTTCAACGTTTAAGCCTGGTTTCATCATTGTTACCCAAAATGACGCTACAGGCAAGGCTATGCTTTGTGTGGCTGTGATTTGTCAATGAAATACTCTTATAAGAAACTTTTAAGAAACCTACATATAAGAATCTTATTAACATCTTATAAGAACCTGTATTGAGCAGTCTTATAAGAATCTTATCAGAGTCTTATAAAATTCTTATAATTTTCTTATAAGTATTTTATTTGTAAATTAGTAAGATCTTAAAAGAATTACACCAGGAACTTGTAAGAAACCTTAAATAATCTTATAAGATTTTCAGAATGTCTTTTTAAGAATCTTGTAAAAAGTGTGTACCAATCTTATGAGAATAAGATTTTTAGATGAAAAGTGAACTTCATTTACTGTGAGGCAAGGTCATGCTCAAAATATCAGACCTCCCTAAAGCGAACCAAATCAAATCTTAAAGCCATTGGACCCTTTCGGTACAGCAAAAAAAAAAAAAAAAAAAAAAAAAAGTTCACAGATTTACAAATAATTTACAGGGTTTACAGAAGGTAATGGTGAAAGACTTCTCTTGAAATATTAGTCCATGAAATGCTTTACTTGTTGAGAAAACGGTAAAACAATATAAATTCTCATTAACGAGAATTACGGATTTGTTATAAACACATGTCATGACACGGCGAAACGCGCGAAAACAGGAGTGGGTTTTCCCGTTATTTTCTCCCGACTCCGATGTCCGATTGAGCCTAAATTTCCACAGGATTGTTATTTTATATATAAGTTGTGATACACGAAGTGTGGGACTTGGACAATACTGTTTACCGAAAGTGTATAATGGCTTTACAATAGATTAATGACCAAAAAAAATTTCAACATCGAGTTAAAAATGCTGAACTAGGATGAAGCATCAATTTTATTTTCAAAAGGTCCAGCCATTTTTTTAAATTAAACTTACAGGGTTTGAAGATAATGATGATAGAAAGCTTCTCATAAAATATAACTCGCTGAAGTGCTGTAATTTTTGAAAAATTAGTAAAACAAGTCACAAAATTTTCTTCTCAGTGAGGCGAAAATTATTTTAGCATGTAAAAACCCATTAACCAGTTTTGATATTATACCATAAACATAGCATAACTGGTTAAAACTATTTAACATGCTAAAACTGAGACGAAAATTAGTTGTTTTACTCATTTCTCAAAAACTACAGCACCTCAGTAAGTAAAAATTTCAAGGGAAGCTTTCTACTGTCATTTACCTTCAAACTGTGTAAGTTAAAAAATAAACTTTCAACAACAAATTCACAGCAATTGAAGACAAGTGATGGTTAACATTGTACCGAACTGCTCAACAATGCATCATATTCTAAGACCACTTTGAGCATTTAGGGTTTTGTTCAGCAAGCCACTGAAACATGCAGTTGAAAGATACCAAAGGTGTCACTGAACACATCTTGGTATGAGTAAAATAGAACATTGTTGACACATGGTCACAAAAATAGAAAGACAACCAACATTAGGGCTAGATAGCTCAGCCGCCATATTAATCCGGACCCCTCAGGTTTAAAAAAACAACTCTCCTCAGTTTGTCTCCGTTGAACCCCAAAGTTCTTAATTTTCTTCTGCAGTATGAAGCAATACCCCAGTCACTCAAGAACATGGTCCTTGTGTTGGACACCGCCAACGTCTTCCGAACCGACCCAGGATCCGAGACGAGAGGGGGAAAGATTGTCAGCTCTGGGTCTTCACCTGGGAGAGGATCGACTGCTTTCTGCCGGGACTCAGGGATGAAGTCTTTAAATGTCACGAGCCTGGTAAGTGGTTGAGAATAAATTATTTTATTTTTAAAATTGTGTGGAGATTAAATTGTGAAAATAGAGTTAGCTGTTGCAAACTGCCAAATATGGCTCTGCTTACCGCCGAGTTCTGAGCTGAAGATCACCGTCACAATCTTCTGAGTTAACTGTGTAAGCAAAGAATGCCTGGTAACGTGGAGTACACACGCGCGCAAGCCTAAATTCCCTGTTAACCCTTGAAATACGCTTGACGTAAGCGCAGAATTCCCTGCTCCTGCAATCGCAGATTCTTTGTTCCTGGGCACAGTATCATAAAGCCTGTAAGCACAAAAACTTGCTAAGCACAGAATAGCATTGCTTAAACAGAAATTGACTGGTGTCCCACTCAATTTTTGCTTAGAAATTTGTCAAGCAGTATTTTCTGCTTAACAGCTTCATGAAATTGAGCCCCGGAGCAGATTTCACAAAGCAATAAAATTCATCATAAGACAAATTTTCAGTATTATTACCATAGTGATTTGTATTGTGACATTACACTTTACTTTGCAAATACGATTGATTTGCAGTTAAAGGCAGTGGACACTATTGGTATTTACTCAACAAAATTATTAACATAAAACCTTACTGGGTAACGAGTAATGGGAAGAGGTTGGTAGAACAAAACATTGTGAGAAATAGCTCCCTCTGAAGCGGAGTAGTTTTAAAAAGAAGTAGTTTTCAATGAGTTTGATTTTGATACCTCATATTTAGAATTTGAGGTCTCGAAATCAAGCATCTGAAAGCACACAACTCCTTGTGACAAGGGTGTTTTTTCCCAGAATTTCGATGACCTATTGAGCTCAAACATTTACAGGTTTGTTATCTTATGCATATGTTGAGATACGGCAAGTGAGAAGACTGGTCTTTGACAATTATCAATAGTGTCCAGTGTCTTTAAGATCAATCTTAGCTCTTTGTGAGATCGGCCCCCGGTAAGCAGCCCAGTGGGCAAAATACGTTGAAATAACGTTGAAACAACGTCATACCCCGACGTTGAAGTAACGTTGAATAATAGTTGGATTTGCAAATCGTTATAACGTTGAAATGCCGACGTAAAAAACAACGTTGCAACCACAATGTAGAAACAATGGCTTATTAATTACCTAGTTAATTAATTAATTTATTAATTATTTATTTCAGGTAATTATCATTAGTGTTAGTTAATACTATTCTGTTATTTACATGTACTTATTTATACTAACTCAATACATGACTACAACCTATCAAGGTCTATACATCTATACACACTGTATGTCTTGTATATATGTAGGCCAGGATCCCTAAATTTTCTAGTCATGGTTTTTACTCCGTTTTTAGCTAAAAACTGCTTAATTATTAATTCAAATGTTTAAATTACAAATTTTTGCTTGGACTTTTGTTGTTCGTATTTTTTTACATTCGAATTAAACATTCGAATTAAACACAAAAGTACAAAAACACACTTCTAGGTCACGTGACCCCCAATTTGCATATTATGTCAACGTTAAACCAACGTTGGATCAATGTTGGATTAACAATAGCGTGATCGATTGGTATAACACTGAAGTTTCGCATCTTGATTATGCAAACAAAACGTCAACGTCAATTATCAAACCTGTTTTACAATTTTAACAAGCAAACTATTCTGTAACTATTTTGTTAGGACAGTTATATTTTATGAATTGCCGCTTATTGTCGTAGTATGACCAAATAGTTCAACATATATTGCCTACGGCAGCTCGCCGATAATGTAACCCAATAAAAAAAATCAATGATAGCTATAGTTTATAGCTTAAATGCTGCCAACATTGTGTCAGCACTATAATAACCGGCGTTGGCTCAGCACTGAGTGCCCACATAAGTCCAAATGTGGTAAATGTCGAGATAGAGCCATCATTGGTCCCACATTAATAATATTAAGAATAACAGGTATTTAGAAATGCTCCCCATAGACAACTATATCACAGCACTTACAAAAACTTAAATGCACATCAAACAACAAAATCTTAGCGGACTCACACAATGTTCGAAAAAAATGAGAAAAAGAGAAAAGCTTAAACAGGGAAGAGATGTGTTTTCAGAAGTTTTTTTTAAATTGGTCTGTGGATTTGTCTTAACTTCCATGATGTGGTTGCAGTTACAGTGAATGTGCGATCGCCAGATTGCTACGGGTCCTAGGAATGGTAAGCAAAAATGGGTCTCAAGAAGAGCGAAGATTATGGCGAGATGGGGTATGAAATGTAAAGCAACCCTCGATATATAATGGAGTCTGGTCATGGAAGGCTTTAAAAACAAACAAAAGTACTTTGAAGAGAATTCTTTCTTTTATACGGGAAGCAAGTGGAGACATTGGAAAGCAACACATCATGCTTTTCCGCTATTGCTTTTGAATCCATTTACAGGAAAGCAGTGATTGTGACATGACCTCATCAGATAATACACATTTCGCCGGCCTTATTCCGAAATCTCTGCCAGCAAGTTGTCTATTAATTTTATTCAGAACACACAAATTGTGTCACATATTTTGGTGAGTGCACGAACCCTTCCCGCCTGTTCATGGCACAATGATTGTAAAAATAAACATGGCAATTTGTTAAACTGCCCATTGGAAGGATAAGCAACCTTTATCCAACATTGTATGTCAAAAACCTCATGTTGAAACAATTCGTTACCAGACTGATGTTGGACCAACATTGATTTGAGGTTATTATTATCGTGAGGTAAAAACATCCAACGTTGCATATACATCAAAAATTATTACGTCGATACAACGTTAGCAGACTGATATTGGATCAACATTGATTTGAGTAACCTGACGCAAAAACAACCTTTATGCAAGGATGTTAAACGTGAAAAACATAACGCTATTACAACATTGCAGACTGATATTGGATCAACATTGATTTTATCCAACGTAGTAGGCCTACATACTTCAAGAACATTACATTGATACAACGGTGGCAGACTGATGTTGGATCAACATTTATTCTTGGTTGTTATCCTGACGCAAAAACAACCTTTTCCCAACGTTGTGCATACTTCAAAAACATTACATTGATACAACGTTGGCAGACTGATGTTGGATCAATGTTGATTTTTGGTTGTAATTAACTCGACGCAAAAACAACCTTCATCCAACAATGTACTTACAACCAAAACATTACGTTGATACAACGTCAGCAGACTGATGTTGGATCAACGTCAATTATTGGTTGTTGTTGTCGCGACGCAAAAACAACCTTTATCCAACGTTGTACTTACGTCAAACAAATTACATTGATACAACGTTAGCAGACTGATGTTGGATCAACGTTGATTTTTGGTTGTTATTATCCCGACGCAAAAACAACCTTTATCCAACGTTGTACTTACAACCAAAACATAACGTTGATACAACGTCAGCAGACTGATGTTGGATCAACGTTGATTTTTGGTAGTTGGTCTACAAAAATCGTTTGAAACCAATGTTATGAAATCAATATGCCTTGGAGTTGCATTGTTTTCCTTATACTTGGTTTTCTTTGAACACAGCACGCCATTTTGTGGAGTCAAGCAAGGAAAACCACGCAATTTTGAGGCATGTGTGGATCATTATATTCTACTTTTAAAACATCTTTCTAACCATATCGATTTCACAGCAAACGGTTTCAAACGCTTTTCATAGACCAACTCGGCCGACCCAAGGCAACGTGTCCCTTTAACTTCATACATAACTCTAGGGAATGAAAACGAGGCTCTTTTCAAATAGGCTGATGCATTTGGAATGTTATGATTATACATGCAATAGTACAATAGTACAGTCCGGGAACTAGGTTTAGATTTGTCAAAGGACCTGTTTCTCGGAAAGGCAAAATGTGATGTAAACAAAAAGTGACTTTGGACGTTCGTTTATACACTAAAAAAAATGAATGAAAATAAATTTTACAAACTTTTAGACTAACAAAATTGTTTTCTTTATTATTTATCTCTGCCCAAAATTTGGAACGAGAATACAGTTTAAAGGGAAAGTTAGTGCCAGATCGTTTTTCTTTTAAATCTTAAGAGGCGTTGTGAAAATTTTAATCTCAGTGCAATTTTTAATTGTCAAATCCAGTCCAGTGGTTTTTAGCTTTGTTATATCCAGTGCTTATGTTGTTCAAGCCAAAAGTGATTTTGTTTGTCGGAAGAGTGAAAGTTTTCACTCGTTTATTATTTGCAAAAAGTATATCGTATACAAAAATAGTGTTGGTGTCTTCACAAAGTGTTATTTTGATTAATTTAGAAAAAAAAGTATGTTTAGACTGTTGTTGAGGCACAATGGATATTAATATAATGTTGTAATAATAGGAGAGTTTCATGAAATGTTTAATAGTGTTGAGATTGAGTTAATTGTCCAAGTTATTCCCAGTCATTTATTGAGGTCATTGATTCCACAGAACATTGCCTCCTTTAAAGGCAGTGGACACTATTAGTAATTGTCAAAGACTATAGCCGTCATAGTTTGTGTATCTCAACATATGCATAAAATAACAAACCTGTGAAAATTTGAGCTCAATCGGTCATCGAGCTTGCGAGATAATAATGAAAGGAAAAAAACAACATTGTCACACGAAGTTGTGTGCGTTTAGATGGTTGATTTTGAGACCTCAAGTTCTAAATCTAAGGTCTCGAAATCAAATTCGTGGAACATCACTTCTTTCTCATAAACTGGATGAGCTCTCCCTGTTTCAATCCATGCACCATCTTATTATGATAATAGTTTCCTCGATTGCGAAGAAGCTCAAATGCTCTTGCTCTTTCTGTGGAACCAATTTTCATTGCAGCAATTTTTTTAACCTCTTTTTTTTATTTTGTGGACCTTAAGCAAGTGCTTGCTTACTTTAGTGACAAGCTTTGAACAGAAATAGCAGTCTTGGTGCTTATTGTAGACTCTCTTTTTTGTCTTTTTGTCTTTGATAACTGGTGGAAAAAACACACAGTCATCTGCAGGAAAATCCTCAGTTTCGGCTTTTGAATCATCTGGAAAGTCCATACTGTGTCCGTGTTGTGGTGTAGACCCATCTTCAACATCATGATAGTTTTCACCAGAACCGCTTGCAGAAAACCCCATATAAGGAGGAATGACAACAGTATTGTCATGTGAATCATTTGAAGAGGCCACATGTCTGTTTTGTGGTTTATCACCATCAGGCAAATTTTCACCAGAACTAGTTGCAACATACTCCATGTCATCATCATCATCATGCAAACTGAACAAAGCATCCCCATTTCTTGAAGCATTGGCAACCTCATCATTAATGGCACTGTTATCTATATTTGGTTGCATCATATAAAACAAAGACAACATTTCTGAACTAACTTTGGCCGTAAAATTGTCAGGTGGCATATCTTTCTCAAGAATCTTTGATGGTCTCTCTCTTCTTCGTGGTAGGGGAATGACTAGGGAATCATTTGAATCAATATCAGATTCTTCAACAAATGATCCTCTTGAACTAGGCACAAAATGACAACCTAGTTCAGCTGGAGCAGTATCAATGTAATTATCAACACCATGACATTCCTGTACAATTACATGAGAAGCAGAACGCTGCTATAACACTTTCATGGACGTGGCTTTCTGAGAAAGCCGGACGTGTGGAACTCCTTCCCTATCAATTAAATTATAATGAGAAACTGGGAGTAGAGTGACATTGTGCCCTTTCGGCACCGGGGGCGCTTGATAGCAAACTTACAGACGTAATTACTACTCGGCAGTTGACGTGGACACGCCTGCAGCGAGGAGAAGTCGTTTCAAGGTACGTACTGATTACTAACAATCCTTGAAGATGAGAATGAAATTGCGTTTACCACTTCACCGGGCTCTCAAAAGACTCTACTATTCACAAACTCAGATTTACCATTAAAACCAACGGAGCCGTCAAACATAGCAGACTACTGGAACACAATGATGGCACCTGAACAGTCAATCACATCGAGGAAGTCGATCAGGTCTCGAATTTCACCAACATTACACCAAATTTACCGTTTGAAAAAAGTTTGAACCAAACTTTGGATTTGTATAGTTTATTTACACCATCTTTTAAAGTAACAATTTCGTTTACGCACCACATGTGACCCATTTTTCCCTTGTCTTTCGGGCAAAAGCGGATGTTTTAAAAACGTCCACAATTGCCCTGCAGTCAATATCAAATGGAATTTGTACATAGGTTAAGTGATAATTTATTTGAATTCATCATGATAGGGTCGTCAGTTTCGGGGGAAGGAGACGTGAATTCTGTCGTCAATGTTCACGACTTAAGGCACAATAATTCATGCGTTTGTAACGAAGTCGTAACTTTTGACGGAAAGAAATTTGCGTAAATATTCACGACTTGGGACACAAGTCGTAATAACAAAAGTAATAATTTGGCAAGACTAATTGATGTCAATATTTATGTACGATGCCTTTCATGGCCAACATTGAATGGGGCTTCCAGGAAGTAATATCTACTTGTAATAAAGTCATTCATGGTTTAGCTGGCACCAATGTACGTTCAAGAGCTCATAACCTCCCTCAAACAACTTATACCGTCTCGGTAGTTCGCAAGTCCATACATGTTGTCCAACCCGTCAAGAAAGTCATACCCTATAGCCGATGTGACCTGTGACATCACATGTTTACAAAAGAGCCACCAAGCCTGCAGGACTTTCTGCAGGCACGATGTGTACACAGCCTAATGTAAGAAAACATAAGATCTTATATTTTATGGAGACTGATTGCATTGCCCAATTTTAACTTTTGATGGTGAAAGGGGGTAGATCTCAAAACTTCTCCAGCTTTTACTTTCATAACTCTTGGTTTTATGTGGAAGCTATGACACAAACTGACAACTTTTCCATGACCAGTCCAGTATCTTGTCTGCCAGACTAGCCAAAGAATGAAAAAGGTCTCACTTATGTAAACAAAGTTTACATAATCTATAGGTGATCATGTACTGTGTACGCTGCTCAAAAACTATAGTGGAATAATCTCAATCCTTGTATTAGAATGTCTGCTTCACTTGATGAATTTTGGCCCAAGCTAGCCTGAGCCAAAATCTGGAACCGACGCCGTTGATTCGAAAAAGACCTAAGTCGCAACTCTCACAATACACAGCTGGTATAAAGGGGGTCACTGTTTTTGTCTGAAGAGAAATTGTTATACCATGAACAAAACAGACTATGATATTGTGTAAGTGACTGCAACAACCATGCACCGCAACAACTATGGTGTTAAATTAACACCAAGGATGTTGTCACATCCATATAGATACCACACCAACAAAAGATTAAAAATAACGCCATATAACGGTGTTGAAAGAACACCAAATTTATGTTTAAAGGTTACATTGGTGTTATTTTTAACACCTATGATTTTAATTTTGATTTTCTTTTTGGTATCTATATAATAATATGACAAAACACATGGTGTAAATATTAACATCCTAGTTTGTTTGCAGCTATAGGCTCTAAGTGCACGATCTCCATGTCTATACTCAACTCGACGATATTAAAGTATTTAAACTGTGTGTACAATAAAACAGAGCAATAATTAATGGCGAACCATAAGCTGTGGGCGGGGTGGGTGGATTTGAAGGGAAACTGTCTTTGCAATGCCCCCCCCCCCTTCTTTACTCAATAATTCTCGGGTAATAAATGTTAAGTCATAAGGCACACTTTAGGGCTTGCAGTAAGTCAATAATAATACGTGTGTGATAATATGATATGCATAATCAATAAAAATGATCAGCAGCAATTATCTTAAGCCTTGTATGTGTCTCTTTCGTTTCTCGTTATAACAATAATACAGAGGTTTCGCAAAGTCACCGATACTCTTACGTGAACGGATACGTCATAATACGTCATCACTTTTTGAGGTCCATGTGACGTATAACCGTTGTACACAAGTTAGAATAGTCGCTCAAAAATGGAATCTGTCGCCATACACGTGTAAACAACGAGTATATTTTGTTCATGTTTTTGTAGCGGATTGTCTATTAGAGGTATCATACATGGATGTAGTTGGACATTTTGTTAACCACCATGCTTCAGAAAAAGATAAATGGCGATTGTCCATAGACCTTTTCGCAAATACTGGGGCGCGCGCGTAAAGCTTGGAATTAGGTGCATTGTGGTCTAGCTGGTAGCAAAATTTGATTCATATCTATCCCACAATGCACCTCATTCAACAGTCTGCGCTTGCGCATTGGTATTTGCGATAAGGTCTATGGGTGCAGCCATTTGGTTAATAGCGCCCTCTTGAGCCTCAAGTTGAGGGTATGCGTTAGAATTATGCGAAACCAAACTACATAGCTCACTTGACGCGAACGCGTACGGTTCGATACTCAACAAAACCTTTCTGTCTCCATCACGCGCTGATGATGATCAAAATAATAGAAGTTTTTTGTCACAAAAAAAACACCCATTTTATTCATCGAACCATATGTTTTTATGTCAAAAACATCCATACATACTTTGTTATGCCTGAATTGATTTTTACTAAAAGTAACACCCTTTTAATTATATAGCGCCTTTTCCAAAGGTTGCAAAGCGCTCAGAGAATGAAAAGGAAAACACAACAACAATGGGAATGAAAACAAATTTAATAAAAGTATAAACATGAAGGGAACCACGACCAGGCAAAGCATGCAGCACTGAGGAAAATGAGAAGTCCAGCAAAAGCCGGGAACGTGCAGGCCAAGCCGGAAGTTTTGTTTACTAAACAAAGTATGTTCTACAAAGGTCTTTCGCGTCTCGGAACCTGCAGAAAACGATGTCCCAGCTCTGATTGTGTATAAATTTTGCTAGTTTCCTCTCCCCAAAGTAACCACAAAACGTCTCCAATGGACAACAACAGTATATTTCGACATGTTTTTTTTTGTTTTTTTTCAGCAACAGTAATTGTGGGCCCATTTTCTATGCAAGAATGGATAGCGATATTTACCCTCGTGTACACATGCATGTACTTCAATTAAATCTGGATCTAATCGTACTTATCGAGTTTTTATCCCACAGCTGTTCGTGTTCTAAATGACAGATTTTAATCAATAATGTCCATTTCTTTTTAATCCAATAGTGCTGTTTTTATCTTTCGTATGTCGCCTGTATATTGTAGTACTTTTCATAAATGTTTATATTAGATATTCGATGTATTTTTGTATAAATGGTAAACTTTTAGTGTGTATTTTTATATTTCACTGTACACATTATCCATTCATTATTCAATAGAAGCATCTACGGTATTTGTCTTGCCAAAGTATCAAGACCAGAAGTCGAACCCGCAGTCTAATCATTGCTCTGTTTTCCGATGATTCACGTCAGCCACTGAACTCTAAACTGTTGTTGCTGACGACGGCGCGGTACACAACAGTAATTATAGTTTTACAAAAACACATACGACAACTAGTTATACAGATGGAAAACGTAAAACATAATTTAAAGGGACAACTTTATGTTTAGTGATTATTGGCATTGTTTTATTATTAGTACGGCGTAAGCTTACTTGTAAATTATTCCTAAACTTATTTCTGTGTTTTAATTTACCTGAATATGTATCTCTTATTTTCGGAATCAAAAAAGTTATGACAGACTTTTTTTTTTTTAAACAGTAGACTCGTATTTCAAAATACTCTATCACAACAACACGGACAGCAAAATATATCGGAAAGATTTCCGAGTTATCACATCTCGGTTAGGATGTCGTCATCCCGAGATAAAAGGGAGATTTAGTTTTCAAAGACGGATGGTTCTGCGATGGTAATGATGACATTTTGGCGTCACCTGCGCATGCGTCCTTCGAGAGTTTGGGATGAATCTCCGCGGTGCTGAAACGACAACGTTTGGCTGTAGAACCGTCGTAGAACCATCCGCCGTCGAAATCGAAATTTCCCTACTTTATTGCAAGAAGACGACATCCAAGTTTTTCTACCTCCATGTTTCACTGCAGTAATGACCGTAATTTGTTTTCGTTATTTTGCAGGAGCCAAACTATACAGATTATAATTACATATTAAGCAAAAACTACTATTTTGTTGATAATGAAGCTAACAGGATTATACTGATACATTGTACAACGTAATGATGTAACAAGTAGGACTTGAAACTTTGCATGGTGGAAATACGATATGGAAAGGTTTGCGGTAACACAATGTAATGACTGTTCTCTAATGAGTTGGGATGGTTCTATAAAAAACGTTGGTCATGTATGCTCTGATCGTCTTCTGGAGAAAGATGTAATGATGTCGTAGTATTCGACCGATTGCATTGACCGCCATTTTTGACGCAACGTGCACGCCTTAAAGACATCCATTAGCTAATAGTCGTGCGCAGCGCGTATCATGACGCGCACCTTTCCGTTATACATGACCATGTCCATCCCCAATCCATTAGAGAGTTGGATATTGTTCGAAGACGTAAAATATTTCCGACTTTTTGCCGATTTTACAAAGCGGTACAATTCATCGCAAGAAACGTTGTCAGTATTACCAAAAGTGATTTGTTATGTGAAATCATACTATATTTCTTACTAACTACGATTGATGCAGTTAAGATCGACCTAACTTCTTCTTTCATAAACATGTAAGCGGCTGTTTTGTGCTTACTGCTTACGGAGCATCCCCTGGCTGAATTTATGGTTCATAAAGCTGTTTACCGCCAGCAAAGATATATGCGAAGACGCCAACAAAGATAAATGATAAAACTAGTGACGTATCGATGCAAAATCCATCTTTGTTGTTATTGTTGTTTTTCTGTTGGAATGGATATATATGTCTTGAAAGGAAATTATAATGACATGAAATAATATGTTTATGCTTATACGAAAATGTATGTTGCTACAGTAAGCACAAACAAATTGCCTACGGGTAAACATCTTATCAAATTGGGATCAGGAAGTTTGTAAAATCCGAATGTTGAATTTGGTTGAAGTTTTAAGTGTTGGAAAGGCCCAATGAGCCGGAACCAATTATCTTTATCTTGTTGAAATAGTTTTGTCTGGTTCCCTGTCAACAGTATATTGATAAAGGGTACTGATTTATAAATGCACCAAGAATGTATCAGACTTTCGTCTTCCCTGGCTCGGTTTGGTAACATTAGTTTGAATGAGAGAAACAAGATGGCTGCACATCAGCGAGATCAAGGTCTGTACCTTTACAAGGTCTGTAGCCTCGGTTTGATTGCTTGCTTGTCATTTTTGTAAAAACAAGATGGGTGCACCAAAGAAGAGATTCTTCATTAAAGTGATCGAAACAGGATTAATGGAACTGGCTCATTAAAACATTAAAGCTATAATTCTTTATCAATGAAAATTACTAAAGTATTAATATTTAAAAGCAAGCCAGCATGGTTCAGTAGCAACGCCTTGTATTAAGACGAAAGCGATCCACCATGCCGTGTGTCAATATCTATGCAGCTGAAAATAAACAAAATAAAGCACAGTGTGTTGAATTGTGCGCTATCTAGGCCTACCCCACAACATTCTAAAGTCCCCGGGTCAGAATGGACTCAAATTGTGGGTCCTAATGGCCGATCGGACCAATTTCTTGGTCAAAATATTTCAACTGGAATTTTCGTTAGTTTGACCTGCTTTCCGTGTCAGGCGTGACCCATGAGTTTGTAAAGTAAAGCGCCAAACACTGGCCATTTAATAGTGACAAGTCAAACAAGTTCGGGCGGTGCACTGTGTTCAACCAACCTTTTCGGACATAACAGTGAGTGATTGTGCCCAAATTGGTTCCTTTAAGGAGAATGGACGAAAAGTGTAGATTCGTGAATAAAATGTACGAGCCGAAGGCGAGTATATTCTATTCACGAATCTACACTTTAGAGTCTTACTCTCCGACTTCAAAATATTTCCCCCATTGATTATGGAACAGTTTTATGGAATTTGATTTCTTAAAAACAAACATTACAAAGTAACCCACAATCTTACTTTCTAAGTGTGTGCATGAGGTTTGTATATGAATGGGCTACTGGCTATTTCAACTTGGTTCGTGGACTTTTCCAGTGCAGCTTTTCTATACATTTTTACATCCCTTTGTATACTTATATTTTACTCTTTGCGTTACATTTTCATCAAGGGTATGACCATTTACTCATTCTTGTGAGGTTTTTATAATATAGTCTCTGTATGCTCCTCACAAGTTAAATTAGACTTGTGATAGTCCTTAGATTTCTTGATTAATTGCTTATAGTTTGTAGTTTTATTCCTTTTATAAACTTTCCTCTCTGTTTCACCGTTTTAAATGTTCACACTTTTTAAATTAAAGTCGTGTTGAACCTTTATATAAAGCTGTATACATACGGACATAAGTAAAGGAAACATTATAGTCTGCCCGTGTATTGTCGCAAAATCAAACAACTCGGCGATTCCTGCCTTTTCTATTTTAAGTGCAATTATTAAATTTCTATTAGACTTGTGCAAAAGAACAACCAAGATACTAACTCGTGGTTATAATCTGCCACAACGCACTAACATTCATTATTCTTGGAATCTTACACTTTGACTATACAGACCTACTGCAAGGCCGGGATCTCTCCAATCTCAGATTCCATATTTCCTAAAAGAGAATAATGAGTAAGAACAAAGGAACTAATTAAATATTTGAGCAAAAATAAAATAAAACCAAATTGACGAAGAAAGCTGGTGTTGGGGACATGCTGTGACTTTCCTGAAATCGATGCATGATTGTCTATCCATTGGGGTCCAAACAGGGCCCACTTTCATAGAGCTGCTTAACGGTAGATTTTGTGCTTAACGGGCGCACCTACATGTAGCAAATTGTTTATTTCATAGCCTTGGTTAGGCAAGGTTTTTTCTCAAAGCGGCAAGCAAGCAAGCAAGCAAGCGAGCAAAAAGGGTCTTTGAAGCCCCAATTTTCTGCTTAAGCACAATGTTTAAGCACAGGGTCCAATTTCAAAGAGCTGCTTTTGTGCTTAGCGGGCGCACCTATAGCAATTTGTTTGCTTAAGCAATGTTTTTTTGCCTTAAGCGGAAAGCAAACAAAAAGGGTCCTTAAAAACCTCTATTTTTCGCTTCAAGGAACACGTTGCCTTTGATTGGTCGAGTTGGTCTTTGAAAAGCGTTTGAAACGTGCTTAAGCTCGTGAAATGGGTGTACGTTTAAGCAATTATTTTTGCTACGTAAAGGCAATGCTAAGAGATAGGACCAGTCCTAAGTTAGGACCAGTACCTCATCCTAACTTAGGACTGGTCCTATCTCTTAGCATTGCCTAGGACTAGTCCTACGTAAGGACCACCACTGTGAAATCCACCCGTCTCTCATTTCAGGGCAAGATACGATAGCTGCTCAGGAATGCAGTAAGTCAATGGAGTTTTACCCAAAGGACGTTGATTAAAAACACTAAATATTGTGGGATAACTTAATAAAGCTTTTTTGATAAAACCATGGAGGAAGGAAGAGAAGGAGAGCTCGAACGACCCGCAAAACCGCAGAGTAACAAAATAATACAAAAGGATAGGAGACCTCCAGCTGGACGGCCGATTAACGAGCGGGATTAAATCTCTTTGTACAGAATCCGTGGTACCGCAGCTCTGCACTGTTGCCTTCGTGTAAAGTTGAATCATTGGAGACAAGAATTGTGATCACGCACGATTTCATCGACGGTTTGTGGTGTTTACATGGAAATATCATCGAATATTTTTACATTTTTTGCAACTTTCCGGTCACTAGCGGTGGATCAAAATTTGGGTATAAGCACACGAGGGTGGTTTGTAATTAGTTCTGTTCATCGTTTAGGTGTCCAGTAGCGTCCAAAAAAGTTATCGCGTCTCAAAAAAGTAGTTTTCCTTATATCCATGCATACGACCATTGATCTCCATTATACTGACTGGATAGGACATCGCATCCAAACGCAGGCCGCGCGCGTATTTTTTAAAACGGGTGAAGACCGTTCGTCACACGAAGAGCGTTGAACACTTTTAAACGGAGTTGCTGCAAACAGGGAGAAGTTTTCGTCCTTTTAATTGTCATTTTGGGGATTTAAAATTTTGGAATCGGATCCAACAAACTAAAAATGCTTATGGTGAAGGTGTTAATCGCCGGAGGAGGGAAAACTGGGTCGGCAAATGGATTGTCTTTCCATAAAAGTAAGTAGGCCTTTGCATTTTGTGTAATGATTCATATTATTATAATATCTAACGTTACAACTATTAGGCAGGAAATTTAAACTATCATTCATAGAAGTAATTGTTAAAGGCCAAGTATTTGTTATTTTATCGAGCAATTTTTGTTTTCACTCCGTTACAGATGGTTTTCTGGAATCGACGAGGACGGGAAGCTTGGATTCCGACAATGTGTTCGGCTGACATAATGATATAGCATCAATAATTCAAAGGTTCGGAAAGCGACAAGTATACGAATTCGATAGCATTTAAGACGGTACAGTAATAGAAGTTCGTTGAGAGGATCAGTCGTCCCAGAAATGGCCAACTTCGTTATTTGTGACCGAAATAAAAGTATTCATTTCTGGCTGAACAGTAAAAAGGTTATGGAAGTTTTGCCGTTGGGATTGTTTTTCAACAAAAGGGTTAAACTCGTTAATGGAGGCAACTCTCAATTATCACATTGTTGTTATCTTTCTTGTCCTTTTCCCTAAATATTAGCGAGTATGTAGTACTCTAGTCTTAGTTTGCATAGGCCTAACCCCTCGAATTTTAAATTATAGGAGCGACTCTTGTTTTGTCTTTAAGTTTATATGGTTTATTGTCAGTTTCTCAATGAACTGAAAGAATAAAAAAAAAACATGTACCTGAATCCCAATACAGTTTCTCGTCCGAGTTTTTGTTTAGAAATGTGTCATTGTCATAATATTAATAGGGCATTTAATTGACAAAAATGTACAGTATCATTAATTTGCTTTGTTTGCATTTCATACTTATTTCATACTTATCAATGGCCGTGGTCCATTTAATTGGGAAACTTCAGCAAAAATACGATAGCAATATATCAATTAATAATCTCCTTATTATTACTATTCTCAATTTACAAAAATTAGCAAATTAGACGACGCTCTCCTGACCTCTTATTTAAGTTCCCCAGCAGAAGTTTTAGGAGGAAAATCTACCACAAGTACAACTTTAACTGATAGACTCAAACTCGACCAAGTGCACATTAATTTACCGGTTTGAAGGAATTGCGCCGCCATTGTTCGGCCGCGTGTTTATGCACGCAGCATAGCGCAATGTCCTATCCAGTCAGTATAATGGAGATCAATGCATACGACATACGACGCCATAGTTTGGTGAAGAACTAAGTGCGCACGCGCAAACCCACACACGGCAGGTCGCCCATTGTTTGTGTAAGGTGTGGGTGATTGCGACGACTGCGGTACATGGGTTCGACTTTTGAAGTCCCTTCGTTCTAGCTCCTTCTCTTTCTTCCTCCATGGTAAAACTGAATCAAATGTATTTTCCATCAGGCCCCCTATATTATGTACATATGCTACTTTCTATACACTCATTCTTTAGAAGGGGGGTATAGGGTTTTTACACTACTATGAGGTCGTCTCATTGGTGATTGTTTTAGTTTTGTACTGAAAAGCTGCTGTTTGTATAGAACCAGTTTGGGTTGGAAAGCAAGTGGTATTTGTAATCATGTAACAGTGTTCTCATTTATCCCCCGCTAATGAAATCACCAGGTTCATTGTATCACTGACTATGACGGTTTAATCTCATGTGGAGATATCACAAGATTGCAACTATTTCACAAGGGGTTAAAGTTTGTTGTCAAACTCAAGATCTGAGATTACCTTGAAGACAGACGACTCCAGCAGTTTCTGTGCTGTTACATCTCGGCTCATCCCAGCAATGCGACGGACAGTCAGTGATCTTGGCCTCGGAACCATCACATGTAACCCCTTGCATGTACATAGGGCCCTCTGGTTCGCCAAAGTAAGAACCGGTCTTTGCCTCCGTGGCACCAGAGAAGCCTAGCTGTCGACAGACGACCCCAGCATCAATGATATCCCAGTCTGTATCGCAGATTGTACC